>NC_054478.1:18132666-19560166 GCF_017639515.1 Carcharodon carcharias | reverse complement strand
GAGTGAGTGTGTGTGTGTGTGTCACAGAGAGAGAGAGAGAGTGTGTGTGTGTGTGAGACAGAGAGTGAGAGAGAGAGAGAGTGTGAGTGTGTGTGTGAGAGACACAAAGAGAGTGTGTGTATGAGTGTGTATGTGACAGAGAGTGAGTAAGTGTGCGTGTGAGACACAGAGAGAGAGTGAGTGTGTGTGTATGTGTGTGAGACAGAGAGAGAGTATGTGTGTGAGACACAGAGTGAGTGTGTTTGTGAGACAGAGAAAGAGAGTGTGTGTGTGTGTGTGAGACAGAGAGAGGGAGTGAGTGTGTGTGTGAGACACAGAGAGAGAGTGAGTGTGTGTGTGAGAGAGAGAGAGTGAGAGTGTGCGTGTGAGACACAGAGAGAGAGTGAGTGTGTGTGTGAGACAGAGAGAGAGAGAGTGATGTTTCGAGTCCTCATGACCCTTCAACAGAACTGGGTCATGAGGACTCGAAACGTCAACTCTTTTCTCCTCCGTCGATGCTGCCAGACCTGCTGAGTTTTTCCAGGTAATTCTGTTTTTGTTTTGGATTTCCAGCATCCACAGTTTTTTGTCTTTATCTAGAGAGAGAGTGAGTCTGTGTGTGAGACAGAGAGAGAGAGTTGAGTGTGTGTGTGTGTGTGTGTGTGTGTGTGTGTGTGTGTGACAGAGAGAGAGAGAGAGAGTGAGTGAGTGTGTGTATGTGTGTGTGTGTGTGAGAGAGAGACACAGAGAGAGTGAGTGTGTGTGTGAGACACAGAGAGAGAGTGAAAAACAAAAAACTGTGGATGCTGGAAATCCAAAACAAAAACAGAATTACCTGGAAAAACTCAGCAGGTCTGGCAGCATGGGCGGAGAAGAATAGAGTTGACGTTTCGAGTCCTCATGACCCTTCAACAGAACCAAGTGAATCTAAGGAGAGGGGTGAAATATAAGCTGGCTTAAGGTGGTGGGAGTTGGGTGGGGGGAGAGAAGTGGAGGGGGCTAGTGTGGTTGTAGGGACAAGCAAGCAGTGATAGGAGCAGATAATCAAAAGATGTCACAGACAAAAGAACAAAAGAACACAGACGTGTTGAAGGTGGTGATATTATCTAAACGAATGTGCTAATTAAGAATGGATGGTAGGGCACTCAAGATACAGCTCTAGTGGGGGTGGGGTGGAAAGACTAGCAGGGCATAAAAGATTTAAAAATAATGGAAATAGGTGGGAAAAGAAAAATCTATATAAACTGTTGGAAAAAACAAAAGGAAGAGGGAAGAAACAGAAAGGGGGTGAGGATGGAGGAGGGAGTTCAAGATCTAAAGTTGTTGAATTCAATATTCAGTCCAGAAGGCTGTAAAGTGCCTAGTCAGAAGATGAGGTGCTGTTCCTCCAGTTTGCGTTGGGCTTCACTGGAACAGAGAGAGACTGAGTGTGTATGTGTGAGACAGAGAGAGAGAGAGAGTGAGTGTGTGTGTGTGAGACAGAGAGAGAGAGAGAGAGTGTGTGTGTGTGTGTGTGAGAGTGAGTGAGTGTGTGTGTGTGTGAGTGAGTGTGTGTGTGTGTGTGTGTGTTTGTGTGTGTGAGAGAGAGAGTGGGACCAGCAGTTGTCCAGGGCACAGTCCAGTCATCAATTTCCTCATTGAGCAGGAATTTGTGGAGTCCACTGAAGTGGGCAGGATGGTGGTGGGTTCGGAGCATTGCACGTGTCAGACTCCCAGTGCTGGGAAAGCTGTAGCGATTAAGCCAGTGCCGGGATGGTAAGAAAATGGGAAACTCGCCCATTAGTGACAGGAAGTTCATCGATATGCTAATTGTGCATTTGCATATAATTTAAATCCAAATGAGCAAGATTTAAGCCCGCCTCCCCGATTCAGTGAAACTCACATATGTTCCTTATGCCTTCAGTGATCCGGCCAGTGAAAGCTGGTGGCTTCCTTGACTCAGTGTGAGAATCCTTTGGACTGCTAGGAGACTGAGTCACAGGGCACAGGATTCAGATAGGGGACACTTTTCCTGGTTAAAAACTTCCTGAGGGCTGGATCCTCAGGCAGGAAATTCAGAAGCCAGAAGTGCTGGGTCCAAAATTTAAAGGGGCAATGCCCCACAACTGAGGTACAGAGGGGGCCATCGCTTAAAGTGGTATCGTAGATCTGAGTGCCTAAGAGGAGGGCAGTCAGGAGGCTGTCTGCAAGGAAAGGGAAACGGAATAGCAGCATGGGAATCATCCTCCCTGTCCTCCATCATCCTCGAGGGCTGGAGAGGCTGCGCGGACTGGACTGTGATATCTCAGACCTCGTTGAACCTGAGTTGACGCCCCCGAGTGGCCTGATGTGGCAGCGCAGGAATCTTCTCCCTGGACTTTGGAATGCCTTTTTGTATTGGAGTAATGGGAATTCCGGTGCTGGAGATTTAAACAGCAGGGCTTTCTCAAATAGCCTGCAGGACGATTTCCAACTCTAACAAGGAGTTAGCTGCCCTTGAGATGTGACATCGGCTCCTGCACAGCCATTGGCGGTGTGGACTTCCTGATGTCAGAGCCATGTGACCCGGAGGCAAGTCAGCATCACTGATTTGCAGTTAATGGGATGTTAATTACATTATCAAGTCTTAGGATACACAAGTGAAGGGCATTGACTGATTAGGTACCTTGAGCACATATAAAAAAAGACTTCCGGGACACTGAGTGCAGGAGACAGACAGACGTAATGCTGTATCCTCTAAAAAAAAACTAACTGTCAGGAAAGTGATTTGCGTCTAATTTCATACTTCACCACCTGGCTTGGGATCCATTTAACATTTGCAGCCGCGTACTCAGGTTCAGCCAATGGCCAAGGACCCCCGCCAGATTCCCGATGGCTTCCAAGCCCACCGGTGAGTGCCACAACAGTAAGACTGAATCCAGCCCATTGTTTACATACACAAGTAACAGAAAGGGTGACTGAGGATAGTGTGGTTGATGTTTTGTACATGGACTTTCAAAAGGTGTTTGATAGAGTGTCACGTAATAGGCTTGTTAGCAAAGTTGAAATCCATGGGGTGAAGGAGGCAACAGTATTTGTAGGTAAGACATTGGTGAATGGCTGTTTTTCAGACTGCAGGAAAGTATATGGTGTTGACATTTCAGGCCTGTGACCTTTCATCATGAAAGGTCATTGACCTGAAGCATTAACTCTGTTTCTCTCTCCACAGCTGCTGCCAGACCTGCTGAGTGTTTCCCACATTTTATTTTTTGTATTTTAGGTTTACAGCACCAGCAGTATTCTGCTTTGGCGCATAAGAAATAGGAGCAAGAGTAGGCCGTATATCCCCTTGAGCCTGCTCCATCATTCAACACGATCATGACTGATCTTGGGCTTTAACTCCACTTTCCCACCCCCTCCCCCCCCCTACCAATTTCCTATGATTCCCTGAGTGACCACAAATCTCTGTGTTTCATCAAAATTCTGTCCATCAACCTTGTTCTCTGGTGGTTATCATTACAGCTATTGCACTTTTTGATAATGGCCAGGATTTAGGTGTAGGGGGAAATAATGTCAAAGTTTACAAGAGCTTGGAAATATAATTATTTCCATGGGAAGGATAGTAACAGACTTCAGAAGGCAGATTGGTGAGGTGGCTGATGAAATCTAATGTAGGGAAGGGAGTAGGAATATGTTTTGATGGAAAGAATGACTAAATATGAATTAGCACCATAAATCAAATGGCACAATGTTAAACGGCGTGCAGGGACAGAGAGCTGGGAGTGTGTGCAGACAAATCTTTGAAGGTGGGCAAATTGAAAAGGTTGTTAAAGGGTGTATGGAATTCATGGGTTTATACATCGAGGAAAAGCCAGAAAGTTATGCTAAACCTTCATAAAACACTGGTTAGACCTCAGCTGGTGTATTGTGTTCAACTCTGGACACTGGACCTTAAGAAGGATGTCAAGGTCTTGGAGAAGGTGCGGAGGAGATTTACTGGAATGGTTCCAGGGATGAGGGACTTCAGTTGTGTGGGGAGACTAGCGAAGCTGGGGTTGTTCTCCTTAAGAGCAGAGAAGGTGAAAGGGGGAGGTAATAGAAGGGTTCAAAATCAAGAAGAGGATTTGGTAGAGTAATTATGGAGAAACTGTTTCCACTGACAGGAGCTTTGGTAACCAGAGGACACAGATTTAAGATAATTGGCAAAAACACAGGGGCAAGATGAGGAGAAATTAGTAGCTTGAGCAGTAAATTATGATGACCTGGAGTGTGCTGCCTGAAAGAATGATGGAAGCAGATTCAACAGTAGCTTCCCAAAGGGAATTGGATAAATACTTGAGTTTAAAAGTTTGATGGGGTGTGGGGAATGGGCAGGGGTTGGGACTAACTGGATAGCTGCTTCAAAGACCTGGAACAGGCATAATGGGCCGAATGGCCTCCTTCTGGTACTGTGTCTTTCCATGATTCTACAGCACCCTTACCAGCAGGGGACACTGCAGCACTAACAGGAGCCAGAATCCTTTATCCCTCCCTAGAACAGAAATAGAGGCCAGCTCTACTGTTCATTCACCATCATCAAAATCAGCTGATTGAGGGCAGAAAGGAAGACAAACCTCAGGCAATCAGTGCATTTAGCTCCTCATCTGCTTTGAGGTAGCTTCAATATTTACCTTCCAACAGAAACGCAATAGCATTATCTCCCTGAAGACCATAAACTAGGGCTTGCAGCAGCCAGGATGGAGTTGAATTGTGTTTGCCAGCTTTGACCAGGAACGGTTACGGTAGAGATATTATCCAAACCATGGTTGTACTGAAAGAGTCTCGCCCTGCCTTCAATTTGTTATGCTATCTGCCTGATATCCAGCGCTGAATGAGCAGAAGTTTCCTCCAATTAAATACTGGGAAGGCCAAAGCCATTGTCTTCAGTCTCTATCACCAAATCCGTTCCCCAGCTACTGGTTCCATCCCTCTCCCTGGCTACTGTTGAAGTCCAAATCAGGCTGATCTCAACCTTGGTAATGTCCTTGACACCATGACCAGCTTCCAGCCACAAGTCCTCTGCCAATGCAAAGACCACCTACTTGCACCTCCAAAACATTGACCATCTCCTCCCCTCCTTCAGCTTACCTGCTGCTGAAAGCCTCATCCATGCTTTTGTTATCTCGAGACTCGTCTATTCCCATGCTCTCCTGGCTGGCCTCCCATCTGACACAGTGGAACTGCCACTGGGCTAGTCATCTGGAGGCCCAGGTTAATGACCTGGGGACATGGGTTCAAATCCCACCATGCAACTAGTGCAATTTAGATTCAATGAATAACTCTGAAATATAAAGCTAGTTTCAGTAATGGTGACCATGGCAATTGTCACCGAATGTTGCAAAAACCTCCTTGGTTCATTAATGTCCCTTTGGGAAGGAAATCTGCTGTCTTTACCCAGTCTGGCCCACATGTGACTCCAGACCCACAGCAATGTGAGTGAATCTTACTGATGGCCCAGCAAGCCACTCAGCTCAAGGGTAATCAGGGATGGGCAATAAATGCTAGCCTTGCCAGCGACCCCCACATCCCATGAAAAAAATAAAGAAGAAGCTTGAGCTCCTCCAAAACCCAGCTGGCCTTATTTTAGCTTGCACCACGTCCTTTTCACCCATCACTGCTGTGCTTGCTGACTGACCTACATTGGCTCCTGATGAGGCAATGTCCACGATTCCGATTTTTGTTTACAAATCTCTCCATGTCCTCACACCTCCCTATCTCTGTCCTCTCCTACATCCCCCACAACCCTCCGACATTCGTGCTCTACATCAACTCCCCGATTTTACAATGTTTCACCACTGACGACTGCACCTGGACCCTAACCTCTGGAATTCCCCTCCTAACCCCCTCCACCTCTCTCTCTCTCCTCCTTTAAGGCACTCCTTAAAACCGACTTCTTTGACCAAGGTTTTGGTTGTCTGTCCAGACGTCTCCTCACATGGTGCAGCGTCAAATTTTCCCCTGCAGCCCCTTGAGACATTTAACTGTTAGAGGTGCAATATAAATGAAAGTTGTTGTTGCTATATGCTTGTAAAGGGAAAAGTTTGCAGGGCTACAGGGGCAAGTGCAGGGGAGTGGCAATAAACAGGAAAATCCTTTCAGCGAGCCAGCACGGGCATGATGGGCTGAAGGGTCTCTGTCTGTACTGTATGATCCTATACTAAGGGCAGTGGGTGAGCCAAGGCAGCAGTATAGAGAGAAGCACAGACTAAGACAGCCTCTGGAGGTGAATCTGTACGTTTTTATAGAGCAGGCCACACTTTGCTAGAATGAATTACAGGTTCCTCGTGCGGAACTTGTTCCCTTCGAGAAAAAAAAGTTCCTCTGAGTTTACTGCAGAACACATGTCGCCAGTTGGAACTGGGGCTGGTCCCAAAGACAGAGCCTGTGCTTTCACACCTCCTTTACTAAAAGTCTTATTGATTGGTTATGAAGAAACAGATTTAGTCTAAGTACCAAGTGAGTTAGCAGTAACCGCAAATGAATAAACAACTTTAATATTTAAAAATATGTGCCTGTCAGGCCCTAAAACAGAGGCAAATGATTAACAACCAACAAAGTTGTTATTGCCCATGAATAGGCCCAATTGTAATATTGTTTCCCGAGGCTAGTGTGCTCTAAATTTCATTAAAACTTCAATTAAATTCTGACCGCAGAAAAAAAAACAGGTGGAACCTGATTGCCTGGAAGAGAAACAAAAAAGATTTTAGAGAATGAAGAATACAAGTACACCTTTTATAACAATTACCTGGGAAGAACAGGTTCTCGGCCTGTCTTACACTTCCCCCAACAAACCACCCCCCCCCCCCCCCGGACAACCCCAACTTCCTTGAGGTCACCTCTAAAGGGGACAGATTTTTATACTCAAAGCAGCAAAAGACAATCAGTTTTCTTCCTCCTGATTACACATTTGTCTAATCCCCCCACCTCCCCACCACCCCAGTCGCTAGTCTTGTTAACTCCCAGGGGCAAGCAAGTAAACAGAACAGACAGAGAGAAAAAAACAGTGGCCAGTTTCTGGAAATTCCTCTCAGCTTCCCTGAGGCAATGAAACAGACTCCAGGAGACCATAGTTACCAAGAACGCATCACTAAGCACACTTCAGTTAACCCCATCATCGCCCCAAAATATCAGAAAACCAAGAGGAAAGAGACTTGCTTTTCTATAGCATGCTCCACAACCTCAGAACACCCCAGAAGTGTAGTCGCAGCATTAGGGTTAGGGCTAGGGTTAGGGTTAGAGTTAGGATTGTAGCGTAAGAAATAAACCCCAGTGCCTGAGCAAATTTCCTTATTTTGTCCTCTGTAACTTGTTACGAACATACAAATTAGGAGCAGGAGTAGGCCATTCGGCCCCTTCAAGCATGCTCCACCATTTAATAAGATCATGGCTGATCTGATTGTAGCCTTGGCTCCACATTCCCACTTACCCCTGATAACCTTTGACTACTTTGGTTAGTCAAGAGTTTATCTGCCTCTGCATTAAAACTATTCAATAACCCTGCTTCTACCATTCCCTGGGAAGACAGTTGCAAAGACTCACAACCCTCTGAGCGAAACGATTTCTCCTCATCTCTATCTTAAATGGACGGCCCCTTATTTTTAAACTGTGTCCCCTGGTTCTAGCCTCTTCCACAAGGGGAAATATCCTTTCAGCATCCACCTTATCAAGTCCCCTCGCCATCTTAAATGTTTCAATAGGATCACCTCTCATTCTTCTAAACTCCAATGGATACAAGCCCAACCTGTCCAACCTTTCCTCTTAAGATAACCCCTCCATTGAGCGGAACTTCTCTGAACTGCTTCTAATGCATTTATATCCTTTTTTAAATAAGGTGACCAAAACTGTACATAGTACTCCAGGTGTGGTCTCACCAATATCTCATACAACTGTAGCAAAATATCCCTACTTTTATATTCCATTCCCCTTGTAATAAATGACAACATTCCATTTGCCTTCCTAATCATTCACTGTTCCTGTGTATTAACTTTTTATGATTCCTGTATCAGGACACCCAGACCCCTCTGTACCTCAGAGTTCTGCAATCTTTCTCTATTTAAATAATATGCTGCTTTTCTATTCTTCCTGTCAAAGTGGACAAGTTCCCACATTATACTCCATCTGCCAAATTTTTGCCTACTCACTCACTCAAAGTACTTATATTCTTTTGCAGAATCCTTATGTCCTCCTCATAACTTACGTTCCTACCTATCTTTGTATCGTCAGCAAATTTAGCAGCCATACATTTGGTTCCTTCATCCAAGTCATTGATATAAATTGTAAATAGTTGAGGCCCCTGCACTGATCCCTGTGGCACTCCACTCATCACATCTTGCTAACCTGAAAATGACCTATATATCATTACTGTCTGTTTCCTGTCAGCTAACCAATCCTCTGCCCGTGCTAATATGTTACCCCCACACCATGAGCTCCTATTTTGCATAGCAACCTTTGATGTGGCATCTTTGTTAAATGCCTTCTAGAAATCTAAGTATATCACATCCACAGGTTCCCCCTTATCCATGTTGTTTTCCTTAAAGAATTCCAATGAATTAGTCAAACATGATTTCCCTTTCACAAAACCATGTTGACTCTGCCTGATTACATTGACATTTTCTAAGTGTCCAGCTATAATCTCCTTAATAATAGATTCCAGCATTTTCCCCATAACCTATTAATGATTACTTGCTCTCCCTAGGAAGAGAGAAAGTCAAGAGGAGATTTAAGAGAGGTGTTCAAAAATCATAATGCTTTGATACTATAAATGAGGAGAAACTGTTTCAAGTAGCAGATGCCTAGAATGACAAGGGCAACAGATGCATAGGAACACCACCACCTGTAAATTCCCCTCCAAACCACTCACCATCCTGACTTGGAAATATATCACCATTCCTCCACTGTCACTGGGTCAAAATCCTGGAACTCCCTCCCTAACAGCACTGTGGGTGTACCTACACCACGTGGACTGCAGTGGTTCAAGAAGGCAGCTCACCACCACCTTCTCAAGGGCAATTAGGGATGGGCAACAAATGCTGGCCCAGCCAGTGATGCCCACATCCTGTGAATGAATTTAAAAAAAGATGGGTCGGTAATTGGGGAGGGGTCACAGATTTAAAATAATTGGTAAAAGAGCCAGGGACAAAATGAGGAAACTTGTTTTTACACAACAAGTTGTTATGCTCTGGAATGTTTTATTTAATCTTCCATGGGACATGTGCATTGCTGGCAAGGCCAGCATTTGTTGCCCATCCTTAATTGCCCTTGAACTGAGTGGCTTGCTGGGCCATTTCAGAGGGCAAGTTAAGAGTCAAGTACATTGCTGTGGGTCTGGAGTCACACATATGGCAGACCAGGTAAAGATCACAGATTTCCTTCCCTCAAGGACATTTGTGAACCAGATGGGTTTTTACAGTTGATGGTAGTTTCATAGTCACCATTACTCAAATTAACTTTCAATTCCAGACTTTTTTTTTACTTATATGGAAACATAGAAAATAGGAGCAGGAGTAGGTCATTTGGCCCTTCGAGCCTGCTCTGCCATTCAATATGATCCTGGCTGATCCTCTAGCTCAACACCAAACTCCGCTCTCTCCCCATACCCCTTGATGCCTTTAGATTCTAGAAATCTATTATGTCCTTCTTAAATGTATTCAGTGACTTGGTCTCCACAGCCTTCTGTGTTAGAGAATTCCACAGATTCACCACCCTCTGAGTGAAGAAATTTCTCCTCATCTCAGTCCTAAATGGCCTACCCCTTATCTTGAGAATGTTCTAGACCCTTGTTCTAGACCCCCCAGCCAGAGAAAGCATCATCCCTGCAGCCAGTCTGTCCATCCCTGTCAGAATTTTATATGTTTCAATGAGACCCCCTTTCATTCTTCTAAGCTCCGGTTGACCCAATCTCTCCTCATTGAATTAATTTATTGAATTTAAATTCCACCAGCTGCCGTGGTGGGATCTGAACTCATGTCCCCAGACACAGGCCTAGGCCTCTGGATTACTAGTTGAATGACATCAACTCTACACCACCATCTCCCTTAAACGTGCTGCCTGAAAGTACGGTGGAAGCAGATTCAATGATAACATTCAAAAGAGAATTGCATAAATGCTTGAAGGGAAAAGATTACATGGTGATGAGGAAAGAGCAGCGCAGTGGGATTAATTGGATACCCCATTCAAACAGCTGAGACCACACGATTGGCCAAACAGCCTCCTTTTGTGCTGCATCATTCTGATTCCAAAATGTTAAAGTGGTGAGTGAAACCTGGGTCGAGTGTAAATTGTGAGGGATTGCTTGACAGGTGAGAAATGAGGGAATAGAGACCAAGACTTCCCACTGGAAGAAACAGGTGGGGGGGGAAAGGGAGAAGGCAGGTTTTGAACAGACTTTGGGATGTTCACCACAATTGGCTATTGCGGCAGAGGCTGGAACATCACTTTAAAAAGAAATGGGATAGATGGTTGATAAGGAGGAATGTTAAAAGGTCGGGGGGGGGATGCTTAGGGGAATGGGGTTATAGGACAGAGCACCACTGCAGTGGGGTGAATGACCTCCCTATGTGCTATACTTTCTATAATTCTGTGAAAAGTTTCTTTTCCTGCTCAAAATCATGAGGGTTCTATACAGATAGGGAGAAACTGTTCCCATTGTCAGAAAGGTCAAGAACAAGAGGCGACTGGCAAAAGAACCAGAGGATAAACATTTTTACAAAGAGGGTGGTTAGAATCTGCAATGCACTGCCTGAGAGTGTGGTGGAGGCAGATTCAATCGTGGCTTTCAAAAGGGAACTGGATAATTATCTGAGGAGAAAAAAGTGGCAAGGCTACTGGGAAAATGCAGGTTTCTCCGACTGAGAATCGACACAGACGTGGCAGGCTGAATGGCCTCCTGCTGTGCCTGAACCATCCTCTGATCCTATGAGTCTGAGCTCAGTGAGTGGTTTAAAAATGTTGGTGCTGAGCTGAGTTTAGGATGATTGGCCCCGGGAGAAGTGCCCCAAACCCTGATCCCATTGTCCTTTGCGCCACCCCTGAGCTCGGTTCAGCTCAGTCCACCTCACCCGATTTCGATGTGCGAATTTTCAAGTACAGATCAGCTCTTGAGCTGACTGAGAGTTGCCAATGGTTTGAACTGGAGTCCAAACCAGAGTCCAAGAGAAAAGAGGTTAAATGTTAAAAGTAACTTGCCTGGAGAGTCTGGCCCATGCAGTGCAAGAGAATCCTGATTGCTGAATATCAATAGGTTATAGGATTACTACTAGTTATATGACATCAGGGCATTGCACCTATTATTACCAGTTACATATCAGTAATCAGTGAGCTAATACATTACTGATGGTTATCTTCTTCCTTTAGGTAGATGACTTGCTTCCACTCCGGTTCGATGGGCTCTGAGTTGGCTGACAAGCCCAATGTGCGATCTACAGACTCTGCCACATGTGGGGCAGGTGGTACTTTAAGGGTTGGGCAGATGGGTGTTTGGAGGTTTATGTGCTCCCTCTGACACCTTGACTTTGCCTCTGCACGTCCCTGATGAAGAGTCTCTTTCTGTGTTCGGTGCCTTCCCGAATAAACCATCTCCATTTTGGTTGGTCACAAGCCAGGGTCTCCCATGAGTCGGCGGGGATGTTTGGCTTTGTCAGGGATGCTTTGAGGCCATTCCTGAAGCACTTCTGCTGTCCTCCTGGGAAATGCCTGCCGTGACTGAGTTCGAGTAGACTCTCACCATCCCCTATATCACTATTAGTCATTGTTGAAATCTTAGTTCCTCTTTTCCCCCTCGCTTGGTTTCTCCCTTTCCCCTCCCTTAGTTTTCTATCTCTCCCTGCCCTCACTTTCCCATCTTTCCCCTCCCCCAGTTTCCTCTCTTCTCCTCCCCCAGATTCCCCTCTCTTCCCATCCCTGGTTTTCCTCCCTTGCCCTCCTTCTGTTCCCCTTCTCGTCTGCTCATTGGCTGCTTCCTATTCTCAGGATCTCCAGCACAACAGCTCCTAGCACCAAACTACAAGCAAAGATTCTCAACGACGGGGGACCCAAGCATTCTACGGGAAATTACTTATTTTCAAGGGATCTGCCATCATAAGAATATAAGAAATAGGAATAGGAGTAGGCCATTCAGCCCTTCGAGCCCTCTCCAACATTCAATGAGATCATGGCTGATCTCTTACTTCAACACCATTTTCCTGCACTATTCCTGTATCCCTTGATATTTTTAATATGTAGAAATCTATTGATCTCAGTCTTGAACATTCTTAATGACTGAGCCCCCAAAATGCTCTGTGGTGGAGAATTCCAAAGATTCACCACCTTCTGAGTGAAGAAATTCTTCCTCACCTCAGTCCTAAATGGGCTGCCTCTTATTCTGAGACTTTGTCCCCTGGTTCTAGACCCCCCCAGCCAGGGGAAACATCCTTGCTGCATCCACCTTGTCAAGCTCTGTAAGAATTTTGTAAGTTTGAATGAGATCACCTCTCATTCTTCTAAATCCCAGCGGATAAAGGCCCAGTCTATTTAACCTTTCCTCATATGACAATCCCTCCAACCCAGGAATTAGTTTGGCGAATCTTTGCTGTACTCCCTCTACCGAGAGTATATCTTTCCTTAGGTAAGGAGACCAGAACTGTACACAATACTCCTGGCGTGGTCTCACCAAGATGCTATATCATGTGATCAGCCATCACATAGTCAGACATGATGCGATTGAATCTCCAAGAAAACCTCCAAATGGAGTTGGATCACTAATTCAGCACTATAACCATTGAACCATCAAACTCCTCGAACTCCAGCTTCACCACAGTTTGCTTATGTTGAACTAATGCCCTCTAATTGTGTGTTCCAAACTTTCAAAGCTTAAACTTGTAGCATGCTTCCCTCTGTGCCTTCCGTTCCTCTCGTCATCTTGCTCCCTCTTAATCTTGGTTGAAAACATATCAAATTCTCCCATCAAAACAGCAACCATGAATCCCAGAATCCCTGTTCTTCCCTGATCCATTCCAAATCATTCTGTGTTCAGAACTGGATGTGGCCTGACCAGTACTTTATACAAGGTTAGAGTTTGTTCTTTATTGGTTTATAGTCAAAATTCCTCGTGACATATCCTCATTTTGGGAAAGCTAGCTCTTACCTCCTTGATCATTTCGAGGTCCCCAGCTCAGCCTTTTTTCCCAACCACTTTAGCCATTGTCATTTTCTGCTTGGCACAAAATCTGGGAAGAACTTTGAGATCTTCTTCTTTGAAAGAGCTATCAATTAGTCCCACTCTTCTGCTTTTTCCACATGCAAATTCCCTGCAAATGTTTCCTTTTCAAGTTTTTATCCAATTCGCTTTTGAAAATTACTATTGAATCTGCTTCCAACGATCATTCAGGCATCGCATTCCAGTTCATAACAACTTGCTGTTAAAAAATATTTCTCTTCAATTCCTCTCTGGTTCTTTTGCCAATTATCTTCAATTTGTGTGTTCTGGTTTCTAACCCTCCTACCAGCTGAAAGAATTTCTCACTACCTACTCTATCAAAACCTTTCATAATTTTGAATATCCCTATCCCTTCTTAACCCACGCTGCTCTAAGCAGCAGAGTTCAGTGAAGAGTGCAGGAGGGCATGCCAAGAGCAGCACCAGGCATACCTAAAAATAAGGCGTCAGCCTGGTGAAGCTACAACACAGGACTACTTGCGTGGCAAAGAGCAGAAGCAGCAAGCGTTAAACAGATCTAAGCAATCCCACATCCAACAGATAAGGTCTAAGCTCTGCAGTCCTGCCATATTCAGTCGCGAATGGTGGTGGACAATTACACAACTCACTGGAGGAGGAGGCTCAACAAGTATCCCATTCTCAATGATGGGGGAGCCAAGTGCAAAAGACAGGGCTGAAGCATTTGCAACAATGTTCAGCTAGAAGTGACTGGCGGATGATCCATCTCAGCCTCCTCCTGAGGCTGCCAGTATCACAGATGCCAGTCTTCAGCCAATTCAATTCACTCCATGTGATCTTAAAGAACAACAGCTCAAGGTACTGAATACTGCAAAAGCTATGGGCCCTAACAACATTCCAGCAAAGACTTGTGCTCCAGACTTGTGCCCTTAACCAAGCTGTTCCAGTACAATTACAACACCAGCACCTACCCAGAAATGTGGAAAATTGCCCAGGTGTGTCCCAGCCACAAAAAAAGAAGGGAAAAATCCAACCCGACTAATTACCACCCCATCAGTCTACTCTCGATCATCAGCAAAGTAATGGAAAGTGTCATTGACAGTGCTATCAAATGGCACTTACTCAGTAATAACCTACTCATTGACACTCAGTTTCTGCCAGGGCCACTCAGTTCCTGACCTCATTACAGCCTTAGTCCAAACATGGATAAAAGAGCTGAACTCCAGAGGTGAGGTGAGAGTGACTGCCCTTGACATCAAGGCAGCATTTGACCGAGTGTGGCATCAAGGAGCCCTAGCAAAACTGGAGTCAATGAGATTCAGTGAGTCATACCTAGCACAAAGGAAGGTGATTGTGGTTGTTGGAGGTCAATCATCTCAGTTCCAGGGCAGTACCGCAGGAGTTCCTCAGGGTAGTGTCTTAGGCCCAACCATCTTTAGCTGCTTCATCAATGGCCGTCCTTCCATCATAAGGTCAGAAGTGGAGATCTTTGCTGATCATTGCACAATGTTCAGCACCATTCAAGACTCCTCTGATGCAGAAATAGTCTATGTCCAAATGCAGCAAGACCTGGACAATATCCAGGCTTGGGCTGATGAGTGGCAAGAAAATTCAAGCCACACAAGTGTCAGGCAATGACCATTTCCAACAAGAGAGAATCCGACCATCTCCCCTGGACATTCAATGGCATTACCATCACTGAATTCCCCACTGTCAACATCATGGAGGTTACCGTTGACCAGAAACTGAACTGGACTAGCCATATAAGTACTGTGATTGCAAGAGCAGTCAGAGGCTGGGAATTCTGCAGAGACTAACTCACCTCCTGACCCCCCAAAGCCTTATCACCATCTACAAGGCACAAGTCAAGGGTGTGATGGAATACTCTACACTTGTCTGAATGAGTGCAGCTCTAACAACACTTAAGAAGCTCAACATCATTCAAGACAAAGCAGCGCTTGATTGGCACCTCATTCACCACCTTCAACATTCACTCCCTCCACCACCGACACACAGTAGCAGCAGTATGTACCATCTACAAGACGCACTGCAGGAATTCACCAAGGCTCCTTTGACAACACCTTCCAAACCCTTGACCTCTTCCATCTAGGAGGACAAGAACAGCAAATGCATGTGAACATCACCATCTGCAAGTTCCCCTTCAAGCCGCCCACCATCCCGATTTGGAAATATATCAGGGTTCCTTCACTGTCACTAGGTCAAAATCCCTAAACTCCCTAACAGCACGGTGTGTTTACCTGCACCACATGGACTGTAGTGGCCCAAGAAGGCAGCTCACCACCACCTTCTTAAGGGCGGTTAGGGGTGGGAAATAAATGCTGGCCCAGCCAGTGACGACTACATCCCGTGAGAGAATTTTTTTAAAATCCCAGCTTCTCCAATCCCTGTAGGTAATTCTAGTCCCTCATCCCTGGTATCCTTCTGGTAAATCTCTGAAGCCTTGACATTTTTCTTAAATGTGGTGTCTGCCACTGGGTTCTTAGCTGAGGCGCAACCAGTGATTTATAAAGATCCCAGCTTCAGAGTGACTGGAAACACCTGGGTAGGGCCAAGGTTGCTGGGAGGAAATGGCTGCTCAGACTGAAGGGGAAAGGGCAACTGTTCTCATTCGATGCTGATGCCATTTACTGTTTAATCAGCTTATTTTTAAATATCATGGCTGGGTGCTGACCTGGGTTTTTCAGATTTGACCCCTGCCCCTATCTCCTACTTTAGGTGAACTACAATAATTTGAAATTCAATTCCACCTTTCATGTGAGAAAACGCTCCTGGATGCTTCATGGCACCAGGCAAAAATTGGACAATCAATTGCTATTTCTGGGATCAAGCTGTGCGAAAGTGGCTGCACAATGGTGACCACATTTCAGAAGTGCTTCATTGGCTGTAAAGTGCATTAGCACATGATGTCTTGGAAGGCGCTATATAAAGGCAAGTTCTTTCCATTCTCCTTCAAGACCTCTCAAGTCATGCACTACCATAATTTTGCACATTGGCATTCTCCCCATATCCCTTTGGATTAATGAATCTGTTGAGATGATTAGTGGGTTATTAAATCCCCTGACAACTCCCCCCAATAGCATAACATTATCTGCCAAAAGAAGCAGAAACTCTGAGACCATCCCCCACAATGCTGCCTATTAGATCGCTGATTGATATGTTGAATAGAAGAGCTAACACTCTTGGCCCTCTCCTCTTTTGACAGGTGGCCAGTCTCTCATCTAATCTCAGATAAGCTTGGGAGCTGGAGGATACATCCCAGATTCATCTAAGCATTCCAATATCTTAAAGCTTGCTCATGAGGGGCCCATGAGTCAGTAAGTTATGAAATCAATGAAAATAATGAAAAAATTACAACATTCAGTGGTCCCATACAACTTGCCCCATGAATTGCTCACGCTGGAACCTTCCATGTAGCTAAAGCACATCCCATGACGATCGCAAGAGTCCTGTGAATACAACTGCATTCTGGTCAAACTGAATCTGTAACTCGTCATACTGATCCCGTTGCTTTGCAAATACACGGGGATAGGGTGGGAAAGAGGGTCTGAGGTAAAAGATTGGGCACCATCTTATTGAATGGTGGAGCAGGCTCAAAGAGTCATGTGGTCAACTCCTGCTCCCATTTCTTATGTTCTTATCTTCACTAATCCTCCTTACAGGAATTCTTGGGAATTCAGTACCATCCATGCCTGCCAGCCAACCACTACTGGTTGACACGACGAGTCCACTTCCTGCTCTCCAATTAACCCAATCTCTAAAGTTTTCACCTCACTGGCCATGCCGCTGTACAGTTGCCAACCCTCCAGGATTTCCCTGGAGTGTTCTCAATGGAAGACTAACTTCATAAGATGAAACTTCCAGGAATGCGTGCAGCCAAAGTTGGCAACCCTATTTGCTAGCCTTCTTGCCAATGAACCTCTATTGGTTCGGATCTTGACTAAGTATAGAGCTGCTTCCACAAACCAAGGATGCCAGGATTATCCCAGACTCCATGGATTTGAAGACTCATCAGCAGGGTGCTTCTGTGAACAACCAGGGAGAGAAATCACAGGGGCTGTCATTATCTTTGAACGCTGTCACATTTCAGTTACAAAAAGTCGGAGAGGGAAAGTAGGCTCTTTGACCGACTGTTCAGATGGCATCCAATCAGGTAACGAGGAATGTTTGTTCTGCTCTTGGTCATCGGAGGGCTCGATGCCAAAAGGATGGACATGGAGGATGGCCAATGGCAGGAGTGTGGTGGCAGGCTGATTGAAACCAAAGGAATATAGTACATTTAACCAGAGTTGGCAACCACACCTCATTGCTTTGTTAGAGAGTATCATTATTTGGTGCCTTTCTACATGAAGCCATTAGTCTATGTGTCTGCATTAGACAGTTCAAGTTCCTTGATGGTTTGCTCTAAATTGCCTTGTTTAATCACTTGAATTTTGCTTTAGACAGGAAGGGGTTAACTGGGGATTGTCACATTAGCTTCTGCAATGGAAACCAATCCTCAGGACAAAAAATTTGCTGACAAATTGATGGGGTTTTAGTGTATTCACCATGGAACCAACTTGTGCCCGTTTAAACTTAGGGGGAGGAGCCAGGAGTGTTTGCTGTTGAAGGGGAGAAGTCAGATGTGACTTGTCTTGGAGCTCGCTAGGTTTTTCTTGGGAAGTGTAGTTGGCTGGAAGGTGAAAACTTTATGTTTTATTTTGTTAACAAGAAGCTGACTTGATAGAAATGGGCGAGGAATCTTGCCCCGTACTGGAAAACCTCCAGTGAAGGCTACCCAGCCGGTTGGAGGTTGGGCTCATTTTGAAGAAAAAAGACTGGCATTTATATAAGGCCTTCTAATTACCTCAATGCATCCCATTTTACTGAGTTTTACAGACAATAAAGTATAATCACTGTTGCAATGGAGGAAACACGGCGAGCAAGCTGCGCAGAGCAAGATCCCACAAACCGCAATGAGACAGGCGGGCAGATGGACAAGTTTTAAGGGATTTTTTTTTTATTCGTTCATGGATGTGGGCTTTGCTGGCTGGGCCACCGTTTATTGCCCATCCCTAATTGCCCTTGAGAAGGTGGTGGGTGATTTGCCTTTTTGAACTGCTGCAGTCCATGTGGTGCAGGTACACCCACAGTGCTGTTAGGAAGGGAGTTCCAGGATTTTGACCCAGCGACAGTGAAGAAACCACAAAATATTTCCAGGTCAGGACAGTGAGTGACTTGTAGGGGAACTTCCAGGTGGTGATGTTCCCATCTATCTGCTGCCCTTGTCCTTCTAGATGGTAGTGGTTATGGATTTAGAAGGTGCTGTGTGAGGAGCCTTGGTGAGTTTCTGCAGTGCACCTTGTAGATGGTACACACTGCTGCTAATGTGCATCAGTGGTAGAGGGGGTGAATGTTTGTGGGTGGGGTGCCAATCAAGTGGCTGCTTTGTCCTGGACGGTGTCAAGCTTTTTGAGTGTTGTTGGAGCTGCACTCATCCAGGCAATTGGAGAATATTCCATCACACTCCTGACTTGTACCTTGTAGATGGTGAGCAGGCTTTGAGGAGTCAGGAGGTGAGTTACTCATTGCATGATTCCTAGCCTCTGACCTGCTCTTGTAGCCACAGTATTTATATAGCTAGTCCAGTTTAGTTTCTGGTCAACGGTAACCCCCAGGATGTTGATAGTGGGGGATTCAGCAATGGTGATGCCATTAAGTGTCAAGGGTCAATGGTTAGATTCTTCCTTGTTTGAGATGGTCATTACCTGGCACTTGTGTGGTGCGAATGTTACTTGCCACTTGTCAGCCCAAGCCTGGATATTGTCCAGGTCTTGCTGCATTTGGATATGGACTGCTTCAGTATCTAAGGAGTTGCAAATGGTGCTGAACATTGTGCAATCATCAATGAACATCCCCACTTCTGACCTTATGATGTAAGGAAGGTCATAGGTGAAGCAGCTGAAGATGGTTGTGCCTAGGACACTACCCTGAGGAACTCCTGCAGTGATGTCCTGGAGCTGAGATGACTGACCTACAACCACAACCATCTTCCTTTGTGCTAAGTATGACTCCAACCAGCAGAGAGCTTTCCCCCTGATTTCCATTCACTCCAGTTTTGCTTGGGCTCCTTAATGCCACACTTGGTCAAATGTTGTCTTGATGTCAAGGGCTGTCACTCTCACCTCACCTTGGGAGTTCAGCTCTTTTGTCCACGTTTGAATCAATGAGGTCAGGAGCTGAGTGACCGTGGCGGAACCCAAACTGGGCATCAGTGAGCAGGTTATTGCTGAGCAAGTGCTGCTTGGTAATGATGTCAATGACACTTTCCATCACTTTGCTGATGATGGAGAGTAGACTGATGGAGCGGTAATTGGCCGGGTTGGATTTGTCCTGCTTTTTCTGTATAGGACATACCTGGGCAATTTTCCACATTGTTGGGTAGATGCCAGTGTTGTAGATGTACTGGAACAACTTGGCTAGGGGCGTAGCAAGTTCTGGAGCACAATTTCTCAGTACTATTGCTGGAATATTGTCAGGGCCCAGAGCCTTTGCAGTATCCAGTGTCTTCAGCCATTTCTTGATATCACTGGAGTGAATCGTACTGGCTGAAGACTGGCATCTGGGGACCTCTGTAGGAGGCCAAGATGGATCATCCATTCGGCACTTCTGGCTGAAGATTGTTGCAAATGCTTCAGCCTTATCTTTTGCACTGCTGTGCTGGGCTCCTCCATCATTGAAGATAGGGATATAGGGATAGCCTCCTCTTCCAGTGAGTTGTTTATTTGTCTACCACCATTCATGACTGGATGTGGCAGGACTGCAGAGCTTAGATCTGATCCATTGGCTGTGGGATTACTTAGCTCTGTCTATCACTTGCTGCTTATGCAAGTAGTCCTGTCTTGTGGCTTCACCAGGTTGACACCTCATTTATAGGTATGCCTGGTGCTGCTCCTGGCATGCCCTCCTGCACTCTCCATTGCACCATGGTTGATCCCTTGGCTTGGTGCTAATGGTAGAGTAGTGGATATGCCGGGTCATGAGGTTACAGATTGTGGTCGAGTATAATTCTGCTACTGATGGATGCCACTCTTAAGCTGCTAGATTTGTTCAAAATCTATCCCATTTATCACAGTGGTAGTGCCACACAACATGATGGAGGGTATCCTCAATGTGAAGACGGGATTTTGTCTCCACAATGACTGTGCAGTGGTGACTCCTACTGATACTGTCATGGACAGATGCATCTGTGGCAAGGGAGGTTGGTGAGGATGAGGTCAAGTATGTTTTTCCCTCTTGTTGGTTCCCTCACCACCTGCCGCAGACCCAGTCTAGCAGCTATGTCCTTTTGGACTCGGCCAGCTCGATCAGTAGTGGTGCTACCGAGCTACTCTTGGTGATGAACATTGAAATGCCCCACCCAGAGTACATTTTGTACCCTTGCTACCCTCATTGCTTCCTCCAAGTGGTGTTCAACATGGAGGAGCACTAATTCATCAACTGAGGGAGGGTGGTACATGGTAATCAGCAGGATGCTTCCTTGCCCACGTTTGACCTGATGCCATGAGAATTCATGGGGTCCAGGGTTAGTTGGGGGAATAGATATTGGCCTGCTCACCAGGGACAATTCCCCCTGCTGTTCTTCAAAGTAGTGTTGTGGAATCTTTCACATCTACCGGAAAAGTAGACAAGTAAGCCAGGGGAAAAGTGGCTTGTTCATTTAACGATGCCAGCTGTGGCTTAGGGGGTAGTATTTTCCCTTCTCAGTCAGAAGGTTGTGGGGTCAAGCTCCACTCCAGAGACTTGAGCACAAAAACCAGGCTGCTACACTGCTGAAGGAGTGCTGCACTGTCAGAGAGGCTTCCTTTGGAGGAAGTGTTAACCCAAAATCCAAGTGATTTTGAATCATTCACCCATCATGTATCTTGCCTGGTTTTCAGGACACATGTATAACAGATAGCTGACCTGATGTTGCCTGGTTAAATCTTTCATCCAAAGTTGTAATTGCCATCATGCATTTTCTAGCAGAGGTTCCTGGATCAGGAGTAGGAAACCTGACGGCTTTTATCCTTCGTAAAGAAGGCAGAGGCAGTTGTAGCAACTTCACAGCCATCCAGACTGAGATCCAACTCAGCACGGACCAGGGATCAGGCCTGGCTTAATTTGCTCATTGGGTAGGTTTATTCACAATGTCATCAGACAGCCCAATTCAGTGTCTAATAGTTTAACAATAACACCCCCATATTCTCTTTTAAAATAAAACCAAAATCAAAAATAGCCTAACGAGAGAGGCGTGACAGCCCCTAGGGAGGCACTGTAACAAAAAAAATCTAAATTTCAAAAGGAAACTTACAAAATCAAATCAAAATATCATTTCCAGGGGTGATGATGCACTCCCACCAGCCACAGAAGGCTATCAAACGTATCAGCAGACATAGTGTGCTCCCTCTCTAAGGCCACCCAGCTGCAAACATAGCCAAGCTAGAGGGGCAAACATTCGGGTCAGATGACCCCCTCAACCGCCCACTGCTTGGACCCCTTGATGGCCACCTAGGCCAGGCCCAGGAGCAGGCTTATGTGGAGGTGTTCCTCCCTCCTCGAAACCTTCTCCACACCAGAATTACTCCGCCATATTTGTGCTAACTTAATCATAAGAAATCAGAGCTGGAGATGGCTATTTGGCTTTTCAGGCCTGCCCCAATATTCAACAAAATCATGGCTAATCTTCTACTTTACATTCACCGCCCCGCACAAACCCCATATTCCTTAATTGCCTTGGTACCCAAACACCTATCAGCCTCTGTCTTGAACATACTCAACAGCTGAGCATCCACAGCTCTATCGGGTAACGAATTCCAAAGATTTGCAAAGATTTACTTTGGAGTAAAGAAATTTCTCCTCATCTTGGTCCTAAGTGGCCTATCATTTATTCTGAGACTGTGGTCCCTTATTTTCAATTCCCCAGCCAGGGGCAGCATTACATAGGATAAGATAGGCTATATAGCACAGAAACAGGCCACTCAGCCCAACCAGTCAATGCTGGTGTTTATGCTCCACTCGAGGCTCCTCCCCTCTTTCTCTAACTAAATCTACCATCGTAACCCTCTATTCCCATCTCCCTCATATACTTATCTAGCTGCCTCTTATACTATTCACTTCAACCACTCCCTGTGGTAGTGAGTTCCACATTCTCACCACTCTCTGGGTAAAAAGATTTCTTCTGAATTCCATATTAGATTTCTTGGTGAGTCTTTTAGAACTCACTTCCTGAAAAGATGGTGGAACCAGAGTCTTTGAACATTTATAAGGCAGAAGTGGATAAATCCTTTGTAAGCAAGGGGGAGATAGGTTATTGGCGGTAGGTGGGATGCAGATTTCAGGCTACTATCAGATCAGCCATGATCTTATTAAATGGTGGAGCAGGCTCAAGGGGCTGAATAACATACTCTTGCTCCTTGTTCATGTGTTCATATGTTTGTATGTTTGTTCTCTCTGTATCCACTCTCTCAAAATATTTCATAACTTTAAAGACCTCTTTTAGATCTCAGCACCCACCCTCTCAAGCCTTTTAAGAATATTATCTGTTTCAATGAGATCACCTCTCATTCTTCCAAACTCCAGGGAGTATATGCATACCCTACTCAACCACTCCTCTTAGGACAACCTCCTCATCCTAGGAAGCAGTCTAGTAAACCTTTGTTACATTCCCTCTAGGGTAAATATGTCCTTCCTAAGGAGGCCAAAAATGCAGACAATATTTTTGTAACTGGGGTGTTCTATTAGATTTGATACACAGTCATCAAATAATAAAATGGCAATCACAACTTTCATATCTAAAGCATTGTAACATAATAAAATTACCCAAGGTA
Source organism: Carcharodon carcharias (assembly GCF_017639515.1). Taxonomy (NCBI): domain Eukaryota; kingdom Metazoa; phylum Chordata; class Chondrichthyes; order Lamniformes; family Lamnidae; genus Carcharodon; species Carcharodon carcharias. The sequence goes on along the minus strand of NC_054478.1, from coordinate 19,537,175 downwards.
CATTACAGGATTATAATCAGACGAAAAAAATTGGTATTGAACAAAAGAAGGACAGGTGACCAAGCAGGAAGCTTTTAAGGAGCATCTTGAAGAAGGGGAGGGAGATAGATTTAGGGAGGGAATTCCAGAGATTTAACCTGGGTCTCTGAAGGTAAGGTCCCCAGTGATGCAGTAACGGTAGTGTGTGATTCACAAGAGGCCAGAATTGGAGGAGTGCAAACATGTTGGAGTGTTGTGGGGCTGGTGGACCTCACAGAGATGGGAAGGAGAGAGGTCATGGAGGAAATTGAACACTAGGATCAGCATTTTAAAAATCAAGTCATTAGCAGACTGAGAGCCAATGTATGTCGACGAGCAAAGGAACAATGGTTGAGAGGAATTAGCGTGAGTTAAGATGTGGGCAGCAATCTTTTAGATGAATTCAAGTTTACGGAGGATGGAAAATGCAAGGCCAGCCAAGAGAGCATTGGAATAATCAAGTCTAGAGGTCACAAAGGTATGGATGAGGCTTTCAGTATTAGATGAGTTGAGGCAGGGGCAGAGGTGATTTTGCAGAGGAGGAAGTAGACAGCGTACATTAGAATACACACAGGAAAGTTTGGAATGAGCTTAAGTTTATGGAGGCAATTCCTAGCCAATATAAAAACCCTTGTTCAGCCCCAGCCTGAAATAATGTGTCCAATTTTGAGCACCATATTTCAGGAAGGATGTGAAGATTTTGGAGAGGGCACAGAAGAGATTTACTGCAATGGCTCCAGGTGTGAGGGATTATAGTGATGTACTTGGACTGGAGAATCTGGGGTTGTCTCCTGAGAGCAGAACGTTCAGAGGTGATTTGAAGGACGTGCTTATAATCATGAATGGAGTAACTGTTTCCAATTTCCAATGACTGAGACATTAATAACCAGAGGACACTGACTTAAAATGATTAGCCAAAGAACCAGAGGAAACATGAAGAAAAACTTATTTATGCAAGAAGTGATTAAGGTTTGGAATGCACTGTCCAATAGGATGGTGGGAAACAATTCCCTGAAAAAGGGAATTGGGTAAATACTTGAAGCAAAAAAAAAGTTGCAAGGGTCTGAAGGAAAGAGCTGGGCAGTGGGATTGGATTGACCTTCAAAAAAGCTGGTTCAGACTCAATGGGCCGAATGGCCTCCTTCTGTGCTATCCTATTCTATGATGCGATAAATTCAACTGAGAAGGTATAGCATTCATTGGTGGCCCAAAGAGATAAAGAAATGGAGTATTATTACACTATTTCAGAGAGTGGAACAGGGCTTCCACACATGGGTGATGGCTAACAGTACCTTCAGGTCAGCTTGTCAAAAACTCTGGCTATGATAAGCTCAAATGCCTATGAGCTGGAGCAGCACGAGAATCCAACAAAATTCAGGTTATCTCAACGGCCACTGCATAGTGAAAGTCCCCATGCATTTAGCAGAAACATTTTAGAACCATAGAATCATAGAAATTTATAGCACAGAAGAAGGCCATTTGGCCCATTGTGTTCGTACTGACTTACAAGGAACCAGTCAGCTTAAATCCCACTTTCTGGCTCATGGTCCATAGCCATGTAGATGCACACCCAAGTATTTTTAAATGTTATGAGGGGTTCTGCCCCTAGTGCCCTTTCTGGCGATGAGTTGCAGATCTCCACCACCCTCTGGGTGAAAATATTTCCCCTCAAATCTCCTCCACATCTCCTACCTCTTACCCTAAATCTATGTCCCCTGGTTATGGACCCCCCCCAACCACGGGGGATAGGGCCTTCCTATCCACTCTATCTAGACTCCTCAGAATTTTATACACTTCAGTCAGGTCTCATCTCAGCCTCCTCTGTTCCAAAGAATGACAGAATCTTAATGGCACAGAAGGAGGCCTTTCGGTCCATCATGTCTGCACCGGCTCTCCAAATGAGCATTATGACCTAGTGCCATTGCCCTGCCTTTTCCCTGTACCCCTGCACATTGTTTCTATTCAAATAATCATCTAATGCCCTCTTGAATGCTTCAATTGAACCTGTCTCCACCACACTTCCAGGCAGTGCATTCCAGACTCGAACCACTCGTCGTGTGAAAAAGTTTTTTCTCACATCACACTTGCTTCTTTCACAAGTCACTTTAAATCTGTGTCCTCTCGTTCTTGACCCTTTTACCAGTGGGAACAGCTTCTCCCTATCAACTCTGTCCTGCCCCCTCATGATTTTGAACATCGCTAACAAATCTCCTCTTAGCCTTCTTCTCCCCAAGGAGAACAGTCCCAACCTCTCCAATCTATCCTCATAGCTGAAGTTTCTCGTCCCTGGAACCATTCTTGTAAACCTCTTCTGCACTCTCTCTAATGTCACATCCTTCCTACAATGTGGTGGCCAGAGCTGTACACATATTCCAGCTGAGATCTAACTAGTGTATTTTGTAAATTCAGCATAACCTCCCTGCTCTTGTATTCTTTGCCCCTATTAATAAAGCCAGGATACTATATGCTTTATTAAGAATACAACCTCAGCCTATCCAATCTTCCAATATTTCCTCACTACTTAAATTCTCCAGTCCAGGCAACACATAAATCTCCTCTGTACCCTCTCTAGCGCAATCACAGCTTTCCTATAGTGCAGTGAGCAGAACTGTACGTAGTACTCCAGCTGTGGCCTGACCAGTGCTTTATACAGCTCCAGCATTCCTTCCTTGCTCTTATATTCTATGCCTTGGCAAATAAAGGCAAGTAGCCTGTCTGCTTTCTTGACCACGTTATCCCTGTCCAGTCAGGGGTCTATGGACAGAACTAGTGAGAAAGGCACAAAGGGAGCAGAATTCTTAAAACTCATTCAGGAGAATTATCATTCTAGATGCCACAAAAGAATCCACCACACACTTCCTGCCAGAACAGTGAAGACATTCTTATCATGAAAGGCTGAACAGGCTAAGGCTCTTTATCTAGATAGCAGAAGACGAAGGGGTGACCTAACAGAAATCTTCTCAATTTTAAAGGGATGTCGTAGGATGAAGAGAAAAAAATATTTCCATTTGTGGGAGAGCCCAAAACTGAGGTCAACTAATAAATTCAACTGGGAATTTAGGATAAACATCTTTACCAGAGAGTGAATTTTCAACTCATTACATTAGAAATAGGAGCAGGAGTAGACCATTTGGCCCCTTGAGCCTGCTCCACAATCAGATCATGGCTGATTTGATGTGGCCTTAACTCCACTTTCCTGCCTGTCCCCCATAATCTTTGATCCCTTGTCAATCAAAAATCTGTCTAACTCAGCCTTGAATATATTCAATGACCCAGCTTTCACTGCTTGCTGGGGGACAGAATGCCAAACACTACTGACCCTCTGTGAGAAGAAATTTCTCCCCATCTCCGTCTTAAGTGGGAAACCTCTGATTCTGAAACTGTGCCCCCTAGATCTACATTCCCTCGCAAAGGGAAACATCCTCTCAGTAACTACCTTGTTATGCCCCCTGAGAATCTTATATGTTTCGGTGAGATCACTTTTCATTCTTCTGAACTCCAATGGATACAGGCCCAGTCTGTCCAGCCTTTCCCCAAAAGACAACCCCTCCATCCCAGGAACCACCCTAGTGAGCCTTCTCACTATTTTGTCCATTTTGGCAGGAAGAATAAAAAAGAAGCTTATTTTCTAAATCGTGAGAGATTGCAGAGCTCTGAGCTGCAGAGGGATCTGGGTGTCTGAGGGCATGAATCATAAACGGCTAGTATGCAGTTACAGCAAGGAATTAGAAAAGCTAATAGAATGTTATCATTTATTGTGAGGTTATGCTTCAGTTATGGAGGGCATTGGTGAGACCAATCTGGAGTACTGTGTACAGTACTGGTCTCCTTATTTAACGAAGGATGTAAATGCATTGGAAGCAGTTCAGACAAGGTTTACTAGACTATTACCTGGAATGGGTGGATTGTGTTATGAAGAAAGGTTGGACAGACTAGGCTTGTATCCACAAGAGTTTAGAAGAGTAAGAGATGACTTAATTGAAACATATAAGATCCTGAGGGGTCTTGACAGGGTGGATGTGGAGAGGATGTTTCCTCTTGTGGGAGAATCTAGAACTACGGGGTCACTGTTTAAAAATAAGCTGTCGCCCATTTAAGACAGAGATGAGGAGAAATTTTTTCTCCCAAAAGGTCATGAGTCTTAGGAACTGTCTTCCTGAAAAGACGGTGGAAGCAGGGTCTTTGAATATTTTTAAGGCAGAGGTAGATATATTCTTGATAAGCAAGGGGGTGAAAGGCTGTCAGGGTAGGCAGTAATGTGGAGTTGAGGTTACAATCAGAACAGCCATGATCTTATTAAATGGCAGAGCAGACTCGAGGGACTGAGTGGCCTACTCCTGCTCCTAATTCATATGTTTGCATGTTTGTATGTTCTCTGAACTGCTTGCACAATGTAGTTGAGGTAGATAGCATAGATGCATTTAAGGGGGAGTTATATCAGCACATGAGGGAGAAAAACATATAAGGATAAGTTGCTGAAGTTAGATGAAGAGTATGGGGAGGGTTGTGTAGAGTATACACACCAACATAAGCTCATTGGGCTGAATTACATTATTTAGGTTGAAAATTCCATATCGCCATAACTCGATATTCAGAGTACCAAAAAAACTGATGGATTCCATTGCAAAGAAAGAGAGCTCAACAAAAATGAAGGCAGGGATAGAGTGTAAATGAAAAAAACAAGCAAAAACAGAGTATGAGAAAGAATCTTATCTTAACGGCACTTCACCCTGCTTGCCATCTTTAACCATATTTATGATCTGTGCCTGACGAGGTGCTTGCGTTATACAGTTCCACAGACTGAAAGTCTCACGCTTAGAATCTGTCCAGTGTCAACAGATTTGCCTTGAGGTGTAGGTGCCCAGTGGAGAGACAGCACAGCAAGAGAGGAAAAGTCAGGAGCTCTTGCACACATCCCCTAACAGCGGGCGATAGAGCAGCCTTGGCAAAGGCCAGTGAGAAGGTCACATTGCCAGCCCACACACAGCAGGCACCGGTGGATGCTGTGGGTGGGGAGGAGGGAGGATAACTTAAAGAGTGGGAAAATGACTTAGAAGGAGGAAGGAATGTAAGTATTGTAAAAGAAAAATATTGTGATATGGCTAGAACAGCAGGAATATTGATATTAAATGATTATTGATGTCATTCCTTTTCCATCCTTTCGCACATTCTGAATCGAATGAGGTCATGTGGTTGCTCTGTATGTAAGGCTCAACCTTAACTTCTTTCCCCAGCACTTTTGAGATCAGTACTCAGTAAATTTTCCAAGCTTCTAGTCAATGCCTGCCTTCGCCTACTTAAATTAGGAGTGAAACTGGAATCTCCTTAACTTGTCCCATTACCAATGCCACCCATCCCCACCCAAAAAACCCTGTCCAAATTTTGTCATACAACATCACTCTTTTCGGTCTCCAATCTCTCCTTCCTGCCACCCGAACACAGACCTTCCATTTCTTTCTTTCCTCCCCTCTATCCTTTCTCTGCCTCTGTATTTGCTCATAAGCTATTAAGGCCAGGATTTTCCGGCCCCGTTGTGGGAGGGACCCGCCGCAGGCCAGACAACGCCCCCAGCCGGAAATCCATTGGCTTGTGCCGGGACCGGAAGATCTCAGCGGCGGGCGGGCATGGAAAATCCCACCCTAAATCTCTAACTTCTTCCAGTTCTGATGAACGTTCATCCACACAGACACTGCCAGACCTGTAGTGAGTTTCCAGCATTTTCCATTTTATTTCATGATTCCAGCATCCACAGCATTTTGCTTTTGTTTTGGAGAGTGACCAGTTTTGTATTGTCTTTTGAATGGCCAGTGCTTTTCAGTATTGTCTTTTGATTGGCCAGTGATTTTCAGTATTGTCTTTTGATTGGCCAGTGATTTTCAGTATTGACTTTTGATTGGCCAATGTTATCTAGCATTGAGTTTTGATTGGCCAGTTTTGTCCAGCGTTGCTTTTTAATTGGTACTATTCAATGAAGAGCAGATGACTTCTCCCCAGTATCCTGGCCATTATTTATCCCTCAACCAACATCACTAACGTAGATCATATGGTCATTTGTGTATTGCTTTTTGTGGGAGCTTGCTGTGTGCAAAATGACCGCTGTGTTTCCTACATTACAACAATGACTACACTTCATGAGTATTTCACTGGCCGCAAAGCACTTTGGAGCATCCTGGGATCACCATACTGGTTATTGTTGCCCAACGTCGATTTTAAATTGGCCAGTATTACATAGTATCATTTTCTCTTAATGTCCTCAATCCCAGGATTACTGTGTCATTTAGAGACTGCGTGGTGCTCTTTTTATCTGACACATAGAAACATCCCTATGTTGAAGAGTCTCCAAATGAAATTCCACACAGGAATTTCATTCATCCAGGTCAGAAAAACTGGAAACAGTCATATACTGTGCTAAGAAGGCATGAAGTGTGTTTTAACAGTGTTACATGGAGTTAAAATCCAAATCCTAATATTTAATTAATTAGAAAAATACTGAAATTGGTGTAGACCCAATATTCATCTTCCATAAGTGTCAGCTGTGTTTCAGTGATAACACTCCCATCTCTGAGTCAGTAGAGCGTTGGTTCATGTCCCACTCCAGAGAACCTCAGCATATAATCTTGATTGATAACTCAGTGAGAGTTAATACTTGTTACAGGTGCCATCTTTCAGAGGAGACATTTAACTGAGGCCCCGTCTCCCCTAAGAGATCCCCCAGCACTATTTGGAGAAGAGCGGGGGAGTTTTCCCTGGTGTCCTGGCTAACATTCATCCCTCAGCCAACATCACTAAAAACAGATAATCTGGTCACTTACTCTGTTGCTCTTTGTAGGAGTTACTGTGCAAATTAGCTACCACGTTGTCTGCATTACAAAAATGGCAACATTTCAGAGGAACTTAATTGATTTAATAACAATTCAGGACGTTCTGAAGTCATGATGGGTGCTATGTAAATGCAAGACTTTCTTTACTTCCAAACTCATGCCTCTAGCCTTTCCTCTTGCCGTCCCTCCATCTGTGATTCTGCCTGCTCTTACCTCATTGCCCTGAGCCCTATCCCTCCAGTTGAAAATCACCCATGCATGAGTTTTGGGTGAGGAGAGAGTTGGACTTGGCTTTTGTGCCTCTCATCAGCAGCCTCAGTTTATACCCCCTAATGAGGTCCTGGACACAGGCGCTGATGAAACCATATCAGTGTGAGTCCAAAATTGGAGAGGGGAAGAAAATAGTCAAATTCTCAACATATCAAATCAAGTACCTCAATCAGGTAACCTTAGCTGAGTCAGTCTAAACTTTTGCTTCCATTTTCCCTTCATTACAAGTTATGAAGGCAGACCCACCCCAGCATCCTTTGCAATACTGAAGCCCCCCCCCCCCCCCACTAAAGATACAGTTTTAATAGAGGACTTTCTCTGAAGCAGTGAATGCTGGGATATACCCTTGCTTCAAAATATTGTCCCATCTTGTGCAACAAAAGCCCGAGATAGTTCAGCACTTTATTTTAAAACCAGCCCCTTTACTATATTCTTGGGAAATTTAATAAAATAACACTGGAATGCAACCTTTTGAGATTTGGTAACCTGAGATGTACTTCAGTAGCCTCCAATTGGGTCAGGAAAGAAACAGTTCTAACTTTGTCTAAGAAAATCCACAGACAACCTGTAGCAAAGACTGGTTTCTTTAGTCAGTTTTAATGTAAAACATACTCAGCTGAACCTTTAAATGCTTACTTCAATTATAGCACTCTCATCTTTGAATCAGAGGCTGTAGGCTCCATTCCAGAATACACATAACCCTGGTTGATACTCTTGATACTCCAGTCCATCCTAATGTAGCACTGCATTATTTGAGGTGCTGTCTTTTAGATAAGATTAAGAGCCTGTCTTTTCTCCCAGTTGAATGTGGTGGATACCACGACACTATTTTGAAGAAGCTTGGGAGAGTCCTCCCTGTGATCTGGCCAGTATTTATCCCTCAATAAATGTCTTTAAAATAGGAGATTTATTTTCCATTCATGAGGTGTGGGCATCACTGGCTAGGCCAGCATTTATTGCCCATCCCTAATTTCCCTTATTCAGAGCTGGGTCTGGAGTCACACATAGGCCAGACCGGGCAAGGACAACAGATTTCCTTCCCTAAATGATATCAGTGAACCAGATGGTTTTTTATGACAATCAGCAATGGTTTCTTGGCTGCCATCAGATTTTTAATTCCAGATTTTTAAGGAATTCAAATTTCACCATCTGCCGTGGTGGGATTCAAACCCAGGACCCAGAACATTACCCTGGCTCACCAGAATACTAGCCCAGTGATAATGCCATCACCTCCCCTGAAAGGATTGATCTCCAACACCCACAACTACCTTCCTTTATGCTAGGTATGACTCCAAGCAGTGGAGAGTTTCACAGAATGACAGCATCTTTACAATGCCGAGGAGGCCATTTGGCCCATCAAGTCTACACTGGCTCTCTGAAATAGCTTTCTACCTAGTCCCATTCCCCTACCTTATACCCGTAATGATGCACATTCTCTCTTTTCAATTAGCAATCAAATTCCCATTTGATATCGTGATCAAATCTGCCTCCTCCACCCTTTCAGGAAGCTTGTTTCAAATCCCAACCACCCTCTGAGTGAAAAAATTTTTCCTCACATCACTTTTACTCCATTTGCCAATTATCTTGAATCTGTGCCCTCTAGTTCTTGAAACTGTCTTGAGTGGGAACAGTCTTCTCTCAGCCTTCTTTTCTCCAAGGAAAACAGTCCCATCCACTCCAATTTATCCTCATAGCAGCAGTTCTTTATCCTTGGAATCACTCTTGTGAATCTCCTCTGCATTTTCTCCAGTGCAGTACTCCAAATGAGGCCTAACTAATGTCTTATACAAGTTCAACATGACCTCCTTACTCTTATACTCAATGCCCCTATTAATAAAGCCTAAAATACTATATGCTTCATTAACTGCTCTCTCAACATGCCTTGCCATCTTTAATAACCTACGTACGTATATACCGAGATCCCTCTGTTCCTGCACCTCATGATTTCCCCCATGATTTCCCTTGAGTCCAGTTTTGCTAGCGCTCCTTGATGTCACACACAGTCAAATCCAGCCTTGATGTCAAGGGCAGTCACTCTCATTTCACCTCTTGATTTCAGCTCTTTCATCCATATTTGGACCAAGGTTGTAATGAGGTCAGGAACCAAGTCACCCTGGTGGAATCCAGGTTATTGCTGAGTAAGTATCTCTTGATAGCACTGTCAGTGGCACCTTCAATCACTTTGCTGATGAGTGAGAGTAAGCTGATGGGGCAGTAATTCATTGGTTGAATATGTTCTGCTTTTTGTGGATACATTGCCGGGTAGATGCCAGTATTGTAGCTGTACTATAACAGCTTGGCTAGGGGCGTTGCTAGTTCTGGAGCACAAGTCTTCAGTACTATTGCCAGAATATTGTCAGGCCCCATAGCCTGTGCAGTATCCAGTGTCTTCAGCTGTTTCTTGATATCACATGGAGTGAATCGAATTGGCTGAAGACTGGCATCTGTGATGCCGGGGACCACCAGAGGAGGTCGAAATGGATCATCCGCTTAGCACTTCTAGCTGAAGATTGTTGCGAATACTTTGGTTTTGTCTTTTGCACTGCTGTGCTGGGCTCCTCCATCATTGAGGATGGGGATATTTGGAACATACTCCTCCAGTGAGTTGTTTAATTGTTCACCACCCTTCACGACTGGATGTGGCAGGACTGCAGAACTTAGATCTGATTCATTGATTGTGGGATTGTTTAGCTCTGCCCATTGCATTTTGGCATGCAACTAGTCCTGTGTTGTAGCGTGACACCTCATTTTTAGGTATGCCTGGTGCTGCTCCTGGCATGCCCTCCTGCACTCTTCATTGAACCAGGGTTGATCCCCTGGCTTGATGGTGATGGTAGAGTGGGGAATATGCCGGGCCATGAGGTTACAGATTATGGTTGAATACAATTATTCTGCTGCTGATGGCCCATAGCACCTCATGGGTCCCTCGTTTTGAGTTGCCAGATCTGTTTGAAATCTATCCCATTTTGCACAGCGGTAATGCCACACGACATGATGGAGGGTGTCCTCAAAATGAAGGTGGGACCTCGTTTCCACAAGGACTGTGCAGTGGTCACTCCTACCAATATTGTCATGGACAAATTCATCTGCAGCAGATAGTTTCATGAGAACAGGGTCAAGTAGGTTTTTCCTGCAGACCCAGTTTAGCAACTATGTCCTTTAAGACTCGGCCAGTCTCTTGGGACATTGAAGTCCCCCAACCAGAGTACATTCTGCGCCCTTGCCACCCTCAGTGCTTCCTCCAAGCGATGTTCAACATGGCAGAGTATGGATTCATCAGCTGAGAGGTGCGGTAGGTGGTAATCAGCAGAGGTTTCCTTGTCCATGTTTCACCTGATGCCATGAGACTTCATGGTGTTTGGAGTCAATGTTGAGGACTCCCAGGGCAACTCCCTCCTGACCAAATACCTCTGTGCCTGCACCCCTGGTGGGTCTGTCCTGCCAGTGGGATAGGTCATACCCAGGGGTGGTGATGGTGATCTCTGGGATATTGCCTACAAGGTATGATTCCGTGAGACTGAATATGTCAGGCTGTTACTTGACTAGTCTGTGAGACAGCTCTCCCAATTTTGGCACAAGCCCCCAGATGTTATCTAGGAGGACTTTGAAGAGTTGGCAGGGCTGAGTTTGCCATTTGTCTTTTCCAGTGCCTAGGTCGATGCAGGGTGGTCCATCTAGTTTCAGTCCTTTTAGTATTTGCATGGTTTGATGCAACTGAATGGCTTGCTAAGCTATTCCAGATGGGAGTTAAGGGTCTACCACATTGCTGTGGGTCTGAAGTTCACATGTAGGCCAGACCAGGTAAGGGCAGCAGATTTCCTTTTTTTAATTCATTCATGGGGTGTGGGCTTCACTGACTGGGCCAGCATTTATTGCCCATCCCTAGTTGCCCATGAGATGGTGGTGTTGAGCTGCATCTTGAACCGCTGCAGTCCATGTGGTGTGAGTACACCCACAGTGCTGTTAGGGAGGGGGGGTTCCAGGATTTTGACCCAGTGACAGTGAAGGAACGGTGATATATTTCCAAGTCAGGATGGTGAGTGACTTGGAGGAGCTTCTTCCTTGAAGGGCATGAGTGAACCAGGTAGGTTTGTGCGACAATCGACAATGGTTTCATGGTCAGCATTACTGACTAGCTTTTAATTCCAGATTTATTAATTGAATTTAAGTTGCTGCTGTGGCAGGATTTGAACCCATGACCCCAGCCTGGTCCTCTGGCTTACTAGTCCAGTAACATTGCTTCTCCATATTACCACAGATTACTTGTTCACATTGCTGTTAGTTGGAGTTTGCTGTACACAAATTAGCTGCCATGTCTCCTACATTAAAATGATGATTATACATCAAAAGTACTTCATTGGCTCTGAAGTGCTTTAGGATGTCTTGAGATCATGAAATGTGTTGTAGAAATGCAAGCCTCTCTTTCGACAGTCTGCCCTTCCTTCTACAATGTGCAAGCTTTGAAAATCTAAACTTGGCATCATCTAATCATTACTTGATGATTTGTCTCAGGCTCTTTTCTAGACTAGGATATTGTCCACTGTGGATCTTGTGTTCTCATTAATTTTCTCAATAAGAAACAGGAACTGAACTGCAGTTGCATTCAACGTTTCCATACCACATGTAATGATGGTATTTTCCTTAGCAGCTGCTTGTATCTTGCAAACACGCACCCTCTGTCTCCTTGACTGATGAAGGCTATAATTCCAAAGTCACCAAGAAATAGGTCAAAAAGAAAGTAAGTTTATAATGACATCCTTTTGGTTGCCAGGAATAATACCCAAGTTTGAAGCTGCAAGCTGTAATAAAGTGCACAGTATTTGGGAAGATCCAGCAAAAAAAAAACATGTTTAAGCTGCCCTGGTTTCTGAACTGATTACCAGTGCTGTCTTTTTACATGTTTTCTGTTAAAATACCTGGTTTAGCTCAAACACCAGACACATGATGAATGCAACCGGCGCCCTCTGCAGTGAGCATGCCAACTCATCTCGCTGGTCTGAAGATTGACTTTGGGTAATATTGCAAGACTGCAGATACACAACAACTTATATTGATGTAGCGCCTTTAATGTCCCAAGGTTCTTCACAGTTCATGCAATCAGACAAAAAAATGACTCCGAGTGAAATAAGAAGATATTATGACAGGTGACCAAAAGCTTGGTCAAAGAGTTAGGTTTCAAGGAGTGTGGTAAAGGAGGAGAGAGAGAGGTGGAGAGGTTTAGGGAGGGAAATCCAGAGTTTGGGGCCTAGCCAGCTGAAGGCTCAGCCGCCCTTGTGGGACAAAGGAAGCCAGAGGCTTCAGTGGAAATGAAAATCAAAAAAGATGCACAAATTTATTTTTCACAGGATGTGGTGTCGCTGGCATTTTGTTACCCATCCCTGAACTGAATGGCTTGCTAGGCCATTTCAGGGGGCAGTTAAGAGTCAACCCCATTGTTGTGGGTCTGTAGCCTCACATAGGCCAGACCAGGTAAGGATGGCAGATTTCCTTCCCTAAAGGACATTAGTGAACCAGATGGGTTTTTACAACAATTGGTGATAGTTTCATGGTCACCATTTCTGAGACTAATTTTATATTCCAGATTTTATTAATTGAATTTAAATGCAATTTGAACCCATGTCCTCAGAGCATTGGCTGAGGCCTCTAGATTACAAGTGCACTGACATTACCACCATGCCACCTCCTCCCCCATTCAATAAGAACGTCTTTCTATTTTTTCCCCTTCATATGCGTATCTAGCTTTCTCTTAAATGCACCTATGCTACTCCCCTGAACTACTCCCTGGGGCCACAAGTTCCACATTCTAATCATTCTCTGGGCAAAGAAATTTCTCCTGAATTACCTACTTGTTAGGGACTATATTATATTTACATTTAGACTGCAATGTGATAATGAACAGATAATGTTATTAGTGATGTACTTCAAGGAATAAATGTTCATTAGGGTGTCGAGGACGGTCCCCTGCTCTTCTTCAAAATAGAGCCGTGGGATCCTTCATATTCGCCTGAGAAGACAGGCCTCACTTCAAAGTCTCCTCTGAAAGACAGCTTCTCCAGCAGTGCAGCGCTCCTGCAGTACTGCACGCACAGAAGTACCAGCCTAGATCGTACGTGCTAGTTTCTGGAGTGAGGTTTGAACCCACAATCTTCTGACACAGTGATCCACTGAGACGAGGCTGTTTGAAAGCAAATGACACAATTATGTAAACCCTGTAGAAATTAATCACTACGTGAGCTGTCAGCCAAAAACATGGCATGTTGCCCAGCCTGCATCAATATATAACAGTTGCCAAACACTTTTCCAAGAAGGAGGTAGCCATTTAATGAATGATTGTACAACTTTTACTGAGTTAAGCGGTTACAGATTCAATAAGAATATAATGGATAATTACACGAGGTTTAACCGCTCTACAAAACCTCACTAGACAATAGCATCAGCTTGAGTTTACGAGACTCCTAATTGTCCAACCCTTACTCACCAGCAGCAAGCTTCCATTGCCAGTGTGAAATTACCCCTTCACAAAACAGAAAAGTTGAACATAATGCATTCAAAACAAAGATTTGGAGACCACTTCTCAAGAACCCAAACTGCGAGGCTAAGCTTCTTTGTGATCACATTTGATTAGCAATAACTGTCCCTCTCTCTTTCCCTTCTGATCATTCATTCTCCACTAACCACTTCTGTCTTCACCCATTGACTTCCACAGCTAACCTTTCCACCCTCTCCCTCATTCTGCTTCCTCTGTGTGCCATCCATCAGCTTGTGTCTTTTCCTATGGCCTCTAACAGATCCCTCTTCCACTAATTACACTGCTGCACTCCCAGCTTGGTATTTCTTGGTGAAAAGGTATAACTTGCATTGGAAGCAGTTCAGAGAAGATTCACTCAATTGATTCCTGGGATGAAGGGTGGTCTTATGAAGAAAAGTTGGGCAGATTGGACCTATAGCCATCAGAGTTTAGAAACATGAGACGTGATCTTATTGAAACATATAAGATCCTGAGGGGACTTGACATGTTGGATGCTGACAGGATGTTTCACCTTGTGGGGGAATCTAGAACTAGGGGATGCAGTTTAAAATTAGAGGTTTCCCATTTAATACTGATATAAGCAGACTCTCAAAAAGTCATTAGTCTGTGGAATTCCCTTCCCCAGAGAGCAATGAAGGGTGGGACATTGAATTTATTCAAGGCTGAGTTTGTTAGGCACTAGAGATAGTTTAATTAAGTTGTGGATGTTAGGAATGAGTTTTAGCTTTAATGTTTAAGTTTGATTTGTATTTCTGTATTTGGGTGTTAAGAAAGGGAGAACCTGAGTTTTAGTTTCACTTCAAAAGAGCTTGCATTTTAGTGAGGTTTGTGACGATTGAAGGCGAGTTAAAACAAACAAATAAGGTAGAAAAAAAACTGCTGTTGTCTAGAGAGAGAGAACCCACACAGACACAGAGAAATTTAAAGCAGTTTGAGTTCAGCTGGATTATTCTCTAAGGTTGGTAGCTGCTGTCAGCAGTAGCAGTGTAGGAGAGGGACAGTTAGCAGATAGCAAGTCCCAAAATAAAGCTGGAAGCCAGCTGCCAGGAGAAGCAGGACACAGGAGAGGGAACTGCAGGAAGCAGGTTCCAAAAACTAAAGAAGTCCCCAAAACCAGGGAATGAAACAGGGGAAAGTTTCAAGAAGACATTCTAATCAAAGGGAAAGAACAGGAATCTGGAAATGGTCTTGTTAAGTGAAATTAAGAGTGGGGAGCAGGGAAAGACTCCAAGCTTAAAGGGAGAAAGCTGAAGGATGCAGAGTTAAAGAAAAATAGGCTTGCGAGAAGCCAGAAAATCCAAGGAGACAGCCAAAGGTCTGTAACTTTTTATTATGGGCACGTGAAGCAGTGGTGTTCTTTTGGCATGGCCGAGTCTGCGAGAGAGTGCGTGGAAGGCAAAGCTTGAATGCACGTGACAATCCAGGGAGAGAAACATTAAAAAGAGAGTTCGAGATCCTGGAGGTGGACCCTTGTGGAAGGCGTCTGAGAGAAAGCATCGCTTGGGAGAAGATGAGAGAGCGGAGATTGGAAACCCTGTGTGAAAGGTGGAGTTCAGTGAGACCTGCTGGCTCACGGTATGACAAGCATCTGGGAGGAGTTGAGGATAGATCCATGGCATCTGTTTTGGGTGGCATCTGTCATTGGGTTTCATAGTGTGGTGTGCCTGACCACAGGTCATCTATTGGTTTACATGGACTGTGTACTTACTGTGAACATTCGAGTATAAGACAACCTTTGTTACTTGTGTTATCTTACAAATCTGTATATATCTGCAAAGGTGGAGTTGTGGGTGAAAGAGAATTGTAATTTATTTCATCTTTCCTTGCTTAATAAATGTTTTATTCTTTTGTTAAAAGTCATTAGCCGACTCCCGTGACTCTATTCAATATCCGCCCTCCACGTTTCTAAAAAATAAAAGTTAGGGTCCATTAAGCAGTGTTCCACCCTGGGATCTGACTTGTCCAGTAGTAACATCAGCTGAGATCATCATAAATTAGACAGATTATTGATGACAACGGAGTCAAGGGTTACGGGGGTTGACAGGAAAACGAAGTTAGGGCCACAGTCAGATCAGCCATGTTCTTATTGAATGGCAGAACAGGCTCCAGTGGCCAAATGGCCTACTCCTGTTCCTAATTCTCAGTAGCCATTCTAATCTCCCCTCCCTTGCTCACTGTTCCCACCATCCTACCTACATTCGCCAATGTTATCCATGCTGCCCCAGCACACATGTTCCTCTGCACTCCCCTATTGTCTGATCCTTTCTCAGGAGTCCCTCTCCACTCTCTCTTTCTGAATATTCCTTTTGTGTCTCTCTTTGTTGTTTGTACCCCCCCCCCCTCCCTGGCTGGCTGGCTGGCTGGCTGGCTGGCTGTTCCTCTGCATTCAATCAGAATAGAAAATGTTGGGAAAAACTCAGGGTATTTTGTAGGGAAAGGAAGAAGTTATAATTTTGAGGGACAGTCTTTATGTGGTCTGCCTGATGTGGCCCTCTCTTCTCACGGTCGAGCTGTTCCTATCATTTGCCTTTCCTGCCACCCTTCTAATCGCTCATCTCCCTGTCTCCAAGTTGCTACTACAACCTCAGCCCACCTGGGAACTGTTCCTCAACCCCGCTCCATTCGCCTGTTTCTGACCACACCTATTACCTGGTTTTGGTCCCACCCATTAGGCTATTTCCGGCCCAGCTGTTCCTGGCACCGCCCACTACGGTCCCCCCCCCCTGGCCACGCCCCCTACCCTGTCCCCGCCCCCTGTCCCCTCCTATTTCCCTGCCCCTCCCCTCTGTCCCTGGCCCATTCTCCCTGTCCCCTCCCCCCTGCTGCTCTTGCTCCCTCCTCTGTCCCTGGAGCCCCCCATCCCCCCCCCCCCCACCCCCGTGTCCCTGGCTCCGCCCCTATCCACGGCCCCGCCCACTGTCTGGACGCTCTCCTTGGCCCTACCCCTCGCCCTGGTCCCGCCCCCTGTTCCTGGCCCCTCCTTATCCCCTGGCCCTCCTTGTCTCTGGTCCCTCCCCTATCCCTGACCCCGCCTACTGTCCGTGGTTCCTCTCCTTGGCCCCTCCCCCTGTCCCTCCCATTTCCCCCCACCCCCCCACCCCCCTGCTGCGCTAAGATGGCGGACTGGGTGGATTCGTTATTTGACTCCCGCTCCTTCCCGTGCTGTGGGCTCCAGGAGTTT
This sequence comes from Carcharodon carcharias, assembly GCF_017639515.1. NCBI lineage: Eukaryota > Metazoa > Chordata > Chondrichthyes > Lamniformes > Lamnidae > Carcharodon > Carcharodon carcharias. The sequence continues at coordinate 19,520,356 of NC_054478.1, read as the reverse complement.
AGTGTGAGTTATTTCCCTCCCCCCGCTAACATTTGCATCTGCGAGCTGGCAGCCCAGGGACCGGGTGTTGAGGCCGCACGCCGGGCCCCGGCTCTCCGGCCTCGGAGTCGGGTGCGTCCGCTGTGCGGCGCCGAGCGCACAGCCGGCGGCCTAACTCGAAACTCCAGGCCGGGGATCGGGGGCCTGTGGGCTGGATCTAACCTGGGGCCGGGAGTCTTCGGCTGTCAACACGTACCGCCCACTTAGCATGAATAATTTTATAAAAATCAATAATTTTGGAGGTTTTTGTCTGCGATATTTGCCAGTTGGGCTGTTGTGTGAAATGTTAACGAAAGGCTGTTTGATTTGATCCAGCAGTTGAGGGGCAGGATTGGGAATTTAGCTGTTGGGAATGGAGGTCAATGGAGCAGGGTCTGGGTCTCATGGACAATATAAGCTTGGAGAGAGATTGAGGGATGTGAGCTGGTGACATGGGGGGGGGGGGGGGGGGGGGGTTGGTGGGGGGGTGTAGTTCAGGGCTCGAGCATAGAGTCTGGGGGGCAGGTTTGGCTTGGTGGGCGAGGAGAAGGAATAAACACAGCCGAACAAGCGGTCCTGATCTTGGTTGAGCTTTTCAATGTAGCAATGAGATCAGAAGGAGTAGATTGTTTGGGGAGTCTAGGACTATGAGGCATAGTCAAAAAATTAGAACCAGACCTTTCAGGAGTGTAGTTGGGAGCCACTTATTTGCACAAAAGGCAGTAGAAAATTGGAATTCTCTTCTGCAAATGACAATTGATGCTAGGTTAATTGTTAGTCTGAGATTGATATCTTATTAACTGAAGGTGTTAAGGGGTTTGGGGTAAAGGAGTTAGGTCATGGATCCAGGGTCTAAGTGATTTACTCCTGTTCCTAAGCTCCTATTAATTTGATGGAGGTGGCAGAGTGGGATTTAAGCAGTTGTTTGGCAGATAAAAAACAGGGATGATTCTGGAGTACTGGGCAGTTTTATCGGAAGAGTGAGACCTGATGGCCCACCAGTTAATCCAGCCGTGCACGAAACATGTTCAAATCGATGCACCTTGGGTTTGAACTGTGGATCGGTAGCATAGTAGTTACGTTATTGGACTAGTAATCCAAAAGCCTGGACAATCTGGGGACATGAGTTCAAATCCCATGGCAACTGGGGAATTTAAATTCAATGCATTAAATAAAACTGCAATAAAAAGCTAATATTAGTAATGGTGACCACAGAATATAAAACCCCATCAGATTTACTAATATCCTTACCTGGTCTGGCCTATATGTGACTGCAGAGCCACAGCAATGTGGTTGACTCTTAGCTGCCCTCTGAAATGGCCCAGCAAGCCATTGGATTATATTCAAGAAGGCAGCTTACCACCACATTTTCAAGGGTAAATAGAGATGGGTAAGGAATGCTGGTCTTGCCTTCGATGGCCACATTCTATGAATAAATTTAAAATAGAAGGCATTGAATGATAAAGATGGGGACTGTACCAAGGTAGAGAACTGGGTTGGGAGACATTGAAGTACCAAGGATCAGAGGGACCTTGGTGTGCATGTCCACCAGTCCCTTAAGGTAGTAGGACAGGTAGATAAGGTGGTTAAGAAGGCATATGGGATACTTGCCTTTATTAACCGAGGCATAGAATATAAGAACAGGGAGGTTATGCTGGAACTGTATAAAACGCTGGTTAGGCCTCAGCTAGAGTATTGCATGCAGTTCTGGAATCCGCATTATAGGAAGGATGTGATTGCACTAGAGAGAGTGCAGAGGAGATTTGCCAGGATGTTGCCTGGGCTGGAGAGTTTTAGTTATGAGGAGACATTGGATAGACTGCGGTTATTTTCCCTGGAGATTGAGGGGGTACATGATTGAGGTGTATAAAATTATGAGGAGCATAGATAGGGTATACAGGAAGGAACTTTTCCCCTTGGTGGAGGGATCAATAACCAGGGGGCATAGATTTAAGGTAATGGGCAGGAGGTTTAGAGGGGATGTGAGGAAGAAATTTTTCACCCAGAGGGTGGTGGAAATCTGGAACTCACTGCCTGAAAGGGTGGTAGAGGCAGAAACCCTCATAACATTTAATAAGTATTTGGATGTGCACGCGCTACCATGGCATACAAGGCTATGGGCTTAGAGCTGGAAAATGGGATTAGAATAGTTAGGTACTTGTTTGATAGGCGCAGACTCGATGGGCCAAAGGGCCTTTTTTCTGTGCTGTAGACCTCAATGATTATGAAGAATTTGCTGGCAACAAGGACGGGAAGGGAATTTGCTGGCAACAAGGAATAAAGGAAGGGAAGAAATGATTGAACGAGTCAACAGATGCAAAAGTACCTTGGTGAATGAACAGCCAAAGTCTAGGTAGTTGAACCTGCTTATTGTATTGCATTAATTTTAATGTGCATGTGTTTTAGTACTACTGTTCTGTATGATGTTGTGAGTGTAGTTACTGTCACGAGCATGTTGTGGAGTAATTTCATTTGAGAGTTCGAACTCCAATCTGACTAAGAAGTACTGCCTCAAACCACTCAGACTTGACACCTCATTGTGGTGTCAAAATAGGCCTAATGCGCGATTAGGAAGAGAGCTGTTAGATTTACTGCTGTTAGACTTCAATGAATTGAGGCAGGTCTTTTTGTATCTGTTAAGAAGGTCAACACTATTTGTTCTTTCACAAACATTCACAAATTTGCTGAGTAGGGAGTAGACTTTTGCCAAATTGTTTCTCCTGTTTTGGGCCATTAGCACAGTGTGACCCCAGACTCCGTCACCACTTATTGACCCAGGCTGAAGTTGAAATGTTTAGCAATGGAAAAAATAACATGTCACTTGCTACTCAGGAAGCCAAAGAAAAGTTTGCCAAGCGTGCAGACCTTGCAACCTGATGAAAATTTTATGAGGATAAAGATTCAGCCAAGTGTGGATCCACATATGTGAATTCATTGGCTTGCTTTATGGACCCAAGTACTTACTGGTCTATCACGAACCAATATGATAATGCCAATAAGGGAGAAGCAAGTGCGAAGTATAACTGATCAAATATTATGCTGGTTTGGAACATCTGAATAGATTTCTCCTAAATAGTGTTGTTAGGAGTTTTAAGATCAATCCAGAAATTTTTTTTTAAGGCCATCGAAGGCAAGGCCAGCATTCATTACCCATCTCTATTTACCCTTGAAAATGTGGTAAGCTGCCTTCTTGAATATAAATCATTTCAGAGGGTAGCTAAGGTTCAACCACATTGCTGTGGCTCTGCAGTCACATATAGGTCAGACCGGGTACCGACATTAGTTAAAAAAAAAGAGTGGCTTTATGAAGAGTAAATCGTATTTGACTAATTTGCTAGAGTTCTTTGAAGATGTGACAAGCAAAGTGGATAATGGGGATCCTGTAGATGTAGTATATCCGGACCTCCAGAAGGCCTGTGATAAGGTGCCGCACAAAAGATTAATACACAAGATAAGATCACATGGAGTTAGGAGTAATATATTAGCTTGGATTGGCTAACCAACAGAAAGCAGAGAGTCAAATAAATGGGTATTTTTCTGGTTGGCAAGCTGTAACTAGTGGGGTGCCACAGGGTTTGGTCCTTGGGCCCCAACTATTTACAATCTATATTAATGATTTGGATTCAGGGATAGAAGGTACTATAGCTAAATTTGCAGATGACACCAAAATAGGTGAGAAAGTAAGTTGCAATGAAGAAATAAGAAATTTACAAATGGATATGGACAGGTTAGGTGAATGGGCCAAAATTTGGCAGATGGAGTTTAACGTGGGTAAATGTGAGGTTATCCATTTTGGTTGGAAGAATAAAAAGGTGACTTATTTTTTTAAACGGAGAGAAACTTCAGAATGCTTCAGTGGAGAGGAATCTGGGTGTCCTCGTGCATAAATCGCTGAAAGCTAGCATGCAGGTACAGCAGGTAATAAGGAAGGCAAATGGAATTTTGGCATTTATTGCTAAAGGAATAGAGTATAAAAATAGGGAAGTGTTGTAATTGTACAAGGCATTGGTGAGACCACACCTGGAGTACTGTGCACAGTTTTGGTCCCCTTACTTGAGGAAGGATGTCGTTGCATTAGAAGTGGTTCAGAGGAGGTTCACTAGATTGATTCCAGAGATGCGGGGCTTGTCTTATGAGGAGAGATTGAGCAGTTTAGGCCTATACTCGCTCGAGTTTAGAAGGATGAGAGGAGATCTAATTGAGGTATATAAGACACTAAAGGGGATAGACAAAGTAGACGTGGAGCGGATGTTTCCCTTTTTGGAACATTCTAGAACGAGAGGCCATAGTTTTAGGCTAAGGGGTGGTAGATTTAAATTCGAGATGAGGAGGAATTACTTTTCGCAAAGAGTTGTGAATCTGTGGAATTCACTACCTCAGAGTGCAGTGGATGCCGGGACGCTGAATAAAATTAAGGAGGGGATAGACATTTTTAATTTGTAACAGGTTGAAAGATTAAGGGGAGAGGGCAGTAAGTTGGAGTTGAGGCCGAAATGAGATCAGCCATGATCGTGTTGAATGGCGGGGCAGGCTCGAGGGGCTGAATTGCGCACTCCAGCTCCTGGTTCTTAATGTTCAGCATCAGAGAATGAAGGGAGAGGATAGGAGGGATTTTCTTTTACCATTTTTAATACCCAGTCAGTAACAGTGATGGAAGTAGAATCCATAACTTCCATTAAAAATTATATGGATCGATATTTACATTGCAGAGAAAAAGGCCATTCAGCCCAACTAGTCCATGCTGGTGTTTATGCTGCACATATGCCTCCTCTCACTTTTCTTCATCTTACTCTGTCAATATATATCCTATTCTGTTCTGCCTTGCGTTCATACTTAGCTTCCCCTTAAATGATTATTGATAAAAATATTTTAATGACAGACCTACTCACTTAGTTTCATTCCTCGAATGGATAATGGAGGTCCAGCCCAGTTGTGATGGGCCAAATGGCTGTGTTGGAAAATTCATTATGGCAATCTAAATGGGCTAGATGCCTCTTTATGAAGGGCTCGTCTATATTTAGTTGTGGCTTTCACTATTGCCTGTCACCCTTCACCTGATAGAAGCTTCTAAGGACAGATCAGAGGTCTATTGTTACAGTTTGAAGGGTTGGTTAGATCCCATCCAGAGTCCTATGTCAAGTTCTAAACATCTAATATTGTTACTCCTGAGATTATGAGGAAGTCAGCTCCTGAGATGATTCCTAGCATCAGGAAAGTTAACTTATTGCAAAAGGTTACCGAAGTAGGGCTCACAATGTTTGCAGTAGGAGAGAATTTGAGGCTATCCCACTGAAGTTTTAAAATTATAAAGGAATTGACAAAGTTGATTCATGCAATTTTTTTTCACCATGGCAAAAGGCTGGAAAATCAGAGAGTGGCAATTACAAATGAGCAAGTTGTGAGCAAAGAGAGGTTTTCATAGAAATAAGCTGAGTAAGGTACCAAGGAAAATGACTGAAGTAGGCAGTATGCATGAGTTTTCAAGAGGCAGAGAGATTTGTTTCTGAAGAGACCAGGAGTTGAGGGGTTGAATGAAGTTAGTTGGTAAGGTTGAGATCAGTCAAAAGGACAAAATTGTCATTTGTATTTCTGAAAATTCTGAAGCTGAAAGCTAAAGTTGATTACCTGTTTCCGGGGCTGCTTGCCTTGCATACCACTTTATGACTCGGGTAAGCGGAACAGCAACCGTCCATGGCAATACCAGACTAGCAATCGAGTTGTGGCAAGTAGTGAGATTGAATTAAATAAATCTGATAATTTGCATCCTTGAACCAGGGAATCAGTGACCACGAAAGCTGCCAGGTCGTTAAAACCAAAGTTCAAAAAGTTAACCTTCCAAACCCGTGACCTTTACCATCTAGAAGAACAAGTGCAGCAGACAGATAGGAACACCAGCACCTGGAACGTCCTCTCTAAGCCACGCACCATCCTGACTTGGTAATGTAAATCCTGGAACTCCCTAACAGCATTGTGGGTGTATCTACACCACGTGCACTGCAGCGGTTCAAGAAGACAGTTCACCACCACCACCTCATGGGCAATTAGAGATGGGCTGCAAATGCTAGCCTTACCAGCAACACGCATCCCAGGAAAAAACTGATTTACTCTTGTCTTTTAATGAAGGCTGCAACCTCCACTTGTCACTCCAATCCTACTACTTAACTCATTGTTCAGGGATGGGCAACAAATAATTGTTTTCTGTACATGGAACACTTTCTAGCAAGCTTAGAAGATAATGCTTGCTGTCCAAAGCATTCTCCTGTTTTTCTTTGAAGAATTACTTCACTTTTTGTACAAAATACCTTCTTTTAGAAAACATCCTCCTTTTAGCTTCATGGAGCACTTTCCCATTCCCGTGTGGAGGCGATGGCTTGGAGGCATTGTCGCTGGACTAGAAATCCAGAGACCCAGGGTAATGCCGGTCTCGAATCCTGCCATGGCTGATGGTGCAATTTGAATCTGGAATTAAAAGTCTAATGATGACCATGAAACCTAATGTCCTTTAGGGAAGGAAATCTGCTGTCCTTACCTGGTCTGACCTACATGTGACTCCACAGCAGTGTGGTTGACTCTTAAAATGCCTTCTGAACTGGGGCAACTAGGGATGGGTAATGAATGCTGGCCAGCGAGACCCACATCGCATGAACGAATAAAATAAAAAATTCTGTCCTCAAACAGTGGGTTGCAGTGGGTCCCATGCACTTTAATGGGACCTGGTGATTTGAACTAAAGGGATTATCAAGCGTGACTTGAACGCGAGAGGCAGGCTGAACTCGAGTGGAAATAGCTGAAGCTAGATGCTGCTGCTTACTCAGCTAGCCTTAACTAGGATTTGAGATAAATAACCAGCTAAGTCGAGTACCTAAATGATGAGTAAATTTGAGAGAGAATAATTTACAGAGCACCTTGCATGATAGCGGGACGTCCCAAAACTCTGCAGCCATGAAGTACGATCACTGTTGCAATATAGGAAATGCAGCAGCCACTTTGCGCACAGCAAGCTCCCACAAACCATAATGAAATGATAACCAAATAATCTTTTTTCTTGATGTTGGTTGTGAGATTGAGCAGAACTCCCCTGCTATTTCCCTTCAAAGTAGTGTCTTGGAATCTTTTGCAATGTGGAGACTTTATGTTGCCTGTCTTGTTCAATCTGACTTACAGCTGCTGCACTTTGAAGCAACAAAGCATTATATGTGTCCCGTGCACGAGATTTTTAAAATATTAGTTGATAGGTCTGGGTTGCAACACTTATGACCTTGTCTGTTACTGCTGGACGCTGAATTGTTAACCAGGATACGATGGGAGAAAACTTCTGCGTATTATTTATGCTTTGGTGGACCAGCCAATCAACAGAGGAACAAAAAGTGGGTCAGAACTGGCTTTGTAATGATGTCGCCACCTTACATGTGATCTGAATTACTAGATTGTGTAACACATTATGGGCTGTGCCTGTAGAGTCAGCCTAAACGACTTTTTAAACCAATATCAGGAATCGAATGACATGTTTAATATCCGTTGGAGAGAACCATCATTCTTAGGCATTATCTGCAGGGCAGTAATTTGATCCACAAAGTTCAAAATCATTCCCATACACTGCTTATTTTTTTAATGACACATTGCCAGTGCAGTTTTCCAGTTCAGAGGCCATCATGGCAAATAAAGCCTGGTGTGCTGCATGTCTTGTGGGTTTATGCTGACTGACTGTGGCATAATCACTACAAGTGGAAGGGATAAGAACATCCAATCCATTGGATTACTTGAAAATAACAACATACTTGGTATGGTATGGGCACAGACCGGACATTTAAGATAACCATTGAAATAAATCTTTTCTCCTTTATATTTAACTTAGTAAGCCTCAACTGAATTCTCCTTTTAAAGCTCTTAATTAGCTATGGCAGATTAGAGCTAGTGGAGGGACCAAGAGAGCTGGTGGTGAAATAAATGAATAGTTTATCTGTTTTTGGTGTTGTCGATGGATAAACTTTGACCAGGACATCAGGAAAACTCCTATCCTTCAAAACAGTGCCATGGAACAGCTTTCTTCAAGGTCAACAGCGAGTGCCATCGCTGACTGCAAAATCCAGGCCAGTGTGTTTTTTCATCTCTTGTTCTTGACCTGTGTGTTGCCTGCAAATGGCACTCGCTTAGGAAGGGAGAGTGTGTGTTGTTAATTGCATTTAATGAATACTCTGCAGCATAATATTCAGGCTTCCCCCAATTCTGGCCTCCTGTGATCCCTGCTTTTCATTGCTCCACTATGGACAGCTTTGCCTTCAACTGCCTGACCTCTAGAATTCCCTCCCTAAACTTCCCATCTTCTCTACCTTGCTTTGTTCCTTTAAGACATTCCTTAAAACCTACCTCCATGACCAAGCTTTTGGTCACCTATCCCAATGTGACTGTGTGTGAAATTTTCTTTGATAATCACTCCTGTGAAGGGCCTTGGGATGTTTTTACTACTTTAAAAGTGCTACATAAATGTAAGTTGTTGTTGTAAGACTACCTGGCTACAACTATAGCGGTCTTTTGTGGAGTTTTGGTATCCCGAGGTTTATTGTGGAACTGAACAGTTTTAAGTCCTACTTTAAGATATAGGGATCAATAAGGATTCTTTCAGCTAACACTTGCTGTTATTTCTCTCTACAGCTTCTTCCTGGCCACAGCAAACTGACAGAGAGAGTGAAAAAGCGGCTCTACTACAGTCAAGATTTGGACTACAACATGGACGCTCTTTCCTGTCCTGTTACTGGTATGTGTGTATCATATTATTGATATGCAAGGCTTTGATTATTTCCTTGATAAATATACTTCTGATAGAAGTAATTCTAGTAATTTACTGAGTGTTCCAAAAACATGGGTTATAGGAAGATTTCCGGGTACTGGCAACTGCATAAGGGCCCTTGGACATATAAAGGAACCATAGAAATACAAATTTAACATATGCAGTTGTTTGAATGCTGTGGTTGCACCTTTAGTTTTCTGACCACAACTTTCTCTTGCTCTCAGGGCAAGGACTGTACAGGGCTGCAATTCAACACCCACGTTATCAGCCCGTTTTGGCCAAAAGCATGCACACTCAGTTTTAAACAAAAGTACCGACAGCCGGTGTTGTCAGTTTACATGTCCCAGTAACATCATCATGAATACTGTGGTGTAGATAATGCCTTGAGGTAAAGGCAAAATACTGCGAATGCTGGAAATCTGAAACAAAAACAAAAAATGCTGGAAAATCTCAGCAGGTCGAACAGCATCTTTGGAGAGAAAGACAGAGTTAACGTTTCCAGTCCGTATGACTCTTCAGAGCTAAAGGGAAGTAGAAATGTGGTGAAATATATACTGTTTAAGGGGCAGAACAGGTGAAGCTGAATAGAAGGCCAGCGATAGGTGGAGACAAAGGAGAAATTGCAAAAGATGTCATAAACAAGAGGTCAAAGGGTTATTAATAGTGGAGGTACTGCTAAAGGAGGTGCTAATGGCAGCATTAAGAATGGAAAGCAGAATGTGATAATGGCTGGACCAGGGTAAACCCTCTGGAAAGTGACAGATAGCCCTAGTGAGGGTGGGGTGGGGGGAGGGGACAATGGTGGGAAAAAAGATCAAAAATAGGTTAAAAGCTGGGAATTAAACAATGAATAACAATGGAAATAATTTTTAAAAAATAATAATGAAAATAAGTGGGAAAAAAATAAAAATGTAAAAAATAAAGTGAATATAGATAAAAAGGGATTATAAAAGGTTCGGGATGGAGGAGAAGGTTCATGGTCTGAAGTTGTTGAATTCAGTGTTAAGTCCGGAAGATGAGGTGCTGTTTCTCCAGTTTGTGTTGAGCTTCACTGTAACATTGCAGCAGGCCAGGGTCGGACATGTGGTCATGAGAGCAGGGTGGAGTGTTGAAATGGAAAGTGACAGGAAGGTCCGGGTCATGGCCCCAGCTTGCCATTTCAACACTCCATCCTGCTCTCATACCCATATGTCCGCCCCTGGCCTGCTGCAATGTTCCAGAGAAGCTCAACGCAAACTGGAGGAACAGCACCTCATCTTCTGACTAGGCACTTTACAGCCTTCCGGACTTAACACTGAATTCAACAACTTGAGACCATGAACTCTCCCCTCTATCCCCACCCCTTTTTGATCCCCCTTTTTTCTATATTCATTTTTATTTTTTTTCTCCACACCTCTTATTTTCATTATTATTATTTCGTAGACTTTTTTCCATTTTTATTCATTGTTTTATCCTCAGTTTTTAGCCTATTTTCGTTCTTTTTTCCCCCCATCGTCCCTTCCCCCCATCTCACCATCACTGGCGCGATCTGTCACGTGCCAGAGTGCTGGCCATGGTCCGGCCATTAACACATTCTGCTTTTCACTCTTAACCACTAGCACCTCCTTTAGCCAGTACCACCACTGTTAACAACCCTTTGGCTTTTTGCTTATGACATGTTTTGCAGTGTCACCTTTGCCTCCACCTACCGCTGGCCTTCTGTCCAGCTTCACCTGTTCCACCCCCCTTAAACAGTGTATATTTCACCACATTTCTACTTCCCTTTAGCTCTGAAGAAGAGTCATACAGACTTAAAACGTTAACTCTATCTTTCTTTCCACAGATGCTGTCAGACCTGCTGAGTTTTTCCAGCATTTTTTGTTGACGCTTTTAGGTGACATCCTGCACTATTTAATCGCAGTAATGTAGATGCAGCATTTTTACGTTTCCAGTGACCAGTTGTTGAGGTCACATTCAGCTTAAGGGTTGTGATAGTTGCTTCCAAACAGACTTGGCATTTGTTTCCCAAATCTGTACGTATCCATGTAGTCAAACTTTTAAAAAAGGATGGAACTTGCATTTAAAAGGGCCTCTCATTCTTCAGATATTCTCACGCACTTTATAGCCATTGAATTACTTTTGAAGTGCAGTTTCGCTATGCGGACAAGCACGGCAGCCGACCTGGGCACAGCAAGATGCCAGAGGCATCAATGAGACAATTGATAAATTAATCAGCTTTTGGTGGTGTTGCATAAGGCATGAACATTGGGCAAAGGACAGGGAGGATTATAGATTCCATAGGATCTTTCACTTCTGCCTGAACAAACAGGCATTGCATCTGTTTAGCATCTCTGGCATCATAGCCCCAGTTCTGCCCTCTAAAGTCCTGAAAAGGTGATTGTAATTATATATAAATTTGTACAACGTGAACTCATTACTAGCCACTAGTGAATGTTGCTTTATATTCAGAGCATACGCTAACGTAGGAAATGTGACAGGAATTGCACACTATGCAGAGACTTTTAATTTTTTTAAAAAAAATTCTTTCATGGGATGTGGTCATTGCTGACGAGGCCAGCATTTATTGCCCATCCCTAATTGCCCTTGAGAAGGTGGTGGTGAGCTGCCTTGAACCGTTGCAATCCATGTGGTGTAGGTACACCCACAGCGCTGTTAGGAAGGGAGTTCCAGGATTTTGATTCATCAACAGTAAAGGAACGGTGATATATTTCCAAGTCAGGATGATGTGTAGCTTGGAGAGGAATTTGCAGGTGGTGGTGTTCTCATGCATCTGTTGCCCTTGTCTAGATGGTAGCGGTTGGGTTTGGAAGTTGCTGTCGAAGGAGCTTTGGTGAGTTGCTGTAGTGCATCTTGAAGATGGTACACACTGCCATCAGTGATGGAGGGTAGTGGGTGGATTGCCAGTCAAGCGAGCTGCTTTATCCTGGATGATGTCGAGCTTCTTCAGTGTCGTTGGAACTGCACTCATCCAGACAAGTGGAAAGTATTCCATCCCACTCCTGATTTGTGCCATGCAAGAGGTGGACAATATAATATACATTATTGGTAATATGGAAAACATAAAGCAGAATTAGAAAAGTCCAGACACATTGTTTTTAAAGTTGACTGCCTTCTGGAAATAAGAGAAGGGTGTTTTTTTTAAAAATATGGAATTGCTATTGAAATTCCCAAATGCCTTGAAAAAACATTATTTTATTTGGAACTCCAAAGATGCTAAAGGATATTTAAAAAGAAAAAGTTCCAATTTGATGTTTACCCATTACAGCATGCAAATCCCCCAGGGCGTGTTGCAAAGGACATGAGACAGAGGGAGTGTTTAAATAGCTTGATAATTCAGTTTTCTTTTTTACTCATTCACAGCATGTGCTCATCACTGGAAAGGCCAGTATTTCTTAGCCATCCCTTGAGAAAGTATTGGTGAGCCATCGTCTTGAATACAACTGAGTGGCTTGCTAGGCTATTTCAGAGGGAAGTTGAGAGTCAACCACATAGCTGTTAATCTGGAGTCACATGTAGGCCAAGAGTTTCAAGTTAACCAAGTTTCAATTCAAGCTACAACCCTGACAACTACCCGACAATGTGGAAAATTGCCCAGGCAAGTCCTATACTCACAAAAATAGGACAAATCCAACCCGGTCAATTACCACCCCATTAGCCTACTCTCCATCATCACTAAAGTGATGGAAGGGATCATTAACAGTGCTATCAAGCGGCACCTGCTTAGCAATAACTTGATCACTGACACTCAATTTGAGTCCCAGTAGGGCCATTCAGCTCCTGACCTCATTACAGCCTTGGATCAAACATGGACAAAAGAGCTAAACTCCAGAGGTGAGGTGAGAGTGACTGCCCCCGATATCAAGGCAGCATTTGACTGCATCAAGCATCCCTAGCAAAACTGGAGTCAATGAGAATCAGCGGGAAAACTGTCTGCTAGCTGGAGTCCTACCTAGCACAAAGGAAGATGGTTTTGGTTTTTGGAGGACATTCATCTCAGCTCCAGGACATCACAACAGGAGTTTCTCAGGGTAGTATCCTTGGCCCAACCATCTTCAGCTGCTTGATCAATGACCTTCCTTCCATCATAAGGTCAGAAGTGGGAATGTTTGCTGATGATTGCACAATGTTCAGCACCATTCGCAACTCCTCAGATACTGAAGCAGTCCATGTCCAAATGCAGCAAGACCTGGACAATATCCAGGCTTGGGCTGACAAGTGGCAAGTAACATTTGCGCCACACAAGTGTCAGGCAATGACCATCTCCAACAAGAGAGAATCTAACTATCGCCACTTGATATTCAATACATTATCATTGCTGGATCCTGCACTATGAACATCCTGGGGTTACTATTGACCAGAAATTGAACAGAGCTAGCCATGTAAATACTGTGGCTATAAGAGCAGGTCAGAGGCTAGAAATCCTGTGGTGAGTAACTCACCACCTGACTCTTTAAATTCTGTCCACCATCTACAAGGCACAAGTTAGGAGTGTGATGGAATACTCTCCACTTGCCTGGTACAGCTCCAACAACATTCAAGAATTGACGCCATCCAGGACAAAGCAATCCGCTTGATTGGCATCCCATCCACAAACATTCATTCCCTCCACCACAGTGGCAGCAGTTTGTACCATCTACAAGATGCACTGCAGAACTCACCAAGGCTCCTTAGACAACACGTTCCAAACCCACAACCGCTACTGTCTAGCAGGGCAAGGGCAGCAGACACATGGGAACACCACTAGCTGGCAGTTCCCCTCCAAGCTACACACCATCCTGACTTGGAACTATAATCACTATTCCTTCACTGTCACTGGGCCAAAATCCTGGAACTCCCTCCCTAACAGCACTGTGGGTGTACCTACACCATGTGGAGTGCAGCGGATCAAGAAGGCAGCTCACCACCAACTACTCAATGGCAACTAGGGATGGGCAATAAATGCTGGCAAGTGTCGACTGCCAATTCAGTTGTGGAACAAGGCTTGTAAAATTCAGAGAGGTGGAAATCCCCTATCCAACAGGAGTTAAATCTTTGTACAATTTAATGACCTTTAAAGTACAGCAAGCTTCCCTCCTTAGAGGAGGTTAGTGAACCAGATGGTTTTTATGATAATCTGGTGGTTTCATGGTCACCATTACTAATACGAGCTTTTCAATTGCGATTTTATGCAATTGACTTTTAAATTCCCCCAACTGCTGTTGGTGAGATTTGAACTCAGTCTCCTGATCATTAGATTACTAGTTGAGCAACATAACTACTATGCCACCCTATCCTCGGCCATATTAGATGTTGGCGGATGCTACCAGGTAGTTTCTGGCACTTGTTAGCATCAGTCTTTTGGGAGTAGCACTGCTGGATCTGGAGAAGTCAAGTCACTTCTTAAACTTACCTGAAAGTACCAGCACCCCTGACAGAAGATAGAAACACTCCATTGGCAACTTTTTTTAAGGGATCATCTTGACCAGCGATCCTGGAGGCTTTCCATAGCCATTATTTGGAGCATGTCTTTACACAGCTGTAAACTATGAACTATTCAAAGAAGAAGAGGATGTTCTGACCAACATTCATTCCTCAGCCAAAGCCACCAGAAAAAACATTAGCTGAACATTCATTCATTTGCTGTTTGTGGATGTCATGTTTGCAGTGACAGCACCTCATAATTAATCTGTTAGTTGTAAAGAATTTTGGATATCCTCGAATGTTCACTAAATTAGTCCCTGGGATGATGGGGTTGCTCTATGATGAGAAGCTGAGTAAACTGAGCCTATATTCTCTGGAGTTTAGAAAATTCTGAAGGGGGTTTGATAAGGTAGACGCTGAGAGATTGTTTCCTCTGGTTGGGGAATCTAATACACAGGCACAGTCTCTGAATAAGGCACCAATCATTTAGGACTGAGAGGAGGAGAAATTACTTCACTCAGGGTTGTGAATCTTTGGGAATTCTCTACCTTAGGGGTTGTGGATGCTCCATCATTGAATATATTTAAGGACCCGATTAACAGATTTTTGATCTGTCAGGGAATTGAGGGATATGGGGAGCGGGCAGGAAAGTGGAGTTGAACCCAAGATCAGCCATGATTGGATTGAATGGTGGAACAGCCTCGATGAGCTGTGTGGTCAACTCCTGTTTCTTGTGTTCTTATATTCTTAAAAACACAAAACATGATGTATGTAAGCACGTTCTTCCTCCTTTGTGTTGTGTTGTATCATCTACTGTATCTCATTCTTTCCCAGCACGTGAGAATTATTCAACTCCCTCAGTCTTCCCTTCATCTTGCTATTTACAGTCTTAATTAATCTTGTCCTCTTCTCAATGCTTTCTCAATTGTTTGGTTATGTCCTGCTCAATAGGCTTTGGGTTTTCAGTAAAACAAGACAATTCTAAAACTACAATCCTGCATTCGGTATTTATTTTAATAATTAATGGTGGCAATTGTGCTTTCCACTTGGCTGATCTAGTTCCCAGTGCTTCTCTGGTTAAATTAGTAAGTACTTAGCAATGCGTGGATTTATTGAGGACAGGCAAGTGATATTTGACAAATGTGGAGTTTTTTGAATAAGTGGCTGACTGGATAGTTAGAGCTTGCAATATATGTGTATAAATGGATTTTCAGAAGATATGTGAAGATGCTTGTTGGAAATAGAAATGCTTCCTAAATTCCACTCCAAGTCACACATTCTTGACCTGTAAATATATCACCATTCTTCACTGTTACTGGGTCAAAATGCTGGAACTTCCTACCTAACAGCACTGCAGGAGTGCTTTCACCACAGACTGCAGCGGTTCAAGGAGACTCACCACCGCCATCTCAAAGGCAATTAGGGATAGACAATAAATGCTGCTGTTGCCAGTGACATCTACATCCCATCAATATTGGAAAACATATCAGGGGCATGGTATTAAAGGAACTATAGCTATTTATGGATGGCCCAAAAAGTTGGTTGATGCGCAGGCAAATTGAGGTAAATAAATGGGTTACTTTTGCTGAACAAGGGATCAAAGTTGCATTCTTGGAGACCAGTACTGGGTCCACTTTTGTTCTCTCTCCATCTGGACTGAGTATAGGGAACATAATCTCAAAATTTGCCAATGACACAAAAATAGGTTAATGGAATAGGCAGACGGTCGCGGATGCAATTTAATGTGGAAGAGCATGAGGGAACACATTTTTGGAGTAAAACCAAGGAAACGTGTGTTGGCTTCGGAGGGAGTGCAGTGTGGATTTGCTGGAGTTTTGCCTGTACTCTACCTACAAGAAGAGATTGCACAAAAAGTACAAAAGTAAGGAAGTTATGTTGAAGCAGTTTGGCCTCAACTGGAATATTATGTCCAATTCTGGGCACCACACTTTAGGAAGGATGTGAAGGCATTGGAGAGGGTGCAGAAATGATTCACGAGAATGGTTCCAGGGATGAGAGACTTCAATTACGTAGAGAGGTTGGAGAAGCTGGGATTCTTCTTAGAGGAGAAGATTGAGAAGAGATTTGATAGAGTTGTTGAAAATCATCAAGGGAGAGAAATGACTGTTAAGTAGTGGGTAAGGTTGGGTACGTATTTACTACTTTTATCGCTTTCAGTTTAAGGCCTTTTTGTGGTTTATAGTTTGTATGTTTGTAGTAATGAGGATCAGGAAAGAAGGGCCCTAGAGTAATTGATTTTAAAGGTTTAATTTAAAGGGATAAGTCATGGCAGGAAAGCTCAAAGCTGTGGTGTGCTCCGCGTGCTCCATTTGGGAAGCCGAGAACATTTCCAGTGTCCGGGACCAGCGGGTGTGCAGGAAGTGTGTCCAGCTGCAGCTCCTGGAAGCTCAGGCTTCAGAGCTGGAACGGCGGCTGGGGACACTGTGGAGCATCCACGAGTCTGAGAACATCGTGGATAGCACGTTTAAAGAGGTGATCACACCACAGCTGAAGGGACTTGAGGAAGGAAGGGAATGGGTGACCACCAGGCAGTCCAAGAGAAACAGGCAGGTAGTTCAGGAGTCCCCTGGGGTCCCACTCACAAATCGGTATTCCATTTTGGAGGCTGATGAGGGCGCTGATTCCTCTAGGGAGTGCATACTGAGGCAAGCTTCTGGCACTACAAGCAGCCTGTCTGTACAGGAAGGGAGGAAGAGCAATAGTAATAGGGGATTCTATAGTCAGGGGAACAGATAGGCGCAACTGTGGCCATCAATGTGACTCCAGGATGGTGTGTTGCCTCCCTAGTGCCAGGGTCCGGGATGTCACTGAATGGCTGCAGGGCATCCTGAAGGGGGTGGGTGATAAGGCAGAGGTCATGGTACATGTTGGTACCAATGACATAGGTAGAAAGAGTGATGAGGTCTTGCATCAAGAATTCAGGGAGTTAGGCAGTAGACTGAAAAGCAGGACCTCTTGGGTTGTAATCTCTGGATTACTCCCAGTGCCACGTGGTAGTGAGCACAGAGGTAGGAGAATAGCTTAAGAATTGGTGCAGGAGGGAGGGTTTTAGATCCCTGGATCACTGGGACCGTTTCTGGGGAACGTGGGACCTGTACAAGCGGGACAGTCCACAGTGGAACCAGAGCAGCATAAACATCCTTGCAGTTAGGTTTGCTAGTGCTGTTGGGAGGAGTTTAAACTAATTTGGCAGGGGGAGGGGACACAGAATGTTAGCAGAATAGGGACACATCATAATACAGTAAAACAATCAAGCCAGAAGGAGAAGCAAGCAGGAGTGTAGAGGAGGCTGAGGATGGCAGCGAGGACCAGAACGATGATAAAGTCCTCTACTTTAATGCCAGGAGTATTACAGGTAAAACAGACGAGTTAAGGGTGAGGATTGACACGTGGAATTGTGATATAGTAGCCATCACTGAGACGTGGTTGAGGGAGGGGCAGGATTGGCAGCTCAACATTCCGGGACATAGAATCTTCAGGCGAGACAGGAGAGGGGGTAAAAGAGGAAGAGGCATTGCATTGTTAGTTAAGGAGTCAGTTACTGCAGGAAGGCGAGATGATATCTTGGAGGGAGCATCGAATTAAGCTTTGTGGGTAGAGCTTAGGAATAAAAAAGGGGCAGCCACATTGTTAGGTGTTTATTATAGAACCCCAGATAGTGGGAAATTGAGAAGCAAATGTGTGCACAATTTGCAGAGGTGTGTAAAAACAATAAAATAGGGTAATTATATTAGGTGATTTCAACTTTCCCATCATTAATTGGGATAGGCATAGTGTTAAGGGCTTGGATGGAGTGGATTTCTTGAAATGTGTACAGGAGAACTTTTTAGGTCAATATGTAGAGGGTCCAACAAGGGAAGGCACAGTGCTGGACTTAATTCTGGGGAATGAAGCCGGACAAGTGGCTGAGGTGGTGGGGGAGCATTTTAGTGATAGCGATCACAACATGGTACAGTTTAAGCTTGCTTTGGACAAAGAAGTAGACAAGTTGCAAAAAAAAATGTTTTCGATTGGGGGAGAGCGGATTTTAGTATAATAAGGCAGGATCTGGCCAAGGTAGACTGGGAAAGCTACTTGTGGGAAAATCTACAGAGGAACAGTGGGGGGGCGTTCAAAATGGAAATGGGGAGGCTACAGGCTCAGCATGTTCCTCTAGGTTGATAGGACGGAGAACAAGCCCAGTGAATCATGGATGACCAGAGATATTCAGGATACGATGAGAAGGAAAAGAGAGGCTTTTAGCAGGTATAAGGGGAGCAAATCAGCGGAGGCATTACTGGAGTACAGAAATTGCAGGGTGGAGCTTAAGAATACAATCAGGAGAGCAAAGAGGGGATATGAGAAAGCTCTAGCTGGTAAAAATATTCTATAAGTATAGCAATGGAAAGAGGATAACCAGAGAAAGAGTAGAGCCCATTAGGGACCAAGGGAGCAATCTATGGGTGGAGCCAGAGGACATCGGTAGAGTGTTGAACGAATACTTCACATCCGTCTTCACGCGGAGAGAGACTGCGAGGTTCTTGAGCAAATTGATATAGGGAGTGACAAAGTATTAGAGGTGTTGGCAGGCTTAAAAGTGGACAAATCTCCCGGTCTGGATGATTTGTGTCCCAGACTGCTGAGGGAGGCAAGGGAGGAGATCGCTGGGGCTCTGACCCAAATTTTTAATTCCTCACTGGCCACGGGGGAGGTGCCAGAGGACTGGAGAACAGCTAATGTGGTTCCGCTATTTAAGAAGGGTTGTAGATAAGCCAGGGAACTACAGACCAGTGAGTCTCACGTCGGTGGTAGGGAAACTATTGGAGAAAATTCTGAAGGAGAGAATTTATCTCCACTTGGAGAGGCAAGGTTTGATCAGGGATAGTCAGCATGGCTTTGTCAGAGGGAGGTCATGCCTGACAAGTTTGAATTTTTTGAGGAGGTGACCAGGTGTGTAGATGAGGGTAGTGCAATTGTTGTAGTTTATATGGATTTCAGCAAACTCTTTGACAAGGTCCCACATGGGAGACTAATAAAAAAGGCAAAGGCACATGGGATAGAGGGTAATTTGATAAGGTGGATTCAAAATTGTCTTAGTTATAGGAGAGAGAGGGTGATGACAGAAGGATGCTTTAGTGAATGGAAGCCAGTGTCCAGTGGTGTACCACAGGGATCTGTGCTGTGTCCCCTATTATTCGTCATTTATATAAACAACATAGATAACTATGTGTGGGGTAGGATTAGTAAGTTTGTGGATGACACAAAGATTGGACGGGTGGTTAACAGTGAGGTTGAGTGTCTTGGGCTACAGGAAGATATAGACAAGATGGCCAAATGGGCAGATTAGTGGCAGATAGAATTTAACCCTGAAAAGTGTGAGGTGATACACTTTGGAAGGAGTAATTTGACAAAGAAGTATTCAATTAACGGCATGACACTAGGAAATTCTGAGGAACAAAGGGACCTTGGCATATGCGTCCATAGATCTCTGAAGGTGGAAGGGCATGTGAGTGGGTTGGTGAAAAAGGCATATGGGACACTTGCCTTTATCAATCAAGGCATAGATTACAAAAGTAGGGAGGTCATGTTGGAGTTGTACAGAACCTTGGTGAGGCCACAGCTGGAGTAGTGTGTGCAGTTCTGGTCACCACATTTTAGGAAGGATGTGATTGCACTGGAGGGGGTGCAGAGGAGATTCACCAGGATGTTGCCTGGGATGAAACATTCACTAAGTTATGAAGAGAGGTTGGACAGACTTGGGTTGTTTTCATTGGAGCAGAGAAGACTGAGGGATGACCTGATCGAGGTGTACAAGATTATGAGGGGCATGGACAGAGTGGATAGGGAGCAGCTGTTCCCCTCAGTTGAAGGGTCAGTCACGAGGGGACACAATTTCAAGGTGAGGGGCAGGAGGTTTAGGGGGGATGTGAGGAAAATCCTTTTTACCCAGAGGGTGGTGACAGTCTGGAATGCGCTGTCTGGGATGGTGGTGGAGGTGGGTTGCCTCACAGCTTTTAAAAAGTACCTGGATGAGCACTTGGCACATCATAACATTCAAGGCTCTGGGCCAAGTGCTGGTAA
Organism: Carcharodon carcharias; assembly: GCF_017639515.1. Lineage (NCBI taxonomy): Eukaryota > Metazoa > Chordata > Chondrichthyes > Lamniformes > Lamnidae > Carcharodon > Carcharodon carcharias. The sequence goes on along the minus strand of NC_054478.1, from coordinate 19,500,069 downwards.
ATGGGATTAGGTAGGTAGGTCAGATGTTTCTCATGTGTCGATACAGGCTCGATGGGCCGAAGGGCCTCTTCTGCACTGTATGATTCTGTGATTCTGTCTGGACAGAGTAGATGTAGAGAAAGTGTTCCCATTGGTGGAAAGATCGAGAAGCAGAAGATAAAGATTTAAGGTGAATGGCAAAAGAAGCAACAACAACATGGGGAAAAACTTTTTTTACACCGTGAATGGTTAGGATCTGGAATGCACTGTGTGTGGTGGTGACAGACTCATTCCTAGCTTCCAAAAGGGAATTGGATAATTACCTGAAGAGAGAAAATTTACAGAGGGGCAGGGGAATGGCAAGGGAGTGGGACTAGCTGAATATCTCTTAGAGAGCCTGCAGGGACATGACGTGCCAAATGCCCCTCTGTGCTGTGCCATTCTACAAATGGGAGTGTGTATTAAATGGAAAAGCACTGAAAGATGTGGATGACCATGAGGTCTGGAAGTTCAGATGCATAATCCCTTGAAAATCCCTTATCGGATAAAGTCATAAGACAGTTCTGTAGAATTTTGTAAACGGGGAACATAGTACAAGAGTAACCAAGTGTTGATGAATTTACACTGATTCAGCTCATCCAGCTTTTGAGTGAGATGTTAAACCAAGAGTCTGTCTGCCCTCCCAATTGGATGTAAATAAAAATCAAATTGCACCATTTTGATGAAGAGAAAAAGAGTTCTCCCCCAGTGCCCTGGCCAATATTCATCCCGCAATCAACATCACCAAAACAGATTACCTGGTCATTATCACATTGCTCCGACAACACTCAAAGTTTGACACCATCCAGGACAAAGCAATCCCCTTGATTGGCACCCAATCCGCCACCTTCGGTGTTCACTCCCTGCACCACCGACACACAGTGGTAGCAGTGTATACCACCTACAAGATGCACTGCAGCAGCTCACCAAGGATCCTTTGACAACACCTCCCAAACCTGCAACTTCTACCACCTAGAAGGACAAGGGCAGCAGATGCATGGGAACACCGCCACCTGGAAGTTCTCCTCCAAGCCACTCACCATCCTGACTTGGAAATATTTCACCGTTCCTCCACTGTTACTGGTCACAATCCTGGAACGTCCTCCCTAACAGCACTGTGGGTGTACCTACACCAGATGGACTGCAGCTGTTCAAGAAGATGGATTTCCCACCACTTTCTCAAGGGCAATTAGGGAAGGGCAGTAAATGTTGGCTTAGCCAGCAATGCACACATCCCATAAAATAATTTTCAAAAAAGCATAGGGTTATAGCAAGAGAGCAGAACAGTGGAATTGGCGTTGGTTGCTGTGGCAAATCGCCATAATGATCAACTGGCCCCTTTCTGTGGAATTCATTTCTATGGTTCAAGAGAAGGCAACAATGCTACAGTAAGTGAAAATGCCACAAATTCAGAGTGCTTTTAATAAGCTCTTAGAGCACACTAACCTGTTAAGTTTGCCTTCCGGATTTTCCAAACAATAAGCTAATCTGAATATTGCTACAAAGAAAGGTGTGTTATGAAGCTTTTTGTCTGGCACTCATTGGGACAAATGCAAGAATGCCAAATTTCAAACCACAACAATTTATACCTCAGGAGAAAAGGGGGTACTGATTGGTTGGCACGTTGACTCTGATTGGCCAAGGCATTGCCATAGAAAAAGCAATGGGGAACTGTAGGCTCCCCAAGCTTCCGAGTAACTCAAAAATATGATGCCAGGTACGTAGGATGTACCTCCCAATGATTGGCTAATCAAATCAAACAAGTTCCTCTGGTTGTTTGTAATAGGCAGAGTACAGAGTATGCTCACCCACGCTTGCAAAACCCGAAACAAAACATCTACTGTTAGATGTGATTCCATAATTTGGCAACACTTGCTGAGCAATCTTGACTGCACTAAAGGCAACAAACAACGAATTTGAGATATTGGGCCTAATCTTTCGCAGTGGCAATCACCTTTGGATTGCCACTCCGCCCCTATTTACTTACCCTGCACTGAAGCTCCGTGGTTCTCGCTCGACCTTCCAACCAGGGCCTCCTGAGAAATGTGCAGCAAACTGGTTCCAGAGTCCTTCCCTTAGAATGTAGGAGCGTCAGGGGAAGCCAAGCTCTGCCCCATTTTAATGACACTTGCTGCCTTATTCCAGTAAGTTTAAATGTCACAGCCACTTTGACAAGCTAGAAAAGAAGGCAAGTGTTTAAAGTAAGTGGGGTAGAGTGAGTCAGGTGGTTGGGGTGGCGTTGCGTAGCCGGGGGTCCAGTGGATGGCAGTCAGGGTGGGATGGGAGAATGATCAGGAGTGTAGTGGGAGTGGGGGCACTATTCATGGGGTCGGTGGTGGTGGTGGTGGTGGTGGTGGGGGGGGTGCAGTACTTCAATTACCCAGGAATTAGAACTGTTTTTAATCCTCCTAACTTTTCCTGGGTAACTATTCTGCTAAGTGAATCGGCACCATTTAAATCGGAGGTTTGGAGGGTTCCAGATGCAGGGTTATTGCCCAATGGAAGTTAAAACTTCCTGGGCAATTCCCACGTAGTGAATGCATGGGGCGTCCAAGGAGACCCCCAGCGCATCTTCCAGGGCACCTCCAGGTTACAACCATCCGGAGACTGGAAGTCCTGGGCCAATCAGTCCCGCTTATAACGTGACTCATTTACACTTACTTGGAGTGACATACGTTCACACGCAAGGACCCGTTCTCTGCAAACGAAAGGAATACATTCAAACCTTGCACCTTTTTCAAATACCTGGAAGCATGGGGAGCCCATAGTTTCCTGCTGCTTTCTCCATGACAACTCCTTGGCCAATCAGAGTGCACTTGTCAATGAACTGGCACCCTTTTCTCCTGTAGTAGAAATTGTTGTGATTGTTTGAAATTTGGCATTCTTGTTTTTGTTCTGATGAATGCAAGTCGAAGAGCTCAGGCAACATGTTTCTCTTTTCAGCAATGTTTAAGTTCTGCACTTCCAAGTGAATGAACTAATTCAAACATCTTGTCTCTTTCAGACATCGCTGTCGAACTGCTTCAGAAATCAGCACCGAGTCCCATCCGAAAACTCCGGAAAAAATATGCAGCCCACGTAGCTAGGTAAGTTTACATACTAAGTTGCAAGGGGTAGTTGCCTATTCTCTGTATTTGGTGCAAGATGTTACTGAATTATTTTTCGATGGACTTGTGAGCTGCATGAGCCCACAAGCATCATACTTGTTCGCTAACCGTTTTTGAATGTCCTGAGTAGTGCAGTTTTTGTTCTACCATCCTGTCACGTACTTCTTGAGCCACATCTTTTAGCACATAAGAACTGTAACAAAGAGAAGCCACAGAGGATCAAAATTGGAGGGATAACAGGACGGGCATTGGGTAGGGGGGCAGTGTATGATTAATAGCTGGCAAGCTAGTTAATGCATGATTTATCTTTAAATTTTACTTGCTTCTGGGCTGTGCATGTTTTAGTAACCCCACCAGATTTATTGGCTATTCTTGGTCCCCAAGATGGTGATAGTGGACCTTATCTTTGAACTTTCTAGTTTTGCTGAGTTTTCCAGTCTAGAGCGTTACTGTGCTGTGAAAAATCTTGAGTAAAAAAAAATCATTATTTGCTTTGACTTCACTGAAATTTTATCAATGATATTGAAAAATTAAAGTAATTTAAAGTGGTCCCGCAATCCATTTCTCTCTCTTTTCCATCGCTAATCATCACCTAATGATCATCAGCTCACAGGCAAAATCTACAAGGGTTAATGATGCCTGCCTTTTCCACAGGGAGGCCTGTATCTCGCCTTGTGCAATGATGCTTGCTCTTGTCTACATTGAGCGGCTACGACATCGAAATCCGGAGTACCTGCAACAGATCTCCTCTTCTGACCTTTTTCTAATATCCATGGTGAGTGAAAACTACAGCTCTGTCTTTGCAATTAAGACAGACTTACATTTATATGGTGTCTTTCACAGTATTGGGACCCCCTCAAGCATTTTACAGCCAATGAAGAACTTTTGAAATATAGTCAATTTTGTAATATAGGAAGCAGGGCAGCCAATTTGCACACAGCAAGCTCCCACAAACAGTAATATAACACTGACCAGATTATCTGTATTATTGATATCAATTGAGCGATAAAAATTGACCATGGCCATTTTCCTGCTGTTCTTTGAAATAGTGCCATGGTATCTCTTACATCCACCTGAGAGGACAGATGTTGCCTCAGGTCTTATTCGAAAGATGGCACCTCCAATAGCACTGCACTCCCTTAGTACTGGAATGAAGTGACAGCCTAGATTTTAATGCAGAAATTCTTGTTAGTGCATCTGAGGAGCAGCATCTCCTTGTTCAGGGATTTTAACCCGTTTAAAGTCCCTGAATTCTTAATGTTTTCTGGGGCTTGGTTAGTTTGCTGCAATTGAGCTTGGCTGACTCTGCTGTGCCTTCTCCTGTCCGCCGTCACAGCCCTGGCCCCAACTATAGATCCTCCAAGAATAAATGAATGTGGAATCTTCTCTACTCCTCCACGTCCTTTAGTTACTGACCCTCCTGCCTGTGAAAACAGGAAATAGCTTCTCCCTATCTACTGTATTAAAACCCTTTATAATGTTGAACAGTTACTGCGCTTCGGAGTAATTAATTTTACGTGAAGAATGCTGTCATGTTTCCAAGACATTAGATAAGGCACTGTATAATTGCAAAGTATGCTTTCGCTATTTTAGCAAATGCTTGTAGACTGGTCAGGGTCTATTAAAAATCTTTCTAATTACTTCAAAAAAGTTCAGAAAACTATTTTTAGCTAGCATTCCTAGTGTGGTGACTCTGCCCGTTAGTGTTTATTTTCAAGCATTTTTGGCTGTGTTACAGATGGTTGCCAGTAAGTATTTGTACGATGAGGGAGAAGAAGAGGAGGTGTTTAATGATGAGTGGGGAGCCGCGGGCAAGCTGGACGTTCAAGTGGTCAACACTTTGGAGATGAACTTTCTGCGAGCAATCGTAAGTTATCTGAGCTGTCCATTCGATGGAATAGTATATTAAAAGTCTCACACATACAGTAAACCTCGCCCTTGAAGCACTTTGCCTGACACGCTTGCTAGATGAAATAAAACAGCATAGCCAACTGATTGTCATTAGTCCCACAAGAGGTCTGGTGTAACACAGTTATATAAAGGTTAATAGTGTCTACTCAAGACTAGGGCAAGAGCACTATCGTCCTATGTATCCCACTTGTGCTTGCTACTCACATCTCTACACCAGCATCAAATCCTTGTGAAACGCCCTTTTTAGCATTTTCTCTGAAAGCCATTTTCAGAACGAGGACCAGCAGACGATCTATATGATTTCTTCTCGTAATCACATGGACTCATAAAATGATACAACACAAACAGGAGCTATTCAACCTACTGTGCTTGTTCCTGGCTCTTACTACCCTGCTCTTTCCCCACAGCCCTGTTGTTTTTTTTCCTTCAAATATTTATTAACTCTCCTTTTGGAAGTTACTATTGAATCTGCTTCCTCCACCTTTTCAGGAAGAGCATTCCAGGTCAAACAACTCTTTTAAGAAAAAAACTCATATAGCCCCAACATTGTGAAAGACACTATATGAATATACCTTCTGGTTCTTTTACCAATCAATTCTTATCTCTGTCCTCTGGTTACCAATTATTCCACCACTGGAAATAGTTTCTTATTTAATTTGTAGCAACCATTCATGATTTTGAATGGCTGTAATCGAATCCCTTAACCTGCGCTACTCTAAGGAGAACAGTTTCTCAAATAAAAGCGAAGGGTGCTGGAAAAGCTCAGCAAGTCTCACGGCATCTGTGAGGAGAGAAATAGTATTAACATTTCTGGTCTATAACCTTTCCGGTCTATAACCTTTCACCAGAACAGTAAGTGAATTCTTACTCAAATGGTCTGTTCTCATGCTGCTGCTGACTGACTGATTCTGGGAGATGAGCTAAACTAAGTGCTACAGAGATGTGACACTTGCAGCACCTCTTCAAAATATTGACTTAAAAGTGACATTCAGGCTGAAAACCTTTCTGTAGTTTCAGGGAGCTGAACGGCTCTGTATCCTGGACCAGTAGGGTGATTTGGCAGGTTGCACAGTGCTCGCCCTGTATGAAATTTCAGGAGCTGTTGTTTACTATGAAAGTATAAAGGAATATTCCTTATAGTGTGAGATGTGTCAGCAGAGTTGCTGAGCAGAGAGTAAGACCCAAAATGAGGGTCTGCAGGAGAGTTAGAAAGCTGTTTTTTCAGAAGACATCAAAGAAAAATCTTGGGCCTGTTTTTAACATGGAAGTGGAAGAGTATTTTGAAAAAGGTATATATTTCCCTAGATCACCTTTCTGCCTGAGTTGACTTTTTTCAATCAATGACCTATATTAGGTTTATTGTATTTGTTGTGCTGTGGATTAGGAGCTTCCAGTTGTCCAGCAGTAGAAAGGGTTGAAAGGGAAATTTAGTGGTTAGATGTCTATAACATGACAGCTTATACCTAAATGTTTCCCTCTTTTTGCTTTGCAGGATTGGAACTTGTACGTAAACACCCAGGAATTCTTTGAGCTTTTGAGTCGCTTGGAGGGAAGGTAGGTGCTGGCTGTTGGTGAGAAGCACTTGCTCTGGTTACAGATCATTGTGTTACCGAGCTGCAATTTATAATAGTAAAATAAGAAGCAGTAAGCCAGACATCAAACTAAAAATGGTGTCCTTTTGCGACAAGACTTCTGGTATGTAGAAATGCTCTGACCTTGGATGTTGTGCAATGGTGGTGTCCAATAGGAATTGCTGACTAGCCGTGCATCTGACTTCAGCAACAATGGTTTAGCCACTTGCATTAATTTTAAGAGAAAATGCTTTCAGCACACTCACAAAACACAAGGAAATGTATTTCACATTTATTTTTACTAAACAGACATCTACCACCACTCAGTAACCAAAGAAATAAAGTAATAAAACAGTCTTGCCATCTGTCTTGCCATTTTACCAAGGAATGCACAAAATATTTAAAGTTCACCTGCATGGGCCATGCAAATGGGTAATGAGATCACATGCTTAACAGCGATGTCCATTACTCAACTTTGCTTACTGATCTGAAATACAGTTAGCTACATCTGGATTTCAATTAGTCACGTGTCTACTACGCTAGCCACAGCACTGTTGTGTGTTATAGAATGGGCTCCAGAGAGCATTTGAAAGTGTATAAGCTCCACCAGCAAACAGAAAATTATTTCTCTGGACACCCGGAGCCAACTGAGGGTAACAAATTATGGCCGTCTCTGACCACCACCTTGTCCGGTGTTGTCAGCCTTTTGGTCAGCCCTCTCATTCAGACGTAAAAGGTCCCACGGCACTGTTTTGACGAAAAGCAGACAAATTTTCTAAGCTGTACTGGACAATAGTTATACCACAACCAACGTCGCTAACTAAAATAATCTGGTCATTAACACGTTGCTGTTCTAGCATTTGTTGTTTTAGTTCCTACCTTAACAACAGTGACTACACTCCAAAAGTGCATAATTGGCTGTAAATATCTGGATATCTTGAGTTATCTGGAGGTCATGAAGGGATATAAGAAATAGGAGCTGGAGTAAGTCATCCATTTCCTCCAGCCTGCTCTGTGATTCAATAAGATCATGGCTGATCATCTACCTCAACTCCACTTTCCTGCTCTATCCCTGTAGCCCTTGATTCCCTCAGTGTCTAAAGAATTATTGATTTCAGTCTTTAATGAATGTAACAACTGAGCATCCATAGCCCTTGAGGGTGATTAATTCCAAAGATTCACAACCCTGTGAGTAAAGAAATTTCTCATCTCAGTCCAAAATGATCGACCTCTTATCCTAAGACTGTGACCCCTAATTCTAGACTCTCCAGTCAGGGGAAACAGCCTCTCAGCATCTAAAGGTGAAAAATAAATGCACAGCTTTCTTTCAGACGCCTTCCTTTCAGCACTGCTCACAGTCTTGAGAGAAGATAGTGTTTACCCGCTGTAAAACCAGTTTGTGTTGTTGTCAGGAGCAGTATGATAAAGCAAGTGTGCACAAAGCACCAATCGAGAAATAAAACTGAGTCACCAGGCCACGAATGGCAGAGGTACAACATTTGAGTTTGTTGTTGCTTCTCGTGGCTCTAGCGAAAGCCTTCAGATGTTTCCCAGTGACTGCACAACGTCTTGTTTACCTTGCTCTGCTTCCATTGCCCACTGTCTGCCATCAGTGGCTGCCCTATAATATATTGGCAGCTTATGGTGGAATAGCATGGCTAGGTTGAGCATTTTATTGCTGTATGGGGTTTGCTTTTTGGAGATGGTGGGTAATTCCTCTCTAATGGGAGTGATTGGTGTGCCTCTGAAATGTTGTACAATGAACTGTTGGTAGCCAGCAATGTTTGTATTCACAGTTTTTCTTTAAAACTGCTAGGTAAAAAAACTATTTGGGAAATGACATTTTCTGTGCATATGACAAGAGAGCAGTTCATGAAGACTTCTAGAGTAGAACCATGGGATCATACAGCACAGAAAGAGGCCGTTCAGCATGTCGTGCCTGTGCCAACTCTTTGAGAGAGCTTTTCAATTAGTCCCACTCTCCTGTTCTTTCCCCACTGCCCTGCTGATCTGTCCTTATCAAGTATATTTACAATTCCCTTTAGAAATTTATTATTGAACCTGTTTCCACCACCCTAATGCAGTCTATATGTAAAAAAGAAAAATTCCTTATATTCCCCCAGTACCTCACTACTGGTGGGAGGCGTTTTTGCATCTCGATTGCTTTTTGTGGAACTGTTTTTGAACAGGAATTCCAGACTGGAGTACAGGAACAAAAGAGATTCCATCATTATGGATGTCAGCTGCTGTAATATTTAGTTTATGATGAAGAAGTTTGCATTTATATAACGCCTTTCAAGACTTCAGGATGTCCCAAAGCACTTTACTGCCAGTTATGTCCTTTTGAAGTGTAGTCACTGTTGTAATGCTGGAAATTGACTGTCAATTTATGCACAGCAAGCTCCCAAAAACAGCAGTGTGATAATGTGACCAGATCATCTGTCTTTAGTGATGTTGATTGAAGGTACTTATTGGTCTGGGCACTGAGAATAACTCCCCTGTTCTTCAAAAAAGTGCAATGGCGCTTTTACACCTCCCTGAGAGGGCAGACAGAACCTATGATAATGCTGCACTCCTTCAAGTACCACACTGAAGTGTCAAACTAAATCTAGATGTTTATGCTCATGTCTCTGGACTGAAGTGAACCCACAACCTTCTGATTCAGAGTCCCTAGTGCTACCCACAGAGCCAAAGCTGACGTGTAATTGAGAAGCTGTTTTGTCATTAACTGTTGTAATTGCAGAGGTGTAACATGGTGTACAACCTTGCTGTGGGTCGCTTGAACAGCTCATTACAGAAAGTTAATGAGCCTCTCTTACCCAATCCTTTTGGAAGGAAATCGCAGAAGCTGAGCAGCGACACATCACACACCCTCCCAAGCTTTTCGGGTTTTGATCTTGTGCCTCCATATTTTGCAGGGTTGCTGAGTCACAAGGATTGAAAAGAGGCTGGTTCACATACACAGACTTGTGCGTGATACTTGAGCAGGCACTGTGGCAACAAGCATTTACAGAACTCTACCAGCATGTTGTGAAGGTAATGTGCAGTCATACCCTTATTAATGGTTTGATCCTTTATAAAAGGGAAGGAGAAAGCTGTAGAGCAACTAGATGCACATATTTAGTTTGCACTTAACTGCATAGGTTCCCCATCTAACGAGGTCCCAGTCACTGCAGTGCAGGTAACCCTAGAACAACTGCAGTTTTTAATGAATTCACAAGACTTGCCACGACCATAATTTTTTAACTCAGTTGTGCTCGTTCCTCGGAAGTGCATGCTGCTGGATTTGCAGTGTTCATTGGAGTCACACCTAGGCCATTCTCTCATTACCATGGTCTGGCAGTTTTCATAGTAATTTTTCTGGAGCTCAATGAAAAATTACCAGATTTATTCTATTCAATTTCCCAACTTGTTGCAGTGAGATTCATACTCATGGCCTCTGGAGAGCTAGTCCCGGACCATAACCACCACATCACCAGCCTGAATTCTTATCTTTCAAGGGAGGCTGGATAGGGACACTAGATCTGCTTCAAATCTGTGCTCGTTACCTTTCACTCCAGCAATCCCATTTGACTCTTGCCATCAATTCAGTTTATCACGATAGGGACTTGGTTTTCAAATAGCTGGCTGCCATTCTTGTAAATTCTGAAAAGGCGAAGGTTAGTTTTCAGACAATTCTCGTAGCATTCCTGTATTACCAGAGCCTGCAAAATAATCTCTTCCTTTCAAATGGATATTCAAAAGTCCTAGAGTTTTTGGCAGAAGCATGAGATAACATAGTTCTCTCCACCCCTGGTTATAATTGGTCAGACCTAACTCTTGAACTAGTGCCCTGTGTAGCTGGAATAATGGCATAGTGCAGGCGTTCCCAAACTGTAGTTTGTGACCCCCATTGGGGTTGCAATGTTACATTTGCGGTCACAATCTTCCCCTCATCCTAGGTAGCAATGGCAGTTATGGAGAGGAGGCTGCCCGGTCTCAAGACTCCGGCTGGACAGCCCTCCGTGCACTGGATCGATGCTGTCAAACAGCAAGAGCTGGACAGTGAGCTGAAGGCACCCTTTAACATCATCAAACCATTTTTAGCAAGGTTTTTGAGTGGGCTTGGGATGCCTGTGCACCGATTTGGTGCACTGGCTGAGTGCAGGGAAAATGTGGGAGGTCACGTGACTGAGCTGGGAAGGTGAGTGGCGGCTTCAGACTTCACTGTGTTCCTGCTCCTCTTTGTTGTACAGGCTCCTTACCCTGGGCTAGTGAGTCTGCCTCACAATCACTGGCAGCTAGACCAAAAGGGCAGGAGTTTGTATGTGTGAGAAAGAGAGAGAGAGACAGACAGACACTGTTTGAAATGCAGGGCCCTTTAAGAATAAACCAGGACAAGCTTCAGAGTGAATTGAGAGCAAGTGATGCTCATTGAAGCCTGTACTTAAGAGCTGGGTTTTTCCCCAGTAGCAGGGTTTGCTTCTTGACTGGGAGAGAATCCAGATGGGAAGAGTGGAAACTGGTATTTGTACTAAGTTATAGTTTAACAATAAAACAGTTGTGATTCACAGTTGCTTGATTCGGTAAACAGATATCCACCTATTAAACGTGTGTGTGTTTGGTGTGGAATGGAGGAAGGGTTTGGGCTGCTGAGTGATTAGTGGGAGAGGGGTTGGGAAGAGGGACGACTGAGTGACTGGGAGGGGGAATTGGAAAAGTAGCTGCTGAGTGAATTGGGGGGGCTGTTGGGGAGAGGAGTGAGTGGGGGCGGGGGGGGGGAAGTTGGGAAGAAAGGTTGGTGTGAATGTGTGTGTAATGGGGGTAGAGGAGCTGATTGCAGTGTGGGGCTGGATGGGAAAGAGGCTCAACTGAGCCTTTTGCCATCAGGAAATATGGGGAGCTTGGCAGAAACCTACATGAGTACATAAAATATTTTTACACAGCACTTTATAAACACATTCATATTTATGAGGTATATGTTGATACCCAAACTTCAATAATTTTTTCCAAATGTTACAGTGCTATTTCATTGCTGTTTTGTGTTTGCTGGCATCTGGGGCCATGTTAACTTTCAGGCTTTAAAACAGGGTCACATTGGAAAATAGTTTGGAAAGTATTAGCAAAGTAGTTATGTTACTGGACCAGTAATCCATAGGCCAGGATTAATGATCCTGAGCCATGAGCTCAAACCCCACCACAGTAAGTGGGAAATTTAAGTTTAACTCATTAAATAAATTTGGAATAAAAAGTTAGTATCAATAATGGTGACAGCAATAAAAATCAGGATAAAAAACCCATCCTGTTCACTCATGGAAGGAAATCTGCCATCGTTACCTGGTCTGACCTACATGTGACTCCTCCAGACCTACTGCAATGCGGTTTGTCTCTTAATTGCCCTCCAAAATTACCTAGCAAGTCACTTGAAGGTAATTAAGGGTGGCCAATAAATGGTGGCCTTGCAGGTGATGCCCACATTTTTTGAATGAATTTTTTAAAAAATCCACTGTTACAATTTTGAACCGAGCCAAGTAAATTTATGAGCCAAGTGTATCATTCTCCAGTAAAGACTCCATTGGGATAAATTGTCATTCCCAGATACATCCCATGTTTCCTATCAACCAATTAGCACTCTTGAGGAGACACTATATATAGAGAGACTAAATACTGCAGATGCTGAAAATCTGAAATAAAAACAGAAACTGCTGGAAATGCTAATAATAAGGGGGCATTTTCAGGATGGCAACCTGTAACTAGTGGAATGCCACAGGGATCAGTGCTCAATTTTTTACAATATATATTAGTGACTTAGATGAGGGAAATGAATGTACTATCGCCAAATTTGCGGATGATACAAAAATAAGTGGGAAGGCAAGTGGTGAGGTTGACATAAGGAGTCTACAGAGGGATATAGACAGGCCGAGAGGGCAAAAAAGTGGCAGATGGAATATAATGTGGGGAAATGTGAGTTGATGCACTTTGGCAGCAAGAATAGAGGAATTGAATATTATTTAAATGGAGAAAGACTGCAGAAAGCTGCAGCACAGAGGGATTTGGGGGTCCTTGTGCATGACAGGTAATAGGGAAAGCAAATGGAATGTTGGCCTTTATTTCAAAGGGAATGGAGTATAAAAATAGGAAAGTCTTACTAAAACTATGCAAGGCACTGATTAGACCACACCTAGAATACTGTGAACAGTTTAGGTCCCCTTATCTAAGGAAAGATATATTGGCACTGGAGGCAGTTCAGAGAAAGTTCACTAGGTTGATTCTGGGTATGGAGGGATGTTCTTATGAGGAGAGGTTAATTAGATTGGGCCTGTACTCATTGGAATTTAGAAGAATGAGAGGCGACCTTATTGAAACATGTAAGATTCTTAGGGGGCTTGACAGGATAGATGCTGAGAGGTTGTTTCCCCTTGTGGGAGAATCTAAGACCAGAGGTCATAATCTCAGAGTAAGAGGTCACCCATTTAAAACAGAGATGAGGAGGATTTCTCCCAGAGGGTAGTTAACCTGTGTAATTCTTTACTGCAAAGGTATGTAGAAGCTGGGTCGCTAATTATATTCAAGGCTGAGATAGACAGATTTTTAAATCAGTAAGGGAATCTAGGGTTATGGAGGAAAGGCAAGAAAGCGGAGTTGAGGATTATCAGATCAGTCATGATCTCATTGAATGGCGGAGCAGACTGGATGGGCCGAATGGCCCACTCCTGCCCCTACGTCTTATGGTCTTAGGTCTGGCGGCATCTGCGAAGAGAGAAACAGCTAGTGTTTCAATTAATGACATTTCATCGGAACTGGGAAAAGTCAGAGACGTAACAGGCTTTAAGAAAGAAACAGAGAAAGGAGGGGAAAAAACAGAAGGGAAGCTCTGTGTTAGGGTGGAAGGCAGGAGAGATTAATTGATTGATAGCGGTTTGGTGCCAACCACTTTCTGTCACCATCATCAGAATCCAGGAGCTTTTTGCTACATCTTCCATTGTAATGATTGGTGCAAAATTGTAGGAAGAGAAAATGTAACCAATTCTCTCACCCACCTATCCCCACAAACACAAGTTACTTTTTGCCTGTTATGGGAATGAGCTGGCTATCAGGTGCTAACAACACTGCAGCACTCCTGGTATGACAGGAGAGCTTTGGGCAATTAGCCTGGAACTTTTCTCATCACTGACTTTGCTTTGTCTGCTGATATGGCTTTTATTGGTAGTGAAGCTTCAAAAGCCAGTTTGGCACCTCGACATGCTCTGTTAGTGCCCTGGCTGTATCAATAGTGACCTCAACCTGTTTCATCAGTGAATCTAATATGTTGTATAGATTGCTGCAGATTTGAGGAAGGATGAAAAAATGAGCTGGATTTGACGGATTTTTAAGTCTGGTCTACTTTCTCTCATTATAGGTTGCCTGCATGATGGGTCTCGTGTACCTAACCAGCGTTGCAGGAATTATCGCTGGTACTGCAGTCCTACGGCAGGCAATGTGCTCAAAAGGCCAGATGTATGTGATCTCCCAAAATCAGGAACCTGTTTTGAACCGAGGGGTTATCCTGGACCCAGTGGAATGCACACAGGAGGCCAAGTCCTTTCTGTCAACACCATTCAACGCAGCTGCCGTTAATGTGGCCTGGCCTCGAGGCTCTCCATCCAGCCTTCCTTGCTGTTTCGTAGAAACTGACCCTGGCCATGGGAAGTCTGGCATTGCAGTGACTGCACTCTGTCTCTGGGGGACTGTCCTGACGTCCCTCACTTACAGCACTGACCTGAGGACAATCCAAGAGAAGCCTGGAATCGCACCGCCCATTTCTTGCTCAAACTGTTGTAAACTTCAAAGTGAGGCCGGGCTGGCTGTCAAATGCGGGACATTGAACCAAACGTCTGTCAAGATTGCCTTTCGTCACACTCCAGTGGAAATGTATACCTCCCTCAGTTCACAGAGCACCCCGTCTCCTGTTGGATGTGACAGCTGCACAAAGCACATGGAATTAAACGGAAAGCAACCTCCTTTGACTCTTGGCATTGAGAGACTGATGGACATCCTGTGTCTCCCTGGTTCTCTGAGGATGAGTAGATGCCCTGTGGAAACAACAATGGCATTTAACCAGCTTGTGATGCCAGTCTTACCCAGTTAGGGGAATCAAGCTCCCTTCCGGCAGACTTTGGAATTGATAGCTACAGCAATGTTGAACTGAACTCTCTTTTCCTGATCCCAGTTATGAACACTGAAGTAACCTTAAACCCAGAAGTCAAATCAGCAAGACAGGTGTTAAAGTCACAACACTGTCTCGGTCAGCCACAAAATCTGGTGGCCAGAATTGGCAGCTATACCTAACCTACACAACAGTTATGAACACCATGAATTCATCAAGTTTGTGTTTGGTAGCCAGCTGGTCATTGTATCTTCAAGGCACAATTGTAAACATAGGGGACTATGTTCCTCTCAGCTAACGTGAGCAATAAACCTGATTTATAAAAAGAAACTTCCATTTATGTAGACCCTTGTATCAGATGTCTCAAGGCACTGAATTACTTTGAAATGCAGCAGCTCCTTACATGGGTGAACATGGCAGCAGCTTTGTGTGTAGCAGATCCCACAAAGAATGACAAGATGAATAATCTGTCTTTATTTTTGATGCTGTTGGTTGAGAGATGAATGTGGGCACCATGGTACCAGAAAATCAGCCTTCAGGCAGAGCTATGGGATTTTTCTTCACATCCATCTTAAACTGGAACAAGCAGACAGTAACTCTGTTTGACAACTCACCTGAAGAACAGCATCTCCAGCAATGCAGCATCAGCCTAGAGTACGTGCTGAAGTTAATTAGACCCTGATGCTGAATTTTTTCACAGCAAATGAAGGAAAATATAAGGCAGACATTGTCGGCTGGTTGTATTTTGTTGACCGTTTACTTTCATGGGACATGATATATGTGGGATTTGTAGATTCTAAATCTTAATTTTTTTTTATTATCGCAATCGAAGGGCTTTTCTAATGGAAAGGTTTGATGTAAGTGACTAAGAATTGGATATAGGATCCAAAAAGGTCCACATCTCTGAAATGCTAGCTATACGTTGGCCGCTGATGTTGAGAGACATGAAATAGGAGATACCACTTGTAACTTTGGGAACTTTCACAACTGTAAATGTACTAAAAATCGCCTTTAATGCTGTATGAATATGGATGGTATTCTGCATTGTATTTACAATGCAGTTTTAGAGTTGGTCCTTGGAGAATACCAGGAGATGAGGCTGACTTTCTAATTTCCTTTCTAACACACCTTTAAAAGGTGTGTTTTTTGTTAACATAGGTGATTTCAGTTTTGTTTTAATACAGCAGTTAGAGAGATTATAAAAGTCTGACACAGACATTATAACTAAAACAAAACTTTTGAAATGTTACTTGGGTGGAAAGTAAACCTTGGTTGCCAGAAAGGATTCGGCATCATTTAAGTGAAAAAGCTGACATTACCACTTTGCTCTGAAGCTCTCTCTGTGCAGCAATACTCAAGTTCTGTACTACCAAATGACTGTTGATCACTTTTTAGTTGCTCCCAAAAGAATTCAGTGCATTAAACAGGGCTCTCGTACTTATAGAACATGCAGTCAAAATGTAAACACTTCTGTCCTCCCAAACGAGTGATTTTGTATTATTGGTGCTGACTATATTTGTGGCCTGTGAGTTTGTTGAACATGTCTTTGTCTTAAATGACGAGCAAACTTTTCTCTATTCCCCTCCATCCCCCTACTTATTTCCTAGTCTTCCTGACTCGCTGTCTTGTGAGGCTACGCAAGTGACCAATTCCCTCCCTTTTGCTGATGCTTCTGTGAGCTGACCTGAGTGTGACTGAGATCAGAAGTTCAGATGGGGTTACAGTCTGCTTCCTAAGCCTCCTGTTATTTGGTGGGTTTTATACACTGAATAACTGAGCTGATCAGACCAGGAGGCTTCCAGACCCTATCACTGGTCAAGTGCTGGTTTTGTTGATCCCAACCAGGGCATTTGTAGGAGTTTGGCGGGTTGGAAGGAAAAAATCTAGACTGCTGCTTCTCATCACTACCTCATAGCCTCCCTAGGAGCTTGCATGTGTAGAGAGGCGAGGACAGGATTGGATATGACTCCCTGACAGTTTAATAGCCTGCCAGCACTTAGCATTGAGGTTTAAAACATGAAGATTGGGTGAGGTACAGGAGGGCGCACAGTACCTGAGATGGCACAGCTCAGCAAGGTGACTGTGCCTTAGGAAAGAAGGGAATTGGCAAGCGGTGGGGTTAAAAAGAACTATCAGTTCTTGAATGCGTTTCCTCATCACGCAATTCCCAGAAGATAAAATATCACATTTGCTAGTTACTTTGAATGTGTAAATCGCAGCTATCAAAACTCCAGTTTGTCACTGAATTTTTGGTGTGACAATAGGATAATCAGATCAACTCCCACCACTGTGCATCAACACAGCCAGTGTATTAAATAACACAACAGACAGCAAAAATACGCTTCCTACCAGTAAACTTGGGAAATGATGAGTCTTAGCATTCTAGAAAGGTGCAGTTGTGTGCCTCTCTGTTATCTCTTTTGATGACTGGAGATTTATTGTGAAAGGTAAACTGAATTCAACAAGGAAGCAATGTTTTTGCTATGACTGAAATTCTTTTTTCAGGTATTTTTTTTTTTAAATGTAAATCTCTATGCACCGATGCTCCAATGCTGGGCCTGAAAGGGCTGCACAGAACCAAAAGAAAAAGTTACCCACAGAATGCTGGAAACCTGAAATAAATAATGGAAATGCACAGTTACCCTCTCAATGTCTGAACACAAAGACAAGTTCAGATTTTGGCTTCCAACATCTCAGACTAGCAGCAGCTGCTGATTGCTGAAAGGTTCACCTCGCGTTGGGTTTTGCAAATGATTTCACAGTTTCGGTGCTAGTCTTGCCGAATAAGTAAAAGCCTTCCAGCCCTCTAGCAAAATACAGACTATTTGATTTTACAAAATGGAATGTTGTGTCAAGCAGTAGGGAGGGTGGGGATTGAACTTGGCAGGTTTTTTTTGGGAGCTTCCCCCACGCCATTAAAACGTAGGTTTGTGTTGCTGGGCTGTTTCCTTTTAATTAGAGTTCACCGAGAGAAACTTTACTCGTGCACGTTAGTTGTCATGATAGGAGTCTCGTGTTGATTGCTTTACAAGAGTTTTGTTTCGAGAATCTTCCATTCACCTTATCAAGGGCTCCTCTCATTTGGTTCCTCTCTGTCCCCACTTGTGTTCACGCTTTTGTTTTATTGCCTTCCTCTCTTTGTTACTTCTTTCTCTTCTCTTTGTTTTGTTCCTCCTTCACTTTATTTTCTTCCATGCTGTTTTAATATTCTCTCTTCTGTAAAACCCTGGAATGATGCAGCACAGGAGGAAGCCATCGGGCCCATCAAGCCTGTGCGGGCACGCTCAAAGAGACATCCAAACAGTTCCACTGCTCCACCCTGACCTTTCCCCATACCCCTGCAATTTTTTTCATTTCAAGTATTTATGCCGTTTCCTGTCCTTTATTATTTATTAGCATCAAATTGTTGTCACAAATCATTTGCATAACTGGATGGGGCTAATGATGAAAAATAATTCACTCAAACCTTGTGATTTTCCACCACTACTGTTTAAATGTTGAAGATCCACAAGTTTTCAGAAGTGAGGAATCAGCTATTACAACTACAGGACATTTCATTTCCTGAAATCTCCACAGTAAGCTCTTGCAGATGTAAGCTACTTTTAAAAATGTGGTAAAAGTATTTTAGCTTTTAACTTAAATTTTGCACTGTGTCCTTAGTTTGGGAAATGCTGATATAATAAGGCTATATTTGGGTAGCTGCTGAACCAAAATGTAACATTTTGAAGAGGTCAGAAGGTGCAGTGAACTTCCTCTAGTTCACCAACATCTTTTCATAATTGGGGAAAGGTGTTGGGAAGAGAAAGAAAAATAAATACTTCCAGCCTTGCGCTGTTTTGCAAATGCATATTGTGGCCCAAGTAGCAGTTGCCCAAAAATAAGAACAAAAATCTGGAAACACTTCTGCAACAGAAACAGAATTAATATTTCAGGCCAATCACCATTCTGTTTTTATTTCAGGTTCCTGGCCTGTGATCTTTTGCCTTTATACCACTTACACAGGTAGCTTGACTTGAGCTCTTTGACTGACTTGCTTTGCGGCTGAGGGACTCAGCCAGCAGCAGGAGGAGCATTGAGGATCAGAGCAGGAATAAAGCATGTATTTTCAGGATTAAATTCAAAGATGAAAGTTCCAAACAAGTCGGTTTAAAAAATGTAAAGGTTTTGAGGAAGCTGGAAGTTTAAGGACCACTGTCTGGTTTTTATTTGATTAAAACAGTACAATACAGTTCCAGTCTTGCTATGCAGGATCTCTGTGCTGTCTGCAGTATTTCTAATTATTTTTATGGGCAAGTAATGCTGATTAAAGGAGCGTATCCAAACAAGTTCTAATTTTTCTTCAGGATTTGTTACAGTAGATTTATCACAACTTTGGGCTTTCTTTCTACAGTGCTCTGTTAATAAGAGAATACCTTATTAGGATAGCAAAGCAGTGCAACCAGTTTTACTGGAGCAATACTTCCATTTGCTGTAAAGGAGTTTCACTTCCAAAAGATTCTCCCATTTATATTAACTTATGTTTAACATGTAATTCACTTTTGAAATTCTTACATGCTAGTATTAAAAAGAAAAAGTGCAGAATTATTCCTGTTTTTATGGTTTTGCTATCTTGTATTTTTGTCAGTCCTTTGTGACACATCTGTATTTTTTTCAGGGTTATTGGCTACACTCTGATCATATTGTTTCCCTATCAGATTGTTTGTTTCAACTAACTTCTAATAAATTATCTCGGTTGCATTGAAGTTCATTGTTAAATATTGGTGTCCATCTTTGAAAACTGGAGTGTGATTGAATCATCACAAAGAATGTTGCCCCAGTATGCACAATGTTATCTCAGATATATCTATTATATGTTCCGTCAAATGATTTTTAAAAATTCTAATGTCGTTTACTCCGACATTCGTATCAGCTCAATTTTAAACTTCATCACTAAAATTTCTCCAGAAAAAATACTCTTCTATCCCTCAATTGATACCTTAATCACTGGAAATCATCTGTGTCTAATATACTGTATCCCATGTATTCATAGTTTTAAATGCTTCTATTAAATTACCCTGTAATCTTTATATTAAAAATTCTTTCCAATTCTCAAAAGTCTTTCTTTCTGTTTCTATTTCTTCATTCTCGCAATATCCGCACTGAAGATAAAAGCCCTCTCTCATGTCTCAATATCCTCCCTGTAGTTTGGAGTCACATAAGAATTAGGAGCAGGGGTTTCGAGCCTGCAACGCCATTCAATAAGATCATGGCTGATCTGATTGTAGCCTCAATTCCACTATCCCCTGATACCTTTTGACTCCCTTGTTAGTCAAGGATCTATCTACCTCTGCCTTAAAAATATTCAATGACTCTGCCTCCATTGCTCTCTGGGGAAGAGAATTCCACAGACTCAGGGCACTGAGTGAAAAAAATCTTTCTCATCCCCATCTTAAAGGGGGAGAACCCCTTATTTTTAAACTGTGTCCCCTAGTTGCAATCTCTCCCACAAGGAGAAAACATCCTTTCAGCATCCACCCTGTCAAAGCTCCTCAGGATCTTATATATTTCAATAAGATCACTTCTCATTCTTCTAAACTCCAATGTGTACCGGCCCAATCTATCCAGCCTTTCCTCATAAGACAACCCGCAACCAAAAACCAATACCTCCAACAGTGTGGCATTCCCTCAGTCATGCACTGGAGTGCCATGCTAGATTAGCTAATGCACTCAAGTTTCTGGAGTCGAATTCAAACCCATGACTGAACTAGGATGCACTAAGGTGAACACAATTTACATAGATTCACCATTACATCTCAACATTTATGTTCTATATTTGTCATAAGATCCAGTGTTCCATTTTTGTATTTTATTGACTTAACCCATGAGGTGCTGCTTTTAAAGTCCTGTGAATTTGAATCTCCAAATCTCTGCTTTTCCACATCATTCCGCTTCCTCCAGTCAGAGTATAAGTTTTTTTACCAAAATTTAGCAACTCTAATTTATTGACCTTTGGTGTTTCACTTATGCGTGAATCACCAGAGATTTCCTAGCATCGGGGATTGTACCCAACACGATTGGCAGTTTCATGATGCAACTGATGAAAATAATATTACTGCAAATAAGTTTTTTTTCATTGTAGGGATCTGGATTTGGCTGCCAATGCCAGCACTTATTGTCCATCCTTAGTTGCTCTGAGGTGATGGTGTTGGGCATTCTTTGAACTGAGTGGCTTGCTGGGCCTCCTCAGAGGGCAGTTAAGAGTCAACCATATTGGTGTGGGACTGGAGTCATGTACAGGCCAGAACAGGTAAGGTTTCCTTCCTTTAATGGACTTCAATGAACCAGCTGAATTTTTATGGCAATGCAACATCTCCATGATTACAATTGCTGATATAAGTTGGATGTTCAGCAAGCCATAACTGTCTTCAGCTGTGAAATGGTTGAACCTTCTTGTCCTTGTGACATCACAAACAACATGTACAAAAGATGTCACGGGGAGATGGTGGCGTAGTAGTAATATCACTGGGCTAGTAATCCAGTGGCCCAGACTAATGCTGGTGGAATTTAAGAGATAAAAACAAAAAACTGCGGATGCTGGAAATCCAAAACAAAAACAGAATTACCTGGAAAAACTCAGCAGGTCTGGCAGCATCGGTGGAGAAGAAAAGAGTTGACATTTCGAGTCCTCATGACCCTCCGAACTCTTTTCTTCTCCGCCGATGCTGCCAGACCTGCTGAGTTTTTCCAGGTGATTCTGTTTTTGTTCAGGTGGAATTTAAATTCAATTAATCAAAAAACCTGGAATATAAAGCTAGTCTCAGTATTGGTGACCATGAAACTATTATCAATTGCTGTAAAAACTCATCTGGTTCGCTAATGTCCTTTAGGGAAGGAAATCTGCCGTCCTTACCTGGTCTGGCCTACATGTGACTCCAGACCCACAGCAATGTGGTTGACTCTTAACTACCCCCTGAAATTACCTAGCAAGTTCAGTTGAAGGGCAATTAGGGATGGGCAACAAATGCTGGCCTCACCAGCGATGCCCTCATCCCATGAAAGAATACAGAAAAAAAACTTGACTGCATTAGATTGCTACATTCCAGCTCACTGCCAGTTACCTTACATCCTCGATTATGAAGTAAATGAGTGAACAGAAATCAAAATTGCTTAACATGACGAAGCATCATTGTGGCACTAAATTAAATGTTGAGTCAATTGAATAAGCCTTGGGCGTGGGAATATTCTGTTATGGATCCTGATATATATTTATACTATTGTCTGGATTCAGAACGTTGGAAGGAGTTTGATTTGTTAAGAAAATAGCTATGTAGTTTTTTTCCTCGCAAACCCAATTTGATAATTGAAGCCAAAGGACCTGATAAAAGCATGGAACTGGGTTAAGGATATCTCATCTGGGCTGCAGAGGGACTTGGAGTTGGAGGGAAAGATCCAGTTGTCGTGGTCCACGTAGGTACCAACGATATAGGTAGAAGGAAAGAGGTTCTGCTGAGGGAATATGAGCAGCTAGGGGCTAAATTAAAAAGCAGAACCAAAAAGGTAATAATCTCCAGATTACTACCTGAGCCACGAGCTAATTGGCACAGAGTCAATAAGATTAAAGAAGTAAATGCATGGCTCAAAGATTGGTGTGGGAAAAATGGGTTCGATTTCATGGGAC
This sequence comes from Carcharodon carcharias, assembly GCF_017639515.1. Taxonomy (NCBI): domain Eukaryota; kingdom Metazoa; phylum Chordata; class Chondrichthyes; order Lamniformes; family Lamnidae; genus Carcharodon; species Carcharodon carcharias. The sequence continues at coordinate 19,477,680 of NC_054478.1, read as the reverse complement.
ATTGGCACCAGTTCTGGGGAAAGAGGGAGCTATTCCATCGGGACGGGCTCCACTTAAATCAGGCTGGGACCAGTGTCCTGTCGAACCGCATAACTAGGGTTGTAGATAGGGTTTTCAACTAAATAGTTGGGGGGAGGGTTCAGTTGCATGGATATATAAAAAATCAAACTTTGAGAGGGTAAGAGTGCAGGTTAGTGACAAGTTTGTTATCAAAAAGTGAAAGGAAGGGACAGAGTGTGTGAATGCCATATTGCACCAAAGAATCATATAAGAATAGGGAAAATTGACAATAGGGCAAACTTAAAGGCTTTGTATCTGAATGCACGTAGCATTCGGAATAAACCTAATGAGTTAACAGTGCAAATAGAAATAAATAGATATGATTTGGTGGTGATTACTGAGATGTGCTTACAGAGAGAACAGGCTTGGGAGTTGAATATCCAAGGGTACTCAGTGTTTCGGAAGGATAGGCAGGAAAGAAAAGGAGGTGGTGTAGCTTTGTTAGTGAAGGAAGAGATCAGTGCTATAGTGAGAAATGATAGAGATACTGGAGAGCAAGACGTAGAGTCAGTCTGGGTAGAAATAAGAAATAAATAGCAAGAGAAAGAAGTCCCCGGTGGGAGTAATCTATAGGTCCCCAAACAGTAGTTTAGCAGAAGGACACAGTATAAACCAGGAAATACTAGGAGCATGTAAGAAAGGCGCAGCAATAATCATGGGTGATTTTAAAATGCATATAGACCTGACTAATCAAATTGGCAAGGGTAGCCTTGAGGGAGAGTTCATAGAGTGTGTTAGAGATTGTTTCTTGGAGCAATATGTTGTGGAACCAACCAGGGAGCAGGCTATTCTGGATTTGGTTTTGTGTAATGAGATAAGATTAATTAATGATCTCATAGTAAAGGATCCTCTAGGGAAGAGTGATCATAGCATGATAGAATTTCAAGTTCAGTTTGAGAGCGAGAAACTTGAATCCCACACTATTGTTCTGGAGTTAAAGGTAACTACATAGGCATGAGGGCAGATTTGGCCCTAGTGGACTGGGCAGGAAGACTATAAGGTAGGCAGATATTTAAGGAGATATTCAATTCCTCCCAAGTAAAATATCCCAATGAGGAAGAAAGATGGTAATAGGGGGAAAAAGCATCCATGGCTAAGCAAGGAAGTTAAAGATAACATAAAGGCAAAAACTAAGGCATACCAAATTGCAAAGTTCAGTGGCAGGCTGGAAGATTGGGAAACTTTTAAAGATCAACAAAGGGTTACTAAAACAATAATAAAAAGAGCAAAGGTAAATTATGAAAGAAAGCTAGCACAAAATGTAAAAACTGATAGCAAAAGCTTCTCCAAGTATATAAAAGGAAAGAGAGTAGCTAAAGTGAATGTTGGTCCCTTGGAGGACAAGGCTGGGGAGTTAACAGTGGGGAACGCAGAAATGGCAGAGACGCTTAATCAATATTTTGCCTCAGTTTTCACGGTGGAAGACACTAGTACCACCCCAATAGTAACAGATAGTGCAGAGGGTATAGAGAAGAAGGTACTTAAAACAGTCAACATCACTAGAGAAAAAGTACTGATCAAACTATTGGGATTAAAGGGTGACAAGTCCCCAGGATCTGATGGCCTACATCCCAGGGTCTTAAAGGAAGTGGCAGCGGAGATAGTGGATGCATTGGCTATAATATTCCAAAATTCCCTAGAATCTGGAAAGGTTCCAGTGGATTAGAAAAATGTTAATATAACACCCTTATTCAAAAAGGGGGGAAGGCAGAAAGTAGGAAACTATAGATCTGTTAGTTTAACGTCTGTCGTTGGGAAATTGTTGGAATCCATTATGAAAGAAGTAGTAATGGGGCATTTGGAAAGTCAAAATGCAATCCATCAGAGTGAGCATGGTTTTAGGAAGAATAAATCATGTTTGACTAATTTGCTAGAGTTTTTGAAGATGTGGCAAGCAAAATGGATAATGGGGATCCTGTAGATGATGTATATCTGGACTCCCGGAGGGCCTTTGATAAGGTGCCGCACAAAAGACTAATACACAAGATAAGCTCACACGGAGTTAAGGGTAATATGTTAGCTTGGATAGAGGATTGGCTAACCAACAGAAAGCAGAGAGTCGAGATTGATTGGTATTTTTCTGGATGGCAAGCTGTAACTAGTGGGGTGCCACAGGGTTCGGTCCTTGGGCCCCAACTATTTACAATCTATATTAATGACTTGGATTCAGGTATAGAAGGTACGATAGCTAAATTTGCAGATGACATCAAAATAGGTGGGAAAGTAAGTTGCGATGAAGAAATAAATTTACAAATGGATATGGACAGGTTAGGTGAATGGACCAAATTTTGGCAGATGGAGTTTAACATGGATAAGTGGGAGGTTATCCATTTTGGTTGGAAGAATAAAAAGGCGACTTATTATTTAAATGGAGAGAAACTTCAGAATGCTTCAGTGCAGAGGGATCTGGGTGTCCTTGTGCAGGAATCACTGAAAGCTAGAATGCAGGTACAGCAGGTAATAAGGAAGGCAAATGGAATTTTGGTATTTATTGCTAAAGGAATAGAGTATAAAAATAGGGAAGTGTTGTTGCAACTGTACAAGGTTGGTGAGACCACATCTGGAGTACTGTGCACAGTTTTGGTCCCCTTACTTGAAGGATGTTGTTGCATTGGAGGCGGTTCAGAGGAGGTTCACTAGATTGATTCCAGAGATGCGGGGCTTGTCTTATGAGGAGAAATTGAGCAGTTTAGGCCTATACTCGCTAGAGTTTAGAAGGATGAGAGGAGATCTAATTGAGGTATATAAGATGCTAAAGAGAATAGACAAAGTAGACGTGGAACGGATGTTTCCCCTTCTGGGAACGAGAGGCCATAGTTTTAGATTAAGGGGTGGTAGATTTCAATCAGAGATGAGGAGGAATTACTTTTCTCAAAGGGTTGTGATTATGTGGAATTCACTACTTCAGTGCAGTGGATGTTGGGACGCTGAATAAACTTACGGAGATAGACAGATTTTTAATTAGTAACGGGTTGAAAGGTTATGGGGAGAGGGCAGGAAATTGGAGCTGAGGCTGAAATGAGATCAGCCATGATCATATTGAATGGCAGGGCAGGCTCGAGGGGGTGAATTGCCTACTCCTGTTCTTAGTTCTTATGTTTAAAGGTAATTAGGCCAATTAAGCCTGTCTGCTCCATGATCCCTTTCAATTCACTCATCACTGACTCTCCTGATTGAAGACTAACATTTTGCAAAGTTTTGTCTTGTTCACTTAAGCAATTATTATTCACACTAATCTGGTTGCTTTTTGTTCCATGGTGTCTCAGGATATATCATATATTATACAAGGCATTTGATCTATCTATACTTAATCTTCCATTCCTCACTGTGGTTCGGAACTGGATGCTCAACCAGCTGAGTTTAATGGTGCTAATCAGAATATTCAGTCTGAAATTAATGATCAGTAACAGTTAAACAACTGGAAGCGCATCAACAGATGGAACATTTGTAATTTCAATGATGTAAAGAAGATTCAACCATTTAACCATCAGATTGTGCAAAATGTACAGACTGCCAGGTCTTTGTACATTTCAGATTATACAACACTTACATATAGAAAGAAGGTACATTATGACCTGGGATTCCACAAAGTGCTTTTTAGCCAATTAAGTGCAGTCACTGATATCATGTAAGGAAACACAGTTCTGTACAATTTGGGTAACAATACTTGTTAATCAGACTGAGATGCATCATTGACAATGGATGAGTCTAGGGGCTTACCCGGCATGTGTTGTACATGATTTTGTTTTTCTGAGGAAACTAAGATGGTGGAATGTTACTGGTCATTGGTTGTTTCAGAACTCCCAGAGTGAGCAGAGGGCATTGCTATATGGTCTTGGCTGCAGAGAGAGACCTCATGGTTACAAGATAAGGCTCCATTGTCCAGATGCCTCCCAGCTTTACAAATAGGAGACAGATGCTATCCTGGGAAGTAAACCTACAAAACATGGGCCAGTTAGTGATTTTAAGGGGTGATGCTATAAAGAAAAGGGACGGTTAGATACCCTGCATGTTACCTCTGCTGGTCTCCCAACTTAAAATTGTATCAAAGCAAATGACTATTGCTCCATTCTCAACTGAGTTGGCTAGGAAGACCACTTCAGAGGGTAGTTAAGAGTCCACGACATTCGTGTGGGTCTGGAATTACATGTAGGACAAACCGGTTAAGAGCGGCAGATTTGCAATACTACAGGACATTAATGAACCAGCTGTTTACTTATGACAATACAACAGCTTTGTGGTCACTTTTACTGGTACCAGCTTTATCTTGGCAGATTTTTATTTATATTATCAAATTAGAGTCTGAAAAGAGCTCATTGCACTATTAAGGGAACAAGAAATTTGCCTACTTTCCTCAATCAATGAATTCCACCAAAAAAAAATCAGGTGAATTTGTCCTTCATGTTGGAGCTGTTTATGGGATCTTGCTCTGTCAAAAATGGCTGCCATACTGACCGACCTAACAACAGTCACTTTCAAAGTAACGGATTGTACATGAATTTCTTTGAGATGTTGCTAAGAGATGCATTCAAGTGCTATATAAGTCTTTCTAAAGCTGCAGATGCAGGAAATTTGAAACATAAACAGAAACATCTGGAAACACTCAGCAGGCACATTAAGCATCGATGGATCAAACAGATGATTATTATTTCAGGTATAGATAGGGTTGCCAACTCTCCTTGGATGTGTTCCTGGAGGTTTCATCATATGGTTCCCTGCCCCTTGTTCAAGCAAACAACCTTTAACCCCAGCTCCAATATTTTTATAACTAATAAACTCCCGAGTTTCTCACAATGTTGATAATTAAGTTCCTGGAAACTCCAGGACAATACTGATAGTTTGGCAACCTGAGGTACAGAGCAGTGGTTCCCAAACTTTGGGTCGTGACCCCAATTGGGACGGTAGAAACAGCAAATGAGGTTACAAGAAATAAAGTCGCATTAACCTCCTACCCCCTAGTGTTGTACCTGCGTGGGGCACTCTGGCTGCAGCAGCTGTGACCAAGTGTGCTGTGACATGACTATGCGTCCATGTAATGAGGTCAGAAGTTTCCTGGAGCAGCTTCTCAGAACGGTGACAATGGAAGCGGACGCAGGTTAAGTGACCCCTGGCACCCCAGTCACTGAGGGCCTGGAACTTCTATCACAGATTTTTCATATTTATATGATGCGTATTACCTGTTGATCTATGATACATGAACTTTAATAATTATATGCTGGATTTTACTTTGCTGATTTAATGCTGTTTTGTTTCTGGCGTCTGGGATTGCGTTAATTTTCAAGTGTTAAAATGGGGCAGCATTTGAAAATGTTTGGGAAGCGCTGGGATAGAGTCTTAGCCAAATATGGAAGAAATTACAGATAAACAGCTTTTCAAAATGCCAGAAGTCTGCAAATGGCCTGTGTCTGTGCTGCTGTATCTCTTAAAACTCGTACATAGAAACTACAGCACAGAAACAGGCCATTCAGCCCAACTGGTCTAAACTGGCATTTATGGTCCTCTTGAGCCTCTTCCTGACCCCCTCTGCATCTAACACTATCTGCAGAATCCTCCTATTCCATTTTCCCTCGTGTATTTATCTAGCTTCCTCTTCAATGTATCCATTCTCTCCAAGGATGTAGATTAGATTGAGTTTTCCAGCATTTTTGCTACTTGTTCTAAGGGCAGGCCTGTGACAACAACAACAATTTGCATTTATGCAGTGCCTTTTTTTAATGTAGTGAAATGCCCCCCAAGGTGCTCCACTGGTGCATTATCGAATAACATTTGATGCCAAGTGACATGAGACAACATTAGAACAAGCCAAAAGCTTGGTCAAAGAGGTAAATTTTAAGGAGTAGTCTTGAAGGAGGAACGAGAGGCAGACAGGTTTCAGAGAGGGAATTCCAGAGCTTAGGATCCCGACCCTGAAGGCATGGCCCTAATGTTGGAATGATATAAATCAGAGGAACACTCATGAGGCCAGAATTAGAGAAGTGCAGAGTTTTCAGAGGATTGGTAGGACTAAAGGAGTTTAAAACAAAAAGTCTTAATATCCCTTCTTGATCTGTCTGCAGCCTTTGACATGATTTACCACACCATCGTCCTCCAATGCATTTCTAGTGTCATCCAGCTGGGTGGGATTATGCTGTCATGGTTCCATTCTTATTTATCTAAGATAGCCAGAATGTCACTTGCAATAGTTTCCCTTCCTATTCCTGTATTGTTACTTCTGGTGCCCCCCAAAGCTCCATCCATGGTTTTTTTCCTATTTCTCGTCGACTTGCTGTCCCTCGGTAACATTATCCAAAAGCGTAGCAGCCTATCTTGATGACACCCAGCTCTACTCCTCCATCAGCTTTCTCGACTCTTCCACCGTTGCTAAATTATCAGACTGATTATCTGACATCCAGTACCTGGATGAGTAGAAATTTCCTCCAACTAAACATTGAGAAACTTAAGCCATTGTTTCTGGCCCCATTACAAATTCAGTTTCTTAATTACCAACATTACCCCTCTCCCTGGCAACTGTGAGACAAACCAACCTTGGTGTCATATTTCCCCCAAAGATAAGCATCCAACCAAATATGTGCACCATCGTTAAGACCATGTACTTCCACCTCTGTAACATTACCCGACTCTGGCCTTGACTTCACTCATCTTTTATTCTAATTCATTCATGGGATGTGGGTGTCGCTGCTGGGCAAGCATTTATTGCCCTTCCCTAATTGCCCTTGAGAAGGTGGTGAACCGCTGCAGTCCATGTGGTGTAGGTACACCCACTGTGCCGTTAGGGAGGGAGTTCCAGGATTTTGACCCAGCGACAGTGAAGGAACGGCGATCTATTTCCAAGTCAGGATGGTGAGTGGCTTGGAAGGGAACTTGCAGGTGATGGTGTTCCCATTCATCTGCTGCCGTTGTTCTCCTAGGTTGTAGAGGTCGGAGGTATGAGAGATGACAAAGAAGCAGCCTTGGGAAGTTGCTGCTGTGCAATGTGTATGCACTGCTGCAAGTGTGGAGGCGGTAGATGTTTAAGGTGGTGGACAGGGTGCTGATCAAGTGGACTACTTTGTCTTGGATGGTATCGAGCTTTTTGAGTGTTGTTGGAGCTGCACTTATCAAGACAATTGAACAGCATTCTATCACACTCCTGACTTACGCCTTGTAGATGGTGGACAGGCTTTGGTGAGTCAGCAGTTGAGTTACTCGCCGCAGGATTCCCAGCCTCTGACCTGCTCTTGTAACCACAGTATTTATATGGCTGGTCCAGTTCAGTTTCTGGTCAATGGTAATGCCCAGGAGGTGGTTGTTGGGGGATTCAGTGATACCATTGAATGTCAAAGGCAGATGGTTAAATTCTCTCTTGTTGGAGATGGTCATTGCCTGGCACTTGTGTGGCACGAATATTACTTGCCACTTATCAGCTGAAGGCTGAATGTTGTCCAGGACTTGCTGCATGCGGACACAGACTGCATCAGTACCTAAGGAGTTGCAAATTGGACTAAACACTGTGCAAACATTGGCAAATGTTCTGATCTTATGATGGAGGGAAGGTCATTGACCGAGGTGTAGTGGCAAAATTTTGAAGTGCAGGAGCTCTAAGAAAATGTGTTGGCCATATCATTTCTAAATCTACTATTATGTTGTTTTCCTATTTATGAATTATTTGAGTCCCCCAAATCAGCAAACTATGCTTTTTAAGTGAAAAATATTAATACTAGTTGGCAGTAGGTAGTTTATTTTGAAACATGTGCTATTTTGAGTCGTTGGTCTTTAGCGCAACTGGAATTTCATTCTGCAACATTTTGCAGATCAAGTATCCATCATCCAAAACCCTCGGGGCCGATTGTGTTTTGGATTTCAGGTAATTTTGGTTTTCGGATATGGCCAATAGGACTAGGCCTACTTACATTACAATAGCCTAAGCCTAGGCTAGCTATAGTCTAAAGTGAATAAAATTGCTAGAAAAGTGAGATGTATTACTGAATGATAAACACAAGGCACCTGTAATACGTTCCCACCTGTGGCACCATCTTCGATTCTGCTTGTAGGAGAGGGTTCAGAGTGTCGATGTGCTCTGCTGGGACGCATTCTTGAATAGTTCTTCCAGCTTCATCTGCCTAATTAACATTGATTTTTATTTCATACGTTTGTCTTTTGTCTTATAGATTGATATTATTTCTTGCTCACTTACAAATGCATATTGCTCGAGTGCATTTATCAACCTATCACACATGTTGACAATATCATCTATGGGCACTTTCTCTACCGGATTCACTAGGTCATCCTCGATGTCACTGTTTTCGCCATTTACATTTCATGGACTGAAAATTGCCCTGGTCCATCAGCTGAATTAATGACGTTACATTGGTGGGGGGGGGGAGGGGAAGTAAACAGCAAAAACATTGTTCTTCACCAAGAGTTTGCCAGGGGGATGTGTTTAACAATTGTCTAGGAGCTACACGATTTTACAGTTTTCTTCAAGTCCAGCTACCAAACAGTGCAAACATGCCTCTGCTACAAAGTAGTTGTGAAACTAATCACAAAACATGTCCCTGGTTATCCAGTCTCTCTTATTGGCATATAGGTGAACAGGTAATATGCCTGAATACCCTTGAAGCTCCTGGGACATTTGCTCTTCCCAATTACAGCCAATTTATTTTTGTGTGTGCCAGCCACATTGGTAGAACCAAGGACAGTCAACCCATCCCTAACACCTGTTGGTGCTCTATCCTCCTCCATTGCTGGCATTTTCCTAGGGGCGCACTGCCAGAACAGACTTGACTCATCAGCATTGTAAATTAGTTTGGGCGAAAGTTTTTCATCTGAAATTAACATAGCAAGCTCATCGATACATTTTCCGGTGGCCTCATGGTTTGCAGACACTTGATTACCACAAACTTTCAAAAACTTGATGCTTCTTGGATTTCTGTAACCAACTTGTCACAATTTCCCCGACGGGATTGTGATCTACACTTGTGCTAGAGGGAGAGGCTGATCTGGTCCTCAAGTCCTCTGCCGATCGGTGACATCACAGCCAGGTTGTGACTTATGGTGCCGGGCTCCAATGCATGAGGAGGGGTGGGTCCGTGTAATCTGACAAACGTGAATGCTGATACTCAGTTTATGAAAGCCCTTGAGTGCATTGGTGTTATAATTAAGTTCATTTGATTGAATCCTCACTCACATTCTGCAGTGCTGCTTGGAATTACTTGTGTACAATTTAGTAATGGTCAGAAATCCTGGGGACCATGTTGGTCTAGCTCCATCCACATAATCTCTGGATGCGTTGATTACCGAAGCAGGCCACAATTTAAACCACTTGCAGAGAGAAGCTGTTGCCGATTCTGATAGCCTTACTGTTGCCCCCTATCAAGACTACTCCAAGCTTTCACTGTACGATGGCAGCTTTGGCCTCAAGAGTTTTTATGCCAGGTCGCTCTTTTAATCCATGCAGAAAGCGTAGACTGCGAAGGATCAGTTCGCCTGCACACACAATTGTCGTAGTGCGTTTCTGCAAACACTATGAGAGCATGCCAAGTTCATGTAATGTGTCATACATCAGACCTAAGTCTATAGAGAAAATGTTTCAAGGAAATTCTCTTTAACAGACCCTCATAGGTTTTCCTGTCAGACACAGATATTGTTTAATCTTTCATTGCCAGTTCCAAATGAGCACATAATGTTTCATAGTTGAAGCACACAGCCGTCACTGTTCGAAATGAACTTGCTGCCCATCTGGTGCTTAAAATGTGGCCTATTTTGGAAATGTGTTGTTCTAATTCAGCAGCGCATTCTGCTAGTTGCCTCTGATTGAGAGGCGATCTGTTATACACAGAGTATCATTTATCCCTAAAGGAATGGAAATGGTTCTCTCCACTAACTTCTGTCACCGAATCGCCCACTGCAAATTCTAATCCATGGTTCAGGCAATGCCAAATAATAATATCTGGGTATTGCTCCATAAGTCTGTGAGCTATACTTGATTTAGTGCCCAGCATAACACTCACTCCATCAGTGGCAAATGCTATAAGATGCTGCTTCAGGTAGGAATCATCAAAACCATGTTTCGCGAAGATACTTAACTATTGTATCAGCTTTTTGATCTGGATGTTCAACCAGATCTAAAAACATGAAGTGTGGATCATCCTTATCACCCATACATCCCAGTTAAACTACTAGAGCAGTTTTGCTACTGAGGCTTGTAAATACCTCAATAAGAATTGAAATTTTACTCTCGGTTACTTTGATATCCTGGAAAATGTTCTTCCTCATCTGGGTAGCTATGTGGTCACTAACTTCGGCAGCACTGTCACAGGAATGCAACCCAATTCCCGTGTCAACACCATTTGCACTTTGAGGTTCCAGCAAGCCAAAGTGGTCAGAGTAAGGCCTGTTGTTTTGAGCCAAGTAGTAAGCAGAGTGGAAAACTGCAGAAGCCATCTTTCGATGAGATGTGTTCAGGCTGTCACAAAGTTTTCCAAGAGTGTTTTCCTCCTCGCTTTTTCAGAACTTGTAGCACAGCGATGTGAGCTTTCAACATTTCATGTTCTACAATTTTTTTTTCCTGAGTGATTTTAAACGTGCACTCAGATCGGATCCATTGTACGTCACTTTGTATAAACGCCATTCATTCGGAAGTTTCAATCCCTTGGATGTGAAAAGTGATAAGCTGCTAATATTTGCACATACTTTACACCCAGGTTTTTCACCCTTATAGTCTAACCAAGGATATGTCACTTTTTTCCACTTCCACATTTCCCCTGTCCACACTGGAAGGCCAGTAATGCAGAGATCCAGGATAATGCTCTGGGGACCAGTGTTCGAATCCCAACACAGTAGATGGTGAAATTTGAATTCAGTAAAAAACCTGGAATTGACAGTCTAATGATGACCATGAAACCAATGTCAATCGTCAAAAGAAAAACCAAGCTGATTCACTAATGTCCTTTAGGGAAGGAAATCTACCATCTTTACCTGGTCTAGCCCACATGTGACTCCAGACCCACAGCAACAATGCCCTCTTAAATTGCCTAGCAAGCCATTCAGTTATACCAAACTGCCGAAAAGACTAAAAGGAATGAAACCAGATGGATCACGTGACATTGACCTAGTGTTATGACACAGCAGTTGGTAAAGCTGTGTTATTTAAAAATCCCAGAGGGAAACTTTAAACAATTGTAATAATCTATATTTTTAAGTAGTATGTTTGGGATGCAGCTCTAAATTCAGGAATCAGACCATCAGTTCTCAAGAGGTTTTTTATATCAAACTACATGAGACATTTATTAATTTACACAAGTTAAATGTATACACATGGCCACAAATTACTACTATCATAACATTTAACAAATTCCCAAACTAATCTCCACTAAGGCAACAGCAACTCATAGACTTTAAGCAGACACGAGGCAAAGCATTTTCACCTTACAAATTCAAAATGAAGTTCCTTTCACTTTGGTTCCTTTGCAGACACAGTGATAGGCTTCAAGCTTTGATATTACATTGCCTCCGCTCTGCACACATAAAACTGCTGTCTGTTATACCCAGCACACCTCATTGAATGTAAATTCTCATTTTATCACCAGCCCCTTTGGACTCCACCTCTTCTAACAATAAAACCCCTTTCATAGTACCAGTTTTATTAGTAATATAAACATTGCTTGGTCTCGTCACTTATAGTGCCTAGGTGTCATGAAGTTATTAATATATATAATGTTGGAAATTATTTTTTAAAACAAAGGTTTAGTCTGTGGGTGTGTCTTAATTGGATTAAAGCCAGCTAGTCTGGGTGCTTTGATGTATACCAGTTTTGATGTGTAAGAGAGTTAGAGTGCATTTGCATCTTGTTGAATAAAGCATTCAAGAAGGGGAGTGAAATCTGGCACCTAGCTAGCAAAGGGCAAACTCAGCCTTGTCGACCCTGCAAATTCTTCTACCAGCTTACTAACATCTGGGGGCTAGTGCCAAAATTGGGAGAGCTGTCTCACAGACTAGCCAAGCAACAGCCTGATATTGTCTTACTCATGTAATCATACAGATAAGAGTGGGGAGATTATGCTTCAGTTATACAGAGCATTGGTAAGTCCACATCTGGAGAATTGTATACAGTATTAGAGTCATAGAGTTATACAGCACAGAAACAGGCCCTTCGGCCCATCATGTCCGTGCCAGCCATCAAGCACTTATCTATTCTAATCCCATTTTCCAGCATTGGTCTCCTTATTTAAGGAAATATGTCAATGCATTAGAAGCAGTTCAGGAAAAGTTTGCTAAATTAATACCTGGAATGGACGGGTTATTTTATGAGGAAAGGATGGACAGGCTAGGCTTGTATCTGCTGGAGTTTAGAAGAGTAAGAGGTGACTTGATTGAAACATATAAGATCCTGAGGGGTCTTGACAGGGTGGATGTGGGGAGGATGTTTCCTCCTGTGGGAGAATCTAGAACTTGGAGTCACTGTTTTAAAATAAGGGGTCGCCCATTTAGGACAGAGACGAGGAAAAAAAATTCTCAGAGGGTCATGAGACTTTGGAATTCTCTTCCTCAAAAGGCTGTGGAAGCAGAGCTTTGAATATTTTTAAGGCTGAGGTAGATAGATTCTTGATAAGCGAAGGGGTGAAAGGTTATCGAGAGGATCTTATTGAAAGGCGCAGCAGGCTTGAGGGGCCAGGTGGCCTATTCCTGTTCCTAATTCATTTGTACTTATGTTCGTATAATGTCCCAGCCTCCACCATCACCATCCCTGGGTATGTCCTGTCCTACTGGCAGGACAGACCCAGCGGAGGTGGCGGCACAGTGGTATACAGTCTGGAGAGAGTTGCCCTGGGAGTCCTCAATTTCGACTCCGGACCCCATGAAGTCTCATAGCATCAGGTCAAATATGGGCAAAGAAACCTCCTGCTGATTACTGCCTCCTCAACCCCCCCAACCACTCCAACCTCAGCTGATGAATCAGTGCTCCTCTATGTCGAACCCCACTTGGAGGAAGCACTGAGGGTGGCAAGGGCGCAGAATGTACTCTGGATGGGGGACTTCAATGCACATCACCAAGAGTAGCTCAGTAGTAACAGTACTGACTGATCTGGCCCAGTCTTAAAGGACATAGCTGCTAGACTGGGTCTGCAGCAGGTGGTGAGGGAACCAATGAGAGCATACTTGACCTCATTCTCATCAACCTGCCTGCCGCAGAAGCATCTGTCCATGACAGTATCGGTAGCGGTGATCTCCACACGGTCCTGGTGGAGACGAAGTACTGTCTTCGCATTGAGGATACCCTCCATTGTGTTGTGTGGCACTAACACTGTGCGAAGTGAGATAGATTTTGAATAGCTCTAGCAACTCAGAACTTGGGTTCCAAGAGGCACTGTGGGAAATCAGCAGCAGCAGAATTGCACTCTTCCAAAATCTCTAACTTAATGGCCCGGCATATTCCCCCAATCTAGCATTATCACCAAACCAGGGGATCAACCCTGGTTCAATGAAGAGTGCAGGAGGGCATGCCAGAAGCAGTACCAGGCATACCTAAAAATGAGGTGTCAACCTGGTGAAGCCACAAGACAGGATTACTTGCGTGCCAAACAGCAAAACCAGCAAGTGATAGACAGAGCTAAGTGATTCCACAACTAACGGACCAGATCTAAGCTCTGCAGTCCTGCCACATCCAATCATAAATGGTGGTGGACAATGAAACAACTCACTGGAGGATGAGGCTCCACAAATATCCCCATCCTCAATGATGGAGGAGCCCAGCACATCTGTGCAAAAGATAAGTCTAAAACATTTTCAAGAATCTTCAGCCAGAAGTGCCAAGTGAATGATCCATCTCGGCCTCCTCTGCAGGTCTCCAGCATCACAGGTACCAGTCTTCAGCCAATTTGATTCACTCCACATGACATCAAGAAATGGTTGAAGGCACTGGATACTGCAAAGGCTATGGGTCCTGACAATATTCTGGCAATAGTGCTGAAGACTTGTGCTCCAGAACTTGCTGCACACCTAGTCAAGCTGTTCCAGTACAGCTACAACACTGGAACCTACCCGGCTATGTAGAAAATTGCCCAGGTATGTCCTGTACACAAAAAAACAGGAAAAATCCTACCTGGCCAATTACCGCCCCCATCAGTCTACTCTCCATCATCAGTAAAGTGATGGAAGGGGTTATCAATAGTGCTATCAAGTTGCACTTGCTTGGCAATAACCTGCTCATTGACGCTCAGTTTGGGTTCCGCCAGAGCCACTCATCTCCTGACCTCATTACAACCTTGGTTCAAACGTGGAAAAAAGAGCTAAACTCCAGAGGTGAGGTGAGAGTGACTGCCCTTAACATCAAGGAGCCCACACCGATTTTGGGATCAAGCAGCCCTGGCAAAACTGGAGTCAATGGGAATAAGGGGGAAAACTCTCCGCTGATTGGAGTCATACCTAGTACAAAGAAGATGGTTGTGGTTGTTGGAGGTCAATCATCTTAGTTCCAGGACATCACTGCAGGAGTTCCATCCATCATAAGATCCGAAGTGGGGATGTTCGCTGATGATTGCACAATGTTCAGCACCATTCACAATTCTTCAGGTACTGAAGCAGTCCATGTCCAAATGCATCAAGACCTGGACAATATCCAGGCTTAAGCTGACAAGTGGCAAGTAACATTCAAGCCACACAAGTGTCAGACAATAACCAAGAGAGAATCTAACCATCACCCCTTGATATTCAATGGCATTCCCATCACTAAATCCCCCACTATCAACATCCTTGGGGGTTACCATTGACCAGAAACTGAACTGGACTAGCTATATAAATACTGTGGCTATAAAAGCAAGTCAGAGGCTAGGAATCCTGGGGCAAGTAACTCACCTCCTAACTCCCCAAAGCTTGTCCACCGTCTACAAGGCACAAGTTAGGAGTGTGATGGAATACTCCCCACTTGCCTAAATGAGCGCAACTCCAAAAACACTCAAGAAGCTTGACACCGTCCAGGACAAAACAACTGGTTTGATTAGCACCCCATCCACAAACATTCACTCCCCCCACCACCGACGAGCAGTGACAGCAGTGTGTACCATGTACAAGATGCACTGCAGGAACTCACCAAGCCTCCTTAAGAGACCCCTTCCAAACACATGACCACTACCATCTCGAAGGACAAGAGCAGCAGACACATGGGAACACCACCACCTGGAAGTTCTCCTCCAAACCACTCACCATCCAGACTTGGAAATATATCGCCATTCCTTCACTGTCACTGGGTCAAAGTTCTGGACCTCCCTCTCTAACACACTTTGGGTGTACCTACACCACATGGACTGCAGTGCTTCAAGAAGGCAGCTTACCACCTCCTTCTCAAGGGCAATTAGGGATGGGCAATAAAAGCTAGCCTAGCCAGTAATGCCCACATCCTGTGAATAAATAATAAAAGCACATCTGCACAGGAATACAGATCTAAACTTAAATAAGGATAATTACATCCCCTCCATCATCACTCAGTGTGACAGGACTTGAATGTTCTTTACTTTCTTCACTTTCTTTACAAAAGAAGGGGCTTATGCTTTTTTGTTTCATGGTCATTATATTGCTATCAGGCAGTTTTGAAGTTTTGTTTGTTTTTTTCCCTAATTATGAGTGTAGCAGGCTCATAAGCTTGGGGGTTTTAGAAACTGTCCTATTTCCTGTGGTCAACTGTTAGCAATTCTGACTGAGGCCTTTCCCCCTTCAGACTGACAGTGATTACTGAGCAGGCCTGCGGATTTTAGTCTGTTTTATTTCATAAGCTGTTAACCTGCCACTTCGAGCCGGGTGTTGGGGGAAAAAGACAAAATAGGGAGTGTTATGATCCCCAATGAGGTTACCCCTGGACAAGGCTGATCCCAGGGTGGAACCCAGCTTGATGGATCCTTTTATTTGTTTGTTTAGATACATGGGGAGGGGCTACTGAACAGAGTCACTGGTGTCAGCTAATGAACTTTTAACAAAAGCGTAACACATTTATTAAACAAGAAAGGATGAACTACATTACAATACTCCTTTACCCACAACTATACCTTTACAGGATATGTACAAGTTTGTAAGGATAATTCAAGTTACAAAAGCTATTTCATAACCTAATGTCCACAGTAAGTACACAATCCATGTAAACCAACTGGCGACCTGTGGTTAGGCACACCACACTCTGAAACCAAGTGACAGATGCCACGTCAGACAGATGCTATGGATCTCTCCTCAACTCCCCCCAGATGCTTGTCACGCCCTGAGCCAACCAGTCTCACTGCACACCGTCTTTCACATGAGGGTTTCCAATCTTCATTCTCCAAGAACTCGCCTTGGAATCTTTTCCCAAATCAATGCTTTCTCTCAAAGGTTCACCTCCAGGGTTTCGAACTCTCCTTCCAATGTTCATCTTCCCTGGATCACCACATGCATTCAAGCTGTCCTCCACATACTCTATCTCTCTGACTCAGCCGTCAACAGTACACCACTGGTTCACATGCCCATAGAAAGAGTTACAGACCTTCAGCTGTCTCTTTGGACCTTCTGGCTTCTTGCAAGCTATTCTTCCTTTAAACCTGCTTTCAGCAGCTTTTGTCTCTTTACATCTGAAGCTTGGAGCCTTTCTCTCTGCCCCTCACTCTTAACGTCACTTAACAGGACCTTTTCCAGGTTCCTGTCTTTCCCACTGGCTAGAAGGTCTGCTAGGGACTTTCTCCTGTTCCACTGCCCTGGATTTTGGGATCTTTTATTTAGCATGTGACTTGCTATCTGTCCCTTTTGCTCCAGCCTCTCTCTGGCAGCTACTTTCAACCAATTTTAGTTTGGCACTGGCTATCTGTCCCTTCTAGGTGGCTTCTGTTTGGCAGCTGTCTTCAAACTGAACTCAAAACTGCTTTTCTAGTTCTTTCCGTGTGTGTCTGTGGGAGGGACCTGCCTCTCTGGACCCCTGTTGCTAGGCAACAGCACTGTTTTTTTCCAGTCTTGTTTGTTCAACTTAGCTGCAACTGTCATAAAACTCTCATTTGAAACTCAGGCATGTTTTAAAGTGAAACTAAAATACAATTTGACCTTTGCTTAACACATAGATACAGAAATATGAATCAAACTTAAACCATAAAGCTAAAACTCATTCATAACTCACACAAATGCAAATTTAACTTACTTAAACTATCTCTATCTCCTAACAGTAGACACTAAACAGGCATTGACGGTGGTGGCATTGGAAACAGTAAGTAGTTTTGGCACGCTGTTCACCTTCAGGGTTTCAATGTCACCTTCAGCGATTACTCTGGATCTCCACATACACTCAAGCTTCACCTTCTAAGCACACTTTCAGATCTTCAGCCATGTCAAGCAGAACACCATTGCCCCAAAGGCAATTAGTACGGAGTCACCAACCTTCGGCTGCCTCCTCCGGTCTTCATGGCTTCTTTCAAGCTCACCTTGCATCAAGTCCACTCCCCGCAGTCCTTTCTTGAACTTGGATCCTTTTTCTTTACTCCTCTCATTTATCTTGACTCTGTGGGATCTATCTCTGATCCTTATCTTTGTCTGTTACCTGGGACTTTACATCTGGTACCTTTCTCCTGTCCCCCTTGCTGTGTTCTCGGTCATGGTGCTCCTGCTCAGGTCACCTGACCTGTACTTTCACGGTGTTTGGCTCTTTAAGACCTCTTCATCTGCGTATATGTTCAGGGCTGTTCCCAGCCCAAGGAACAATAAATTGCAAACTGCGCATGTGCCTGCCAGTTCCAGGCCAGAGCCTGTCAGCAGATGTAGTTCCTGGCCTCTGAGCTTGGTCTCAAATCCCGATCCAATCGGTGAACCACTAATCCAAATTCTTTAATGGACACTGCAAGGTTTCCGGCAATGCCAGTACCTTCCTTGGCACGAGTTGGCACTTGGGTTTGGCCCGGGGCTCCTGAATTGTTGGTCGGTCGCTTGTCAAAAGGAGGTGCCGTAGCGTTGCACCTGCACACTCCACCAGCACTACATCCCTGGTCATTGATGAAGCAGCTGAACATGGTTGGGCCTGGGACACTACCCTGAGGAACTCATGCAGCGATATGCTGGGACTGAGATGCTTGGCCTCCAATCACAACCATCTTCCTTTGTGCTAGGTATGACTCCAACCAGTGGAGAGTTTTCTCCAGATTCCCATTGACTCCAGTTTTGCTAGGGCTCCTTGATGCCACACTCAGTCAAATGCTGACTTGATGTCAAGGGCAGTCACTCTCAACTTACTTTTGGAAGTCAATTCTTTTGGACCTGTAATGAGGTCTATAGCTCATCTGTCACTGAAACCCTCATCTGTGCCTTTGTTATCTCAATTGCAATTGCCTGTTCCATTGTATTCCTGGCTTGCCTCTCACATTCTAGTCTCTATGAAAATGAAATCATTGAAAGCTCAGATGCCTATGTCCATGCATCAAGTCCCATTCACCCATCACCTGGGTGCTCGCTGACTGACATTGGCTCCCACTCCAGCAACGCCTCGATTTAAAAATTCACTTTGTTGTTTTCAAGACTTTCCAAGGGTTTGTCCTGACCTACCTCCGTGATCCAGCTCCACAACCTTCCAAGACATCTTTGATTTGATATTCAGATTTGATAGAGGTATTCAAAATCATGAGGGCTTCAGACAGGGTAGATAGAGAGAAACCATTCCCACCTGTGAAAGGGTTGAGAATGAGAGGGCACAGATTTAAGTTAATCAGCAAAAATGATATGAGAAAAATCTTTTTCATGCAGCAAGTGATTAAGGTCTGGAGTGCACTGTCTGAGAGTGTGGTGGAGGCAGATTCAATCGAAACATTCAGAAGGGGATTAGACAGTTATCTGAAAAGGAAGAATGTGCAATGTTACAGGGAGAAGGCAGGAGAATGGCACTGTGGGAATTGCTCATTCGGAGAGCTGGTGCAGACACGATGGACCAAATGACCTCTTTTTGCGCTGTAACAATTCTGTGATTCTATGATCTGCACTCAGCTAATTCTAACCTCTTGTGCATCTTGGATTTTAAACTCTCCAACATTGGCAGTCATGGCTTCAGCAGCGTGGGGCCTAAGATCTGGAATTCTCTACCTAAGCCTCTCTATGTCTCTACCGCTCTTTCCACTTTTAATATGTTCCTTAGGATCTACCTCTTTGACCAAGCTTTTGGCTACCTGCCTCAGCATTACCTTATCTGGCTTAGTAGTTAATTTTGTTTTATATTGCTCCCGTGAATCTTGGAATGTTTTATTACCTGGCGGGTGAGTAGCAAATAAACCAGAGCCAACATGAGAAATTTTATTTTTACGCAGTAAATGGTTAGGACCTGGAATGCACTGCCTGAAAGTGTGGTGGAGGGAGATTCAATTGTGGCTTTCAGAAGGAAATTGGGTAATTATCTGAAGAGAAAGAATTTACGGGGCTACAGGAAAAGGGACTACGTGAATTGATCTTACAGACAGCCAACACAATCAATGGGCTGAATGGCATCCTTCCGTGCTGTAACCATTCCATGCTGATATTTGGTTCAGCTTGCTTTGCCAAACCCACAATGTCCAACATGCCCAGTGGAAGGCCAGAGGTGGCATGGCTATAGAAGTTCCTCCCCTAAGCACCAAAGAACAATAATATGAGCTGCCAGTTCCATTGATGTCCATGCTGATCTTACAATGGACTCTCCGTTATGAGGGGACCCATCTAAGATGATGAAGTCACATAAAGCTCGGATGTACTTGAGTAACAGGTAGGGTTGCTAACAGTGATTAAATATATTCTTGGAGGTTTCATCACATGACTTGCCCCCCCCCCCCCACCCCCCCCATGCTCTTGCCGTTAATTGGCACAATCCTTGAGATGCACTGCCTTCCTATGCTAATTGGTGCGGTAAGGAGTGAAGAATAATGCAGACTCTGCATTCATTGAGCCATGAGTGCAGACCTGACTTTCTGACACAAGAACTTGAGCCAGAAGATATTCACGATTGTGACAAAACTGCAACTTACTTGCCTGATACTCCAGGTGTGACAGTGGCCTCTTAAGAAATATCACGGTTAAAAACTGGAAGGACGGAATGTGTAATTGGAATCTTTAGGGACAGGTGAAATAATGTCATTCTGCTCAGCAAGTCAGCATAACTGCTACCAAATCTCACTCACCGAAAACTGGTCCACGGCTAAAATTGGGGTCTAACATGCTTGAATACATTGAAGCACGAGGGAAAAATGAATCATGTATGCACAGAACTTCATCCAGATGAAAACTGTTTGTGCTTTGTTTGTTAAACAATTGCCAATTGGATGATTCTCTACTGTTAGCCAAAAAGCCTCCCCCACCTCACTGCACCCCCACCCCACCTCACTGCACCCCCCAACCCTTTGCAATATTTTTATACATGATAAAGAGAAACGTTTGAAGAAAAATGACAAATTCTTTTTTTGATGATTTTTCTCCAGGATTGCACACAGCAGTGTCCTGGAGATTGATATTCAATCGCAGGAGGCTCCAAGTTGGAGTGTTGGCAACCCTACCATCACCCAAAGTTGATGTATAGACAGCCTGTGGCTGTGGCTGGGTGAGGGGTGGGGTGGGCGAAGGGAGTGACCATTCCCCTGCCAATTGGACAGAATGTGCATCAACCCAATGGGCAATATTGGGCAGAGGGGCTTGGCCAAGGTGACCAACTGTCCCTCCCCCTCAGTGTCCTTTATTTCAGAGGCTTCTGATGCCGTGGCCATGGGTTTAGCTGTGCAAGACCCCGCCCCCCTGCCGCGCGCGCCCCCACCTCCTCCTCCTCCCGGCTGCGCGCGCGCCCCTTCCTTCTCCTCCCGGCTGCGCGCGCGCCCCCTCCTCCTCCTCCCTGCCGCACGCGCCCCATCCCTCATCCCCCGCCGCGCCTTGTCACGTAACGTCACGTGTACGCGCACGTCGTAAGCGCGGGATTCGTCAGTCCCCTTAGACACGCCGTGTGTGGTTGCTAAGGGGAGAGGGAGCCTGTGCGGCTAAGCCAGCCCCAGTCTCCTCAGGAGGAGCCGGATCGTCCGAACATTATTAATATTCTTTATTATGTAAAAAAAAACTACCCCCGATTTTAGTGAAGGGCGGGGGAAGGGGAGGGGAAGGGGAAATGAAGTGAAGAAGCGGATGATGAGGCGGGGGCTGCGGCGATGTGCGGCGTTAACCCCGGGAGCCGAGGCCTAGCGGAGAGAGAGAGAGAGCCCCGAGAGTCAGAGTCTCAAAGCCGGTCCGCCGACAGCGGGGACCCCGACATCCCGCCAAACACGAGCCTACACTGCGGGTAGCAGTTTCCTCAACACGCCGGACCGGAGGTGAGGATAGGAGGGTAGGGGGGTGAAGGGGTAGGGATTGGGGGGGGGGGGGGGTGGGGGGGTAGGGGGTGAAGGGTGGGGGGGGTTAGGGGGTGAAGGGTGGGGGGGTAAGGGGGTGAAGGGTGGGGGGAGGAGGGGGAGTAGGGAGTGGGGGGTAGGGAGTGGGGGGAGGGGGTAGGGAGTGGGAGGGGGGAGGGTAGGGGGTGAAGGGAAGGGGGTAGGGGGTGGTGAGGGGAGGGGGAAGGGGTGGGGAGGGGGAGTAGAGAGTGGGGGTAGGGGGTGGGGGGGAGGGGGGTAGGAGGGGGAGTGAGATGGGGGAGGGGGGTGTTGGGGGGGTGAAGGGAGGGGGGGTAGGTGGGGTGGAGGGGGGTGGGGGGTGGAGGGAGGGGAGTGGGTGGGGTGGTGAGGAGTGTAGGGGAGGGTGGTAGGGTGTGAGGGGAGGGGGAGGGGCAGGGGGGTGAGGGGGGAGGGGTAGGGAAGGGAGGGGGGAAAGGGTGATGGTGAGGGGTGGGGGGAAAGGGGGATGGAGAGGGGTGGGGGGAAAGGGGGATGGAGAGGGGTGGGAGGAAAGGGGGATGGAGAGGGGTGGGGGGAAAGGGGGATGGAGAGGGGTGGGGTAGGGTGGGGGGAAGGGGGTGGTGAGGGGTGGGGGGAAAGGGGGTGGTGAGGGGTGGGGTAGGGGCGGGTGGGGTGGGGTAGGGTGAGGGGAGGGTGGGGTATGGGGGTTGTGAGGGGTGGGGGGAAAGGGGGGTGGTGAGGGGTGGGGTAGGGGGAGGGTGGGGTGGGGTAGGGTGAGGGGAGGGTGGGGTAGGGGGGTGGTGAGGGGTGGGGGGAAAGAGGGGTGGGGATGGGGGGGTGGCGATGGGGGGAAAAGTGTTGGGGGGGAAAGGGGAGTGGTGAGGGGCGGAATGGGGTAGGGTGAGTGGTGGGGTGGGGTAGGGGGTGGCGAGGGGTGTGGTGGGGTAGGGGGGTGGTGAGGGGGGGAAAGGGGGTGGGGATGGGGGAAAGGGGTGTGGTGAGGGTGGGGGGAAGGTGAGTGGTGGTAGGTGAGTGGGGGGGTGAGGGGTGTGGGGAGGTGGGTAGGGTGGTGAGGGGTGGGGGGAGGTGGGTAGGGGGTTGGGGGGGAGGTGGACAGCGGGGTGAGTGGGAGGGGTGAGGGGAGTTGGGTAGGGGGGGTAAGGTGGGAAGGGCTGGAGATGGGGGGAGGTGGGTTGGGGGAGTAAGGGCGGTGGAGGCGGGGGAGCAGGGGAGGGGTGAGGTGGGGGGGAGATGTGCAGAGGGGAGGGGGAGTAGGGGTAGAAGTGGGTAGGGGGTTGGGGGAGGTGAGTAGGGGGGTGAGGGTTGGGGGGAGATGGGTAGAGGGAATGAGGGGTGGGGGCGAGGTGGGTAGAGGGGATGAGGGGTGGGGGGGAGGTGGGTAGAGGGGGTGAGGGTGGTGGTGGTGGGAAGGGGTGGAGATGGGGGGGAGGTGCGTTGGGGGTGAGGGGGTTGGAGGTGGGGGAGCAGGGGAGGGGTGAGGTGGGTAAGGTGGGGGGGTGGAGAGGAGGGGGGGTGGGTGGATGGTGTCGGGGGGGTGAGAGGGTGGGTGGTGGGATGGGAGGTAGTGGTGGGGAGGGTGGAGGTAGGGATGAGTGGAGGGGGTTGGGGGAGGGGGTTTGCGGTGAGCGGTTGGGGGTGAGGGGGCAGGACAGGGGGTGATGTCAGGGTGGGGGGCAGTGGGTATGGTGAGGGAGAAGAGTGGGGATTGTGGGGGTGAGATGAATGGGGCAAGAGGAGCAGAGAATAGAAGATCGGGGTTACGGGGGAGGGGCGGGTTTGTGGGGTGGAGGGAAGAATGGGGAAGGGTCGGGCGAGGGGAAGGGGTGAGGAAGGGGAGCATCTTCAACCCTCCTCGTTATCTTCTCAAAAAATTCAGTCAAGGTTTGAGTGTCTGGCAAAACTAACTCCATGAAAGAACATCCAACCATAAGAAGTACAAGGCTAAGGGTGTCGATTTGAATGTTGCTTGTCAGGCTAATGTAACTTAAGGAGCCAGAAGTTATGGGGATAATACGGGAATGTGAAGTTCAGGTACAGTAATCAGTGATCTTGTGGAATGACGGTGGAGGCTTGAGGATCAAATTGTGTTTAGAGCCATTGTTGAGGTTTCAGATCATTCATTGTAGTTTAAAGGCCATTTTCTGGTTGCTGTGGTACACTTAACAGTTTTCCTTTGATTTTTAAAAAAAAAATCCAAATGAAAATTTAATATTAACTTATATAATATTTTTGTGGAGTGATAGTTTGGGCAAGGTAGGGAGGCTTATTTCAGTCCTATGTCTGAGCAGACAAATCACAAGATGGGTACAGAAGAAGGCCATTTAACTATCTAGTTCATAATTCAGAAATAACATGCGCTGCCACCTTCTGTGTTTCATCACGGTACTTTTAAAAGTTTTCTAATTCCACCATCTACCCCCCCGCAAACAATATGTCCTTCCTGTTTTCAAATTAACCACCAGATAAAAGAACGTTATCAGGCTTCCATTTGCCTTTCACTAGTTTGAACCTTTTTGCTGTCATTTAATTTTCTGTAGTTTTCTGGAAGAACCTATTTGTAATGCTTATCTAGATTATTTCCAGGGTGTTGTCTCTGGTGCTTAATTTCAAGGTCGAAAGGCTGTGATTTGTCCACCCTTTACACATCCTTTGGTGCTGGCTGTCAGTCTTGTGGTCTATTTGCAAGGCCTCCAAGTTTTGGATGTCTCCCTATTGTCAGGCCAGAATTGGACAAAGTACTCAAGGTGTGGCCTGACTGGTACAGACTATAATTTATGCATGGATTGCTCCACTTTGCAACCTGTTCAATTTTCTGGTTGCGAATCCTATTTGGTGTATTGAATTTCTGCTTGACAAATAGTGAACATATCTTGTGAGAATCTAGATCTGTTTCAACTCTAGATATTTTGACATGTCTGCTGACAATCCCACCCTTTTCCCATTGTGTGATATGTTTGTGCTTCTATATAAGATTTCTTCTGCCCCTGATTGCACTTAATACCATAATTCCATTTTATAGGTGCCTGGCTACCTCTTGAGATGTACTTGTCTCCCAACTCCATCCTAATTGTCTGTAAATTTGAACTATGTAGTGTAACAACTGAATTCAGTATTTCTCTCCCTTTCTTATTTTCAGTTATCATTAGCAGCTGTTGACTTTTTCATGGAGCTTAAGAAAGCATACATTTGCCAGATTTATTTTTGAGCTCACAAATATGGGCCAGGAAATGCAAATAAACTATAGCAATCAACTTTTTTCCATTATCTTTTTGCACATTACCATTTACATTTGTGTCTGCAGTTATCAAATTTGATCTCTTAATTTGGGTTTGGAAAATAGCTCTTAAGAATTCTGAGATTCAATCTTTTTAAAAGAGCCCTGTTAATGCTGCAATGTTAACACCACCTGTGTTGAAAGTATCGAATCTTGGCTGGGGTGTGCTCTCTGATCTCTTGGCCAAGTGTCTGTTATGTGTGCGTGAACAGTGTCAGTCTAGTTGAAAGAGGCAGGCATTGAAGACAAAAGTGGCCCTGCATCCACCTTGAGAAGTCCACACAAACACTTCTGGATTAATGAATGAAAAATCATTTTTAAGTTCTTAAGGGCCATATGTAATGCCCACGTTGTCAAGTTTAGATCACATAACTCTGCATAGACTAGGATTCAAACCTGTGGCCACTGGTCTGTATGGTTAAGCTATTTGACTGATTAGATCATCTTTTTCTGACTGGCACAGACATGATGGTCTGAATGGACTCTTTCGCACCATAACTTTTCTATGGTTCTATGGCTAACATAAGATGTCGGGATTACTTTCAAAGGGACTCGACAGGAAACTTTATGCATGCGTCTCAAAATGTTCTGCATTCGTGCTTGGCCCAATTTTTTTAAAATCACTGATACATTCGTGACCTATAATCAATGTGTTTCAGTTCAGAAAACTGCCAGCACAAATTAGATCTCACTGGAAAATGTTACATGTAATATGCCACGTCGCTTAAGAATATTCTTGTATCATAAGGATCATGTTAATAGAACAGTTAATTTTATCAGTTTAAACTTCTCAAATTACTGATAGCTCCGGGAACCTGGTCCTAAGGTGGCAGGCAGTCCACTAGAGAGTATTACATTTGTGTGCTGGCATTTTACATGATCTTAGTCAACAAAATGCTCCTGAATATAAGGCAAGAGCGAGCTTCATAGCCATGTAAAATGTAATATGCTAAATGCTCTGGAAGACATGGCAAAATTAGTTACTCCCAATAGTCGCATCCATTAATTACATGAGAGATCTCACTGGTTACTCTTGAGTTCAGCATTGTGCATAGGAATCAAGGAAGGCAATGTCTTTGCGGATTCGGGTGGGAGCCTGTAAACCATTTCCGCAGACCACATTTTTAGGCTGTGTAATAGGTTCCATTCATGACAGCAGTCTCCACATGCAAAGCTGGCTGAATAAATTGCAGCTTATAATTACTGTTCTGAGGTATTTCTGGCCAAAAGTTACTCTTCTGTTTATAAATGCTGGGGGTGCTGAGAGAAAAGGGAGGGTTTTATTGTGAATTGTAACTAGAGAAAAACAAACTTGCATTTATTTAGTGACATATCAGCATGATCCCAAAGCACCTTGTATCTAAAGAATTACGTTTGAATTGTAGCTTTAATGATATATATAAATGCAGCAGCTAATTTGTGCAAACCAGTTCCTAGGAATCAGCAAATAAAAGGACTGGAAATTAATCTACTTTTAGTAGCTGATAAGATGCAGAAAAATTCTCTGTTCAAATGGTGCCATGAGATCTTCATCCACATCTAAACTAATGCACCAGACCTCAATTTAATGCCTTACCTGAAAATGGCAACTTTCACGATGTTGCACTCTCCTTTTTACTGCAGAATAGATTGTGTGCAAATCCTGGAGTGAGACTTGAAGCTGCAGTCTTCTGACTTTTCTGATAGCAGTTGATTTAGTTTTATTAGTTCCTCCTCCTATCTCTTGTGTTCTTGTGTACATTGTATAACAGCTTATAAAAAGATATATGCAAGTGACTTGCCTCAAAATGCATATTAATGTATTACATATTCATGTCATTAATTGTACAATGGCTTCATAATGTGTGTGAATGTAGGTGAACAATAACTTTGTGAAATATACATATATGTTTACTTGCAAGAGCAGTGCATTGCAATGTCCAGGCCTCCTGGCTTAACTATTTGCACTGGGAACAATGTACAGGACGTGGACAGAGAAGAGGGAGCTCAAATGCATAATTCTCTCGAATGATGAGTGTAGGTAGATAAAACAATAAAGATCAACAGCAAGAATAATAGTGGATACTTGGGTAAAGCAGGTGAGTAAGATAGTGCATTTGGTGATTGCTGTAGCAAAGAGCTGGAACAGACATGATAAACTAAATGGTCACTTTTGTGCTGTAAACCTCAATGGGTTTGGAGTTGAAGCAGTTTTTTAAAATCTTATTTTTGAGAGTTAATTTGGATGAGGGAAATATATTAGTTGTATAATAAAAATAAAATACTGCAGATGTTGGAAATCTGAAATAAAAACAAATTGATGAAAATGCTCACCAGGTCTAGCAACATCTGTCAAGAGAAACTGAGTTAACATTTCTAGTCCGATATGACTCTTTAGAACTTTACCAGTGGTCATGTTACTCTTCATTGTCAGAGGATGGGTTGCTTTAATGGGAGAGCAGTTTATACTGAGAATCTCTAAGGATGGGCTCCAGACTACTTAGAATTTCTCCAATTCTAGGTAGAATAACTGACTTCTAATGCCCCACATGTGTTTCAGCCATGTGGGGCAGTGGGGCTATATGTGCTATAGAGAAAAGGGATCATTTCAGAGCTGGTAGTGAGATTTTTGCTAACCTGCTAATTATAATGGTGGGATGAGGTGACAAGGGGACTTTATTCCTAGTTGACTGAACCAGCACTGAAGTTGATCCATTGTTATTAAAAGACCAGTCGTGACTTTAGCATTCTAATAGAACACTAGAATGGCTGGATTCGGGACCCCAACCAAAATGTGTTGTGGGTGTTGGTCTCGAACTCTTGAGGAATTGTATGGAGAGATTAAATTTGTGGGTCTTGTATAAACACGGTATGGGTGATATATTCTTGAGTTGGATTTGGTGTATTTTTCTGCAGGTGGTGATGTTTAAGATTTGACTCCATACCTCTTGCCAAGGAGAGAGAATGAAGGACTGTGCCAGAAGACTTGGATTTGGGCATTGGCTGAAATTTGTGAAGCCGAGTCCCTGTTTTAATTTTTGGTTTTATGTCATTGAAAGCTATTGAAGCATATTCCCAGCTTTGTTCTTGGCTCAAGGAACTTGGAGATGGGGAGTCCAGCTCATGGAATTGTCAACGGGAACTTTAATAAAGGGGACAGGAAGAATATTCATCTTGCATTCACCCTGTCCAGGAGAGATGTGAGCAAGTACAGTGTGCCATCTGGTTGGATTGACAAATGTGTTTTTTTTTAGGGGATGAAGGGTGGTCCTTTTTGTGGTGAGTATTTGAGGGCATGCCCTCTGCTTTGCTTTAGCTGTTGGTCAGTAAATTTAAATGATTTGTAGATTCAGGATTTTAAATACTGGATTTCAACAAATGGCTTATTCACATAGAGTATGCTGTTGCTCTGAGGCTGATTTTTAAAGAGCACCTACATTGATTGACTGGGATTATACTAGAGGGAAATAGCTTGGTCAGGGCAACTGTAATTGGAACTGCTATTAATCTTTATAGTCTTCGTGTGAATGAACAAATGTGCTATTCAACATTCAACAATATTGTCAATGCAAGAATCTATTTTACTTCAAGAGCCAAGTGCTTCCTTCCAACGTATCTGATCTCAGCCAGCCTGGCGGTAGCAGTGCTTATTTGGCCTCAGCACCTCTGGGCTACAGAGGGAAAAACAGTCAGGATTCCAACTCATGATCCATAGCAAGTGCCACGCACTGGAAAGCTATTACATTTGACTCCCACCAAAATGACTATACTCTTGTGCTCTTTCCTTTGTCTCCCTTTTTTTATTCAACCACAGAATCTCTGTTTAATTTGAGCCTTCAGCCATGTGTTTTCACCTATATAACACTGCCCAACTCTGCCCTTGCCTAACTGTTACTTCTGCTGAAACCCGTATTCATGCTCCTATCACCTCCAAACTCAACTTTCCTTCTGTCCTCAACTCAGACCTCCAAAGCATTGCCCTGCATCCACAATTCCCTTGCTTGTGTCCTGTGCTGCGCTACTTCATTTGCCTATTGCCCAAGTCGTGTCACCCTCCACCAGCTTCCTCTCTTCATACATTGAGCTTAGGTCCCTTGCTGTCTTTAAAAATCCCTCCATGGCCTTGCCTTGTATTATCTCTACAATCTTCTCCAGCCCTAGCTTGCATTCTCTGCTTGTCTGGTTCTGTCATATTGTGTTCACAGCCCATCCCCAACTTAAAATCAACTCTTAGCAGTCTTTTTTATGCACTGTAGAACTTTTTACCTTTTGCATTGTAGTATCTGTTCTCCATCTTTTTAATCCTTGCAAAAGAAGTGATGCATTCAGTTACTTCGCCTAATTTTTCTGCTCATTGTTCTCCTCGCCACTTTCTTTGGAAAGTATCCTGTCCTGTGGTATTTGCTATGTTAAAGTTGCTGTGGGCGCAAATTACTTTAGATCTGATGCTTTTGAAAACATTTCTATTTTAAGTAAATTTCTTCAAATCTATGTTTCTTTATATGTGATGTTTTCCATCTAAAAGTTGATTAGTTAATTAACTTGAGTTAATTAGGGGGAACTGAAGGGGCTGAATGACAGTGTTGCTGTGTGTTACTGTTAAGCTGAGATTTACAAAATTTAAACTGTTACAATTGAGGTTTATAAGATTGTTTCTTTTGGTTTATAAGATTACTGTATTTTGATACTGTAGCTTTAATGTAGGATAGATGAAAGAGGTCATGTGACCTGTGCTTGAGTCTGCCTGACAGTAAACCTGGGTGGTTTAGTTATTAGAATCAAAAGGACTTAGATTGTTTTGTTGAGAGGGAGATGCAAGGTATTTACATTTGGAGACAATGACAGCAGTTTTTAAAATCTACAATGAGTACACCCTGGGTCTCCCAAAGTCCCAGAAAGATGTTATCGGTATTGAGTTATAAATAGTTGTGTCGTAAACTATTTACTTCTGAGATGAAAGGAAGTTGGAATCAAAGGTAATTTATATTTCTAGTTGGATACAAAGCCAGCATGTTTCCAGTTGTCATGGAGAGGGTAGGGGAAGTCATTTTGAGATCAGGATGCAGGCTTCCCTATAATCCCAGGAATATCATTGACAGGCAACTGTTGCAGTTTTGTCTTGTGTGCTCTGCAGCCATTTGAGAGCGTGCAAAAGATAGAAGCAGCTAGGCCTCTACCTCAAGAAGAGAAAATGCTGACTATTATTCACTACACAGACCACAGGTAGGAACTCGTGCACAGATTGAAGACTGAGTTTGTGAGGAGTTACAGGAGGCTTGAAGATTTGTCTATCTTGGAGTTAGAGGAAGAAATCTGCAGTGTAATCTTCACAGTGAGGGAGTGTTCTGGGATTAGAGGTTACCTGGATGGAAAAATAAAAAGGAAGCAATCCATTGGAAGCTGGGAGAATCTGTGAACTGTTTGCAATAACTGTAATTCCCATGGAGAGTGTGATAAGTAACAAGGAACTGTTTATTTTTAAAGTATAACCTGCCTATAAAAGAGTGTTTAGTCAGAAATGTTTTTAGCCATTTGAAAGTGAAATTTTTAAAACTGGAAATCTTGATGTGTTCTTTCGGCTGTTAACTGGAATTTCAAATTTCTCTTTAAAGTTATCGGTCTCTATGGAGATCATAATACCTAATGCTACAACTCAGATGTGCTGCTCTATCTGAACAACAAAAGAAAGCTGGCCTTGTACCTTGTTAGTCTAAAGGAAAATTCAGAACCTATCTGCAACATTAAACTTTTGAGCTGTCTTCTGACCCCACCCATTGTAGTAATTGCCCATAAATTTATTATTGTACCTTACTTAAGTCATAATTACTTAAACAATAGAGTATTTGTCAATCACTTCAATCAGGTGTACCTTTCCAAAATAGTGACTTATTAAGCCACTTGCTGCTGATGCCCTGTCAATAAATGCAAGTGCTAAAATGACCCTTGTGTTGGGCTCCATTGCATGATTGCAGAGCTTAAAGATACAAGTGTTTTGTCAGCACTACTTGACCTGTTCTGTCAGGCACACAGGGCTGAAAGCATTGTAAGTTTAATTACACAGCAGAAGGATTTATAGTGCCTTTGTGAGTGAGTGAGTAATGGCTGTTGACGGCATAAGGGGGAAAATCATGCCTCTGGAACTGTCCTACTGGCTTATTGACCTGAACAGTTGTATTATTAACACAAAGCTCTGGTACATTTTCAGCTGAAGTAAGTAGTAATTATTGGTCCCTTTTATGCAGCCAATGCCTACAAAAACACTGGTTTCAGCAGCTACTCCGTTTTTATGTCAACAATTTAGTTTCTGCTTGTTCAGCATTACAAGGTTTTTAAAGAAAAAACACAGAATTCCTGGTCTTGTATTTTCCAATCCTAAGTAGTAGTGTTTTTGAGTTGAACTGTTGTTTGAGATCATTGTAAGCTGAAATGCATGGAAATGGATGGAATTGCAGAATTATGCTCTCGAAGCACTGATTTAAAAATCACATAATAAGAATAGTATTTTACTAATTCAATCAAATTCTGACACTGCAAAATTTAATTCTTTCATGGGATGTGCATGTCGCTAGCAAGGCCAGCATTTTGTTGCTCATCCCTAATTGCCCTTGAGAAGGTGGTGGTGAGCCTTGAACTGAAGTCCATCTGGCCTAGATACACTGTTACAATGTAGGCTGTTAGGGAGCTAGTTCCAGGATTTTGACCCAGCTACAGTGAAGGAATGGTAATATAGTCCTAAGTCTCAGGAGGTGTGGGGCTTGGAGGAGAACTTGAAGGTTGCGGTGTTCCCATGCATCTGAAACAGTGGTGGAAGTTGCTGTCAGAGGAGGCTTGGCGAGTTTCCTCCTTCAACAGTGCCTTCCAATCCACAACCCCTCCAACCGAGAAGGACGAGGGCAGCAGATGAGTGGGCTAAGAACCGTTACATGCATGCAGAAAATTTGTGGCCAGCCACAGTACTGTTCTACTATTTGTTCAAAACCTAAAGAATATCTGGTATCTGATCATAGCTCTGCCAATAAATGTTAAGAATTACCGTGAAGGTCTGCAGCTTGGAATGTCATATGGTCATTTGGAATGCTCCATTAAGATGATGCTGATGTCACAGAAATGAATTGTTAACTGCTTCTATGCAAATATGATGAGCTATTAAAGGGCTATAGGGTGATACATAGGTTAGTATGCAGATTTTAACTGTTGAATCATGAGTCCTCATATTAGGTAAGTGCCCTTTGGAATGAGTTTGTTGAAATTTGGCAGAGAGCCCATAACATAATACTGCAAGTAGAAAGTGACCAAGAAAGGCCACAGGACAGTTGGTGTGATTTGGAAGAAAAAACAGCACAGTAGCTGGAGCAGATTAGGGAAGCTTCGTCCAACATCTGACCTCAGTGATGTTTCATGTTGAATGGCATCCCCATAAATTATGCATTCTCTCAATTTCTGTGCATTTACACATGCACACATGTCCACAAATGAGGGAATGAGTGGTGAGTATTTTGAATGACAATTTAGAATCGAGTTGTTTGTCCATTCACCTCATCCTCAAATAGTCTTGAATCCTGGATTTTGGTGTCAAATATCAAAGGACCAGACAAATCGTCAACGTAACTCCTTGCTAAGGTGCCATTTGGCTTCACTTCTCATCATGTGTCTAGGAGTGAATTATGTCCAGGTTTGGCTTACTGAACTGTCTTGTATCACCCAATTTTGATTGCGTTTGTCTTACTGTCCATCAATTAGGATACCTGTTTTTGCATTTGTTCTTGAGATGTGAACTCAAGGCCAGCATTTATTGCCTATCCATAATTTCTCTTAAGGTAGTGGCACCATCGCCTTGAACTGCTGCAATCCATGTGGTGTAGTGTTAGGGAGGGAACTCATTTGGTGATGTTCCCAAGCATCTGCTGCCCTTGCCCTTCTAGAGGTTGCGGTTCAGGGATGTGCTGTCGAATGAGCTTTGGCGAGTTGCTGCAGTGCATCTTGTAGATGCTCTGCACGGCTGCCATTGTGTGTTGGTGATGTAAGGAGTGAATGTTTAATGTGATGGATTGGTTGCCAATCAAACTGGCTACTTTATGCTGGATGGTGTCAAGCTTCTTGAGTGGTGTTGGATATGTTGGATATGCACTCACTCAGCATTCAAGACTTGTGTCTCGTAGATGGTGGACAGGGTTTGGGGAGTTAGGAGATGAGTTACTCACTACAGAATTTCTAGCTTCTGGTTTGCTCTTGTAACCACAGTATTTATATGGCTGGGCCAGTTAAGTTTCTGGTCAACGGTAACACTTGGGGTAATGATGGTGAGTGAATTACCTTTTCTTGTCAAATCACCAAAGAAGTCAGACAACAGAGCATGAACTAATATGTATCTATTTCAAAACTACAATTATCACTACTTAAAATTAAACATTTGAGTGTATAAGTAATAGGAGAGATACATAGTAGTAGGAAGGGTCACTTAGCAAGAGGAAACAATAGTGCCTACGAAGGCAGCTCAGTGTAATTCAGCATTAACTGGATCACTGTTAGATGAATCTCTGATTTCAACTATAGTCTAGGATTATATTTCTTGAAAAACTGACATTAACAGCATTGGATAGCCAATTGGCTATATTAGAGTCTATTTGGTGGTCATCAGTGTTTCCAGAGTTTATACAATTTTGTCTTTATAGATGATAAATTTATCTGTTTGTTCCCTTTGATGTCATTGTTCACCAAAGTCAAGCTGATGAGCCGGCTTTGGTGGGGTTTTCAGTTGCACTTGAATTCTCGACTCTCACTGAATTCGCCTTATGCACTAGTGAATGTATCTGAGCTAGTTGGCTTAACTTCATCTGCCTGAACTTGTACAATTAAGTGACATGCTTAAGTTTTACTCTAGCTGGCTTGTATGCTCTCTTGTTTTCTGTCGTAAATATACCTTGTATTTGTAGTCATATGAAAATATAAATCCTTTCAGTTTAATTGGCTTCAGAAGCTATCACGGCTATATAGTTAGTTTTGATTTCCTGGTATTCAGTTTAACTATCAATGCCATTCTGTTTCCAAGCACTACTGAGTGATTAAGCATAAATAGGCTCAATTTTACTTGCTATCTATTTTGATTAATGTGACATTCTTTATTTTTTTTAGAGATTTTATGTGTGTGCATGTGTGTATGTTACATATATGTAAATGAAATTTTGTCTGTATGAAACTAATATCAGGAATTGTAAGAGTTTTCAATGTCCTGTTTAATCCTCCAAAATAGTTTTATTTGGTTTGGGGAAAGGAGCATGAGGGTAACTGTAATTACCTAAGGGTTCTGAAGGAATAATTTGTGTCAAATATCAGTTCAGTTCCTATGATGGTCACTTATTTCGGAAAACCTTATGGTTGTGATAGCCATTTCTTTAAATAGCATTTTGCCAACGATAAAAGTACTAGCACTTACGAAAAATAAATAATTATTGAATAATTCCTGCAATGGGAGGATTGGAATAGGCCCTCAGCTGCATTTGGATACGTGGGCAATTCTAGTTGTGCAAAGAAGAAAGCTGAAATTAGCAAGACTACATGTGAAGTTGATATATATCAAGGCTTTTATTGATTCAGCAGCTGTGAAAAAGATATGTGAAACTATGGCCTGAATTTTGCAGGTAGTGACAAATGAACAGCACTTAAACAACCCATATACTTTTAGTGGGCTTTTCTGTGACAAATTATGAGAGAGAGCCATTTCAGTGCAAGCTTCCCGTACAGAGAATATTGGATCTCTGTAAACAGAGCAAGTGACAGTGTGTGCCCTTAACCAATTGGATTGAAGAATCCTTCTTAAGAAATGCATACTCTAAACCAATGTGTAAGTTAAAATATTTAATTACAACAAAATGGGGAAAGGAAAATGGGATTGAGAGAGGGGGATAAGAGTCAAAGATAAAGTAAAATTATTTTTTAATTTTAAAATATCTCCAACAATTAAAACCTGAAGGAATCCGACATTAACATTTGTAAAAGTATATTTTCAGTAATAGAGAGGTGGTTTGGCAATAATTAAGACTTAGCACACTGTTGTCCATTCAAATGCAAGTTAATTTTTAAACCCCAATGTTTTATAATGTGTTTAGTTCATAACAAGTGGGTGAGTACTGTAATTTCACTCCCTCCGTGTGTTTGAATGCCGAGTCTCTGGGGAAGGTACTTGTGCGGCAAAGTTCGAGAAGCAGCAAGCACCTGTCGATTCTGATCCAATTTTCTAGCACGTGGCCTGTAGCCCTGTATGCTATGGCGTTTCAAATGCTCATCTGAATACTTCTTAAATGTTGTGAGGGTTCCTGCCTCTACCACCCCTTCACCCCTCTGGTTAAAAAATCTTCCTTCAAGTCCCCTCTAAACCTACTGCCCTTTACCTTAAATCCATGCCCCCTGGTTATTGACACTTCTGCTAAGGGGAAAAGGTTTTTTCCTATCTACCTTCTCTGTGCCCCTCCTAATTTTGTATACCTCTCTCAGGTCCCCTCTCGGCCCTTTCTGCTCTAGGGAAAGCAACCCTAGCATATCCAGCCTTTCTTCATAGCTGAAATGCTCCAGCCCTAGCAACATCTGCTGAATCTCCCCTGCACCCTCTCCAGTGCAATCACATCCTTCCTATAGTGTGGTGATTAGAACTGCACAAAGTACTCCACCTGTGGCCTAACTAGTGTTTTATACAGCTCCAACATAACCTCTCTGCTCTTACACTCTATACCTCGGCTAATAAAGGCAAGTATCCTATATGCCTCCTTAACCACTTTAGATCCCTGAAGGCAGCAGCATAGGTAGCTATGGACATGTACATCAAGGTCCCTCTGATTCTCTACATCCTAGGGTCCTACCATTCATTGTGTATTCCCTTGCCGTGTTAGTCCTCCCAAATTGCATCACCCCACACTTTTCTGCATTAAATTCCATTTGCCACTGCTCTGCCCATTTTACCAACCCATCTATATCGTCCTGTAATCTAAGGCTTTCCTCCTCACTATTTATGACACCACCAATTTTCATGTCATCTACGAACTTACTGATCAAACCTGCTATATTCACGTCTAAATCATTAATGTACACTACAAACAGCAAGGGTCCCAACATCGATCCCTGCGGTACACCACTCGTTACAGGCTTCCAATTGCAAAAACAACATTCGACTATCACCGTCTGCCTCCTGCCACTAAGCCAATTTTGGATCCAATTTGCCCTGGATCCCATGGACTCTTACCATCTTGACCATTCTCCCATGGGGTACCTTGCCAAAAGCCTTACTGAAGCCCATGTGTACTACATCAATTGCACTACCCTTATCTACACAACTAATCACCTCCTCGAAAAACTCAGTCAGATTTGTTAGACATGATCTCCCCCGACAAAGTTATGCTAACTATCCCTGCTTCTCCAAGAGATCATCAATCCTGTCCCTCAGAATTTTTTCCAATAGTTTCCCTACCACTGTTACACCCACTGGCCTGTAATTACCTGGTTTATCCCTAATACCCTTGTTGAATAATGATACCACATTCGCTGTCCTCCAGTTCTCTGACACCTCTCCTGTGGCCAGAGAGGATTTGAAAATTAGTCTCAGAGCCCCTGCAATCTCCCTTGTCTCATAGAGCAGCCTGGGATACATCTTATCTGGGCCTGGGATTTATCCACTTTTAAGCCTGCTAAAACCACTAATACCTCCTCCCTTCCAATGCTAATTTGTTCAAGTATATCACAGTCCCCCTCCCTGATTTGTACACCTACATCGTCCTTCTCCATAATGAACACAGACGAAAAATAATCATTTAAAACCACACCTACGTCCCCTGGCTCCATGTACAAATTGCCACTTTGGTCCCTAATGGGCCCTACTCTTTCTGTGGTTATCCTCTTGCCCTTAATATATTTATAAAATGCCTTGGGATTTTCCTTTATCTTGTCCGCCAGCATTTTTTTCATGCCCCTCTTCGCTCTCCTAATTTTTTAAGTACCCCCCCTACACTTTCTATACTCCACTAGGGCTTCCACTCTTTTCAGCCCTCTATATCTGCCATAAGTCTCCTTTTTTTCCCTTATCCAATCCTCTATATCCCTTGACATCCAGGGTTCCCTGGAGTTGTTGGTCCTACCCTTGACCTTTACAGGAACATGTTGACCCTGAATTCTCTTTATTTCTTTTTGAATGACTCCCACTGGTCTGGTGTAGACTTTCCTACAAGTAGCTGCTCTCAGTCCACTTTGGTCAGATCCTCTCTTATGGAGATCGGCCTTCCCCCAGTTCAGGACCTTTATTTCTTTTCCATAATTACCTTAAATCTTAGAGTTATGGTCACTATCCCCGAAATCCTCCCCCACTGACACTTCTACCACTTGCTTGGCTTCATTTCGTAAGATTTGGTCCAGTAACAGCCCTTCTCTTGTAGGACTTTCTATGTGCTGGCTCAAAAAGCTCTCCTGGCTATGCTTTAAGAATTCAGCCCCCTCTAAGCCTTTCACACTAAGATTATCCCAGTTAATACTGGGGAAGTTGAAATCCCCTACTATTATTATGCTATAATTTTTAAACTTTTCTCTCTCTTCCCCCCCTGACTGTTTGGAGGTTTATGGTATATTCCCAGCAAAGCGATTGTTTGTTTTTTAAGTTCTACTTATATGGCCTTATTTGAGGAACCTTCGAAGATACCATCCTTCCTTACTGCAGTAATTGACCACCCCCCTCCCCGTCATGCCTGATGATTTTATACCCTGGAATATTGAGCTGCCAATCCTGCCCTTCCCTCAACTATGTCTCTGTGATAGCAACAATATCTTATTCCCAGTATTAATCAACGCCCTCAATTCACCTGCCTTACTTGTAGGACTCCTTGCATTACAATGATGTAATCCAGCCTTGCATTGTTCCCTTGTTCCTTAACAGGTCTATATTTGCCCTGCCTTCTAGACTGACTTAATTTATCTTCTATTTTTGGCTGTGCATCACCCCATACTGTACCTCATCCCCCTGCCAAATTAGTTTACACCTCCCCGCTAGGATATTGATCCTGTTCGGATTCAGGTGCAACCAGTCCAACTTGTATAGGCATCAAATTGGCAGAAACAGTGATCCAGGAAGCTAAAGCCCTCCCTCCTGCACCATCTTTTCAGACACACATTCATCCCCTCTATCCTCCTATTCCTATACTCACTAGCATGTGGCACAGGGAGTAATCCAGAGATTACAACCTTTTGAGATCCTCTTTAATATGCTACCTAGCTCCCTAAATTCTTGTTGCAGGACCTCATCCCCCTTTCTGCCTATGTTGCTGGTACCAGTGTGAACCATGACCTCTGACTGTTCGCCCTCCCCCTTCAGAATGCCCTGCAGCCGTTCTGTGACATCCTTGACCCTGGCACCAGGGTCAACACACCATCCTGGAGTCATGTCTATGGCCACAGAAGCGCCTGTCTGCAGCCCTCACTATTGAGCCTCCTACCGCTATTGTGGATGCACTGCTGTCTCTCCAACTGACGCTCAATTTCTGAAACCTATTGGTCAAGCCAGTGGCACTTCCTGCGCATGTGGTCATCCAGACTGCAAGGAGTGTCTAAGAATTCCCACATGCAGGCCGTACAACCCACGGGACTAAGCTCCCTTGCCATACTTTTTGTTTGCTTTTAATTAAAAGATTATTTCCTTAAATTTAAGCCAAGTAGAAAACTATTTATATTTTCTTTAAAAAAAATTGCTGAGACTCTTACCTTCTGTAATGTTGCTTTAAAGTGGGGAAAAAACAACTTAACCCACCACCTACTAATCTGCTCTCTCCCTTGTCTTGACGTCACTCCTTTCGAATTCCAGTGCCGCCAAGTGTCTGGGTGAGAACTGGCTCCCTCACAGGTGAACTCCACTCTGCTCTTTATAAAGCCACTCCGCTGCCTTACAGGTAAACTCCCGCTCTTTATACAGTCGCTCCGCTCCCACTCTATACAGTCGCTTTGCTCCTCTCCACTGTTTATACAATCACTCCGCTCCCACTCTATACATAGTCGCTTTGCTCCTCTCCACTGTTTATACAGTCGCTCCGCTCCCACTCTATACATAATCGCTTTGCTCCTCTCCACCGTTTATACAGCCGCTCCGTTCTCACTCTTTTTTGTTGTTTAACCTTTATTTATTTAATTTCCCCCTATCCTTAAGTTACTAATTTAATAATAATCAAGTTATAGTTACTCAGCTGCTAATTTAACTCTAAAACAAAG
This sequence comes from Carcharodon carcharias, assembly GCF_017639515.1. NCBI lineage: Eukaryota > Metazoa > Chordata > Chondrichthyes > Lamniformes > Lamnidae > Carcharodon > Carcharodon carcharias. The sequence continues at coordinate 19,438,815 of NC_054478.1, read as the reverse complement.
CTAAAATACAGTCACCTGTTTGCTCTCCTGCGACGTCACTTTGTTTCTTCAGTGTTGGTTTGAATCGCTGTTTTAAACTGAGAGAATCCTGGCTCTCCTCTCGCTGCTTTAAACCGTGAGAATCCCGGCTCTCCTCTCGCTGCTTTAAACCGTGAGAATCCCGGCTCTCCTCTCGCTGCTTTAAACCGTGAGAATCCCGGCTCTCCTCTCGCTGCTTTAAACCGTGAGAATCCCGGCTCTCCTCTCGCTGCTTTAAACCGTGAGAATCCCGGCTCTCCTCTCGCTGCTTTAAACCGTGAGAATCCCGGCTCTCCTCTCGCTGTTTTAAACCGTGAGAATCCCGGCTCTCCTCTCGCTGCTTTAAACCGTGAGAATCCCGGCTCTCCTCTCGCTGCTTTAAACCGTGAGAATCCCGGCTCTCCTCTCGCTGCTTTAAACCGTGAGAATCCCGGCTCTCCTCTCGCTGCTTTAAACCGTGAGAATCCCGGCTCTCCTCTCGCTGCTTTAAACCGTGAGAATCCCGGCTCTCCTCTCGCTGCTTTAAACCGTGAGAATCCCGGCTCTCCTCTCGCTGTTTTAAACCGTGAGAATCCCGGCTCTCCTCTCGCTGCTTTAAACCGTGAGAATCCCGGCTCTCCTCTCGCTGCTTTAAACCGTGAGAATCCCGGCTCTCCTCTCGCTGCTTTAAACTGTGAGAATCCCGGCTCTCCTCTCGCTGCTTTAAACCGTGAGAATCCCGGCTCTCCTCTTGCTGCTTTAAACCGTGAGAATCCCGGCTCTCCACAGTAACTCTAAAATACCTCCTTTCACTTTCATCTCCGGTTCCATTGTCTTCGCACCCCTTTGAAACTCAAATCCTCTGAAAATAGAAAATCTTTTATGCCTCTATCTTGTCTTTGCTTTTGGGTCAATAAAATATAATATCCCCACTACTAATTACCTATGGAACTCCTGCAAATTGCAAACATGTTCTTTGTGACCTCTGAATCCCCTTTGATATTCAAACAAACTCACAACTTGCCTAAAAATGCAAATGTTGGATCTAATCTATTTACTTGTGCGTCAAACTTAACACTTCTATCCTTTTCATGTTTTAACCCCCCCCACCCCAGACAACCTGACTGCTGTCAATCTCTTGCCCAGCTTAATTAAATCTCACACCTAACCTTCTTTACAGAGTAACGCAATATTCCCCAAAAATATTTTTAAAAAACACCCATTCTCAAAGTAAGCAGTTCGATCCTGGGGATTTGTCAGATTTTAGTCCCTTGAGTTTCTCCTGCACTCTTTCTCTGATGCTATTACCTTGATTTTCTCACTGTTATTAGTCCCCAGGTTATGCTTGATTTTTGGTATGTAACATGCCTTTTACTGTGAAGGCCGACGCACGATATTTGTTCAGTGCCTCGACCTAATTGGCTGTGGGTGGGAGGTGGTAGGGCACATTCAGCATGGAAGTCATTGCTGAATACTTGTGAAAGTGAATGGAATGCCATCTAACAAATTTGCAAATTTGTGACTGTCCTATCTGTAGCACTTATGACTTTATTGGTTTCTCATTAAATGTCGTATTTGGCTTAGGGTGCTCTGTGCATTCTGTTGTTTTTATGTGGAGATTGCTTGTATCTTTATGCTGTTCATTTTTCATTATAATTGTATTTTTTTCTTTTTCCAGGTTCAGTGAAGATGTTTCTTTCCTATTCTTCCTTCTATTGCACAGCTTCTGTTGAGTTTGCCAGTGTTGTGAATAAAATGGCAGTTCATGGCTGCACTCAAGACTGAGGATTGTTCTACAGACCCCAGTTACAAAAACAGCCACAAGACTTCACTGAACTCTAGTTCAAAACCCTTCTATTCTGTTCAACTACTGGAGGGTAGGCCAGCTTATTCTGTTTCCCAGCATCCACTATGGGAATGGGATGGCTATAATGTGATTGTACCTGTAAGGAAACAAAATACTTGCTCAGGAACGTCTCAGCATGTTGGTTGTCACCCGTATCCTTCTCTGCCTGGAGGTAATGGCAAATCAATACCGTCGAGTACCCACACTGGTTGTCGTTCAAATGTTTTGATCAGTCCTTTTGAAAACATACCCATTCATAATCAAAATGGCCATGGCTATAGATCTTACCAGAGACTTGAGTCCCTGGGTTCACGGTTTAGTAGACTAGGAAGTAAAGCTACAGCGTCAAATTCAGAATTCATTAATTACTTTATCCCCTCTCTCCCCTCTAGAGCAATCTCTTGTGAAAACCTGATGAAACCCAACGGTGCCATTACCCCAGTTTCTCAGCACTGTGGTTCTCGTAGTGCAGGTTATGAAACTTTGCTCTTGGGCAGAAAAAGCCTGAGCCATGCAGGTAAACCTACCTCACTATATTGCAAACCTTTGCTGAACACAAATGCGTTCATGAGATCCACCAGTGCCAAAGTGCCTATGCACCAGAAATGGGACAAGACTGTCAAGCCTACAACTTTAAATGGAAACAATGAGTTTGGAGACTCAGAAAATGCAGCTAAATACAATGGCAGCAGTGCTAGGGCTATCTCTGGAAATGCTGTTAATGTTAGCACAGACCTTAAAATCGAGCGACCTTTTCATCAGAATGAACATTTCCATGGTAACTTGAAGAGTGCTATCAAGCTAACGAAGAACAATGTTGGCGATCCAGAACTAACGTTTACAGAAGCTACAAAAAAATTAGCGGAAGACCGCATTCTGAAAAATCATGCGTATGAGCGATGTGTGACATTTTCAAAAGAAACGGAAATTTTACCTTCCCAAGGCTTCCATTTTCAGAATGGTCCCTTTAGCAGTGCTGCAGGATTGCTGAAAAGAGCTGTGCCAAATCTCATTCAGGAGAAGAATAATTTCCAGGCAGTCTTAAAAGCTGAGCGGATTTGTACCAATGCATATTTGGAGCCTGCAGCTAAAGAGAACAGTGCAAGTAAAGAAAATGTCAATGCTCATACTAACAAAACTCCTATTGGCATTTTATCCACCAATGTGCACATCCAGAACAATAGCCCAGTCAGTTTTATGGGATCCCCTCTCTTGCACCATGAGCCTGACCAAACCAAGAAACTGATCTCTGTTTCTGTCCCTAAAACAAATGTTGGCTCAGTCACACTACAGATAGCTGCCATGCAGCTCAAGTGTGCAGATAAGATTGAAAAAGCTCTGGAAAAGCCCAAGAATGAGACCGGCTCTCAAGACTCGGAGTAAGTATTCTTTCAGTATTTCCCACCATGTATTTGTGTTGTCAGTATCCCATCAAATATGAAGTTAAGCTGTTGCAAAGAACTGATTAACGTGTAAAAATGTGGTTGGGAGGTTGGGGAAGTGATGGTTTGGTGAACAAACTATCTGGAATGAGTTGCTGAGCCTAATGTTTGTTGCTTAGTTCTCAAGCCATTAGGGATGCTAGCATACTTTGGAATGATTGCCTGTATTTCTGCTGGCTTTAATTATCGTGCACTTCTCCTTTAACTCCACTTTCTAACTTAAGTAAGCGTTTCCATGTGTTTCTTGCATATCACACTTGTAAGCATTGCAGCACATTTTCAACTTAACTTTGCATTAAGCTCCAGTCCTTTTTGAAAGTGCCATTTGAGTTTGTATATTCATCTTATCTAGCTGCTCATGATCTGTAAATTTTCAAAATGTTTGTGTATTTTGTGCCCACTTGGCTATAGTAACAACCTAGTGCTTCTCTCAAATTTAGTAGAATGTGTACTGGTTTGTTTTCTCCTGGAGAACTCTAGGAAACCTAGGTGAATGGCCAAACCCTGGAGTGCAGTACCCTAACAAAGTTGATAAGTGACACTTCCATTCCCTTCCTTGACCTCTCTCTCAATTTTTGGTGATAGACTATTCACCAATATTCATTACAAGCCCACCGACTCCCACAGCTACCTCGACTACAACTCCTCACACCCTGCTTCCTGTAAGGACTCCATCCCATTCTCTCAGTTCCTTCGCCTCCGTCGCATCTGTTCCAATGATGCCACTTTCCAAAACAGTTCTTCTGACGTGTCTTCCTTATTCCTTAACTGAGGTTTTCCATCCACGGTGGTTGACAGGGCCCTCATCCATCTGGCCTATCTCCTGCGCATCTGACCTCACCTTCCTCTCCTTCCCAGAACCATGATAGGGTCCTCCTTGTCCTCACTTATCACTCCACCAGCCTCTGCATTCAAAGGATCATCCTCCACCATTTCCACCAACTCCAGCATGATGCCACAACCAAACACATCTTCCCTTCACCCCCGTCGGCATTACATAGGGGCCGTTCCCTCCGGTCTGACCACAAGCACGACCCAGACCTTCCTGTCACTTGCCATTTCAACACACCCTGCTGTCATGCCCACATGTCCGTCCTTGGCCTGCTGCAATGTTCCAGTGAAGCTCAATGTAAACTGGAGGAACAGCACCTCATCTTCCAACTAGGCACTTTGCAGCCTTCCGGACTCAACATTGAGTTCAAGAACTTCAGATCATGAACTCTCTCCTCTGTCCTCACCCCCTTTTTTTTCTAATAATTAGTTATTATATTTTTTATATATATTTTTTAAAAAAAATTATTTCCATCCATTGTTTTATCTCCACCTTTTTAGCCTATTTCGATCCCTTCACCCCCCCCCACTAGGGCCATCTGTCAAATTGCTCATCCTGCTTTCTACCCTTCATGTCACCATTATTACATTCTTTAGCTAACCCCTTTGTCCTTTTGTTTATGGCATCTTTGGCAATCTCTCCTTTGCTCCTATCACTGGCCCTCTATCCAGCTCCATCTGTCCCACCCCCCTTAAGCAGCTTATATTTCACCATATTTCTATTCCTCTTTAGCTCTGAAGAGCCATACGGACTCGAAACGTTAACTCTGTCTTCTTCTCCACAGATGCTGTCAGACCTGCTGAGTTTTTACATCAATTTTTGTTTTCGTTTTTTCAGATTTCCAGCATCTGCAGTATTTTGCTTTTATTTTTGATAAGTGAGAAGTTGGGTGCAGGGAAATGGGATGTGGGGGATGGGAAGGGAAAGTAATCAAGGTGTAATGTGAACATTTCATCAGTTTTTATAGATACACTATGATAGATATTGGGCGGAGAGTTTTCTAGCATGTGCCCACTTGCAGATGGAAAAACAATCAACAGGAAACTGCCTCTGTACACTCATGTCAATTTATGAATATCTGAGGGTGAATATAAATAATGAAATCAGTACAAACATCTTTTGCTAAAACTGCAAGAGCAAAAATGTAGCTGTTTATATTATTGAGCCTCTGGATGGCATTACTTTCTTGGAATCACCACCAGGCATCAGTTGTTCTCCACTGCAACATGCTTATTATAAACAACTAGTCTGCTCGAAGATACAATAGTGACAGAAATATCCGCATTCTTCTTTCAACTGTTAATGGTTGGCATGCTCTACGTTAACTACTCTCTAATATTCAGAGATGTTGGCTGTCGTTGCTTGCACTTTGGTTCCACAGATGCCGGCTGCCCTCTGGTTCCTTAACTGACCTGCTGAGCGCAGTGGACTTCACAGATGTGCTTGATCCTTTCCTCACTCGCCATCCATGAATTTGCTTCCTGTAGTGATATAGAACAAGAAGCCTGACCAATTTACCTCACTCCAGCTTGGAGGTAACATATCCAGTACTAACCCCCTGCTGAGATGAACTCGGCACATCAGGCTCCTGCTAGTGTGTGTCTGCTGTGTGAAAGCAAGATCAAGCTTAGTTGTGATACACCAGCCTTCTTCCAAACCTCCCTGTATTAGTACATACAGGAAAGGTACACTGAAACTGTGCCTGTTGTTTTGTTCTGGCCATAGAAATTAATCCGACCTCTGAAGTGAAAAACTCTTTAAAATTAAACTTGTAATTTCTTCCCATGAGTAGACACAAAGTGTTTGTTTCTCTACAAAACAAAGCAAAAGCTTGCAGATGTTGGAAATCTGAAGTAAAAACAGAGAATGCTAAATGGTCTGGCAGCAACCGTTTGTTTTTCTAGTTTTGGGTTCATATTAGCAACTGTGAGGCTCCCCAGGTCGCTCAGCGTGTTTAGTGAATAGCAGAGTTGTTCAGGCTGGCAGTTTGCTATTCAGTCCTCAATCTGTGCTGATCTCAGCTGGGCATTACAGTAACCTCAGTACCTCAACTTAGAGAGGGGAGAAAATCATCCAAGATTACCACTCCCAGTCACAGTGCATCAAACTGATCACTCAAGTGTGTCTGCTGCAAAAGACCATGGTCCTGAACCTTGTGGAGTGACAAGCAGAGCCAGATTTCCACTCTGTTCCTAGTTTCTTACCTTCAAATCCAGCCACTCCTTTCTCACCTGAACTTCAAGCTTTACAGTACTAGCAGGTAGGTTTAAAGGTTCAGCCACTTTGAGAAACCAGGGAGAAGATAAGTTCGTAAGGTAAATTGGTATGATTGGGAGGGGGTGCTGGAGATCAGGTGTTTAGGGGGGCATCCAGTGGGGGATGGGGATGGGGGTATATGATTGGGGGGATGGATGGGGAGTCTTATCGGGTTTTGGGGGGTGCTGGTGGTGGGTGGGTGAGAGAGCGGGTGGCGTTGTGGTCAATGCTATAGTTACCCAGGAGTTAGAAGAGCTTTTAATTTTACTAACTTTTCCTGGGTGACTATTCTGGTAAGACAGTCGGAATCATCTGAAGTTTGAGATTTATATTGTACTTTCAATGGTTCCAATTACAGGCAGGTGCCCAACAGAGGTTTGAACCTCCCAGGCAATTGCTGTGCCGCCCTTACTGGGGACTTCCAGGGGAGTGGGGTGGTTCCCCAGTGCTTATTTGGGGCTCCCCAACCCCGTCAATTACAATGCCTTGAAGCTCAGAAGCTATGGGCCCAAAATCAGCCTCGACTACAATGCTTTCTCCTCTCCCTTCCCTGCAGTCAAACAGCCTGTCAAGAGAACTGGCTCATACTTGGGTAAAAGGATGGAGGGTATCCATCACAAGTTAATTTCTCATAGGGAAGAGGAAAATAAAGTTTATAGAGACAATTTGAAGCTGTTGGATACCAAGTCAAGCACTTAGAATTGTTCTAAAAATATACCTGAAAATCAACTGGCGAATGCCATATTGAACCAGCACGACAGATCTATTTCCCATCGCAAACTTTCTTCTGTTAATCTGGTTTGAATTGAAACTGGGGACCCAATATGAAAGGAGCACACACTTAAAGCAGTGTACACCTGCCCCTGAAGCATTTTGTTTGCATTGCCAAAGCAGACCCTTTGAGAGAAAATTGTATGCTCTTACCAAAATGTGAGCATGCACATTTACCCTGCATTTTTCTACATGAATTCCTTATCTCAGCTATGCTATTCAGGTGAGAACCAAATGCAATAAGCGATTCTCCTCCTGTACTGTCCCTGCCTTATTAAAAAATATCAAACCGAAACAAGACTGCTATTTGTGCAATTGCTACTGGCCAACTACTGAGATTCCCCCTTGTTTGTTTTAGAAAATAGGTGGAGAAGATGTAGTTTTTAAAAGAAATAGTTAGTGCTATTTAAACTCAAACTGCAGTGCTCTGATGCAGGCTATCTAAACCATGCTCTGATCCTTAACAGGCCAGACGCTGATGAGGAAGAGTTTGCAGATGAACTGGAGGACACCAGCAGCCAGGAGTGTGATGGTAAATTCAGTGCATCATGTCCTTCAGTAGTGTTTTTTTTTATCTTTGGGTTCCTCCTCTGTCCTGAAAGGACCAGAGACCATAAGAGCAGAAATTAGGCCATTTGGCCTATCGAGTCTTCTCCGCCATTCAGTCATGACTGATAAGTTTCTCAACCCCATTCTCCCGCCTTCTCCCCATAACCTTTGATCCCCATACCAATCAAGAACCTATCTATCTCAGTCTTAAATACACTCAATGACCTGGCCTCCACAGCCCTCTGTGGCAATGAATTCCATAGATTCACCACTCTCTGGCTAAACAAGTTTCTCCTCATCTTTGTTCTAAAAGGTCTTCCCTTTACTCTGAGGCTGTGTCCTCGGGTCCTAGTCTCTCCTACTAATGGAAACATCTTCCCCACGTCCACTCTATCCAGGCCTTTCAGTATTCTGTAAGTTTCAATCAGATCCCCCCTCATCCTTCTAAACTCCATCGAGTATAGACCCAGAGTCATCAAACATTTCTCATATGTTAAGCCTTTCATTCCTGGTATCGTTCTCGTGAACCTCCTCTGGACCCTCTCCAGGGCCAGAACGTCCTTCCTGAGATATGGGGCCCAAAATTGCTCACAATATTCTAAATGTGGTCTGACCAGAGCCTTATAAAGCCTCAGCAGCACATCCCTGCTTTTATATTCTAGTCCTCTGAAAATAAATGCCAACATTGCATTTGCCTTCCTAATTACCAACTCAACCTGCAAGTTAACCTTAAGAGAATCCTGGACTAGGACTCCCAAGTCCCTTTGCACTCCAGATTTCTGAATTCTCTCCCCATTTAGAAAATAGTCTGTGCCTCTATTCTTCCTACAAAAGTGCATGACCTCACACTTCCCCACTTCTTTGCCCATTCTCCTAACCTGTCCAAATCCTTCTGCAGCCACCCCACCTCCTCAGTACTACCTGTCCATCCACCTATCTTTGTATCATCTGCAAACATAGACAGGATGCCCTCAGTTTCTTCACCTAGATCATTAATGTATAAAGTGAAAAGTTGCGGTCCCAACACTGACCCTTGCGGAACTCCACTAGTCACCGGCCGCCATCCTGAGAAGGACCCCCTTATCCCCACTCTCTGCCTCCTACCAGACAGCCAATCTTCTATCCATGCTAGTACTTTCCTCTAAAACCATGGGCTGTTATCTTACTGAGCAGCCTCCTGTGTGGCACCTTGTCAGAGGCCTTCTGGAAGTCCAAGTAGAAAACATCCATTGGCTCTCCTTTGTCTAACCTACTTGTTACCTCCTCAAAGAATTCTAACAGATTTGTCAGGCATGACCTCCCCTTGATGAAACCATGTTGACTTTGCCCTATTTTACCATGCACTTCCAAGTATTCTGAAATCTCATCCTTAATAATGAACTCTAAAATCTTACCAACGACTAAGGTCAGGCTAATTGGCCTGTAATTTCCCATCTTTTGCCTCACTCCCTTCTTAAACAGGGGGGGTTACATTAGCGATTTTCCAGTCCTCTGGGACCCTCCCTGACTCGAGTGATTCCTGAAAGATCACCACTAACGCCTCCACTATCTCCTTCAGAACTCTGGGGTGTAATCCATCTGGTCCAGGTGATTTATCCACCTTCAGACCTTTCAGTTTTCCTAGCACCTTCCCCTTGGTAATGGCCACCATACTCACCTCTGCACCCCCCCCCCCCCCGACTCTCTTGAACTTTGGGGATGTTACTCGTGCCTTCCACCATGAAGACTGACACAAAGTACCTATTCAGTTCCTCCGCCATTTCTTTGTTCCCCACCACTACTTCTCCAATGTCATTTTCCAGTGGCCCAATGTCCATTTTTGCCTCTCTCTCACCCTTTATATATATATCTAAAAAAAACTCTTGCAATCTTCTTTTATATTACTAGCTAGTTTACCCTCATATTTAATCTCCCTCCTTATTTCTTTTTTAGTTGTCCTCTGTTGGTCTTTGTATGCTTCCCAATTCCCTGGTTTCCCACTGACCTTCGCCACATTATATGCTTTCTCTTTAGCTTTTATTCTGTCCCTGACTTCCCTTGTCAGCCATGGTTGCCTTGTCCTCCCTTTAGTATGCTTCTTCTTCCTATGGATGAATTTTTGCTGTGTCTCCCAAATTACTCCCAGAAACTCCTGCCATTGCTGTTCCACTGTCTTTCCTGCTAGGCTCATCTCCCTGTCAATTCTGGCCAACGCCTCCCTCATGCCTCTGTAGTTGCCTTTATTCAACTGTAATACAGTTACATCTGATTCCAGCTTTTTCTTCTCAAATTGCAGGGTAAATTCTATCATAGTATAGTCACTTCCTCCTAAGGGTTCCTTCACCTTAAGCTCCCTTAAGCTGCCTCATTACACATCACTAAATCTAGAATTGCCTGTTCCCTAGTCGACTCTACCACAAACTGCTCCAAAAAGCCATCTCGTAGACATACCACAAATTCCTTTTCTTGGGATCCACTACCAGCCTGATTTTCCCAGTCTACCTGTATATTGAAATCCCTCATGATCACTGTAACCTTGCCTTTCTTACACGCCTTTTCTATCTCCTGGTGTAACTTGTGCCCCACATCCTGACTACTGTTCGGAGGCTTGTACATAACTCCCATTATGGTTTTTTTACCTTTGCAGTTCCTCAGCTCTACCCACACAGATTCTACATCATCTGACCCTACATCATTTCTTGCTATCGATTTAATTTCATTTCTTACTAACAAAGCAACCCACCCCCTCTGCCAACCTGCCTATCTTTTCGATAGGATGTATATCCTTCGATATTTAGCTCCCAGTCCTGACCCCTTGCAGCCATGTCACCGTGATGCCCACCACATCATACCCGCCAATTTCAATCTGCGCCACAAGCTCATTTACCTTATTTCGTATACAGCGCTGCATGATACTTTTCTGTAGCCATTGGCACACGTTTGAACATTTTGACATAAGATGCCTTATGAAAAGTGCTAATAATGGAACAGCTGGGTGCAAGCTTATAAGCAGTTTTTGTGATTATATTTTAAAGCTTGTCTCTTGTTTCAGCTTTAGTCTCATTTTATTGAAAAGAAATGTTTGGTCCCTCTTTTAGTGTAAGATTTTGTTCCCAGATTTTAATCTTAGTCATGGGAAAACACAAGCCAAAATTTGTTTATTGCTTTCCGCAATTTCATTCTAGACTCATAGCTTTTTTGGAGAAAAAAATCTTTAAGTTACTGTATTTCACTTTGCATAGCTCAGGAGGCCATAGGAAAGGGTGAGAAATAATAAACTGGGGCTCAAATGACAATTCAGATGTTCATATGTTCCATTTTCTCATGGGTCTCAACTTATACACTAGCCACTAGTGTTATTTCTAGAAATGTTTTTTTTTCTTTCTACCTCTAAACTTTAAAACTAAACATTTTATGAAGCTTAAAATCAAAATTGTTTAGTTGACATACTTTAGTCAATGACACTTTAATGGTCTGAGTACAGGAACATAAGTAGGAGCAGGAGTTGGCTATTTGGCCCTTCAAGCCTACTATGCTATTCAAAAGACATGGCTGTCATATAAATATAATTTTCATAATGTTATTGGGATTTATTATTAAGTAGGAATAGTGGGGTCTGGATAGTCTGTGTGTGGGACTTAATTGAATTAAAGACAGCTGGTCTGAAGGCTTTGATTTATCAGAAGAGAAGCTAGGTTTGAAATGCTAAATAAGTAAACATCTTGAAATAAAAATACAAATTGCAAAACAGTTGTGGCAGTTGTTTCACGTTTCCCTCTGGGATTTGAGCAACTTGGTATTTACCATCCGCTGTGCCATAACGTGGCTGACCTTCTATCTCAACTCTGCCTTCTCACACAATGCCCATAGCCCTTAATTCCCAAAATATCTATCAACCTCTATCTTACTTAATGACTCGGCATCCACAGCTGGCTGGGCAGAGAATTCCAAAGCTTCATAACCCTCTGTTGTGAAGGAATTTCTCCTCATCTCCATCCTAAATGGTTAACTCCTAGTTCTGGGCTCCCCAGGCAGGGAAACATCCTACTGAAAGAACAGTCTTTCTTACTGATATCTCCCTTTTGTTTTATTTAGGCTAATTTGTGATTCAGTTCAATATATTTTTTCCCTTTTAAGAATTGCACCCTCTGAGATGCAACTGAGGGCTATGCTCATTACTGTTAAAGTTGATTTTACAACATTTAAGAAGCTATATAAATACTAGTTGTTGGTTCTTTTCAGAAGATTCAGAGTGTTCCACCATCTCAGATTCCTTTTCTACTGAATCAGCAAATGGTTTATCTAAGGTGGCCTTTAATGAACTACCTGAATCTGCTGATGCCAAGTAAGTTTGCCAAAACTTGTTATCGCATTTGACTGAAGACCTCACTGAGATGCTTTGCTCTATTTTCCTTGTCTTCTCTTCTTAGTCTCCTCTCATGAATTTAGTTTATTCTCTCCCCCTCTTCCCACATCCTGTACTTTAAGAAGCGTTACTGTTTTTAAATATACTAATCTCAATGAGCAAAAACAGTTTATTATTTATGTTCAAGATGCATATAGGTATAATGTCAGAAGATGTAGGAAGAAGCTTTGCTTTTAACATGGGACATAGTTGATAAGGTTTTTTATTAGGGTCAGAAACATTTCTTAAATGGCAGTTGGAGACTTGTGCAGTTGATTAGATGTTGGTTACTTTTGGGATTAAAATCCTGATTATAGAGAAGAATGAGTTTTTCACTGAAATAGGTGTACTACAGCCAACATGTGCACAGTCTTACCTACATCTTTTTTGGTTTTCATGTCCTTTCAAATGATGATTCCCTAATGATTTACCATATGATTTTTAGAGCAAAGAATCTTCCCCATCTCCAGTTTTTAGAAATGAATGTTCTCCTATTCATTCCACAATCCAAAAGTTACTGACAATGTAAATCTCTACTTACCTCCTCCTGGCAGTTAACATTTTCATTTTAAAGGTGTCTTTAAAATTCATTCTTGCCTGGTTAAGTATGTTACAGTAAATAGGAAAGTTATGATCTGTCGTCTCCTCCCATCTGAGTTGTGTGAGCTAGCTTCCAGCTACTCCACCTCTAAGTGTTTGAAGTTCTGTATTTTTCATGTTAACGTTTTGAAAAATCTTTGCATTTCTTTTAATTCTCTAAGTCAGCATTATTTCTTATGACGGTATTTAGAATTTATCACGGTACCCTGATATACAACTAATTATTCTCTGTCCTCCTTCTGTTTCTCAGGAATGTTTTTGCTTCTTGCTACCCGCAAGGACCTGAATGTAAAATTCAAATTGTTAAGCCAGCCTTGATAAAAAGCCTGTTTCATGATATGCCTCTGACGATTTACTTTGGGACTTCAAATGAGAAAAGTAAGGAAGAAAGCCTAAATTTACTTGTATTTTTAATTGTTTTAGTAAATATTATATAAATTGATTATGCTGTGGCAATGTTGAGAAACAAAAATAAAATTTGCATCTTTTTTCCTGTTACTGTTTGAGTCTCATACTTTATCTTTTGTTTTCCCAATAAGTCTCCTTCCTCTATCATTCTGCATGACTTTTCCTTCCTCTTTTTGCTACTGAGACCTGGAACCACACTTTGAGGCACAGAAATAATCTCTGCCTCGTGAATTCATCCTGAAGCTGCTCTGTAAGGGTTTTGTTTTTAATTTCATCTTGATTCATGGCATTTTTTTTACCCATCGCTAGTTGTTTTGGACTAGTTGGTGGTGGTCTGCTCTGTTGCAGCCCCTGTGGTAGGGGTGTCCCACAGTGCTATTTTTTTTGGAGGGTGTGGGGAGGTGCAGGAAGGAGTTGTGTGACACTTGGGTCAGACCAGGTAAGGACATCAAGTTTCATCCAATAAAATCATGTTAGTAACGGCCTTCGCAGTGAATCATGGTCACATTTAATGCATTTTTTTTCAAATTTCTGCATTATTTCAAAATTCATATTCTTCTAGATTTCCGGTCTGGAACATAACCATTACACAACCACCACAAACAATCCAGGCCTGGGAAGAAACAGAAAATTTGAAGGCTGGCCCTGGCACTCAATTTTTAACCTTTCCAATTTTTAATAATAGGCACACATCGATTCAACTAATTTTATAATGGTGTGAAAGAAGTAGACTCCATATTTGAGGACCGAGAAGGAGAAAAACCGTGTTTTTTGGGCAAGAGAGAGGGACGGCTTCCTAGTTTGAAGGTGGTGAAGAGAACTTACCAAAGGAGTGAATAGATTTGAGAGGGGGCGTGGGTCGTGGCCAGGGGAGAATAAAAAAGAGATGGCAAGACACAGACAGGAACGGCTTTGCAGGAAAGGATGGAATTTGCTTGGTTTTGGTTTCCTGAACGAAATCGGCTGATCAATAAAATTCATTGTCCTGCAGTCAGATGTGCACACAATTAAGAATTTGAAATGTACATCTAAAATAACTAGACTGAAAAAGTATTGCCCTACTAACGAATGCTATCAGCTGATTTTTAGCAGATAGAAGTCGATTGATACTCAAGAATTATGACATGACTGCCACTATTACACTTTCTTTGTGTGATCCTAGATAGCAAGTATGAGTAGACTGTTTGAGCTTAGTATTATCGCCAAACCCAGCAGCTGTCATCGATGCACTCATTTCTTCCTCCCCCAGTCTCCTTTTCCTAAAGCAACTGCCTCATGCTAGGATAAGCAGTTGTCTGCTGCTACTTCTCGGTAACTGTCCTTGATGCTAGAGTCAGCATATCGTTCAATCATGGAGAGTACATCATAGCCACCCTTCTGACATCCCAACATGCACTTTCCAGTGGGATGACTAGATAGGAACAGGAATCCCTGAGGTCAGTTGCATCTTCCAGGTATTAGCATTTGATCATGGAGAGTTGAGTATGAATTTGCATGATCCAACAGCATTGATGGGCTGTTCTTTTTTCTGGTTTGTATATTTGATTCTATACAAATCCAAGCAGTATGTGTACCAGTTATGTCATCACACAACTGCCCAGCTTGTGGGCCCTGTAAAACAAGAATTTTTTTACTTGGCAACAATAAAGTTTAAAGAATTCAGTGCTAAGCAATGGAGGAGGAGGACTGTAAATGCATGCGGTAAATATACAAGAGCAGGAGCTCTTAATATTCAGTTTGTAGCAGTGACTGGGTGAGCGTTAAAGCCATTTCTTTTCCTGCCAGCCTACTCCCACTCCCTCCTGAGGGGAGCCTGTCTCATTTGTAGTAAATGCCATACGGTAACTCGTAGGTGGCCATTCTTTAGATGTTGGCTTGGTCAGTGATTTTCAACAGGCTGTTTGACTGAGGCAATGGCCATGCATTGTGCTGTCCTCACAAAAGGACTGTGAATGCTGGGCCACTTGAAATATATATGACTGATTTTGTTAAGCAAATGAATATGAAAAATGGAAGTTATTATGCTTGAAAGAAATCATCTTGGGAAAGTAGAGGTCAAGATAAATGGTCAGCAGCTGGAATAGGTATCACAATTTAAGTACCCAGGAAGCATCTTGTCAGAAGATGGCTACTGCCATAAAGAAATCAGAGCTAGAGTAGCAATGGCAAAGAATGCATTCTTCAATCATAAAGAATTGCGCAGCATTGGAATAAGTAGGAACCTTAAATAAAGACTGTGTATTAGGAATATGGGAGCAGGAGTCGACCATTTAGCCCCGTGAGCCTGCTCCGTCATTCAACTAGATCATGGCTGACCTTTTACCTCAAATCTATCCCCATAGCTCTTGATGTCAATAGTATCTAGAAATCTATCGAACTCTGCTTTGAACATACTCAATGATTGAACTTCCACAGCCTCGGGTACAAAATTACAAATATTCACCACCCTCTGACTGAAGAAATTCCCCTTGTTTCAGCTCCATTAATTTCTCCAGCACTAGTACTTTGCTAATACTAATTTCTTTCAAGTTCTCAATCTCACTAGTCCCTTGGCACCCCAGAGTGTTTTTTTTAATCTTTCTTTGAAGACAGACGCAAAGTACTTGTTTAGTTTCTGTACTATTTCCTTATTACCCATCATGAATTCTCCATTCTCTGCCTGTAACGGACCCACATTTGTCTTTACTAACCTTTTCCTTTTTACATACCTATGGAAGCTTTTACAGTCCGTTTTTACGCTCGTTGCAAGTTTACTTTCATATCCTGTTTTCCCGCTCTCTTCAATTTAATTTTAAAATGCTCCCAATCCTCAGGTTTACTACTTTTTTGGCAGCTTTATATGCCTCTTCCTGTGAACTAATAGGATCTTTATTTCCCTTGTTAGTCATGGTTGGATCGCTTTTCTTGCTGGCTTTTTGTGCCTTAAAGGAATGAAAATTTGTTGCAACCTATGTATTAATTCTTTAAATACTAGCCATTGCTTGTCTACTGACCTACCTTTTAATGTAGTTTCTCAATCTACCTCCGGCAGCTTGCCCCTCATACCTTTGTAGTTTCCTTTGTTCAGATTAAAGACCCTGGTTTCGAGTTGAACTACACTTTTAAACTTCATGTAATATTCTCTCTCATTATGGTCACTCCTCCATAAAGGCTCCTTTATAGCGAGATTATTAATTAACCCTTTTTCATTGCACAATGCTAGATCTAAAATAGCCTGTTTTCTGGTTGGTTCCTCAACATACTGTTCCAGAAAACTATCATAAATACATTCCAGGAGTTTGTCGTCCTTAGCATTAGGGTTAATTAGATTTACTCAGCCTGTATGTAGACTCCAGTCCTCCATGATTATTGTTGTTACCCTTGTTACTTGCACCTAATTTCCTGATTTATACCATGCCTTACACTACCATACTATTTGGTAACCTGTAAACAACCCCTGCCAAAGTTTATTGCCCCTTGCCCCTTGTTAGTTACACCCAAACTGATTCTACATCTTGAGCTTTTGATCTAAGATCCTCTCACTAATATACTGATCCCATCCTTTATTAACAGTGCAATGCCACCTCCTTTTCGGTTTTTCCTTCCTAAATGTCGAATGCCCTTGAACTTTCAGTTCCTAACCTTGGTCACCCTGCAGCTACCTCTCTGTAATGGCAATTAGGTCATATCTGTTTACTTCTACTTGTGCCGGCAATTTATCTACTTTGTTGCGGATGGTGTGTGCATTCAGATAGAATGTATTTAATTCTGTCTTATTATTTTTCGCAATCTCTAGTCTTAATTGCTTGTGCACTCTGTCCCTTCCTGCCATACTCCGATAGCCATGTTTCCCTTATTGCTATCCTGCTTTCTTGCCTTCTTTCTCTTTAGCTTATCACATCTCTCCTCACCCCCACACTATTCAGTTTTTAAAGCCCTCTCTACTGTCCTGGTTATTCACCTCGCCAGAATGCTGGACTGCAGATTTGGAGTGTTTTGTTGAATGGGGCTGAAACATGGACCTTGAGGAAAAGGTGACATCCAAAGATTAGAAAGTTGTGAAATGTGGTTCTGGAGAAGGAAGGAGTGGGTCAGTTGGAGAGAACGCCAGAGCAGTGAAGAAGTTCTCAGGGCGGTGGAGGAGGAAAGATCATTGATGAATATCATCAGGAAATGGCAAGATGGCTGGATTGACTATATTCTAAGGAATAAGAAGTTGCTGAAGGAGGTGATTAAAGGAGGATTAGAGGGATGTAGAACCAAGAGGGAGAAAGAAAATGATTATAATAGACCACTTGAAATTGAAAATGGAAGGCTTCTACAAACAACTGAAGAGGCAAGTACAAAACCATGAAAACAGAGAAATTAACATGGAATCCCCCCTTGGGCAGATATTGACTAAACTGAAGGATTTTAAGGAAACAGAACAGGGACAGTAAATGGGGCTGAGGAACAGATAAGCCATGATCTAATTGAATGGTTGGACAGACTGAAGGAGCTGAATGGACTCCTACTCTGCCTGCACTCCTAACAAGGATTGCTGGAAAGCAATCAGGAGTGGAACCCTCCTTAACCAAGTGATACTGAAGCCATGTGTACATAACACTAACTCAGCACAAGATGGGGATCAAGCTTCAGATCTTTGCTGATCTGTATGGCACCGCTGTACATTGTCTTTAAACAGCCAGGTTTTCTTTGCCACTGGAAGTCTTAAGTTTATGGCCTGTAGAATGATCCATTGTTATAGCATTGCATCTCTTAAAACAGAATCAGTGTAAACTCTTGTTTGTTTTACTGAATGACTGACTTAATATTCCACAGTTGAACTGTTACCATGGGACCAACGAAGACAGATGAAATGGAAAATGTCCAATGTGACGCCAGTAGTTGTGAAGAATGTCATTGCCAGATCCCATTTCAAAATCACTAAAAGTAAGTCATTAATCTTGAATTTGTTAGCATTGACAAATTAATCTAAACCCATTGATTACACTTATTTTAACTTTGATAATTGCATATGTTCAGTGCCACTGGTTTGAGGATTTCATGGGAAAAAAAACTAAGAAGAGTCTTGGATTGTGATATCCCAAGGTAGCAGTTAAAATTCCAAGAACAGCAGGCAGTTAATGGTACCAAATCTAATAAACATGGAATTTGGTTTAATCAGTAATTAAGCCATTGACATTTTAGGGAAACGCACTGCATTTTCATGGTAAGAAACCACTCAGATAGTGGGATTTAATCCCATATGGTAAAAATACAGTTTGACCTACTCAGTCACCATAAACCAATGACCCAGCAATTCTAAACGGAATTGAAGAACCTGAATGTACAATTGAGCATTAACTGACCTTGAACTTCTGAAGGCTTAGTGGTTAATGCCCATCAATGTTGCTGCACTGTACAGACTAGGAATGTCCCAGTTAGCTGATCATAACTGAGATAACGGTTGCTCTTGCCACTCTGAACTAGAAAGGGGATAACTTGGTATACAGACCAAGCAGAATAATGTGGTCATAGAGTGCAAATGTCATAGTGCAAATTGTACCAGACTTGCCTGTGGTGCTCCACTGCCGTTACCAGCACTCACTGTGTACATACGGACATATGAATTAAGAGCAGGAGTAGGCCATTTGGCCCCTCAAGCCTGTTCCGCCATTCAATAAAATCATGGCTGATCTGATTGTGGCCCCA
This sequence comes from Carcharodon carcharias, assembly GCF_017639515.1. NCBI lineage: Eukaryota > Metazoa > Chordata > Chondrichthyes > Lamniformes > Lamnidae > Carcharodon > Carcharodon carcharias. The sequence goes on along the minus strand of NC_054478.1, from coordinate 19,420,057 downwards.
ACTCCACATTCCAGTCTACCCCCAATAACCTTTGACTCCCTTGTTAGTCAAGAATCTGTCTACCTCTGCCTTAAAAATACTCAGTGACCCTGCCTCCATCACTCTGGGGAAGAGAGAGTTCCAAAGACTCCTGACCCTCTGAGAGGAAAAATATCTCTTCATTTCAGTATTAAATGGGTGACCCCTTATTTTTAAATTGTCCCCTAGTTGTAGTTTCTCCCACGAGGGGAAACATCCTTTCAGCATCCACCTTGTCAAGTCCCCGCAGGATCTTTTATATGTTTCAATAAGACCGTCTCATTCTTCTAAACTGCAATGAACACAGGCCCTGTCGTCTAATCTTTCCTCATAAGATAACCACCTCCATCCCAGGTATCAGTAGAGTGAATCTTCTCTGAACTGCTTTTAATGCATTTATATCTTAAATAAAGAGACCAGAACTGTACACAGTACTCCAGATGTGTTCTTATCAATGCCCTGTACAACTATAACAAAACATCCCTACTTTTATATTCCGTTCCCCATGAAATAAATGTCAGCCTTCCATTTGCTTCCTCTTCACTTGCTGTACCTGCATTCTAACTTTTTGAGATTCATGTGCCATGATAATTAGATCCCTCTGTACCTCAGAGTCCTGCAAGCTCTCTCCATTGAAATAATATGTTGCTTTTCTATTCTTCCTGCCAAAGTGGACAAGTTCACATCTTCCTATATTATCCTCCATTTGCCAAATTTTTGCCCACTTATTTAACCTACCTATATCCCTTTGCAGACTCCCTATATCCTCTTCATAACTTACTTTCCTACCTATCTTTGTATCGTCAGCAAATTTAGCAGCCATACATTTGGTTCCTTCATCCAAGTCATTGATATAAATTGTAAATAGTTGAGGCCCCTGCACTGATCCCTGTGGCACTCCACTCATCACATCTTGCTAACCTGAAAATGACCTATATCTCATTACTGTCTGTTTCCTGTCAGCTAACCAATCCTCTGCCTGTGCTAATATGTTATCCCCTATACTGTGACCTCTTATTTTATGTAGTAAGCTTTGATGTAGCACCTTGTCAAATGCCTTCTGGAAACCTTCAGCACATCTACAAGTTCCCCTCAATCCTTGTTACTTGCTGCTTCCTCAAAGAACTTCAATAAATTAGTCAAACATGATTTCCCTTTCACAAAGCTACGTTGACTCTGTCTGATTGCATTGAGATTTTTAAAGTGCACCATTATAACCCCCTTAATATTTTCCCCATGACAGGTGTTAAGCTAACTGCCCTGTAGTTTCCTGTAGGTTCAAACATGACAAATGGCCACTGGGATGAGATGCATGTCTGTCCCTACATGAGCAATCAGAAGAGAGAGATACTTGGCTTAAAAGTGGAAAATTCACATGTTATACTTTTCAGAATGTTATGATTGGCTGGGGTGCTGGGGGCATCACATGAAATCACCGCTATTCAAGACCCTCCGGGAATATCAGAAGGTAAGCAGTTGGAATTGCAAAAGCTTTACCGTATCCTCCCTCCCTTCCTTCTGTGCGCTTTTTCCATATTTGTTGAAATATTTGGCATGAGCAAAATCATGATGAAAATCTACTTGTTATTGCAATTATCTTTCCTACTTCGAGCTCCTAAAACAAGACAAAAGCGGATGTATGTGCCGTCAGACTTTTGAGCCAAACTCGACTTTTGAGCCAAACTCGACTTTTGAGCCAAACTCGACTTTTGAGCCAAACTCGACTTTTGAGCCAAACTCGACTTTTGAGCCAAACTCGACTTTTGAGCCAAACTCGACTTTTGAGCCAAACTCGACTTTTGAGCCAAACTCGACTTTTGAGCCAAACTCGACTTTTGAGCCAAACTCGACTTTTGAGCCAAACTCGACTTTTGAGCCAAACTCGACTTTTGAGCCAAACTCGACTTTTGAGCCAAACTCGACTTTTGAGCCAAACTCGACTTTTGAGCCAAACTCGACTTTTGAGCCAAACTCGACTTTTGAGCCAAACTCGACTTTTGAGCCAAACTCGACTTTTGAGCCAAACTCGACTTTTGAGCCAAACTCGACTTTTGAGCCAAACTCGACTTTTGAGCCAAACTCGACTTTTGAGCCAAACTCGACTTTTGAGCCAAACTCGACTTTTGAGCCAAACTCGACTTTTGAGCCAAACTCGACTTTTGAGCCAAACTCGACTTTTGAGCCAAACTCGACTTTTGAGCCAAACTCGACTTTTGAGCCAAACTCGACTTTTGAGCCAAACTCGACTTTTGAGCCAAACTCGACTTTTGAGCCAAACTCGACTTTTGAGCCAAACTCGACTTTTGAGCCAAACTCGACTTTTGAGCCAAACTCGACTTTTGAGCCAAACTCGACTTTTGAGCCAAACTCGACTTTTGAGCCAAACTCGACTTTTGAGCCAAACTCGACTTTTGAGCCAAACTCGACTTTTGAGCCAAACTCGACTTTTGAGCCAAACTCGACTTTTGAGCCAAACTCGACTTTTGAGCCAAACTCGACTTTTGAGCCAAACTCGACTTTTGAGCCAAACTCGACTTTTGAGCCAAACTCGACTTTTGAGCCAAACTCGACTTTTGAGCCAAACTCGACTTTTGAGCCAAACTCGACTTTTGAGCCAAACTCGACTTTTGAGCCAAACTCGACTTTTGAGCCAAACTCGACTTTTGAGCCAAACTCGACTTTTGAGCCAAACTCGACTTTTGAGCCAAACTCGACTTTTGAGCCAAACTCGACTTTTGAGCCAAACTCGACTTTTGAGCCAAACTCGACTTTTGAGCCAAACTCGACTTTTGAGCCAAACTCGACTTTTGAGCCAAACTCGACTTTTGAGCCAAACTCGACTTTTGAGCCAAACTCGACTTTTGAGCCAAACTCGACTTTTGAGCCAAACTCGACTTTTGAGCCAAACTCGACTTTTGAGCCAAACTCGACTTTTGAGCCAAACTCGACTTTTGAGCCAAACTCGACTTTTGAGCCAAACTCGACTTTTGAGCCAAACTCGACTTTTGAGCCAAACTCGACTTTTGAGCCAAACTCGACTTTTGAGCCAAACTCGACTTTTGAGCCAAACTCGACTTTTGAGCCAAACTCGACTTTTGAGCCAAACTCGACTTTTGAGCCAAACTCGACTTTTGAGCCAAACTCGACTTTTGAGCCAAACTCGACTTTTGAGCCAAACTCGACTTTTGAGCCAAACTCGACTTTTGAGCCAAACTCGACTTTTGAGCCAAACTCGACTTTTGAGCCAAACTCGACTTTTGAGCCAAACTCGACTTTTGAGCCAAACTCGACTTTTGAGCCAAACTCGACTTTTGAGCCAAACTCGACTTTTGAGCCAAACTCGACTTTTGAGCCAAACTCGACTTTTGAGCCAAACTCGACTTTTGAGCCAAACTCGACTTTTGAGCCAAACTCGACTTTTGAGCCAAACTCGACTTTTGAGCCAAACTCGACTTTTGAGCCAAACTCGACTTTTGAGCCAAACTCGACTTTTGAGCCAAACTCGACTTTTGAGCCAAACTCGACTTTTGAGCCAAACTCGACTTTTGAGCCAAACTCGACTTTTGAGCCAAACTCGACTTTTGTTCCTTTGCCTTGTACGCATATTCTACATGTAATTTATGAATTTTTTCCCCCCCTGTCCATGCCTGCTATAACCCTGCCCTAAAATGGAGTCTCTTGAGCCAAAGACTGAGTGGCTTGGTTCAGTTTTAGCATCAGCTTGCCTTTGTTTATCACCTTTCATATGATAAAATGTGTGCTGTTCGCCCGTGACTCTAGCCCTGCACAGATCTGAGAACTCTGTGCTCCTCCAACTCTGATGTTGGGTGTACTAGTGCTAACTAACAGTACATAGAGAGTCACAATAAATGGGTTGTTTTCAGGTGAGCAAACTGTAGCTAATGGGGAGCCACAGGGATCAGTGTTGGGACCTGAACAATTTGCAGCCTATATTAATGACTTGGATGTTGGAATTTGCTCTTGATACAAAGATAGGTAGGAAAGCAAGTTGTGAGGAGGACACAGTCTGCAAAGAGATATAGGTAGGTTAGATGAGTGGGCAAAAATTTGGTAGATGGAGTATAATGTGGGAAAATGTGAAGTTATCCATTTTTGGTAGGAAGAATATGAAAGCAAAGTATTACTTAAATGGAGAGAGATCACAAAACACTGTGGTACAGAGGATTCCCGGTGTCTATGTACATAAATCGTAAAGCATTAACATGCAAGTACACCAAGTAATTGGAAGACAAATGGAATGTTGGCCTTTATTGCAAAGGTGATGGAGTATAAAACTAAGGAAGCCTAAGGGGGGGATATACTTGCATTGGAAGCAGTTCATAGAAGGTTCATTAAGCTGATTCCTGGGATGAAGGGTTTGTCTTATGAGGAAAGTTTATGCAGGTTGTTCCTAGACTCACTGGTGTTTAGAAGAATGAGAGATGATCTTATTGAAACATATAAGATTCTGAGGGTCTTGTCAGGGTAGATACTGAAGAGGATGTTTCCCTTTGGGGGAAATTTAGAACTAGGGGGCACAGTTTGAAAAGATGAGGAATTTCTTCTGAGGATCATTAGTCTTTGGAATTCTCTCTCCCAGAGAGCTTTGGAGACTTGGCTATTGAATATGTTCAATACCAAGATAGATTTTTGAGCTACAGGGGAGTCGAGGAAAGTGGAGTTGATGTTATGATCAGATCAACCATGATCTTATTGAATGGTGTGAGCAGGTTCGAGAGGCCAAATGGCCTACTCATGTTTCTTAAGATCTTGTGGCCTCTTGAGCATCCACTACTCTCTTTGAACCCACTCTTACCGGTGATGCTTTTAGCTGTCTGGGCCCGTAGCTCTGAAATTATCTCCCTACACCCCTATTGCTCTTCACCTCTCCTTTCTTACAACCCTCCTTAAAACTTGCCTCTTTGACCAAGTTTTTAGTCATCCCTCTTAACACCTTCTCTTGGCTCAATGCTAGTTTTATTATTCTATTATGCCTCTGGAGTGTTTCTGGACAATTATGTGCATTATAGGTGCTACGCAAGTGCAAATTGTTCATTCTGCAACTGAAAAATCTCACTTTCTTTGTAATTTTAACCTGAAATTTTACATATTGCATTGTGGAATTGGTTTTTATTTTCTATTACACCGCTCAAATCTGGTAAACATCATAAAATGATGGTGCATTCTTGGAAGGGGGGGGCAAGAGAAAATAAACCATCTATATTTTCCTTCCTAGCTGAATCATTTTCCAGGATCATTTCAAATTGGGCGCAAGGACCGTTTGTGGCGTAACTTATTAAGAATGCAGGTGCGATTTGGGAAAAGGGAGTTCAACTTTTTCCCGCAGTCCTACATTCTCCCTCATGACATCAAACTGCTGAAGAATGCGTGGGGGGATAGCTCCAACAGGCAGAAATGGATCATCAAACCGGTAAGTTAAAGCTTAGTTAAAATAATTGGAAAAGGGACCAGAGGGGAGACTTTATTTTCTTATGCAGCAAGTTGTTATAATCTGAAATGCACTGCCTGAAGGCTTGATTGAAGCAGATTCAGTATTAGCTTTTAAAAAGGAATTGGGTATATAATCGTAAAGGGAAAACATTATGGCTGCGGGGAAACCGTGGGGAGGTGAAACCAGTTGGATAGACATTGCAAAGATCTGGCAGAGAGATGATGGGCTGAAGAGCCTCCTCTGTGGTGTGGTTCGGGTAGTTTAATTGGTGAACTTTAACTTAAGTTTTCCAATTTCTAATTACACTAAAGATGATAAAAAGAAAGTCTTGTGCTTATACTGTGCCTTTCATGACCTTGATGTCCAAGTTATGTAGTTTTTGAAGATTGTTCTTTCATGGTGTGAGAGCATTGCTGGTAAAGCCAACATTCATTGCCCATCCCTAATTGCTGTTAAGAAGCTGGTGGTGGTGAGCTGCCCCCTTGAAATGCTGCGGTCCATCTGGTTTAGGTATCCCCACTGTTCTGTTAGGAAGGAGTTTCTGGTTTTAGTCCCTGCAACAGGAAGGAACGGCGATATAGTTCCAAGTCAGGACTCTGTGTGACTAGGAGGAGAACTTGAGGGTGTTGGTGTTCCTATGCATCTGCTGCTTTCATCCTCCAAGGTGGTAGAGCTCAGAGGTTTGGAATGTGCTTTTGAATGAGCCTTAATTAATTGCTGCAATGTATCTTAGAGATAGTACATACTGCTGCCACTGTGCACCATTGGTGGAGGGAGTGAATATTGAAGGAGGTGGATGGCTTGCTAATCAAGCGGGCTGCCTTAGTGTTGGCACTGTTGTAATGTAGGAGATGTGGCAGCTAATTTATGCACACCAAGTTCCCACAAATAACAATGTACAATAAGTAGATAATCTGTTTTAGTGGTATTGTTTGAGAGGTCAGTGTTGGTCTTGATGCTAAGGAAAATTCACCCCTGCCCCTCTTGGGATCTTTTACATCCAACTTGAGATGGCAAACAGTGCCTTGGTTTAATATCTCATCGGAAAGACAGCACCTCCAATAGTGCAGCGCACACTCAGTACTACATTGGACTGTCAGCTTGGATTTTGTGCACAAGTCTCTGAAGTGAAACTTACCTCCCAAGTCAAATTTGTGGGGGTGAGAGCACTGCCATGGCTGACAGGGGACTGATAATTAAACTTGACCTGTGAATTTTAAAATTCTTGAAGCATAGTCTGAGGGCTGATAGGTTGTGCATCAAGGTCTTTTGCTAGACAGCAGTCTTCATAACTACCAGAGACCAGCAAAAGATTCACAAGTCAAATATGTAGACCAATCGTCTCAGCTTGCTCCAGCCCCACAGAACTTATTTCTCGTTATCTTGACTCCCTTCTCTCTCCCCTTGTCCAGTCCCTTCCCACCTACATCCGTGATTCCTCTGACACCTTACGTCACATCAACAATTTCCAGTTCCCTGGCCCCAACCGCTTCCTCTTCACCATGGACGTCCAATCCCTCTACACCTCCATCCCCCACCAGGATGGTCTGAGGGCCCTTAGCTTCTTCCTCGAACAGAGGCCCGAACAATCCCCATCCACCACTACTCTCCTCCGTCTGGCTGAACTTGTTCTCACGCTGAACAATTTCTCCTTCAACTCCTCTCACTTCCTCCAAATAAAAGGTGTGGCTGTGGGTACCCGCATGGGCCCCAGCTATGCCTGTCTCTTTATGGGGTATGTGGAACATTCCTTGTTCCAGTCCTACTCCGGCCCCCTTCCACAACTCTTTCTCCGGTACATCGATGATTACTTCGGTGCCGCATCATGTTCTCGTCGGGACTTGGAAAGATTTATTAATTTTGCTTCCAATCTCCACCCCTCCATCATTTTCACGTGGTCCATCTCTGACACTTCCCTTCCCTTCCTTGACCTCTCTGTCTCAATCTCTGGTGATAGACTGTCCACCAATATCCATTACAAACCCACCGACTCCCACAGCTACCTCATCTACAGCTCCTCACACCCCGCTTCCTGTAAGGACTCCATCCCATTCTCTCAGTTCCTTCGCCTCCGTCGCATCTGTTCCGATGATGCCACCTTCAAAAACAGTTCCTCTGACATGTCCTCCTTCTTCCTTAACCGAGGTTTTCCACCCACGGTGGTTGACAGGGCCCTCAACCGTGTCCGGCCCATCTCCCGTGCATCCGCCCTCACGCCTTCTCCTCCCTCCCAGAAACATGATAGGGTCCCCCTTGTCCTCACTTATCACCCCACCAGCCTCCGCATTCAAAGGATCATCCTACGCCATTTCCGCCAACTCCAGTTTGATGCCACCACCAAACACATCTTCCCTTCACCCCCCCTATCGGCATTCCGTAGGGATCGCTCCCTCCGGGACACCCTGGTCCACTCCTCCATCACCCCCTACTCCTCAACCCCCTCCTATGGCACCACCCCATGCCCACGCAAAAGATGCAACATCTGCCCTTCACTTCCTCTCTCCTCACCGTCCAAGGGCCCAAACACTCCTTTCAAGTGAAGCAGCATTTCACTTGCATTTCCCCCAACTTAGTCTACTACATTTGTTGCTCCCAATGTGGTCTCCTCTACATTGGAGAGACCAAACGTAAACTGGGCGACCGCTTTGCAGAACACCTGCGGTCTGTCCGCAAGCATGACCCAAACCTCCCTGTCGCTTGCCATTTTAACACTCCACCCTGCTCTCTTGCCCATATGTCTGTCCTTGGCTTGCTGCATTGCTCCAGTGAAGCCCAACGCAAAGTGGAGGAACAACACCTCATCTTCCGACTAGGCACTTTACAGCCTTCCAGACTGAATATTGAATTCAACAACTTTAGGTCGTGAACTCCCTCCCCCATCCCCACCCCCTTTCTGTTTCCCCCTTCCTTTTTTTTCCAATAAATTATATAGATTTTTCTTTTCCCACCTATTTCCATTATTTTTAAATATTTTAAAATATTTTATGCTCCCCCCACCCCCACTAGAGCTATACCTTGAGTCACCTACCATCCATTCTTAATTAGCACATTCGTTTAGATAATATCACCAACTTTAACACCTGTGTTCTTTTGTTCTATTGTTGTTGACATCTTTTGATGATCTGCTTCTATCACTGCTTGTTTGTCCCTACAACCACACCCCCCCTCCACTTCTCTCTCTCTCTCCGCCCCCCCACACACACACCTTAAACCAGCTTATATTTCAACTCTTTCTTGGACTCGAACTCAAGTTCTGTCGAAGGGTCATGAGGACTCGAAACGTCAACTCTCTTCTTGTCCGCTGATGCCAGACCTGCTGAGGTTTTCCAGGTAATTCTGTTTTTGTTTTGGATTTCCAGCATCTGCAGTTTTTTTGTTTTTATTTATATTTATGTTGCAACAGTACTACTTTAAATGGAGGATTTCAAGTTATTCTTTCACCAAAGACTGTGAATCAAAACTTCACTCTGGAAAAAGCTACATAAGGCCATCCCAGGCCATTCCATCCTTCTGATGCCAACCCCCCTCTCCCACTCCTCACGTGCCCCTCTCCCATGCTATCCCCATCCATACCATCCCTATGCATTCCATTTTTCCCATGCCACCCCCATCCCACCACATTCCCACATTGACCTTGATGTTTCTCTCCCCACCACCCCCAAATCAGCAGTTCCTCAGCTGACATTTTGAAAATTTACATAATTAAAATTCAATAGGATCGAAACTAAACTCAGCAGCGTTGATTCACAGAATGGAACAGGATCTTTGCTTCACTCCTTTATGCAGCAGTGGGCAGGGGCTACCTTCCTTGGTCAGTTCTGCTGCAACCCTGATTGCTGACCAATCTCGGTGGTGTTGTTGAGGTGATTCACGGTCACATTCAATCACACTCACCTCCCAGTTATTGTACCTTCTCACCAGCCGAGGGAGTTGAGAAGAAAGGACGAATTCGTGCTGATGTCCGCCCCAGCTTTAAAAAAAAACAACCAACCTTCATAACTGTTGGAGAGAATCCACACAGCTCCATACACACACCCCATCGTTGCATGGGGACAGTGCCGCACCAACCGTTGGGAGCCGCACATGCTTCATGTGCTCCAGACACCAGTGTACCAGCCGCCAAACCAACCCACTGACCAATCATAACAGTGTGGGCAGACAAAAACTGCATTATTATTATAATTTGTCACAAAAAGAAGTTATTAAAATCATTCCTTAGCTTCTTCCCTTCCCTCTCTTTAGATCTACCTCTGCCAGAATTAAGGTCAGTTCTTGAGAGCAGTTAGGGATCAGCAATAAATTCTGGTTGTGTCAGTGACACACACATCCCATGAAATAATTTTTTTAAAAGTCATTTTTTGTCTTGCACTGTTGGAGAGGAGCTGTAGGCAATACTGAATGTAGCTGTGTTGCAGATCCCTTGCTTCTGCAGCATAGCACAGTGCAGTCTACCACCAGTTCAACTTAGTTATTGGTTAAAGCCTGTTTCAAATGAACCTTTCTGGAAACTGCATTAAATGAAGGGAACAGGAAAAGGTAAAATTGGTACATTATATTACAGCCATGAGTACATTTACCAGATAAGTTGAGATGAAGTGAGTCCCACCCTTTCCCTATAGTACCTAACTGACCAGTTTTCTGTCACCCTCCTCCAGCTGTTTATCACCTTGCGTATAAATATGTATCTATGAGGATCAATAGGGGATCAGAACAGAGCCTTGGGGGTACCCCAGTCAATAGTGTAGTTTCAGGTTTGGCAGTGCAATTATAGCTTTTGGATTTTGCTGTGTGATATTTTTGTTTAATATGATCAAGAGGACTTGCAAACTTGTGACCAGGCCAGTATCTTGAGCCACTGTATAAACAGTTGCATTAAGATAATCGCATCGGAGAAATAAAGTCATTGCTGTTTTGATCTATGGTGCTGACACTTACATTATGAGAAAAATATTTTTAAAACTACCTATTGGCATACTGATTTTCTCACCGCTTCTGTGGTCTTTTTTATATAGCCTGCATCTGCCAGAGGAATTGGCATTCAAGTCATTCATAAATGGAATCAAATCCCCAAGAAACGACCTCTGCTAGTTCAGAAGTACGAATTTATTTCTGTATATAATGTGCGTGTTTTGTATATTTTAAAAGATAAATATGCAACATGTAGGTGTGTATACATGCCAATTCATATTTATGTACATATCCCTTTGCTCAAGTGGGGTGTGTGTGTTATATTCATGCTGTCAGTCTAGATTATGAACACCAGACTCTTTTTTTAAATGCTTATAAATTGTAGGAATAAGGGAAAATTGAGGGAGGTAAAGAGGTTTGTTGTAGTGAAGACCCAGGAAAGTATATGTTAAAGTAGATGGTGCAGGGAGAAGAAAAATCAAAGGAGGCTGGATGGAAATAACGACAAAGCCCTTAAGCTACATAGCTCTTTTGATTCAGATATCGCTTTGGATTTGAAAACTGCAAATTATTTAAGAAAAGAGAAGGGTAACTGTAGGGTTGTCAGTTTAACATCAGTTATGAGGAAGTTATTGGAATCTGTCAAGAGGAGAAGAGTGATGATCATTAGGATGGTTATGTGAGCTGATCAGAAAGGATGGGCATGGATTTGTGAGGGGTAGGTCACATCTTACTGTTCTGGTTAAATTTTTTGAGGAGACCACTAACATGGTTGATGGGGGGATTATCTATGGAAGTTGTTCAGATGGACTTTCAGAAGGCAATTAATATGGTTTCACTAGAGATTATCAGCAAAAATAAATGCCTGGAATTGGAGGTAATCTTGGAAATTAGCTTTGAGATAGAGAGTAGGAATAAAGGGAATAATCTCTGGTGGGATGTGACAAGTAGTTTTCCCCACAGATCTGTACTGGGGCCTCAGATTTTCACCATATAGCTTGGGTGAAAGATTAAAATGTTGTATATCCACATTTCAAGATTACAGTAGATGGGCGCATTAAGTTATAAAGGGATAAAAACGGTGGGAAAAACTATGGAATGCATTGTGTGGAAGGGTGAAGTCCACCATAGTTTTAAGTTTGAAAAATGAACTGTGAATAATGATGAGAGGCTGGGATCTGTGGAAGAGCAAAAACATTTTGCACCCCTGTTCCTAGATTGCTAAAAGCTCAGGCACAAGTTCAAAGTGGTTGATTCACTGTTGGGTTTTGTCTCAAATAGGTAGGAGTATAAAGGGGAGAAAGCTATGCTTCAGTGTACAGAGCCTTGGCCAGGCCCCATGTGGAGTACTGTGTTTCATTTTGGCTAGGCCACTGCTGCTCAGGACGGATATATTAGCCTCTGAGAGGGTGCAATGTACAGATTCACAAATTCACAAGCATCAAATCAGGAATTAAAGAAGTAAATTAGAAGGGCAATTTGCTTAAACTTGGCTTGTATCCCCCTGGGTTTGGTAGGTTGAGGAGCAATTTAATTGAGCTCTTTAAAATGATGAAGGCTATTTCCTCAGATGGTGCAATTCAAAAGAAAGTGTCCATAAACGAAAATAGAAGTTGGGTCATTTAGGAGTAAAATCAGGAAAAATATTTTCACATTAAGGGTAGTGGTTATTTGAAAATCTCTGTTCCCCCACCCAGCCCTATCTCCCAAATAGATATTAATTGATATATTCAAGACGAAGATCAATGAAGTGGACCAAATTTCCAAATGCAAAAACAGAATCTTGAAATAAAAGATAAATTTGACTTATTCAGTCAATAGAAGCTGTTGGACCTACTTACAAAGTGTTGACATCACTTGTGATGTTTTGTGGGTTAGCATGGTGAGTCTTGCATTTATTTTCAACAATTTCAAACGTTATTGCGAAACTTAATTTTCTTTACTCTAGATACTTGCACAAACCCTACCTCATTGGCGAGAGCAAGTTCGATTTGAGAATTTATGTCTACGTGACTTCTTACGATCCTCTTCGGATCTATGTGTTTACAGACGGCTTGGTCCGTTTTGCAAGTTGCAAGTAAGTTTAAAAAGAGAGGGGTTAGAGGGAGGAAATGGATGACTACTTACTGACATGTAATTTAAGTTTGGTGGGGCATATAGTAGCTTTAGAGTTGCTGCCTGACCTTATGACTGGTCCCACCTGAAATGCTAATCTACTTTGCACAAGTATATTGTTATCTTTAAATTGAATTAGTTATATAAAATATTTGAGTTTGTAATACTGTTACTCCCTCCCCACCTCCCAAAACAACTGGTAACTCAGTCGAGTAATGCCGATTATTTGTAATTGCTCCAGGGATGGTGCTATAACCTCTCTCAGCCAATTGCACCAAACAGCTTTAGCGCACACAGGAGCAAGTTTTAACCACTCCCAAGCGAAGCAATGATTTTCCTCTACTACTTTCAATTTGGTATTCTGTTTTCGCTGCTCACAATGTGGTGGTGTCTACATTGCAGAGACCAAATGTAGATTGGGTGACTGCTTTGTTGAATACCTCTGCTCAGTCTGCAACCAAGACCCCCAACTTTCCAGTTGCTTGCCATTTTTATTCACCACCTTACTATCATGCTTACACTTCAGCCCTTTGTTGGTCCACTGAAGCTCAGTGCAAGCTTAAGGAACAGCACCTCATTCATCTTCTGATTCTGCACTTTACAGCCTTCCAGACTCGTCATTGAGTTCAACAATTTCAGACCATAAACTCTGACCCCATTTTTGCGGTTTTACTGATATGAATCTTGTTTTTCGTGTTTTTGCTTTCAGATAGAGCTGGTCATTATTTGTCATTCACACCGGCTCTGGACCAGTGCTTTGGTTCTTTACTACAACCATAACCACTTCCTTTGTCTTTTGTTTCATTACATCCTTGTGTCCCACCCTCTCCTCTTTCCTCGACCTTCCCTTTTTCCTTCTTCCTCCTTACCACCACCAACCCCCGCCCCCCGCCGCCTAACACACACACAGACACACGTACACACACGCCGGCATAAAACCCATCACCCCATCACATTTCCACTGACCTTCAGTTCTGGCGAAGAGTCATATTCAACTCAACATTAACTCTTTTTCTCTTCAAGAATACTGCCAGACCCAAAGCATATTTCCAGCACTTTTTTTTTAAAAATTGCTTTTAATTTTAATTTAACCCGCCAGGCAGGAATCTATTGACTTTGTTTGAAATTACCAGCACTATTTTTGCTGACCAGTCAGACTTGTGGTTCTGTCCTAGGGAAAATGGTTCATTAGAGTTGTGATGGAATGCTCTCCATTTACCTGGATAGGGCCAGCCTCAACAACACCCTACACCATCTAGAACAAAACAGTCAGTGAATTAATATTAATGCAGTGTCAATTGGTATAAGTTTCATTGATATTTGCCTCTGATGTTTAATGATTCCTTCTGCACTGCTATTGCTTGTGAGTATTATTTTCTATTGTGTTGCTCAGGTATTCGTCTTCCATGAAGAGCCTTGGTAACAAGTTTATGCACCTTACAAACTACAGTGTGAATAAACTAAATGCAGAGTACAAGCCCAACAGTGATGGAAAGCTCTGTCAAGGTCACAAATGGTAAGAGTGTAGAAATCTTGGGGCTATTGGCGTAAAGACTGAACTTATTGGTTCTGTTCTAGGCAAAATAGGTGCATTAGGAGTGTGATGGAATACCCTTGTCAGAGATAGACAGATCCAGGCAACACTCAAGAAGCTTGACACCATCCAGGGCAAAGCAATCCACTTGATCAGCAGCGCTTGGCTTTCTTAAACATCCACTCTTGTCATCACTAGCACACCATACCTGCAGTGTACTAGCCACAGATACCCTGCAGCACCTCTCAAACACATGGCCTCCATTGTCTAGTAGTTCAAGGGCACCAGGTACATGTGAACGATGTCACCTTCAAGTCACACAGCGTCCTGACTGGGATATAAATCACAGTTCCCTTCATCCTCACTGGGTCAGAATCCTGGAACCCCACACCAAACATCATTGTGGGAATACCTTCACCACACAGACTGCAGCAGTTCAAGAAGAAGGCGCACTACCACTTTCTTGAGAGAAACTGGGAAGGGCAATAAATGTCTGCCTTACTAGCGACACCCACATCCCAAGAGCATGAATAACTTTTCTTGAAAAAAAAGTATTCTTGTACCTAGCCCACAACTGGGAAAATTCCATTTACCTGCTAGCCTGGAGGTGACACTTAATCAAATTAGAAAATAAAGCTCAACAGTGACCCCAGCCTGCATATACTCCAAGAATTGCTTCATTAGGTTTCATGGTGCTTCTGAGCCTTTGCAGCATGTTGCATTGCTTTCCTTTCTCCCCCATCCCTAGATATTTCTCAGCCACAGCCTCTAATTTCAAAATTTGTATCACTTGCTTGCACTGCTTTCTCTTCCTTCTCGTCTATTTTATCAATACTAAGATTGTGCTCCTCTGAATTTTCTCTCTCTGCTCCCCCACTCCTCAACACAATTTCCCTCTTCCATATAAAAACAAAAAACTGCGGATGCTGGAAATCCAAAACAAAAACAGAATTACCTGGAAAAACTCAGCAGGTCTGGCAGCGTCGGTGGAGAAGAAAAGAGTTGACGTTTCAAGTCCTCATGACCCTTTCACAGAAGATAGGCAAGCAGTGATAGGAGCAGATAATCAAAAGATGTCACAGACAAAAGATCCTTTGAATGAGGAGGCTGGTGGGGTGATAAGTGAGGACAAGGGGGACCCTATCATGTTCTGAGAGGGAGGAGAAGGCGTGAGGGCGGATGCGCGGGAGATGGGCCAGACACGGTTGAGGGCCCTGTCAACGACCGTGGGTGGAAAACCTCGGTTAAGGAAGAAGGAGGACGTGTCAGAGGAACTGTTTTTGAAGGTAGCATCATCGGAACAGATGCAACGGAGGCGAAGGAACTGCAAACATCAGGAGGGAAATGGAAAGCAGTGAAAGTGAACAAGGCAAAAGAGAGATATGGAAATCTTGTCGCAGAGAGGAACGTAACTTCAAGGTAGGCATTTCTTGAAGAGTACCTTCTTCGCCTCTGTCGCATCTGTTCTGATGATGCTACCTTCAAAAACAGTTCCTCTGACATGTCCTCCTTCTTCCTTAACCGAGGTTTTCCACCCATGGTGGTTGACAGGGCCCTCAACCATGTCCGGTCCATCTCCCGCGCATCCGCCCTCACGCCTTCTCCACCCTCCCAGAAATATGATAGGGTCCCCCTTGTCCTCACTTATCACCCCACCAGCCTCCGCATTCAAAGGATCATCCTCCGCCATTTCCGCCAACTCCAGCATGATGCCACCACCAAACAGATCTTCCCTTCACCCCCCCCCCTCCACCCCAGCGGCATTCCGTAGGGATTGTTCCCTCCAGGACACCCTGGTCTACTCCTCCACCCCCTAATCTTCAACCCCCACCTATGGCACCTTCCCATGCCCACGCAAAAGATGCAACACCCTGCCCCTTCACTTCCTCTCTCCTCACCGTCCAAGGGCCCAAACACTCTTTTCAAGTGAAGCAGCATTTCACTTGCATTTCCCCCAACTTAGTTTACTGCATTCGTTGCTCCCAATGCAGTCTCCCCTACATTGGAGAGACCAAACGTAAACTGGGCGACCGCTTTGCAGAACACCTGCGGTCTGTCTGCAAGAATGACCCAAATCTCCCTGTTGCTTGCCATTTTAACACTCCACCCTGCTCCCTTGCCCACATATCTGTCCTTGGCTTGCTGCATTGTTCCAGTGAAGCCCAACGCAAACTGGAGGAACAGCACCTCATCTTCCGACTAGGCACTTTACAGCCTTCTGGACTGAATATTGAATTCAACAACTTTAGATCTTGAACTCCCTCCTCCATCCCCACCCCCTTTCTGTTTCTTCCCCCTTTTGTTTTTTCCAATAATTTATATAGATTTTTCTTTTCCCACCTATTTCCATTATTTTTAAATCTTTTATGCTTCCCCCACCCCCACTAGAGCTCTACCTTGAGTGCCCTACCATCCATTCTTAATTAGCACATTTGTTTAGATAATATCACTACTTTCAACACCTCTGTGTTCTTTTGTTTGTGACATCTTTTGATTATCTGCTCCTATCACTGCTTGCTTGTCCCTACAACCACACCAACACCACCACCCCCAATTCTCTTCCCCCCACCACCCCCACCCCACCCAAAGCAGCTTATATTTCACCCCTCTCCTTATATTCGCTCAGTTCTGTGGAAGGGTCATGAGGACTCGAAACGTCAACTCTTTTCTTCTCTACCGATGCTGCCAGACCTGCTGAGTTTTTCCAGGTAATTCTGTTTTTGTTTCCCTCTTCCATATGCCTTCACTCTGCTGACATTGAGACTGCCCTCAAAACTTCCTGTCTTCCCTTTCTACAATCTACAGACCTTTAAAACTTACACTGGATGTCAGTGCTGGTTAATACAGATCAGAAGAATCCAGGTTCAATTCTTGGCCTGTGTTGATGTTTCTCTGTGCTTCCCTCTAGGAGTCTTAAGGCATTGTGGGCATACCTGAATCAAAAAGGAGTGAGGACTGATCTGCTATGGGAGCAAATGAAGGATGTGATCATCAAAACCATCATAGCGTGAGTAACGAGAAGGATCTTAATGGGTAACAGTCAAAAACTGCAGAAATTGGAGAGTGTAGCTAAAAGTTTCTCTATCGTACCCTCTTCAAGCAAAGTCAGCGTTTTGTCATGTGTGTATGTGCAGTGAGGAGAATGGCTTCTGTTTTAGGTGTGCTTTTCCTTTTTGGCAGCTGCATTTTCCTCAAGATAAACATTGGGAGGGCGGAAGTCGTAACTTCTGCCCCAACTGCATCCCTTAGCCACTGAGTGTGTTTTCTGCATCCCTTAGCCACTGAGTGTGTTTTCTGCATCCCCTAGCCACTGAGTGTGTTTTCTGCATCCCCTAGCCACTATCTGAAGCCAAACCAGATAGTTTGCACGTTTGGCATATTATTTGTGCTAGAGAAGGCACGTGATCTACGGCTTGGCTTGGAGACAAAGGAGGCCGAGGCATCCTAACTGTGCTGCAGTCTCAGCTGATCTGCCAATACCTTTGATATCTTTATGATTGTCAGACTCACCTGTCCCAACAATACCTGGCTGACCACTCAACCCTCACCATTGGGTCACTTCATCTCATCCAAAATACTTCATGCGGCCTTTTCTGCATCAAATCATGGCATCCCTATGTTTCATGTTCAACATTCTCATCATCCCATTTAATTTCTTTCATAGTTTTGCTGCCTTGTACTTCTGAAACCTTCTCCAGCCTTACAATCCCACCCAAAGAGTCCAACCTCTTGTTTGCTCCTTTCTTTTCTCACTCCAGCATTTGAAGATATGCTTTCAGGCTTGCCTTCGGGAACCCCAGTGCCTCATCACCTCATTCTTCTTTATTCCTCCCCTTTAAAATTTTGGCCATGCTTTTGCTCACTTCTACATTCCTAATGCTGCTTGGGCTCGGTATATGATTATATCTCCATGAAGTGCCTTAGGCTACTTATTCTATGTTAAATATACAAGTTGTTGCCTCTGTCCTACGTTTTTTTTTGTCTTGGGTCATGTTGGCTTGGTTCAGATGCTTTGGAGTTGGAAGGTTGCAGTTTCAAACCTTCTGTCAGACTTGAGCACATCAAGGCAAACTCTGCAGTGTAGTATTGAATGAATGCTCTATCGTCTAAGGTGCTACTCTTTATAGTCTTGTATATTTTTTTACCATCGTCATATGTCTGCATTTATAATGGAAACTTCCTCTGTTAATTTGTCATGCTGCAATTACCCCTCCTTCCAGTGGTAATACTGCATAGATACATGTAACGATATGTCATGAGGAGCAACAGATACTAAACAGGCAGTAGACAGCAGTTAAGGTTAAAAAGGTAAGTTTTTAATGAAGAATGATTTTAGAGGAGAAAGAAATAACAAGTCGCTAAAGGTTTAGCAAAAGAATTTGAGTTCAGGGCTATATGTGGATTTTTTTAACCTGTTATCTTGTATATTTAATGTTTATGCATATGGGAGATCAGGGGAAGGGCAAGGCTGATGAGTTTTCTGGCATGCTAAAATCTGACAGTTCTGTCAGGCTCTTTACAAATAGATAATCTCATTTTGGAGTTAGTTTGTTTTCATTGGCGATCGTGCAAGTCTATTACAATGGAAAGATAGATTCCATTATTTGACAAATTTGCATTAGTGTCTGCAGAATTCAAAAGAAAGTGAGAGGTGGTGTTTAGAGGGACTGCACAGGATACCACTTGGCAAGCAAAAGGAGGAGGTTTTTAATGGTATGATAAACCCTTAAAAGGAGCATTTAAAACTGTATTGTGAATTGCATTGCATTAATTACCCATTTGTGAGAGAGTTCCAATTTGTAGCAGCAAGCCTTGAATGATGGAACTTTTTCATCTGAATTTGGTATTGGTGAAAGGTGCTATATAAATGCAAGTTGTTAAAACATTTGAGAAACGGGCCATTATGCCCATAATGGGCCTATGCAGATGTTTATAATTAAATTGTGTCATGCCACCCTACCCCAATACCCCCTTTTTCCTTTTCCCTCATGTATGCATCACATCTCCCCTTTAATGTTTCAATGTTATCTGTTTCAGCTACTCCATGTGGCAGCCACTTCTACATTCTGAACGCACCATGTAAATACATTCCTCCTAAGGCTTTTTTTTGATTTGTTAATGGCTATTTTTTTAAATTATGCCCTTTTGCTCTGGACTTGCCCATAACAAAGACTTCAAACATTCCTCATCAAATATGAAGCACTTCGGACATCCTGAGGATCTGAAAGATGCAACATAAATACGAATTTGGTCTTTTCCTCTCCTGCTTAGCCCAAAACAATAAGGCCAATGGTAGCTTTCCCATTGCACAAAAATAAGGATCCAGCAAGGCCAATAGTTTCTGTACTGTGATTTACTGATAGGAAGCCCCTCCACTTAATTCCCTTGGGTGTAATGCAAAGTTTCCCTGTGGAATCTAGAAATATATTGCTATAAAATGTGTCAACCACAGTAGGAGCAGTTGACATTTTTCACAATCTGGCCAGGAAATAACTGTTTCTGTCTGTCTGTAGGGGTGAGAAAGGCATTGTGACTGACTGCAACATAAAGCATCCACATATGAATTTCATAAATAGTTTTGAAAAGTTCCAAGTAGCTTTTCATTTTTAAAAACTACGGTTATTTTCTTTTTAATTGGTTTCAGTTTTTATTGACGATTTCTATCTTGCTCTGCAGCTCTGAGTCTTATGTGAACAGCCAAATACATTTGTATGTACGGAACCGTTACACTTGCCACGAACTCTTCGGATTTGACATAATGCTTGACGAGAACCTGAAACTATGGGTACTGGAAGTCAACATCTCCCCAAGGTACCAGTATAACGATTGCAGTAATTAACAACCTGGATGTTTCATAAGAACATAAGAAATAGGAGCAGAAACAGACCCTTTGAGCCAGACGCCAAATTAACTGTTTATTGTATAACTTGCCTGTTAGGTGCACAGTAGCAAGGACCACAACTTAACCCTGCAGCACTCAGCAATTAGGATAGTCTGAAGTAAGAGAGTCATGAATGAAATTAGTGGGTAACCTTATAGAGTAGAGCAGTTGGATTGTAATAACCTCTGTAATGGCTTTTATATTGATTGAGGAATCCCAAGATCATAGCCACTGTTATGCGACCAGCCTGTCCATCAAAGCATGACAGTGAGTAGTTGATTAAAAGTCACATCCATCAGGATGGGATCTATCCCCTTAAGGCCAACCATGTCAGCCTGTAATTGGACAGCACAGCTGCTCATCAGGGCAGACGCAGCCACGGCTAATCCCACACTGGACCCACGATGTCCATGCACTGGCAGGCATTAAACAATGTGCCATTTTGCCCTATCTCGCAGCTGCCAAAACCCTGTTGCTGTGTCTGCCATTTGCTAGAGTACCTGAATCTCAAAGTGCAGTCCTGGCAGAAAAATCCTGTATTCCGTAACCCTCAAAGTCTCAAATGAGCTTGATTTTCACTGAGAAATCATCCAATGAGATCAATTCGCGAGTGTTGGCATGTCTGCATCTTTGACACATTCAGACAGGATACATGAATTACTACTGACTATATAAAAAAATATATATTTGGGTTTGTGTTACTTGTTGTCTTTTGCCAGCGTTGTAACATATTGGTGACTAACCCATTGGTGCATTCACATGAAATTCCAGTACGTGGCTCTGAAACAAAAGTTTGGCCTTTTTATATTAAATGGATAACGTAGAATTTATGGCAGTGAAACAGGGCATTCAACCCAACTGGTCTCTGCCAATGTTTATGCTCCATTCAAGCCTCCTCCCACCCCCATTCATCTCACTCCATTAATGCATCCTTCTATTCCTTTCTCCTTCATTTACTTATCTAGCTTCCCCTTAAATGAATCTCTGCTGTTCGCCTCAACCCACTCTGTGGTAGTGAGCTCCACATTCCCACCACACTCAGTAAACAAGTTTCTCCTGAATTTCTTATCGGATTTATTAGTGATTAATGGACCTTAGTTTTGGACTCAACCACAAGTGTATTAGCAACTTCTTTAAAATGGATTTTAAAGGGACTCATGCAAAAACTGATTGTTCTTTATTTCTTATAGCATAGATTTTTTTTTAACCCATATTTCCCTTTGCACGGTAGCTCCTTCAGCTTACTAGAAGCCCAGAGCTGTTAAACTTAAGTTTTGGAGCAATAATGCCTCCACAGAGTCAACCTAAGAAGGCCGTAGGTTCAAACTGCACCCCAGGACTTTTGCAGGTCCAATTTGTTCCCCTGTCCAACTGAATGCTGCGCCATGCCTTAACTTTGCAGCAAGATTGAAGTTCTGTACTACCAGTTGACTTTTTCACGCATGTTCTGTTTGCATAAAGCTTGTGTTTGATTTCTTGAAGATGAAAACAATCTTTCTGTAGCTGTGTGACTGCTTTTTGCTTTAAAACTTTATTTTTCATTGGGGATGTTGAGCCAATTTTTCCTTTTGATCTGTTTGCAATTCCACTTTTTCTCAAGACCACACATTTTATCATGCTGACCTGAAGGCCACAATCAAGAGCATGGAGGTCCTTTCCCTCACTTAATCATCAGTGCTTCTTGTAGTTGGCCGTCAGGAGGCGCAAGACATCAACCTAAGCATTGATTTCCTTAATTTATTCTGCTCTCACTTCAGGAGATGGGTGATGGGAGGTGTAGCTTCCTCTGCTCAGCATCCACCTGCCTGGAAAATAGCTTCTGTCATGAGCTGTGGAATTGGGGGCTTCTCATAGCTTCCATTCGCAGTCAGTGATGCTGAACATTACTGTGCCAACGTCCAGTAGCATCATGCTGCACTGTAATACCTTAACAGTAAATGCTGTTTGGAGGGATGACTTTCACCAAGTTTTGTATAATTTCATGAAAATTATAAATGCAGAAGGAGGCCATTCAGCCTATCGAGCCAACACAAAAGAGCAATCGCCACTCCCTGTTCTTTCCCCATAGTCCTACAAATTTTCTTTTCCTTTTCATGTCCTTACTTAATTGCCTTTTGAGAATTACTATTGAACCTGCTTCCACCACTCTTTCAGGCAGTTCATTCCAGATCATAATTTCCTGTGTAGGGAAAGAAAATTTTTCCTTGTCTCGCCACTGCTGCTTATATCTTTAACCGAGGTCCTCTGGTTACTGACCCACCCATCAGTACATAATGCAAATCTATATCTTATGAAAAGATACAGTCCGCTCTGAGCACAGGTCCTGGTAGAAACAGCTCAGAACTAGGCACTAAATTGTCATTCCCTTGCTCAATTGTTGTATTATAGTTTCAGACAGCCAAACTCCAATAATACATTGCTGCCTGGAAGAGCAGATTCAATAATAGAATTCAAAAGTGAATCGGATCTTTACTTAAAAGGGGAAAAATTGCAGGGCTTTTGGGGAAAGAACAGAGGAGGGTGGGATTGCTTTGTAGCTCTTTCAGCAAGGCTGCACAGGTTTGAAGGGTTGAATGGCTGTATGATTCTATAATGCAGTAAGTTTTACTCTTCTGTAACTGAGATTAAGGCGTATGGTTGATTGTGGGCGAACATCTGGTGTGCCTGACTTGAATCCACGAGCTGAAAACCATTCCCCAGGAGAGAAAATTCAACACCTCAGAAAAAAGTCAGTTGTAAGTGAAATATCGAGTATTGCTATTTTTTAAACCTTGGTGGTGCCCCTGTCTTTCATGTGCTTATTGTAGGTGTGATGTGGAATGCACTGCCGGTAAAGGTGGTGGACGTAGATTTAGTAATGTTCCAAAGGGAATTTAGATATACTATATACTTGGAAAAAGAGATTTGCAAGGCCATGGGGAAAGAGCAACGAAGTGGGGTGTTAATGTTTTGTCAATTACAATAAGTTTAAGCGAAACAAGTGATGGGTGTTAATTGTCTGAGCGCATAGGGATTCCTGTATGGCTCCCGCTGCACACCCTTTCCTCCTTTGCTCTCGTCAACTGTCCAAACAAGCTGTGACATTCTGCCCTGCTGCCTGGCGATGGCGGGGGTCCCCAGTGGAGGGCTATTTACCATCGGTGACCTGGTGTGAAGGATGTTGCATGCAGCAGTTCTATGCAATCGTAGGTTCAGATGGCTTACAGACTCCTGGGGCACCTGTGTTTTCTGTGGCCTTGTGTCAGTGGTCCATGTTTATATAGGTTGTCAGAAGTCGGAGCCCCTTTTTGACTATTTGAAGAGGCTGCACCTCAAATTTTGGCGACACTTCAGCCTTACGCTCCTATCTTTGGCCACTCAGTGTGGAGGAAGGCAGGAAGGGAGCAGGACCTATTTTTTAAGCATGTTGATGGCCATGGTGGCTATTAACAGGTCCAGGCAGTAGGCAGTCGAGCGGGTCGTCCGGCCTGACTGACTGCCCCTCTTCCACGGCTGTGTTTGCCACTGGGTGTCCCTGGAGAGGGAGCACGCGGTGTCCACTGGTATACTTGAAGCCTTCTGCGACTAGTGGGCACCGCAGAGGCTGGAGTGCATCATCGGTCCCAGGAATGTTATTTTAATTTGATTAGTTAAGTTTCCTTTTGAAGTTTGATTTTTGTTACAGTGCTCCATCAGGGGCTATCACCCTCCTTGGTTAGCTTATTTTACTGGTTTACAGTTTCTTTTAAAAAGATCATATACATATGGAACAGCTGAGATACTGGGGGAATAGGCAGGAAAGCTGAGAGACTGAACAAGTCAATTAACTCTCAATAAGAAAAAGTTCTGTGTATTGGTTTCAGCTTCACTGATTGGGCTTGGATCCTATTAGCATGGGGTTAACTGGATAGTTCTATAAAAGGAGCTCTGCCCAGGCACATGGGCCGAATGCCCTCCTGTGCTATATGATTCTGTTGCCCACCTGAGGTCTGATCCAGTTTCCCAGGGTTGCTATACGTGACAGCACAAAACTCTGAGATCAATGATATTGAGCATAAGCTTGCTGAATTATTTCAAATATTGTTTAAGGAAAATATAACCCATGGAACATAATGGTTTGCGAAATTTACTTAACCTTATAAAGGTTTATCATGTATTCCAAAGTCTTAAAATGGTTTATACAATTAATTCATTTTCACGCACAGTGACTTAAATATGATCCTTTTAAGTATGGCCCCTTTTAAATGAAATTCATTTTGTTGCTGTGTTGATGTAACCTTTAATTCTCTTAACCTCTTCCACTCAGCTTACATTCAAATTCCACACTGGATATTGCCATTAAAGGACAGATGATTAGTGATCTCCTGAATCTGGCTGGATTCATTATTCCTCATAAGGATGAAGTAACCCCAAGCGTAAAAAGGTAAAAAAGCCCAATCTGTTTCTCCTCTTGTCAAATTATGCTGGTGCAGTGGGTGTTAGGGATATTCGTTGTTGTTGGAGCAAAATCGAGCTTTATTCTGAATCCAACTGTACCATACCTGAGTGGGGAGTGCATGATGGTGACTCAAATGAAAAGGGTTCAATTCCTCAGCATTAATGTCCTTCAGTGCGATGAATTAAAGCTTTTTTCTCGTTCTGTAGTACTTCAACCTCCAAGCCAAAAAGCAATGAACTTTCCCCAGAAGAGAAACTGAAGCGAGTTTACTACCTGAGCCAGAAATCACCACCAATGGTAACTAGCCTTTTCATTGTATCATCTGAAGTGTAAAGAGACAAGATGTTAGTACCCCTGACATAACTGCTGATCACTAATTATATATGACAAACAGTTCATTCATTTTGAACTGTCTGAATTCTGCTTGTTAGAGTTTGGTTCTTCTGCCATTTTGTAGCTTGACTGCATGTAATTGAGCAGGTGCAGCAGTTTGCTGCCCCATTGTATTCAATAGGGTGTACTGTTAACAAAAACCTGGTGCATTTTTTCTTTCACCAAAGGCTTTGATGGTTTTAAGACTTGGGGTTTGCATAGTTTATTTTAAAAGGACGTTGCTCATCATATTCTAATTTTGTCCAAGCCAGTTTCAGATGCAAGGCATGCTTTTGCTATTTATTACTGGCTTTCCCTCTTTGTTCAGTTCTTGGCATGTTAGATACTCTGGATGTTAATCCGCCCCCTACACCTGTTGCAGGCACCTCCCTGGTACATCAGTACAATTGATGTACTCCTCTTTTCATGCGCAATCTGATGAATGTAATGTTTTATGTCATTCTGATGAATGGATGTAGGTGTTGTCAGATTTGTTGGTGCTTGGAGTACAAATTAACTGAAGGGAAGGACATTTGATTTCTGTATCAATTGGCCTATCTCCGTGGTTCTTGGCAATCAGACGGGGTTGTACCAACTGTCATGACTCACTGGGAATGGTGCGCTGTAATATCAAGCCCCACTGTTCTCCCAGCCGCAACAAGTGTGAAAAGTTTGATCAAACCACCAGATTGCCCCAATTCTACCGAACTGTTTAATTTAGAGTAACACAATACGAGCACCAGGTTTATAAATTTAATAAGCAAATGACTGTTTATTGAACAAACTGTCGTTAACCAGTGGCCAAAGAAAGACACATGAACTGTTAGTTTCGAACTGTATAACCTAAACTCTACCCCTTCTATCCCTATACACGTGCATATAAGACACACAAAACATGGATTTTAAGGGTGGGATAAAACAGTTCAATAGCACCAATTCCAGAGTACAGGATTCGATGGGTTGATTTTGATCGATGTCTTCCAAATTCCTTTCAGTTCTTGTTGATGACAAGAGGTAGTCTTCCAGCACTTTCAGTATTTAGTTCACTGGTTAAATACTTGCCTTTCAATGTCTCTAACAGTGATTTTCCCTTTTACCGCTTGATAGGGGTTTTCAGAGAGAAACGTAAACATAAAAAATAGGAGCAGGAGTTAGACCATTCGGCCCTTCTAGCCTGCTCCGCCATTCATTATGATCATGGCTGATCATCCAACTCAATAGCCTGCTCCTGCTTTCTCCCCATACCCTTTGATCCCTTTCGCCCCAAGAGCTATATCTAACTCCTTCTTGAAAACATACAATGTTTTGGCCTCAATTACATTCTGTGGTAACAAATTCCACAGGCTCACCACTCTCTGGGTGAAGAAATTTCTCCTCACCTCAGTCCCAAATGGTCTACCCCATATCCTCAGATTGTGACCCCTGGTCTTGGGCTCCCCCACCTTCGGGAGCATCCTTCGTGCATCTACCCTGCCTAGTCCTATTAAAATTTTATAGGTTTCTATGAGATCCCCCCCCTCATTCTTCTGAACTCCAGCGAATATAATCCTAACCGACTCAATCGCTCCTCATATGTCAGTACTGCCATCCCAGGAATCAATTTGTTAAACCTTCGCTACACTCCCTCTATGGCAAGAACATCCTTCCTCAGATAAGGAGACCAAAACTGCACACAATATTCCAAGTGTGGTCTCACCAAGGCCCTGTATAATTGCAGCAAGACATCCCTGTTCCTGTACTCGAATCCTCTGGCTATGAAGGCCAACATACCATTTGCCTTTTTTACCGCCTGCTGCACCTGCATGCTTACCTTCAGCGACTGGTGTACAAGGGCACCCAGGTCTCGTTTCTCATCCCCCTCTCTCAATTTATAGCCATTCAGATAATCTGCCTTACTGTTTTTGCTACCAAAGTGGATAACCTCACATTTATCCACGTTATATTGCATCTGCCATGCATTTGCCCACTCACACTCAGTTTGTCGAAATCACCCTGAAGAATCTCTGCATCCTCCTCCCAGCTCACCCTCCCATCCAGCTTTTGTGTCATCTGGTCGCCACATTACTAGAAGGATGTGAAGGCGTTGGAGAGGTTGCAGAGGAGGTTTACCAGGATGCTGCCTGGTCTGGAGGTTATTAGCTGTGAGGAGAGGTTGGAGAAACTAGGATCGTTCTCACTAGAACGGCGGAGATTGAGGGGCGACTTGATAGAAGTTTACAAAATTATGAGTGGCATGGACAGAGTAGATAGAAGCTTTTTCCCAGGGTGGAAGAGTCAATTACTAGGGGACATAGATTTAAGGTGAGAGAAGAAAACTATAGAGGAGATGTGCGGGGCAAGTTTTTTACGCAGAGGGTAGTGAGTGTCTGGAATTCACTGCCAGAGGAGGTGGTGGAAGCAGGTACGATAGTGGTGTTTAAGAGGCAGCTTGACAAATACATGAATAGGATGGGAATAGAGGGATATGGACCCCGGAAGTGCAAAATGTTTTAGTTGACGGGCAATATGATCAGCGCAGGCTTGGAGGGTCGAAGGACCTGTTCCTGTGCTGTACTTTTGTTTGTTCTGTCTGCAAATTTGGAGATATTACATTTAGTTCCCTCATCTAAATTATTAACATATATCGTGAATAGCTGTGGTCCCAGCACCGATCCCAGTGGCACTTTTGTGCAATTACTGGAATCTTCCACATACAGGGGAAAGAGGTTTTAGGTCTTATTCCTTTCAGGCTAGGAGCTATTCAGCTGCACTGCTCTCACAGCAAAACCCTGGTCACCTGGTCAAGAGCCTATTAAAATGTTGTTGCCAGGCAGCTCCCCTGGTCCAGGACTCCTTTCTGGCACCATCCTGTCTTTCATGGCACACTCTTCGAGGACTGCAACATTGTATATATCTCTCATCCTGTTCCAGTGGATATGTCTTTCAAAGTGCAGCCATTGTAATGCTAATCCACAGTCCAACAGAAATAAAAAGTCATGTTCCTTACACAACAAAAACAACTGTTGCTCACTCACTGACCCAAATTCAGTTAGTTTCTTTTGAAATTCATTTCTCACCAAGCTTTGTGTAATAGTTTCCAGCAGTTGAGAAACCCAGAGCTAGGTGATGGGTTTTGGATAGGGGTGGGCTGGGGTAGTAAAAAAGTTGTTCTGTTAAATCAGGAAGTAATGATAAAGTGACATAAATCTTGGATTTTTGAAGATTGAAGGAGAATGCTGAGGAACTGCATGGTTTTGAGGCTCATGTTACAATAGCAGACAATGCAGAAAGTTTTTATCTGAGCATAACAGAGCTTACGGAATGACATTGCACTGTACTACTTTTGTGTACCTGCTGTAAAGATGCTAAAAAATCTCTCCTAATGTGCAATTATTAAGAATCCACTCGGAAATCAGTCTGACAGTGTCTATAGTCTAAATATTAACCAATCTCTTTACAAATGCTAACAAATTTGTGTATTTTGAACTTCGTATTAAAGTCAGGAAGGTGATGATTTGATTTTTAAAATATATAAAATACACACACACACACACACACACACAACCATAATCTATAATATATATAATCTGTCTTTCAGAATTTCTATTCCACTTTGCTGGACATTCTTACTCCTGACGATATCCGAATATTAATGGAATCTGAGGATGAGTACAATCGACGGGGACAGTTTGAACGGGTGTTCCCCTGCCAGCACTCAACCCGCTATCTCCGCTTCTTTGAGCAGCCCCGTTACTTCAACATCTTGCTTGACCTGTGGGAGCAGAAATATGGTCGGAACAGAGAGGCAGGTACTGTGACACGTTTTAATGTTTTCTGTGAAGCTGCCTGGGAAAGAAAGGAAAGGATGGGCTCCCTTCTGGTAAATCCTTGTCCCAAATATGCATTGTGCCATGAAGTAGGTGCTGATTGCTGCTACCAGATTTACTGGGTATTGGGTGTCATTTTCTGTTGTGCATGCTGTGGCAACGACATGACATTCGAATCTGGAGAGACCAGGAAGCTAAAAAAATGAGTTGAGGGGAAAATATTTTTGGATGAGAGAATGGCAGATGAAAAACAGCATACAAATACTTGTTTGTTACTACAGATCTTAAGTATTGCTGAAAAAAGAAACTTCTTTTGTCTAAGCTTTTTGTCTTGCACTCATCAGGATAATTCACAAGAAAAAATCAATGTCAGGGGAAACCAGATATTTATAATGTATGAGAAGAGAGTGCGGGATGGTTGGCAAGTGGACTCTGATTGGTAGAGGCATTGCCATGGGGAATGCACTGATTGGTGACTGACAGTTAACTGCCAAGCATTATTTGAAATTCAAACCAGGCAGCTTGATTCTGATTGGTCTAGATGTTACCCTAGGGAATTAACCAGCGAATGGCTGTCACTTATTTTGTTTAGCTGAAACCAGTGCAATGTGTGCACATGTTCTTTCTGTCTGCAAAGAACAGCGCCCTGTATATTAATATATGTAGCTTTCAGGACACGCAAATGCACCACACTGTGAGCCTGACTGACAATCTTAAATTAGTTGTCAGTGTAATTCGTAGAACACTGAGGATTATTTAGCAAATGTTGTCCAATCGTGGAATCACATTTAATGCTGGGCACTGTTTTGAGTTTTGCAAGCATGGACTGGTTGGGTACGGTTGGTACCTTGCCCATTGCAATAAGCAGAAGGGACAAGCTGTTTGATACGATCCGCCAGCCTTTGGGGCATACGGCCTACATGCATAACATCACACTGGCACTGAGATTCATACACCACATTACTCATTTGTTTGATAAGCAGAACAGGATGGCAGCATCCTGTTAGTGGTGAATACCACTCAGGTATAGTAGCAGCGTGAAACAGCTAGCTTCACCTGTTGCTCAAATTTTTGAGATATCTTGCCCTTCCAGGGTAATGTGAGGTAGACTGGGCACTTTTCAGGGTACGAAAGTGATGGCCTTGGGAGGTTGAGTTTGTGCGATATACAGCACAAAATGATCTGATTATGGTAGTCATTATCTCGCAGGATATATTTGATGCATCTTCTTTCAACACCATGGTAAACAAACGGCTCGGGCACTATTTACGAGGTTGTCAATAAGGCCAATCTTATATTGTGTGGAACTGTAAGAGTCTCAATGCGTGTTTCCCCTGACATTGGTATTTTCTTGTGAATTATCCTGATGAGTGCAAAACAGAAAAGCATCGCCAAAAGAGATCATTTTTTTTCAAAAATACAATATAATTATAAGTGTAGGGTATTTCACATGGTTATCCATGGTGTCAAAATAGTTAAGAATAAAGTCAAGAGGATTTAGGCACATCAGCATACTGTGTTTAATGTGTTCATCACTGGAACGAAAAACCAAATAGACTCCAGAACTGTACAGTTACAATATAGTGCAAGTTGGAAAAAGTCTATGCTTAAGACTGGCACCCAGAACTGGACACAGTATCCCAGATGAGGCCTACCTTGTGTCTTATACAAGTTCAACATGACTTCCTCACTCTTGTACTCCATGCCCTTATTCATAAAGCTTGTGATACTATATGCTTTCTTAGCTGCTCTCTCAACATGCCCTGCTATCTTCAATTATCTATGTACGTACAAACCGAGTTCCTCTGCTCCTGCACCTCCTCTGGAGGCTCTCCCTTTATTTCCTATATTCCCCTATACTGTCTCACTATACCTTTCCTGCCAAAACGAATTACCTCAAACTTCTCTGCATTGAACTTCATCTGCCACTTGCCTGCCCAATCCACCAACGCAACAATCTCCTTTTGAAGTTCAAGACTACCCCCACCCGCTACAATTGACAATATTTCCTATCATTTTATCTGCAAATTTTGAAGTCATGCCCTGCACACCAGTCTGTCATCAATATATATCAGGAAGAACAAAGGTCCCAACACTGACCCTGAGGAACTCCACTTCAAACTTTCCTCCAGTCTGAAAAACAACCATTTATCACTACTCTCTATTTCCTGTCACTCAGCCAATTTCTTATCCAAGTGTCTACTTTCCCTTTTATTCCATGACCTAGAATTTTGTTCACAAATTTGTTATGTGGCACTGTATTAAATGCCTTTTGAAAATCCATATGCACCACATCAACAGTGTTTCCTTTATCAGATGTCTGTTATCTCCCCAAAAAACTCCAAGTTAGTTAAACATGATTTTCCCTTGATGAATCCCTGCTGGCTTTCCTTAATTATCCTGCATTTGTCTAAGTGATTATTGATTTTATCCCGCACTTTAGTTTCCAGAAGTTTCCCTACCACTGAGATCAAACTGACTGGCAGGTAGTTGCCTTTATCCTAGCACGTCTTTTTGAACAAGGGTGTAACATTCACAGGATCCCAGAATTGTTACAGTGCAGAAGGAGGCCATTCGGCCCATCGTGTCTGTACCCGCTCTCCGATTGAGCGATTCACGCAATGCCATTTTCACACCTTTTCACTGAAACTCTGCACATTTTTCCTTTTCAAGTAACAGACTAATATCCTTTTGAATCCTTTGATTGAACCTGCCTCCACCACACTCTCAGGCAGTTCATTCCAGACCTTAACCACTCGCTACATTAAAAAGTTTTTTCTTATATTGCTTTTACCTCTTTTGCCAATTACTTTAAATCTGTGCCCTTGGCTTCTCGATCCTTTCATGGTTGAGAACAGTTTCTCCCAACTACTCTGACCAGACCAGATTTTGAAAACCTCTATCAAATCCCCTCTCAGCCTCCTTTCCCGCAAAGAAAATAGGCCCAACTTCTCCAATTAATCGTCATTACTGAAGTTTCTCATCCCTGGAACCATTCTCGTGAATCTTTTCTGCATTTCACATCCTCCTCAAAGTGCAGTATAAAGCCATCTGGTTTTTTTTGTTTCAATAGACTCCACTGTTCATATTTCTCAGGGTTTATTATTACAGTTTTTAGTTATTATTTTTTATTATTATATTATTTTTAATCGCAGTCCTCTGGCACCTCCTGTATCTAAGGAAGCCTGGAAGATTATCACTAACCTCTTCAATTTCCACTTTCACTTCCCTCATTACCCTTGGCTGCATCTCATCCGGCCCTGGCACCTTATCTATTTTAAGCAAAGATAGCCTTTCCATACCTCCCCCCCATCTCAATTGTAAGCTCTTCTAGTGTACCAGTTACCTCCTCTCTCATCTCAGCCTGGGTAACAAGCTCTTCCTTTGTAAAGACAGATGCAAAGTACTCATTCAACACCTCTGCTTTTCCTCCAGCCTCCATATGCAAGTCCTCTTTTGTTGCCCCTAATCGGCCCTACTCTTTCTTTTATCCCCCTTTTATTATTTATATGCTTATAGAAGATCTTGGGATTCCCTTTTACGTTCATTGCCAGCCTCTTTTCATGCTCTCTTGCTTTTCTTAATAGTTTCTTCACTTCCCCTCTGGTCCTTCACCATTCAGCCTGATTCTCCATTGTATTTTCTGCCTGACATCTGTCATATGCGCACTTCATTTTCATCTTTATCTCTGTCATCATCCAGGTCACTCTGGATTTATTTGTCCTATCTTTCCCCTTCAAGGGAATGTGCCTTGACATTGTCCGCAATACTTTTTCTTTGAAGGTGGCCCATTGTTCAGCCACCATCTTTTTTGCCAACATTTGATTCCAACCCACTCCACTCATGCATTCTCGTCCCATCGAAGTTGGCTTTCCCCCAATTAATTATCCCTGCTCTGGATTGTTCTCTGTCCTTTTCCATGATTAACCTAAACCTTATGGTACAATGGTCATTGTCCCCTCGAGGCACTCTCACTGATATTTGATCCACTTGGGCCAACTCATTCCCCAGAATCCAGCCCAAAAGTGCATGTCCTCTCATTGGACTGGAAACATACTGCTGTAGAAAATTATCTTGATCACATTCCAGGAACTCTCGCCCCTCTTGTCCTTTTCTACTATTCCTATCCTAGTCTATATTTGGTTAATTGTAGTCCCCCATTATGATTACTCTATAACTCATGCACCTCTCAGTAATTTCTTTGTAATTTTGTTTTTCCACATCCCTTCCACTAGGTGGTGGTTTATATACTACACCAATCAATGTATTGCACCTTTCCCAATCCTTACCTCTAGCCAGAGAGATCCTGTCCTTGACCTCTTTGGAACATCCCCTCTCTCCGGTACTTTAATGCCGTCCTTAACCAATATTGCCACTTCACCACCCCCCCCCCCCCCTCACTTTTCTTTCTTTCCTGTCTTTCCAAAACACCTTGGACCCAGGAATATTTAGCACCCAGCCCTGCCCTCCTTGAGCCAGGTATCTGTTATGGCAATGATATCATAGTTCCATTTGTCAACCTGTGCCTGCAGTTCACCAATTTTATTAATCACCATGCATTCACATACATGCACATTAGCCCTGATTTAGACTTTTTTATCTTCCTGCTTATTCTGACCTCATCTAATGACTTACTGTTGCCCTCTCTAATTCTATCAAACTCTCTATAAATTCTGTCTACCTTGATGCAACTCTCTGATATATCCTCGTTATCAATTGATACTTCACTACTTCCCACTGCCAGTTTTTCTCCTCTGCACTCTGAATTTCCCCCCAGGTTCTCATCCCCTTGCCAATCTAGTTTAAACCCTCCCCAATAGCACAGCAAACCTCCCCGCGAGGACACTAGTCCCAGTCCTGTTAAGGTGTGACCTCTCGTTCTTGTACAGGTCCCATCTGCCCCAGAACCGATCCCAATGCATCAGAAATCTAAAGCCCTCCCTCCTACTCAATTTCTTCAGCCATGTGTTGAACTGTTCAATCTTTCTATTCTTATGTTCGCTAGCACATAGCACTGGGAGTAATCCTGAGATTACTGCTCTTGATGTCCTGCTTTTTAATTCCCCTCCTAACTCCCTAAAATCTGCTTTCAGGACCTCATCCCTTTTCCTACCTATGTCATTGGTTCCACTGTGGACCACAACCTCTGGCTGTTCACCCTCCCCCAAAAGGATGTCCTGCAGCTGCTCTGTGACATCCTTGACCCTGACAGCAGGGAGGCAACATACCATCCTGGAACCACATCTACGGCCACAAAAACATCTGACTGCTCCCTGAACTATGGAATCCTCTACTACTATAGCACTTGCACTCTTCCTCCCATCCTGTGCAGCTGAGCCACCTGTAGTGCCACGGACTTGGGTCTTGCTGCAGCCCTCTGAGGAACCATCTCGCTCACCAGTATCCATAATAGAAAAGCGGTCAGAGAGCGAGTTAGCCTTGGGATTCCTGCATTACCCGCCTGTTTCTCTTAGATACTCTGGCGGCCACCCATTCCCTCTCTGCCTGTGTACTTCTTAGCTGCAGTGTGATGACCTCTCTAAACGTGCTTTCCACGTAATTTTCTGAAGGCCCTGTGTGTGTGTAAATGACTTAATTAAGCTGGGGAAAGGTTACTAGAAGATTGTCTAGGAGGTTTAAAACATAAAAGGATAGTGGTGTTAGTTTTGTGCATTTATGAAGGGTTTGAGGTATAAGTGAATAGGTTGGATCTAACATTTGCATTTTTAGATAAGTTGAGAGTTCATTTGAATATCAAAGTAAAGTCAGAGGTAATAAGAAACATGTTTGCATCCTGCAAGAATTCCATAGGTAAAGAGAAGAGGGTATATTACATTTTATTGACCCAAAAGTGCAGACAAAATAGAAAAATGAACAATTTTATATTTGGAAGGATTTAAGCTTCAAAGAAGTGTGCGAACAATGGAACCTGAGATGAAAGCGGCGGCGGTGGTGGGGGGGAACTGGACCTGTTACCTGTTGGCTGTTAGCTGTAGCTGTTGGCTGTGTGAGGACGATCTCTGGGAAACTGCTCTGGGCTGGGAGTAGATGCAGTTTGAATCAGCCGCCCAGCTAAGCCAAAAAAGTCTTAGCTTGCAAAAAGCAGTCTTGTTCTAAAGTCTTGGATTTCCACAGCAAAGTGAGAGAGACTTTAAGAGATCGTGTGGTGTGCCTTTATTAAAGCTACAGCAGTTTGACTTGGGTAATACTGGATTTTTATAGTTAAACATCTGTAAGGGAGTGTTGCCTGGAAGGTGTTTACTTACGGGTCTAAGTAGGGAGTTTGGGGAAATGTTTTGTAAAACTAATTTTAACCGTGTAACTGTAATCTAGTGTGCTTAAGTTTTCTTTTATTCTTGTTAATAAAAGTTTTATTTTTAAAATCCTAAAAGTGTTACTGGACTTCTTGCTGCTGAGATCAGTACACTTTCTTCTCATTTTCAGAATACAAAAAAAAGGGTATGACCTGTTAGCCAAGTTTCCTTCTAGGATTTGGTTTGCTCAGCAATTAACATCTGCTATGGTCATAACACAACATATCCAGAATCATTTAGGAAGCTGGCTGTTGCGTAGGGTGTGGGGGCCGGCACAGAGGATGAACCTGAATAGGCCAAATGTCATCTGTATTTTACTTTGTGAATTCAGTTTATATTTTCAGGTAAAAGCAAAATACTGCTGAGGCTGGAAGAAGAGTCTGAAGAAGATTCATACGGACTCAAAACATTAACTCTGTTTCTTCACAGATGCTGCCAGAACTCCTGAATTTTTCCAGCATTTTTTGTATTTTCAGATGCCTGTAGGGATCTGTGTTGTGGTAAACCATTTGTTTCAAATGCTGAATCCATGGTGCAGAATTGAGATTCTCACACTGACTTTCCTTGGTATTGCATAGAATTTACACAGAAACAAGCCTTTAGGCCTATCTGACCTATACTTTTATGCTCTATGTAAAGTGCCTCTTGCCCTTCTTTATCTAACCATTATCAGCACATTCTGATCTTTTATCCCTTATGGTATGTACCCAGATGTTCCTTAAATCTATGCTTTTTAACTACTCCATGTGGTAGCAAATTCCAAATTTTAACCACTATGCTTCAGTAAATAAAATTTATTACATAAATGTAATGAGTGGCTACAGCAATTGTATATGCAAAATTGTACCAAACTGCATGTGTTCAGTGAGGGTGTCTAGTAGTGATCATGTATTTTTGAAAATAAGAAAAAAAATAGAACAGTTGAAACTTTCACTTTCTTAGAATCTGCTTTTAAGAAGCAAATGCTGCCCCCACCCCCCCACCATCCCCAGATATTGCTGAGTGAATGAATTGGAGAGAATCACAAGATTTATTTGGCTCATCCCAGCTCATTCACCCAAACCAGTTTACAATGCTTCCATCACAGCTTTCAACTATCTTTTAAACGTTTGCTATGTTTTTGCCTCCACTATCATAGCCCGGAAGACAGATCAAGATTTGATCACTTTTTAAGAACTTCCTGACATCAGATGCTGAGCCAACGGTTGGGTTAATATCTAAAAAGGTGTGATCATTAATCCAGTGTGCTTCACCGATCTTGTAATTTAATACTGTAATCAGTTAGTCCTCCAATTTTAACCCTGATAATTCCTCCAAGCCATTTTCCCCAACATGATTCCATTTAAACAAAATCAAAGACCGAATATGAATCTAAGTTTTGGTTTAGATTTAGTTGTTTGTGTTTATTTTGTAGACGGTATACTGTCAGATTCTGGTTTAAAGATTATTGCACTGCATGCCCTGAAGTGTGCACAGATTGCTGTCAATCCAGTCATCTGACAAGTCAGTGTGCACTTAACTAACACCCCAAATTTATATTATGATCTGACAGAATTACGCCTTGGTTTACTGTGTACTCAATGGCTCTATGTATTAGGGAACAGGAGGTGGCGATCTGATTTCCTTATAACATATAATCTGCACTGTTCACACTGTAACCATATTTGTTCAAGTTGGTAATTGCAATATTTCTTCTGACAAGCACCATGCTATACATGTCGCAGCGGATTCCCAGATTTGAATTCCTACCGGACCACAGCTGCAACAGCAGTACTGGCGCTTCAGCGGGGGCTCCATTGGTTTAGGAGGGCTAGGGAAATGGAAATTATCGCGCTTTACCGCACACTGAATGTTGACTAACTATCCCTGTTGAAAAGTGAAAGGAAAGACACGATTGGGTGTGGCTCCAATTACCTCTGTCTGCACATACATGTGAAGAATGGCTGATTGAGTGAGATGACAAAGTATGACTGGTGCCTGGAAACCATATCCCATGGAAAACTGGAGAAGGGCAGAATGCTTTAACAAGTGAAAAGGAGGAAGCATTTTTATGCATATTTTATTCTCTATTACACTTATTTTCCTACAGGAATTCATGTGTTGAAAGAATTGAGTTATAGAAGGGTTCACCTGGGACTATCTGTTCATCCTGCACATATTGTGAGTAACCTCAAATATTGTCCTTTTGCTGTCTGCTGTCTGTAAAATTTTCTTTCTTTTTATCATTTATTTGGATGATAGTGAGCTTTGTATGATGCAAGTTGATGCTATGATTTAATTGTGCAGTAATTTTGACACAGGCCAAGTCACCTGAGGGGAAGTGGAGTGACAGGTAAACATCCTCCAAAGGGAGGAGAAAATAGTCACCATGGGCCAATTGACTAACTCTTGGCATTAGAAAATTTGGGATTTTAAAGGTTCAGGATCTTAACAATGTCTCTTCAAGCTGTAAGATGTGCATCTGTATACTCTATCACTGAATCCTCTCCTAGATTTCCTAACTTTAGACCAGGTATCTTAAAATCTGAGTCGTAAATCATGCAGGCAAGCTCCTACCAGTAAAACAGCCACTAGACGGTTCAGCCAGTTTATCTCTACTGAATATAATAGAAGGGACGATACCCCCTGATCTTCCCCTCTGCAATGCTGAACGTTTAGTGCTCAGCAAAGGACTTAGTTTCATACTCTTACGCCCTCATCTCAATGAATTTCGGGCTCGGCACGATGCTGAACTCTTCTTCCGCCACCTTCGTCTCCATGTTCACTTCTTTGGGCAGGAGTCCTCTCCCCATTCAACAGATCCTTTTACCCACCTCCAGTATTCTCCCTCCACCTGGACCCCTCCCTCTGGTTTCTTACCTTCTCTTGATCTTTTCATTGAGAACTGTTGGCATGACGTCTCAATTTCTCTGCTCCTGTCACCCAGTCTAACCTGTCACTCTCTGAACTTGCTGCACTCTGTTCTCTCAGGTCCAACCCTGACATTGGTCATCAAACCCGCTGACAAGGGTGGTACTGTTGTTATCTGGCGCACCGACCTCTAACTCGCGGAGGCTGAGCGTCAACTTGCAGACGCTTCCTCCTTCCTCCCCCTGGACCATGACCCCACCACTGAACATCAAGCCATTGTTTCCAGGACTGTTACTGAACTCATCTCCTCTGGAGATCTTCCTTCCACAGCTTCCAACCTGATAGTCTCCCAATCTTGGACGGCCCGCTTCTACCTCCTACCCAAAATCCACAAACAGGACTGTCCCGGCAGATCGATCGTGTCAGCCTGTTCCTGCCCCACGGAACTCATTTCTTGCTACCTTGACTCCATTCTCTCTTCCCTTGTCCAGTCCCTTCCCACCTACATCCGTGATTCCTCTGACAGCCTACATCATGTCAACAATTTTTAGTTCCCTGGCCCCAACCGTCTTCACCATGGGCGTCCAAGCCCTCTACACCTCCATCCCCCACTGGGATGGTCTGAGGGCTCTCCGCTTCTTCCTCGAACAGAGGCCCGAACAATCCCCATCCACCACTACTCTCCTCCGTCTGTCTGAACTTGTTCACACACTGAACAATTTCTCCTTAAACTCCTCTCACTTCCTCCAAATAAAAGGTGTGGCTATGGGTACCCGCATGGGCCCCAGCTATGCCAGTCTCTTTATGGGGTATGTGGAACATTCCTTGATCCAGCCCCCTCCCACAACTCTTTCTCCGGTTCATCGATGATTACTTCGGTGCTGCTTCATGCTCTCGTCTGGACCTGGAAAAATTTATTAATTTTGCTTCCAATTTCCACCCCTCCATCATTTTCACATGGTTCATCTCTGACCCTTCTCTTCCCTTCCTTGACCTCTCTGTCTCAATTTCTGGTGATAGACTGTCCATCAATATCCATTACAAGCCTACCAACTCCCACAGCCAGCTCGACTACAGCTCCTCACACCCCGCTTCCTGTAAGGACTCCATCCCATTCTCTCAGTTGCTTTGCCTCTTGCATCTGTTCTGATGATGCCACTTTCAAAAACAGTTCCTCTGACATGTCCTCCTTCTTCTTAACCGAGGTTTTCCACCCACGGTGGTTGACAGGGCCCTCAACCGTGTCCGGCCCATCTCCCGCCCATCCGCCCTCACACCTTCTCCCTCCCAGAAACATGATAGGGTCCCCCTTGTCCTCACTTATCACCCCACTAGCCTCTGCATTCAAAGGATCATCCTCCGCCTTTTCCGCCTACTCCTGCATGATGCCACCACCAAACACATCTTCCCTTCACCCCCCCCCCGACAGCATTCCACAGATATCGTTCCCTCCAGGACACCCTGGTCCATTCCTCCATCACCCCCTACACCTCAACCCCTTCCCATGGCATCTTCCCATGCAACCACAGAAGGTGTAACACCTGCCCCTTTACTTCCCCTCTCCTCACCGTCCAAGGACCCAAACACTCCTTTCAAGTGAAGCAGCATTTCACTTGCACTTCCCTCAATTTAGTCTACTGCATTCATTGCGCCCAATGCGGTTTCCTCTACATTGGAGAGACCAAACGCAGACTGGGTGACCGCTTTGCGGAACACCTTCAGTCTGTCCGCAAGCATGACCCAGACCTCCCTATTGCTTGCCATTTCAACACTCCACCCTGCTCTCATGCCCACATGTCCGTCCTTGGCCTGCTGCATTGTTCCAGTGAAGCTGAAAGCAAACTGGAGGAACAGCACCTCATCTTCTGACTAGGCACTTTATAGTCTTCTGGACTGAATATTGAGTTCAACAGTTTTAGAGCTTGAACTCTCTCCTCCATCCCTGCCCCCTTTCCGATTTCCCACCCCCCCACCCCTTTTTTTCCAATAATTTATATAGATTTTTCTTTTCCCACCTATTTCCATTATTTTTAAATGTATTTCCATCCATTGTTTTATCTCAACCTTTTAGCCTTTTTTGATTCCTTCACTGCACCCCACCCCCACTCGGGCTATCTGTACATTGCTCGTCCTGCTTTTTACCCTTAATTAGCACATTCCTCAGATAATATCACCACCTTCAACACCTCTTTGTCCTTTTGTCTATGACACCTTTTGGTTATCTCCACTTATCGCTGGCCCTCTATCCAGCTCTACCCCCCACCACCTTCAAAACCAGCTTATATTTCACCTCTTTTCTATTTTTACTTAGTTCTGTTGAAGGGTCATTCAGACTCGAAACGTTAACTATGACTCCTCTCCGCAGATGCTGCCAGACCTGCTGAGTTTTTCCAGGTATTTTTGTTTTTATAATAGAAGGGCTGTTCAGTATGAAATGCACAGTGAATGCTGGCAATGCTAAGCTATTGCCTTCTCAGACCTGTGCCTTTGGTGATATGGGTTTATTGGGTTATCTTGTCTGAAGGACAGATAATTGGCCTGCATACAGGTGTGCTTGACCAAGATAGCCTGGTATAGGTGTGAACCACTTTTATGTGAAGACTCTGCTACGTCCAACCGAAATTTGGGTACTTCAATAGTTTCACTTATGCCGACTTGCCATTCTTTGACTGAAAGCAGTTGCTTTTCATGACTTTTGACCTTTAGGAAATGAGCCTGAAAGGGAGGGTGAATCCTAATGTTTCCCCCGCAAGTATTTGTGATGAAAACCCTACAATAAACTCTGACAACATCGGTAACACAGCTTCTGAGAGAGAGCAAATGAGAGAGAAGATAGGTTAATGTTTTGCTTGTAACCATTAAACTGAACATTGAAAGTTTAACCCTACCTACCTTTCATTTCCAGAGGTTGATCATTCACGAGGCCTCTGGAACTTCCATTTTCATTCAAATTTCCAATGTTCAGTTTTCATTTCTGCCTCAATTGGCAAGTGCGGCATCATTTGCCACTAAAACCCAAGTTGATATTCATCATTTTTAATCTTGAAGTTAATGCCTCCCTTGTAAAGATGGGGCAGAGCAAAAGACTTGAAAAAAGCTTTTGGTGGCTTTTGTCACTCACAAGATTAAGGGGCAGTCTGATTAGGGTTTCAATCATTAACTCTTTCTGAGAGGGTGAAAATTTTTATGTCGAGAGTCAGTAGGGAGAATAGACTAGGGATCACAAAAACAATGGGGTAAGTTGTTGTATTCAAGAGGGCCATGTGGTGAAGGATAGAACTAGAGTCAACCTTTACATACTTTCATAAGAATTTTATTTACAGAGATGCACATTATAAACTCACACCTCCTAACTCAACAACCACAGTTTCAGTCTGTTCCTATTTTTTGGGCACAAGTTAATGCCACTACCTGCATACAATTAAATCAATGAATATACAGTTAACAAAAGTATTTTTTGCGAACACATTATAACATAGAAACACCCAAAAAAATGGCTTGACAGGTTAAATGCTGAGAG
Source organism: Carcharodon carcharias (assembly GCF_017639515.1). Classification (NCBI taxonomy): domain Eukaryota; kingdom Metazoa; phylum Chordata; class Chondrichthyes; order Lamniformes; family Lamnidae; genus Carcharodon; species Carcharodon carcharias. The sequence goes on along the minus strand of NC_054478.1, from coordinate 19,378,870 downwards.
GTTGCTTCCCCTTGTGGGAGGGCTTAGGACCAGAGAGCCATAATCTCAGAGTAAGGGGGCGCCCATTTAAAAAAGAGATGAGGAATTTCTTCTCTGAGAGTAGCTAATCTGTGGAATTCTTTACTACAGAGGGCTGTAGAGGCTGGGTTGTTATGTCAAGGCTGCGAAAGACAGATTTTTAATCAGTAAGGAAATCAAGGATTATGGGGAAAAGGCAGGAAAGCGGAGTTGAGGATTATCAGATCAGCCATGATCTCATTGAATGGTGGAGCAGACTCAATGGGCCGAATGGCCTACTTCTGCTCCTATGTCTTATGGACAAGAAAGACTAACTGGTTTATCCAGACATGGTACTCTTTGCCCCTACCACCCATCCCTCCTCTGCAAGTCACGACATTTAATCAGAGATGCAAAAACAAGGGAAATTACTTTTTAATTTAGAGGTGATGGGGAAAACTTCTGGTTCTTATCAGTACAATCCCCAGAGATAATTGAACATGTTCCTAGAGTCTGTAGTAATAGATATCATTATACATGGCTAGTGCTCCACCTACTCTGTGTAATTAAAGATGTCTTCCACTGTCAGGAGCTTGTCTAGCTGATTTTTTTGAAGGGCTGCGGTGAATCTACACTTGCCACACGATCTGGCATTCTGTTCCAGAGGCTGATGACTGCCAAAAAGAAGTAAAGCGGAACCAAGCTTCGTAAATTGTGATAAAATAAGAATTCCTATAAGGCAGGAAGCAACAAAAGTCAACACATATTCTGGTGCATAGCAGCCTTTTATTTGCTGAATTTTACATGGGAGACCACAGTATTACATCTTAAAAAAAAATAAAAGAAAAATACCACCTTGAGTTCTGTTATGCAGTGAAGAATTATTTACAATATTTTGCAATATGATCACCAACCAGGTTGAGAAGTTCAAGTCTCATTAAAGTGAGATTTCTGCAGGTCACTTCTAAATATAAAGGGGAATTGCATTGAAGCAGAGTTTTCATAACCAGATGTATAGGAGGGAAAATGGGAGTTTAGAAATGGTTGCATTAAAATGGAACTTGCAATTGGACGAGTTGCAAATACATGAGTATGATTATACCTGCTGGCAACTTACTCAATTCTAGATGTCTTTGTAATTTGTATTAACGTCCCCTAGTCCTTCCCTCAAGTCTAGCTTAAATACCTATCCACCCGAACAAAACTAGTTCCTTCATTATTTTAAAGATCTGACCTGTATCACCTCGAGCTTTACCTTTCCTGGAGACCCTGCAGTGAAAACAGCCCCAGCTCATTGAGCTTATCTTGCTAACAACCCTAAGACTGCGTGTTTTTCAAGTAGCTCTTATGGACCTACTATAGGACCTCAATACCCCCAACAGGTAAAGGAACCAAAACCAGATGCAGCCATATCAAGGCCTTATAAAAATTAAGTATTATGTTTCTAGTTTTCTACTTAACAGTCGTAGTGATACATCCTACAACCCTGTTCACTTTCCCAAGGCTCCTTGATGCTTGTTGTGCACCTTTATTATTTCATATGTGTATCCCCTGCCCCCCTTTTCTGGAATATCCCACCAGAGGAAATATTTTTTTCTCTATCCATCCTATCTAATCTTTTGTCATCTTAGATACCTGGGTGCGATCAACCCTAAACCTATATACAAAGGAATACAAGGCACATTTATGCAACCTGGCTTCGTAAATTAATCCTGTCATTCTGGGGAATCTGCTCTGTATATCCTCCAAGGCCAATGTATCCTTTCAGAGTTGCAGTGCCCAGAACTGAATTCCAGGTGGGACCTGAACAAGGCTCTGTAAAACAGAAGCATCACTTACTGCCCTTATATTCCAGCTGCTTCCAGATAAAAGCTGATCTTCCATTAGCATTTCAGTTACCTTACTACTAGCTTGTAGTGATTTATGTACATGGGCGCTGTTATGATCCCACCTGATGTTATTATTGGACAAGTCAGATCCCAGAATGGAACCTGGCTTGATAGACCATAATTTTTTTTTCAACAGTGGAGGGTACTTACTGAAACAAATTTACAGGAGTCTGCTGTTGACTTTTTAATAAAAAGATAAAACATTCATTAAACATTCAAGAAACATTAATTATATTGCACTAGAGAATAAAAAGGTTGGAAAAATTTCAACACAGACACCAAGGCAAAAAACGATTCAAACTCAGGCTATCCCTTTTATCCCAGCAATACCCTTACAGACCCAACACTCCAGTGAAGAGGTACCGCTATTTCCAAATCAAGGCTAGAGTTGGGTCAGTTCCAGTGGACTTCAGAGCATTTCACTAGAAGTCCTTCCACAATTGGTACGTCCCTTGAGATATCCAGATAACTCACTCTAAATTCACTATTACTTTAACTTTAGAGTCATACACATGAGTTCCTTAAATGCATTTCCCCAGCAGTCTGGCATCATTTCCAGCTAGATGGAGTCTTAGACCTTTTCTGCCTTCACTCTCTGATGAACCCATACCAACTAAAGTAAAATCTGCCTGTGGTCCCCATGTGTCTCTGTGGGTCTCTCTCTGATCCCCTGTTGCTAGGAAACGGCACAGCTTTTTTTCTACTTTGTTTTAACTTACCTAAACTACTAATTCCTTGGCAACCCATCTCTTCACTTCAAGAGTCATAAAACCTCACTAAAAATGTATGTATACAAACAGAGCCTGGAGACCTCCCTGCTCCATCTCAAAAAAAACTATAAAATGCAACCAAACCCAGGTTTCTCCTTTTCTCAACACACGAATTTTAAAAAAGTACAAATTAAAGCTATATTTTGCCACTAACACCCACAAATACAAAATATAATACAAATATAACACTTAAAACTACATCTAGTTCCTAACCAAATCATTTTGTTCCTCCACGGTTCCTAGTTTCTCACCAGTAAGAGAACAATCTGATTTGTCTCTCTTGGATCCAAAATTCTTTCCTACTTGGAACTTAGTTCTTCATATTCGATTAATTTGCCTGTGTCCCTTTGTAAATTGCTGATTCTATCACTGTGTCTCTTAACTTAGTGCCAGTTGCAAACTTAGATATCCAACTCTCTACTCCTGCATCCAAATTATTGATCCATATAATGGTGAAAAGTACCTAAACTGTCTTATTTCCCTCAATAACAATTATTTTATTAGAAAGTTATCCCATCTATTTACAGTGGGGAGCACTACTCATCATATCCGGCTAATCAAATTACATTCCCATTATCTCTACTCACCACCTAACAAGTCACAAGATTATTTCCAATTTTGCACACTTTCATGTTTGGCAAAATTCCCTGCTGTATCGACTGCCCTCTTGAATCTGCAGTGGCTACAGACGATCCTCCTTGCTATAATTTCAGTTATTAATTATATTTGAGTTACCCCAGGTAATAATGAAAATTTCAATTTTTCCTCTTGCCAGTGGCACCCACCTGGACTTAATTTCACTCCAAGGCTGGACCTTAGCTTAATCGGAGAATGCAAGATAAATCCTTCCCAGACGTAAGAGCATCACACTGTGAATTGGAGGTAGGGAAAGTCAGCAGTTGCTAATGTTTGGAACCAAAGCTGATTTGTGCCTTGATACTTTAAAGTTTCAGTTAATATCTAATCCTTTTTTGAGCATATTTGGTGTAATAAAACAAACTTTGTCAGGTATGAGTCCTCTTCAATATTTTCATTTTGTTTTGCAGTAGTTCTCTAAGAGGAAAGGAATCTCATTAATGTAACTCTGTTAAAGACCTGTGGATGTTCTAAATTGCTTTACAAACTTTGTGAAGAATAGTCACTGTTGTTAAATAGGAAATGTGCAGCCAACTTGCACACAGCAAACTCCAAAAACAGCAATGGGACAAATGACCAGCTGATCTATTTTGGTGATATTGGTTGAGTAATTTTAATTGCTTCATTTCCACCAGTGCCTTTGGCTGCTCAGGCACTGAGCTCTGGAATTCTCTCCACAAATTTCTCTGTCCCTCAACCTCTCTCTCCTTTAAACCACACCTCTTTGTTCAAGAACTTAACCATCTGCACTAATGTTGCCTTATGTGACTTAGTATTAAATTTTGCTTTGACGCTCCTGGGACATTTTATTACCTTAAAGCCACTGTATAAGTACGAGTAATTGTTGATAAATAGTGGCTAGGACGCTCTGAGAATGCCCCTTCCTAGCAGGAACATCCTGGGTATTTTGCGTCCACATTAGAAGCTGGAAAGAGTCTTGTTGCATTGGAGTGTCAATCTAGATAAATCATGTTCAAAGCCTCTAGCAGGGAGGCTTGAGCCCACTGAACCTGGACCATGCAAGAATGTTACTACAGAACCAAGACTGATGGTGTAGCTATAGGGAGGGTTATGCTTTGATTTGTTTAAACCACATTACGTAAGGCCTTCATAGCCTTACTTGATATCCACTGATAAGTTTGCTGAAACCCAAAATGGAAATATGTTGCATAAGTAGGACACATATTGAAGGGTGGCTGCTTTGTAAGGATCATGGGTGTCATAGGTTCTTAGAGTATCCTCTGTCTAATAATTAAAGCTAAATGGGGGGGTGACGCAGAGGTGCAGAACTAAACCTGTTTAACAGGAGACCTGTTTTGTTTTATTCGCAGTCGAGAAATGATGCCAAAAAAGAAAATAACTGTGAATCAAGAACCTAATCTTACTCCACAGCAACCAGTGGAAATCCAGCAGTCACCCTGATGGCCAACAGACTACCAAAGCTGGCTCATGGAGTATTCCTTGTCATCCACCCAACACCTCTGGAAGTGATGCTTACAGCTGATTGACGATAGCTTGATCTCTCAGATTCATAAGTCTACCTCAGTTGAGGAAGAAGGCAGGGGAGGAGGGCAATGAACACTTGCCAAAAGCAGGTCTTGCTTCACTTTGTGTTTGACACAGACCCTCCTTGATTTAATTTCCTATGACACACCAGCTATTCACCACATTGTAAAACGTACACTGCATCTAAACGATTCTAAGCCTTATTGAACTGCCAAATTAAAATTTTACCAGCTTTCCGCCCAGCAGCCTTTGATGTTCAAGAATCTTCACAGAACAATCCTCAGGCTGCAAAATGCAGGATAACACCATTGCTGTCTCTCCATAGTTAACAATTTTTACAGTGTGGTGAATGGCTTTACAGTTGGCGTGGGAATATTTTATCTGCCAAACAAAATCACCCAGAAAGTGTCTGTACCCCACAAAGATATTTTAAACAGCACAGTGACCTGCAGGAACAGTTACGATGAGAAAAGTGGATATTCTCTTGTCCCTAATTTTGATTTATTAATTTTTAAAATTTATTGTTGAGACCTGGTGCACTCTTTCACTAAGTTATTTAGTCCATTCCTTACCTGCTGTACTGGGCTGTGAGAATGTTTACTGCACTCCGCTGACACAGTGAGTACCTCGTTAGGTTAAAGATTATCACTCTTTTATAATGAAGCCTTTGAGACCAAAAATGGAGTCTTATATTTAGGAATTGCCTTTGAAATCACTGTAACAAGATATTGCTGTAGGATATTATACGAGAGTTCAGTTCTCAAAAGAAAATATGTTAGCAATTTAGCAATTCTGTAATATTTCATCTTGGCTACCTTGATGTATTGGGTATCGGTGGGAATCAGTTTTTACAGACACTGCAAAGTCTTGCCTATCGGCAGAAGCAATAGATAATTCAAGCTCTTGTATGGATGAGAACTAATGCGTAATTACCCACTGGTAAGTATCCAGACCTGTTAGAGGCTTTGGTAGAGTCAAGACAAACAAGCCTTTAGATCAGAGTTTCAGTACTTCTGGTGAAGTCCTGATCCAGATCTGCACACTGTTGTGACATGCATACTGCTATTACTGAGAGGCTGATCTGCAGTGCCTGCGGTATGGAAAAGGCTGTGCTGTTAAAAGGATACTGGTGCAGGATTCCTCATCTTTCTACTGAAGATTTTGTGCATTCTGATGTGGATGTCAAACTTGATTGTTCATTTTGTGGAGATTAAGTTATTTCACTCTCCACCCCTTACCGCCAAGTTTCTATGCACTTTTCCCATGTGATTTTTGGACCTTTTCCAGGCTGAGGACCAGCCCCTCTTCTCCTCCCCACCTCTTGAGGAAGAGTCTCAGCTCTGCTCACCAACTTGGCACTTTGTTGTTGCAAACTCGTGGGCATACCCACACTGCTAAGCCACTCAGCTGTTTGGAGATGAGAAGGGCGGAATTAACATTGAAGCTGCACTGGCCAATCTTACAATGTGTCAAGCAGCCTTGTTGAATTTTAGCTATTTTCTTCCATTTGATTCAAAGCAACAAAGTGAGGTGGAAGCTTGAAGCTGAACTTCTGATATTTTTTCAAATCTACTTAGAAGTGCTTAAGTTTATTTGTCATTTCCCAATAATTTAGCGCTGTGCATGTGTGTTGAATTAAATATTGAATTGAAGCAGACAGAATTGGCATTTGATGAAGAAGTCTTGCACTGCTGCCAAGTTGCACATCAGAAGATTGCATGAATGGAAGAGGTCTTTAGCCTGTTGTTCAACTCCTGGATTGTTGGAAGCTTGCAAGTACAAGTACCTTGAATGAAAGTAGAAGAGGTGGCAGGAGGACAAATTGGTTGAACATCTTGAACTGAGCAATGAGTACGAACGAGCCTTATGGGGTAGAGTTACTGCCTTTTGCTTTCTGATGCAGGTTTTTGTGACTTTATAGATGACCAGTTGAGTGCTTCATGTCCATTTTAGTTTCTCCTGTCCTGCCTGTCATCCCATTCCCTCAAAAAAAAATCCAAACAGGTTATACAAGGGAAGCATTTTTGTACTCAGGCTTCCAAATTTATTGGAGCAAGAACTTGGAGTTTCTTATAAAAGAGCGTTGCTGGTTTTGCATACATCTTTAACCCTTTCCTGGCTAAAGCAGAGGTAGGATCATCCTCTACAGGAATTGAAGCTCTTGAGTGAGAAAGGGTTAACGTGTCTAGCTGATGCCGTTAACTGCCCAATGATCAGTGACCATACTGAGCACTCAAGGAGTTCTGGCACAGCTGTGCACTGGAGTTTCCTGTTGCACTAACCCTGTAACTGGTGGCCGTGTAGTGATTGCCACAAGGCTGCTCTCTCAATATTTAATTTCTCCGATGATGAAAATGCATGTACTTTTTTTTTTCCTTAAAAATCTGTCGAAAGATCACAACCACGAGCTCCTCGGCTAATTTCTACCCTAGTCTTTTGCTGTGCGATAGAAGTCAAAAAGCTTTTGATCATTTTTAAATTATCTTGTGTATTCACCAATTTTGACATGTTTACAAGTTTGCTGTGAATTAGGAATGAAAGTAACTCTGACCGCCTTGAAATGATAACTGAAAGGTGATAGCTGCCTTGTGGGATTTCCGATGCGCTTTGTTTTAATAATGATGAATCTATCGTTGCAAGAATAATTAGTGATTCTCACCACCTAATGTCTCCCTCTTTCCCCTTGAGGTAATGGACAAGATTGCATTTGTAGCAATAATTCAAATAAATAAATTGTTTTTAAGAATATTTGTGTGCATGTTAATTAAAGTCATAGATGTCTAAAGCAATAGTGAAATATTACATTGGCTTAAACCTAGCAATTCTAGTGATGTAACTTTGAACCCATACCCACTTATACATATATATGGCTGCTTTAAATTGTATGCAGCCTATATTTGCGGCTTGCCCAGTGTCCTGTCTACTGAAAAGGACTATGTAAGAAATTCAACAAGGGCCTGCGTATCACCTGATTTAACCCATTGGTAAGGAATTGTTTACAAGACTGGCAGGGCCTGTGAATTTTTGCAAGTATTTAGTCTTTGGTTTTTCCACCATGAGTTCTGTTTCTACTCGACTGCATGGCCTGCCCTCCAGCACAGGCAGAGAGCTCTGGCCCCAGGGGCCAGTGTTCTAGGAAAAGCGAAGGGAATAGATGCCTTTCTCAAATTGTGATACATATTTAATGAGAAGCAATTTTATAATCATTCAAAATCTGTTTTGTGATAAACAGATATTTTTTACTGCGAATTACTTACAGAACTATGTATATTCTGGCACTATGTTTACCTATTTCTGTAATGCCTCGGAGGGTCTGTTCAAGATCGGTTTCTAAAAATAATACAGAAACTGTTGAGGACTGCAGTTTGGGGCTGAGCAATAAATTGAGAATCCTAATAAAGATATCTTGCATTTAATGTTATACCTTGTCTATTGTCCATTCCTTTACTATTTTCAACACCCACTGATGCATTCTGTCCTGAAGCAAATGTCGATAAACCATGGGAGAGGCGAGTGAGTTAGCTTGGATTTTGGATGGAACTTGCAGAAGCACAAAATCCAAAAGCCTTGAATAAATTCAGAGATCAAACAATAGTGAAAGTGTGGAACAAGCAGGCCGAGAAAGAAACTTAATTACGAATTAATTGACAATACGAGAAAAAGGAACTGAATCAAGAGCCCTGTAGTTGAAATAAATACAGAAGATGCTGGAAAAACTCATCTATGGGGAGAGATGGTGCCTGCGAACACGACTCCTCTTCAGAGCTCTGAAGAGCCATGTTGACTCAAAACATTAAGGGCAGGAATTTCCCCCCGTCGAGGGCAAAGTTGAATTGCGGGCGCACGCAGGCATGCCTCCGATCGGCGAGCTAATTAAGTCCCGCCCAGTGTGAAGTCCACTCAGAAGCGCTGTGCGGGTGGGGGGGGTGTGGTGGATTCCCTAAACCCGAAAGTGCGCCCTTTTGCGCATGCGCCCGAAAGAGCCCACTCATCTCCCTGGGGCTAAGGGCTGCCTCGGGGAGATCAGCTGTTCTGTCTCAAGTATTAAAAATAAAGAGAATTAAAAAATCCTGACATGCCCTCTCATGTGACACTTTTTTTAAACTTTGATAAAAAATTTTTAAAAACCTACATGAAACCTCATCCCGCCCGTGAATGAGGTTTCATGCTTTTTATAGTTCTCGCCAGGGCTCCTGGCCTGCTCGCCAACCTTAAGGCTGGACAGCCTGGTCCATTAATTAGTTAAATGACTGTCAATGGCCTCAATTGGTACTCATCTTAAGTCAGTCTTCCCTGTTGATACTTCCCCATAACTGACGTAGGACTGATCAATAGTTACCTGGTTTCTCTCCCGTTTCCCTTTTTTAAATAATGGGAAATCTGCCATTCTCACCTGGTCTGGCCTACATGTGGACTCTAGATCTGCAGTAACATGGTTGACTCTTAAACAGCCTAACAAACCACTCAGTTGTATTAAAGTACTAAAAAGTCAATAAAAAAGGAATGGAACTGGACCTAGGCACTGGAAGTGGAAACTCAGCCCTGTCAACCGTTGTCCTGACTAACATCTGGGAGCTGGTGCCAAAATTGGGAGAGCTGTCTCACAGACTGGTCAAGCAACAGCCTGACATAGTTATACTCACGGAATCATATCTCACAGATAATGTCCCAGATACTATCATCACAGTGTCTGGGCATATCCTGTCCCACCAGCAGGACAGACCCAGCAGAAGTGGCGGCACAGTGGTATACAGTCAGGAGGGAGTTGCCCTAGGAGTCCTCAACATCGAGTCTGGTACCCATGAAGTCTCATGACATCAGAAACATGGGTAAGGAAACCACCTGCTGATTACTATGTACTGCCCTCCCTCAGCTGGTGAATTAGTGCTCCTCCATGTTGAACACCACTTGGAGGAAGTACTGAGGGTGGCAAGGGCACAGAATGTAGTCTGGATGGGGGACTTCAATCTCCATCACCGAGAGTGGCTCAGTAGCGCCACTACTGACTGAGCTGGCCAGGTTCTAAAGGACGCAACTGCTAGAATGGGTTTACCAACAAGAGGGAAAAGCATACTTGACCTCATCATCACCAACATGCCTGCTGCTGATGCATCTGTCCATGACAGTATCGGTAGGAGTGACCACCGCATAGCCCTTGTGGAGGCGAAGTCCAGTCTTCACATTGAGGATACCCTCCATTGTGTTGTGTGGCACTACCACTGCTAAATGGGGTAGATTTCAAACCAATCTAGCAACTCAAGACTAGGTATCTTTGAGGTAATGTGGGCTATCAGCAGCAACAGAAGTGTACTCAACCACAATCTGTAACCTCTTGGCCCGGCATGGCTCTACCATTACCACAAAGCCAGTGGATCAATACTGGTTCAATGAAGAGTGCAGGAGGGCATGCCAGGAGCAGCACCAAGCATACTTAAAAATGAGGTGTCAACCTGGTGAAGCTATAACACAGGACTACTTGCGTGCTAAACAGCATAAGCTGCAAGCGATAGACAGAGCTAAGCGATCCCACAACCAAAGGATCAGATCTAAGCTCTGCAGTCCTGCCACATCCAGTTGTGAATGGTTTTGGACAATTAAAACAACTTACTGGAGGAGGAGGCTCCATAAATATCCCCATCCTCAATGATGCAGGAGCCCAGTACATCAGTGCAAAAGATAAGGCTGAAGTATTTGCAACAATCTTCAGCCAGAAGTGCTGAATGGATGAACCATCTTGGCCTCCTCCGGAGGTCCCCATCATCACCGATGCCAGTCTTCAATTCAATTCACTCCACTTGATATCAAGAAACAGCTGAAGGCACTTGAGAGCGCAAAGGGTATGGGCCCTGACAAAAGTCCAGCAATATTACCGAAGACTTGTTCTTCAGACCTTGCCGCACCCCTAGTCAAGCTCTTCCAGTACTAGCATCTACCCGGCTATATCCTGTGCACGAAAAGCAGGACAAATCCAACTCGGCCAAACGAATTTTAAAAAATCTTAAGACTTCTTATTCTTAAAATGTGTTCCCTAGTTCTCCCACAAGAAGAAACATTTTCTGCCCTTTCAAGATCCCTCAAGATCTTTATATGTTTCAGTAAGATCACCTCTCATTCTTCTAAACTCTAGTGGGTATGGGCCCAACCTGTGATGTTTATTCATTAGATAAGTCTTTCATCCCAGGAATGAGCCAAGTGAACCTTCTCTGAAGGGCTTCTAATGCAATTATATTTTTTTTTCCAAACAAGGAGACCAAAACTGTGCACAGTATTCCAGGTGTGATCTCACCAAGGCCCTGTACAGCTGTAGTAAAACTTCCCTACTTTTATATTCCATCCCCCTTGCAGTGAATGACTAATTCCATTTGCCTTCCTAATCACTTGCTGTATCTGAATGCTCACTTTTTGTGATTCCTGTAGCTCAGAGTTCTGCAATCTCTCTCTATTTAAATAATATACTGCTTTTCTATTCTTCCTGCCAAAATGGACAAGCTCACATTTTCCCACATCTGCCAAATTTTTGCCCACTCGCTTAACCTGTCTAAATCCCTTTGCAAACTGTCTACCTCCTCTTGACAACTTACTTTCCTGCCTACCGTTGTGTCTTCGGCAAATTTAATAACCATACATTCGGTCCCTTTGTCCGAGCCATTGATGTTGATTGTAAATAGTTGAGGCCCCAGCACTGATCCTTGTTGCACTCCATTCGTTACAGCTTGCCAACCCGGAAACAGCCCATTCATTCCCACTCTCTGCTTTCTGTGAGCTAACTAATGCCCATTGGAACAGGCAAGCAGGCTCTTGTTTTATTACTTCATCCAAAGAATCGCAACTCTCAACAATACAGAACCTTGTCAGTCCTGTTCTGGAATGCCAGACTGGATCGTGTGGAAGTGAAGTGAAGAAAATCATTCTAATGAAAGATTTATTCTCAATAATATAAGCATTTGTAATGTGTCATTTAAAAGTGTCTGCTACAAACCAAATTAAGAGGTTTGTTATTATTCTGCCTGCTGTAACATGTAATAGTAGCATTGCAATCATCAAGATGAATTGCAAGGTCCAAGTTGTTATATATAGTTTGGAGGTGACAGGTGGTGGTGAGGGGAGAGACTCTGCTAAATATAGCAGTACTGGCCTGGTAGGCATGCAGCACATGTTGGCTTATGGTGACTGGGTGTACTTCATATCATCTCATCTACATGAGTTGTACAAGCTCAGCATACTACAGTCATTGTGCATTGATTCAGATTCATATATCCTCAGCCCAGTTTGCTTTGGGCATTATAGATCAAGACTATCCTCTAAATCTCCTGCAAGAACATCTTATATTGCCATGGCAATGGCAACTCACATTTACAAAGTGCGTTTAATGGAGTAAAAACATCCTGATGTGCTTCATAGGAGTATTAACAACAACAACTTATATAGCTTCCTTAACATCATAGAATCTCAGAATTGTTATGGTGTTGGACAAGGCCATTCGGCCCATCGTGTCTGCGCGGCTCTCTGTGCATTTTAACTTAGTGCCAATCTCCTGCCTATTCCCTGTAACCCTGGACGTTGTTTCTGTTCAAACAATCATTTAATGCCCTCTTGAATGTCTCAATTGAACATCCCTCCACTGCACTTCCAGGCAGTGCATTCCAAACCCCAACTATTCGCTGTGTGAAAAAGTTTATTCTCAACTCACATTTGCTTCTTATGGCAAACACTTTAGAACCGTGCCCCCTGGTTCTCGATCCATTTATGAGTGGGAACAGTTTCTCCCTATCTACTCTGTTCAGGCCCCTCATGATTTTGAAATTTGCTATCAAGTCTCCTCTTAGCCTTCTCCCTCTCCAAGGAAAACAGACCCAACTTCTCCAATCTTTCCTCATCACTGAAGTAAAAACTCAGCAGGTCTGACAGCATCTGTGGTTAGAGAAACAGAGTTAACGTTTTGAGTCTGTAAGACTCTTCTTCAGAGCACAATCCCCAGCACGTTACCCTGGGTCTCGGGATCACCAGCCCAGTGACAATAGCGCTACGCCGCCACCTGGAAACTGACAGCACTTCACAGGAGCATTGTAAACCAAAAGGAGGTATTAGGTTAGATGACTCAGAGCTTGGTTTTAAGAAATATCTTAAGGGAGGAGAGCGAGGTCGAAATGTGTAGGGAGGGAATTCTAGAGTGGGCCTAGACCACCATTGGCATGGCCACCAACGGTGGAGCAATTGTAATTGAGATTGCACAAGAGGCCAGGATCAGAGGAGCACACATATCACTAAAACAGATTATTTGGTCATTGCTGTTTTGGGAGTTTGCAGTGTGCAAATTGACTGCCGTGTTTCCTACATTATAGCAGTGACTACACTTTGAAGATTACTTCATTGGCTGTAAAGTGCTTTAAGGTTTATGGTGGTTATGAAGGACGCTATTGTTAAAAAAATATTTTTTCTTTTCAAATATGGAAGGACACTATTATCTGGTTACTTTGAAGCTGACCTGGATTTTTAAAAAAAAGTCATAAGTTCACCCTTGGACTGGGAGCAAGCATGCCTTTTCCAAAACCATCACCTGACCAGCATGGTACCTGAGGGGAAAAGAATTGTTTGCTTGTTTGCACCCCAATTATTTTAATGGATGGGGAAAAAAAAACTGGTTTAAAGGCAAAGGTTGGTGACTTATTGGAAATAAGCTTTAAATTTTGGACTTGATTTTTTTGAATTCAGCTGGAACTGAACTGAGAAAGTGAAAATCTGCCCAGCTTGCACTCTTGTTGCCTTACCTGAAACCAGGTGATTGTCAGTGTTCAGCTAAGAATCATCGTCTCAGTGGAATGTGTCTGCCTTTGGACACCTGAGGCTGAGACAAGAAGGATTGATCTGGCTATATTCTCCTCTACACTGAAGTTCCATTGGTGAGAACCTCCAGACATCCACTGGGACAAGTGGCCCATCTTCACACGAGGGAGATCCAGGTCGACAGTGTCAAAAACGCTGCAAATGTTATCCTTTATTTTATAAGGTCTATCCTTCAAAGCCCATCTCTGCAGAGACCCTATCGGTTTGACCTTTGTGTCTGTGTGTGCTGGGGAATTTTAAAAGGGATAGATAGTTATACTTTCAGATTACAATTGTATGTTAACCAGCTCCTGCAACTTGTTTTTTAAAAAATAGTTTTATTTTTTTAATAAATCAATCATTCTGAGTTTATTGAAAAAAGATTGGTTAAAGTCTCTTTTATTCTGGTTCTAACAGTAGCAAAGGAAGATAATTGACCAGTTTGGTGAGCAAATTAAACCTTTAAACTAATAGTGCAACCTGCGGGGTCATGGGGCTAGATAAACTGCACACCCCTCCCATCCCAGCTGTAATACTATATAACTGCAAGTCTTTCTTTCTTTGACCAGTAGGAAGGAATTTAATAAAGTATCACAAACAGTGATGTCTAACTTTTGTCACTTTTGGCTACTCCTTTAAAATGAGGAGGTACGGGGAGAATTTGGCTAATCCTTATGACGTTAGAGGTAGCACAAGCCCATTGGCCTGTGTTAAAATTAGGATGACTCGGTGTAATCCATGTGAATCGGTCTTCTCAAATTTCAGTGGTGTTTCCTATTTTCAGTAGGGTTGGGGAGTGCTTGCAGCTCTCCCATGAGATTGGGGCAATTTCCAGCCGCCGGCTGTGGCCTTTCATGTTCAATTTGATCCATGCTTTTCATTTTGGCACTTTCCTCAACATTTTAATGTGACTGTGATGCATTGCACCCTATAAAGATACTGCAATCCCATGACTCACTGTCCTGACCAATTCACCATGTAGATCTCATACTTCTTCTACCAATATGCAATAGCTTCTGCTTAACCACCAATAACCTAGCTGCCATTCTTCAGCTCATCGCTTTGAATGATCATCGCATAGAACTGCACAGGAGGAGGCCATTCAGCCCAACGAGTCCATCCTAGCTCTTTCGAAGAGCAATCCAGTCAGTCCCACTCACCCACACTTTCACCATGTCCCTGAAAATATTTTCTCCCTTGAATCCAATTCCCTTCTGAATGCTTCTATAGAATCAGTTTCCACCGCCCTATCAGGCAGCGCATTCCACATCCAATTTTGTTGCATGAGAAAGCTTTTCCCTCTTGTCACCCCGGTTCTTCGGATAGAGGTAACTTTGCAATTTTGAAAGGAACAAGATTCTCTTCTCCTTTGCCTTATCTTACCATCCTGGTAGGCAGCTTTACTGCCTCACTTTAACCACAATGAAGAAATGTTCCAGGTGGAGGCCAGTGCCCCAGGTATCCAGTGACTCCAACGTGAAAGTGCAGCTAACTGGAAGGTGGGTAAGGACAGGATTGATGCCAGCAATGGTTGATGCCTCCTCGCTTAAATACCCTGAGTCATTTTCTGGCTACGTTCCTCTGAAGTGGTTGCCAGGAGGGGTGCTCATGCTTATGCTCTGAGTGCCTCATTTCCAGCCTGTACGTCACTCCTGGGTACCTGTTATTCTATCTATAAGCAACCTGGACCCTTCAATTAAATTCCAGTCTGTAGCGCAATTTGGGTACCCGTTATTCTATAAAGAAATCATTCAAACCCCTCGATTAGATTCCAGTCTGTAATGCAATTTGGGTACCCATTATTCTATAAAGAAACCATTCAAACCCCTCAATTAAATTCCAGTCTGTAGCGCAATTTGGGTATCCATTATTCTATAAAGAAACCATTCAAACCCCTCAATTAAATTCCAGTCTGTAGCGCAATTTGGGTATCCGTTATTCTATAACTAAACCACTCAAACCCCTGTTTAGATTCCAGTCTGTAACTCGCTCCTGTGGTATCTGATATTCTATATATAACTCATCCAAACCCCTCGATTAGATTCTAGTCTGTAACTCACTCCCCAGTGCTATTATTCAATATATAAATCACCCAGAACCCTTCAAATAGATTCCAGTCTGTAACTCACTCCCGTGTGTCTTTTATTCTATATATAAATCATCCGAACCCCTTAATTAAATTCTAGTCCATAACTCATGCCCAGGTATCTTTTATTCTATTTAACACTGCCCCCAGCCACCCGAACCCCTCGATTAGATTCCAGACTGTAACTTACTCCTGGGTTATTCTATACATAAACCATTTGAACTTAACCCCTCAATTGGATTCCAGCCTGTAAGTCACTCCAAGGTATCTATTATTTTGTATCTATTATTTTATATATAAACCCCCTGAATCCTTCGATTAGATGTTAGCCTGTAACTCGCTTTAGTGTACTGTGATGATCCGTGTGTGAGGAAAAACTCATATTTTCTGTTGTGTGATGATATCCTTTTAAGAGCAAAATGGGTTGGGGTATATTTTGAAAGAGGGTTAATTGGTTTTCTGATTATGGCCTCATTAGGTTCCAAGAAACGGTGACCTGGGTTGCCCTGAGGATGAACAGCTAATAAGCATAGGATAAATAAAAAGATAATTGCAATGGGTGAGGTCAGCCTGTTTTTCTTATGGTTGGCAGGTCAGAACACTGGGAATTTGTGCAAAGAGAAAACAAGCAAGGCTCCCTCTGAATGGAACAGTTTTCTGTTTTTCCAGTCTTTAAACAAATCCTGGTGCTGAAACAAGTCTCGCTTCAGAGGTTAGAGCAGAGAATGTCTTACTGTGTGTGTTATACAGTTGGAAAGGACAGAACACTGAAGACAGGAAGGATGAGGGACTGTGGATTGGACAATACCCATTGTTGCTGTTGAAGTGGTGCCAGAGCCCACCAGGCTGTCTAAAGGTTTCAGAGAAGGGAGTTGCTAGGGATTCTGTTGCATCAGGACTGTTGTGACATGAGTGAGAGAGGGTTTGTAGGTATGCACCTTGTTGGTGGTAAATGTGTCCGGGGCTTTGTGTAGAATACAACTGCTGAGGAATATGACTCAAGGGCCAAAACAATTGGATGTGAAGCGAGAAATCCTACAAAATGGAGGCCATGTTGCAAAGACTGTAAGATTGCATGTGACACCACATTTGTGTGGGAAGTAATGCAAGTGTCATAGAGTCATATAGTCATTGAGGTCTACAGCACAGAAAGAGGCTCTTCAGCCTATCGAATCTGCACCAGTCAAATAAGTACCTAACTATTCTAATCTTATTTTCCAGCACTAGGCCCATAGCCTTGTATGCCATGGCATTGCAAGTGCACATCCAAGTACTACTTAAATGTTATGAGGGTTTCTGCCTCTACCACCCTTTCAGGCAGTGGGTTCCAGATTCCCACCACCCTCTGGGTGAAAAAATTCTTCCTCACATCCCCTCTAAACCTCCCGCCCCTTTACCTTAAATCTATGACTCCTGGGGAAAGGCATGGCCCAGGGAAAAAGGGAGCGGGAGTACACGAACTATCGCCTTCAGCCCTCCACCTCTTCCAAAACAAAAATCTTCATTTGGCCACAAGGAGGATGTGGTGGGAATCTCACTCTTGCAGCACCGCGGCTCAATGACACTGTCTGGGCTCTTGGCATGTGGTGATGGGGGTGAAAGACAGAAAGAGAGGGGTCAGTAGCCTCAGCAAAAATGAGTGAGGGAGGGGAGGGAAGTATCTACTGCAGTGATGCTGATCACAGTTCATTCAATTCAACATGAACACAGCAATTTAAACTTCACCTTAGCCCGGGTTTTCTTGCTAACAAGGCTTTTAGCATCTGAAGGCACTTGTTCACCACGCATATGATTCTTCTTTAATGATGCCATTAATGTATTAAATATGAATTTGTAGACTCTCTCAATGCCAGAATGGTAAAGTTCAATAGATTGACTCAGATTAAAAGTCATCACCTTTGTTTATGTGGCGTACAGCCCTCAGACTATCAGACTCCAGCCGTTCTAACAGTCCAGCCTCTGCAAAAACAAACGTTCACAGAATTCAAAATGACCTTTCCGACACCTCTGCATGCTCCTCAGTTCGCTCCTGCTCAAGGATGATAAGTTTCCATGCCACCTCTTCATATTTGCGACTATATAAGGCACATCGTTGTTGTATCAACTACATAAAATGAAATTTAACTTTTTATTCCAAATATCCGTCATATGTTAATTAATGTCTTAATAATGTATCTATTATTTATGTATCTATTATTCTACAAATTAACCATCTGAACCCCTCGATTTGATTCCAGCCTGTAACTCACTCTGCCATGTGATTTGAGCCTGATCCTTCAGTGACTGAGCAGTGTAGAGCAAAGGGCTTAGTGAAGCTCTGGTATGTTTTTTTAAGCCACAGGCCACTCTGTCCCAGTAAGGAGAACTCCCAAAACAAGTCTGCCAAACAAGTGTGACAGATTTAGGCAGTGAAGCAAGCTGTTTGCATTCCAAATCAGGAATGGAAGTGTGATAGTCTATGGAGACACACTTGGTCTGAAGTTTAAACTCTATCTCTACAAGAAAGACAGGGGCAGAATGCAAGAAGCTAGTGAGGAGCCAATAGAGAAGGTACTGGTAATGTACAATGGAGGGTCAGTGCGAGCAGTGTCTTGTGTTTTTGCCCTCATTTGTACTGCAATTAACTATCTGTGCAACACTTTTTGTTCTTCTCCCTTGCTTGCTCTCACTGCCTTTTCCTCTTGGTGCAGCCTTCTGACTCATTCCTGACTTTGATTTACACCCGTAACTATTCCTTTTCAATCTCTCTTCCTCATTCAGTTTTCTTATCTACACACCTTTTCCTCACTCTATATGTCACTCTCCGCAACACACTTCCACTCCCCTTTTCTTGCTCTCTCTCTCTCTCTCTCTCTCTCACTCTCTCTCTCTCTCTTTCTCAGGCTCCCTGGAGTAGGACTGTGAGTAGCTTTCCCCCAAGACGCAGATCAAATCTAAAAGCTTGTTTCGAAGCCAGTTATAAACATGGTTTTCCAGACCTGTGCTTGCACAAAGGGAAGTAGCACAATTGGGCCAGTGGGTATAGCAAACAGTCAGGGGTAAACTGAACAGTTCCAGCCTGCACTTTATATGGAACTCATATGATGTGTTACCGCAATAAAAATTCTTCCATCTGCTTCTCTACACATTGACGGTGGCTGAGAAATTTTCCACAATACTTTTTCTCCCATCCCCACTCCCTTCCCTCCACCCCGTAAACACGCACATGCTCAGTCTTAATTCTTCCTGATCCCCAGAAGGCAGGCCGAACAAATCAGTGTGTGTCCAGTTTTATTCTTTTCACCTTTATCCTGATCTGACCATTTGACAGCATCGCCTCTCCTGCTTTGGTCTCTTCACCAGCTTTTTCTGTGCTTTCCCTCTTATTCTCACATCTTCCTCTCCTGTTTGTACCCGCACCTTGTTCATTTTCTGTCTCCTCTTTGTCTACATATATTATTCCCCATTGTCCTCTCTCTGTTCCACAGCTCTGGATCGATAGAGCTCTCTCTCTGACCCCCCACATTTCTCATTCTTATTCTCTTTTCTGACTGCAAATTGTTTTGTTTTCTCCCCAAGATCTTCTTCTCCCTTCCTCTCTCACACACCCCCCAATTCTGTACTCTCTTTCCACTTCTCATTTTCCCTGACCCTGTCTTTCTTTCTTTCACTTGCTCTATCTCCCTCGTTCACTCTGCCTCGTACCATGCTCTATGATGGACTGTCCAATTTTAAAAGTTCCAGATCTTTCTACGCTGTACGCTGTTACTTTGCAGTTCTCAGAGACTATACTACGAAATCTAAAGTCTCCATTCATGTTACTTGTGAACCAGAGTAATAAATAAGGGATCATTATATTTCTATAATGCCTTTGGTCACTGATGCTTATCATCAATATCTTTCCATTTAGAGTGTGGTGTTGCTGTGTTTTATTGGCTAACTCTAATAGCAAATTTGACCAAACTTCATAATGTTCACATGGGTGCCTGTTGAGCTTTTAAACAGGTCATAGATATTGGTGACCTAGATGATTGACAACCTTTGTAGGGAACAGGACCAATGCCATAATTACAAGGAGGTGTAGGGATGGGCTATTTATTGTCCATCCCTAATTGCCCCTTGAGAAGGTGGTGATGAGCCACCTCCTTGAACTGCTGAAGTCCATGTGGTGTAGGTACACCCACAGTGCTGTTAGGGACAGAGTCCTAGGATTTGACCCAGTGACAGTGGAGGAATGATGAAGTATTTGCAAGTCAGGATGGCGTGTGGCCTGGAGGGGAACTTGCTGGTGTTGGCGTTCCCATGTGTCTGCTGCCCTAGTTCGTTTAGATGTTGGAGGTCACAGGTTTTGATGGTACTGTCAAAGGAGCCTTGGTGAGTTGCTGCAGTGCATCTTACTGTGCACACTTCAACCATTGTGCATCGGTAGTGGAGGGGAGTAAATGTTTAGGGGAAGTATTGAGAGGTTTGGATTGGCACACTGCATGGAAAGATGATACAGAGTGGGTCCAACACATGCTGTGTTTGTGTGTCTGCGTGTGAGTGCATGCATGTGTGTTTATTCCGTTATCATTGTTGTGGTCTTAGTCATGGATCTGGGTTTACAGATTAGGCTGGAGGCTAGACTGTTGGTAAAGTTTGCCCTTTATTGAACATGATACCATGTACAGTATAGACTCAACATGAGGCTCTACATAGAACTGTCTCTCTCCATGCTCTGTTTTTTAACATTTTATTTATTCTTTCATAGCTAGGCCAGCATTTGTTGCCCATACCTAATTGCCCTTGAACTGAATGACTTGCTAGGCCATTTTAAAGGGCAGTTAAGAGTCAATCACATTGCTGTGGGTCTGGAGTCACATGTAGGCCTGGCTAGACCAGACTAGGTAAGATTTCCTTCCCTAGAGGCATTATTGAACCAGATGGGTCTTTACAACAACCAATGATAGTTTCATGGTCACCATTACAGAGGCTAGCTTTCAATTCTGGATTTCATTAATTCAAATTCAAATTTCATAAGCTGCCGCAGGCCCACATGTCCCCAGAGCATTAACCTGGCCCTCTGGATTACTAGTCCAGTGACATTACCACTATACCATCATCTCCCAATGTTACGTGACCTTATGTCACAGATGTAGACCATATATTTACATATCTAACATTAACCCTATATACTACATCTCCCCCAAGTCTCTGACTCTGATAAATACTATTTACGTTATCCTACATATCCCTCAACAATTTCTCGAGATATTCATTTGCAAATTTTGGCCATTGTCTGAAATGGCAAGACCTGGAATGCCATGTGTGGCAAAAATTTATTTTAGTGATTTAATGATTGCTTCTGAGGTTGGACCATGAAGATATTTAACATCAATCCACCTGGAGTAATAGTCAACAACTATGAGGAATGTCTTCCCCTTGAGGTCAAAAGGGTCCATTCCCAGAAGTTCTCATGGTCTGGATGGAAATTATACTATCAGCAGTTCCTTTTGGTCTTAGCGATGAATTGCACAGGTGATGCAGCTTGAAATCATCTCCTCTAGTGATTTTGAGATTCCTGGCCACCAGACTAAATTTCACTCCCTAGCATGCCACTTTGTAATGACTAGGTGATCCTGGTGTATTCTCTGAAGGATCTCGAGTCTGAAGACACTTGGTACAAAGGACTTCTCATCGTAAATTAACAAGTCATCCACAACACTGAAATGTCTTTGTTGTTCAATGTATTGTTTCAGGATGAGATTGTTTGGAACATATCCTGGCCATCATTTTTACAGTATTCTCAACTTCTAGCACATTGTTCATCTGTTTTCTGTGCTTGCTGTGTTTCATTCAATCTTTATGGCAGGAATTTTGTGAGCTATATGACTTGACATCCTCAACAAGGTTGATGGCCTCCTGTTCAGGCTTCTCACCAGGAATGCCTAACAAAGCATCTGCTGATTGCCTTGTACCTACTCAGTCGTGGCATCTGGCCTCATCAGTCTCAGCTGGAATCTCTGGACTCTCGGTGGCATCTTTGCTAATTCCTTGCTATTTAATAAGGTGAGCAATGGCTTGTGGATTGTAAACTGGAGGCCTAAGGTGTAGTCAGCGCACTTTGCACAGTCCCATGTGGCTATCAATGCTTCCTTCTCAATTACAGCATATCTATTCCGTTTCAGTCAATGACCGAGATGTGTAATGAGCTGGTCTGGGTGTTCCATCTTTTTTGGATTTGAAAGCATACTGCTCCTGGTCCTGTCGCTGATAAATCCACAACAACTATTGTGGGGATTCCAGGTCATA
Source organism: Carcharodon carcharias (assembly GCF_017639515.1). Classification (NCBI taxonomy): domain Eukaryota; kingdom Metazoa; phylum Chordata; class Chondrichthyes; order Lamniformes; family Lamnidae; genus Carcharodon; species Carcharodon carcharias. The sequence continues at coordinate 19,356,893 of NC_054478.1, read as the reverse complement.
GTGTGCCAATATGTCCGGTGAAATAAACATGTCCTTGGTATCCTGGAAGAGGTTTGATGATGTTCTCCCCAACACCATATGCCTAGTCTTGTCTGAGCAATTGTTGTGGTTGTTCGCTTATCAGTGCCAGATTAGGGAGGAACTTCTCTATCTGACTGACCATCCCCATGAAGGGAGTTGCCAGAAGCCACTGTTTGCATTGAACTCTGTTAAAATGGTACTTATTGCTGGCTTTGCCAGGCTCTCATCCATAGATGCCATTGGGCAGATCTCCATTTGCACTGCTTGTTTAACTGTGTGAGGTCAACGCAGATGTGCATTGAGCTACTCGGGAACCATGCACCAATTGGTGGGCTTGGCGGCAGGTGAGATGTTTCCCTCCCGTGTCACTGGCTCAACTTGTTGTTTCACTTTTTGTAAAAGTTGGTGCGGAGCCTTCCTTGGGGTGGACAAGCACACTGGTTTTGTATCCGGTCTGAATGTAATGTGGTAGTCAGCTTTCAGCTTCTGCGGGCCTCTGAATAGTTCCAGGGATTCGGTCCTGAATTCTATTAATTTTTCTGAGCTTCCTAATTCACCAACTTTGTGGATGAGCTGGAGGTGCTTTTCGACTTAGCAGTGGACATTCTTGATTGTGGATCACATACAAAGTTTCTGTGATTTCTCTTCCTTTTTACTAGAGTTTAACAGTCAACTGTCTCTTGACTTTCAGCTGAATGTCAATGCAATTTTCAACTAATTGATATAACTCATTAATAAAGGAATCTACACTCTCTCTTGGCATTTGGGTACACTGATTGAATTTTGCTCTTTCTATAATAGTGTTTTCTCGAAGACTAATATAAGTATCAAAGGCTTTGATAACATCTTCATGACTCACCGTGTCTTCATTTATGCCCTGTCTGACCATTAAGTCGTCTGCACTATTGCCTCTGGAGTAGAGTAAAGTACTGACCTGTTCCTTGCTAGTCTTCTCTGCTAGTTCCAATGCTGCTCTCTACCTGGTAAACCTGCAACGCCAGTCTCTGCCACTTCTCGGCTTGGTCCGGTCCTTCTACATGGCCGAAGCACTCTGGTAAAGGTAGGAGTTCTTTCCATGTCTTCCTTTTGCTGTAGCCTTTTCTGGAGTTCGGTTGAAGATTTTCCTGCAGTTGTTTCTCTTCCATTTGCTGGATTCTTCACTTGTTGCTTTTCTCGTCATGCTTAAACGCTGTTATCATCATTGTCAGTCTTAGATATAGTAGTCATGGATCGGCATTTAAAGATTAGGCTGGAGACCAGACTGTTGGCAAAGTTTACCCTTTATTGAACATGGCACTAAATATGTACAATCCAGACTTTAGCATGAGGCTCTACATAGAACTGCCTCTCCCATGCTCTGATGTCATAAGATCTTACATCACTGATGATGTAGACTATTTATTTACATATTTAACATTAACCCTTTCTTCTGTACTACATTTATGTCTGTGTTATAATGACTGAGATGGTGTCTAGCACCTGCTAACCTGGATTTAGATGGTTTGGAAGGTGCTGTGTAAGGAGCCTTGGTGAGTTGATGCAATGCATCTTGTAGATGGTACACACTGCTGCCACTGTGCGTCAGTGGTGGAGGGAGTGAATGTTGGAGGTGGTAGATGGGGTACCAATCAAGCGGGCTGCTTTGTCCTGAAAGGTGTCGGGTTTGTTGTTTGCTAACCAGTTAGGTAATAATCTGCAGCTTTCATTCTGTTTTCAGCTTCCAGATCTGGACAGCAGTCTGTTTGATAAGTTTCTGCCTGACAAGATTGGTGAGTAAAGAGTTTAAATCAATAACTATTCTTAAAACACATTAAATACCTGAAATTGCGTAGAACCTGACCCAGAGATTCATTGCCTGTACAAAGACATTTAACACTCTTAGAGTCAAAACCCACATTAAAATTAATATTTCAACTGAATAGCCTCATAAATTCCTGAATTATGTTAGATTTTGATGGGAGAATTTACCAATTTATGAAGTTATGACAAAGCCCCTTGAGGACCCACTGATGGGCATTAACCAAGCTCTGGAAGTATCAAGTTGTGATGCTCCAGACATCAGGATTGTGCGACTTGATGAATCCTTCATTTCTGTATGTTTATATGTTCATATGTTCAACAAGGGGAGGTGGTGGTGTAGTGTTATTGTCACTGGACTTGTAATCCAGAGACCCAGGGTAATGCCCTGAGGGCTGGGGTTTAAATCCCGCCACAGCAGATGGTGGAATTTGAATTCAATAAAAATCTGAAATTAAAAGTCTGGTGACGGTCATGATACCATTGTTGATTTTTTTTGTTGTTGTTAAAAAACCCATCTGGTTCACTAGTGCCCTTTAAGGAAGGAAATCTGTCATCCTTCCCTGGTCTGGTCTGGCCTACACATGACTCCAGATACACAACAATGTGGATGACTCTTAAAATACCTTCTGAAGAGGCCTAGCAAGTCATTCAGATATATCAAATCTCAAAAAAGGGATGAAACCGGACAGACCACCCGGCATCAAACTAGGCACCTCAGCCCTGTCGACCCTGCAAAGTCCTCCTTACTAACATCTGGGGGCTAGTGCCAAAATTGGGAGAGCTGTCTCACAGACTAATCAAGCAAAAGCCTGACATAGTCATCCTCACAGAATCATACCTTACAGATAATGTGCCAGACACCACCATCACCATCCCTGGGTATGTCCTGTCCCACTGGCAGGACAGACCCAGTAGAGGTGGTGACACAGTGATATACAGTCGGGACGGAGTTGCTCTGGGAGTCCTCAACGTCGACTCTGGATCCCATGAAGCCTCATAGCATCAGGTCAAACATGAGCAAGGAAACCTGCTGACTACCACGTACCTCATCTGATGAATCAGTGCGCCTCCATGTTGAACACCACTTGGATGAAGTACTGAAGGTGGCAAGGGTGCAGAATATACTCTGGGTGGGGGACTTCAATGTCCATCACCGAGAGTGGCTCGGAAGCACCAAAGGGACATAGCTGCTAGACTGGGTCTGTGGCAGGTGGTGAGGGAACCAACAAGGAGGAAAAACATACTTAACCTCATCCTCACCAACCTGCCTGTCGCAGATACATCTGCCCATGACAATGTTGGTCGGAGTGACCACCGCACAGTCATTCTGGAGATGAAGTCCCGTCTTCATATTGAGGATACCCTTCATTGTGTTGTGTGGCACTACCACCATGCTAAATGGGGTAGATTTCAAACAGACCTAGCAACTCAAGACTGGGCATCCAAGAGGCATTGTGGGCCATCAGCAGCAGCAGAAGTGTACTCGAACACAATCTGTAACCTCATGGCCAGCGTATCCCCCATTCTACCATTACCACCAAGCCAGTGGATCAATGAAGAGTGCAGGAGGGCATGCCAGGAGCTGCACCAGGCATACCTAAAAATGAAGTGTCAACCTGGTGAAGCTACAACACAGGACTACTTGCATGTCAAACAGCATAAGCAGCAAGTGATAGACAGAGCTAAGCGATCCCACAACCAATGGATCAGATCTAAGCTCTGCAGTCCTGTCACATCCAGTCATGAATGGTGGTGGACAATTAAACAACTCACTGGAGGAGGAGGCTCCACAAATATCCCCATTCTCAATGATGGAGGAGCTCAGCACATCAGTGCAAAAGATAAGGCTACATTTGCAACAATCTTCAGCCAGAAATGCTGAGTGGTCATGATCCATTTCAGCCTCCTCCAGAGGTCCCCACCATCACAGATGCCAGTCTTCAGCCAATTCAATTCACTCCATGTGATATCAAGAAACGGCTGAAGACACTGGATACTGCAAAGGCTCTGGGCCCTGACAATATTCCAGCAATAGTACTGAAGACTTGTGCTTCAGAACTTGCCGCGCCCCTAGCCAAGCTGCTCCAGTACAGCTATTACACTGGCATCTACCCGGCTATGTGGAAAATTGCCCATGTATGTGCTGTTCACAAAAAGCTGGACAAGTCCAACTGGCCAATTACCGCCCCATCAGTCTACTCTCCATCATTAGTAAAGTAATGGAAAGGGTCATCAACAGTGCTATCAAGCGGCACTTGCTCACTGACACCCAGTTTGGGTTCCACCAGGGTTATTCAGCTCCTGACCTCATTACAGCCTTGGTTTAAGCATGGGCAAAAGAGCTGGACTTCCGAGATGAGGTGAGAGTGACTGCCCTTGACATCAAGGCAGCATTTGACAAAGTGTGGCATCAAGGAGCCCTAGCAAAACTGGAGTCAATGGGAATCAGGGGGAAAACTCTCCATTGGTTGGAGTCATACCCAGCAAAAGGAAGATGGTTGTGGTTGTTGGAGGTCGGTCATTTCAGAGCCAGGACATCACTGCAGGAGTTCCACAGGGTAGAATCCTCGGCCCAACCATCTTCAGCTGCTTCATCAATGATCTTCTTTCCATCATAAGGTCAGAAGTGGGGATGTTTGCTGATGATTGCACAATGTTTCGCACCATTTGCAACTCCTCAGATACTGAAGCAGTCCATGTCCAAATGCAGCAAGATCTGGACAATATCCAGGCATGGGCTGCCAAATGTCAAGTAATATTCACACCACACAAGTGTCAGGCAATGACCATCTCCAACAAGAGAGAATCCAACCATTGCCCCTTCATGTTCAATGGTATTACCCTCACTGAAACCCCCATTATCAACATCCTGGGAGTTACCATTGACCAGAAACTGAACTGGACTAGCCATATAAATACTGTGGCTACAAGAGCAGATCAGAGGCTAGGAATCATGTGATGAGTAACTTACCTCCTGTCTCCCCAAAGCCTGCCCACCATCTACAACGCACAAGTTAAGAGTATGATGGAATACTCCCCACTTGCCTGGATAAGTGCAGCTCCCACAACACTCAAGAAGCTTGAAACTGTCCAGGACAAAGCAGCCCACTTTATTGACACCACATCCACAAATATTCACTCCCTCCACTACCAACACACAGTAGCAGCAGTGTGTACCATCTACAAGATGCACAAATTCACCAAGGCTCTTTCGACAGCACCTACCAAACCTATGACCACTACCACCTAGAAGGACAAAGTCAGCAGATACATGGGAACACCAACACCTGCATGTTCCCCTCCAAGTCACTCACCATCCTGACTTAGAAATATATCACCGTTCCTTCATTGCTGCTGGGTCAAAATCCTGGAATTCCCTTCCTAGCAGCACTGTGGGTGTACCTACACCACATTGCCTGCAGCGGTTCAAGAAGGCAGCTCACCACCACCTTCTTAAGGGCAGTTGGGGATGGGCAACAAAAATGCTGGCCCAGCCAGCGAAGCCCACATTCCATGAATGAATATATATATATTATATATATATATAAAAAAATTTTTATTCTTTCATGGGATGTGGGCTGGGCCAGCATTAATTGCACATCCCTAACTGCCATTGAGACGGTGGTGGTGAGTCACCGTCTTGAACTACTAATGGCGTACCACAGGGATCTGTGCTGGGTTCCCTATTATTCATCATTCATATTAGCAACTTAGATGACGACGTGGGGGGTAGGATTAGTAAAGTTTGTGAATGATGCAAAGATTGGCCGGGTGGTTACCAGTGAGATTGAGTGTCTTGGGCTACAGGAAGATATAGATGGGATGGTCAAATGGGCAGATAAGTGGCAGATGGAATCTAACCCTGAAAAGTGTGAGGTGATACACTTTGGAAGGAGTAATTTGACAAAGAAGTATTCAATGAATGGCATGACACTAGGAAGTTCTGAGGAACAAAGGGAACCTTGGCGTATGTGTCCATAGATCTCTGAAGGCGGAGGGGCATGTTAGTGAGGTGGTGAAAAAGGCATATGGGACACTTGCCTTTATCAATCAAGGCATAGATTACAAAAGTAGGGAGGTCATGTTGGAGTTGTATAGAACCTTGGTGAGGCCACAGCTGGAGTAGTGTGTGCAGTTCTGGTCGCCACATTATAGGAAGGATGTGATTGCACTGGAGGGGGTGCAGAAGAGATTCACCAGGATGTTGCCTGGGATGAAACATTTAAGTTATGAAGAGAGATTGGATAGACTTGGGTTGTTTTTGTTGGAGCTGAGAAGACTGAAGAGCGACCTGATCGAAGTGTACAAGATTATGAGGGGCATGGACAGGGTGGATAGGGAGCAGCTGTTCCCCTTAGTTGAAGGGTCAGTCACAAGGGGACATAAATTCATGGTGAGGGGCAGGAGGTTTAGGGGGGATGTGAGGAAAAACTTTTTTACCCAGAGGGTGGTGACGGTCTGGAATGCGCTGCCTGGGAGGGTGGTGGAGGCGGGTTGCCTCACATCCTTTAAAAAGTACCTGGATGAGCACTTGGCACATCATAACATTCAAGGCTATGGACCAAGTGCTGGTAAATGGGATTAGGTAGGTAGGTCGGGTGTTTCTCACATGTTGGTGCAGACTCGATCGGTTGAGGGTCTCTTCTGCAGTGTGTGATTCTGTGATTCTGTGATACTGCAGTCCGTGTAATGTAGGTACACCCACAGTCCTGTTACGGAGGGAGTTCCATATTTTTTAACCCTGTGACAATGAAAGCACAGTGATATATTTCCAAGTCAGGATGGTGAGTGGCTTGGAGTGAACTTGCTGGTGGTGTTGCCATGTATCTGCTGCCCTTGTCCCCCTAGGTGGTAGAGATTGTGGGTTTGGAAGGTGTTGTTGAAGGAGCCTTGGTGAGGTGTTGCAGTGCATCTTGTAGATGGTACACACAGCTGCTACCGTGTGTCGGTGGTGGAGGGAGTGAATGTTTGAGGTGGTGGATGGGGTATTGTTCAAGCGGGCTGCTTTGTCCTGGATCGTGTTGAGTTTCTTGAGTGTTGTTGGAGCTGCACTCATCCAGGCAAATGGACACCACACTCCTAACTTGTGCCTCATAGATGCTGGACAGGCTTTAGGAAGTCAGGAGTTGAGTTAGTCACCACAGGATTGCCAGCTTGGTGATAGGAAATAGACAGGCAGGAAATGCCAGTTGATTTATCAAACCTTCCCCTTGCCCTGGTTGTTGAAGCTTCACGTTGGACATCTCTTCATTCCCTGTGGCCCTCACCCTCCATCTCCCCTCCCACCTCCGGCTGAGTGATCCCCGGGAGATGAAAAATAAAAAGAAAACCCAACGCCAATAAGGGAAAAAAGACAATTAACCAGAGAACCATAGAAATGTTATGACACAGAAAGAAGCCATTCAGCCCATCATATCTGTGCAGGCCAAAAAAGAGAAAAAAAAGAAACTAGCTGCTCATTTTAATCCCACTTTCCAGCACCTGATCCATAGCCTTGCAGGTTACAGAACTTCAGGTGCAGATCCAGATTCCTTTTAACTGAGTTGAGAGTTTCAGCCTCAACCACCAACTTAGGCCGTGAATTCCAGACACCCACCATCCTCTGGGTGAAAAATGTTTTTCCTCATGCCTTCTCTAATCCTTCTACCAATCACCTTAAATCTATGCCCCCTGGTCGCTGACTCCTCAGCTATGGGAAAAAAGTCTTTCCTGTCTACTCTATCTAGGCCCCGCATAGGTTTGTGCACCTCAATTAAGTCACCCCCTCAGCCTCCTCTTTTCAAAGGAAAGTGACCCCAGCCTATCCAATCTTCCTTCATAGCTGCAATTTTCAAGCCCTGGCAACATTCTTGTAAATCTCCTCTGCACTCTCTGCAAAACAATTATGTCCTTTCTGTAATGTGGCGACCAGAACTGTACACATTACTCTGCAAAATCCCTCTACTACACTCTGAGGTGATCAAAACCTGTCCAGAACATTTCATGAACAAAGTGTTATCTATGAAGACACTTAACTTTTCTAGGATATTGATCTTTACCCCTCTCAAGAATAGGACATCTCAGTTAATCAAGCCCAATATCCAGGGTTTCCAACTGTAATTAAAGGTATTCCCAGAGGTTTCATCACATGATTTTCCCCCATACTCCAGCCATTGGTTGGCCAACACATCCATCCTTGTGACGCACTGCCTTCCTACACCAATTGGAAAGCAAAAGGACTCGCTACCCGTTTGAATTACGCTTGACTGTCAGTCAAACAACCACTCCCCCCCCCCCCAATTTCAATATCTTTACACCTGTTTAGAGAAATGTTCAAAGAAAATGACAAAAAAAAAAGTATTTTTTTTAATGTCCCGGTGATTATTCTCCAGAGTGCACAACAGTGTCCTGGAGATTGATCTTCAATTCCTGGAGACTCTGTCAATCCTGGAGGGGTGGCAACCCTAATAATACCTTCCCCTGCCACCACACCCCTATGATTGCTCTCAGCTTCACTCTTAGATTTTTCAACACCATCATGGGATATCCATGTTCCCCATTTACTCCCCCCAATGTACAGTTAGCCACAGCCAGGTTTATCTGTAGCTCAGGTGTTTCGAAGCAACTTGAAGTTTGACTGTTTGAGGCATCAGAGAAAGGCAGGGCAGCGTGGGCAGAGGTCCAGTTTGGGATTTAGTGTTGACATTGAAGGCAGTTTAACCTGACACTGTTTCTTTCCTGACAGGACTGGAACCTGATGCTGACATCTACATGAATTTTATGAAAGCCCACCAATGCTATGATGCAATCCCAACCAGCTCCAAACTTGTTGTATTTGATACAACTTTGCAGGTGAGAGAAGGGATGAGACAGTGTTTTTTTTCTATATTCTTTCATGGGATGTGGGCATTTATGTGGGCCAGCATTTATTGCCCTTGTCCAGAGGGCATTTAAGAATCAACCACATTGTTGTGGTCCTGGAGTCACATGTAGGCCAAACCAGGTAAGGGCAGCAGATTTCCTTCCCTAAAGGACATTAGTGAACCAGATGGGCTTTTACTACAATCAGCAATGGTTTCATGGTCACCATCAGACTTTTAACTCCAGATTTTTTATTGAACTCAAATTCCACCATCTGCCGTGGTGGGATTCAAACCCAGGTCCCCAGAGCATTACCTTGGACCTCTAGGATACTAGTCCAGTGACAATACCACTCTGCCACTCCCTCCCAGAGGAAATATTAACAAATAACATGGCTTACACAGAATTTATAGCAAGGGCCATTCAGCCGAACTGGTCTGCTCTGGTGTTGACACTACATGCAATCCTCCTCTCATCCAATTTCATCTCACGCCATCAACATAACCTTCTATTCCTGTCTCCCTCATGTAATTCCATTAAATGCATCTTTGCTATTCACCTCAACTACTCCCTGTGGTAACAGGCTTCCCTGTTCTCACCACTCTCTGGATAAAGAAATTTCTCCTGAATTCCCTGTTGGAGTTACTTGTGGCTATTTTGCTTTTATGGCAACTGGTTCTGGTCCTTCCCACAAGTGGAAATGTTTTCTTCATGTCTACCCTATCAATATGGGCTTAGAAGAGGATGTTCCAAATATCCTACATGGACAGAAAGAGTAATGAAGAAGAAGAAGCTGGAGCAAAGAGGAAATGAGTGTATAACATCAAAGAGAGGAAGATACAATACTTTGGTCACAACATGAAAGCAGACAATAAACAGAGACAGTTTTATTTAATTTATTCTTTCATTGGATGTGGGCTTCGCTGGCTGGGCCAGCATTTATTGCCCATCCCCAATTACCCTTGAGAAGGTGGTGGTGAGCTTCTTGAATCGCTGCAGTCCATGTGGTGTAGGTATACCCACAGTACTGTTAGGGAGGGAGTTCCAGGATTTTGATCCAGTGACAGTGAAGGAACGACGATATGTTTCTAAGATGATAACTTGGAGGAGAGCTTGCAGGTGGTGGTGTTCTCATGTATCTGCTGCCCTTGTCCTTGCAGGTGGTAGAGGTCATGGATTTAGAAGGTGCTGTTGAAGGACCCTTGGTGAATTGCTGCGGTGCATCTTGTAGATGGTACACACACTGCTGCTACTGTGAGTTGGGGTGAAGGGAGTGAATGTTTATGGTGGTGGATGGGATGCCAATCAAGCAGGTTGCTTTGTCTTGGATGGTGTCAAGCTTCTTGAGTGTTGTGGGAGCTGCACAAGTGGAGTGTATTCCATCAAACTCCTGACTTGTGTCTTGTAGATGGGTGACAGACTTTGGGGAGTCAGAAGGTGAGTTACTCGCCACAGAATTCCCAGCCTCTGACCTGATCTTGTAGCCACAGTTTTTATATAGCTGGTCCAGTTCAGTTTCTGGTCAATGGTCATCCCCTGGATGTTGATAGTGGAGGAATCAGCAATGGTGATGCCATTGAATGCCAGGGGAAGATGGTTAGATTCTCAAGTTACCAGAGGCAAAGAATGATGGAAAATGAGGGAGAGGGAAGCAAAGGAGAAAATGGATGATGGATATAATGGACCAGATACAGTTGGCTTTGTGGAATGTATAAGGGCAGTGCAGGACAGACAGATGTGGAGATCCATGGCAGTCAACATGAAGGAGAGGGCACCAATGAATGAGTGGAATGAACCCTATCGAACCCTATCGTAATTTTAAAGAGCTCTGTCAAGTCACCCCTCGGCCTTCTCTTTTCTAATGAAAAAGGCCACAGCCTGATCAACGTTTTGTGGGTGATAGAACCTCACAGTTTTGGCTATTATTCTAGTAAATCATTTTTGCATCTTCTGCAGTACCTCTAGGCGCTTTGCCTAATATGACACCGGGACTGTTCACGCTAACTCTAAGCATGATCTAGCCAAGTTTAACATAACCTCTCTGCTTTTCACTTCGATCCCTCTGGAAATGAGTCCCAGCTGCTTTGTTTACTTTTTGTATGTGGCTGTGTTAAGCCCCATTGTTACTTTTAGTCATCATTGTAGCCGTAGCTCCTGGCCCCTCTGTTCTTCTACCCCACGTGGACACGTATTTTCCAAGGAGTTGGTGGCTTTTTTATTCTTCTTACCAAAATGCACTTCCTCAAAATTATCTCTGCTGAGGTCCATCTGGCAATTACATGCCTATTAATGGAGATTGGGCCTTGGTCCTGGTTCTAGGCAGCGGTGACAGACATAACCTTCGGGGGTGCGGGGGGGGTTGGGTGGGGGTGGGTTAGGGGCAAAAATCCAGGACATAAGAAAAGTTGCTTTCTTGTTTGTGCGCAGGTGAAGAAAGCGTTCTTGGCAATGGTGGCAAACGGAGTGAGAGCAGCCCCACTCTGGAACAGTAAGGAGCAGTGCTTTGTAGGTGAGCTTTAAACCTGTACATCTATAAATGTGACAGGAACAGAGCCATGTTTATGAGATTTGATTGTGGGTAAGAATTGATCAACAACATCGAACTTGCATTTCTATAGCCCCTTTCATGACCTCAAGATGCCCCAAAGCATTTTGCACTGCTTTTGAAATGTATTCGTTGTTGTAATCTAGGAAACACAGCAGCCAATTTGCGCACAGCGAGATCCCACAAACAGCAAAGTGATAATGAATAGATAACCTGTTTCAGTGACGCTAGTTGTGGGATAAATATTGATCAAGACACTGGGAGAACTCACATGTTCTTCTTCAAAGTAGTGGCTATGGAATCTTTTGCATCCACCTGAGGGGGTAGATAGGGCCTTGGTTTAGTGTCTCATTCAGAAGATGGCACCTCTGACAATGCAGCACTCCCTCAGCACTGCATTCAAGCATCAGCCTAGATTGTTGTATTCACGTCTCTGGAGTGGGACTGAGAATCCACAAACCTTCTGACTCAGAAACAAGGCCCTCACTGAACCACACCACAATGAGCTAACTTACACATGGCTTACCAAGTCTCTCAAAAACATCCCTACATGTTTCACATGCAATAAATCATTGTGTAATGCAGTTTGCGTTAGTTTGATTATTAAACATCCCACAGACCTCCTCCGGCCTGCAGAATGGCAGTTTAGATCATGTGCTCAATTCTCTGGGGTAGGTCTCGAACCCACAAACTATTGAGATAAGGGTACTGCCCACCACAGCAACCTGACACTACAGCACAGAGATGAAGGATGACACTTCCCTCTTTTGTATGGCACTTTAGTGTGCCAGTCAGTGCATTTAAAGACCAAAATGAGGATGGGGGTGGGAGGTGGGGGTGCATGGTGGGGAGGTGGCGCGGATTAGGATTGAACACTCTTAAGTCAGTTTATTCCAGCGACATTGGGCCAGGTTGCCTGTGTCCCCCTTTTGCCTGACGTTGCTGAGAATGACAATCTCCTGTATATCCTCCAGAGCCCCTGCTTTACAGGCAGAATCTCCTGTACAGACAATGATCAGGATCAGTGCATATAGTTACTGAATATTTCAAATTCTATTTGGGTTTTGGGGGATTTTTTTTAACCAGTCTGACAGGGTTGGCATTGAGCAGTTCAGTCTGTTCAGTGGTAGTAGGGAAGAGGAAGACCATCTCTCTCTCTCTCTCATGTGCTCCCTCACTCACTTGCTCTGTTGATGCTAATGATGAGCTGTGGCCTTCTTTGTAACTGCTGCTCTTTCTGCTCTCCCCAGGCATGCTGACAATTACTGACTTCATCAACATCTTGCACAGATTTTACACATCTCCAATGGTAAGAGAGAGCCCCAGACAATTTTAGTGCTTTTCTTTGACCGAGGATTAGCATTTCTAGTGTTGAACAGAGGCTGGCAGGGGTCGTAGTCAATGGCACCTGCCACCATGTGTCTTCCTAAAGACAACAACTTGGGCATTTGGATTGGATTCCCTTTGTTAAGCACCGTATGTAAGGAGCGAGGGAGGTCCTTGTGGTGCAGTGGATAGTCACCCTACCTCTGGGCTAGAAGGTCCAGGACTTGATGGTCACGGAAGATGCATTCATAACGTGGCCAAACAGGTCAATTATCAGCCTGTAAATCCTTCCAATCCGCCTGATGGCAGGTGGTAAGAGTGGGAGAGTTTCCTGGTGAGCCATACTGCAGAAGGCAACAGCAAACCGCTTTGCCAAGCATCATCATGGACCAACCCAATGGAAGCCCATGGTCACAACGGCATCTTAGGGCATGGTACCTGAAGAGAGAAAGACGTGAAGAGCAGAGGGAAAAGTCACTTCTACAACATACTGTTGGATGCATTTAATATCAACAAATTGCATTTTCATAGCAGTTTTAACAGGTTAAAAGAGAATAAAGTGCTTTGCAATAGTGTAAACAGACAGTAACTGTGTCAAACAAAGAGATATTAGACCAGGTGATCAAAAACTTGATCAAAGCAGTAGGCTTTAAGGAGTCCTTTACAGATCGAGAGAGAAGTAGAGAGGGGGAGAGGTTTCGGGAGGATATTCCAGAGTTTAGTGTCCAGGCAGCTGAAGGGAAGGCATGACTGCCAATGGTAGAGTAATTACAATCGGGGATTCTCAAGAGGCCAGAATTGGAGGACAGCAGGGACCTCGGAGGATTGTAGAGCTGCAGGATGCTACTGAGAGAAGGGGGAGGGGTACAAGGCCATGGAGGGATTTAAGGTTACAACTGGTGTGGGGAATATTGCTGATCGCCTGTGGTACCTTTGTGCAAAGCTGCTGTTACTTTTTTAACTGATCGGGGTTAATATTTGATTTCAAATGTTCTCTTTCAGGTACAAATCTATGAATTGGAGAATCATAGGATTGAGACTTGGCGAGGTGAGGGGGGTACAGTTGTGGTTAATTTCATTCAATATTGGATTGTGTGTGCACATGCGTGTGTGTGTGTGCGCATGTGTGTGTGCGTGTGTGTGCATGTGTGTGTGAGAGTGTGAATGTGTATGTGACAGAGAGAGAGTGTGTGTGAATGTGAATAAGTGTGAGAGTGTGGTCTGAGTTTGTGTGTGTGCATGTGAGAGAGAAAGAGAGTGTGACAGAGTGTGAGAGTGAGTGAGTGTAAGTGTGTGCGTGTGTGAGAGAGAGTGTGAGTGTGTGTGTGTGTTTGTGTGTGTAAGTGAGAGAGTGTGTGTGTGCGTACATGTGTGTGAGAGAGACATTGTTTGACAGAGTGACAGTGAGAATGTGAATGAGTGTAAGTAAGTGTGTGTGAGTGAATGTGAGTGTGAGTGAGTGTGTGTGTGCACGTGCACACATGAATGTACATGAGTGTGTGTGTTTGAATGAGTGAATGCATGTATGAGTGAGAGTACATATATGTAAGTGTGAATATGGTGTGAATGAATGTGTGTAAGCAGTATAAGTGAATGTGTGTGTGTGAGTGTAAGTATGAGTGTGAATATATGTTTGTGAGCGAATGTGAATGTGTGAGCGAGACAGTGTGAGTTTATGTATTTGTGTTTTAATAGTTAATTTTAGTATAGATTAATTTTTCCTCATAGAAGTCGCTTGGATACATATTTCTTGAGTGTTTATTCTCTAACGAGCCCAGCTTCAAAATCCTCTCTGTTCACTCGTTCCAATGATGTTGCTCCAACTCCATCACTAATGTTTGATAGTGGTCATGTTCTAGTGATTATATCACTTTTCCTTATCTAACGGAGGGCTGCATGAGACCATGGCAGGAGCTGGACTAGAATATCTAAAAAAAATCACTAATTGTGGACTGGCGACTTACGTTAATGGAACATTTACTGGCCCTGCCTAGGTGGTACAGTTGTGTGAGATAAGCAGATACACAGCAGGTTGCACTTTTGGTCATTTATTTACCATTGTACTAAAACCAATTATCACTGAGATGTCCAAATCATTAAAGCAATAATTTCTGTTTACATGAAGGCTTGGAACTCCCCGAAGCTCTTTCCAGCCTATGAAGTGCAGTCTCTGTTGTTAAGTAGGAAGAATGGCAACCAATTTGGCACAGCAAGCTCCCACAAACAGCAATGAGATAGATGACCAGTGATCTGATTTGGTGATGTTGAATTCGAGAAAACAATTGGCCAAGAGAACTCCTGTGCTGCACTCTGTGTAGAGCCATGGGATCTTTTACATCCACCTGAGAGGGAAGACAGGGCCTTGGCTTAATGTCTCATCTGAAAGATAGCACCTCTGACAGTGCGACACTGGGAGTGCAGTCCAGGCATTCTGACTCAGGCACTGAGCAGGCACCAAGTAGAACTCACTGTCCCAATAAGGTTATACCCCCGCACTTGCCAAAATGTAGTGAACTTGGGTTGCAAGCTGGTGGTTGGCACTAGAAAAGGTTGTAGTCATAATCATAGGGTTATATAACATCACAGAAGGTGGTCATTTGGCCCATCTAGTCCCTGCTGGTTCTCAGTAGAGCAATCCAGTCAGCCCCACTCACCCACTCAATTTTTTTAACTGAGAAACCCAGATGAATGTTGATGGTCCAAAGATCAAGGCAGCACAAGCCTAAAGAGTAGCAGAGAAAATGAAGTAAAATCCTGATATAGCAGGTTGTAACTTGTCAAACTCGTACTTTGAAAACTTTAAAATTATCAGAGGAAAAATAGTTGAGTAAAATAAGGCGATCAGCAAAAGAACCGAGGTGAGATGAGAAAACATATTTTTTAGGCAGTGAGTTGTTGTGATCTGGAACACGCTGCCTGAAGGAGCAGTGGAAACAGATTCAACAGGAACTTTCAACAAGGAATTGGATAAATGCTTGAAGATAAAATATTTACAGGGTTATAGGGTAAGAGCAGGGGTGTGGGGTTAATTGGATAGCTCCACTAAAGAGTTGGCACAAGCACAATGGGCCAAATGGCCTCCTGTTCTGTATTATTCAATGACTCTCTGAAAATTAGGAATTCTGCCGTGTTGAAGTCCTGGGAAAACATGAGTTGCAGTTGGAAATAACAGTGAATGTTTGTTGCACTCCAGGGAGAAAGAACAGCATGTTAATACGCAAATTAGGAATTTGGCAAGAACAAGAATTTGGTGGGAAGCACTATACAACATTTAGTGGCACACTGAGTGTTTTAGGCAACAACTTATAATATTGGAATGATTGAAGCTATCAGTAAAACATTGGTGTTCGCCCTTTCTGAACACTCTTAAATAAAACATCTACTTTTAGATGTGATTTCCACGATTGGGCAGCATTTGGTGAACAACCCTGAGTGCGCCAATAGCTACACTAACAACCAATTTAAGGTAATCAGTTGAGCCCGTAACATGGCTCATTTACTCTTGCTAAGAAGTGACAAACATTCATACACAGGGACCCGTTCTCTGCAAACAAGAGAAAAACGTTCAAATGTTCTGCCTTTTTTGATTAACCCTGGAGCCTATTGCCCCTTGTGTTGCTTTCTCCGTGGCAATGCCTCAGCAAATCAGGGTCGAATTGCCAATCAGCCTTTTCTCCTGGGAATGCATAAGTAATGCAGCGGGTTTGGGACGACTTGGCATGGAAACCCACCGACAACCTCCAACAACCAGAACCACTCTCCTTTGTGCTCGGTATGACTCCAACCAGTGGACCATTTCCCCCCTGTTTTCCATTGACTCCAGTTTTTCTGGGGCTCCTTGATGCCACATTCAGTTAAATGCTGTCTTGATGTCAAGGGCAGTCAATCTCACGTCAGCTCTTGAGTTCAGCTCTTTTGCCCATGTTTGGACCAAGGCTGTAATGAGGTCAGGAATCCTGATGAAATCCAAACTGAGCAGCAGTAAGCAGATAATTGCTGAGTAAGTGCCACTTGATAGCACTGTTGACAACCCATTCCGTCACTTTGCTGATGATCGAGAGTAGGCTGATGGGCCTGTAATTGGCCGGGTTAGATTTGTCCTACTTTTTGTTGAAAGGACATACCTTGGCAATTTTCCACATTGTCAAGGAGATGCCAGTGTTGTAGCTGTACTGGAAGAGCTTGGCTAGGGCCATGGCTATTTCTGGTGCACAAGCCTCAGTACTTTTGCTGAGATGTTGTCAGGGCACATATCCCTTGCAGTATCCAATGCCTTCAGCTGTTTCTAGATATCACGTGGGGTGAATCAATTTGGCTGAATGTTGACATGTGTGACGCTGGGGACCTCAGGAGGAAGTCAAGCTGCATCATCTCCTCAGCACTTCCGGCTGAAGATTTAATTCTCTTTATTTTTTCATGGGATGTGGGAGTCACTAGTGAGGTCGGCATTTGTTGCCCATCCCTAATTGTCCTTGAACTGAATGGCTTTCTAGGCCATTTCAGGTGACAGTTAAGAGTCAACTACATTGCTGTGGGTCTGGAGTCACTTCATAAAGGACAGACCAAATAAGGATGGCAGTTTTCCTTCCTTTCATAACATTAGTGAAGTAGATATGTTTGATACACTCTTTAGCTTTTTAATTAATGACAGATGGTGGGTACTCCCCTTGGAATGTTTCTTTCTCTTTGAAATGTATCTATTCTCTGTATTCTGAAATCTCCCCTTAAATGTCTGCCTCTGCATTTCTACTGACCTATTCCTTAACCTAATTTACCAGTTCACTTTAGCTAGCTGATTTCATGCCCTCATGATTGCCCTTATTTAAGTTTAAAATACTAGTCTTGGACCCAGTCTTCCCTCCCTCAAACTGAATGTAAGATTCAATAATATTATCATCACAACTACCTAGGGGTGCCTTCGTTATGACGTCTTAATTAATCCTATCTCGTTGCACAATACCAGGTCTAGTATAGTGTGCTCTCTAGTTGGCTTCAGAATGTGTTGTTCTAAGAAACTATCCCGAAAGCATTCTATGAACTCCTCATCTAGGCTACCTTTAACCATCTGATTTTTCCAATCTATATGTAAATTGAAATTCCCCATGATTATCACCA
The DNA here is from genome assembly GCF_017639515.1 of Carcharodon carcharias. NCBI lineage: Eukaryota > Metazoa > Chordata > Chondrichthyes > Lamniformes > Lamnidae > Carcharodon > Carcharodon carcharias. The sequence goes on along the minus strand of NC_054478.1, from coordinate 19,339,246 downwards.
TACCTTTCTGACAGGCTCCCATTATTTCTTCCTTTATATTCCATCCAACCATGTGGTTACTCTTAGGAGGATCTCTACACCGCTCCCACAAGTGACTTGTTGCCTTTATAAATTTCTCATCTCTAACCAAACTGCTTCTACATCCTGGTTTCCTGAAGTTAGGCCTATCCTCTCAATTGTGCTAATACCATCATTAATTAACCGGCACAAACCTCCACCTTTTCCCAGCTACCTGTCCTTCCAAATGGTCATGTAACCTTCAATATTCAGGTCCCAATCTATGTCATCCTGCAGCCATGTTTCTGTAATGGTGATCAGATCACCTTGGGTAATGGGCAAATGGGGGACTGGGTACAAATTAGGATTTGGGCACCAATGCTTCAGATGAGCTTAAGTTTATGGAAGGTGGCATGTGGGAGGCTGGCCAGGAGATAGTTGGAATAGTCATGTCTGAAAGTGACAAGAGATGAAATTAGCAAACATTGCATGTTTTAAAAAAATGATTGGGTTTGGATTTATAATCTTTTTATTGAGTAATTTAATCACAATGAGTGAACATCTTAAACATTACCTCTCTAAATCAGCTGATGATGTACCTGGGCCTCGTTCAGTTCGATGATTTTACTTTCCTCTTTTTCCCAGAGATTTATCTACAAGGTTCCTTTAAGAAACTGGTCAGTATCTCCCCAAATGACAGGTAAAATGATTACTCTGTGTGATTGGAACTGCAGTTTGATCTCATTGTTACAGGGGAGTAGCAGGAGCTAATTTTATTGGAGAGAAATAGTAGATGCTGTCTGTCTGTTTTGATACATTCTTGGGATGTGGGCCTCTCTAACAAAGCCCATCATTTGAGAAGATGGTGGTGGAACCTCCTTCTTGAACCAAAGCAATCCTTGAGGTAAAGTTTCTCCTATGGCCCTGTTAGGGAGGAAGTTCCAGGATTTTGACCCAACAGTGATGAAGGAATGGTGGTGATATATATTAATGCTAGGATGGTGTTTGACTTATGGAGGGGGCAGGGAGCTTGCAGGTGTTGGTGTTCTCATTCACTTGCTGCCCTTGTCCTTCAAGGTTGTAGAGATTGCGGGTTTGCAAGGTGCTGTTGAAGCTAGGAGCCTTGGCGAGTTGCTACAGTGCATCCTGTAGATGGTGCACACTGCAGCCATTGTGTGCTAGTGGCGGAGGGAGTGAATGTTCAAGCCATCAGTGTGGCTCTATCAGTACCTGTATAGGAATGACAGGGGGAGGAGGAGGTCTGAGCCTGTTAGAATCCTGTGTTAAAAAGGCTTGCATTTATTGCCTTTCTTAACCTTGTCCCAAAGGGCTTTGCAGCCAATGAAGCACTTTCAAAGTGTAGTCACTGTTGTGATGTAGGAAACGCAACAGCCAATTTTCACACAACAAATAGCAATGTGAATGGCCAGAGTATATTAGGTATTAGGTGAAGGTTAAATCTTGGCTAAGACACTGGCCTCAGAATTCCCCTGCTTCCCTTCAAATAGGGCACAGGACCCTGAGAGGGCTGGCAGGGAATTGATTTAAAAGCTCATGGGAATGACAGCACCTCTGATAGTTCAGCACTCCCTCAGCTCCACACTGCAGTGTCAGTCTGGATCATATGCCAAAGTCTTGTACTGTGAGATTTAAACTCCTAATCTATTGATTCAGAGGTAAGAATACTACCTACTGAGCTATGGCTGTATGTGTCATAGTACTGATAGCTGACATAACCTGTTACTAAAGCCACACCTGAAGGCAGTTGAAGGGAGATGAACACCCTGAGGCAATAACAGAGTAGCAATGAATAATAAGCTGTTAATAAAAGGACAATTAACCCTCGCCATATCAGTGAGGTCCAGAGTGGTACCATCTGATAGATGTCCTGTCCTTCTCTTGAAGAAGTTTCATTCTTTTTAAGTACCAACTGTTTCCTGTTCTCTGATTTTAACCCATTATGCTTTCTCCACCTTAGCCTATTTGATGCGGTGTACTCTTTGATTCAAAATAAAATCCATCGGCTACCAGTCATTGACCCTGCGTCTGGGAACGTGCTCTACATCCTGACACACAAACGCATCCTGAAATACTTCCACCTCTTTGTAAGTTTCTCATCTGCATTGTGGTTAAAGTTAAGTACAGGATCAACTTCTAAGTTCAAAGACTGAAGAAAATGAGATTATTGCCCTTCAAGAAGGTTAAGGGGGATATTTAAGTGAAGAGTTCTGATGGGGTAAATAAGAAGAAACAGCTTTCATTGGTAGGAGGGTTGGTAAGTAGAGGACACAGAATTTATTTTCCTTTATTCTTTCATGGGATGTGAGCATCAGCGGCAAGGCCAACATTTGTCGCCCATCCCTTGAACTGAATGGCTTGGTCAGTCATTTCAGAGGACAGTTAAGAGTCAACCACATTGCTGTGGGTCTGGAGCCACACATAGGCCAGACCAGGTAAGGATGGCAGATTTTTCTCCTTTTAGGGTGTCAGTGAACCAGATGGGGTTTTACAACAATTAATAATGGTCACCATTACTGAGACTAGCTTTATATTCCAGATTTATAACTGAATTTAAACTGGTGGGATTTGAACCCATGCCCCCATTATCCTTGGCCAGTGGATTACTAGCCAAACAACATCACCACTATGCCATTGCTGCTCCTACAAAGAGCAGGAAAAGAACCAGGAGGGAGATGAGGAAAATATGTTTATACCGTGAGTTTTTGTGATCAGGTGCACTTTCTGAAAGGATGGTGGAAGCAGATTCAATCATAATTTTCAAAAGGGAATTGGATAATTATGTGAAAAGTAAAGATTTTCAGACCTATGGAGAAAGAACAGCAGAGTAGGGCCAACTGAATACCTCTCTCAAAGAGCTGGCACAAGCATGAATGATTGAACGACCTCATCTGTACAGTGCAATTCTATGATTCACTAAAATTGGAGGGGGAATAAAACTATAGATCTTGCAGCTGGAGGCCATTTGGCCCTTTGAGACTGCTCTAACACTCAACAAGATTATGTTTGATCTTCTAACTCAATCCCACCTTCCCTCTCTGTCCCCATTCTTTTAATTCCCTTTTAGTGCCCAAAAATCTATCGATCTCTGTCTTGAATATACTCAATGACTGAGGATCAATAGCTCTCTGAGATAGAGAATTCCAATGATTCACAACCCACATTTCTCTTCATCTCAGTCCTAAACAGCTGACCAATTAATCTGAGGGTCTGAACCCAAGTTCTAAATTCTCAAGCTAGGGTAAGTATCTTCTCATATCTAACTTATCAAGGCCTTTAAGAATTTAAAGGTTTCAATTAGATCACCTCCCATTCTCCAGGGAATATAGGCCTAGTCTACTTGATCTCTCCTCAGAACAATTCCCTCATCTAAGGAAGCATGGTGAACCCTCGTTACACTCGCTCTAGGGCAAGTACATCCATCCTTGGTAAGGAGGCCAAAACTGTACACAGTGCTCCAGGTGTTGTCTCACCAATTCCTTGCATGATCAAGAAAAATAGCATGTTCATGGGATGATATCAGAAAGCATTTCTCCACATAAAAATACCTCAAAATCTGGAACTGTCTCCAGCAAAAGGTTGTTGGGTCAATTGAAGGTTTCAAAACTGAGATTTATAGATTTTTGTTTAGCAAGGACATTAAGGGATATTGACAAAGTAAATAGTAGAGGTAAATAGAGTTAAGATACAGGCTAGGGTGGTCTAGGCCCAAGGGGCTGAGTGGCCTTCTCCTTTTTCTGTGTCCCGAGGGTACTAGCAGGGATGTTAATCTGTTGTCAATCACATTGTTAAGGTTTGTTCATGTCAATTATATTGTTAAGACTAAGAGAAACAGGTGATGGGTATTAATTGACTTTGAGCACGTATAAATAGGGGACGGGTGACCCTGGAGAGGGAGCACGTGGTGTCTGCTGGAATGCTAGAGGCTTTCTGTGATTGGTAGGCCCTGCAGGGGCTGGTTGCAACATCACCCCCCAGAAATGTCATTTTGATCTGATTTTGTAAGTTTCCTTTCACGTTTTTTTTGTGTTAGCCACAGTGCCCCACCATGGGCTGTCAACCCCCTCTGATTTATTGATTTTTAATTTAATTTGTTGATTTTGTTCCTCAAAAGAGTCTAGAAATAGCAGGCAGCTGGGACACTAGGTTAAGTTGGGGGAGAGCTGTGAGACTGAACAGGTAAATAAACTCTCTCAATAAAGGAAATCTCTGTATCTCGGTTTCAGCTTCACTGACTGGGCTTGGACCCTACCAACAAGGCATACTACACAGATCTAATGTCCTGGGACTGGGAGAGAAGGGGAAATAGCCCCCATCAGTCGGGGGTATATTTCCTACCTCAGTAATTTCTAAAAGATAGTATATGCTGTAGGGCTGGAGGGGAGAGGGAGAGGGGATGGTCATGGAGGGGATTCAAAACAAGGATGAAAATTTTAAAATTGAGGCGTTGCCGGATCAGGAGCCAATGTAGGTCAGTGAACATGGGGTGATGGGTGAATGGGAATTGATGCAAGTTAGGATACCGCAGCAGAGTTTTGGATGAGTTCAAGTTTATGGAGATAGGGTAAATCACCTTAAATGCCTTGATTAGGTCGCCCCTTAATCTTTTAAACACTGACTGAGGTCCATTAGGCCAGACCAGGAACTGAAAGTGAGTCTTTCATGGTTTGTGAAGACTCAGTCTATTTTATTTGATCTAATTTTAAGTTAAGGAGAACTTTTTAGGTCAAAATGTAGAGGGTCCAGCAAGGGACGGTGCATTGCTGGACCTAATTCTGGGGAATGAAGCCGGACAGGTGGCTGAGGTGGTGTTGGGGGAGTATTTTAGTGATAGCGACCACAACATGGTACAGTTTAAGTTTGTTATGGACAAAGAAATCAACAAGTTGCAGAAAAAGTGTTTTGGATTGGGGGAGAGTGGATTTTAGAAAAATAAGGCAGGATCGGGCCAAGGTAGACTGGGAACAGTTACTTGTGGGGAAATCTACAGAGGAGCAGTGCGGGGTGTTCAAAAAGGAAATGGGGAGGGTACAGGCTCAACATGTTCCCTCTAGGATGATGGGAAGGAGTAACAAACTCATAGAACCATGGATGACCAGAGATATTCAGGTTACGATGAGAAGGAAAAGAGAGGCTTTTAGCAGGTACAAGGGAAGCAAATCAGCAGAGGCATTAGTGGAGTATAGAAAGAGCAGGGTGGAGCTTAAGAAAGCAATAAGGAGAGCAAAGAGGGGATATGAGAAAGCTCTGGCTGGTAAAAGTAGGGAAAATCCCAAGATATTCTATATCAATGGGAAGAGGATAACCAGGGAAAGAGTAGAGCCCATAAGGGAACAAGGGGGCAATCTATGGGTGGAGCCAGAGGACATCAGTAGAGTGTTGAAAGAATACTTCACATCCGTCTTCACCCAAGAGAATGAGGATGAAGGTATCAAACTCGGGGAGAGAGACTGCGAGGTTCTTGAGCAAAATGATATAGGGAGTGACAAGGTATTGGAAGTGTTGGCAGGCTTAAAAGTGGACAAATCTCCATGTCCAGATGATTTGTGTCCCAGACTGCTGAGGGAGGCAAGGAAGGAGATCACAGGGACTCTGACCCAAATTTTTAATTCCTCTCTGGCCACAGGGGAGGTGCCAGAGGACAGGAAAACAGCTAATGTGGTTCCACTATTTAAGAAGGGTTGTAGAGACAAGCCAGGGAACTACAGACCAGTGAGTCTCACGTTAGTGGTAGGGAAACTATTGGAGAAAATTCTGAAGGAAAGTATCTATCTCCATTTGGAGAGGCAAGGTTTGATCAGGGATAGTCAGTGTGGCTTTGTCAGAGGGAGGTCATGCCTAACACATTTGATTGATTTTTTTGAGGATGTGACCAGGTGTGTAGATGAGTGTAGTGCAGTTGATGTAGTTTATATGGATTTCAACAAAGCCTTTGACAAGGTCCCACGTAGGAGATTTATAAAGAAGGCAAATGCACATGGGATACAGGGTAATTTGATAAGGTGGATTCAAAATTGGCTCAGTTGTAGGAGGCAGAGGGTGATGACAGAAGGATGCTTTAGTGACTGGAAGCCAGTGTCCAGTGGCGTACCACAGGGATCTGTGCTCAGTCCCTTATTATTTGTTATTTATATAAATGACATAGACGACTATGTGTTAGGATTAGTAAGTTTGCGGATGACACAAAGATTGGCCAGGTGGTTAACAGTGAGGTTGAGTGTCTTGGGCTACAGCAAGATATAGATGGGATGGTCAAATGGGCAGATAAGTTTCAGATGGAATTTAACCCTGAAAAGTGTGAGGTGATACACTTTGGAAGGAGTAATTTGACAAGGGAGTATTCATTGAACGACATGACACTAGGAAGTTCCGAGGAACAAAGGGACCTTGGTGTGTGTGTCCATAGATCTCTGAAGGTGGAGGAGCATGTTAGTGGGGTGGTGAAAAAGGCATATGGGAAACTTACCTTTATCAATTGAGGCATAGATTAGGGAGGTCATGTTGGGGTTGTATAGAACTTTGGTGAGGCCACAGCTGGACTACTGTGTGCAGTTCTGGTCGTCACATTATAGGAAGGATGTGATTTCACTGGAGGGCGTGCAGAGGAGATTCACCAGGATGTTGCCTGGGATGAAACACAACTTATGAAGAGAGGTTGGATAGACTTGGGTTGTTTTCTTTGGAGCAGAGAAGACTGAGGGGCGACCTGATCGAGGTGTACAAGATTATGAGGGGCATGGACAGGGTGGATAGGGAGCAGCTGTTCCCCTTAGTTGAAGAGTCAGTCACAAGGGAGCATAAGTTCAAGGTGAGGGGCAGGAGGTTTTGGGGAGATGTGAGGAAAAGCTTTTTTACCCAGAGGGAGGTGACGGTCTGGAATGCACTACCTGGGAGGGTGATGGAGGTGGGTTGCCTCACATCCTTTAAAAAGTACCTGGATGAGCACTTGGCACATCGTAACATTCAAGGCTATGGGCCAAGTGCTGGTAAATGGGATTGGGTAGGTAGGTCAGGTGTTTCTCATGTGTCAGTGCAGACTCGATGAGCCGAAGGGCCTCTTCTGCACTGTGTGATTCTGTGATAATGCCCTTTTGTTCTGACAGTATCCATTTAGCTGACCTACCTGAATTTCCATTTGCTTTCAGGCCTCGAAGCTCCCCAAGCCGAGCTTTATGAAGAAGACTCTGCAAGAGCTTGGGATCGGGACGTACAAGGACGTGGCCCTGATAGAGGAGACATCATCGGTTTATGAAGCGCTGGAGATCTTTGTTGCAAGAAGGGTGTCTGCTCTACCTGTGGTTAACAGTCTGGGTAAGTGGGGTTTTGGATGGGAGTGGGGGATTTGAGGCTTGAATGAATATTGGCCCTGAGATTTCAGACAAACAAAAGAGAGCAGAATTGGATTTACTGAACCGAGATAGCTAAGCTGCTGAATTTAGAGGGAATTTAACTTGCAAAGATGCATTCAATGCCTTGCAACCACTCACTCTCAAACAGCAATGGGTGCTGGGGTGGGGTGTCAATTGATGCTTTCATGACTGGGACTATAAGGTTTTTATTGGGTAAGAGTATATGGAGCTGTGGGTAAATGGAATGAAGTACAAATTAGCCATGATCAAATTGAATGTCGGAGCAGATTTGTGGGGCTGAATTCGAACGTTGTGAGCTCAAGTCCCACTTGAGACTTAATTTTCTTTCATGGGACGCAGGCCTTGTTGGCAAGGCCGGAATTTGTTGCCCATCCCTAACTTCCCTTGAACTGAGCAACTTGCTCAGCCATTTCAGAGGGCAGTTAAAAGGCAACCACATTACTGTGGGTGTGGAGTCACAGACCAGGTGAGGACAGCAGATTTCCTTCCCTAAAGGACATTTGTGAACCAGATGGGTTTTTACAACAATCGATAATAATTTCAAGGTCTCCATTACTGGAACTAGCTTCATACTCCGGGTTAATCAATTGAACTCAAATTCCACCAGATGCAATGGTAGGATTTGAACCTGTGTCCCTAGGGTATTAGCCCGGGTCTTCCAGATTACTAGTCCAGTGACATTACCAATACACCACCATTTCATTAAAACTTGAGTACAAAATCTAGGCTGACACTCCCCGTGTAATATTGGGAGAGTGCTGCACTGGTGGAGGTGCCACCTTTGGGATGAGATGCTAAATCATGTCTCCGTCTGTCCTCTCGGGTGGATGTAAAAGATCCCATGGCCACTATTTTGAAGAAGAGCTGGGGGAGCACTCACTGGTGTCCCAGCCAAAATTATCCTCAACCAACATTACTGAAAAAAACACACCTGGCCATTTATCTCTTAGATGTTTGTGGGAGCTTGCTGTGTACAAATTGACTGCTGCATTTCCAATTTTGCAACAGTGACTACAGTTGGAAAGTATTTAATTGGCTGTAAAGCGCTGGGGTCGTGGAAGGTGCTATATAAATGTAATTTCTTTCTTCTTTTCATCTTAAGGCAACTCAAGATTTATCAGAAACAGCAACCTGGATGTCTGTAAATTAATGCTAACAGGAAATACTCTGTGTTTCCTCGATGGGTGTTATATAGCCACAGAGAAATAAAAGAAACACCTGTATGCATGTACCTGCTTTGACAATTTTATAGTACAGTGATCACATTCCGATTCACTTTTCCTTCTATTCCAGGTAAAGTGGTGAATCTCTACGCCCGATTTGATGCTATAGTAAGTACTGTATTTTGGAGACCCCAACACAGAGGCAGAGCCATGTATGATGAAGTGGTGTTGGGTGGGGGTCAGGGAGAGATGAACAAACACCAGGGATGGCTCAAGCTTGGTCGAAGTCCACAGTAATTGGATGTCGGGAGGCCCATCTGTGCTCAGGGGTTGAGTCACTCACCAGGAACCAAAATGAAACTTCCCACTCTCCAGGGAGCTTCAGTGACTGATGGTCCATCAGATACAACAACAATGAGATGCATTTATATATCAGCTTCAACATTGTAAAAAAACGTCCCAAGGTGCTTCACAGGAGTGCTTATCAAACAAAATCTGACACCGAGCCGCATAAAGAGATAGGGGGACAGGTGGCCAAAAGCTTGGACAAAGGGGTATGTTTCAGGGAGCATCTTAAAGGAGGAGGAGGAGGAGGCAGAGAGGTTTAGGGAGGGACTTCAGAGTTTGAGCCCAAGACATGGCACCTGCAGGCATGGCGGCCAATGGTAGCGGGATGGGAATCGAGGAAGGGGCCAGAAATGGATGAGCGCAGAGATCTCAGAGAATTGTAGGGCTGGAAGAAGTTACGAAGATTTGGAGGTGTGAGGCCATGGAAGGATTTGAAAACAAGGACGAGAATTTTAGGCCATTAAACTGAGGCCCCACCTGTCCTCTCAGGTGAGCACAGTTTAAAGATAAGCAGGGGAGTTTTCCCCAGCTCCCTGGCTAACGTTTATCTCTCAATCAACATCACTAAACCAAAAGATGACCTGGCGATTTGCTCACTGTTGTTTGTGGAATCTTGCTGTGCACAAATTAGTTGCTGTAGCTACACATCAATAAAAGATATTTTTTAGCTGTAAAACTCTTTGGGATGTTTTGAGAGTGTGAAAGGAGGGTAAACACCTGAAAGGTTTTCTTTTAGTTGATGTTATTGCAGATTTTAATTTATAGAGCTAGGTCCTTGCAGAGATAGCACTGAGTGATCTTGTACAAAGAGAAGGCCTGTAAATTGTTGTGAATATTGTTGGGATATTTTTGAAAATTTGAGAAAATGCAAGATTTTATTCCTTGCACCTAACACCAGATACAAAACATGGACTGGGTCAATTCCCTACAACCTTCCCCTTTAATCACCTTTCGACTGGCATTGACTCTGGATGTTTGAGTCAGCTTTTTAATTTGTATTTACCAGACTAATACCAGGAATGGGCGGGTTGTCTTATGAGGAAAGGTTGGACAGGTTGGGCTTGTAGCCAGTGGAGTTTAGAAGAGTAAGAGGCGACTTGATTGAAACATATAAGATCCTGAGGGGTCTTGACAGGGTGGATGTGGAGAGGCTGTTTCCTCGTGTGGGAGAATCTAGAACTAGGGGTCACTGTTTCAAAATAAGGGGTTGACCATTTAAGACACAGATGAGGAGAAATGTTTTCTCTCACAATCTTTGGAACTCTCTGCCTCTTGAGGCAGAGGAAGCAGTCCTTGAATATCTTTAAGCCAGAGGTAGATGGATTCTTGATAAGCAAGGGGGTGCAAGGTTACTGGGGGTAGGTGGGAATGTGGATCCATGATCTCATTGAATGGAGGAGCAGGCTCGAGGGGCCGAATGGCCTACTCCTGCTCCTATTTCGTAGGTTACTAATCACTTAAAATTTCTGACTATGATGAGCTGAAGTACAATTGACCATCGTGGGAAGACAGAGCTACAGAAAGGCAGATGGTTGGACCACACATGGTGATTAGAGATGACCAAAGCTTGCGAACCTATGGGCAAACATTCCACTCCTTTTCCTCAGAACCTGGCTGCACAGCAAGCCTACAACAACCTGGATGTCACTGTGAAAGAGTCACTGCAGCAACGGTGGCATTGTTTCGAAAATGTCCTCAAGTGTTACGCACACGAAACTTTGGAAGTCATCATTGAACGTCTTGTGAAGAACGAGGTAAGGGACTAATAAACTCAAAGGCACGGGTATTTCTTTCTCTCATAGCCACTGTGTCCTTAAATGCCCTTCACTGTGAATATTTCAGTTCCTGCTGTTATACGGTGGGTGAACAGCAAACTGGAATTTAATCAGAGAGCTTACATATCAAATAGTCATGACTTGGGATTGAGTTACAGTCTGGAGCCTTAATGAGGGGTTCAGGTGGTTTACTTTTAGAATAATGGGTACCCAGGAGTGAGTTACAGGCCGGATCCTAATCAAGGAGTTTGTGGGTGGTGGGGGGGGTAAGTGGGGCCATTTAAAGATAGAATAAAAGATATCCAGGAGTGAGTTACAGACTGGAATCTAATCGAGGGGTTCGGGGGTAGTTTATATATAGAATAACAGATACCCAGGAGTGAGTTACAGACTGGAATCTAATCGAGGGGTTCGGGGGGGTTTATATATAGAATAAAAGATATCCAGGAGTGAGTTACAGACTGGAATCTAATTGAGGGGTTCGGGGGGCTTTATATATAGGATAACAGATACCTGGGAGTGAGTTACAGACTGGAATCTAATCGAGGGGTTCGGGGGGGTTTATATATAGAATAACATACCCGGGAGTGAGTTACAGACTGGAATCTAATCGAGGGGTTTGGGGGGTTTATATATAGGATAACAGATACCTGGGAGTGAGTTACAGACTGCAATCTAATCAAGGGGTTCGGATGGTGGGGTGAGGATGGGGGTTTATATATAGAACAACAGATATCTGGATTAAAAACAAAAAAACTGCGGATGCTGGAAATCCAAAACAAAAACAGAATTACCTGGAAAAACTCAGCAGGTCTGGCAGCATCGGTGGAGAAGAAAAGAGTTGACGTTTCGAGTCCTCATGACCCTTCGACAGAACTTGAGTGAATCCAAGATAGGGGTGAAATATAATCTGGTTTAAGGTGTCGTGGGGGGGGGGGGTGTTGGGGGGGGTAGAAGTGAATACCTGGGAGTGAGTAACAGACTGGTATCTAATCAAGGATTGTGTTTGGGGGTGGGTGGGTGGGATGGAATGGTTTATATATAGAATAACAGATACCTGGGAGTGGGTTTCGGACTGGAATCTAATCAAGGGCTTCAAAGGGTGTGGTGGGGGGTGGGGTGAGGTTTTATGTAGAATAACAGATATGGCGGGAGTGAGTTACAGACTGGAATCTAATTGGATGGCTAGAATCTTCTAAACCCACAGCCTCTACTGCCTAGAAAGGCAAGGGTAGCAGGCGTCTAACCAAGGGTTCGGATAGTTTATACAAGTCGTCCTCACTTAAAGTTGTGGCTGTATTCCTGCAAATCATGACTTTAAGTGAAACGACTTTAAATGAATTAAAGCTTACCATAGGAATCAATGTTAAAGCCAGGGTTAGGTTCCTTCAGACATTTCTTGCCCAGAAAAAGCCAATATACAAGTTGAAATAATGTACTGTATATGTACAGCACTGTGCATTCTTAGCTGAAATAGCTTGAGAAATAAAATACATCACTAAATATAAAGGAAATACAATATCGTGCACAATACAATATTTAAAAATATACACACCTGCAGTACTTTTAGATTGACCAGGCTCTATCTAGTGGCAGGAGTTGGTCAGTGCAGGTAGCAGCTGAAGTCATGACCACCAGCACTGACCAACTTCTGCCACTAGATGGTGCCCAGGGCTTCAGTGCGAGTTCAGAATCGGAGTCATGAGCAACTGGAGAATGGGCTCTGGGGACTAAGGTAAGAACTGAGGGCGGGAGCCAAGGACGGCGGTGGGAAGAGGCATGGCCAGCGGTGGGGGTAGAAACCAGGCAGGGCCGGGAGGTGGAACAGGCAAGGTGGGGCTGGGGGTGGGGTGACAACGCCAGAGGGGAAACAACACTGGGATGCAAGGCCAAGAATGAGGGGAAGAGGGACTGAGGGCGGGAGTGGGAGAACTGAGGGAAAGGTCATGTGAGTAGATAGGCCACAGAAGAGGAAGTCTGTGGGAAACAATGTTAAAGTGAAACTGGAATGTTAAATGGATATACTAACACTACTTAAATAACAACATTGAAGTTGAAACATGTTAAGTGAGTCTATGTTAAGTGAGGACTCACTGTATATAGAATAATGGATACCAGGAGTGAGTTACAGATTGGAATCTAATCGAGGGGTTTGGGAGTTTATTTATGGAATAACAGATACCTGGAACTGACTTACAGACTGGAATCTAACCGAGGTGTTCAGGGTGGTTTATATATCGAATAACAGATACCCAGGAATGGGTTACAGCCTAGAATCTATTTGATCCAGGGGGGTGGTTTATATAGGATGACAGATACCCGGCAGTGAGTTACAGATTGGAATTTAATCAGTTGGTTAGAATCTTTCAAACCCACAACCTTTACCATCTAGAAGGACAAGGGCAGCAGACGCATGGGAGCACCACCACCTGCAAGTTCCCCTCCAAGCCACTCACCATCCTGACTTGGAAATATATCTCCGTTCCTTTATTGTCGCTGGGTCAAAATCCTGGAACTTCCTCCCTAACAGCACCGTGGGTGTACCTACACCACATGGACTGCAGCAGTTCAAGAAGATGGCTTCACCTTCTCAAGCAAATTAGGCATGGCCTTGCCAGTGATGCCCACATCCCATGAAAGAATAAAATAAAAAGGGGTGTGTTGGCAGTGGAATTGGTGAAGGAGGTGGTAAAGGGAGGTTAGCAACGCAGTAGATGATTGAGGCTTAGATATGGACCAAAGAAGCAATCAGCAAAGGCCTGGCAATAGCTTAGGCTTCTCACTGATTGGAGTATTATTGAATCAGAGAATGATACGGCACAGTCGGAGGCTAATCAGCCCATCATGCCTGTGCTGGCTCTCTGCAGAGCTATCCAATTAATCGCAGTCGCCTGCTCTTTCCCCATAGCCTTGGAAACACTTTCCCTGCAAGTAATTATCTGATTCTCTTTAGAATGTTACCAGTGAACCTGCTTCCAACATCCTTTCAGGAAGTGCATTCCAGATCATAACAACTCGATGTGTAAAAAAATGTTTTGTCATCTTGTCTCTTTTTTTTTTGTCAATCACTCTTAATCTCTACCCTCCAGTCACCGACCTTCCTGCCAGTGAGAACAGTTTCTCCCTAACTGCTCCATCAAAACCCCTCCATGGTTTTGAACACCCTGAACCTTCTCTGTTCTAAGGAGAACAATCTCAGCTTCTCTAGTCTCTCCACAGAACTGAAGTCCCCCATCCCTGATACCATTCTAGCAAATCTGCTCTGCACCCTCTCCAAAACTTTGACATCCTTCCTAAAGTGTGCTGTCCTATGCTGGGTTCTAACCAGTGATTTATAAAGGGTTACTCTGTGGGGGAACCTCCTTTTAGTAGGTCTGATCCTGAGGCTTGGTCATACCAAGACCTTAAAGTCCTGGATACTGGATTAAGATGGATTGTCAACTGACCTTTTCTTGGTCCTCCTATCTTAACTAGCTATTATCTCTTCCCCTAGGTTCATCGGTTGGTATTGGTAAATGAGAACGATGTTGTGCAAGGAATTATCTCACTGTCTGACATGCTCCAAGCATTGGTCCTGTCTCCAGCAGGTATAAATGCTCTTGATTCCTGATCACTCATGAGTCTCCTCTCTTCTGTATCATTCTAGAGTGATTCAGGTAGGTAGTGAGCTGCCTGTCTAATGGGCTTGATCTAGTCTGCACTCGAGTGATGGGGAGGAATCAGCCCTGGTCTTCAGCAGGCCCAACATACAATGTAGTTCGTATCCATACAGACCCAATTTCCAATAGTCAATTCCTGTCCCAAAATTGCACGGACTCTTGCAAAGAGTAGGGATCCGCACTACATTTTATTTTGACCTGATTGCACATTGTGTAAATTAAGAGTTTGGTCTTAGCTTTTTGCATACTGCCTATGGTTAACCCAGTGCACCTTGATATGGTACCTGTTAACATTTTGGGGGTGTGGATGGCCACTTTGGACCCAGATTGCTTTCCATATTTATGAAACGGGTCACACTGCACCAATTTTGTGTCTCTTCTCGGAGATGAAATGGCTTCCATGAAGCGTTAGGAAGGGTTTTCACATGTGTGTTGTTGGGGGGGGGTTGTGGATGAGGGGTGCAGGACTTGCACATGAGCTGATGGGGAAAGATTTCCAGTTTACACAAGTCAAGTGTCGGGTGGAATGCTTTGTACAAAACTCAGAGCATTCCCCCCGACTCTTGACTTGTGTAAACTGGAAATCTTTCCTCATCAGCTCATGTGCAAGTCCTGCACCCCTCATCCCACCCCACCCCCCCCCTCCAACAACACACATGTGAAAACCCTTCCTAACCCTTCATGGAAGCCTTTCATCTCCTAGAAGAGACACAAAATTGGGACAAAACAGAGTAAATAAGGAAAAAATAAGTCTGGAACATTACTCTCTGACCACCTTCCAGTCCAGATGACCCCATGGACGCTTTGCTCCTCTCCATCTTCAATATGTTTTGAACCAAGAAACAAAAGTGTTCAAAGCAAATTAAAAAAACGTTTTTTTTTGTTAATGCTATAATTCTTTCTCCAGAGCTGTCTCGGAGATTAACCTTTAATTCCTGGAAACTCCAGGGTAATCCTGAAGGGTTGGCAACCCCTACCTCTGGTCCAACCTGTCCAGCTGTGTAAATCATAATATATACACTTTCCACCTCACCCAGAACCACGTAATCACCTGGGAGAGGCAAAAACCCAGATTAAAACCCAAGGTAAACAAAAATTAAGAAACTTCCTCTCGATACCGCTTAATGATCAAATCTAACCCAGAAGATCTCACTGGCCCTGAACAACGTTACCAGGTACCTACCTTTGCGCGAGGGGATCTTCACCCCGGCCTGAAACATACCCAGCTCTCGCTTCACAGAGTGAATTGGTGTTCATCGCTCACCATTGTTCCTGACCACAGAATCACAGGGTGCAGAAGAGGCCCTTCGGCCCATCGAGTCTGCACCGACATGTGAGAAACACCTGACCTACCTAATCCCATTTACCAGCACTTGGCCCATAGCCTTGAATGTTATGACGTGCCAAGTGCTCATCCAGGTACTTTTTAAAGGATGTGAGGCAACCCGCCTCCACCACCCTCCCAGGCAGTGCATTCCAGACCGTCACCTCCCTCTGGGTAAAAAAGCTTTTCCTCACATCTCCCCAAAACCTCCTGCCCCTCACCTTGAACTTATGCTCCCTTGTGACTGACTCTTCAACTAAGGGGAACAGCTGCTCCCTATCCACTCTGTCCATGCCCCTCATAATCTTGTACACCTCGATCAGGTCGCCCCTCAGTCTTCTCTGCTCCAACGAAAACAACCCAAGTCTATCCAACCTCTCTTCATAACTTAAATGCTTCATCCCAGGCAACATCCTGGTGAATCTCCTCTGCACCCACTCCATTGCAATCACATCCTTCCTATAATGTGGTGACCAGAACTGCACACAGTACTCCAGCTGTGGCCTCACCAAGGTTCTATACAACTCCAACATGACCTCCCTACTTTTGTTATCTATGCCTCGATTGATAAAGGCAAATGTCCCATATGCCTTTTTCACCACCCCACTAACATGCCCCTCCGCCTTCAGAGATCTATGGACACACACGCCAAGATCCCTTTGTTCCTCAGAACTTCCTAGTGTCATGTCATTCATTGAATACTTCTTTGTCAAATTACTCCTTCCAAAGTGTATCACCTCACACTTTTCAGCGTTAAATTCCATCTGCCACTTATCTGCCCATTTGACCATCCCATCTATATCTTCCTGTAGCCCAAGACACTCAGCCTCACTGTTAACCACCCGGCCAATCTTTGTGTCATATGCCGGGATCTTCACCCCGGCCTGAAACATACCCAGCTCTCGCTTCACAGAGTGAATTGGTGTTCATCGCTCACCATTGTTCCTGACCACAGAATCATAGGGTGCAGAAGAGGCCCTTCGGCCCATCGAGTCTGCACCGACATGTGAGAAACACCTGACCTACCTACCTAATCCCATTTACCAGCACTTGGCCCATAGCCTTGAATGTTATCCTACCCCCCACATAGTCAGCCAAGTTGTTTTTATAAATGACGAATAATAGGGGACTGAGCACAGATCCCTGTGGTATGCCACTGGACACTGGCTTCCAGTCACTAAAGCATCCTTCTGTCATCACTCTCTACCTCCTACAACTAATCCAATTTTGAATTCACCTCATCAAATTACCTGTATCCCATGTGCATTTGCCTTCTTTATAAGTCTCCCATGTGGGACCTTGTCAAAGGCTTTGCTGAAGTCCATATAAACTACATCAACTGCACTACCCTCATCTACACACCTGGTCACCTCCTCAAAAAATTCAATCAGGTTCACTATTCTCCAGGAAAAGAACCACCTCTTGATATCTAACCTAGATCTGGTTGTATACACTTAAAATGGTGACACCTTGACCTCCCTAACCTACCTAGAGGAAACAAGCCATCTCTGTGAACACCATCTATTCCCTTTGGCATCTTATACACCTTGATCAGATCACCCCCCAAGTCCAAGCTTCCTGAAGTATAGAATCCCAGTCCTTTGAGCCCATCTTAATAAATAAGATGCTTCAAACTGGGAATTAATCTAGTGACCATCCTCTGCACCCTTTCCAAAGCTCCAGTATCACTCACTGTGTCAAAAGACCAACGCTGGATGCATTGTTCTAACCGAGGTCTGACCAAGGTTTTGTACAAGGACAAAATAATATGCTTTGCTTTATAGTCAATAGTTCTGTAAATAAACTCCAAAACCCTATTCACACTAGCTATCGCATCACACTGTTGTACCTCTACAGGCTTAGGCACTAGATGTCCCAGACCTCCTCCTTTCTCAACTGGTTTTAGTAATTTTCCCTGATGAGTGTACATATATTCAGCATTGACCCTGCCCACAGGCATAACACTGCACTTTAGTAAGGTAAAATTATTTGTCAATCGAGACGCCAATCCTCAAGTGCTTCTAGATCTAGTTGAGCATCATCTACAGCCCTGAAACCTGCACCGATCTTAGTATTATCTGCAAACATGCAGGCCACCTCCCCAATATTTACATCCAAGTCCCTAGATTATTTCTGTCTTGTCCTGTTTAGAAATGCTTGGTTGGGAGTGGTGAGGGGGCCGGGGGGTTGCTGCAGGGAAGTGGGGGGAGTCTCAATTAATACTGGGATAAAACGATGCCTGTCGTCATTATTTTCCCCTCTTTCCCCCTTACCTTCCTTAACTAGGTACTGGGATAACGTGCTTATATACCATTGTATTGTATGCAATGATAAAGCAGCATCAAGCCTTGGCTATCAAGCTCTGTCTGTTTCAGTGAGGTTTACATGCATGGACAGAAAATGCTGGAAAAACTCAGCAGGCCTAACAGCATCTTTGGAGAGAAAGACAGAGTTAATGGTTTGACTCCTTATGACACTTCTTCAGAGCCCCTGAAGAAGAGTTATATGGACCTGAAATGTTAACTCTGTCTTTTTCTCCACAGATGCTGTTAGGCCTGCTGAGTTTTTCCAGCATTTTCTGTTTTTGTTTCAGATTTCCAGCATCCGCAGTATTTTGCTTTTATTTACATGCATGGATATTGACTTGAACAATTGCCCCTAATTGCAAGTATAAAGTGGGTGTCATTTTTAAGAGGGAGCTTATTTATATTCATGGTCGCTTGGTAGTATAGAACTTGAGTATTTCTGAAGAAAGAGATACACTGTTGAAGCTTTTTGCCTTGCACTCATCAGGATTGATGCAAGAATGCCAAATTTCAAAGGACACACAATTTATACTGCATGAGAAAAGGGTGTTGATTGGTTGGCAAGTTGACTCTGATTGGTCAAGGCATTGCCATGGCAAATGCACCAGGGAACTATTATCCCCTAGCCTTTGGTTCAGTTTTAAAAAGGCACAATGCCTGAACATGTTCCTTTTGCCTGCAGAGGACAGATCACTGTACATGAATATATGTAGCTTCTAGCAAGTGTAAGTGAGTCACAGTGCAAGCCTGATTGATAGTCTTGCATTGGTCATTAGTCAATTAATTATTTAGCTAATGTATTACTTGTTTATATTATATCAGAAATATTATTCATGTACACAATAACTAATAACTCGACACAAACTGGGAAAGCTCACTAGTGCATGAGAAATGGAAAACTGGTGTAAAAGAGAGTGATCCTCTGTGTTTGAGATGAAGGCACATTGTGGGAGAAGATTAGAGAAAGATTGACTCTGCATCTAGGGTTGCTCTAGAGTCTCCAGGAATTAAACCCCAGGACCCTGCTGTGAATACAAAAATCCGGGAGAAAACCATCAGGGAATTAAAATAAATAATGGTCTATAGAAAATATTTTTTTTAATTATAAAAATATTGTGGGAATGCAGGGTAGGAGGTGGGGAATAGATCATCTGACTGAAAATCAAGCGTCATCCAACTGAGTAGGTGAAGACTTTCTTTACTTTCTGATTGGCCGTAGAAAGGCAGTACCACAGGTGTATGGTCATGTAGGGCGACCAATGATGGTACAGAACAGTTCAAGGCAGGAAGTCATGTGATGACATGTGCAGGAGTTTGTCCTTTTTTCCTGACCTGGCTGTGCTTGATGGGAAAGTGGAGGGGCAGATTTAATCTGTATCCAACACATAATATACCTGGGGATAAAAAAAAATTATGTTAATATCCAATTGTGCTCAGCACCTTTTTTATATGTGTTAATTCTTACTGAACTGATTAATCCTTACTATTGTCAAGATGACCCCATAAGAAACTTGGCTCTCAAGCATGCACCTTGTTTGGATCCCTTCTTTAGTTTAAGAACCAGGAGTGATAGACTGACTTCAAGCTGACACTATCTCAATTCAAAACGCACACTGAAGGAAAGCTCAGAGAGAGTTCAAAGACTTCCCTTATAAAGAGAGCTATCCCGCAATGTCCTCTCACTCAAGTTGGGTCTATCACTAGTACTTCCCTTTATATTCAGACTCTCAAAGTCCTTGCTTTATAAAGTTCTTAAAGTTCCCCTGCTACAAGCTCACTCTGTGACATAGTCTGTAGAATAGATTCTATCAATGCCAGCTACCAGCAAGGAAGTTTGGGTGCCAGGCTGGTGGAAAAGAGCATAAAAATCCCAATTTCCTCCATTCCATCGAGAACAAAAGAAAAATTCAAGACTCCAGCAGTGTGCCAAGAAGGAAGTTGCATTCTTGTATAGCAATTATAACTTGCCTTTGTATAGCCTCTTACCATATACTTAGCACATCCTAAAGTTGCTTTAAATCCAATTAATTACTTATTGTTAATGGCAAGTATATCAGCCAATTTATGCTTAGCAAGTTCCCACTAGTGATGAAATGGTTGAGGGAGGAATGTTGGCCAGGGCACTGGAAAGATACCCTACTTCTTCATAACGCTGCCATGGGAGCTTGTATCTAAGCAGGTAGAGAAATAGGGAGCAATGTTCTGTGTGCATTATTTGATGTCTCGTCCATTCCTATCTCTGCATGCATCAATACCATTGATTAACACACAAAGTGCCTGCCAGAACTGAAACTTAGCAAGAGGTTTTTGCCATGGTCAGGGGTGGCACAAAGCATTGTAATCATGTTGGCAGCTAAAGTCATCAATGAACTCATGATCGAACATGGAGATCCAAGTCTTTTTTCATTTCTTTTGGATTGGTTCTGTAGGTGTTAATGCCAGCTTCCATCGCCATACCTGAAGGTCAATGGGCTGCTGGGGAAAGAGCAGCTCACACGTTTATGGGATGTAAATGGACCTCAGAGAAGAAGGGCATGACTCAGTGAAGTCACCAGCACGTGCTTATCTTGGCTGAATGTCTTACTCGCAGACTCCGGTTTCAAATTCTTAATGAGAAGGATGCTCCACATAAAAATCCAAGGAATTAATTCCTATTTTTAGCTCACTGATTAATGCTTTATTCCAGCCTGTGCTATTTTAGTAACTTCGCGTTAATGACTTTATTAATGAAAATTAAGGTAAAAGTAAAGCGGACGAACAATAGTGCACAAAGGAAGCAAGAACCTTTGGAAGTGGAATGCGGTTTATAAAAACTGTTTAATTCTTGAATGGCGTGTTTGATTCTGTGCTGTTGCATTTTATTGCAGCCAAGAGCTGCCACAAATCTTTAAGGACAGGTTTGGGTGCCAAATCGAATTGTTGGTTTTTGCTGTCATGTAAAGGAGGGGGAATCAGTCACCATGCCTCAGTTCATGAGCTGTGCTTGTAATCTTTCACTCCATAAATAAATAAGACTGAGTAAAGACTGGCTCCAGTATTATTGTTCACCCACTGGCTTTCAGGAGTAGAAAATGGTAGCAGAGGATGGTTGCCTAAAGGTAAAGAATGGTACAGGAGCCTATCTTTACTCAGTCTTACATTTTATTTACAGAGTGAAACATTACAAGCATGCACCTCCTAATTCAACCCCACCACAGTTTCATTAAATGTCTCTCTATAAATGCTCAAGTGAAACCCCAATTAATGCCGTGAACCTACATATAATTAAATACAGTTAATATACAATTAATGACTGTGGGTCTACCGAGCCAGTTCCTCCACACTCTGAGGTTTTGGACTCCTCCACATGTAACTGTGAAGAGGCGCAGAACAAGGACCAGACGCTGGTCCGCTAGAATAGCTGCCCAGTCAAAATGATGATAGCAGAGAGCTGGGAACAGTTAATCCATTTGTAGCAACATTGAAACCTGGGGCAGAATTTTATGGCCCTGTTTCGGTGGGGAGGGGGCTGTAAAATGCGGCGAGACATTATAAACCCCACTGTCGTAAAATTCTGCCCTTGGACCAGACGAAGGTCACGCTGTCTGTACCAGCTGAATATGAGTGATTCAGCCTAATCTCACCCTCCAGCCCTTGGTCTGTAGCCCTCTAGGTTACAGCACTTCAGTTGCATATCTGAGTGTGTTTTAAATGTTATGAGGGTTTCTGCCTCTACCGCTAACGTATTTTCCTTTCAAACATCCACCCTCTCTGCCACCAGTGAATCGAGGCTGCAGTTTGTAATATCGAAAAGATGCACTGTAGCATCTCACAAAGGCTTCGCCTCCCAAACCCATGATCTCCACTACCTGGAAGGACAATGGCAGCAAGTATATAGGGACACTGCTACCTCCAAGGTCCCCTCTGAGACACAGACACCATCCCAACTTGGATGGAGGTTGGCAGTTTAGAATCATAGAATGGCGATGGCACAAGAGGAGGCCATTTGGTGCACTGTAGTCTGCTGGCTTTCTGTAAGAGCTACTCACCTAGTCCCACTCCCCCACCTTGCAAACTTTACCTTTATATAATTATTGAATCCCCTTTTGAAAACCATACAGTAAGTATCTTTATTGTCACTAAGTTAAAGTCCTAGCAACTCGCTCCCCAACAGCACTGTGGGCGTACCTTCACCACATGGGCTAAATTGGTTTGAGAAAAAGGTTCACCACCACCTTCTGAAGGGCACTTAGGGATGGGCAATACATCACAGCCCTGTCAACGATGCCCCTAGCCTAAGAATGAACTTTTAAAAATGTATTCACTCCTGCCTTTACATTGTCAGAATGTAATTTTGAAATCTCCCAAGCAACCAGTACCCTCCCATTGTAACTTGATTTAATTTGAAAATGAACCGCAATTTTATAAAGTTGCTTACAAATGTGCTAGGAACCTATCAGAATGCAGTATCTAATTTTGGTTCAGAAGCTTTGCTTAGGTCATATCTATGGAATAAAAATCTCAATGTCATCCTGTCTATTGAAATCTGGTGAGGTCCAGTTTTGTGATTTAGAATTAAGATCAGGTATTCGTGCCTGGTGTTTTTTGAACATTGATGACCTATTCATGGACGAGGAAATCTGGGTCCCTTCTGACTCAGATTTCTATGCCTTAATTCTATGTAATTCTACAGATCGTTACTAATAAATCCAATAAGGAAGTCATGAGAAAATTCTTTACTATGGAAATATAAGGAGCGGTTGAAGTGGCTAGTGTAGGTTAGTTTAAAGGAGAACCTTATGCAGAAAATAGAATAGAAAGTTATGGCGACAGAGGGAGAAGATGTAGGGTGGAAGAAGGCTCATGTGGAGCATAAACAGTGGCATAGACATGTTTTACTATATGGCTTGTTTCTGTGCTGTAAAATTCAACAGAATTCTAAGTAATTAATTATGTCGGGCAAAGTTAACAATGACCCTATTTAGCCATAGCACTGCACACCAGATTATACATAGTGTTCTCCCTACCTTCCTTGTCAATCTAACATCAGGAAATATCACAATCAGAAGGCAACCAGTTACAAGCTAAGACTGCTAATCAGATTTATTCAAATCAAAAAAAGTTATAATGGCAACAAATTAGGCAACTACAGTGGATGACATTAAAGGTAAATGAAGGATTAAGAAACAGTTCACAAGAGCTGAACCTTGACAAAATTGTCATTAGGTAGCAATGAACAGTCCAGCAAATCTGTTTCCAGCTCTCCTTTGAAATGGAACAGCTTATTAAGATGAAATTTTGGCATTTGGTAAATAAAACAAAATCCCAAAGTATGGACTTCAGGCTGAGCCATTACATGTTGTAGGTGCTCGGGAAATATTCTATACAAATGGACATCAGCCTCAATGCCAGCACTGCCGAATGCTATGAGATTTTTCTGTTTTACATCTGTCAAATGCTTTGATTGATGGGGCTGTCATTCAATCATGCTGATAGGACAGATTCTCACAGATAACATCCCAAGGAAGACCCCTCAGAAGGCTAGTGGGCTCATTGTGTGAGACTTGGACACCCTGATCAAATTTTAAAATGAATTTTGACTTTAAAATTTTCACCCTTGTTTTCAAATTCCTCCCTAGCTACCCCCCACACCAACCCCCCCCCCGCCCCACCTTCCCTATCTCTGTAACTTCCTCCATCCTGACATCCCTCACTGCACTTCTCCAATTCTGGCCTCTTGCGAATCCCTGATTTTTATTGCTCCACCATTGTTGTCCGTGCCTTAATCTGCCTGGACCCTGAACCCTGGATTTTCCTGCCTAAACCTGCATATGGATGTCCTAAATCTACCTGCTCGCTCACAGTTCCCAGCTTCTCATCGTTTAAACAAAATTCAGGTCGATTTTTCTTCTGTTCAAAATGAATAACCTCGATTTTCCCCCATCCTGAATTCCACCTGCCAAAGCTTTGTCCACTCATTGGCCAGAATTTTCCAGCCCCTCGTGCCGGTGGGACCTTCTGGTCCCGCTGATTTGAATGGAGGTTTCAATGGCTCACCGGACCTGCCTCAGACAGAATCTGCCACAGTGGGCAGGAGGGGGCGGGGCTGGAAAATTCTGGCCATTTAATCTGTCAATGGCCCTTTGCACATTTCTGTTCCCATCTCCACTTCTCACTGTGGCACCTATGTTGTTGACATTAACAAACTTGGATACCCAGCTCTTTATTCCTTTAGCTAAGTCATTTCAGACAAGAGGCAAATGGGAGTGCAGAAGCAGGGGGGGGCGTGGGGGTGCAGAAAACACCTCCATCTTTTGATTCCTGGCGATATTTTGTGTGTTAGGAGCTGCAGCACCTTGTTAAATAAATCCTGAACACCAATGTGCCATTCCTGAATCTTCATTGACTTCTTAACCCAGAGAGTGGCGAGACTGTGGAACTCTCTACCACAGGGAGTTTTTTTTATTCATTCACGGGATGTGGGCTTTGCTGGCTAGGCCAGCATTTATTGCCCATCCTTCGTTGCCCTTGAGAAGGTGGTGGTGAGCTGCCTTCTTGAACCGTTGCAGTCCATGTGGTGTAGGTACACCCACAGTGCTGTTAGGGAGGGAGTTCCGGGATTTTGACCCAGCGACAGTGAAGGAACGGCGATATATTTCCAACTCAGGATGGCGAGTGACTCGGAGGGGAACTTCCAGGTGGTGGTGTTCCCACCTATCTGCTGCCTTTGTCCTTCTAGATGGTAGTGGTCGTCGGTTTGGAAGGTGCTGTCTAAGGAGCATCAGTGAATTCCTGCAATGCATCTTGTAGATGATACATGCTGCTGCTACTGTGCATCAATGGTGGAGGGAGTGAATGTTTGTGGATTAGGGGCCAATCAAGCAGGCTGTTTTGTCCTGGACGGTGTCAAGCTTCTTGAGTATTGTTGGAGCTGCTCTCATCCAGGCAAGTGGGGAATATTCCATCACACTCCTGACTTGTGCCTTGTAGATGGTGGACAGGCTTTGGGGAGTCAGGAGGTGAGTTACTTGTCTCAGGATTCCTAGCCTCTGACCTATTCTTGTATCCACAGTATTTATGTGGCTAGTCCAGTTCAGTTTTTGGTCAATGATAACCCCCAGGATGTTGATAGTGGGGGATTCAGTGATGGTAATGCCATTGAACGTCAAGGGGCGATGGTTAGATTCTGTCTTGTTGGAGATAGTCATTGCCTGGCACTTGTGTGGCATGAATGTTACTTGCCACTTGTCATCCCAAGCCTGGATATTGTCCAGGTCTTGCTGCATTTGGACATGGACTGCTTCAGTATCTGAGGAGCCTCAAATGATGCTGAACCTTGTGCAATCATCAGCGAACATCCCCACTTTTGACCTTATGATGGAAGGAAGGTCATTGATGAAGCAGTTGAAGATGTTTGGGCCGAGGCCACTACCCTGAGGAACTCCTGCAGTGATGTCCTGGAGCTGAGATGACTGACCTCCAGTTTTGCTAGGGCTCCTTGATGCCACACTCGGTCAAATGCTTGATGTCAAGGGCAGTCACTCTCACCTCAGCTCGGGAGTTCAGCTCCTTTTCCATGTTTGAGCCAAGGCTGTAATGAGGTCAGGAGCTGAGTGGCCCTGGCGGAACCCAAACTGGGTGTCAGTGAGCAGGTAATTGCTAAGCAAGTGCTACTTGATAGCACTGTGGGTGACCCCCTTCCACTTTATTGATGGTGGGATGATAATTGTCCGGGATGGATTTTTCATGTTTTTTGTGTATAGGACATACCTGGGCAATTTTCCACATTGCTGAGTAGATGCAAGTGAACTGCACTGTAACAACTTGGCTAGGGGTGTGGCAAGTTCTGGAGCACAAGTCTTCAGTACTATTGATAAAAACAAAAAAACTGCGGATGCTGGAAATCCAAAACAAAAACAGAATTACCTGGAAAAACTCAGCAGGTCTGGCAGCATCGGCGGAGAAGAAAAGAGTTGACAAGAGACGTCAACTCTTTTCTTCTCCGCCGATGCTGCCAGACCTGCTGAGTTTTTCCAGGTAATTCTGTTTCTGTTCTTCAGTACTATTGTCTGAATATTGTCAGGGCCCAGAGCCTTTGCATTAACCAGTGCTTTCAGCCATTTCTTGATGTCACATGGAGTGAATAAAATTGGCTGAAGACCAGCACCTGTGATGCTGGGGACCTCCGGAGGAGGCCGAGATAAGGTGAGGGTGACTGCCCTTGACATCAAGCATTTGACCGAGTGTGGCATCAAGGAGCCCTAGCAAAACTAGAGGTCAGTCATCTCAGCTCCAGGACACCACTGCAAGAGTTGCTCAGGGTAGTGTCCCTGAATTCAGCAGATTTTCTTCCCTAAAGGGCATTTGTGAACCAGATGGGTTTTTACAACAATCAGCAATGATTTTATAGTGATCATTAGACTCTTAATTCCAGATTTTTAGTGAATTCAAATTCTACCAACTGCTCTGGCAGGATTGAAACCTGGGTCACCGGAGACCCCTGGGTCTCTGGATTACTAGTCCAGTGACAATACCACTACACCATCACCTCCTCTAGGTTGGAGGGAGGGAATGTTGAGGGGAGATTGAAAGGGGCTTGGGGTGAGGTTGGAGGAGGCATTGGAGTGCAGGTTAGGGGGCATTGGAGGGGGGATTGGGGAGGAGGTTCAATTGTGGTTTGGGGGAGGTTAGAGGGGGTTGGGGGGAGGTTTGAGTGCAGGTTGGGGGGAAGTTGGAATACGGTTAGAGTGGGGTTTTGGGGGGAGATTAGAGGGGAGTTGGGGGAGGTTGGGGGGTGTTGGAGGGAGGTTGGAGTGGGGGTTGGGAGAGGTTCGAGGGAGGTTGGGGGCTTGGAGGAAGGCTGAAGTGAGGGTTGGGGGGAGGTTTGAGTGCGGATTTGGGGGGGGTTTGAGTGCGGGGTGGGGGGAGGTTTGAGTGCGGGGTGGGGGGAGGTTTGAGTGCGGGGTGGGGGAGGTTTGAGTGCGGGGTCGGGGGGAGGTTTGAGTGCGGGGTGGGGGGAAATTTGAGTGCGGGGTGGGGGGAGGTTTGAGTGCGGGGTGGGGGGAGGTTTGAGTGCGGGGTGGGGGGAGGTTTGAGTGCGGGGTGGGGGGGAGCTTTGAGTGTGGGTTGGGGGGAGGTTTGAGTGCAGGTTGGGGGGAGGTTTGAGTACGGGGTGGGGGAGGTTTGAGTGCGGGGTGGGGGAGGTTTGAGTGCGGGGTGGGAGGTTTGAGTGTGGGGTGGGGGGAGGTTTGAGTGCGGGGTGGGGGGAGGTTTGAGTGCGGGGTGGGGGGAGGTTTGAGTGCGGGGTGGGGGGAGGTTTGAGTGCGGAGTTGGGGGACGTTTGAGTGCGGGGTGGGGGGAGGTTTGAGTGCGGGGTGGGGGGAGGTTTGAGTGCGGGGTGGGGGGAGGTTTGAGTGCGGAGTGGGGGAGGTTTGAGTGCGGGGTGGGAGGTTTGAGTGCGGGGTGGGGGGAGATTTGAGTACAGGATGGGGGAATGTTGGGGGGAGGTTGGGGAGTTAGAGTGGGGCTTGGAAGGTGGTTAGAGGAAGTTGGGGCATTGGAGGAAGGTTGGAGTGGGGCTTGGGGGGTGGTTAGAGGAGGTTGGGGGGTTGGAGGAAGGTTGGAGTGGGGCTTGGAGGGTGGTTAGAGGAGGTTGGGGGGAGGTTGGGGGGTTGGAGGAAGGTTGGAGTGGGGCTTGGAGGGTGGTTAGAGGAGGTTGGGGGGAGGTTAGAACAGGGTTGGAGTGGGTGCTGGAGGGCAGGTTGGGGGAGGCAGCTAGAGAAAGGTTAGCTTTAGAGTTGAATTGTTTTGAAAATGCAGTAATTTATTTTTAGCCACTTTCCTAACATTAGTTGGTTGCTCTGTCATTGTTTATCTCAGCGAATAAGCATGGGGCCTCTCGTTTCACCATTACCACAGTCACTCTGCTGACTCCATGCAGGTGTAATGAAAGAAAGACAAAACCTACATTTATACAGCAACTTTCATGATGCCCCAAACCGCTTTACAGCCAATTCAGTACTAATGAGTTGTAATCACTGGTATATTGTAGGCAATGTTATCAAATGACAGAACAGGCTCGAGGGGCCAAATGGCCTATTCCTGCTCATACTACGTATGTTCGGATGTCATTCTGGGGTGGATGAGATGAACTGGGCTAGATGGCCTTTGTCATCCATAATTATCTTGCAAACACATGGTGGAATCATGGCCGGAGTTCTGTTTATTGTTTTGCTAATGAAAGTTTACTGTGAGCGGGATTGGTGGGACGAGATTGCAAGCTCAGGAGTTCGTAATGGGCTCATAGTGAACACTACCACCTGCAAATCCCCCTCCAAGTCACCCACCGTCCTGACTCGTAAATATTTCGCCGTTCCTTCACTGTCGCTGGGCCAAATTCCTGGAGCTCCCTTCCTAACAGCACTGTGGGTGTACCTACTCCACATGGACTGCAGCGGTTCAAGAAGGCAGCTCGACACCACCTCCTCAAGGGCCACTAAGGATGGGCAATAAATGCTGGCCCCAGCCTGATGAGGACTACCACCTACGAGGATTTCTCCCTGCCCTCAAGCATTCATTAATATGCTTTATCTCTAGGGGCTGGTTGTTTACCCTATGTCAATCATTTGTTTGAACCCATCTAACCAATGAATTCAGGACAGATATCCAAGATGTCAGGATGGTCACCTCCCCCTGGTCCATCACTTTGGCACAAGGTTAATCTTAGTTTACCTCATGCTGAGAATCATTTGCCAACCCATACCAGACACTTGTATAAGGTGCTAGATGACTATCAGTTCTGGAATGAGTACATTTTTGTTTTGCCACAGTCCCTGGCTGCCAAGAACGTTTTTTTCTGAAGAAGCAGAAACAACCTCTGCTAAGGGTTTACAATACAATGCCTGCTAATTCCATAATATTCTTAAAGACACCATTTCTTACACTACTTAACTGAATCACCTTCATCAGTGTCAAGCCATCTTGGGACTGCAAATTATCTAATAATGCATCATCCCCTACTCCAACAACTATTCTGTCACGAATTAACTCCTCTTTCAGATTCCATACTCACAATATTCTGCTGATCGGTACAAATTATTAATAAATATATTGATGCTATCCCTTTGTCCCTGGAAATGTTTATTGAACTTTTTGCATTCCACAGTGGTGTTCTTGCGAAGATTGAAATATGTCTCCAATGCACCAATGACTTTGGCATATGTGGCTTTACCCTCATCGATCCCCAGAGTAACTAAAATGTCATCCACACAGTCACCCATTGCATACAAAAGTGTGCTGACCTGTACACAGTCTGGCTTCGCTGCAGGACCCAGTGTGATGCGAAATCAGTTGCGTCTCTTATACTACTTTGGCCACAATTCAGCCTGATTTAGGCAACTTTTTCAAAATTCTCCAGAAGAGGTAGAGATTTTTCTACCACCATCTTTTTACTGCTTGCTGCCATATATTATGGTGTTGTTGGGTTAGAGTGGTTTCAATAACTTCTGAAGACTGCCAGCTGCAAACACTCTAACTTTATTGTAACATATTTACAGTTATGATAACACTCCCTAACACCAGTTTCTTTCCACGCTGCTCTCTCCTGGTCTCTCAGATCACATGAGTATATGTCATTTCCTCTTGTGACATCACAGACTATTACAGTTAACCCTTTGTGAGACCTCATCTAACATACGCCATTGCTCCACATACACCATCTATAAGACTCACTACAGCAACTCACCAAGGCTCCTTCGGCAGCACCTTCCAAACCCGTGACCTAGAAGGACAAGGGCAGCGGACACATGGGAACACTGCCACCTGCAAGTTCCCCTCCGAGCCACACACCGTCCTGACTTGGAAATGTATCACCGTTCTTTCACTGTCGCTGGGTCAACATCCCTCCCTAACAGCACAGTGGGTGTCGCCGCACCACATGGGACTGCAGCGGTTCAAGAAGATGGCTCTCCATCACCGTCTTAAGGGTAACTGGTGATGGCCAACAAATGCTGGTCTAGCCAGCGATGTCCAAATCCTGTGAAAGAATAAGTTTAAAAAAGGTGAACAAGAGTTGAACAGTCCTCTCCCCATGAACTCAGAAGGCGCTTAGAGTCTTGCATGTCACACTCTGGGGTGGGGGTTGGGGGGGGGGGGGGGGGGGGAGGGGGGGTGGGTAGGGGGGGTGGTGGGGTATGGTTGGGGGATGGGTAGAGAAGATTGATGGAGGCCCCACTAGTTTTTGCAAGACGCTTCAGTGGAGACTTGAGCTGATGAGCTTTCTCACACTGGTTTGGAGCCTCGCTTATTGCTGTCATTGGGCTTGCCAACAAACAAGGGGAGAATTGAAAATGCAGGCAGCACGTTTATATTTTTGCCGGCAGCAGCGTCCTGGTGACTACTGTTGTGTGTTTGGAGCTTGCAGGACGGTCCTGGAGAGTTGCCTAACCTAAAGTAGGCAAACTCTCCTGGCCACCCTGTGCCTTTCTGTAATCCAGGTCTCCACCCCATCTTTCCGGACTCTTGCAAGAAACCGAGGGTTCTGGGGTTTGGGGTGTCGGGCGCAAAAGTCACGAGAAGTCGCTCTCATGGATCTTTCATTCCCACACATCAAAAAGAATTTTTGTATTTATATAGCACCTTTCACTACCTCAGGATATAGGAGGCTGGTGGTGTAGTGGTGAGATCATTGGACTGGTAATCTAGAGACCCAGGCTAATGTTCTGGAGACATGGGCTCAATTCCCACCACATGAATTTAAATTCCTAAATCTGGAATTGAAAGCTAGCCTTGGTCATGGTGACCATGGCAACTATCATTGGCTTGTTCATTCCACTTGGGAAAGGAAATCTGCCATCCTTACCTGGTCTAGCCTACATGTGATGAGTCCAGATAAAACACAGTATTGTGGCTGACTCTTAACTACCCTCTGAAGTGGCTGAGCAAGCCTTGCACTTTAAGGGCAATTAGGGATGGGCAACAAACACTGGCCCTGCCAGTGACACCCACATCCCATGAAAGAATAAATGAAAAACAGAGTATTTTATCATCAAGAAAATACTTTTCTTAAACATGCTCACCACAACAATGTAAGAAATACAGCAGCCAATTTGTGCACAGCAGGGTTTCACAAATTTTAGTGGGATAAAAACCAGATAATCTGCTTGATTGGTGATGTTGGTCGAGGGAGAAATATTGGCCAGGACACCAGAGGACAGCTCCCATGTTCTTCTGCAAAATAGTGCCCTTCTTTTCTGTCTACTTGAGAGAGGAGACAGGGCTTTGCTTTAATGTTTCATCCCAGGACGGCTCCCCTGACAGTGCACTCAACCACAAAAGGAGGAAGAGGCATGTCAGGAACCTTAATCATCTCTTTGCGTCTGTAACCAGTCTCCTCCAACACATAATGGCTCATTCAGCAGGCCTGTTTGAGAGAGTGTTTGTTTGTGTGGCCAGTGATTCATTTTAACTGGAGATGTATGGCACACAGCCTGTGAAACAGATGTGTTTAGCAGGATCTAAGTGATGGATTTTACAAGCTCAGTAGTTTTGCTAATTCCTTTCATTGGTTGGCAACTCATGTTGTGAGAAATTAATCTGCTTCACTCAACAGTGGCACTCTTCATCTCACTCAACCTTCGCTCCCTCTGATCGTCCACAGGCGTTTGAACCCAAGCTCACATCATCTGACCACTACATACCTGCACCGCTCATCTATCTATCCAGGATTGTACAGAGACGTACGTAGAATTATTGAGAACTTGCAGCACAGAATCAGGCCCTTCAGCCCAACTGGTCCTTACCAGTGTTCATACTCCAACAAGCCTCCTACCCTTCTTCATTGAACCATACCAGCAGAACTTCCTACTCCTTACTCCCTCATCTGCACCAATGCTATTTGCCTCAACTATTCCATGAGATAACGGATATCACTTTAACCAGAGGTTTCTCCTGGATTGCCCACTGGATTCATTAGTGACCACCGTATACTTATAACCCCCAGCTTTGTCCAGCAAATGGTAACCACTTCGCTATGTCAAATACTTTCATGATCTTAAAGACCTCTATTCGTATGGTTAGCACATTTCAGTTGATGGCGTTTTGAA
Source organism: Carcharodon carcharias (assembly GCF_017639515.1). Lineage (NCBI taxonomy): Eukaryota > Metazoa > Chordata > Chondrichthyes > Lamniformes > Lamnidae > Carcharodon > Carcharodon carcharias. Next base: position 19,307,205 of record NC_054478.1, on the reverse strand, counting down.
AAAGTCATGGATCTGAAATGTTAACCCAAAACCTCTTCTCCCCAAATATTACTGCCTGACCTGTTCTATGCTTCCTACATTGTGCTGTTTATATTTCAGTACACAATCAGATTTGGGCTTCACCATTTGGCTGAATTGTGGCTTATGCTGAATGGCCAGAAAATTTGAAAATGGAATTTAATACGGAGAAGTGTGAGGAAAGTTTGGGGGTTGCAACAAGGTGAGGGAATACATGATAAATAGAAGGATACTGAGCAGTGTGGAAGAACAGAGGAACCTTGGAGTGTATGTCCGCAGATCCTTAAAGTTAGTAGGACAGGTCAGTGAGGTGGTTAAGAAGGCATTTGACATGCTTTCCTTTGTTAGCTGAGACATGCAATTATACAGTCCCATTGTGGTGGGGGTGGGGACAGAGCCATGGAATGCTGTCGGCCCATGAAATACAAGAGCAGGGAGGTTATGCTACAACTGAATACAACACTGCATACAGTTCTGGTCACCACGTTATGGGAAGGATGTGATTGCACCCGAGAGGGTGCAGAAAAGATTTACAGGATGTTGCCAGGATTGGAGAATGAGGGAAGATTGGATAGGCTGGGGTTGCTTTCCTGGGAATAGAGGAGGCTGAGGGGAAACCTAACTGAGAAATATAAAATGATGAGGGGTTTAGATAAAGTAAATGCAGACGACCTATTTATCTTAGCATAGCATCAATAACCAGGGGGTGTGGATTTAAAGTAATTGGTAGGAGGATTAGAGGGGAAATGAGGAAATGTTTTTTTCACCCAGAGGATGGTAGGAACGTGGGACTCAATTCCTGAAAGGGTGGAAGAGGCAGAAACTCTCACTGTGTTTACAAAGTACTTGGAAGTCTGCTTGAAGAGCAGAGACTTGTAGTAATGTGGGATTAGGTTGGGTAGCTCTTCATTGACCAGCACGGACACGATGGACTGAATGGCCTCCTCCTGTGTCATAAACGTCCTCTGATTTTCTCAGATTTTGAAACTTGGGCTGATATAAGCCGCAGTAGGAGTGAGGTGGACAATAGTGCGGATCTGGAAATAGGTAGCCTCAACATGGGAATCCAAGTTGGACATGCTTGTAGATGATACGAACTTATAGAGGTGGTGATGGTATTGGATCTTATACTAAGGCCAATGAGATGAGTGTTCTCTCCACTTATCACAGGAACAATCGCCATCCTCCAAAGTTTCTTCACTACTTGCGAAGGCTCAAGTCATTAATGGTGATTGGGAACTCACCATGAGACTGGGCGGGTGTTAGCTGTAACAACACTCAAGAATCTTAACACCTTCTAGGACAAAGCAGTTTGTTTCATCAGAAACCCCTACCACCAGGCCCAAGACCCTCCACCCTCACCAACACACTGTGACTGCAGCAGGTTTGATCTACTGGAGCACTGCACCAACTCACCAAGCCCTGCAAACTCTACCCATCCAGAAGGACAAGAGAGTTCAATGTCATTTTTTAAAAAAATTGTTATTGCATGGGATGTGGGCATCACTGGTAAGGCCAGCATTTGTTGCCCATCCTTAATTGTCCTTGAAATGAATGGCTTGCTAGGCCATTTCAGAGGGCAGTTAAGAGTCAACTACATATTCTAGGTCTAGAGTCACATGTAGGCCAGACTAGGTAAGGATGGCAGATTTCTTTCACTAAAGGGCATTAGTGAACCAGATGGGTTTTTATGATAATTGCCATGGCCAATTCCAGTTTTTATTAATTGAAATTTAATCCTAACAACTGTCAGGGTGGGATTTGAACCCATGTCTCCAGAGCATTAGCCGGGGCCTCTCTGGATGATAAATCCAGTGACGTTACCACTAATCTACCATGTCTTCCAATTGGCACACCAGCACCACAAACTGTCTAAATGGGGTTGATGCACAAGGAGGACCTAGGTTATGGGGTACAGATTCACAAATCACAGCGCCTTAACTTAGTACAAAGCTCCAATGTGCTTTACAGGATCGTTATCAAGCAGAATGTGATACTGTGTCACGTAAAGATATATTAGGACAAGTGACCAAAACTTGGTCAAAGAGGTAAGTTTTAAGGAGCAACTTAATGGAGCAGAGATAGAGGTAGAGAGACGGAGAGATTTAGGGAGAGAATTTCAGAGTTTAGGGTCCAGGCCGTTGAAGGCATGACTGCCAATGATGAACATATAAAATCGGGCATGCGCAAGAGGCTAGATATGAGGAGTACAGAGCTCCCAGGATGGCTGGGGGTTCAGGGAGCCCTGGGAACACAAAGGGGTTTGTGAGCATCAATGCTGGGGGGGTGGGGGCGGAACCTCTGGATCAGAATATTGGTAGAAGCCTGGGACACAGGTCCAACATGTCTGAGGATGGGGGCTTTGTTAAGTAAGGAAGATGGAGCAGGCAGGGTCTGACCATATTGACGGTTGTTTGGATTTGGCAGTAGTGGAGGGAGCAAGGGTCCATGAGCCTTGTGGGTCTGTGGGCGAACTGGCAGGAGAATGGAACCCAATTTATCACTGATTCCCGTTGAACCTTCAGATGCCAATGCAATTCTCTCCCATCAGCCTCCTCCCATTCCCCCACCCCCAGTTCTGACGACCCATCTGGAGTTCCTTTAGTACACTCAGGTAGTGCCCTCATTTCCCCATTGCCAGCCAGGGAGGGTTGCGGTAGGCTATGTGGCAATGGTCTAAGATAGCTGATGCCCAATAATTGTGGGGGGTAGGGGGTGGCGGGGGGCATTGGGGAGGGGCAGACGACGTGCAGGAATGTCCTTGTAATGGGCACTTACATCATGTCCTCTCCTCCTTATTCCTCTCTTTTCTCCTAAGTCCTCCCAGACTTTGCCCTTCTCAATTCCAACTTGTTCAAAACCTATCACCCCAGCCTTATGACATCCAATGGCTCCGTCTTCCTTGATTTCAAATCCCTCCATGGGCTCTCCCCTCCATCTCTCTGTAACATTCTCTAATCCTACAACCCTCCGAGATTTCTGTACTCCTCCGATTCTGTCCTCTAGTGCATCTCCGATTTCAATCGCTCCACCACTAGTGGCCGTGTCTTCAGCTGCCTGGGCCCTAAGCTGTGGAATTCCCTCCCTGAGGTTTTCCACCTTACAGCCTCTCTATCTCTCCCGCTTTAAAATATATCTATTTGACCAAGAATTTGCCAATCTCTCATTCTGGCTCAGTTTAAAATTGCCTTCGTAACATTTCTGTGAAGCGCTTTGAGACATTTATACTATGTTGAAAATGGAAATTGGCAGCGTTGTTTGGTCTGAGGCATTGTCCAAAGTCAGTTTACAATTAAATGCTGCCTAATCCCCAGGTTCCAGGTAACTTTGGAAACCATGATAAGGAATATGGATTAACAACAGATGCTCAGTCAGGAACAATGCCCTTTATTTGTTTGTAATCCTGATATAGTTAATCGGACTATAAAGTGCAAAGCAGGGATGCCTCTAATGACCATTAAAATAAGCTGAGGTTATCCAGTTGGATCACCCGGGTTAATGTTAAATTTATTCCTGACTGATCCCAGTCAACACACGCTGAAGAGGCAAGGGTCAAGCAGACTTCATTGGACTGCTCAAGAGATCAGCACACTTTTTCTCTCTTTCTCTCTCTCTCTCTCCCTCTCTCTCTCTCTCTACCCCTCATTCTCTCTGCCTCTCACATTCTCTTTTCATCTCTCGCACTCAGCCTTTTGTGTAATACAAGCCAACAAGAAGCCTGAAGCTGTCCAACAATGTCAGCCTCCGGTGAGAAGTGAGGAAGTGGACTGATGATGAGGTGGGACATGGAGGACAAACAAAGCACAGAGCAAAGCCCAAAGAAGAAGACTGAGATCGTCAGATACCCCTTTCACCGACAGCCTCCCTGGACCCTCAGCACTTTGTTTGCTGTGCAGGTACGGAAGTGTTAACTCAACAGAGCAAAGCCATGTGCACATCCCTGATTCCCATCACTCCACCATTGATGATTGTGCCTTCAGATGTCTAGGAAACGAGCTCTGGAATACCCTCCCTAAACCTCTCTAAGTCCCTTCCTCTCTCTCCTTTAAGACGTTCTTTAAAATCCTCATCTTTGACCAAACTTTAGGTCACCTGTTCTAAAACTTTCTAACATGGCTTGGTGCCAGATTTTGTTGGATAATGCTCTTGCAAAGAGACTTGGGATTTTTCTACATTACCGGCACTATGCAAATGCAAGATGTTGCAGTTGATTGTAAGGCTGTGGTTGCTTTTTTCATTGTCTTTACAGTGTTCAAATTTCTCCATTGACTTGTTTACCTGGCAGGCTTGTAATAATTCACCCTGTGATTACTGAATGACATTTTACTTAATGCTTGGGTAGAGTTGTACACACAGCAGTCCTGCGATGACTCATGTGCAGGTGACTGTATAAATTTTTAAGATTTAAAAAAATACATTTATGCTCAGGATACAGGCACGGTTGACAAGGTCAGCATTTATCGCTTACCCATAGCTTCTGGAACCTTGGTGTGCACAACTTAACAGCCTGAGTGTCTTGATGTTCAAAGACACTTGGTACAAGGGATACAGAAAGTTAGCGTGCAGGTGCAGCAAGCAGTAAGGAAGGCAAATAGGGCTAGGAGATTGGAGTACAAGGATAAAGAAGTCTTGCTACAGTTGCACAGGGTTTTGGTGGGACCACATCTGGAGTACTCTTTGCAGTTTTGGTCTCCACATTTAACAAAGGATATACTTGCACTGGAGGTGATACAGTGAAGTTTCACTAAATTGGCCCCTGGGATGATGGGGTTGCCCTATGATGGGAGGCTGAGTAAATTGGGCCGATATTCTCTGGAGTTTAGAAGAATGAGAGGCGATCTCATTGAAACATACAAAATTCTGAAGGGGCTTGACAGGGCAGAGAGATTGTTTCTGCTGTTCGGGGAGCCTAAAACATGGGCACAGTCTCAGGATAAGGGGCCGATCATTTGGGATTGAGATGAGGAGAAATGACTTCACTCAAAGGGTTGTGAATCTTCGGAATTCTCTACCCCAAAGGGTTGTGGACACTCCATCATTGAATACATTTAAAGCTGGGACAGACAGATTTTTGGTCTCTCAGGGAATTTTTAAAAAAATTTCATTCACAGGATGTGGGCTTCGCTGGCTGGGCCAGCATTTATTGCCCATCCCTAACTGCCCCTTGAGAAGGCGGTGGTGAGCTGCCTTCTTGAACCACTGCAGTCCATGTCATGTAGGTCTACCCACAGTGCTGTTAGGAAGGGAATTCCAGGATTAAGGGATATAGGGAGTGGGCAAGAAAATGGAGTTGAAGCCCAAGGTCAACCATGATCATATTGAATAGCAGAGCAGGCTAGATGGGCCGTGTGGTCTACTCCTGCTTCTATTTCTTATATTCTTATGTTCTTATGAGTTTCTTACATCACACAGTGACTAACTACCCTTTTAAATTACCTCATTGTCCATGAAGTAATTTGGGATGCAGTAAGTTATAAAAGGTGTGACATAAATTCAAATTGCCCACAATGGGCATCGATACAACTGGGTGAGTTATGAGGGCCACTACATAGGGCAGCTAAGAATCAGCCACATTGCTGCGCGGAACTGGAGTCACCCATAGAGCAGACTGGCTAAGGACGTTAGTGAGTCAGTTGGGATTTTACAGCAATCTGACAGCTTCACACGCATTTTAACTGATACCACGGGTGACCAACTTATTTTAAGGGATTGTCCCTCATTTTGACCAATTGTGTCCCATGTCCCTTAAGGGATATCTTTTATCCCTTATTGCTAGGACAAGCTGAAGGAGACTGATTCCGGGGGTCTCCAGGGTGAGTTTGAGTGATTTGGGCAGGACTGAAAGTGAGTGAGGCAGGGAGAGGATAATGTTGTGACTCAATGAGATAACTTGTAAGTTTCAGTTGATCTTAAACCTCCCCTTGTCACTGTGCTCTCGAGACACGCCCTCCCCACCACTTTCCATGCTGAATCTCCTCCCCCCCCTCCCCAACCACTCTCATGCTTACCAACTCTCACAGCATCCCCCAGCCCCCACCCCAATCCCATGGGTCAAGATGTCCCTTATTTTGTTTCATAAGGTTTGGCCACCCTGGATAGAGGTGAGGGTTGGTGGGGGGTAGTTGGGGTCGACTGAGAGAATTGGGCGAGTGTACCTGCGTCTGATTCCTGGTATCAGGAAAACTTATTGGGGCTCAGGAGCAGCCCGATGCAGGAATCCCACTCACTGGAGGCAGGATGTCAATTAGGCTCGTGAATGAACTACTTAAAGCCAATTATCCCTGAGCCCACTGAGATTTAATGGTGGCTCAGAGATTTAACATGATTTGCAAAGGTCTCCCACACCTCCCAGAAGCCAACCAGCAAACCCTGCCAAGTTTGCTGGGAAGGTCCCTCGTTCACAGGCACTCAGTGCCTGATCGAGGGACCTGGCCTCAGGAAGGCAGGGGGGTGGGGGAACAGGACCACTGAAAGTCAGCCCCCCTGTCCTTTCATCTGACCCTCTCCCCCTTGCTGGCAACCTCCTCCTCGAGGACCCCATTTCCATCCCCCCCCCACCAACTCGCTTGTCTCCAGGAATCCAGGGATGATCCCTGGTGATGGGAGAGCATTATCAAAGCAATTGCCCTGCTGTGGAGCAGGTGGTGTTAGGGGTAAGGTCACTAGACCAGTAATCTGGAGACTGGATTTTGGGGCATGGGTTCCAAACCCACCAAGGCAACAGGTGGAATCTGAATTCTATTAATAAATCTGGAATTTAAAGTTAGTCTCAGAAATGGTGACCATGACAGCTATCATCAGTTCTTGTAAAAACCCATCTGGTTCACTGAAGTCCTTTGGGGAAGGAAATCTTCTGGTCTACGTGGCTGAGGGGAGACCGGATTGAGGTATATAAAATGATGAGGAGCGGAGATAGGAAGAAACTTTTCCCCTTTAGTGGAGGGATCAATAACCAGGGGGATTTAAGGTAAGGGGCAGGAGGTTTAGAGGGGATTTGAGGATGGGGGGGTAGTTGGAATTCACTGCCTGAGGGGGTGTTAGAGGCAGGAACACACACAACATTTAAAAAGTATTTAGATGACCACCTGAAACACTGTAGCATGCAGGGCTACAGGCCAAGTGCTGGAAAATGGGATTAGAGTGGATAGGGGTTTGATAACCGGCATGGACACGATGGGCCGAAGGGCTTTTTCCCGTGCTGTAAAACTCTATGACTCTAAGACATGTGACTCCCGATGCACAGCAATGTTGCTGACTTGGAAATGGCCTCGCAAACCACTCAAAGCTCAAGGGGCAATTACAGATGGGCAACAGATTTTGGTCTTGCCAGCGACACCCACCTCCCATGAAAGAACAAAAAGCCATTGATCTTGGCAATGGAGAGCTGCCAGCCTCTGATTGGCCTGCAGCTCTTGAGGGTGCTGGATTTCCACCTTACTGGGGCCTTGATTGTGTGGGAGGCCTGACCACTGCTCAGTTAAGTGCCTTATTCCACCAAAATAGCAGTGGGCTTCCTGGACAGAAGCGATGTGAGGGAGGCTGGGGGCCTGCCCAGTCACAGGAACTAACTTCCACCGTAGATTTTTTACCTTTTTACAGCTTTTAACAGGAATTCAAATTCCTGAAGGGATATGGGAGGGATGCAGAGTTGAGATGGAAAGCCAGATATGAATGGCGGAACAGACTCAAAGTAGGGCCAAATGGCCTCCTCCTGTTCCTATTTCTTAACTTCTGCCAATCATTAATTGGTCTCCAGTCACCAGAAAGGACCCTTGCCCTTTAAACGTCACTTTCTGCTTTCCATTATCAAAGCAATACTCAAACCAACTATTGAATGGCACAGTTCATGTGACTCCACATCACTGCTGTCTGGGTTAACCTTTCATCTGCATTGTGATGATACCTATAATTGAAAATTAGTGAATTAAGTGGAATATTAGGTCAGTTAATATGAACAATGGCATGTCTCAAGGATCAATCGAAGGAAGCTTAGGTACAGTTTAATACAGTATCCTAGACTTTGTTAATCGAGACATGCAGTGCAAGAGCAAGAATGTCATGTTAAACTTGTATAAGACACTAGTTCGGCCTCAGCTAGGAAATTGCGTCTAATTCTGGGCCCCACGCTTTAGGAAAGAATTGAAGATATTGGAGATAGTTTAGAAAAGATTCATGAGAACGGTTCCATGCAGATAAGGGACTTAGTTATAAAGGTAGATTGGAGAAATTAGGACTGTTTTCCATGGAGGAGAGAAGGTTGAGAGGGGATTTGATAGAGATATTCAAAATCATGAGGGCTCTGGATAAAGTAGATAGGGAGAAACTGTTCTCATTGGTGGAAGGATAGAGAGCATAGATTTAAAGCAGTTGGCAAAAGAAGCAAAAGCAATTTGAACTAAATCTTTTTCACACAACCATTATTTAGTAAGTTTAGTAAGTGTTTAGGCCTGGAATGCCTGTGAGTGTGGTGGAAGCAGGTTCAGTTGGGACATTCGAAAGGGAGCTAGACTGGTATTTGGAAAGGAAGAATGTGCAGGGTTAGTAGGAGAAGGTGGGAGAATGGCATGAAGTAAATTTCTCATTCGAAGAGCTGGTGTAGACATGAAGGGCTGAATGGCCTCCTTCTGCACTGTAAAAACTCTGATTCTGTGACGTAGTTTAGCATTTTGTCTCCTGTTGATGTTTATGAGCCACTTGATTGAAGCACTGACCCACTCCTGTGGACTATCCTATCTCTAATTCCGGAATCACCCACTAACACCACAGTAATGACATTGCATTGAAGGATAAGGGTCTATTTTCCTGATCCCTAACCCCCCCCCCCCCCAAAGGGGATACCTATTCCTTGGGTGCAAAAGTCAGAAGAAACGACAAGAAATTTAAGTTGAAAATTTTTACCCTTGTTTTCAAATTTCTCCCTGGCCCAACCTCTCCCTATCTCTGTAACTCCTTCAGCCTAGCAACTCTCCGAGGTCTCTGTGCTCATTCAGTTCTGGCCTCTTGCGTATCACTGATTTTAATCATTCCACCATTGGCAGTCATAGCCTTCGGCTGCCTCTGTCCTCAGCTCTGGAATTCTTTCGTGAAACCTCTCTAGCTCTCTCTCCTCCTTTAAGACCCTCCTTAAAATCAACCTCCTTGACTGAGTTTTCAGCCACCTGAGAGTGTGGAGGAGGCCGATTTAATTGTGCCTCTCAAAAGACAGTTGGGTAATTACCTGAGAGAACCAATTTGCATGGATACAGGGAAAAACCGGGGACAGGGACCAGCAGAATAGCCCCATCCTATGCTGTCATCATCACTGGCTGTCCCTTGATTTGAGGATGACGTCTACTCAGGGTCGCAATGGGTCTTCATGTGGCTGAACAGGCCAATTCTTGACCCACAGGTCATTGGTCCCATGGGACAAGATGTCCCACGAGGTAGCGCAATCTGGAGCGCAGGGTTTGCTTCCTTTTCTTTCCTTCTCTACTGCTGATCTGCCTCATCATTAAGACCTTGAGACTCAGAGCCTGATGCAGCTCGATGGACAAGTTGTCGCTATTTTGAACAATTGGTTCTGTCATTAGTCTCAATGCTTCAAGGAGAGCTTCAGAGTGTTTTGGAAGTTTTTTTTTTGTTGTCTCTGTAATGACAGCCATTTGAGAGTTGTGAAAACAGGACCTGGCAGAGAAGATGGTTTTAAGCCATCTGGACACAGTATCCAGTCCATCATAATTGATCTTTCAGGAGTTTTGCCTGTATACCTGTGGAGTTGGCTTCAAGAAGGGCAACAGCATTTGCTCAATGGTCCTCCCACTGAATCCAGAGGATGTGGTGGAGACATTGCTGATGGAATTTCTCTAATGCTTTTTGTGACCCTGATACACAATCCAGGTCTCACTGCAGCACTGGGCTGAAGTGACACCAGCTGCGCTGTACACGAGGACTTTTGTTGACTTGCGGGGGTCTTTGTTGTCAAACACTTGCTGTAGATTGTAGAAGGCTGAGCTGGTGCAGCTGATCCGGTGTTGGATCTCCTCGTCAATGGTGGCCTTTTGAGAGAACTGGTTGCCAAGGTATGGGGAATGCTCAACATATTCCAGAGTCTCTCCTTCAACATGTATGGGGAGGTGGAATATTTGGCTGACCAGATGTGGGTTGATACAAGTTTTTTTCTGACAACATTCAAGGACAGGTTGAGGTTCTTGTATGCCGGATTGAAGAGATCGAGAGAGGCTTGCAAATCTGGTGCAGAGTGACCAACGACACTGCAGTCATTCGCAAACTGTAGATCATGTATGTCTATAGTGGTCAGTTTAGTTTTTGGCACGGAGGTGACAGAAGTTAAAGGGTTTTCACTCCAAACAATATTTAATACTGGCATCGGAGGGTAGCTGATGAGGTGAATAACCACTGTCAGGTAGATTGTAAACAGTATGGGGACTATCACACAGCCTTGCTTGACCCCAGTCCAGATGTTGAAGGTATCTGATTCAGATCTCCCACTCAAGACAGTTGCAGTCATATCATCATGAAGCAATTGCAGGATTGTGATGGAGTTTCTTAGACATCCAAATCTATGGGGCACATTCCACAAAGCCTCGTGATTTACTGAGTCAAATGCCTTGATCAGGTCAATGAATGAAATGAAGAATTTCTGGTGTTCTCGATATTTTTCTTGGATTTGTCTGGCAGCAGAGACCATGTTCAAGGATCCTCTGGAAGGTCTAAAGCCACATTGTGTCCCTGGGAGGATTTCTTCAGCCACAGGAGAATGTGTGTAAGGATTTACCTGACTATGGACAAGAGGGAAAAAGCTCGATAGTTTCCACAGAATGGATTATCTCCTTTCTTGAAGATAGTTACAATTGTCGCATTCCTGAAGTTGAGGGGGCAGGGTGGGTTGGGGGGTGAGGGGGGTGGTTAGGGACGCAGCTTGGGGGGGGTTTGGGTGGGTTGAGGGTGTTGAGGGGTGGGGGGGTTGGGCAAGTTAGGCTGATTGGGGTTGTGGGGGGAGTTCTTTTCCCCCCCCTAAATCCATAGGATGAGTGCATGGAGTCTGGATTTGAGCAAAAAGCCCACCAGCTTTGAAGAGCTCAGCTGGAGTACCATCAGGGCCGCAGGCTTTGCTGCTTATCATCTGTTTGATTACATGTTTCAGCTCTCCCATCGATGGTGTTTCACCAGTGGATTCTACCACAGGGCACTGGGGGATAGGCTGGAGAGCTTCGGGTGCCATTGTGGATTCACGATTGAGGAGCTATTGAAACTATCCTTTCCAGCGTTGATGGATGGTGTTGTGATCTTTAATAAGAGAAACACCATCCTGTGAGTGAAGGGGATGTTGTCCATCGACCTTGGTCTACAGATGGCCCCGGTGGCTTCAACAAATCTTTGCACGTCATGACGATCAGCATATTGTTGGACTTCCTGAGAGCTTTCCCTTCCCACCCCATGTCCTTTATCCTCCGGATTTGTCTTTGGTCATCAGCATTGAGCTGCTGGAATGTTGCTTTCTTGGCCTGTGACCTTGGATTCTTCTGCCAGACAACGAAGTCTCGTTTTTTTGTTCCAGGAGGTCAAATGTTTCAGGATCATTTTGGTTGAACCAGCCCTGGTGGTGATGATGCTTGAACCTAATGGTCTGGCCACAGGAGGCGATGGAGGTGATGGTGTTGTTGCTGCACTAATAATCCAGAGAGCCAGGGTAATGCTCTGGGGACTTGGGTTTGAATCCCGCCATGGCAGATGGTGGAATTTGAATTCAATAAGAATCTGGAATTAAAAGTCTAATGACGACCATGAAACCATTGTCGAATGTTGTAAAAACCCATCTGGTTCACTAATGCCCTTTAGGGAAGGAAATCTGCTGCCCTTACCTGGTCTGGTCTACATGTGACTCCAGACCCACAGCAATGTAGTTGACTCTTAAGTGCCCTCTGAACTAGGGCAACTAGGGATGGGCAATAAATGCTGGCCTGGCAAGTGATGCCTACATCCTATGAATGATAAAAAAAATAAAAGGAGTCTAATACAGTTGACTTTATTTGACCCACTGATCCGGAGTGGAGTTGGATGTGTGAAGATTTTCCTGATGGGTGGTGAGATGCATTTGGAATTCTCTTTTCAGTCAGGCTGCTTTAGGGCTGAGACATTGACCTTCCTCTCGGGCCTTTTGGGCCTTGTGTTGTCTTGCTGCCAGGTGAATGTTCATCACCGATTGAACAAGTCAATGATCTGTCCAGCAGACATCAGTTGCCTGCATGGATCGAGTGATACAAACATCACTTAGATCTTTGACCTGAACAGTGATGTAATCCAGGAGGTGTCAATGCTTTGATCTAGGATGCCTCTATGTGGTTTTGTATTTGTCCTCCTGGGGAGGTGGAGGAGGGTGTTTGTTATAATGAGGCCACACTGAGCTCACTTTGTCAGCAGGAGGACACCAGTTACATTGGCTTTTCCCAGCCCGTTTTTCCCAATGGTTCCTTTTCAGACACCAGAGTCACGGCCAATCCTGGCATTAAAATGCCACAGGAAATTGAACATTTCACCTTTAGGGATGACAGCGAGGACATCAAGATCAGAATAGAACTTTCCTTTAACATCTTCATCGATAGCTCAAAGGATTGTCAGAGTCAGAAGCCTCTCCACCAGGTTAAGATGGCAATCCACAGAGATTCAGAATTGTAGCCATCGTATGATTCTGTGACCTGTCCGTGTGTCTCCGTATGTGGATCGCTGTCCAACTTTGTTTGATTACACCCCTGAAAACTGCCTTGCTAGATTTCACTACATTACAGGTGCTATATAAACGCTATAAGTGGTTTGTCATTGTTGTAGTAATTACCTGATCTTTCTCTTTCCCCAGCATGTGTTGGTGCAGGCGGCCCTCGTACAGACTATCCACTGCCTCCTCATTGATGCCCTCCCATCGGACCAGCATGCTCGCCAACATGGCTACCAATTCATGGCCACCAGCCTCTTCGCCTCTGGCATCTCCACTCTGCTGCAAACCACCCTGGGCTGCAGGTAATCAGCTTTCCAAATGCTCATCACTCCCATTCACAAACTCCCATCGGTATAATTCGAGGGGATAAAAGGGATTCAATATGGTGGAAAAGAAAGATGCTAGTTCCTCTGCTTGGGGGGGACAAAGCGGGAGTCCAGAACAAGGGTACATCACCTGATAATTAGAACCAGGCTGATCAGAGGAATCGCTTCTCCACACAAAGGGTGGTGGAAATCCAGAAACTCTTCCCCAAAAGGTTGGTGAAGCTGAGGGGTTAAACTGAATTCTGAATTGAATGATAGTGGTATTGTCACTAACTAGTATTCCAGAGGCCCAGGGTAATGCTCTTGGGAACAAAACTAAAAATATCTGGAAAAACTCAGCGGGTCTGAGAGCACCTGCAGAGAGGGATACAGTTGATGTTTTGAATCTGTATGACCCTTCATCAGAACTAAGACATATACAAATGAGATTAAATTTAAGCTGGTAGAAGGGGTTGGGACAGGAGAGCTCGATAGGGGGCCAGTGATAGGTAGAGGCCAAGAAGAGACTGCCAAAGACAAAAGGACAAAGGGGTGTTGACAGTGGTGATATTACCTAAAGGATGTGCTAATGGGGACATTAAGGGAAGCAAGCTAGTGGCAGATGGCCTTAGTGGGTGTGGGAGGAAGGGATCAAAATGGGCTAAAAGGTGGAGATGAAACAATAGATCTGCCACTAGCTTGTCCTGCTTGCTTCCCTTAATGTCCCCATTAGCACATCCTTTAGCCAATAACACCACCGTCAACACCCCTTTGTCCTTTAGTCTATGACATCTTTGGCAATCTCTTCTTGGCCTCCACCTATCACTGCCCCCCCCCCCCATCGAGCACCCTCTTCTACCAGCTTATTCTTCATCTCATTTCTATATGTCTTAGTTCTGATGAAGGGTCATACGAACTCGAAACGTCAACTGTATCCCTCTCCTCAGATGCTGTCAGACCTGCTGAGTTTTTCCAGGTACTTTTGTTTTTGTTCTAGATTTCCAGCATCCGCAGTATTTTGCTTTTATTTTAATGCTCTTGTGACCCTGGTTCGAATCTCACCACAGCAGATGGTGCAATTTGAATTCAGTAAAAACCTGGAATTAAAAGTCTAATGATGACAGTGAAACCATTGCCAATTGTCGTAAAAACCCATCAGGTTCACTAATGGGAGGGAAATCTGCCATCCTTATCTGGCTTGGCCCATATGTGACTCCAACCTCACAGCAATGTGGTTGGCTCTTAAATGCCTTCTGAACAAGGGCAGTTCGGGATGGGCAATAAATGCTGGCCCAGCCAGCGACACCCACATCCCGTGAATGAATTTTAAGAACTCTGAAATATGAACAGAGGAGGCTGACAATGCTCAGCAGGTCAGGGAGAGAAAAGATTGAACGGTTCAGGTTTTTTGCCCTTTCTTCAGAACTGGAAAAGGTTTGGGATGTGACAGGTTTTAAACAAATGCAGAGGTGGCGGCGGGAGGGGGTTTGGGGGGGTGGGGGAAAGAACAAAAGGTATGTTCAGCGACAGGACCTAACAGAGATGAGCTGCCGATCCCCGTTTTAGATTTCCTTTGGGGAGGGACACTTTGTGCATGTCAGATCAGCCAGGATCTGATGGAGTGGGAGAGCTGGATCAAAGGGGCTGGACACCCCCTCCTCACGTTCCTCTGGATCCTGGAGGGAAGTGACACCGGCACACACATTCACCCACTGAAGGCGTTGTGCTGTTCAGGTACTCCGTGGGGCCCAAAAAGGACTAAACCCTCCACTCCACAGTCCAGTGAGGCCTCCCTAGGGATTCTCCTGCAGTTTTCCCAGGAATGGCAGGAGGTCCTCCTTCCTCGGGATGGGAGCTGGAGGCCCTCCCACCTGACCACGCCAGCCTGAAAGGAGGTCACCAGGGAGGTCAATGCCCCTGGAGAACACAAAAGGACCCTCACTGCAGTGCAGGAAAAGGATGAATGATCTGATGTGTTCCACCAGGATAAGTGAACCTTTTCCTCACTCCAAGCTCACACTCTCATAACAGCATCAGGCAGTCTAAGGGTTAGAGTCCACAGGGATGCCACACACTACCAACAGATGGGACATCAGCTCTGGCTGTCTGCCGGTCACTTTAAGCTCACCGTCCATGTAAGCTCTTGCATAAATGGTGCCTTAATCCCTAACTGAGGAAGGGGTCATCAATCGATCTGTCAATCAGCTTCTCAAGGGCAATTAGGGATGGGCAAAAAATGCTGGGCTAGCCACATCCCCATGAAAGAATAAAAATAATCCTGAATTGACCCATCCTCTGTCCCCAACTGTTACAGCCAATGATGACATCCATGCTCTTTCTGAAGTAAACTTTGTTAAACCACCTGTTGCTAAGCAGTCATCACTGGAACCTCTAGTAGAAGCACTGGGGCTTCTTTTGCAATGGATGTCATGTTCTGGATCCAGATATAACACCAGAATCAGCTCATTGCTCTTAAAAAAACCTCTCAATTTACTTTCTCCAATCACATTTGATTTTTGGATTGACTTCCCCTCAGCTAACAACACCTGTTCACCTATCTCATTGCTGTGGATGGGATCTTGCTGTGCACAAATTGGCGCACCCAGGCCTACATTAGCAGCACTTGAAAAGTCAGTGAGGGGTCGGGGACCACTTTGGGATGCCCCTTTGGACGTGGCCGGTGCTGTACAAATATGAGTCCCTTTCTTCACTTGCTACACATAGATGCAACTGCCCTAATGTCTCACCCTCAGGGACTGCATCTTTGACAGGCCAGAACCTCCTCAGGGCATCATCACAGGGGTGTCTGTCCAGACTAGAGATGGGCAACCAATGCTGGCCCAGCCACTGAAGCCCACATCCCATGAATGAATTTTTTAAAAAAAGACCATAAAATGGCAGAGCAAAAAGTCCCAATGCAGCCGTTGCCAATATGACATTAAGCCAAGGTTTACCTGTGGCAGGTTACGTCTAGGACTGATATGTACAGACCAAATACAGAACGTTGCCAGGGTGCCCGAGGTGATTCCCGATTAATTGCTTGTTGAGTGTTGAGATATAAAGCAGGGTTTTTTTGTGTTTTGTCTTGAAGATGCAGTTAGACAGTTGCTGATCATAACTGGGCTGCTCCCTTTGCCATTCGACTAGGGGCGACTGAACAGTGAACCTTTGTCTTCAATGGGAACAGCATAGGTACACTTATGTTAACCGTTTGGCATGCATGCAAAGAGAATTTGGCTTCACAGCGCTACTGATAATGTGCAGTGTAAATCAGAATTTGAGAACTGAACTGACTGTGAATGAGAGCACTGTCCCTTTCCCCCCCCTACAGAGAGACTCTGCTTCTCTTCAGTCTCAGTGTGGGCCCTTGCTCAGGATTCTGGCTGTGTTTACACTATCGCTGTAACAGTTATGATGTAAATGCGCCTTTGATTTATTGCTTATTGGCACTTTGTTTGCTGCACCATGACAGTTCCTGGGTTTTAACGTGAAACATTGATTTCCACCTTTTGGATTCTGAACCTCTTCAGAGCTATCACTGACTGCTCTGCCACTGTGCGTCTCTGTGCTGAAGTTCAATTAATGCTCTAGTCAATGCTTGATATTTACAGTTAAATCGCCATTCTTGCTCTTGCAGCATAGGAGGAGGCCATTTGGCCCATTGTATTTGTGCCATCTCTTTGAAAGAGATATCCAGTTAGTCCCACCCTTTCGCTGTAGCCCATAACGTTTCTCCCTTAAGATCTTGTTCAGCCGTAATTAGTCTCTTGATAATAGTTAGTCATTTGTCCCTTTCTATGTCTGCTCCCTCTGCCCTTTTACCCATGCCTGCAAGCTTTTCTCTCTGGTTTCATGCATTCTGGGAGCTTAGGTTGAGGTTCCCCTGGTCTCTTGGTGCAGTTCAGGTCACTGTGTCTCTCAAAGGCAATCTGCTCCAAGGAAAACAAAAATAAAAAGTACTGGAAAAACTCAGCAGATCTGACAGTGTCTGTGGAGAGAAAGACAGAGTTAACATTTCACATCTGTATGACTCTTCTTCAGAACTAAAGAGAAGTAAAAATATGGTGAAATATATACTGTTTAAGGGGGTGGGACTGATGAAGCTGGATAGAAGGCCAACAATAGGTGGAGGCAAGGGAGAGATGGCAAAAGATGTCATAAACAAAAGGTCAAAGGGGTGTTGATGGTGGTGATATTGGCTAAAGGAGGTGCTTTATATGTATATATTTCACCAGATTTTTACTTTTCTTTAGTTCTGAAAAGTCATACAGACTCGAAACATTAACTGTCTTCCTCTCCACAGATGCTGACAGACCTGCTGAGCTTTTCCAGCACTTTTTGTTTTTGTTTCAGATTTCCAGCATCCACAGTATTTTACCTTTATCTTAGTGCTTGCACCAAGAGAGCTTGGAGATGATCCCCACTCACTTCGGTGGGTTGAACTCTGGGGAATGAACTTGGAAGACTAAAGTACAACACAGCCAGTGTCAAGCTGGCCGAGGGCAAGGTTGGAAGAGATCTAGAGCTGTGAATAGATTTGTAGGTTTCACGAGATTTGGGATCCAATCGCTGCAAAGTGGCAGCCAATAAGGTAAGTAGAACATATCTTTGATCAAGCCCTGCCCTCCAACACTAGTAAAACTGTAGTGTACAAACCAGAGGAAAATATGTTCAGTGCCCCAGTCAGACCACCCTTCAGTATGCTTGATTACCAGTTTTGATCATTTTTATCCTTTGTGTTGTCATTCTTATTAGATTTGGGTTTTGATAAATAGAGAGAAACTGTGTCCAGTGACAGGAAGGTCAGTAACCAGAGGACACAGACTTAAGGCAATTGGCAAAAAATGGACAAGGACGGAAACAACTTGAATTTATTTTTCACGTAACGAACGGTTGTGATCTGTAACGCACTGCCTGAAAGGAGAGCTTCAATAATTACTTTCAAAAGGGGAACCAGATCACCAGCAACCTTAATCCTTTACTAAGGACTTTATAGCCATGAGTTTTTAAAAATTCATTCTTGGGATGTGGGCGCACAGGCTGGGCCACCATTTATTGCCCATCCCTAATTGCCCCTTGAGAAGGTGGTGGTGAGCCGCTTTCTTGAACCGCTGCAGTCCATGTGGTGTAGGTACACCCACAGTGCTGTTAGGAATTAAGTTCCAGGATTTTGACCCAGCGACAGTGAAGGAATGGCGATATATTTCCAAGTCAGGATGGTGAGTGCGTTGGAGGGGAACTTGAATGGTACACGCTGCTGCCACTGTGCGGGAGGACTGAATGTTAGTGGGTGGGGTGCCAATCAAGCAGGCTGCTTTGTCCTGGATGGTGTCAAGCTTCTTGAGTGTTGTGGGAGCTGCACTTATCCAGGCAAGTGGGGAGTATTCCATCACACTCCTGACTTATGCCTTGTAGATGGTGGACAGGCTTTGGGGAGTCAGAAGGTGAGTAATTTGTCGTAGGATTCCGAGCCTCTGACCTGCTCTTGTAGTCACACTATTATAGGACTAGTCAAGTTCAGCTTCTGGTCAATTATAACCCCCAGGACGTTGATAGTGGGGGATTCAGTGATAGTAATGCCATTGAATGTCAAGGGGTGATTGTTAGATTCTCTCTTGTTGGAGATGGTCATTGTCTGGCACTTGTGTGGCGCAAATGTTACTTGCCACTTGTCAGCCCAAACCTGGATATTGTGCTTGCTGCACTTGGACTGCTTCAGTATCTGAGGGGTTGTGAATGGTGCTGAACATTGTCCAAACATCAATGAACATCTCCACTTCTGACCTAATGATGAAAGGAAGGTCATTGATGAAGCAGCTGAAGATGGTTAGGCCTGGGACACTACCCTGAGGAACCCCTGCAATGAAGTCTTGGAACTGAAATGATTGACCTTCAACAACTAAAACCATCTTCCTTTGAGCTAGGTATGATTCCAACCAATGGAGAGTTTTCCCCCTGATTCCCATAGACTCCAGTTTTGCTAGGGCTCCTTGATGTCACACTCGGTCAAACGTGGCCTTGATGGTCAAGGGCAGTCACTCTCACCTCAATTCTGGAGTTCAACTCTTTTGTCTGTTTTGAACAAGGCTGTAATGAAGTCAGGAGCTGAGTGGCCCTGGCAGAATCCAAACTGAGCATCAGTGGTCAGGTTATTGCTAAGCAAGTGCCACTTGATAGCACTGCTGATGATCCCTTCCATTACTTTACTGATGATAGAGAGTAGACTGACGGGGTGTTAATTGGATTTGTCCTGCTTTTTATGTACAGGACATACCTGGGCAATTTTCCATATTGCTGGGTAGATGCCAGTGTTGTAGCTATACTGGAACAGCTTGTCTAGGGGTGCATCAAGTTTTGGAGCACAAGTCTTCAGTACTATTGCTGGAATACTGTCAGGGCCCCCAGCCTTTGCTGTATCCAATGCCTTCAGCCATTTCTTGATATCACGTGGAGTGAATCGGATTGGCTGAAGACTGGCACCTGTGATGCTGGGGACCACGGAGGCCAAGATGGATCATCCAGTCGGCAATTCCGGCTTAAGATTGTAGCAAATCCTTTCAGCCTTATGTTGAATCAAAGCCCCATCTGCCCTCTCAGGTGGACATAAAAGTTACCATACCATTATTTCAAAGAAGAGCAGAGGTGTTCAGCTAATGTTTATCCCTCAACCAATATCACTAAAAACTGATGATTATATTGTTATTTGAGGTGCCATGACTCACTGGGAATGGTGCGCTGTAATATCAAGTCCCACTGCTCTCCCAGCCACAACAAAGGCTTGATCAAACCACCAGATTGCCCCAATTCCACTGAACTGTGTAATTTAGGTTAACACAATACGAGCACCAGGTTTATAAATTTAATAAGCAAATGACTGTTTATTGAACAAACTGTCGTTAACCAGTAGCAAAAAAAGGACACATGAACTGCTAATTTCCAACCGTATAACCTAAACTCTACCCCTTCTTAAATCCCTATACAGACACACAAGACACATAAGACACACAAAACATGGATTTTAAAGGTAGGATAAAACGGTTCAATAGCACCAATCCCAAATACAGGATTCGATGAGTTGATTTTGATCGATGACTTCCAAATTCCTTTCAGCTCTTGGTGATGACAAGATGTGGTCTTCCAGCACTTTCAGTATTTAGTTCATTGGTTGAGCACTTGCCTTTCAATGTCTATCCCCTTTGTTTTTCCTTTTGCCTCTTGACAGGGATTTTCAGAGAGAGAGAGCAGGTTATAGAGATATGAGGAGGAAAAAAGCCAGCTAGCTATTACTATAGGATTACTGGAATCTTACACAAGAGAGAGGGTTTTTAGGTCTTGTTCCTTTCAGGCTAGGAGCTATTCTGCTGCACTGCTCTCACACAAAACCTGGTCACCTGGTCAGGAGCCAATTAAAACATTGTTTCCAGGCAGCTCCCTTGGTCCAGGACTCTTTTCCGGCACCATCCTGTCTTTCATAGTACATTCTGTTCCAGGACTGCAACATTGTATATATCTCTCATCCTGTTCCAGTAGACAAGTCTTTCAGCCTGCAGCCATTGTAATTTTAATCCCCGATCCAACAGAAAATAAAATATATGCTCTTTTACAACAGTCCAACAGAAATAAAAAGATATGTTCCTTACAAGGGGATCTTACTATGCACAAATTGAGCTGCCGTTTTCCCTCCATTACAACAGTGACTGCACGTGAAAAATACTTCATTGGCTGTAAAGCACTTTGGGGTGTATGAAAGTTACTATCTAATGCAAAATCTTTCAGGCATTTTGAAGGGCTTCAAGTTCACAGCAAAATGCTCATAAACTGATGCATCAGTTAATTTTGTGGATTGGTTTATAATGTTTTTGTCTTCTTGTTTCTTCTTGTCCTTTCCAGATTACCACTAATCCAGGCCCCATCTTTTGAATATTTGATCCCTGCTGTGATCCTCGCTTCATGTCCCATGGAAACCAACAGCTCCCATCGTAATGGTACAGTGTTGTTCTTCTCTAACTCTTCATTTGAACTATTCCTTTCAACAGCAAGAGATTTTTTTAATATTAGGGAATGTTAGTGTTGCCAATTCTGGCTGGATGTGTTCCATCCCTTCATCACTTGACCTCTGACCTCCAATGGCCCCAAACACCACCCCCCCCACACACTCCCAGTTCCCCCCACCCTGACTGATCACCTGACGTCCATCCTCATGGCGTTCTGCCTTCCTTTGGCTAATTATGTATTAAAATATATAAGACCCTGAGGGGACTTGATAGGGTGGATAGCTGGAGTATGTTTCCTCTTGTGGGGGACATCGTTCACAAATAAGAGGTCTCCCTTTTAAGACAGAGATGGGAATCTTTTTCTCCCAAGGACTTGTTCATCGGTGAAATTCTCTTCCCCTGAAAGTAGTGGAGGCTGTGCCTTTAAAGTTATTCAAGGCTGAGTTAGAGAGATTTTTGTTAGGCAAGGGAGTCAAAGGTTATGGAGGGGGGGGGGTGGTGGACAGGAAAGTTGGAGCTGAGATCACAACCAGATCAGCCATGATCCTATTAAGTGGTGGAGCAGGCTCGAGGTGCTGAACGGCCTACATCTGCTCCTATGTTCCTAACTGGAAAGCAACAGGCTCTTTGTTAACCAACTAGATGATTCTTGATAAAAGCAAAATACTGCGGATGCTGGAAATCTGAAACAAAAACAAAAATTGCTGGAAAAACTCAGCAGGTTGGATAGCATCTGTGGAGAGGACAGAGTTAACATTTCGAGTCCTTGTGACTCTTCTTCAGAACTAAAGAGAAGTAGAAATGTGGTGAAATATATACTGTTTCAGGGGGCTGGGATAGATGAAGCTGGATAGAAGGCCAATAATAGGTGGAAGCAAAGGAGAGATTGCGAAAGATGTCATAAACAGAAGGTCGAAGGGGTGTTGGTGGTGGTGATACTGGCTAAAGGAGGTGCTAATGGTGACATTAAGAGTAGAAAGCAGGATGAGCAAGTGACAGATGGCCCTAGTGGGGGTGGGGTGAGGAGAGGGGACGGTGTGAGAGAAAAGATCGAAATAGGCTAAAAGGTGGGGATAAAACAATTAATGGAAATAAATTTTAAAAATAATAACACAAATAGGTGGGAAAAAATTTATATATATATGTAAAAATTTAAAAATAAATGTTGAAAAAGGGGGATCAAAAAGGGGTGAGGATGGAGGAGAGAGTTCATGGTCTGAAGTTGTTGAAGTCAATATTCAGTCCAAAAGGCTGTAAAGTGCCTAGTTGGAAGATGAGTTGCTGTTCCACCAGTTTGCGTTGAGCTTCACTGGAACAATGCAGCAGGCCAAGGACAGACATGTGGGCATGAGAGCAGGGTGGAGTGTTGAAATGGCAAGCGACAGGGAGGTCTGGGTAATGCTTGAGGACAGACTGAAGGTGTTCTGCAAAGCAGTCACCCAGTCTGCGTTTGGTCTCTCCAATGTAGAGGAGACCACATTGGGAGCAGCGAATGCAGTAGACTAAATTGAGGGAAGTGCAAGTGAAGTGCTGTGTTTGGGCCCTTGGACGGTGAGGAGGTGGGAAGTAAAGGGGCAGGCGTTGCACCTTCTGTGGTTGCATGGGAAGGTGCCATGGGAGGGGGTTGAGATGTAAGGGGTGATGGAGGAGTGGACCAGGGTGTCCTGGAGGGAGCGGTCCCTACGTAATGCCGATGGGGGGGGGGTGCGTGAAAGGAAGATGTGTTTGGTGGTGGCATCATGCTGGAGTTGGCGGAAATGGCGGCGGACGATCCTTTGAATGTGGAGGCTGATGGGGTGAAAGGTGAGGACAAGGAAGACCCTATCATGGTTCTGGGAGGGAAAGGAAGGTGTGAGGGCAGTGGCACGGGAGATAGGCCGGACACGGTTGAGGGCCCTGTCAACCACCATGGGTGGAAAACCTCGGTTAAGGAAGAAGGAAGACATGTCAGAGGAACTGTTTTTGAAAGTGGCATCATCGGAACAGATGCGACGGAGGTGAAGGAACTGAGAGAATGGGATGGAGTCCTTACAGGAAGCGGGGTGTGAGGAGCTGTAGTCGAAGTAGCTGTGGGAGTCGGTAGGCTTGTAATGGATATTGGTGGACAGTCTATCACCAGAAATTGAGACAGAGAGGTCAAGAAAGGGAAGGGAAGTGTCAGCGATGGACCATGTGAAAATGATGGAGGGGTGGAAATTGGAAGCAAAATTAATAAATTTTTCCAAGTCCAGACGAGAGCATGAAGCAGCTCCAAAGTAATCATCGATGTACCAGAGAAAGAGTTGTGGAAGGGGGCCTGAGTAGGACTGGAACAAGGAATGTTCCACATACCCCATAAAGAGACAGGCATAGCTGGGGCCCATGTGGGTACCCATAGCCACACCTTTTATTTGGAGGGAGTTTATTGGAAAAATTGTTCAGTGAGAGAACAAGTTCAGCCAGACAGAGGAGAGCAGTGGTGGATGGGGATTGTTCAGGCCTCTGTTCAAGGAAGGAGTGAGAGACCTCAGACCATCCTGGTAGGGGATGGAGGTGTAGAGGGATTGAACGTCCATGGTGAAGAGGAGGCGGTTGGGGTCAGGGAACTGGAACTTGTTGATATGATGTAGGGTGTCAGAGAAATCGCAGATGTAGGTGGGAAGAGACTGGACAAGGGGAGAGAGAATGGAGTCAAGATAAGAAGAAATGAGTTCTGTGGGGTAGGAACAGGCTGACACGATCAGTCTACCAGGACAATCCTGTTTGTGGATTTTGGGGAGGAGATAGAAGCGGGCCATCCGAGGTGGGGAGACTATGAGGTTAGAAGCTGTGGAGGGAAAATCTCCAGAGGAGATGAGGCCAGTGACAGTCCTTGAAACAATGGCTTGATGTTCAGTGATGGGGTCATGGTCCAGGGAGAGGTAGGAGGAAGTGTCTGAGAGTTGGTGCTCAGCCTCTGCGAGGTAGAGGTCAGTGCGCCAGACAACAACAGCACCACCCTTGTCAGCAGGTTTGATAACAATGTCAGGGTTGGACCTGAGAGAAAGGAGTGTGGAGACAGGGTAGAGTGGGTGAGAGGAGCAGAGAAATTGAGGTGGCCGATGTCACGCCAACAGTTCTCAATGAAAAGATCAAGAGCAGGTAGGAATCCAGAGGGGGAGGTCTCGATGGAGGGAGAATACTGGAGGCAGGTAAAAGGATCTGTTGAACGGAGAGAGGACTCCTGCCCAAAGAAGTGAGCTCAGAGACACAGGTGGCAGAAGAAGAGTTCAGCATCATGCCGAGCCCGAAATTCATTGGAGTGAAGGCGTAAGGGTATAAAACCGAGTCCTTTGCTGAGCACTGAACGTTCAGCAACAGAGAGGGGAAGATCAGAGAGTATGGTGAATACACAGCCGGGGCTAGGATTAGAAGACGGGATGGGATCAGAGGGATAGGAAGGAGTGGAGAGTCCTGGATGCGTGTTGGTGTCGATGAGTTGTTGGAGCTTGCATTCCTCAGCACTTGAGAGAAAGAGACTAAGTTTCTTGTTCAGGTGTCGGGAGAGACGAAGAATAAAATGAAACTGGGGGCAAGGACAGTTTAGAGATAGGGTAAGTCTATGCTGCTGGAGGGAGAGGGCGAGTGTGTTTATATAGCAGCGCATGGCACTGAATATGGGTCTCAGGGTGTGATGAGAACAGCAGTCCGAGGAGTGTTGTATGTCCCTTGATGTGTCTTGATATGTCCCTTGTATGATTCTTGATCTCCATCAAATTTCTCCTCTTTCCCTTCCTATCCCCAGTGCTTCTGTAACTAATAAAGTAGACACAGAAAATGAATAAAAATATATATTTTTAAAGGCTGCTGTTATTTTTCTCCTGGGTTGCTTGTGCCCTTACTATTAACCTTTAATTCCTGATGATTCCAGGATAATGCCAGAGGGTTAGAAGCAGGTCCATGGCCAAATGTAGCAAGACCTGGACAATATCCAGGCTTGGGCTGACAAGTGGCAAGTAACATTCACACCACACAAGTGCCAGGCAATGACCATCTCCAACAAGAGAGAATCTAACCATCGCCCCTTGACATTCAATGGCATTACCATCACTGAATCCCCCACTATCAACATCCTGGGGGGTTACCATCGACCAGAAACTGAACTGGACTAGCCGTATAAACACTGTGGCTACAAGAGCAGGTCAGAAGCTAGGAATCTTGTGGTAAGTAACTCACCTCCTGACTCCCTAAAGCCTGTCCACCATCTACAAGGCACAAGTCAGGAGTGTGATGGAATACTCCCCATTTGCCTGGATGATTGTAGCTCCCACAACACTCAAGGAGCTCGGCACCATTCAGGGCAAAGCAGCCCCACTTGATTGGCACCCCATCCACAAACACTCCCTCCCCCCACCACCAACACACAGTAGCAGCAGTGTGTACCCCCTACAAGATGCACGGCAGAATCTCATGAAAGCTCCTTCGACACCACCTTCCACACCCTCAACTGCTATCATCTAGAAGGACAAGGGCAGCAGATGCATAGGAACACCATCATGTGGAAGTTCACCTCCAAGCCACACACTATCCTGACTTGGAAATATATCAGCCGTTCCTTCACTGTCACTGGGTCAAAATCCTGGAACTCCCTTCCTAACAGCACTGTGGGTGTACCCACACCACATGGACTGCAGCGGTTCAAGAAGACAGTTCATTACCACCTTCTCAAGGGCATTTAGGGATGGGCAATAAATGCTGGCCCAGCCAGCGAAGCCCACATCCAATGAATGAATTTTAAAAAGCCTACATAGGAGCATAAAGATGCCACACGGGCCTGTTCTGCCATTCAATTGGATCACAGCTGAGCTGTATCTTATTCTCATTTGCCCGCCTAGGTTCTGTAACTATTAACACCCACACCCAATAAACATCTACCAATCTCATGGCTTTCAATTAACAAACCCCCTTCAGTCTCAAAAGTTTTTTGGGGGAGAGAGTGCCAGATTTCCACTGCCCTTTGTGTGAGGAAGTGCTTCCTGACATCACTCCGGAATGGCCTCGCTCTAACTTTAAGGCTGTGCCCCTTGTTCTGGAATCTTCCACCGGGGGGAATATTTTCCCAATCAACCTACTGCTGGTGCTATTTATTAGTTCCCAATTCGATCAACTCCATTCATCATCTTTAACACCTCGATTAGATCACCTCTCAATCTTCCACATTCAAGGGAATACGAAGTCTGCAACTCTCCTAATTTTAGTCCCTAGCTAGGAAGACAGGTTACCCACTGCCTATTACTTTCCTACACATTGAAACACCAGAGAATAGAGAGAGGATCATAGCAAAGCCTCACAATTTCAACCTTCTAATGGTTAGGGACCACTAAAGCCTGGTCTCACCTGACCTCCCAGTGACCAATGATAGAGCAGCGTTGACTGAGGCCTAAGGAACTGAGGTGAGGTGAATTGTGTTTGGAGTGTGTCATCGTTTCAGAACTCCTGGACAGATACCGAGCGCTGGGAAATTCTAAACGCTGCTCATCCATTCTGCCGACCCAAAAACTGTCAATCCACCAGCTCACAGCCCAACCAACAAAAGAAAATATCATTCCCAAGCTCAAAAAGGAAATTGCGTAACGATTTGTTTAAGTTCTCTACTTGTCTGTGAAAGGGGATCGTTCAAGGTTTAGGATTGAACAATGCTCCACCAGCCAGTTCTGTTCTCAACTGGCTGTTGATTAAAATAATGCAAAGCTGCTTTATGCATAGTTTTCTCACATTAATCTCTGTCCTCCCCGCTCCCTCTGTCTTCCATTTGGTGTCTGTCTTCTCATACTCGCTCCATTAGTCTCCCTGCCTACATCTTGGATGATGGCCGGGGGGTGGGGGGGAGTGGGGTGGGCTGGGGGGGAGTGGTACAGGAGGGAGGCAAAATAGTCTGAGTGAGAGCTCCACTTGCTGATGGGGATTGGTCATTACATCAGAAAGGAGCCTACACACTGGAGAGGCTCCAGGTGCAATGCCCTTTGGTTCTGCTTTACTGGCTGATCTCAGTTGGGTGGCAGAGGTAGAAGCACAATTGGCTTCAGTGCTCCAAGAGAGGAAAGGTGAGCCGGTGAGGGGGGTGGGAAGTGGTGGTGATGATAACCAGTGTCCCTGCACCCGAACACTATCCCCTAATGGAATCGCAGACACCAGGTCAAACAAAAATAAACTACGCGATACCTGCCACACAGAGAACGTACAAGCAGAAGGACCACTTGGGATGGAAAAACTGAACGGGTTTCAGCATCTTCTGGGGAACAAGGAAAAAATTTTGAAAAATTGCTTAATTTGTTCACAGGTGTGGGTGTCAATGCCAGGCCAGCATTTATTGCCCATCCCTAATTGCCCTTGAGAAGGTGGTAATGAGCTGCCTTCTTGAACCGCTGCAGTCCATGTGGTGTAGGTACACCCACAGTGCTGTTAGGGAGGGAGTTCCAGGATTTTGACCCAGTGACAGTGAAGGAACGGCGATATAATTCCAAGTCAGGATGATGAGTGGCTTGGAGGGGAACCTGCTGGTGGTGGTTTTCCCATGTGTCTGCTGCCCTTGTCCGCTCCAGGTAGTGGAGGTCCCAGGTTTGGAAGGTGCTGTCAAAGGAGCCTTGGTGAGTTGCTGCAGTGCATCTTGTAGATGGTACACACTGCTGCGTCGGTGGTGGAGGGAGTGAATGTTGCTGATGGTACATGGGGTGGCAATCAAGCTTTGTCCTGGATGGTGTCAAGCTTCTTGATTGTTGTGGGAGCTGCACTCATCCAAGCAAGTGGGGAATATTCCATCACACTCCTGACTTGTGCCTTGTAGATGGTGGACAGGCTTTGGGGAGTCAGGAGATAAATTACTCACTACAGGATTCCCAGCCTCTGACTTGCTCTTGTAGCCACAGTGTTTATCTGGCGGGTCCAGTTGAGTTTCTTTGCTGAAGAGGTTCCCTCATTCTGTACTTCGTTCCCAATTCACTGCTTGAGCTGTAGCTCAGTGGGTAGCACTTTCTAGAAGGTTGTCAGTTCAAACTCCATTGCAGAAGCTTGAACACAGGCTTACATTTCATTGCTTTATTTCGAAGAAGGGCAGGGGGGGGTTCTCCCCGGTGCGCTGGTCAATATTTATCCCTCAACGAACACCACTAAAACGGACCATGACTGACTGTGGGAGCTTCCAGTGTGCAAATTGGCTGCACCACATCACAAGAGTGACTGAACTTCATGGGTACATCATTGGCAGTTAAGTTCTTTGGCTCGTGCTGATGTGGTGAAAGGCGCTTTTTAAATGCAAGTTCCTTATTTTTCTCTTTTGTTTAACTGATACAGGTACTGAGGTGGCCAGGCTCTGTGAAGGGACCCCGTGCTCAGAGACAGACATCACCCTGCAGACATGGAAGTACACCCTTTGTGAAGTAAGACGCTTCCAGAATTGGCATGTTGCAGTGTGTCATGTGGCAGCATTTGCGGGGCAGCTAAGTGAAAGTCCTCTCCTGACTCAGAGCCTGACTAGACAATGGCGTGGGCCAGTCAGATGGGTAAAGATGGGTAGTTTGGGGCACTAGGAAACCTACATTGACCTTGTAAGGAGTGCAGTGCAGAATCACCAGAATATTACCAGGGCTCTAAGTTACACAGGGGGTTGAATATTCCACCCGTTGGGGGGTGGGGGGGGGGGGTTGGTGGGGGGGTTGTTGAATGGCGGGCACGCACAGGCGCGCTTACGATCGGCACCCCCCGATCGGAGGCACGCCGCCATTTTACGTGGGTGGGCCAATTAAGGCCCGCCCAGCGTGACGTCCGCACAGAAGCGCTATGCGCTCCCTGTGCGGGTGGGGGAGGGAGGAGTCCCAAAATCGAGAGTGCGCTGTTTCACGCATGCGCACAAAAGAGCGACTCATCTCCCTGAGGCTAAGTGCAGCCTCAGGGAGATCGGCTGTACATGTGAAAAAGGCAAAAATAGAAAAATAAAATTTCCCTAACACGTCCCCTCGTGTCACATGAGTTGGGACATGTCCATAATTTATACAAAATCTTTATTAAAATTTTTCAAAGCCTACATGAAACCTCATCCCGCTGGTGGATGAGGTTTCATCTTTTCTCTAGTTCCCACCGGGGCTCCTGGCCTCCCCACCAACCTTAACGCTGGACGGGCAGGTCCTTTAATTGCTTAATTGACACTGTCAATGGCCTCAGTTGGTCGTTGACAGGTCAGCGGGCCGACAGCTGATTTAGCTGCGCCCCCGCCTTCCTGAAAATTTAAATGGGGCGGGGAGTTGGTGACGTGGTGGTGTTGTTAACTTGACTAGTAATCCAGAGACCTGCGTTTGAACCCTGCCATGGTAGATGGTAAAATCTGATGTTGACCCTAAAACCATTGCTGTAAAAAACCCATCTGGAAGGAAAGCTACTGTCTCCAGACCCACGGCAATGTGGTTGTCTCTTAAACAGTGTGGCAAGCCACTCAGTTCTCGAGGGCAGTTAGGGGTGGGCAATAAATGCTGGCCTAGCCAGCGATGCCCACATCCCAGGAGCAAATTTTTAAAAAATGATGGGGTGACATTATGTAAGCCAAGCTCGTGCTCCCTGGAATGTAGAATTTATTTGAGGCTTGCATGATTTTGTAAGGAACTGCTCAGGTGGGCAGAAAGAAACATTTTCTGCTGCTGGGTGAGCCTAGGACAAGCGGACATAACCTTAAAATCAGAGCCAAGCCATTCAGGAGAGAGGTTAGGAAGCAGCTCTTTACACAAAGAGTGGTAAACGTGTGGAATTCTCCCCCTCAAAAAAGCTAGCTCAAATAATAAGTTTCAATCCCAGGTCAATAGCCTTTCGCTACTCAAGGGAACGAAAGGATGTGGACCCAAGTTGTCAGAATTAGGATGCAGATAAACCATGAGCTCGCTGAATGGTGGTTTGAGGTCATGGGCTCCTTCACCTTCTAGGGTTAACCCAAGGCTTCTGTCCAGAGTTCAGACGGAGAGGTTTAACTCAAAGGCAAAATACTGCGGATGCTGGAAGTCTGAGATAAAAACATGAAAAAAGACATTTAAAAAATGCTGGAAATGCTCCGCTGGCCAGGCAGCACCTGTGGAAAGAGAAACAGAGTTAGTGTTTCAGGTCGATGGTCTTCCATCAGAATTGGCAACGTCTAGGGATAGAATAGGTTTTGAACAAGTACTGAGGGTGGGTGAGGGGTAGAGGAAGGACGGTGATAGGGTAGAAGACAGAAGAAATTCAATGACAGAAAGTGGTGATGGTGCAAGGCAAAGGGAAGATGATAATAGGACAAGCAAAGGAACAAAAGATGAGCCTGGAGGAGGTGTGAATGGCAACAGCAGAATCGTTAACAGCTGCTGTCCTGAAAAATGGGAGCAGTGGTTACAACCTGGGGGCTGTTGGACTCGGTAATGAGCGTGGAAGGTCGTAAAGTGCCTTGTCGAAATTTGAGGCGCAGTTCCTCATTATTGTGCTGTGCTTCATTGGGCCAGCGTTGGAGTGCGAGGAGAGAGGAGTCAGAGTGAGAGTGGGGCAGAGGGTCAAAACGAAGCCCCGAGTCACAGACTGAATGACGGTGTTCCCCAAAGTGATCGGCCAATCACCTTTGGTTCTCCAAAATGTGGAGGAGTTCACACGGCCAGCAGCGAGCACAGTATACCCAACTGAAAGGGGCACGAGTGAATTTCTGTTTTATCAGGAGGGGGTATCTGGGGCCCCGGATGGTGTGAAGCGATGAGGTGGAAGGTGGGAGTTATAACTGTTTTATCTGTTTTGGATGGTTCCAGGTACGTGGTGCAGTTATTGTTTCGGGAATCCTGCAAGTGTTCCTGGGATTGTCGGGGCTGCAGGGCCTGACATCACAGCATTGTGGGCCCATGGTGTTGGCTCCCATGCTCTCAATAATCGGCCTGTCTTGTTATAAGGAGGCGGCACATTTCAGCTCATCGCACTGGGGCGTTACTGCTCTGTAAGTATAACCAGACAAGTACTTCAATCCAACTCAAATGAAACAAAGAAACCAATAGTTCTGATTCATCATTGTATAGACTGTACAGCACAGAAACAGGACCCAGGGCCTAAATAGTCCCTGTGTGCACTCCACACGAGCCTCCACTTATCCCTCTTCATCTCACCCTATCAGCATATCCTTCTAGTCCTTTCTCCCGCATGTATTTATCCAGTTTCCCCTTACTATTCACCTCAACCACTCCCTGTAGTAGCGAGTTCCACATTCTTACCACCGAAGAAGTTTCTCCTGAATTCCCTATTGGATTTATTAGTGACCATCTTATATTTATGGCTCCTAGTCCTGATCGCCCACCATTTCTACGTCAACCCTATGTCTATGCAGACGTCCTCTATGTCTAACCTATGTCGGAGGGTTCTGGAGAGAGGATACGTAGGCTTAAAAAGCAAAAGGATATGGCAGCATTGCAGGACAGCTATTTAGTTATTGATACCCAGAATGTGACAGGAAGGGACAGAGTGTAGAAACATAAAAAAACAGCAGCAAATAGGGTCAAAGAGAGAAAAATGGTAAAAAGGCACAATTAAAGGCCCTTAAATGCACGATATATTCGGAACAAAATAAATGAATTAACGGCACATATAGAGGTTAATGGGTATGATCTTATAGCCATTACAGAGATGTGACTACAAGGAGATCAAATCTGGGAACTAAATATTCAGGGGCATGTAACTTTTCAAAAGGAAAGGCAAGAAGGAAAGGGCGGTGGGGTAGCTTTGTTAGTACAAGATGGAATAAGTACAATAGCAAGAAATGATCTTGGATCAGAAGATGTAGACTCCATATGGGTGGAGGTAAGAAATAACAAAGGGAAGAAGACACTGGTGGGAGTAGCCTGTAGGCCCCTTAACAGTAGCTATTCTGTAGGACAGAGAATAAATCAGGAGACAATGAGGGCATGTAAAAAAGGCAGTACATTAATCAGACTTTAATCTTCATGTAGATTGGGAAAATCAAATTGGCAGAGGTAATCACGAGCAAGAATTCATAGAGTGTATTGAGACAGTTTCCTAGAGCAATATGTTGTGAATCCAACCAGGGGTCAGGCTATTTTGGATCTGGTAATGTGTAATGAGGCAGGTTTAATAAATAATCTCAGAGTAAAAGATACCCTAGGAAACAGTGACCATAACATGGTAGAATTTAGCATTCAGTTTGAGAGTGAGAAAATTGGGTCAGAAACAACTGTGCTAAACTTAAATAAGAGTAGTTACAAAGGAATGAGGCAGAGTTGGCTGGAGTTGACTGGGAAAGGTGTTTAGCAGAAAATGCGGTTGGTGAACAATGGCAGACGTTTAAGAAAATAGCTCATGATTCACAACAAAGATATATCCCAGTGAGGGAGAAGGATTCTAGGAAGGGGATAAACCAACCATGGTTAACCAAGAAAGTTAAGGATAGTATCAAGTTGAAAGAAAAAACATACAATTTGCCAAAGGTTAGTGGTAAGCCAGAGGATTGGGAAAGTTTTAAAACCAACAAAAGATGACCAAATAATAATAAAGAGGGAGAAAATAAACTTTGAGGTTAAACTAGCAAGTAATATAAAAACAGACAGTAAGAGCTTCTTTAAATATGTAAAAAGGAAGAGAGAAGCCAAAGTGAGCATAGGCCCCTTAGAGAATGAGGCTGGGAAAATAATAATGGGGAAACAGGAAATGGCAGAGGTGTTGAATAAATACTTTGCTTCAGTCTTCACAGTAGAAGACACTAATCGCATTCCAAAAATACTAAATAATCCAGGAGGAAAAGTGGGGGAAGAAATAAATACAATAATGATCACTAGAGAAAAAGTACTAGAGAAACTAATGGGGCTAAAGGCCGATAAGTCCCCTGGGTCTAAAGGGTTGCATCCTAGTTATTAAAGCAAGTAGCTACAGAGTTAGTGGATACACTTCTTCCAACAATCCTCAGATTCTGGAAAAGTCCCAGAAGATTGTAAAACTGCTAATGCAATGCCCTTATAACATCCGTAATCGGGAAAATGTTAGAGTTTATTATAAAGGATGTAATAGCAGAGCATTTAGAATTACATAATCTAATCAAGCAGAGTTAGCATGGCTTCATGAAGAAGAAATCATGCCTGACAAACTTATTGGAATTATTTGAGGAGGTGACAAGCAGGATAGATAAAGGGGAACCAGTAGATGTAATATATTTAGATTCCGAAAAGATATTCAGTAAGATACCGCACATCAGGCTACTTAATAAGATGAGAGCCCATGGTGTTGGGGGTAGTATATTAGCATGGATAGACTAACTAATGGCTAACTAATAGAAGACAGAGAGTTGGGATAAGGAGGCATTTTCAGAACGGCAACCTGTAACTAGTGGAGTGCCACAGGGATCAGTGCTGGGGCCACAATTATTTACAATATATATTAATGATTTAGATAAGGGAAGTGAATGTACTTTTGGGCAAGTTTGCAGATGACACAAAAATAGGTGGGAAGGCAAGTGGTGAGGCTGACACAAGGAGTTTACAGAGGGATATAGACAGGTTAAGTGAGTGGGCAAAAACTTGGCAGATGGAATATAATGTGGGAAAATGTGAGGGTATGTATTTTGGCAGGAAGAATAGAGGAGCTGAATATTATTTAAATAGAGAAAGACTGCAGAAAGCTGCAGCACAGAGGGATTTGGGAGTCCTCGTGCATGAATCCCAAAAAGCTAACATACAAGTTCAGCAGGTAATAGGGAAGGCAAATGGAATGTTGGCCTTTATTTCAAAGGGAATGGAGTATAAAAATAGGGAAGTCTTGCTAAAACTATACAAGGCACTAGTTAGACCACACCTAGAATACTGTGAACAGTTTTGGTCCTCTTATCTAAGGAAAGATATACTGGCATTGGAGTCAATCCAGAGAAGGTTCACTAGGTTGCTCCCGAGTATGGAGGGATTTTCTTATGAGGAGAGGTTGAGTAGGTTGGGCCTGTATTCATTGGAGTTTAGAAAAGTGAGAGGTGACCTTATTGAAACATATGAGATTCTTAGGGGGCTTGACAGGGTAGATGCTGAGAGGTTGTTCCCCCTTGTGGGAGAGTCTAGGATGAGAGGGCATAATCTCAGAGTAAGGGGGCACCCATTTAAAACAGAGATGAGGAGGAAATTCTTTTCTCAGAGGCTAGTGAATCTGTGGAATTCTTTACCGCAGAGGCCTGTAGAAGCTGGGTCGTTAAGTATATTCTAGGAGATAGACAGATTTTTAATCAGTAAGGGGATCAAGGGTTATGAGGAAAAGGCAGGAAAGTAGAGTTGAGGATTATCAGATCAGCCATGATCTCATTGAATGGTGGAGCAGACTGGATGGGCCGAATGGCCTACTTCTGCTCCTATGTCTCATGGTCTTACGGACTCTATCAAATTCTTTCAGACCTCAATCAGGTCAGCCCTCAATCTTCATCCATTCGAATTTCGTCACATTCATTCAGCAGAAAACATCCTTGATTAAGATTTTGCTCACCCTAACCTGGGCAAGCTTTCAGAAGTAAAGAGCCGCCTGCCTTGCACACAGTGAATTCCTTCCAAAGCGCCATTCCCCTGGATGTGTAGACAGCCCCATGGTGCCCACAGCAAACCCCTGCAAGCAGCAAAGAAACGGGGGTCAGTTCACCTGCTCTTCCCGGGTGTCTGGCTGAGGGAGGGATTAAGGCTGAGACAATGGCCGGAATTTTCTGTGCCTACCATCACGGCGGACAGGAGCGGACAATATGGCGGGAAGGCCACAAATTGGCTTCAAGGCGCCGTGAAACCAGTTTGCCAATCGTCCGCTCTGCCCGTCAATGGCGGGCATGTTTCCCGCTGCCACACAATGGGAACTTCATTGTAATACATCTGTTCGCCTGAATAATCCCCCCCCACGCTGGATCACCCGGGTACATCACATTAACGTCATAAGCGACGTGCACCTGGAGAGCGGCACTTCACTCGGGACTTCGAGATTCGTTTGCCCGCCTTGCTTCAGACAGCACTCACGGGCATCAGCACCAGGCTCCACAGGCAGCGCCACATCACTGTTAGAGGGGGCTCATGGGCAGGTCTTCACCAACCAGACCAGCCAGCAGAAGGAAGGGGCGGCTTTCAATGCCTGCAGGGCGAGGGCTGTACTGGGGGAGGAGGGTATCCCAGGATGTGTGAGAGGGCACATGTTGGTCTTTGCAAGTGGCCACAAGAGGGTGAGGGCTGAGGAGGCAGCCTCCAGAGGAGAAGAGGCCAGATGGAGATGTGAGGGTGTGTGTGTGAGAGAGCGAGTGGTGATGTCCCTTGAGCTGGCAGTGAGTGAGGTGCCAGTGAATGTGTGATGGGTGTGTGAGTGTGTGAGTTTAGAAGGATGTCCTTACCCTGGCAGCACCGATGAGATCATTCATCCTCTTTCTGCACTGGATGGTGAGATATGGCTGCTGGCGTGAGGAAGCAGTGAGGTGACAGTGTAGAAGGCAATTGAGGGCCTACCCGCCATGGAAACAGTGTGTGTCCCAGGAATGGGTGATTAATGAGGTGGGTTTGGGCTGACACAGGGTGAAAAGCTGCCATTGCAGCCAGCGGGTAAAACATTATTTTTTCCACCTGCTACAGCACTTAGTGCAAATCTGGGACGATTTTGCCCAAAAGGTGACTATGAGAAATGGCCAATTAACTCATTGTCTCTCATCCTTCTGACTAAAGAATGAACTTTTGTTTATATATATTTTTTCCATTCGTTGATGTGGGCATCACTGGTCAGCATTTATTGCCCATCCCTAAATGCCCTTGTTCAGGGGGCATTTAAGGGTCAACCACATTGCTGTGGGTCTGGAGTCACATGTAGGCCAGACCAGGTAAGGACAGTAGATTTCCTTCCCTAAAGGGCATTAGTGAACCAGGTGGGTTTTTACACCAATGGACAATGGTCATCATCAGACTTTTAATTCCTGATTTTTTTATCGAATTCAAATTCCACCATGGAATTCAAACCCAGGTCCCCAAAACATTATCCTGGGTCCCTGGATCACTAGCCCAGTGACAATACCACTACACCATCACCTCCCCCTGTAGTGCCTTTTACATCTTCAGAGACAGCTCAGCGTTCCTCAAAACTAACAAATAACTTTTTCTTTTG
This sequence comes from Carcharodon carcharias, assembly GCF_017639515.1. Classification (NCBI taxonomy): domain Eukaryota; kingdom Metazoa; phylum Chordata; class Chondrichthyes; order Lamniformes; family Lamnidae; genus Carcharodon; species Carcharodon carcharias. The sequence goes on along the minus strand of NC_054478.1, from coordinate 19,271,071 downwards.
AGGTGCAGTCGCTGTTGTCTTACAGCCAATTTGTACGCAGCAAGATCCCGCAAGCAGCGGTGAAATGTGACAAGTTTTAGATTGTACACGAGCTGGCTGAGGCAGGAATATAGACCAGAATGCTCTCCAAAAAATGATCATGGGATCTTCTTTTAAAGGAACGATTACCTCGACTCATTTGCTGCTGAAACCCTCATCCATACTTGTGTTATCTGCAGACACAATTACTCTGATTCTCTCTGCACCGGCCTTCCATTCTCCATAAACTTCCACTCATCCAAAACACTGCTTCCTGGATCCTGACCTACCCCAAGGTTTGTCCACCCATCATCCTTGTACTCACTAATCCCACACTGATTCTCGATTCTCCAATATTTCCACTTTAAAACTCTCTTTCTTGCTTAAAGGGGAGGAAGTGGCATATTGGTAATGCCTTTGGGCTAATAATCTAGTAGGCCCAGGCTACCTATCAGCGGGCACAGGTTCAAATCCTACACTGGCAACTCATGGAATTTAAATTCAATTTGGAATCGAAAACTAGCATGTAAGCTGTGAATTGTCATTATTCAATTGAAGCAATGATACTAATGCCCTTTAGGGAAGGAAATCTGCTGTCTTTATCTGGTCTGGCCTACATGTGGCTCCAGACCCACAGCGATGTGGTTGACTCTTAGCTGCTCTCAATTCAAGGGCAATCCTGGAACTCCCTTCCTAACAGCACTGAGGGTGGTACCTACACCACATGGACTGCAGCGGTTCACAAAGGCAGTTCACCACCACCACCTTCTCAAGGGCAATTAGGACGGGCAACAAATGCTGGCCCAGCCAGCGACACCCACAACACTATGAAAGGATGAAGAAAAATAAAATTCCTCTAGTGTCCTTGCTATCCCTGTACTCCTCTGGTACACTCCCGATTCCTTTTGCTCCACCATTGCTGGCTGTACTTTCACCTGACTGGGTCCATCCCTGAACCTCACCACCTCTTTCTATCTTTTTTCAAAACCCTCATGATGAACCTACCTCTTTGAACAAGCTTTAAGCCCCCCCACCCCCCCTCCTCCTCTCCGTGCCAGCCTCTTTGACTCAGTGTCCAAGGTGTTCCTAGCCCCTTTATGAAGCATCTTGAGACCCCTGGTGTGAATGTGAGAATGTTTAGGAACAAGACAATCTAGACACTTACCGGAAAGTACAGCAATAAAGGAGAGTATTGCAAACTCAGCAGCAACGCAATGTTGCCAACTCCAGTTGGACGTATACCTGGAGGTCTCCATCACATGACTTCCCACTTCCATCAGCCCATCTGGTTAAGAAAAAAGCTTCTTACCCATCTGCAAGATTTTTTTTTGTCGTGAATAAACAAGGGCATCAGAGAAAATGAAAGAAACAGACAATACCTTTATGGTTTAATGACAGGAGACTGCGGGGCAATCCCGGAGAGTTGGCAGAGAGCACTGCTCAAACCTTTTACTCTTTTTAGGGGGAAATGATAAAAAAAATCAGAATAAAACAATAATAAACATTTGGAAGGAAAGAACTTGCAGTTTGTTGCACCTTTCACAACCTCAGGATGTGCACTGAGGGTGGTACCTACACCACAGGGGCTGCAGTGGTTCAAGAAAGCAGCTCACCCACCACCTTCTCGGGGGGGCAATTAGGGATGGGCAATAAATAAACACAAAGTTGTGAAGTAGGAAATGCAGGAGACAATTGGTCAAGGGGGGGTGGGGGGGCAGGGGGCTGGATTTTACATGCCCCTCCCCCTCTCCCCTTCCCCGGGAGTGTTTTGAGTGGGTTGGTGGGTGGGGGGGGTGGGGTGGGTGGTGTGGGGCAGGTATAATATGTCGTGAGGCTAGCCCACTGCCTTCCCTTCCCCCATCCCCCACCCCCCCGAAGCTGGTCCCCATGTTACACGTGACAGGCAGATACAGGAAGCCGCCGCTCGCTCACCACGTTTCAGTGAATGATTAAAGGCCAGTTCGGCTTGTTAGCAACCCCCTTTCTGCTCGGGACAGGGCGCTGCCCACATCATTGTTGTACAGTTGGTAGGGGCAGGCAGCCAGGCTGGTTATTTTTGTTTGTGGTCCAGCTGATGAAGAGCAGGAAGGAAGGATTAACCCCCCCCCACCCTCAACCCTGCCGTGTGGAGTGGAAACCCCACTCCCAGCCGGTGCAGCCTGCACCGCCCCCACCACCCCCCCGGCGCGTTCTAGGGCTGTGGGGTGGGCTTCTTCCCAGCTTGCTATGGGGGGAGCCCAGGGTAAATATTGGCTGGTACACTAGGGGGATCTCACTTACTCTTCCTCTGACGAGTGCACTGGGATCTTTTACATCCCCCTGAGAGGGCCTCGCTTTAATGTCTGAACTGAAAGGCATCGCTCCTGACAATGCAGCACTCCCTCAGCCTGTACTGCACTCGGAGAGTCAGCCCAGATGCTGCGCTCACATCCCCAGAGTGGGGACTTGAACCCACAACCTTGGAGGCTCAAGAGGTGAAAGTGCTACCCAACGGAGGCACGGCTGACACCTATTAGCGTCGAACGAGAAGTCAAAAGGGGGAGATAGACCTCCCAGGAGGAGGTACCAGAGGTTTTGCTGCTTGATGCCTTTGCAGAACTGAGAACCCATCAACCAAATGTCAAAGCCAACGGGACAGCAGGTTGATTCATGGAGCACACTGACACCTGGTGGTAGGACGGTGAATTGACAAAGCTGGACCATCCTGGAGCGGAAGATGCAAAAAGCTGCAGCCGCCTGAAGTCTGAAGTGTAGTCTCGGCCCCAACAAGATTGATCAGTGCCTGAAAGAGAAAGAACTGCCCCGCTCATTACTGCACCCTGCCGATGGGCCTACTTTCCTGCTCTCTCTCCTCCTGTAAGGCCTCCTTATAACCAATTATTTAACATTTTTCCCGGATGAACAGTCAAACCCATCTGCCTCTTCACATGAACCGAAAGCTCTGGCCGACCTGACACAAAGAGCAAGGGAGTTCTCCCCGGTGTCCGGGCCAATATCACTAAAGATCAGGTTCTCCAACAACGATCACATTGCTGCTTGTGGGAGCTTGCTGTGCAGAAATTGGCTGCCGTGATTCCCTACATTATGTGGCAATTACTTTTCTTAAATGTAAGCAATTCATTGGCTGAAAAGGGCTTTGGGGGCATCCTGAGGATGGGAATGTTACTATATAAATGAAAATTCTTCGTTCCCTTTCCTTTGGGTGAAGAAATAAACAGGCTTGCATTTATATAGCACCTTTCACCAACACTGACGTCTCAAAGTGTTTTACAGCCGATTAAGTGCTTTTGAATACTTTTAGTCGCTTTTGTAATGGCGATAGCACAATAGCCAATTTGTGCACAGCAAGATCTCACAAGCAGCAATAGTGACCGGATTATCTGATTTTTAATGATGTTGATTTTTTTTTATTCATTCATGGGATGTGGGGCTTCGCTGGCTGGACCAGCATTTATTGCCCATCCCTAATTGCCCCTGAGAAAGTGGTGGTGAGTTGCCTTGTTGAACCGCTGCAGTCCATGTGGTGTAGGTACACCCACAGTGCTGTTAGGGAGGGAGTTCCAGGATTTTGACCCAGTTACAATGAAGGAACGGCGATATGTTTCCAAGTCAGGATGGTGAGTGACTTGGAGGGGAACTTCCAGATGGTGGTGTTCCCATCTATCTGCTGCCCTTGTCCTTCTAGATGCTGGTGGTCAGGGGTTTGGTAGGTGCTGTCTAAGGAGCCTTGGTGAATTGCTGCAGTGCATCTTGTAGATGGTACACACTGCTGCTACTGTGTGTTGGTGGTGGAGGGAGAGAATGTTTGTGGATGTGGTGTCAATCAAGCAGGCTGCTTTGTCCTGGATGGTGTCGAGCTGCTTGAACGTTGTGGGACATACACTCATCCATGCAAGTGGGGAGTATTCCATCAAACTCCTGACTTGAGCCTTGTAGATGGTGGACAGGCTTTGGGGAGTCAGGAGGTGAGTTACTCATTGCAGGATTCCTAGCCTCTGACCCGCTCTTGTAGCCACAGTATTTATATGGCTAGTCCAGTTCAGTTTCTGGTCAATAGTAACCCCCAGGATGCTGATAGTGGGGGAATTCAGCAATGGTAATGCCATTGAACATCGAGGGACGATAGTTGGATTCTCTCTTGTTGGAGATGGTCTTTACGTGACACTTGTGTGGTGTGACTGTTACTTGCCACTTGTCAGCCCAAGCCTGGATATTGTCCAGGTCTTGCTGCATTTTGACATGGACCTGCTTCAGTATCTGAGGAGTCGTGAATGGTGCTGAACATTGTGCAATCATCAGTGAACATCCCCATTTCTGACCTTATGATGGAAGGAAGGTCATTGATGAAGCAGCTGAAGATGGTTGGGCCTAGGACACTACCCTGAGGGGCTCCTGCAGTGATGTCCTGGAGCTGAGACGACTGACCTCCAACAACCACAACCATCTTCCTTTGCGCTAGGTATGACTCCAACCAGCGGAGAGTTTCCCCCTGATTCCCATTGACTCCAGTTTTGCTAGGGCTCCTTGATGTCACACTTGGTCAAATGCTGACTAGATGTCAAGGGCAGTCACTCTCACCTCACCTTGGGAGTTCAGCTCTTTTGTCCATGTTTAAGCCGAGCCTGTAATGAGCTGAGTGGCCCTGGCAGAACCCAAACTGGGCGTCAGTGAGCAGGTTATTGCTAAGCAAGTGCCACTTGATAGCACTGTTGATGACCCCTTCCATTGCTTTACTGATGATGGAGAATAAACTGATGGGGCAGTTATTGGCCAGGTTGGATTTGTGCTGCTTTTTGTGTATAGGACATACCTGGGCAATTTTCCACTTAGCCGGGTAGATGCCAGTGTTGTAGCTGCACTAGAACAAGTTGGCTAGGGGTGCAGCAAGATCTGGTGCACAAGTCTTCAGTACTATTGCTGGAATATTGTCAGGCCCCATAGCCTTTGCAGTATCCAGTGTCATCAGCCGTTTCTTGATATCACTGAAGTGAATTGAATTGGCTGGAGACTGGCACCTGTGATGCTGGGGACCTCCGGAGGAGACCGAGATGGATCATCCACTCGGCACTTCTGGCTGAAGATTGTTGCAGATGCTTCAGCCTTATCTTTTGCACTGATGTGCTGAGCTCCTCCATCATTGAGGATGGGGATATTTGTGGAGCCTCCTCCCCCAGTGAGTTGTTTAATTGTCCACCACTATTCATGACTGGATGTGGTAGGACTGCAGAGCTTAGATTTTATCCGTTGGTTGTGGGATCGCTTAGCTCGGTCTATCACTTGCTGCTTATGCTGTTTGGCATGCAAGTAGTCCTGTGTTATAGCTTCACTTCATTTTTAGGTATGCCTGCTGCTGCTCCTGGCATGTCCTCCTGCACTCTTCATTGAACCAGGGTTGATCCCCTGGCTTGATGGTAATGGTAGAGTGGGGGATATGCTGGGCCATGAGGTTACAGATTGTGTTCGAGTACAATTCTGCTGCTGCCGATGGCCCACAGTGACTCATGGATGCCCAGTCTTGAGTTGCTAGATCTGTTTGAAATCTATCCTATTTAGCACAGTGGTAGTGCCACACAACATGATGGAGGGTATCCTCAATGTGAAGGTGGGACTTCGCCTCCACAATGACTCTGCGGTGGTCACTCCTACCGATATTGTCATGGGCAGATGCATCTGCAGCAGGCAGGTTGGTGAGGATGAGGTCAAGTATGTTTTCCCTCTTGTTAGTTCCCTCACCACCTGCTGCAGACCCAGTCTAGCAGCTATGTCCTTTAGGACTCGGCTAGTTTGGTCAGTAGTGATGCTGTCGAGCCACTCTTGGTGATGGACATTGAAGTCCCCCATCCAGAGTACATTCTGCGCCCTTGCCACTCTCTGTGCTTCCTCCAAGTGATGAACATGGAGGAACACAGATTCATCAACTGAGGGTGGGTGGTATGTGGTAAGCAGGAGATTTCCTTGTCCTTGTTTAACCTGATGCCATGAGACTTCATGGGGTCCGGTGCCAATGTTGAGGACTCCCAGAGCAACTCCCTCCTGACTGTATCCCACTGTGTCACCACCTCTGCTGGGTCTGTCCTGCTGGTGGGACAGGACATACCCAGGGCTGGTGATGGTGGTGTCTGGGACATTGTCTCTAATGTATAATTCCGTGAGGATGACTATGTCAGGCTGTCGAGACAGCTCTCCCAATTTTGGCACTGGCCCCCGGATGTTAGTAAGGAGGAATTTGCAGGGTGGACAGGGCTGAGTTTGCTGTTGTCATTTCCAGTGCCTAGGTCGATGCTGGGTGGTCCGTCCGGATTCATTCCTTTTTTGTGCCTTTGTAACGGTTTGATACAACTGAGTGTCTGGCTAGGGTCTAAACCCCACACACAGCAACAACCAGATAATCTGTTTTTTGTGGTGTCGATTGCAGACTAATTATTGGCCCCAACACCAGGAATAACAGCCTTGAACTAGTGCCGGGGTGAGAGATAGTGGTAATGGCACTGGACGAGTGATTCTGCTCCTTCCTTTTGTGAACAATAGTTTCTCCTTGCGTTTTCCCTTTACCCCTCTCGTGCAGTAACTGAGGGAGTGCTGCACAGCTGGAGGGTGTCGTCTCTCAGGTGAGATGTTAAACTGTGGCCCCTATGGCCCCCTCAGGTGGATCTAAAGAATTCCACAGCCGAGGATGAGCCGGTAAGTTCTTCCCATGTCCTGGGCTAAAACTTAACCTTCACCCAACATCACATAAACAGATTATCTGATCGCTGTTTGTGGGATCTTGCTGTGTACCAATTGTGAGGTTTTTTTAAAAACTCTTTCATGGGATGTGGGTCTCGCTGGCAAGGCCAGTATTTGTTGCCCATCCCTAACTGCCACATCCGAGTACCTTGTCGGATCATTTTGGAGGGCAGCTATTAGCCAATCACTTGGCTGCTGGGATTCCTACGTGACAATAGATGCCAAAATTCAAGTAGGACATGGGCTGTAAAGCATGTTGGTGTTGTAATATGCCTTTAAGTGATTGCAGCAGCATGACATCACTGGATAGGAAGTGTTTCATGCAACTCAGTTTTAGTTTCACTTTTGCTTTTCAGCAGTGCGCGCACACACAGCTCTGCCATTGATGTCTTCAAGCTGTCTGCCTTTGTATATCTGTTCCCATGTGTCTAGTCTAAATAAATGGATCCACAACGTGTTTACCCAATCCCTTATGAGTGATTGGTACCTTTATATCATTATAAAAACAGGATAGCCTTATCCCCCAAGATTCCACAGTGTTCTGCCAATTCTGGCACAGTCAAGATTTTAATCACTCCATAATGGGTGGCTGTACCTTCAGCTGCCTAGCCACTAAACTCTGGAATTCCCTCCCTATACCTCTCTACTTCCCCATCTCTCCCCCTTTAAGACGTTCCTTAAAACCCACCTCTTTGACCAAGAGTTTAGTCAACTGTTCTAATATCTCCTCAAGTTGATTGCTTTCCTTGCACCAAGTGTAGTGGAAATCTGGATCTCTCTCTCCCCCTCCCAAAAAAGCAACTGAGTCTTTTTTTTTTGAAAAGCGTCATAGGCCTAGATTGATAGATTTTTTGCTGGGTAAAGGCATTGAGGGTTAAGGATCCTGGGCAGGTAGAAGGAGTTAAGATGCAGAACAATCAGGATGTTACTGAATGGCAGAACAGGACTGAGGGGCTGCACGACCCCCTCCCTTGTTCCTATTGCTAAGGAGCTGAGCAATTCAAGATACCACCTTGATGAGGGAGGGACCAAGGTGCATTTGTGATTGGGGGTGGGGGTTGGGGGTGGGGTCTTGGCTCCAACTGGAGCCTCCAATCACTTCAATAATTCTCGTCTGTGGAAATGAAGGAATGAGACTGCAGGTTTGTAAAGTGAGTGGATGAGATGCAATATTGCAAAGTGCGTAAGGTGATTCGTTTTAGTAGGAAGAATAAGGAAGTCACTTATTCCTTGGAAATTGGGATGGAGGAGAATAGGATTCTGGGAGTTACACAACGATTGGTTAGGATTTAGAATGCGCTGCTTGAGGGTGTGGGTAGGCACACGAATCAAGGCTTTCAGAAAAGAATTGGATAATTATCTGAAGAAAAACAATTGCAGGGCTTTGGGGAAAAGGCAGAAGGATTTCAACTAGGTGAGTTGCTCTTGCAGAGATCCAGCACAGCCAATGGGCTGAATGGCCTCCCTCTGCGCTGTAACCATTCTATGATTCTATAAATCGATAAAGGCCAATGGCATATCAAATTCTTAAGGACTTGGCAAGGTAAATGCTGAGAGGCTGTTTCCTGTGGCTGGGAATTCTAGAACTAAAGGTCACAGTCACATGGGAAGGAGCGGGCCATTTGGGACTGAGACGAGGAGGAATTTCTTCACTCAGAGGTTGTGAATCTTCAGAATTCTCTTCTCCTGAGAGCTGTGGATGCTCAGTTTGTTCAAGTCAATAGATCAGTAGATTTTTGGATTCTGAGGGAATTCAGAGTGCAACAAGTAGCCTTGATCTTATTGAATGATGAAAAAGATTTGAAGAGCTGAATGACATATTCCTGCTCCTATTTCTAATGCTCTTACAAGGTCATAAAGAGTGCAAACAAAGTGCCAGCGTTCATTTGTGTAGGAAGAGGATACAAAGTCAGGGGGGAGGCTGTGTTAAATTTACACAGAGCTTTGGTTAGACCACACTTGGAGTTCTGCGCCCAGTTCTGGGTTGGGTTGAAATTACCCTTTGCCAGGAGCACACGCACATTCAGATTGAATCAGAAACCTGCTCAACAGCACACACTACTCTTTCTCTATTGTTCTCAGTGTAATAGTAAGCTGAGCACAATGTACAACAGACTGTCAATTTGTACTACTGCTGGAAACCAATTTCAATGCACCTGATGAAGAGTCATTCGGACTCGGAATGTTTAACTGTGTTCTTCTCCGCAGATGCTGTCAGACCTGCTGAGTTTTTCCAGGTATTTTTGTTTTTGTTTTGGATTTCCAGCATCCGCAGGTTTTTTGCTTTTATTTCAATGCCCCTCCCACCTCCCCAGGGTCTCCAAGCCACACGAAGGATAACGGAGCACTGGAGAAAGAGTGGAAAATATTTACCCAGTTTGGAATGGGGCTGAGTAGGCAGGGACTCTTTTCACTGGGAAATGGGTGACCTGACCAGATTTGTTACATTACAGCAACGACTACACTCCTCCCTGTGGTTTAAATTATTGCAGTTGTTTGAAATTTGGGATTCTTGCATTTGTCCTGTTGAGTGCAAGTTGGAAATCTTCGCCGTCCCTTTTCGACAATATTCCAATTCTGTGCTATCGGCTGACTTCAAAAGTGTTTCATTGGCCATGAAGGGCTTTGGGACATCCTGAGGTTGTGAAAGGCGCTATATAAATACAAGTCTTCATTTTTTTAATTCATGTGAAGAAACTACATGTTGGGGAACAAGGGGGCGTGAATATAAGATAAGTCACCCACAGATCAAATAAAGAATTTAGAAGAAACTTATTTACTCAGGGAGTGGTGAGAATGTGGAAGTCTCTGCGGCAGGGAGTGGTTGAAGTGAATTGGCTCATTTCAGGGAAGGCTTGATGCACGCATGAGGGGGTTCGGATTCAGGGGCTGATTGCAAAGAGGTGATCAGAGCAGGAGGAGGCTGGTGTGGAGGATAAGCACCGACATTGAGCTGTTTCTGTGTTGCAGTTTCTATGGAAAAAGCAATTGAACTGATATCAACCCACTGAACAGTTCCTTTCATTTCCACTAGGTGGAACATTTGCCTCACTTTTGTTAATTGGTAAATGCACAGACTCCTCTGGGAATCTTACGCCACAGAAGTAGGCCATTCAGCCCATCGTGTCTCTGCCAGCTTGCTGAATGAGTTACATCCCCTGCTCTTTCCCCATAACCCTTCAAATTTTTCCTTCTCAAGTATTGATCCAATTCCCTTTTGAAAGTTCCTATGGAATCTGCTTCCACCGCCCTTTCAGGCAGCGCCTTGCAGATCACAACAACTCACTGTGTAAAAAAACAGCTGCTCCCCACCCTTCTCCTCGAACAGACTCAAAGCCGCGTGAGGTGTCAATCATCGTTAACAGTCATGCCTCTGAGTCAGGAGGCTGTAGATTCATGCTCCACTCCGAGCACGTGAGCACAGTAATCTCGGCTGACGGTACAGTGCAGTACCGGGGGAGAGCTGCACTGCCAGAGGTGCCATTTTTTTTGGATGATCCCCATATCAGGATAAGGAGGTCAACCATTTAGGGCTGAGATGAGGAGAAATTTCTTTACTCAGAGTACTTAGGAATATAAGAACATAAGACATACAAGCTGAAGTCAGCTATTTGGCCCTTTGAACCTACTTTGCCTTTCAATAAGATCATAACTGGCCTCCCTCACCCACAACTTCCCACACTATGCAGCTATCCCCATAATCCCTTAAATCCCATAGTACTCAAAAATCTATTGATCTCTGTCTTGAACATACTCAATGACTGAGCATCCACATCCCTCGAGGGTAGAGAATTCCAAAGATTCATAACCCTCTGAGTGAAGAAATCTCCTCATCTCAGCCCAGAATGGCTGTCCCCCTTATTCAGGTGGTCATGAAAGGCCCTGCAACATTATTTCAAGCAAGAAATAGGAGTTCCCCCCCACCAGTGCCCCGGAACAACATTTATCCTTCAACCAACACCTAGTTTACTTGATTATTATCCCATTGTCGTCTGTGGGAGCTGGCTGTGTGCAAACTGGTTGCTGCATCCCCCCATAGTATTAGGGTGTTTAGCAGAGCAAGGGTTAATGAGGGACTGGGGAAATGGTACCACCCACATAGTGATGTGGAGAATCAGGTGTTAGTAGGCTGTGTGTAGAAGAGTCTGGAAGAAGCCACCCATGCTGGGCTAGATCTTGGAGGTAGTTCTGAGTTGTTAATGGGTACTTAATGTTGAAGAATGCAAGCCTCCAGATCTCTCTGTGAGAAACCAAACAACCCTTGCAACATCCCCTCCACTACAACACTTCCAAAAAAGGTGCTTAACTGGCCATGGGATGAGCTGAGGCTGTGAGGGATCCTGTTTCAGTATAAGGTCTTCCTTAGTCCTGTAAGACCCTGAACAGGACTAGCCGTATAACTACTGTGGCTACAAGAACAGGTCAGAGGCTAGGAATCCTGCAATGAGTAACTCACCTCCTGGCCCCCCCAAAGCCTGTCCACCATCCACAAGGCACAAGTCAGGTTGGAAAACTCCCCACTTGCCTGGATGAGTGCAGCTCCAACAACACTCAAGAAGCTCGACACCATCCAGGACAGAGCAGCCCACTTGATTGGCACCACATCCACAAACATTCACTCCCTCCACCACCGATGCACAGTAGCAGCAGTGTGTACCATCTACAAGATGCACTGCAGGAACTCACCAAGGCTTCTTCGACAGCACCTTCCAAACCCATGACCTCTACCACCTAGAAGGACAAGGGCAGCAGATAGATGGGGAACACCGCCACCTGGAAGTTTCCCTCCAAGCCGCTCACCATCCTGACTTGGAAATATATCGCTGTTCCCTCACTGTCGCTGGGTCACAATCCTGGAACTCCCTTCCTAACAGCACTGTGGGTGTACCTACACCACATGGAGTGCAGCGGCTCAAGGAGGCAGCTCACCCACCACCTCCTCAAGGGGCATTTAGGGAGGGGCAATAAATGCTGGCGCAGCCGGTGAAGCCCACATTCTGTGACTGAATAAAAATAAAATATTGAGAGTGAAGAAGAGATAGTCAACATGCTCTCCTCTAATCTTTCTCCCATTTTTAGGTTGATACTCCTGGTTGTGCTTTTGTCCCAGCACCTGCAATCCTGTTACATCCCTATTTGGAGCTGGAAGAAATCCAAAGGCTTTGCTATTTTGACCTACTTCCCGTTATTCAGGATATTTTCGGTATGGATTGCAAATCCCTCTGTCCAGAATCGCGTGTTTCAAAGGGAATTCTAATGATCCACAACAAAACTTCCTTTCATATACGAATGCACCTGGGCTGCTTAGTCTCTTAAGCCTGCTCTGCCATTCAGTGAGGTCTCGGCTGATCTCTATCTGATCTCCATCCACCTGCCTTGGTGAGTCGGACTGTGGCCCTTGTCTCTGGGTCAAAGGTACTGGACTCTCGAGTCCCACTCCAGGGCTTGAGCACACAGATCAAGGCTGACACTACAGGCGGTGCTGAGGGAGTGCTGCACTGCCTGAGGTGCTGTCTTTTGGATGAGACATTAAACCAAGGCCCCACTTGTCTGTTTGGCTGGTTGTAAAAACCGGCCCCATTTGGAGGAAGAGCAGGGGAGTTCTCCCCACAACCCTGGACAACATTTATCCCTCAATCAATATTGCAAAATATCAAATTAATCTGGTCATTATCACATGCGCTGTTGCAGGGTCTTCCTGTGCGCAAATAGGCTGTTGTGTTCCCATAATCATTACGACACTTCAAAAAGGACTTTATGGTCTGTAAAAATGGTTTGAGATGTCCGATGGGCATGAAAAGTGCTATATAAATGCAAGTCTTTCTTTTATCCTTGTCATGTTCCCATGTCCCTTAATACGAAAACCTAACAATCTCGAATGGGAATACGGAAATAGGGCTAGAAACCGGAATTTGTGTAGAAGATCAACCAGGACCTAATGCCACAATGCCTGATTATGTTCCTTTTGCCTCCAGAGGACAGGTCCCTGCTTGTAAATATATGTAGCTTCCCGCAAGCGTACGTGAGCCACATTGTATAAATTGTTGCTCCCTTTGAAAATCAAGTGCAAGATGAAAAGCTTCGAGAGGATGTCTCTTCTATCTGTAACACTCAGGTTCTGTACTACCAAGTGACTAATTGTATACTTTTGAAGTGTAGTCACTGTTGCAAAGTAGAAAAGCAGCAGCCAATCTGTGCACAGAAAGGTTGCGCAAGCAACAGTAAGATAGCCATCTTGCTCAGTGATGTTGGTCCACGGGTGAATATTGGTCAGGACAGAATGGTGCCAGGCCCAACTGAGAGGGCAGACGGGGCCCTTGCTGATCCCAGGGGTATCGCTCTCACTTCTGAGTCAGAAAGTTGAGCGTTCATGTCCACTCACTTAGATGAACATAAATGACCCAACAGCACTATTTTGGAGAAGAGCAGGGAGTTCTCCCCGGTGCCCTAGACAAAATTTATCACTGAAGCAGATTATCTGGTCATTATCTCATTGCTGCTTGTGGGATCTTGCTGTGCACAAACTGGCTGCTTCATTTCCGATACCACAACACTGACTACACTTCAAAGGTGTTTCATTAGCTCTATAACATTAAAATATTTGGGATGTCCAGGGAACATGGAAGTTGCTATATAAATGCAATTTCTTCTTTCTTGGCCTTAGTTACATCAGTACATTTCCCCTTGCGTTCCCCATCCTCCACAATTCCTCTTTGCTTCCAAACATGTGAATCATCAATACTCTCCTTTTCCAGTCTGTCCCTCAGCTCCTGCTTCCTTTGACCTCCCCCACCAATCCCGCCCGAGATGCAACTGTTGGTCTCCTTCATTGTGAATTCACCCATTGTGAGTAAAGGAAAGATTCCACCTGGAGTCGCCAGGCGAGGATTAACTTTTAACTTTCAAAAGATGTTTCTAACACTGATTAGTGCCCAGGGCGACTTTGGTGGAGCAGGTTCGGAGGGGCCGAATGGCCTCCTCCAGCTATTTCTTATGCGAATAACGTTTTATTCCTAATATTCAAGCTCTTGCTGCCAATCCTGTTTCTGTGGGTTTTGTGTGGGACCCTGCGGGAAGGAAACGTCTTGAACCCTTATCCGGCTGGTGGATACCGAGGGATTCTTCGCAATAACAGCACCAGCCTGGTGCCCTGGTTCAGCATCCCGAACCCAGGTAACCGAGCGCCAAACCACCGGTTTTGGGGGGTTGGGGGGGGTGGGGGGGTGGTGGGGTGGTGGTGGTCGGGGAGGGGATGGTGATGGTTGAGGGGTGGGGGATTTACAGTAGGGTCACCACACGCTCACTACCAGCCAGGCAGATTCTCATTTACCGCTAGGATCATACAGGATCAGCTCAAGCATCTGGGGAAGGGGCAACCACACAATGAAGACAGAACATTCTGGAACAATGCAGAATGTCGGCTGGCCGTCATCTGAAAGGGAAGCGGAGTTTGGCCTTCAGCAGGTGAACAATGCCCCCAGTTCCGGTCAAAACACCAAACTAACATTTCTCTTTCAAACACTGGCTGAGCCATTGTGTATTCTGGGAATGTTCTGTAGTGAGGGAGTTTAAATATTATCAATATCGCCAGCAATGTCCTGGGGTCCCCATTGACTGGAAACTGAACTGGACCAGCCATATAAATACTGTGGCTTCAAGAGCAGGTCAGAGGCGGGGAATCCTGCAGTGAGTAACTCACCTCCTGACTCCCCAAAGCCTGTCCACCATCTACAAGGCACAAGTCAGGAGCGTGATGGAGTACTCTCCACTTGCCTGGGTGAGTGCAGCTCTGGCAATACTTAAAAAGCTTGGCACCGTCCAAGACAAAGTGGCCCATTTGATTGGCACCCCATCCACCACATTCAATGTTCACTCCCTCCACCACTGAGGCACAATGGCAACAGGTGTGCTATCTACAAGATGCACTGCAGCAACTCACCGAGGCTCCTTCGATAGCACCTTCCAAACCCACGACTTCTACCACCTAGAAGGAAAAGAGCAGCAGATACATGGGAACACCACCAGCTAGAAGTTCCCCTCCAAGTCACTCACCATCCTGACTTGGGAATATATCACCGTTCCTTCACTGTCGCTGGGTCAAAATCCTGGAACTCCCTTCCTAACAGCACTGTGGATGCACCTACACCACATGGACTGCAGCGGTTCAAGAAGGCAGCTCACCACCACCTTCTCAAGGGCAATTAGGGATGGGCAATAAACACTGGCCCAGCCAGCGAACCTGTGAAAGAATAATTTTTAAAAATTATTTCAATTTTCAGTCTCACATCATGGAGAAATGTTTTCAATTGTAGTTGAGTTTGTTGGAGATGAACTCTCAGTATGAGCTCCATAACAGTCTTATCTCTGAATCTACACCTGTACTAGAGACAGTTACAGAGTTCTGCAGCTCAGTGATTTGCTCCCCTATGTAGATTCTTGACGTCAGTTTCTAAAGACTGAGTTCCAGGAGACAGGTGCACTTGGGAGACTCTTGGGTGTGAAAAGAACACAGATATTCAATTTCAATGGGATTTAGATGGTGTGGGTTCCACAATGAGTGGCCGATCTGCCCCATCAGGTTAATGCCATTATGGCAGGGGTGAAACTGATCGCCATTGAATTTCCCCCTCTGTTCGCTCCCAGGTCTTGAGCCCAGAATCCAGGTGGACAATCCCAGTGCCAGTACTGAGGGTGTGCTACACTGTCAGAGGTGCCATCTTTCCGATGAGTCTTTAAACTAAGGGCTCATTTGCCCTCTCGGGTGAATGTGAAAGATCTCATGGCTCTATTTGAAGAAGGGCAGTGGCATCCTCCCTGTTGCCCTGGACCAATATTTATCCCTAAAGCAGCCTGGTCATTACCACTTTGCTGTTTGTGGGATCCTGCTGTGCGTAAATAGGTTGCTGCTTCTCCTACATTACAGCAGCAACTACACTTCAAAGAAAGTACTTCACTGGCTGTAAAGCAGTTTAGGAATTTCCAGTTTTCTTTTTATTTATTCTTTCATGGGGTGTGTGTCACTGGCAAGACCAGCATTTTTTGCCCATCCCTAATTGCCCTTGAACTGAGTTACTTACTAGGCCATTTCAGAGGCCAGTTAAGAGTCAACCCTATCGCTGTGGGTCTGGAGTCACATATCGGCCAGACCAGGTAAGGAAAGATTTCATTCTCGAAAGGACATTGGTGAGCCTGATGGGTTTTTAACAACAATTGATGTCATGGTCACCATTACTGAGGCTAGCTTTATATTCCAGATTTATCACTTGCATTTAACATTCCCCCCAGCTGCTGTGGTGAGATTTGAACCCCTATCTCCCAGGTCATTAGCCTGGGTCTCTGGAATAAGAGTCTGGCGATATGACTGCGACGCCACTGTCACCCCACTGCGAATATTTAACCGATGCTCCTTTCTGATCTTTCATTCAGGTGGGTGTGGTGCGCCCACAATCAACTTTCGTTCAGCGTTCATCGGCGTCACCATGGCCTTGGGCACCAGCATCAGCTCCTTAGGATGCTACGTGATGTGCGCAAAAGTAACAGGGTCCCTGCACCCCCCTAGAGACTCCTTCAACCGAGGGATTTGTTTGGAAGGCATTGGAAGCTGCATTGCCGCTCTCTTAGGAGGAGTCACCTCAGCATCGTCCAGCATCCCCAACGTCGGAGCTTTGGCCCTGACGCAAGTAAGAGGATCTTTGTGCTTCTCTGCGAGACCATAGATGGGGTCCCCCCTTGAGATGTCATTTATCTCACACCATTGCCTTCAACCCGCCACCTCCGAAGCTCTGGAGTTCCTGCCTAAACCTGTCTCTCTCTCTCTCTCTGCTGAGGAGAGAAGGCATTCCGGCCTGGGATGGGAGTTAGGCTGATCTGGTGTGAAGTGGGAAAATGGGAATGACGGGGGGGAAATGAATGGCAACAAAGAGGGGGAGACGGTGGGTAAATGTTTGATGTTGAAGAGGATGAAAAGTCTGTCAAGGAAGAAGGTGAGTTCCATCGCTCCACCATTGCGTTCAGCATCCTGGGCCCCAAGCCCTGGAATTCCCTCTCTAACATTCCCTGCCTTTCTCTCCTCCTTTAAGATGCCCCTTAAACCTTCCACTGACTAACTTTCGGTCGCCTGCCTTAAATCTCCTTATGTGCCTCGATGTCAGGTTTTGTTTGATTCTGTTCCCGTGAATGTTCTCAGAACATCTTTAACTTTGTTAAAGGTGCTCTATAAATGCAAGCTGTTGTTTGTTTTAAGTAAATAAACCAGATCAACTGCCAAGGCCGCAGTGTGACCCAACTCCAGGACTGATAGGAGCCAGGAGGGTGGTGGTGGGGTGGGGGGGTGACATAACTCAGGAAGCTGGTGCAGAGGTGACACCCGAGCTGGAGTTAAACACTCTTGTTTGTGAGAGGACAGGGACACCGAGGGAGACTAGGAGTTCCACATCTTTGAGGTTCCAGGAAAGAATGGATTGGGGATCATGTAGAAGTTGGTGCAATGAGGTTTGGTTTTAGGTTGGTGTGGATGCAGGGAGAGAGAGCATGGGGGGGGAGGGGGTCAAGAGTTTGGAGGCTACCATTGACAAGAGCAGGAAGTTCAGAGGTCACCTGGCAAAAGTATGATAATGGGGGAAGACAAGAAATGTTCTGACAGAGGATGAGAGGGAGATTGGAAATGGCAGGTATAATTGCGACAGGCAATGATATTGGGGCAACAGAGATATAGCGGTAATGTCCCTAGACTCATCATCTAGGGACTCAGGTTAATGTTCCGACGAGGGTTCAAATCCCACTACTGGTAGCTAATGAAATAAAATGTGGAATTAAAAGCTAGTCTTGGTGATGATAACCGTGAAGCGATTGTTGTAAAAGTACCCTGGATTTTAATGTCCCTTAGGGAGGGAAATCTGCCATCCTTACCTGGTCTGGCCTACATGTGACTCCAGGCACACAGCAATGTGATTGACTCTTAACTGCCCCCTGAAGTGGCTGAGCAAACCACTCAGTTCAAAGACGAGGCAGCAACAGCCACATCCCATCAAAGAAAAAAAACAACTTGCATTATAACGCACCTTTAAGGTGGCCCAAAGGCATCTCTCAAGAGCCATTATCAGACAGAAACCCTTTCAAAGCAGGCAGGTTTTTAAGGAGTGTCTGAAAGGAGAGAGGTAGAGAGATTGAAAAGGTTTAAGGATCAAATTCCAGTGCTTAGGGACTAAGTAGCTGAAGGCACAGCAGTCAGGGTGGGTGCAATGGGTCTAGGGGCGTACAAGTGTCAAGAGTTGGAAGAGCGCAGAGATCTTGGGGAGGTTGTAGGGCTAGAGGAGATTTACACAGATGTGGAGGGTGCTGCCTTGCAGGAATTTGAACACAAGAATGATCGAGACCCTCGTGAAGAACCTCCAAATTACCCTCCATGCATCTCCATCACCCCAGCCTACCAGGTGATAGAGAACAAGGAGTGTGGAGTCAGAATGGAGCTAGAAGTGAGGGAGCAGCTAAGTAAATAGTAGCTGCCTGTAATATAAATGCAAATGGGGGAAACCAGAGCCTGATAAACACCTGATCGAGAAAGAGTAAAAGTCACCTGGAGCAAAAGACAGCCAATGCAATCTTACTCAGAGTATTTAACCCAATCCCGGGCCAATAACCTTTAACACACACTGCCAATGAAATCAAGTGTCAAAGGTATGCATAGACAGTGTCACACCGCCTCGCTTAGGAATGTTAATTGGTGGTGATAATTGGGACATGATTGTTTTACTGGAGCCTCATCAAGTGATTGAGGGGAACTTGTGGCAGTAAATTCAGATGCCCTTGTGAGAACATTCACAGGACACTGAGCACTGTGAGGAAGTTCAGATGTAGGTGTATGGGTACATTACCACCATCTGTCCCACAGTTACACGCAGCGAGAGAAGACTTCAAGGTAGAATTCCAACTGAGCCACTGCCACGCAGCCCATCTTCACTGCACACAGACAGGAGTCTCCATCGTCCTTACAGTGTGCGGAGGAGGAATCGCCTTAATGGGCTGAATGGCCTTCTTCCATGCAGTAATATTCTAAGAAGCGTCCTCCTGAGGTGGAAAGGGATCAGAAGGAGGATTGGAGCAGGGAACAGGACACAGACATCAATCAGGCCCTTGTTGAAATGTTACAGTTATAATGTAGAAAACATGGCAGCCAATTAGTGCACAGCAAGCTCCCACAATAGCAACGCTATCAATAACACGACAATCACTTTTTTTTAGCAATGTTTGTTGAGGGATAAATATTGGCCTGGGGAACTCACCTGCTCTTCTTCAAAATGGTCTCCAGCATCTTTCCCAGCCACCTGAGAGGACAGACGGGGCCTCGGTTTAACATCTCATCTGAAAAACAACACTTCCGGCAGCGCAGCACTCTCTCGGTACTGCACTGGAAGTGTCAGCCCAGATTTTGCGCTTAGGTCACAGGAGTGGGCTTTGAACCCACAAGCTACTGAAGCAGAGGGTGCGACCCATTGAACCGATGGCTGACAAGTTCTTTAGCGATGTAACAAAAAGGGAATTAGATTGTTCCTTGATAAAGAGGAACAGTAAGTTGTTTGGGAAGGCTGCGCAGGAGTGGGATTAAACTCGGTGGCTCATGATGAACAACAGCTGTACAGACTTGATGGGCCGAAGGGCCTGTCTCTGCAATGGGGAGGCATAACTGGATGAATACGATTCTTAAGGCATCTCTACAATATTTTTACGGTGATTTTGCAGCTGTCCATTCTTCACTGAGTTCCCTGCAATCCTGCAGTTCTGTCATCTCCAACGAGTAGCAATCCTGCCTCACAGTCAGGAGGTTATGAGTTCACACTCCTCTGAAGGCGCTTGTGAACATATTCCAGGCTGGCACTCCTAGTGCTGTGATGAGGGTGTCATTTTTTTGGATGAGACCTTAACCCGAGGCCCTATCTACCCTCTCAGGTGTGAAAGACCCCATGACACTATTTAAAGGAAGAGTATGGAAGTTCTCCTCAATATCCAATATTTATCCCTCAACCAGCGTCACTAAACACAGATTATCTGGTTATTATCACATAGCTGTTTCTCTGGTTGCTGCACACAAATTAGCAGCCATGTTTCCTGCGTTACAACAGTAACTACACTTTAAATAAAAAGTACTTCATTGGCTGTAAAGGATTTTGGGATATCCTGATGTCATGAAAGGTGCTATAGAAATGCAAGTTCCTTCCTGACATTTATCGTCTAATGGGTTATTCTAGAATCACACGGTTGGTAGAGCAAGTAACTCAGCAAGTGCCCTGTGACAAACCCCATGATGAACAACTGGCCTGAGAGTGCAATTAAACTCGCAGAGACAAGAGAAATATTGGCCTCTGAGCAGAGCTGAACGGTAGCACATCATTTGCTGCAGCAATTCACCTTCTGCTATGGGTCACTTACCCTAATTGTGGTTGATTCTACTCCAACACTGCAAATACAAGCCCCTAGCTCATCTAGTCAGAGAAGTCTCCTACAATTATTAAATTCTCAACTTTGTGTTCCAATCTGTCCACAGCCTTGCCCCCGTTCTATCTCTGTCAAGCCCTATGACCCTCCAAGATCTCGGCGCTTGTCCAGTTTTGGCCTATGGTGTTTTCCAAAATTCCGTTGCTCTACCTATTGGACTTCAGCTATCCAGACCCTAAGCTCTGGAATTTTCTCCCTAAACCAATCCCACTCTGGACCTCTCTCACTTCTGCTTTAAGTCACTCATTAAGACCTACCTCCGTGCCAAACTGTGTCTGAGAATGCTTGTGTGAAAGCCCCTTGCGATGCTTTACTGTGGATGATTTCTGAATTCTTTGGGAGTTTTCTTGAACGGGACCCCCTGCTCTTGTGCCCTTGTTGACTCCCATTAACATTCCCTCTTTTTCCACAGGCAGAATCCCGACATTCGGTTCAGATCACAGCTGTGCTGTGCATTCTGGTGGGAATGTCTGCCAAGCTGACGTATTTCCTCACCACCATGCCAGCTGCCATTCACGGTGAGTCCAATCCTGCCTTTGGCCGATAGCTCAAGTGGTGGAGGGAGGCCTTGCGGTGAGGGGGGGGCATGTCCTTGCCTCCGAGCTAGAAGCTCCAGATTCGAGTCCCAGTCCAGCACTTGATGTCCACGGAAGGTGCATTCATAACATGGCTAAGCAGGTGATGGTGGTGTAGTGGTAATGCCCCTGGGCCAGTAATCCAGTGACCCAGTCTAATGCTTTGGGGATGTGAGTTCACATCCCACGATTGTAGCTCGTGGAGTTCCAAATTCAGCTAATAGAATCTGGAATTGAAAGGTATCCTCAGTAAGAGTGACCATGAAATTGTCATACAAACCCATCTGGTTCACTAACACCCTTTAGGGAAGGAAATCTGTTGTCCCCTACCTGGTTCTAGCCTACATGTGACTCTGGGTCCACACCCAGGTTGAGTCTTAAATGCCCCCCTGAAAAGGACTAGCAAGCTACTTAGTTGATGGCAATAACCACCCACATTAAAAAAAAACTCACAAATCTTTTCAATACATCTCTGTCAGGCTGTAAGAGTGGGAGAGACTCTTGGTCAGCCATGTGGAGTGGCATCCCTCATGCTATAGTGTCTAGCTTAAGGCTAGTGACCTGTTCCAGGAAAGCATGTGTAAATATGTAATTTGTCTGTCTCTATGGGCAGGGAGGGAGTCTTCTAAGTCTACGTCAAGTGGTGGAAACTGCAGCAGGTCAATAGCCCTGGTGCTAGCATCCTGAATGCTAAAACACAGGGCTGGCTCGCATTCCACTGCAGGCTGGTTTCCATCACTGCGTGCTGGGGCTTGTACTGAGAGAGAGGGGTGAGCTCCCTCTATCTCTACAGCAGAGTTCCAGTGGGAAATGGGGATGAAGCAGGGCTAGAGATGGCGAGCAGTTGTGAGGTGGAAGTAAATGATTTCTAATGAAGGTTTGAGTGTGCGTTTGAAATGTAGTGCAGGGTCAGGAAGGACACTGAGATCACACACACTGGGCTGAGATTAAGTGAGCATCCAGGAATGGGAATGGGATTGAGAATTCGTGCATTGTGGAACCAAGCAGTCTGTTCTTGCCAACCTTGAGCTGCCAAAATCTCCAGCTTCTCCAGAACTCCTGATATTGGACAAACAGTTGAGTCCTGTGCAGACAGTAATGGAATAGCCAATTCACTCCCCAATGCTGACCAATGGTAAGAAAGAGGAGTAACATAGGAATGAGAATTAGTGCTGGGTTAAGAACGGAATGTTGGACCACGTACTGGGTTAAGAATGGAGTTTTGGACCATTCTGGAAGTGACCATGTTGGGAGTAAAGGAGATGAACAGGCTGCAATTGGACAGCTAGAAATGGGCCCAGTGTCCTTGGAATGGGTAACAGATGATGGGTTTTAGAGTTGATTGGTATGTTTGGTCAGATCAGAGTCACAAAGAGGTTGAGGATGTCAAGATGGGATAACATACTGGAGACCACGACCAGAGTGGGATCAACTCAGACTAAAACAGCTGCAGTGCCCGAAGTGGGCGTGTTAGTTAGGGTTTTATGTGGCCATCACTGGGAAGGCCAGCATTTGTTGCCCTTTTACCATCCTAATCGCCTTTGAACTGAATGATTTGCAAAGCCATTTCCCAGGGCAGTTAAGAGACATCCATATTGCTGTGGATCAGAAATCACATGTAGGCCAGACCAGGAAAGGACAAAAGATTTTCTTCCCTAAAGGACATTAGTGAACCAGATGGGTTCTTGCAATAAACAATAATAGTGTCATGTTCATCCTTGTTGTGACTAGCTTGCAATTCCAGACTTTATTCATTTAATTTAAATTTAAACTGCATGAACTGACATGGTTGGATTTGAACCTGTGTTCCCTAAGCAATAGCCCCTAGATTAGTCATTCACTGACATTACCACTGCATCAACATCTCACCCATGATATGTGATATGAACAGTGTCATATTGAGCAGTGTGTTATATTAAATGAGTGTGTTACATTGAAGGAGTGTGTTATTGTGAAGGAATGTGTTATACTGAAGGAGCATGTTATATTGAAGGAATGTGTTTTTGCAAAGAAGCATTTTATGTTGAATGAGTGTGTTATATTGATGGAGTGTGTTACGTTGACAGAGTGTGTTATACTGTAGCAGTGTATTAAATTGACTGGGTGTGTTATATTGAAGGAGCCTGTGACATTCAAGAAGTGCATTACTTTGAAGGAGTGGGTTTTATGAAAGGATTGTGTAACAATGAAGGACTGTTATATTGAAGGAGTGTGTTATGGTAAAGGAGCGCATTATACTGAAGGAGTTAGTTAGTATTGAACGAGCGGGTTATAGTGAAGGAGTGTGCTACATTGAAGGAGTATGTTACACTGAAGGAGTTTGTAACATTGCTGGAGTGTGTTACACTGAAGGAGTGCATTACACTGAAGGAGTGTATTACTTTGAAGGACTGTGTTATACTGACAGTGTTATAAAGGATGGTGTTATATTGAAAACAAAAACAAAAATACCTGGAAAAACTCTGGCAGTATCTGCAGAGAGGAACAAGTTTGTCCCACCCCCCCTTAAGCCAGTTTATATTTCACCTCTCTTCTATTTTTACTTAGTTCTGTTGAAGGGTCATTCGGACTCGAAACATTGACTGTGTTCATCTCCACAGATGCTGCCAGACCTGCTGAGTTTCTCCAGGTATTTTTGTTTTTGTCTTGGATTTCCAGCATCTGCAGTGTTTTGCTTTTATCTTAGTGTTATATTAAGGTTTGTGCTTTTTGAAGGAGTTGTTAATACTGTGTTACATTATAGGAGTGGGGTATGTGCAATATTGAAGGGAGTGAGTTATATTGAAGGAGTTTGTTATATTGAGGGAGTGTGTTATATTGAAGGACTTTTTAATACTGAAGGACTGTGTTACATTGAAGGAATGGAGATTGTGTTATATTGAAGTAATGTGTTACATTGAAGGAATGGGGAGTGTGTCATACTGAAAGAGCCTGTTACATCGAAGGTGTTTGTTATGTTGAAGAAGCTTGTTATATTAAAGGAGCCTTTTATACTGAAGGACTGTGTTACATTGAGGGAGTGGCAAGTGTATTATATTGAAGGAGTGTGTTATACTGAATGAGTGTGTTAGGCTGAATGAGTTTTTGATACTGAATGGGCGTTATATAATGGTGGAACACACTCCATCAATGTAACACACTCATTCAGTATAACACACTCCTTCAATATAACAAACTCCTGATACTGAATGAGTGTGGCATATTGAAAAAGTGTGTTATATTTAAGGGGTATGTTATATTGAAGGAATCTGTTACATTGAAGTAGTTTTTTTATACTTAAGGACTGCGTTACATTGGAGGAGTGGAGATTGTGTTATATTGAAGGAGTGTGGTATATTGAAGGAGTGTGTTATATCGAAGGAGTGTGGTATATTGAAGGAGTGTGGTATATTGAAGGAGTGTGTTATATTGAAGGAGTGTGGTATATTGAAGGAGTGTGTTATATTGAAGGAGTGTGGTATATTGAAGGAGTGTGTCATATTGAAGGAGTGTGTTATATTGAAGGAGTGTGGTATATTGAAGGAGTGTGTCATATTGAAGGAGTGTGGTATATTGAAGGAGTGTGTCATATTGAAGGAGTGTGTTATATTGAAGGAGTGTGGTATATTGAAGGAGTGTGTTATATTGAACGAATGTGGTATATTGAACGAGTGTCTTATATTGTGTGAGTTTGTTATGTTGACAGAATTTATTACATTGAACAGGTGCATTAAATTGAAGGAGTGAGTTATATTGAAGAAGTGTGTTATACTGAAGGAGTGTGTTACATTGATGGCGGGCGTTATGTTGAAGGAGTGTGTTATACTGAAGGAATGAGTTATATTGAAGGAGTGAATTACACTGACGAAGTGTGTTACATAAATGGCGTGTGTTATATTGAAGGAGTGTGTTATACTGAAGGAGTGAGTTATATTGAAGGAGTATGTTATTTTGAAGGAGTGAATTACGCTGACGAAGTAGATACATTGATGGCGTGCGTTATATTGAAGGAGTGTGTTACATTGATGGAATGCATTATATTGAAGAAGTGTGTTATATTGAAGGAGTGTGGTATATTGAAGGAGTGTATTATATTGAAGGAGTGTGGTATATTGAAGGAGTGTGTTATATTGAAGGAGTGTGTTATATTGAAGGAGTGTGTTATATTGAAGGAGTGTGTTATATTGAAGGAGTGTGGTATATTGAAAGAGCATGTAATACTGAAGGAGTGTGTTATACTGACTGAACGTTTTGTACTAAATGAGTGTTATATTCAACGAGTGTGTTATATTGAATTAGTGTAATATTGAAGTACTGTGTTATATTGAAGGAGTGTGTTATTTTGAAGGAGTGTGTTATATCGAAGGAATCTGCTATAATGAAGGAGTTTATTATAGTGAAAGACTGTGTTACATTGAAGCTGTGCAGAGTGTGTTACATTCAATGAATGTGTTATACCCATTCAATATGACACAACCCTTCAAAATAACGCACTCATGCAATGTAATGCAGTCCTTCAATATATCAAACTCCATCAATATAACATACTCCTTCAGTGTAAAACAGTCCTTCAGTGCAACACAATGCTTCAATGTAACGCAACCCTTCAATATAATAAGCTAATTCAATATAGCGTGTAATACTGAATGACTGTGTTATACTGAATGAGCGTTTTGTACTAAATGAGTGTTATATTCAATGAGTGTGTTATATTGAATGATTGTCTTATATTGAAGGAGTGTGCTATATTGAAGGAGTTTTTTGTATTGAAGGAGTGTGGTATATTGAAGGAGTGTGGTATATTGAAGAAGTGTGTTATTTTGAAGGAATCTGCTATGATGAAGGAGTTTATTATAGTGAAAGACTGTGTTGCATTGAAGCTGTGCAGAGTGTGTTACATTCAATGAATGTTATATTGAAGAGTGTGTAATACTGAAAGAGTGTGTTATACTGAATGAGCGTTTTGTAATGAATGAGTGTGTTATATTGAAGGAATGTGCTATATTGAATGAGCGTATCATATTGAAGGGTTGCATTACATAGAAGCATTGTGTTACACTGAAGGATTGTTTTACACTGAAGGAGTATGTTATATTGATGGAGTTTGATATATTTAAGGACTGCGTTACATTGCATGAGTGTGTTATTTTGAAGGATTGTGTCATATTGAACGGGTGTGCCACATTGAAGAAGTGTGTTACATTGAAGACGTGTGTTATACTAATGGAATGTGTTATACTGATGGAGAGTGTTATATTGATGGAGAGTGTTATACTGATGATTGTGAATATTGAATGATTATGTTATGTTGAAGGTGTCTGTTATATTGCAGGAGTACTTTATACTGAAGGACTGTGCTACATTGAAGGAATGGGGAGTGTCTGTTATACTGACGGAGAGTGTTATATTGAAGGAGAGTGTTATATTGAAGGAGTGTGTTATACTGAATGAGTGTGTTAGGCTGAATGAGTTTTTTTATACTCATCGGGTGTGTTATATTAAAGCAGTATGTTATATTTAAGGAAGCTGTTATATCGAAGGAGTTTTTTATACTAAAGGACTGTGTTACATTGAAGAAGTGGAGATTGTGTTATATTGAAGGAGTGTGTTATATTGAAAGATTGTGCTATATTGAAGAGGGCATTATATTGAAGAAGTGTGTAATACTGAATGAGTGTGTTATACTGAATGAGCGTTTTGTACTGAATGAGTGTGTTATATTGAATGTATGTTATATTGAGGAATGTGTTACATTGCAGGGCTGTTTTACACTGAAGGAATGTTAAGCTTGTTATGGGCAAAGAAATAGACAAGTTGCAAAAAAATGTTTTGAATTGGGGGAGAGCAGATTTTAGTAAAATAAGGCAGGATCTGGCAAGGGTAGACTGGGAATAGCTACTTGTGGGGAAATCTACAGAAGGGACGTTCAAAAAGGAAATGGGGAGGGTACAGGCTCAACGTGTCCCTCTAGGGTGATAGGAAGGAGTAACAAGCCCAGAGAACCATGGATGGCCAGAGATATTCAGGTTACGATGAGAAGGAAAAGAGAGGCGTTTAGCAG
This sequence comes from Carcharodon carcharias, assembly GCF_017639515.1. Classification (NCBI taxonomy): domain Eukaryota; kingdom Metazoa; phylum Chordata; class Chondrichthyes; order Lamniformes; family Lamnidae; genus Carcharodon; species Carcharodon carcharias. The sequence goes on along the minus strand of NC_054478.1, from coordinate 19,244,221 downwards.
GTACAAGGGAAGCAAATCAGCGGAGGCATTAGTGGAGTACAGACAGTGCAGGGTGGAGCTTAAGAAAGCAATTAGGAGAGCAAAGAGGAGATATGAGAAAACTCTGGCTGGTAAAAGTAGAGAAAATCCCAAGATATTCTACAAGTATATCAATGGGAAGAGGATAACCAGGGAAAGAGTAGGGCCCATTAGGGACCAAGGGGGAAATCTATGGGTGGAGCCAGAGGACATCGGTAGAGTGTTGAACGAATACTTCACATCAGTCTTCACCCAAGAGATTAAGGATGAAGATATCTAACTCAGGGAGAGAGTGCGAGGCTCTTGAGCAAATTGATATAGAGAGTGACAAGGTATTGGAGGTGTTGGCAGGCTTAATCTCTAGGTCCAGATGATTTGTGTCCCAGACTGCTGAGGGAGGCAAGGGAAGAGATTGCAGGGGCTCTGACCCAAATTTTTAATTCCTCTCTGGCCAAGTGGGAGGTGCCAGAGGACTGGAGAACAGCTAATGTGGTTCCGCAATTTAAGAAGGGTTGTAGAGAGAAGCCAGGGAACTAGAGGCCAGTGAGTCTCACGTCAGTGGTAGGGAAACTATTGGAGAAAATTCTGAAGGAGAGAATCTATCTCCACTTGCAGAGGCAAGGTCTGATCAGGGATAGTCAGCATGGCTTTGTCAGAGGGAGGTCATGCCTAACAAATTTGATTGAATTTTTTGAGGATGTGACCAGGTGTGTAGATGAGGGTAGTGCAGTTGATGTAGTTTATATGGATTTCAGCAAAGCCTTTGACAAGGTCCCACATGGGAGACTTATAAAGAAAGCAAATGCACATGGGATACAAGGTAATTTGATAAGGTGGATTCAAAATTACCTTAGTTCTAGGAGACAGAGGGTGATGACAGAAGGCTGCTTTAGTGATTGGAAGCCAGTGTCCATTGGAGTACCACATCTGTGCTGGGTTCCCTTTTATTCATCTTTTATATAAATGACATAGATGACTACGTAGGGGGCAGGATTAGTAAGTTTGCGGATGATACAAAAATTGGCAGGATGGTTAACAGTGAGGTTGAGTGTCTTGGGCCACAGGAAGATATAGATGGGATGGTCAAATGGGCAGATAAGTGGCAGATGGAATTAACCCTGAAAAGTGTGAGGTGATACACTTTGGAAAGAGTAATATGACAAGGAAGTATTCAATGAACGGCATGACACTAGGAAGTTCTGAGGAACAAAGGGAGCTTGGCATGCGTATCCATAAATCTCTGAAGGCGGAGGGGCATGTTAGTGGGGTGGTGAAAAAGGCATATGGGACACTTGCCTTTATCAATCGAGGCATAAATTACAAAAGTCGGGAGGTCATGTTGTAGTTGTATAGAACCTTGGTGAGGTCACAGCTGGAGTACTGTATGCAGTTCTGGTCACCACATTATAGGAAGGATGTGATTGCACTGGAGGGGGTGCAGAGGAGATTCACCAGGATGTTGCCTGGGATGAAACATTTAAGTTATGAAGAGAGGTAGGATAGACTTGGGTTGTTTTTGTTGGAGCAGAGAAGACTGAGGGATGATCTGATCAAGGTGTACAAGATTATGAGGGGCATGGACATGGTGGATAGGGAGCAGCTGTTCCCCTTAGTTGAAGGGTCAGTCACAAGGGGACATAACTTCAAGGTGAGAGGCAGGAGGTTTAGCGAGGATGTGAGGAAAAACCTTTTTACCCAGAGGGTGGTGACAGTCTGGAATGCGCTGCCTGGGAGGGTGGTGGAGGCGGGTTGCCTCACATCCTTTAAAAAGTACCTGGATGAGCACTTGGCACATCATAACATTCAAGGCTATGGGCCAAATGCTGGTAAATGGGATTAGGTAGGTAGGTCAGGTGTTTCTCACATGTCAGTGCAGACTCGATGGGCTGAAGGGCCTCTTCTGCACTGTGTGATTCTGTGATTCTGTGAATGTGTTACATTGATGGAGTGTGGTATATTGAAGGACTGTGTTACATTGAAAGAGTGGAGATTGTGTTATATTGAAGGAATGAGTTATATTGAAGGACTCTGTTATATTGAAGGAGTACTTTATACTGAAGGACTGTGCTACATTGAAGGAGTGGGGAGTGTCCGCTATATTGACGGAGAGTGTTATATTGATGGGGAGTGTTATATTGAAAGAGTGTGTTATACTGAATGAGTGTGTTAGATTGAATGAATTTTTTTATAGTGAACAGGTGTGCCATATTGAATGAGTGTAACATTGAAAAAGTGTGCTATATTGAAGGAATGTGATATATTGAAGGAGGGTGTTATATTGAAGGAGTGTTTTATAATGAAGTATTGTATAATACTGAATGTGTCTTATACTGGATGAATGTGTTAAACTGAGGGAAGGCGCTATCTTGAAGGGATGTGTTACATTGAAACAATGTGTTACACTGCAGGAATATTTTACACTGAAGATGTGTGTTACATTGTTGGACTGTGTTACATTGAAGGAATGTGTTATTTTGAAGGATTGTGTGATTTTGAAGGAATGTGTTACGTTGAAGGGGTGTGTTACGTTGAAGGAGTGTGTTATACTGATGGAGTGTGTTATACTGATGGAGTGTGTTACATTGACAGAGTGTGTCTTATTGAAGGAATGTGCTAAAATGAAGGAGGGTGTAATATTGAAGGAGTATTATATTGACAGAGTGTGTTATACATTGACAGAGCGTGTTACATTGAAGAAATGTGCTATAATGATGGAGAGTGTTATATTGAAGGAGTTTTTTATACTGAAGGATTGTGTTACATTGAAGGAGTGAAAATTGTGTTATACTGAAGGAGTGGTATATGTTGAAGGAGCCTGTTATATTAAAGGAGTATTTTATACTGAAGGACTTTGCTACATTGAAGAAGTGGGGAGTGTCCATTATATTGATGGAGAGTGTTATACTGAAGGAGTGTGTTATACTGAAGGAGTGTGTTACACTGAAGGAGTATGTTATACTGAAGGAGTGTGTTATACTGAAGGAGTGTGTTATATTGATGGAGTGTGTTATATTGATGGAGTGTGTTATATTGATGGAGTGTGTTATATTGATGGAGTGTGTTATATTGAGGGAATGTGTTACTTGAAGGAATTATATTGATGGAGTATTGATGGAGTGTGTTATATTGAATCAATTTTTAATACTGAAGGACTGTTTTACATAGAAGGAGTGGGGGGTGGGTGTTATATTGAAGGAATGTGTTATATTGCAGGAGTGTGTGATATTGAAATAGTGTGTTATACTGATTGAGCATTTTGTACTGAATGAGTGCATTATATTGAAGGAGTCTGTTATATTTAAGGAGTGTGTTACATTGATTGAATGTAGTATATTGAAGGAGTGTGTTAAGTTGAAGGGGTGTGTTATACTGATGGAATGTGTTACTTTGAAGGAGTGTAATACATTGAAGGATTGCATTCTCCAGAAGGAATGTGTTGCACTGAAGGAGTATTATACTGATGGAGTGTGTTATATTAAAAGAATGTGTCATATTGAAAGAGTATGTAATATTGAAGTAGTGTGTTATACTGATTGAGCGTTTTGTACTGAATGAGTGTATTATATTGAAGGAGTCTGCTATATTTAAGGAGCGTGTTACACTGAAGGAGTGTGTTACATTGGTTGAATTTGGTATATTAAAGGTATGTGTTACATTGAAGGATTGTGTTCTCCTGAAGGAGTATGTTGCGTTGAAGGAGTGTATTATACTGAAGGAGTGTGTTATGTTTAAGGAGTGTTATATTAAGCGGAGTATGTTACGTTGATGGAGTGTATTACATTGAACAAGTGTGTTATATTGAAGGAGGGTGTTATCTAGAAGGTGGCGTGTTATATGTGGAGACTTGTTATGATCAAAGTGGTGTTATTTCGAGACCCATGTTTGATTGGGATGTGAAGGTTTGACTTTCCCAGTGAGTAACCTGTTCACTCTGTACAGGTGGCGTGCTCAGTGTTACATACACAATGGCTGTGTCTGTTGGAGTCTCATATTTCCAGTATACTAACATCGATTCTGGACGGAACATCTTCATCATTGGATTTACCATGTTCATGGCACTACTCACCCCTCATTGGTTCATCCACAATCCAGATTACATTGTAACAGGTAAAAATGACTCGTTACATCCTGTTTGTACACAATGTTGTGAGATTAAGATGATATGGGCCTTGTTTTGCTCACAGTTATAGTTGAGTCTTTCTCAAGGTCTAAGTTATATTTACAATCTAAAGGATTTCTGCTGGTGATGCTGTCATTCATTTAAACATTTCTCAACCAAGTGTTTGATGGGTACAGTGTAGAGGGAACTTTACTGTGTATCTAACCCCGTGCTGTACCTGTCCTGGAAGTGTCTGATTGGACAATGGTGACAGACCTTTAATCTGTATCTAACCCAAAGTACCAAAAAAGACGTGAAATGTGAAATCTAAAAAGGGCAAAGCAGTGAGGGGTTTGGGAGGAAACATGCTTCTCCTTGTCCAAATTGCTCATGTCAACTGAGACTGCTAGGAGTCCAAGAACTGGACAGTGAAGCTAATGAGGCAGGATCGCTGAATATTTAAGGCTGAGTTTGATAGATTCTTGATTAACAAGGGAGGTCAAAGGTTATAATGGGTAGGCAGGAAAGTAGAGTTGAGGCCACAATCAGGTTAGCTATGATCATATCAAGGAGTGAAGTAGGCTCAAGGGGAAAAATGGCCTATTCCTAATTGAGCCACTGAGATGTTCAATGCGAATTTACTTATAAACTATAACTCTCTGATTTTCTTTGCCCCATATTCATGGCCATACCTTCAGCTGCCAGGACCCTAAGCTCTGGAATACCGTCCTTAAACCCCTCAGCCTCCCCACCTCCCTCTCCTCCTTCAAGACACTCCTTAACACCTTCCCCTTTGACCAAGCTTTTGGTCATCTGACTTAATATCTCCTTGTGAGGCTCAAAGTTATGTTTTGTTTCATTAAGTTCCTTTGAAGTACCTTGAGATGTTTCATTCCATTAGAGGTGCTAAAGAGATATCAGTTGTTTTTGTCAATAAAACGACACTCGCTTCTGAGACAGAAGGTTGTGAGTTCAAGACCCACTCAAGAGATTGGAGGACAAGCTTCAGGCTGACCCTCCAGTGTGGTAGGGAGGGCTGCACTATCAGAGGTGCTATCTTTCAAACCTGTTGTTTAACTGAGACACCCTCAGGTTGGACATACGAGATCCAGTCTCAAAGACGAGCAGCAAAGTTCTCCCCAGTATCCTGGCCAATATTTTTCCCTCAACCAAATTCACTAAAACAGACTATCTAGTCGCTGTTTGCTTGTGGCATCATGCTGTACACACATTGGCAGCCACATCACTTACATTGCTACAGTGATTGCAATTTCAAATGACTTAATTGGCTGTAAGATATTTTGGGACATCTTGAGGTAGTGAAGGTGCTCTATAAATGTCAGTCCTTTATTCAACAATCAAGTAATAGTTTTTTCTTATTTCTTTCTGGATTGTTCTGTGTAGGTGTACGGAGCCTGGACATCTTCCTCCTGGCCCTGTTGATGATGCCAGTCATTCAAGGAGGATTTCTAGCCTTTCTGCTGGATAACACTGTTTCAGGTGAACTTGCAAACCTTACTGATGTCAGTGGACTTTGTGCAGTATTGGCTCTGGCTGATGCGAATGCGGAGTCACTGGTTATATTATAACATTCACAACAAAGAGCTATATGTGTGATGGAGTGTGGCACCACCCTCTCCACCTCTTATCTCCATCAGAAAGGAGAATTCTTGATTTCAGGTTCAAAAGTTTAAAATGCTTCATGCAATTAGCAACTTGTGGAGCACAGCAACTGCTGCCCATGTAAGCAAACAGGGCAACTACTCTGCTCCAGGATTAAAAACATAAGAAATAGGACAGGAGTATACCATTGGGCCCTGTCCTTTATTCTTTCATGGGATGTGGGCTTTGCTGGCAAGGCCAGCATCTGTTGCCCATCCCTAACTGCCCTTGAACTGAATGGTTTACTAGGCCATTTCAGAGAGCAGTTAAGAGTCAACCACATTGCCGTGGGTCTGGAGTCACATGTAGGCCTGACCAGGTAAGGATGAATTCCTTCCCTAAAAGGGATTAGTGAACCTAATGGGTTTTGACAACAATCAATGATAGTTGTCATCGTCACCATTACTGAGACTAGCTTTCAATTCCAGATTACTAATTGAATTCAGATTCCACCAACTAACATGGTTGGATTTGAACCCACGTTCCCGGAGCATTAGGCTGGCCCTCTGGAGTACTAGTCCAGCAACATTACCACTCTCCCACCTTAAGCATGTTTCTACCATTCAATATGATTATGGCTGATCTCCTATCTCAGTTCCACTTTCTGCATTATCCCCATATCCCTTAGTTCCCTTAGCGTCCAAAAATCTATTGGTCTCAGTCTTGAACATACTCAATGATGAAACCTCCACAGCTCTCTGGGGTAGAAAACTCCGAAGATTCACAACCCTCCAAGTGAAGAAACCTCTCCTCATCTCAGCCCTACATGGCTGAACCCTTATAAAAGATAATGTTTACGGACAATCTTAAAGGTAGAGAGACAGATGGAGAGCTTAGGGCCTAGATATCTCAAACCGCTTCACTTTTAAAACATTACTTTGGATCCAGTGACTGCTATTGTTTGGAAGAACATGTATTTGCACAGAAAGACCCCACAACAACCAGTTGACTCTTTTCAGTTGAGGGCAAGAATGTGGCCCAGGACACTGAGAGAATGTCCTGCACTTCTAAGAGCATTAGAAACAGGAGGAGGCCATTCAGCCCCTCAGGCCTGTTCCACGGTTCAATTAGATCATGGAAGATCAGTATCTCAACTCCATTTACCCACCATGTCCCTCGAAACCCTTACTCAACAAGAATCTATCCATCTCCAGGCTTTTGGAGGCAGAGAATTCCAGATTTCCAAAAAAACCAAAAGTAACAGTCAGTAGGATCTTTAACATCCACCTGAATAAGGCCTTAGATTAACACCTCATCTGGGAGAGAGCACTCTCTAAGTACTGGACCAAAACCTAGATTGAACCTGCGACTGACTTGGAGACAAGAGTGAAACCAATCAAGCCAAACCTGAGCCAATTTCCTTGTTCTCTGGTTTCAATAGGGCCAATAAAGTCAGGGAAGAATCCCAACAAAACATCTACTGTTAGATGTGATTCCACGATTGGGCAGCACTTGCTGAACATTCCTGAGTGTGCTAATAGCTACACTAACAACCAATTTAAGATAATCAGCCGAGCTCCTTTATGTGGCTCATTTACGCTTGCTAGAAGTGACATACATTCATACACAGAGACGCGTTCTCTGCAAACTAAAGGAACATGTTCAAGCCCTGTTCCTTTTTTGAATTACTTGGGAGCTTATGGAGCCTAATGCTTTCTCCGTGGCAATTCCTCAGCCAATCAAAGTTGACTTGCCAACAAAAAGGCAACCCTTTTCTCCTGTAGTATATATTGTAGTGATCATTTGAAATTTTGCATTCTTGCGTTTGTCCTGAAGAGTGCAAGATGAAAAGTTTCGGTAACTTGTCTCTCTTTTCAGCGAAATCCCAACCACATGAAATCGATAGGGTAATAGCCAGCAGTAAACTGGTTCTGTGTGAAATTGCTTAATAATTGTCGGAATGAGCTAAATTCTTCTGCATGATCTTCTCTCACTACCCACCCCAATCTACCTCCAACCGCCCCCCCCGCAACCAACCCCTCACCACCCAAACCCGCCCTCGGCCAGGTTTAGGCCGCGGGAACTTTCGCATCCCCTTGACTGCAGCCAAAGGAAAACTTTGAAGTCCGTAAAGGTTCGTAGTGCCTCTCGTTCTGGAATTCCCGGTGCTTTTGCAGGACCGTCCTGATGCGATTAGGGCTCTTAGTTTTTATTGCTCCTACACAAACCCCAAGGCCCTGAACGATCATAAAAAAGGAAAAAAAAAACGGTTCCAGTTCATTGGGAATGTGACTGGGTAGCTAGCTGCACATTCAGTAACAAGCTCACTAACTGCTGAGGGAACAGCGCTGTAAAACTCAGGGCCCCATGAACCAGAACAATCTTTTATGATTGCTAACAACCTCGTGTTTGTACAAGGTAATAAAAATTAACATCCCTAATTGTATAGGAAGGATACTTACACAGCTGACAACTGACTGACCTGAATCAGCTAGATAGATCTATGTGTGGGAACTGGAAAAGGTTGGGGGGGTGGGGGGGGGGTGGTGGTGGTGAGGTGGTAGGTTGGTGTGTGTGTGCGTGTGTGCGTTTGTGTGTGTGTGTGTGTGTGCATGCGTGTGTGTGTGTGTGTGTATTAAATGAGAGGGTGCTGTGAAAAGTCTGAACAAGGCAGCAAAAGTAATCCATCATCAGCCAGTCACTCAGGTTGAAAGTTGTACGTTCTTATATGTCGCTGTGCTCGGTGAGCTACACTGGCTTTCAGTCCGGCATTGCCTCACTTTTAAAATTGTCATCCTTCTTAGCCTAGCCTCCTTCCCATCTCCTTAGCCTTTCTCCAGGCCTAGAACCCTTCAAGATCTCAAAACTCCTCCAATTCTGGCGGTGCGCGCTTCCCGATAATCTTGACTCCATTGGCGGCTGTGCCTTCGGGCAACCAGGATCTAAGCCCTGGTATACCCTTTCTGAAGGAATGCTGCACTGTCAGCGTTTTGGATGGGGTATTATATCAAGATCCCACCTGCCTTCCCATGTGTACTGAAAAGCTCCCACATCACTATTTCAAAGATGAGCAAAGCTATTGGACCAATATTTATCACTCCACCAACATCAGTAAAAGCACATTATCTGGTCTATATCACATTGCTGTTTGCAGAAGCTTCCTGTGCGCAAACTGATTGTTGGATTTCATTCATTACAACAGTGACTACCTTTCAAAATATTTCATTGGCTGAGAAATGGGTTGGGGTCATGAAAGATGCTATAGAAATGCAAGCTTTTTCTTTCTTAAAATGATTCTGCCTCTCTCTTGTTAAATCCTAGCAGAGACTGGAGCTTAAAATCTAGGCTGACTCTTCCAGTGCAGTACTGAGGGAATACTGCACTGCCAGAGGTGCAACCTATTGGATGAGACATTAAACTGAAGCTCCATCTGCTCTCTCAGGTTGACATAAGAGATCCCATGATACTATTTCAAGAAGAATAGGGGAGTTCAGCCTGTGTCCCGACCAATATTTATTCCTCAAGCCAGCTTCACCAAATCACATTAACCAGTCATCAAATTTAGCCCTGTTTGTGGGAGCTTGCTGTGTGCAAATTGGCTGCTGCTTTTCCTGCATCACACCAGTGTCTACACTTCATTGGTTGTATGGCACTTTGGGACACCCTGAAGTCCTGAAAGATGCTTTAGAAATGCTAGTCTTTTTTTTTTAACAGTCGTGTCTCTGGGAGTGTTACGACTTGGCACAACATGAGTCCCTTAATAAAGTGGCAGCAAAGAGGAAAACGCTATTTGGAAAAAAGTTCCAATAAAGTGAAATTCCTCCCTAAGATGTCAGGAGGAGAGAATCTTGTTGTCTCAGTAACACCATCAGCTGTTTCAAAATGTGTGCACCACGACAGTCAAACTAGCTCCCATTCCCCTTACTCTCCCTTCAACTAGGAATGGGGACGGGAGCCATTGATTTGAAAGGATTATAAGGTTTGATTCAAAAGCAATGGCAATTCTGAATGAATCTGTATTTACAGCCATATGTAAACAGACCTTTTGCCAGTTATGTCAGGCATAAGGGCTTCAGTGACCTGGAGCCTATCTGAAACTTATTGTTTCAACAGGATATGACTCCACCCTACCCACCCCCACACACACATCAGATGAGAACATTATCAATGAGCTTACAGAGAATTTGATAAGGCTCTTTGAAGAGGTTTACACTGGGCAAACCACACCAGGTTGCGAAGGTCACTCAAGCCTCAGTTCAATGTAGCTCATCTTTCCTTCTCGTTCATTGCTGCAAGTTCTCTCTTCCCCTCTCCAAAACTGAGGTGGCGAAGCCTTGTATTTCCACAGATAAGTTGCCTGCTGTTGCAAGAGATATCAAGTCCTGTTCACCCATCACCCTTTCACTGACCAATTGGCTTCCCAGTCCGGCAACGCCTTGATTTTAAGCTTCCCACCCCTAATTTCAAATACTTCCATGGCCTCGCACCCCTCCCTATCTCTGTAGCCTCCTCCAACCATTCCAAAGTCTCTGCATTCTTCCGATTCCTGCCTCTTATGCACCCCTGAGTTTCATTGCTCCACCATTGGCACCCATGCCTTCAGTCACCTGGGCCATAAGCTCTGCAATTTCCTTCCTAAACCTCTCCACCTCTCTCTCTCCTCCTTGGGTGCACTCCTTAAAATCAAACTCTTTGACCAAGCTCTTGGTCACCTTCCTTTACAAAGCTGGGTGTCGAATTTAGTTTGTTAATTTCCTTGGGACCATTTTATCATGCTCAAAGCTACTACACAAATGCAAATTGTTTTGCAGCACCTCTGTAGTGCTTGAATCTGTTTGCATTCAATTGATCCAAGCCAATAGTTCTAAGTCTAACATTAAGAACCTTGTGATAAGCTTAAGCACAGGTGATGAGGAACATTGCTAATGTTCCCATTCTGGGCCTATTTTGATCCAGCCAATAAAAGGGGCATTTCCCAGGGCCAAAAAATTCAGACGCTTTTTATTTCTTTCGATCTTCCTGGCAATCACCAACTTTGCTAAAACCCAGGCTTCAGGCCACCTGTCAAGTACCTCATATTATACAGCAGGAAGGTCAGTAGCCAGAGGACAGTACAATAACTTGCATTTATATGACACCTTTAATGAAGTAAATTGATAAACAGTTCATCTAATTTGCCAAAAATTCAGTGAGGAAATAAGGAGAAATCACTTTACAGAGCGAGCTGTTGTGATCTGGAATGCGCTGCCTGAATGGGCGGGGGAAGTAGATTTAATAGGAACTTTCTAAAAGGAATTGGATAAATATCTGAAAAGGAAAAAAAAAGGAAAGAGTAAGGGGAGTGGGACTATTTGGATAGCTCTTTCAAAGAACCAGCACAGGCATGATGGGCTGAATGGCCTCATTTTGTGCAGTCTATTATTCTATAATTCTTTTCTCCTCCTCCTTTGAACAAGATTCTGGTTGGCCTTCCCAACTCCTAAAACCTGTTTTTTTTGTCCATTACTTTGCATTTTTCCTTCTGTAATAAGCTTCCTGGGATCTTTTGTTAGACTGAATATGTGATATAAATGCAAATTATTGAAATTGTTAAATGTTGCTGTTAAAACACAGTAATTACTCAAGACTGCAGATTCAAACACAGGGTAGCTCAAGGTTTTGGAAAAATAAGAATATATTGGTACACGCCATTTGTGTGCCACGTTCAATTCTAGCATACTGTCTCAGCTTGGCTTAGTGATGGCACTTGCCTCTGAATTAGAAGGTTATGGGTTTAAGACCCACTCCAGATGTGAGTACATAATCTCAACTGCAAGTGCAATCACATTTGGCTCAGTGTCTGTTCCCCTCCATCACTGGTACACTGCAGCTTCAGATCAGCTGCGCTCAACAGGATACAATATGGCAAAGCCTTAAACAGCAGATCCCCACCAACTGCCCTAACCCCGTCCCACAACTATAATGCTGTAACATTGAGGAGGAGAACAGCAGCAGTGATGTTGTGGGGGCATCTTCACCTCCAAATCGCATATCACGATTTGGATTTGTATATTGGTGAAAAGAGAGAGGTGTTGCTGAAGCTTTTCATCTTTCACTCATCGGGACAAATGCAAGAATGCCAAATTTCAGGCAATCACAACAATTTATACTACAGGATAAAAGGGTGTTGATTGGTTGGCAAGTCAACCCTGATTGCTAAGGCGTTGTCATGGATAAAGAAATGGGGAATTGTAGACTCCCAAGCTCCTGGGTAATTCAAAAAAGGTGCAAGGCTTATCAGAGTTTTTTTACAACCAATCAGCACCCTTCTCTCCTGTAGTATAAATTATTGGAAATTTGGCATTCTTGCATTTGTCCTGATGAGTGCAACATGTCTCTCTTTTCAACAGTATTCAAGTTCTGTACTAGTGACTATTTGAATATGTGTCGCTGTCCCTTTATTGTTGCTGGATCAACATTCTGGGCATTGTAATGTAATGTTGGCTTTTATTATTTGTTCATGGGATCACTGGCTAGGCCAGCATTACCTATCTCTAATTGCCCTTGAGAACCTTGCAAGGCCATTTAAGAGTCAACCACATAGGTCTGGAGTCATCTGGGCCAGACCAGTTAAGGATGGCAGATTTCCTTCCCTAAAGGGATTCAGATAAGTTTTTATAACAATGGCTTCATGGTCATTAATTCCAGATTGTTTTAAATTGAATTCTAATTTCACCATCTTCCATGGTGGGATTCAGACCAGGGTCCCCAGAGCATTACCCTAGGGTATCTGGGTTACTAGCCCAGTGACAACACCACTACACCACCATTTTGACTTGTTATCTAGAGGCCCAGGCAATAATTCAATGGCCTGGATTTATAATCCAGAGGTCTGGACTCATAATCTAAAGAGCAGGTGTTCAAATCCTCCCCATGGCAGTTGGAGAATTTGAATTCATTTTAAAAAGTCTGAAAATAAAAACTGAATTTTAAAAACCCAGTATCCAGAAGTGACCACAAAGCATTCTGATGTAAGATCATTGGCCTGAAACTTTGTGTTGGATTTAACGTTCCCAATGCTTGTACCACCCCACCGGTGGGTGGCCCATATCACTTAAGTGCCAAGCGGGCATTTAAATAGCCAGTGTCAGGCCTCCCCTGGGATTTAGGACCCCGGAGCTGAAAATTGAGCCCACTTCATGAGCTTTTATTTATTTATTTGTCCATGGGGTGTGGGTGTCAATAGCTAGACAAGGATTTTGACCCAGCGACAATGAAGGAATGGCAATATAGTTCCAAGTCAGGATGGTGTTTGGCTTGGAGGGGAACTTGCAGGTAGGGGTGTTCCCATGCATCTGCTGCCCTTGTCCTTCTAGATGGTAGGGTTGTCCTTGCCCTTCTAAATGGTCATGGGTTTGGTAGGTGCTGTCGAAGAAGGTTTGTATCTTGTTGATAGTACACATTGCTGCCCCTGTGCGTCGGCGGTGGAGAGTGTGAATGCTGAAGGTGGTGGATGGGGTGCTAATCAAGAGGGCTACTTTGTCCTGGGCCAATCAGAGGCCAGCTGCTGACCAATCAGAGGTTGGGGCAGCTCTCCATTGCTCGTCAGTGTCACTGGGAGTGGTGGCTACTGCTGGTAATGCACCCACTGGAGGCCGAGAATCGACAAGGGACCCAGGCTACAGGTGAGTGTTGGCAGGTCGGGAGTTGCGGGGAGGGGTTCTCCGATGAGAGGGGGATGGGTGTCAGTTGCAAGAGCAAAGAGGCGGCTGTCAGTGGGCAACCCCTTTCCCAATGTCAGGTAACTCAGTCATGCACAAAGTGTCTTTGAAGGAGGGACCTCCAGGAAACTGCTGGAAAACCCATCAGGGTTTGTGAGGCAGCCTTAAGGAGACACGGGCAACAAGTTTGGAAGAATCCCTGAGCCACCACTAAATCCCAATGGGCTCAGGGATAACAGCCTTTAATTGGCTCAATAACGAACCTAATTAGCCAGTGGGCCGGTTCATCATGTCAGCCCATTCCTGCTGTAGATCATGGTGGTCAGTTTTCCAGCCAGCAGGAATGGGATGTGTAGCCTCACCTGCATTAAGCAGCCCCACCCACCACCTAACCAGCTTTAGTGGGCTCCATTAGATCCAGCCCATTAACCCTGCTTCTCTCCACTGATGCTGCCTGACCTGCTGACTATTTCCAGCATCTTGAGCTCTTATTTCAGACTTCCAGCACCTGCAAGTATTCCGCTTTTGTTTGACTACGTAGCTGTTGGATTGGCATTAAAAATCCAACTGACTCACTAATATTTCTTTAGGGAAGGAAACCTGCTGTCCTTGCCTGACCTGGTCTATAAGTGACTCCAATCCCCACTGTCAACACCCCTCTGTCCTTTTGTCTATGACAACTTTGTCAATCTCTTCTTTGTCTCCACCTATCACTGGCCCTCTATCCAGCTCTACCTATCCCACCCCCCCCTCAACCAGCTTATATTTCACCTCATTTCTATTTTTCCTTAGTTCTGACGAAGAGTCTTACGGACTCGAAACATTAACTGTGTTCCTCTCTACAGATGCTGTCAGACCTGCTGAGTTTTTCCAGCTATTTTTGTTTTTGTTCCAGTTCCACACCAGCCTGGTTGACTCTTGTCAGCCCTCAAAGGTGGCCCAGCCAGCCATTCAGTTGTACAAGGGATAGGCCACGAATGATAGGCTGGCCCATGATGCCCCTAACTCGAGAAAGACTAATAAAAACAATCCCTAACCATCGGGGGGTAACTCCATCGCATAGACTGCTATGGCTCAAGAAGAAGACCCATTGCCCCCCTCCTCAAGGGTAATTAAGGATGGGCAAAATATACGGCCTTGACAGCCTTAAACTCAAAGTTTGCTAAACACAGTGCTGGAATACAGTATCTACTGTGGCCTGTCTGGAGAAATAGGATGCCACACTTTCTTGCCTGTAAACCAGACCTAGGATACTGAACGCTGCTGTTCTGAGTCGCAATGCAGATCAGTTCAGAGGCATGTGTTAGAGCTTGGTCCACTGGTCCCAGCTAGTTTTAAAGTGTTACGTGCAATGCTGGTGTCTAATCTCTCACTGGAACCATCTCGCTGTCAGACTCCAATGTAAACAGGGGCGGCTCCGATCTTTATCAGCCTCAGCACCTGGAATGACCTGTGGTTGAGTCACTCTGGGCACTAATCAGTGTTAGAAACATCTTTTGAAAGTTAAAAGTTAATCCTCGCCTGGCGACTCCAGGTGGAATCTTTCCTTTACTCACAATGGGTGAATTCACAAGGAAGGAGACCAACAGATGCATCTCGGGCGGGATTGGTGGGGGGGTCAAAGGAAGCAGGAGCTGAGGGACAGACTGGAAAAGGAGAGTATTTATGATGCACATGTTTGGAAGCAAAGAGGAATTGTGGAGGATGGGGAACGCAAGGGGAAATGTACTGATGTAACTAAGGCCAAGAAAGAAGAAATTGCATTTATATAGCAACTTCCATGTTCCCTGGACATCCCAAATATTTTAATGTTATAGAGCTAATGAAACACCTTTGAAGTGTAGTCAGTGTTGTGGTATCGGAAATGAAGCAGCCAGTTTGTGCACAGCAAGATCCCACAAGCAGCAATGAGATAATGACCAGATAATCTGCTTCAGTGATGTTGGCTGAGGATAAATTTTGTCCAGGGCACCGGGGAGAACTCCCTGCTCTTCTCCAAAATAGTGCTGTTGGGTCATTTATGTTCACCTAAGTGAGTGGACTTGAACGCTCAACTTTCTGACTCAGAAGTGGGAGCGATACCCCTGGGATCAGCAAGGGCCCCGTCTGCCCTCTCAGTTGGGCCTGGCACCATTCTGTCCTGACCAATATTCACCCGTGGACCAACATCACTGAGCAAGATGGCTATCTTACTGCTGCTTGCGCAACCTTTCTGTGCACAGATTGGCTGCTGCTTTTCTACTTTGCAACAGTGACTACACTTCAAAAGTATACAATTAGTCACTTGGTAGTACAGAACCTGAGTGTTACAGATAGAAGAAACATCCTCTCGAAGCTTTTCATCTTGCACTTGATTTTCAAAGGGAGCAACAATTTATACAATGTGGCTCACGTACGCTTGCGGGAAGCTACATATATTTACAAGCAGGGACCTGTCCTCTGGAGGCAAAAGGAACATAATCAGGCATTGTAGCATTTTTAAATTAAAGAAAAGCCTGGGGACAATAATTCCTTGCTGCATTCTCCATGGCAACTCCTTGACCATTCAGAGCTCAACTGCCAAGCAATCAGCACCCTTTTGCCATGCAACATAAATTGTTGCTCCCTTTGAAATTTGGTATTCTTGCATCTGTCCTGATGAGTGCAAGATGAAAAGCTTCAAAAGTTTGTCTCTTTTTTCAGCAATACTTCAAAAGTAGTTGATTGGCTGTAAAACACATTGGGATGCCCAAGGGTCAGGAGAAGCGCTATAGAAATGTAAATCTTTTTTATCTGAAACATTGAGCAGAGCAAACTTACACATTATGTTTTCAGCTTCACTATGCAGGAAGTTCTTCGTCACCACCCTCACCCCTCCATCCCCACCCCTCCACACACACACCCACCACACCCCCCACCCCCACTGCCTTTCCCACTTCAGTTGTTGGGATATTGCAGAATGATGCTAAATGCATTATTGCAGTTGTCTGCACTTTGCTTTCATGCTGTAAACCTTTTACGGACAGTGTTACCACATAAACACAAGAACATATCATTATAATTCTTTTATGAGTTTAGAAAAAATTGATAAGAGGTTTTATAGCCAAGACCCAAACTGCACAGGAGCAGAAACTTTATTGCATCAAAACATCGGTCAAAAATGATCCATCTCTGGTGTGTCATGTTAAACTCTATTGGTCAGTGTTACAGACAGGAGGGAGGTAAATTTCACTTCTCACCACCCGTCCGTAAACAGAAAAGTCGTTTAATTTGCTTCCTCTTTATAAGCGGTGGTATGTTTCCCACCCCCTCAGTTTTGGCATGATGCAATTTTCTATTACAAACCCTACAGCAAACTAGATACAGGATAACCTCAGAGGATTGGTTTATTTGCACACACTTAAAATGTGGGAGGGGGTCCCGATGTAGCCCCATGAGCACTTATACAATAAAAGAGGGATAAAGTAAAATTTACAGGACAAGGGCCACAGAGAAAAGAATTATTGTTTCGTGTGAGTCCAGTGCTCAGAATCAAAGTCCAATGGTGTGTTCCTTCACCAAGGTCAGCAGGTTGAAAACTGATGCTGGATAATTCATTTTACCAGTAGTGATGACTTCCATGATGAGATAGGCATGCAAAGATGAATCAAGTTATAGGCGGCGGTACAGAGGTTCCGGTCGAGACAGTGGAGATGGGGCCAGGCATTCAAACCTGGACAGAGTCCCTTTTCTGTGCTGCTGCTTGGTAGATGGAAGAATGGCAGACTGAGCTTTGCAGCTCCACAAGGCAATATTGCTGATAGTCCTCAACTACACTTTCCTGCCTTTTCCCCCATAACCCTTGATTCCCTTATTGATTAAAAATCTGTCTATCTCAGCCTTGAATATACTTAATGGCCCAACCTCTACAGCCCTCTGTGGTAAGGAATTCCACAGGTTCACTACCCTCTGAAAGAAGAAATTCTTCCTTATCTCTCTTTTAAATGGGCGACCCCTTACTCTGAGATAATGCCCTCTGGCCCTAGACTCACTCACAAGGGGAAACAACCTCTCAGCATCTACCCTATCAAGCCCCCTAAGAAACTTATATAATTCAATAAGGTCTCCTCTCATCCTTCTAAACTCCAATGAGCACAGGCCTCAACCTCTCCTCATAAGAAAATCCCCCATACCCAGGATCAACCTAGTGAACCTTCTCTGGACCGCCTCCAATGCCAGTATGTCTTTCCTTAGATAAGAGGACCAAAACTGTTCACAGTATTCTAGGTGTGGTCTTACTAGTGCCTTGTATAGTTTTAGCAAGACTTCCCTATTTTTATACTCCATTCCCTTTGAAATAAAGGCCAATATTCCATTTGCCTTCCCTATTACCTGTTGAACTTATATGTTAGCTTTTTAGGATTCATGCACAAGGACTCCCAAATCCCTCTGTGCTGCAGCTTTCTGCAGTCTTTCTCCATTTAAGTAATATTCAGCTCCTCTATCCTTCCTGCCAAAGTGCATAACCTCACATTTTCCCACATTATATACCATCTGCCAAGTTTTTTCCCACTCACTTAATCTGCCTATATCTCTCTGTAGACTCCTTGTGTCATCCTCACCACTTGCCTTCCCACCTATTTTTGTGTCATCTGCAAACTTGGCGATAGTACATTCACTTCCCTTATCTAAGTCATTAATAAATATTGTAAACAATTGAGGCCCCAGCACTGATCCTTGTGTCAATCCACTAGTTACAATTTGCCATCCTGAAAATGCCTTCATATCCCAACTCTCTGTCTTTCATTAGTTAGCCAATCATCTATCCACGCTAATATACTACCTCCAACACCATGGACTCTTATCTTATTAAGTAAACTTATGTGCAGTACCTTATCAAATGCCTTTTGGAAATCCAAATATATTACGTCTACTAGTTCCCCTTTATTTATCTTGCTTGTTATCTCCTCAAAGAATTCTAATAAATTTGCTAGGCATGATTTCCCCTTCATGAAGCCATGCTGACTCTGTTTGATTAGATTATGTATTTTTAAATGCTCTGCTCTTACATCCTTTAAAATAGATGCTAACATTTCCCAATGACAGATGTTAAACTAACTAGCCTAAAGTTACATGTTTTTTGTCTCCCTTTTTGAATAAGAGTGTTACATTGGCCGCTCTCCAATCCTCTGGGACTTTTACAGAACCTAAGGGTTCTTGGAAGATTACTACAAGTGCATCCACTATCTCTGTAGCTACTTCCTTTAATATCTTACGATGCAACCCATCAGGTCCAGGGGACTTATGGGCCTTTAACCATTAGTTTCCCTTGTAAATTTTCTGTGGTGATAGTTATTGTATTTATTTCTTCCCCCTTTTGTCCCTTGATTATTTAGTATTTTTGGAATGCTATTAGTGTCTCCTACCATGAAGATTGAAGCAAATTATTTATTCAACTCCTCTGCCATTTCCTGGTTCCCCATTATTAGTTCCCCAGCCTCATTCTCTAAGGGGCCCATGTTCACTTTGGCTTCTCTCTTCCTTTTTATATATTTAAAGAAGCTCTTACTGTCCATTTTTATATCACCTGCTAGTTTACCCTCAAAGTTTATTTTATCCTACTTTATTATTTTTGGTCATCTTTTGCTAGTTTTTAAAACTTTCCCAATCCCCTGGCTTACCACTAATCTTTGCCACATTGTATGCTTTTTCTTTCAAAATGATACTGCGCTTAACTTCCTTGGTTAACCATGGTTGGTTAATCCCCTTCCTTGAATCCCTCTTCCTCACTGGGATATATCTTTGTTGAGAGTCATGAACGATTTTCTTAAATGTCTGCCAATGTTCATCAACCATCATTTCTGCCAAACTGCTTTCCCAGTCCACTCCAGCCAACTCTGCCCTCATTCCCATTGTAATTACCTTTATTTAAGTTTAGCACAGTTGTTCCCAACCCAGGTTTCTCACTCTCAAACTGAATGCTAAATTCTACCATGAAATGTTAGAAGTTAGCCATGAGCACATCACAAAAACAGAGTATGAGGTCTTAGCCTCCTGACAATAAGAAGGATCAGCGCCATGATAAGATTTTATTTTTGCTCATGGACCACATTTTCTCTCTCAAAGAATCATAGGAACAGAAAGAGGCCATTCAGCCCCTCCAGCCTGTTCTGCCATTTGATGAGATCATGACTGACCTATGGACCTAATTCCATATACCTACCTTTACCCTGTATTCCTTTAACTTTGGTTTCTTGTACCTCTTTCACTCCCTTCACTCCACCTTTGGAAATTGCTCCATTCAGCCATGCACACCATAAAACCTCGCAATCGCTCACTAAATCTCCCCACCTCTCCATTTCTCTCTCCTGCCACCTTTAAGAAGCTCCTTAAAACCTACCTCTTTGACCAAGCTTTTGTTCACCTGCCCTATTATCTCATATATATGACTTAGTGCCAAATTCTGTTTAATAATGCTCCTGTGAAGGGACCTGGGATGTTTTACAATGTTAAAGGCACTATATAAATGCAAGTTGTTGAATTCATTTTGACAGCCTTCCCATGGCCAACAGAAAGTGTGGCAATTTGGTGCAGAAAATGATCAACCACTTTATGCATTCAGGAAGCTTAGAAAGGATTTTGATTCAGCATTTCTCCACCTTCATGTGATGGCAGTGACTCACCCTGAGCTACCGTCCCTTGTGTGTCAACATCCTCTCCTGCAACTTTACTGAAGTGGCCTTGATAGAGGTGTCAATGTCAAGGCCAGCACTTATTGCCCATCCCTAATTGCCCCTTGCGAAGGTGGTGGGTGAGCTGCCTTCTTGAACTGCTGCAGTCCATGTGCTGTAGGTACACCCAAAGTGCTGTTAGGGAGGGAGTTCCAGGAGTTTAACCCAGCGACAGTGAAGGAACGGCCGATATATTTCCAAGTCAGGATGGTGAGTGGCTTTGGAGGGGAACTTCCAGGTGGTGGTGTTCCCATCTATCTGCTGCCCTTGTCCTTCTAGATGGTAGAGCTCGTGGGTTTGGAAGGTGCTGTCGAAGGAGACTTGGCGGGTTGCTGCAGTGCATCTTGTAGATGGTACATACACTGCAGCCACTGTGTGTCGGTGGTGGGGGAGAATGAATGGTTAAGATTCATGGGCTGCTGGTCATGTGGACAGTAAGTATCAGCCATAGGGGTGGGGAAGGAGCAACAAGTCCTCATTTTATTCCTGCCTGGTGGTCACAGACATGCACTTCCAGCGAGATAGTCATCAGGAAGAAAAGACCTGACAGAACAAGGGGGCACAACCTTAAAATCAGAGCCAAGTCATTTCAGGGATGCTGTCAGGAAGCACTTCTTCACACAAAGGGGAGTGGAAATCAAGAACTCTGCCCAACCGCCCAACAGCCCCCCCCCCCACCCTCCCCTCCCTCCCCCCCAACTCCAACTGCCCCAAGCTGTTGAGGCTGGGGATCAATTGAAAGTTTCCAAACTGAGATTGGTAATTTTTTGTTGAGCAAGTGCTTTAAGGGCTACAGAAGAAAAGTGTGTAGTTGGAGTTAAAGTACAAGTCGGCCATGATCTCACTGAACGGCTGAAACAGGCTAGAAAGGCTGAATAGTCTGTTCCTGTTCTTATGCTTCTAGACGTTGAAAGACTGAATTGCTCTGCAGAGAGCCAGCATAGGCTTGATGGGCCAAATGGCCTCTTTCTCTGCCATTATGGCTCTTTGACTCTATGAACAGTTTGAGCTTTGCCTGAAAGTCACAAACCAACTCCCTTTGCCCCAGAAACTCAGTTTCTGTTGGTGAGATAGAACAAGTCACACCTCCAAACTTCATCCTTGACCGGTGTGCAATAGCCCAGTTTGCAGGGTAAAGATATTAAGGATTACAGAACCAGAGTGGGTGGTTGGAGTTGAGATACAGGTCAGCCATGGTCTAAATGAATGGCAGGACAGGCTAAAGGGGGCTGAATGGCCTCCTCCTGTTCTTACCTGCCTACGACCTTAACTTTCCTTCAGAGTGGAGGTTTGCTAAGTTCGGTTGTAGTGTTCCTGTGACTGCAATGAGACAACTCCCTATATTAACAAGGACGGAAACTGTGACCTTGCTAGTTAGCAGGATTCAATGTCACAACATATTTCAAAACCTTTTTTTTAAAGGGGTGCTTTTGGAAGACCTATGAAATGACTTAAAACGTGCTTAACAGTACACAGCTGCAGGAATGCAATAAAGTTTATAGAATGCTCCCTCGTCCAACTCCTCATGGCTCCAGTCACACAGAGAGACCTGAGAAGCTGGGATTGTTCTGTTTGGAGCAGAGAAGGTTATGGAGAGATTTAATAGATGTGTTCAAACTTATGAAGGGTTTTTGATAAGAGAAGATAAAGAGAAACTGCTTCCACTGGCAGGAGGATCAGTAACACAGATTTAAGATATTTGGCAAAAGAAGCAGTGGTGGGAGATGGTTAATTTTAGACAGCTTGCTATGATCTGGAATGCACTGCCTGAAATAGTGGTGAAATCAGATTCAATAGTAACTTTCAAAAGGGAATTGGATAAATGCTTGAATGGGAAATGCCTACAGCGCTGTGGGACTAATTTCTTAACTCACCTCCTGACTCCCAAAAGCCTGTCCACCATTTACAAGGCACAATTCAGGAGTGTGAAGGAATACTCTCCACTTGCCTGGATGAGTGCAGCTCCAACAACACTCAAGAAGCTTGACACCATCCAGGGCAAAGCAGCCTGCTTGATTAGCACCCCATCCACCACCTTCAACAGCCACTCCCTTCATCGCCAATGCACAATGGCAGCAGTGTGTACTATCTACAAGATGCACTGCAGCATCTCAACAAGGCTCCTTCAATTGCACCTTCCAAACCTGTGACTTCTACCACCTAGAAGGACAAGGGCAGCAGATAGATGGGAACACCATCACCTGGAAGTTCCCCTCCAAGTCACTCACCATCCTGACTTGGAAATATATCACTGTTCCTTCACTGGGTCAAAATCCTGGAACTCCTTCCCTAACAGCACTGTGGGTGTACCTACACCACATGGACTGCAGCGGTTCAACAAGGCAGCTCACCCCCACCTTCTCAAGGGAAATTGGGGATGGGCAACAAAAATGAAGGCCTCACCAGTGCCGCCCACGTCCCATGAAAAAATCATTTTAAAAATGATTTGATAGTTCAACCAAAGAGCCAGCGCAGGAATGATGGGCCGAATGGCCTCCTTATTTTTTGCTGTATCATTCTATGATTCTATGAACTCATCTGTGCTACTGTCGGGAGCCTCTGAAAGGATGTCAGGACTTCTGAGTGTGGCTAAATGAAGGGCGAGTCTGCCTGCTTGCTAAGGATACTTCCATGCATCTTAGAACAGCGTAGAAGGAGACCCTTTAGCTCATCATGCCTGGGTCAGCATTTTAAGCGAACTATCACAATTTGGTCCACTCCCCAAACCTTCGACCGTGGCCCTTTCCTTTTCAAGCATTACATCGAGTGCCCTTTTGAACTGGTACCATTTGGTAAATCTGCACTGCATCCTCCCTGTCCAGAACTGAACCAGCTTATTTTCCTCATTTCTTTCATGGGATGTGACAAGTCCAGCATTTGTCACCCGTCCTTAATTGTCGTTGAACTATGTGGCTTGCTAGGCCAGGTCAGAGGGCAGTTAAGAGTCAACCACATTGCTGGAGGTCAGGAGTCACACGTAGGCCAGACTGGGTAAGGATGGCAGATTTCATTCTCTAAAGGGACATTTGTGAACCAAATAGATTCTTACGACAATCGATGATAGATTCATGGTCACCATCACAATATCCCCACAGCAACAGCTTGGGCCTTTTGATTAATAGTCATACATGTATACATACAAAAATATAAATTTGGAGCAGGAGTAGGCCACTCGGCCCCTCGAGGCTGCTCCGTCATTTAATAAGATCACGGCTGATCTGGTTGTAACCTCAAACCCACATGCCCACTTACCCCCGATATCCTTTCACCTTCGTGCTTCATATGGATCTATCCAGCTCTATCTTAAAAATATTCAAAGACTCTGCTTCCATCGCCTTTTGAGGAAGAGAGTTCCGAAGACTCATGATCCCCTGAGAGAAATAAATTCTCTTCATCTCTGCCTTAAATGGGCGACCCCTTATTTTTAAACAGTGACCCTCAGTTCTAGATTCTCCCACAGGAGGAAAAACCCTCTCCACATCCATCCTGTCCAAGACCCCTCAGGATCTTATACATTTCAATCAAGTCGCCTCTTACTCTTCTAAACTCCAGCGGATACAAGCCTAGTCTGTCCGACCTTTCCTCATAAAATAACCCGTCCATTCCAGATACTAATCTAGGAAACCTTCTCTGAGCTGCTTCCAATGCCTTTGCATCCTTCCTTAAATAAAGAATAATCTCATGACATTACCAGTGCAGCACCATCTCCCCAGTTACTCCCACTGTGGTTTAACCAGAACTTTGTAGAAGTGAAACGTAACTTCCACCAATTTGTCTTCCAGCCCCTCTTGAGAGAAGGGCTAACGTTAGAGCCATGGGGTCATTTGTAGCACAGAAGAAGGCCGTTCAGCCCATTGAATCTGTGCCGACTCTCCATGGAGCAACCCAGTCAGTCCCATTCCACCGCTCTATCCTTGTAGAGGTTACTCCCTATTAGCATTTTAAATTGTACCTGTCCACTTGTGTTTAACAATTCTGTATGTGGACCCCAAAATCTCTCTCTGCTCCTCCACAATCACATCATTTTATCTAACTGAGCCCTCAATGACTCTTCACGATTTTGAATTTCATCTGACTCAGCTTTTCCCACTCTTTCACTCATCACTGTCCCTTTGTGGCCCTCAAGGGGCTGGTTTCTCCCACTTACTGTTGAGGCAGCAGTTGTATCGAGGGGTTCTGGGAGGTTCAGGTCTATCGGCTTGGGGATGAAGGCAAACATTAAGGAGCTTCATCGGCTCAGAATAGCAGGAATTTAATCTTGTTGGGATAAATTTATTGTCTGTGTATAGTCTAGATGCTGTGTAAATACAGACAGGCTCTGTTGGATGTTGATGATAACTGGAAGCTCAATTAGGTGAAAATGTGCTCTGCGTGTTTAATTTCAGGGACATCGGAGGAGCGGGGGCTGGTGGCACACTTTCCTGGTTTCAGATCTAGCCTGGAAGGTCATCATCGTCATCAGCCAAAAGACTTAACCGACGTTTATCAGTTGCCATCAGCCCTGCATAGATATCAGGGCATTAAATTCTTCCCTTTCTGCAACCTGTGCTCTGGCTCGGAACCAGTGCAAGAGCCTACGGTGGAGGGAGAGGAGACAAAGGATTTACTACCGACTCCCGAGCTTGTCGCAAGTGGAGGGGAAGTTGGGGTTGCCAACTCCCCTAGGATTGCCCTGGAGTCTCCAAGGTTTGAAGGTTAATGCTGTTGGGGATAAAACTCAAGGAGAAAAATCATAGGGCCATTAAAAACAAAACTTTTTTTTTTAAAAATTCCATTCTCTTTGCACACTTTTACATATTAGTTCTAAAAATGTTAGATGATGGGGCTGTTTGACTACGTGGGGAAGTTGGGGGTGAGAGGTCATGAACCAAATGGGTTCAGGAATGGGTCCAGGAGTATGGCTAACCAGAGTTGGCAGCCGTACAGGGAAATGGTGAGTTCCCAACTCTCCAGGACTGGCCTGGAGTTTCCGGAAAGCGAAGATTAATCTCCTGGACGCTGCTCCCGGAGAGGAAAGAAAATCACTGGGTGGAATTTTCCGTGCCCTTTGGCAGCGGGCGTGCTTGGCGGCAAGAGCAGACAATATGGTGGGAAGGCCAAAAATCGGCTTCACGACGTTGTGAACCCAGTTTGTAATCGTCCGCTCTGCCCGTCAATGTCAGGCCACGATTCCCCACAGCCACACGTCAGGAACTTCGTTGTTATACATCCGCATATCGTTGTAAGCCCAGCTCGCCGGAATCACACACACACACACACACACACACCCCACCACCCCCCCCACCGCCACCCCCCCCCACCTCCCCCCAACACTGGACCGTCTGGGCACAAGCCGACTTGTTTCACAACATAAGCGGCTTGCACCTGGAGAGCTGCACTTCACTCGGGACCTCGAGGTCTGTTTGCCGACCTTGCTTCGAGCAGCACTCGTGGGCATCAGCGCCAGGATTCACAGGCAGCTCCACATCACTGTTAGAGGGGGCTCACGGTCAGGTCTCTACCTATCAGACCAGCCATGAAGTGGGGGGGGGTTGACTTTTCAACGGCTGCAGGGCGAGGGTTGTACTGGGGAAGGAGGGGTATCCCAGGGTGTGTGTGTGGGGGGCACATGTTGATCTGTGCAAGTGGCCTCAAGATGGTGAGGGCCGAGGAGGCAGCCTCCAGAGGAGATGAGGCCAGATGGAGATGTGAGGGTGTGTGTGTGTGAGAGAGTGAGTGGTGATGCCCCTTGAGCTGGCAGTGAGTGAGATGCCAGTGAACGTGTGATGGGTGTGTGAGTGTGTGAGTTTAGAGTGATGAGATGGTTGCCTTACCCTGGCAGCACCGATGGGATCATTCACCCTCTATCTGCATTGGATGGCCAATCTCTCCTGTGCATCATTGGCACTGACCACCACTGCCATCGCCTACCAAGCGGGAGTGGTGAGATTGCTAGATCTCCTGCAGCACAGAGTGGGGGTAGAGGACATCACAGCAGGCCTCCTCGGTGTTCCAGGGATGCGTCACTGAATCGGGGGAACTTCTTGCATTTCAGGGCCATGTCTCCTGTGCAGCAGAGCTGGGCTGGACGCACTGAGAGGTGTGGGTGTGTGACCTCACTTTAAACATGGCGTCCGGCGTGAGGTGATGGCTGATGGGTAAACAAGAGCCCACCCGCCATTGAACCAGCGTGTTTCCCGGGAATGCGTGATTAATGAGGCGGGATTGGGACGATACGGCTTGGAGAAACCACCAATGCGGCCGGCAGGTAAAATGTTTTCTTTTCCCGCCCGCTACTGCACTCAGTGCAACTCAAGGACCATTCCGCCCATTTTCTTTCAACTCTTTTGTTCAACGGGTCATAAAAATTGTGGATGTTTTGATATTTTGCAATCAGGCTACTGAAGAGCCCATTCGCTGTCTACCTGACTGTGGGGAGACTGGACTGGGAGAATGGACATGTTGGATAATGACTAGGTGTGGAGGCGGTAGTCAGAGGGATTTGGAGGGAGGAGGTCCTGTGATGACACCTCCAGGATTATTCCCAGCCAGAGTTGGCAACTTTCAAGGACAGGGCATCAAGGAGCCACCACATAGCAGGGTGAATCTCTCCGTTTCGGAGAATTGAGAGTCGCAGGGGGTGGGGTGGGTGGAAAACAGGGAGGGGAGGGGGCCGTGCGAGGGAGCTGGAGTGGAGGAATTGGGGGAGGTGAGGGATGAGGGAAGAGGAGAGGGAACGGAGAAGTGCAGTCATCAGACTTGCTCATCAAGCAAGCCCCTAATTTGTGCCTAGTACGTGTTCAGTGTCTCGATTCTGCAGGTTGGGACCTGCAAAAAAGCTTTTCACATCTCACTGCCTCGTAACTTAAAGAATCCCTGGAGTGGGCGGCAGAAGGAAAAAGTTTCTATAGTTTTCTGGCAAATTTATCGTATCAGCCTGTCCCCCGACACCCCCCCACCCCCTCTCTTCCTTCTGCACCCACCCATCGCCCCCCCCCACCCCCCCCCACCACCGTCCCCCCCATCCCCACTGAGTGCTTCATTGCCATTCCCCAGGGGTGGTGTCTCTTACCAGGGATCTTGCTTCATCAAGCATTCAACGTGCGTGAGCCCAAATACTAAACGTGGATGGGCTGTTTGACCTTGGTTGGCATCGCATCTTGGTCTCGAAGCTCCAGTCCGTGCCTGCCTGCCACAGAATTGTGCTCAGGACCCATTCTTTCAACCCCACCTTCTCCTGAGTGCAATACCTTTCAGATGTGGTATTCAAAGTAACTCTTTTATCCAGAGAATAGTTAGAATGTGGAACTCACTACCACAGGGAGTAGTTGAGGCGAATGGTGCAGATGCATTTAACAGGGCTAGATGAGTACATGAGGGAGAATGGAATAGCAGGATATACAGATGGGGTGGCATGAAATAGGGTCAGTGAGGGCTCACACAGAGCCCAAATGTCACATGGGCCAACCAGGCTTGTTGTATAGTTTATATCTCAGGTCTGTGCAGAGATGACACTAGTTTTGCTGTGTGTAATAGGTTTTATTCACAATGCTTTCAAATATCTGCTCCATGCTTCTAGCTCTGGCTTCCAGCTGTTTCTATAGCTTTGTTCTATTTTCTCTGAGTCATCACGCCAGGCTTAACTAATCAATTACGATGAGCATAGATCAGTCATCAGACACTCATAATCAAACACAGGACAATGAACCATTGAATGCGACATAGCCAATTGGCTTGTTCCTGTGCTGAAGACTCTATGTAAGGATTGGTATTGGGAAGGTTACCTTCACAAAGATCGATCAGTACCTGAAATGGTGTGGCACGTAGGATAGTAGAAGCAGCAATCCTGGAGTTACTCAAGGGCTGGTTGGGTACTGCAATGAGAACACTACAGCATGCTGGATTGGATAACCCTCCCCTTACTATTATCCCCATATCATCCACCTCTTCCTTTTGTAAACATTTTAAACTCAAGAGCACAAGAATGGTCTCATCACCGATTAGTTATTAGTTTTAATTCATTAAATAGAAGAAACAAAGTACATTGGGAAGATTAAGATGTCACAGGATATTCCAGAATAACATTGCAGGATAAAAATATCTTTGTTCTTGAAAATCTTTTAAATTAAAACTTTACAGACTGATAGTAGTTCTATATATAATATAATAAAATTCATATCGACAGCCAACTTTTACAATTCTATATTACAATTCACAGGTACAAAAATAAATCTTATGAGTAACACACAAGGGCTGGTGTGTAAATTCACACACTAAATTCACACACTAAATTCAACTATTGCAATTGAGGGAAATATATATTCTTTCAAATGTCAAATAAAATCAATAAGTCTTTGGGGAGGAATAGATCAGCTTTAGCATGGAGAAGGATAGATCTGTAAATAGAGACTCATTATATAGATTTAATTTCTATAAGGTGCCTGAGGCAAGCACTGCTATGTCCTGTGTCAGTCACGCATTCAGTCACATGTTTAGTCCTGTGTTCAATCCTGCACGCAGTCACATGATCGGTCCCACGTTTAGTCACATGTTTAGACGTGCATTCAGTCACGCATTCAGTCCTGTGTTCAATCCTGTGTTCAGTCACATGATCAGTCCTGCATTTACAATGTGTTTAGTCACATGCTTAGTCCTGCATTTAATCACGCGTTCAATCCCGCGTTCAGTCTTGTGTTCAGTCTCACATTCAGCCCCATGTTCAGGCACATGCTCAATCCCATGTATAGCCATGTACTCAGTCCCATGTCCAGCCCCACACTCAGTCCCATGTGTCAGTCTTGCCCAATAAAAAGAGATGGGGAAATGTATCTCCTTTGAATGCCATCAAAGTTCTACTTCCCATAGTTGGCTCAGAATGGCACTAGCAGGGGACAGGGAGAGGGGAGTGGGAGAAATGTCTTGTATGGTCAACGATTAGCAAGAAAACAAAATGGTGAAATTCCCATTTTGTATTGCCTTCCACACTGTAAAGAACTGTACAGTGACATACCTTCCACTGATTTTCCCCTACACTCTCAGTATCACAAAGGGAGACCTGTCCCCTTTCTGATGTCTACTCTTTACCTCCCATTGTCCTGTCTTCTGCTATTTGGAGACAGCCATGTTTGGGGCAGCTTTCTCTCCTGTGACATCATAAATCTACTCACAATTCACTGCTTCCCCCCATCACAGAAGGAGAAATCCAATACAAAATAGCAAGTTTATCCTGAAGCTTAATAAGAACATAAGAAATAGAACAGCCCCTCGAGCCTGCTCTGTCATCCAATAAGATCACGCTTGATCTTCTACCTTAACTCCACCTGCCAGCTCTATATCCCTTAATACCCTTAGTGCACAAAAATATCTCAACCTCTGTCTTGAATATACTCAACTTAGCATCGGCAGTTCTCTGGAGTAGAGGATTTCAAAGATTAACAACCATTTGAGTGAAGGCATTTCTCCTCATCTCGGTCCCAACCAACCCCTTTATTCGGAGATTGTGATCCCTGCAACAGGAGATGTCTCACAGGTGCTGAAATAGAAACAATCTGAATTTATGTAGCTGCTTTCAGGCCGCTCCAGGGCATTGAATCACAGCATTGTTATGGTGCAGAAAGAGACCATTTGGGCCACCATGTCTGCACAGGCTCTCCAAATAAGCATCATGACTTAGTGCCATTCTCCTGTTTTCCCTCCCGTACCCTTGCACATTGTTTCTGTTCAAATAATCATCCAATGCCCCCTTGAATGCCTCGATTGGACCTGCCTCCACCACAACTTCCAGGCCGTGCATTCCAGACCCGAACCACTCGTTGTGTGAAAAAGTTTTTTCTCACATCACATTTGCTTCTTTTGCAAATCACTTTAAATCCGTGCCCTCTCGTTCTCGATCCCTTGAAGAGCGGGAATCTACTCTATCCAGCCCCCTCATGATTTTGAAAATGAGGGACCAATGCTTTAAGTTTGAAGTACTGTCACCATTGTTACAGAAGCAGAGACAGCAGACAATATACAAACAGCAAGTTCAACTGATAACAAATTTGGTGATGTCAGCTGAGGGACAAATTTTTGAGCAGCACACTGGGACTCTCTGTTCATTTTTATTTCAACAGCGTCAATAAGAACTTATACATTTACCCAAATAGGCAACCTGCATGGGCTTCGGCTTAACACTTTGGTCAAAAGACAGCACCTCTGACAGTGCAGCACTCCCTCAAGTAGGGCACTGAAGTGTTAGCCGAGACAATGTCATGGAGTGGGGATTGAATTTACAACTTCAGACTGAGAGAGCTATCACTGAGCGAAGGGTACAGGTATCTTCCTTAATGACAATTTAGGTTGCAAAACATTTCTTTAAGAATTCTGTACAGTGCCGGAATCATTGTAATGCACCAGACCCAGGGAGACACGTTCTGACTTGACTGACCATTTATAAGCGATTGAGATTGTTGCACAGCCTGATGTATGTATGTGGAATAAGTGGAACAGCACTTAATTACTAGGGCAAATAAATAGCTCACTGAATACAGCTGGCAACATACTTGGAAGGTCAAAAGCAAAATACTGTGGCTCCTGGAAATCTGAAATAAAGACAGAAAGTGCTGGAAAAGCTCAGCGGATCTGGTGGAGAGAGAAACAGAGTTAATGCTTCAGGTCAGTGGCCCTTCCATCAGAATTCTGAAGGGTCATTTAGCTGAGACATTAACTCTGTTTTTCTCTCCATAGATGCTGCCTGGCCTGCTGAGTATTTCCAGCATTTTCTGTTTTCACTTAGAAGGTCACTCTGTCATGTAAAGGGAATCGGTGAACAAAATGGTTCTACCCCATGAATGGAAATGTGCAATGGAATCTGGCACAGATCAGTATCGAATCGGAATTGGAGATGTCAGGGGGCCAGACCCTGAACATTCTCATTGGGAGGAACATCTATTTAAAATAAAAACAACATTTGCTCTTATACGGTGTTTTTTTTTTGGAGGAATGAAGTCACCCTGGTCAAAGTGGTTGAAGTTCCCACAAGGCCCTGGACTTCCCAGCATGCCTGATATTTCCAGAGAATGGCTGGCAAAACCCTTAAGGAAGTGAAACCTTTCATTTAAATAAGGCCTCATCATATACTCCTGATGTCTCAATTAATGGAAGGAAAGTGGTCAACGTTCTGAGACCTAAAGGATTTACTGACAAGCAACATGCACGATTGGGAGTTTGGGAGTGTGGAGTTGGAGGGGGCTGTTGGTCGATTTGGTTGCTGAGTTTCAAGAAGGCTTCTGAGGGCAGAGAGAGGTCGTAAGGTGAGAGGGGTGGTAAGGTGAGAGGGGTGGAAAGGTGAGAGGGGTTTAGGGAGAGAGTTCCATCGTGGGGCCAGGATGGTTGTAAAATCTGCTTCTTGTTTCGGCCAACCTTCCGCAAGCTCAGCTGGAGCTAAAAGCCCAACTGAAGCGTCAAACTCCAAAAGGACCAAAACTCTTCCTGTTCCTGTCTGGCTTTTTCCAATTCAGAAGGCTGGAGGGAGAATTGGGAGGAGAAGGTTTACTCCCCACCACTGACATGAGATGGAACAGACCACCAAGAGGTAGCTCAATTGCTAGGGTCAATTGCTGTTCAAAATGGAACTGCGTCAATGGTCATTTAGAAAGGATGTGAGGACCTCAATATACATGTTTGATTCACAGGGGAACTAGGAAGAAATTATAGATGCATTGGTTAGGGAAGGCAGATTGATAATTCCGATAATCAGGCATGGGCTATGCAGGGAACAAGCTGAACTGAATGTTGGGCCATTTTCTCTTACTTGAAACTTCCCTTTGTAAATTTCTGTTGTCAACCTTTAGTAGGGATTGCCAACATTCCAAGATTCCCCTGGAGTCTCACGGAATCGAAGACTGATCTCCTGGGCACTGCCATGAAGAAGAAACCCAAGCGAAATTGATGGTGGCACTAAAAAGCAATTTGTATTTATTTTAATTTTCATCTGAACAGTTTGGTTTATTAATTGTGAAAGGATTGGGTTGGGGAAGGGCCTGTTGGAAGCAGGAAATCCAAGTGATGAAACCTCCAGGAGTACATCCAACCAGAGTTGGCAACCCTAGTGAAGCTTTAGTCCAGAGTGTATAGGAAGTTGTAATCCAGGCACCAAGAATCTGGTTTATTTTTGTTTGTGTCCTCCACATTTAGTTCAATGTTTGATGATGTGGAGACACTGATTTGGAAGATTTTAATGAATTTGATTCAGCAGCAAAGTAAACATGAGGACTCAAGCAACGAACCCCAATTCAATTGGATTTGATAACCCTGTTAGAGCCTTCTCTCTGCGACACAGTTATTTTCTGATATACATACATCTATTATATTAATAATCTTACATCTGCGCACACTTTATCCCATTATAAATTTCTAGGTCCACACAAATTAAGCAAAACTGCCTGCAGCACCACCACTGGCCAGGGGATATAATTGCAGTGTGACATGTTTACATAGGCAGTTCTCATTCTAAATGGGGACATAGCGATTTGTAACAGAAATACGAAAAATACATATAATATATAGATATAAGGGCAGAATGCATGAGTTTAAAATGGAGTCTGAGATTACGCCAGCACATCTTTGTCCAATTATCTCCCACTATTTCTAACGCCGTGTCACTTGAAGATGACATTTAAGTTTCGATTCCTCTGGTCACAATGCAAAGGAGGATCCAGTGTAACTTAGTCAGAGGTGAGACAAGCAAGATTGGGGTTTCTGCTTTTGTCCCTGTTTATGCATGTCCTTCTGTTTTAACTGGTGATCAACAAGCTCTACGTTTGACTCCGCAGAGGAGGGACATCTCAGATCCTCTTTGCTCGTCCTTTGCTGATTTGAGTCTTTGGGCCTGTAGAAGCAGAGGACGCCCAGCCTCGCACTCGCGTGATTCGCCTAGTCTCACCCCAATGCACCCGGGGTGGGGAGTGGGGGGGGGGGTGGTGGAGGGGGGTGGGGAGGGGAGGGGAGGGGGCGGGGACAAGCCTGGACCTCCATACATGCCCGAGTCGCTCCCAGGAAAGACTCAGCCCCTGCCCGCCTCAGCCCTGTGCCATGCCCCATGGGTGAAAATACTCGGCGCTGAGGAGGAGCCTGCCCAGTCGGTACAGGAACTGGGAGTACCAGTGCAGGCCCTCCTGACGGGACGGGCACCCACCGAAGATTGAGGTCAGTTGGTAGCAGAGGCGCAATGGGGCAAAGGCCAGCTGTGCCAATCCGTGCCCGTCGATTGCTGCGAAGCAGGAGGCCAGCACACCATTCACGACCAGTGTGCCATGCTGGGTCAAGGGGGCATAGGCACCCACAACTGTCTGCAATGAGATTCCAGTCACCTGCGCAGGCTGCCGGCCTGAACTGTTCACCGCATACACGTACTGCCCGACCCTCACGTCGCTGGCAAAGGTTGGTCTGAATTTCCCCAAGTCCGACGTGAAGTTATCGGCCACGAACACCAAGTGGGCGGCGGTCAGAAGGAGTCTCCGAGGAGGATTCTGGGTCTCGAGCAGGTGGAATACCTTCACCGCCCTGGGGTCCCAATCCAGAAAGGTCATGAAGGTGCTGAAAATAATGTCACCGCCGTGGTCCACAGTCTGTACCCGGTCTCCAGGCTGGAGGTCAGACACCCTCTTCCTCCTCCCGTCCTCCATCAGCACACTGGCGTTTCCTGAGAAACAACCTCCAGTCTTTGCCGCCATGGAATGATCTGGAAAAGTACATGCCAAAACCCGTTAGCAGAAAGATCTGAGTCATTCCTCAGTTTTAATTGTGCAGCTGAGAGAGAAGATGGGACGCACTGAGCCACTTACAGAGAGAAAAAAAATTTCTGCCTCAATTTGAGAAAGTCAAGAGATAGAGAAATGCAAGAGGAGAGACAGGAAGACTACATAAGAGATAGGAGGAGGGAAGATACAGAAGCAGGGAAAAGTAAAGTGAGAGACAGTGAGTACTCAGAAACAAACTGCAGGAGAAGCAAAAAGACAAAGAGAGAAACAGAGAAGGGAAAAAATACACAAAAGACATTGTGGAATCGTACACTACAGAAGGAGGCCATTCGATCCATTGTACCTCTGCTGGGGTCTTGGAATAAACAATCCAATTGATACCACTCCCCTGCCCTTTACCCATCACCCTGCAAATGTTCCATTTTTCAAATACATATCCAATCCCCTATTGAATCTGCTTCCACCGCCTTTTGTGGCAACACATTCCAGATTACAACTCCCTGCGTAAGAAAAGTTATTCACATCTTCTCCTGATTCCTTTGCCAATTATTTTAAGGCCATGTCCCCTGGTTACCAATCCTTTTTTCCCATATTTATTCTATCAAAACCCTTCATGATTTTGGACACCTCCAGTAAATTTCCCCTTAACCTTCTCTGCTCTAAGAAGAACAAGGCCAGTTTCTCTAATCTCTCCACATATTTGAAGTTCCTCATCCCTGGGTCCATTCTAGTAAATCTTCCCTGCGCCCTTTTCAAGCCTTAACATCTTTCCCAAAGTGTAATGCCCAGGATTGGATACATTACTCCAGCTGAGGCTGACCCATTGATTGACAAAGATTTAGTTTGTGTACTCGGCGCCTCTCTAAAGCCCAGGATCCTGTGTGCCTCTTTAACAGTCTTCTCAACTTGCCTTGCACCTTCAAAGATTTGTGTAAGATGGAAGAGAATGAAAGAGACCAACTATAGACAATGGAAGAGTTTGTGAGAGATAGTCCATCAAAGATAGAGACAACAGTTCGTTAGGGAAAAACACTTCCTGTCTCCCTCCCTGTCTCTCCCTTTCTTTCAGCACCTCGGTCAATCACTATCTTACCATTGCATCTTGTACCTTTCTCTCATTATCCTTGTATCTCTCTCTTGTATCTCTCATCTCACCCTGTTTATCTCTCTCCCTCTCAATTTCCTTCTCTATCTCTCACCTTTTGTTTGCAATCTCTCTTTTCCTTTCGCTCCCTCATTATCTGTGTCTGCATTTCTCTCTCTCTCCTTGTCTGCCTCTTTCTTTCTCTCACTGTCTCTCTCCTCTCTCTTCCCTCACCTTCTCTCTCCTCTCTCTTTCCCTCAATGTCTTTTTCTCTCCTCTCTATTTACCGCACTGTTCCCCTTTCCCTCCCTCTTCCCCTCACCATCTCCGTCTCTCTTTCCCTCACTATTTCTCTCTCCCTCTCTCTTTCTCTCTCTTTCTGTTTCTCGGTTCCTTTCTGTCCACCTCGGTCTCTCTCCATTTCTCGATTACTTTATTTATTACCTTAGAAAGGAATATAACCAAATAAAAGTTTGCTCAGTGAATAATTCCCAGATATTCTGTTTGTTCAAGTTAAGAGCAAACAGTGAAACCATGACGACAGACACATGCGAGGCGATACCACAGCCGCTCCCAACCACAGTCCCAGCACACTCTCCACAGAAGGAAGCAGATCTGCATCAGCCTCCAGCAATTAACCAGCCCAGGCTGTTGCAACATTAATATGATGCTCCCATAGTGTAGAGAATAGAAACCACAGTATATATTATAGAGAATAGTAGACCCTGTGTATGCAATAGGGAATAATAGACCTATGTATGTTATAGGGAGTACCAGCCCCCTGTATACAATAAAGAAGCAGATCCCGGGCAGGATTTTTGGGTCACGGTGGGCAAGGTGGACTGGCCCAGGAGCAGCTGGGAAATGGTCCTCCACCCGTTGACCGCGATTTCATGCCGCCTGCCCGATTAACGGCCAGCCAGCGCAAAACATGTGCTGAAAGGCTCAGCGCTGCCGGGCTGTGGGGGAGGGTTGGAAGGAGGAGGGCGAGCGCTGAAGTCAGGGCAGGCGCGCGGGAGCCGCGCAATGGAAGCTTCCTGAAGGCAGAGAGCGGCCCCGGGGGAGCTGAAAAATTTTAAGATAAATAAACGAAGATTTGGAAATTCTGAAAAAAAAACGTCCGTGCCTCTGACTCCCTCCCATGAACATATAGATTGTAAAAATTGTGTCAAAATATATTTTTTTTTAAAAATTACCATCGGAAACCGTGGAGGATGTTTCCTCAACAATGCAAAGGCCGCCTGGCCGATTCACCCGCCCGCTAACCCCTACGTTGGACGGGCAGTGAAAAATCCCTCTTAATTAATACGTTAGTGGCTCTGATAGGTCTCTTAATTGTCAGCGGGCGCGCTGTCAACTTTCACGCGCGGCTGCCGACCAAAATATCGTTCAGGTGCGCGATAACGCTGGGATGCTTGCCCAACATAATCGCACGCTATCTTACGCCCAGTCGGGTCAGGCAAGTGCCCTGCCAGCGGAACATAAAACTCTGCCTCCTGTGTATCTTATTGAAAAAGCAGACCCTGCATATCGTAAAAAGTGTAGCAGCCCCTGTTTATATGATAGGGAGAGCAACGCCTTTTTATACTATAGGGAGCTCCAGCCCCTGTGTATACCATCGGGAATAGCAGCCCCTGTGTATATTATAGGGAATATCAATCCCCATGTATATTATAGAGAACAGCAGCTCCTCTGTAGTATTGGCTGACAATGACTCAGTAAAAATGTGTTCCAGTTAAAGATCAATTGCTTTAAGTTTATATCTGGAACTAAAAGCAGGCTCCTTAAATCAATAAACACAATTTTTCTGCACTGCCATTTTTAATTCATATATCAAGGCTCAGATTGCCTCCAGATCCCTTCATTCAGCCTAGCTTTAGTTCCTCGAGGCCCACTCTATGGAGAGAAGCATTGAGTGGCTTACCCTCCCATCCCCTCTCCCAGACACCCAGCTGTTCTGCAAGGTGCTTCAGCCTGGCTTGGCCACAGCATTTGCTAAGGATTCCCTCTGTGACAAGGCCGGGTCTACCAGAACAAACGTATTTAATTAACCTGGCCAGGAACCAGGGTAAGAGCGAAAGCTGAAATTGTACATGAGCCTTTGGTGATTTGGATCCAAAGTAAGGATGCCACAATGGATTGAGATTGCTTGTCAACCCAACAGAGTTGCTTATCTGAGGCATGGTACTGAGCGAAATGCTTCATGTACAACGTCCAGCACAGAAAAAGCCCATTTAACCAAAATGCTCCACATGAGCTTTCTCATATCCTACTTCATCCAATCCCATCAACAGATTCTCCTATTCCTTTCTCCCTCATATATTTATCTAGTTTATCCTTTTTTCATCTTATCCAGTGCCTCTATACGTTTCTTATAATATGGAAAGTCACTTAATCAAGACTTCATGCAGGTTTAACGTAACCAGTCACCTCACATTTATCTATATTCCCCTACCACTTATCTATATCCATCTCACACTACCTATATCCCCCTCACACTTATCTATACCCCCTCACACTTATCTATATCCCCCCACACTTATCTATATCCCCCCACACTTATCTATATCCCCCCACACTTATCTAAATCCATCTCACACCTACCTATACCCTATTCATGTCCAGTAAAGAACACAGGAGAAGAAGGGATATAAGAAGTAGGAGTCCCTTGGCCTGCTTTCACTCATGTGATCGTGGCTGACAGGCCGGAATTGTTCTCCCAAGTTAGAAAGAAAGAATTTGCAACTACATAGTGTCTTTAACAATCTTAGGGCATCCCAAAGTGCTTTATAATTAATGAAGTACTTATTTGAAGTGTAGTCACTGTTTTAACGCATAAAGAACAGCAGCCAATTTTCGCACAGCAAGACCCCACAACATGCATTATGAGAATGAGCGGATAATCTGTTTTTTCTAAATGGTTGCGGGGTAAGTATTGCCCCAGGACGCAGGCACTAATTCCCCTGTTTTTCTTCTTCCAATAGTACCATGGGATCATTTAAGCCCAGCTGAGAGGGCAAACAGGTTCTCAGTTTAACATTTCATCTGATAGATGACACCTCCAACGGTGCAGCAGTCCCTCAGTAATGCACAAGGAGTGTCAGGCTGAATTCTGCACTCATGGCTCTCGAGAGGGACTGTGAATCTACAACCTTCTGACTCAAGAGGCAAGAGTGCCACCAACTGAATCACGCCCAACATCTTTAGTTAAGGAGATAGTTGGAAGAAGAGGTAATAAAGTAACCTGGAGGACTACAGAGATTGGCTAGGATGGAGGAGCGTGTGTTGGAAATACTATCAATGGCACCAGTGGCACTGGGCTAGGGAAATAAAAGAAATACTTTCATTTATATAGTGCTTTTGACAACCATCAGGCATCTCAAAGTGCTTTACAGACAATGAAGCACTTTTGAAGTGTAGCCACTGTTATAATGTAGGAACCACAGCAGCCAATTTGCACACAGCGAGTTCCCTCAAACAGCAATGTGATAATAACCAGATAACC
This sequence comes from Carcharodon carcharias, assembly GCF_017639515.1. Lineage (NCBI taxonomy): Eukaryota > Metazoa > Chordata > Chondrichthyes > Lamniformes > Lamnidae > Carcharodon > Carcharodon carcharias. The sequence goes on along the minus strand of NC_054478.1, from coordinate 19,205,806 downwards.
TGTTCTTGTGATGTTGGTTGAGGGATAAACATTGGCCAGGACACCGGGGAGAATTCCCCTCCTCGTCTTTAAAATAATGCCATGATCTTTTACATCCATCCGAGCAGGCAGATGTGGCCTTATTTTAACACCTCAGCTGAAAGATGACAGCAGTATAGTACACCTTCAGGGCTGCACTGGAGTGTCAACCTTCATTTTTGTGCTGAAGCCCTATAGTGGGACTTAAACCTAGAACTTTGACACTCACAAGTGAGTTCTACCAACTGAGCCACAGCTGACATTCAAGGGAAAGGAAATATCGGCTTGGCCATTCCATCCCAATTTGACACCTGAAGTTCCTGCTGGAATGTTCATGTCTTTGGTCCTTGGAAGTGGGTGGGGCTGGTGGGGGGTGTGGTGTGGTTGGAATGAAAGGATTGGATTCAGCTGGGATGTTGGCTGTGGCCAAATATCAACCCGACCTGTGATCGTGAGAGATTTGGAAAACAGGAGTAGGCCATTCAGCCCCTCGAGCCTCATCCACCATTCAATTAGGTCACAGTTGATCTACAACAACTCCATTTGCCCGTTTTGGTTCCATAATCCTTAATATCCTTGCCTAATAAAAATCTATCAATTTTAGTTTTAAAATTTTCAGTTGAAACCACCCCTACCCCACCAACTGCACCCCTCCCCCAACCTGCTCCACAGTCTCAACAGCTTTTTTGGGAGCAGGGAGGGAGAGCGTGCCAGATTTCCACTCCCCTTTGCGTGAAGAAATGCTTCCTGACATCATCCCTGAACTGCCCAGCTCTAACTTTTAAGATTATTTCCCCTAATTCTGCACCCCTCCAACAGTGGAAGCTCTCTCCACCTCTATCCAGCCCATCAAATCCTTTAATCCTCATAAACATCTCAGATCAGACCAGCCCTGAACATTCTTTACTCAGTGGGAATATAAGCCCAGTCTATGTAACATAGCCTCATAATTTAACACTTTTATAGCCCCGGGATCATTCAGAAGAAACTTCTGTTGATACTGAACCAGCGGAAATGTATCCTATCCCTCACCTGCCTTAGTTAGGGGTTACAAGGAATGAAGTGTTTAGGTGTCTTTGGGCAATGTATTTGAGTGCACTTGGAGTCAGAGAGACGAGAGGGCAGATATCAGGCAGGTTTGAGGGTCTCTAACTCTTTTCGAGTGCAATTATCAGCTGTGACATATAAAAGCCTGGTGCAATAAATACTGAATTCACTGTCAAGTCTTTTACCTGATTTGACTGAACAGTGGATATGAGCTTTGGACTCGTAATAGACCCAGTCAAATCCTGCTTCAACTGCCAGGCGAGCCAGCATCCCATACTTCGAGCGATCCCGGTCTGAGGTGGTGATATCCACAGCTCGGCCCTCGTAGTGTAAAGATTCCACAGAGTGGTGGCCATCCTCATCCCAGCCTTCTGTCACTCTCAGCCTCACTCCTGGCCACTGGTTCATGACAGAGATAGCCAGAGCATTCAGCTTATCTTTACAGCGCTGGAACAAGAAAGGAAAGAGTTATTAGTCCACCATCCAATTTATTTTGCTCCTCCCTCCCATCATTCTGGGTAGGCTCCTCACGATGGGCTTTGTCACTGTTTTAGGGAGAGAATGAACTCATCATAGACACAAACCGCAGGTACCAGTGACATCATCAGGCAGACAGCACACATTTCAGCGACATCATCAGGCAGACATAACACATCTCAGTGATGTCATCAGGCACGGAGCACAGGTACCAGTGACATCATCAGGCAGACAACACACATCTCAGTGACATCATCAGGCACGGAGCACAGGTACCAGTGACATCATCAGGCAGACAGCACACATCTCAGTGACATCATCAGGCACGGAGCACAGGTACCAGTGACATCATCAGGCAGACAGCACACATCTTAGTGACATCATCAGGCAGACAGCACACATCTCAGTGACATCATCAGGCAGACAGCACACATTTCAGTGACATCATCAGGCAGACAGCACACATTTCAGTGACATCATCAGGCAGACATAACACATCTCAGTGACGTCATCAGGCATGGAGCACAGGTACCAGTGACATCATCAGGCAGACAGCACACATCTCAGTGACATCATCAGGCACAGAGCACAGGTACCAGTGACATCATCAAGCAGACAGCACACATCTCAGTGACATCATCACAGACACAAGGCCTGAAATTCCCTATAATATACATAGGTGTTATTCTCTATAATATAGATAGGCTTGGCTACACATGATAACATACATAGTATCCACATGGGCTGCTTTTCTCTGTGATATACACAGGGCTGCTATTCTCAATAAGGTACTCAAAGGCTGTTATTCATTATAGTATACACAGAGACTTCTATTCTCTACAATATACACAGGGGCTGCTATTCTTTATAATACACACAAGGTTATTAGTTTGTTTAATTATACACATGCCTAGAAATTTGTTGACATTGGGCATCTTTCACAGGCACCAAGTGGATGCGTAAACATTCAATATGGCGGGTTGCGTGCATGTGTACATTCAACCTCAAATGTGGAAAGTCCATCGTATCGCTAAAGGTTCCAATAAAGGCATCCTTGGCCCATGCATGAAACAGGTGCACACACAAAGGCTCTTAAAAGCAGGGAATCCCAGCTTGGAGTGCTAGACTGCTAAAGGTCATCCGGTGATGGTGGGGAGGTTGCACAGAGGTCAAGTCGAAGGAACAGAGTGTTTGGGATGTTTGTGGGATGGAAAATGTCGCAGAGATAGGAAGGGCATTGGTGCACCAGGAGCCAGTGTAGCGGGGTGAGCCTGTGGGCATGGAGGTGATGGGTGAACAAGACTTGGTTGCACAACAGGAAACATAGAATGTAGTTTTGGATGAGCTGAGGTTTACTCGGTGGATGATGAGAGGCTGGCCAGGAGATGATGAGAATAGTGGCATCTGGAGGTTATGGATGGGGGTTTCAGCAGCAGATGAGCTGAGACAGGGTCACAGATGAGAGACGTTAAGGAGATGGGAATATGTCGTAGCCTGTAGGGAGTAGGAAGCTCAGTTCAGGATAAGATGCAAGGATTTTTGCCTGCTTCAGCCAGCGATAATGGACAGGGAGGGGGTTATAGAACGAGTACCAATGACACAGAATTTGTGGTGGGACCAAAAACAATATTTTCAGTTTCCCTAATGTTAGACTTAAGCAAATTGTAAAATGTATCACAACCTTGAGATGCCCCAAAGCACTTTACATCCAATCAAGTACTTTTGAAATGCAGCCACTGTTGTAATGTGGGAAACCTGGCAGCCAATTTGCACACAGCAAGATCCCACAAGCAGCAGTGTTGTTGCTAGTGAGATAAATATTGGCTAGGACAATGGAAAGAACTTCCATGCTCTTCTTCAAAATAGTGTCATGGGACCTTTTATAAGGCATCCGTTTAATGTCCCATCTGAAAGATGGCACCTCTGACAGTAGCGGCACTCCCTCAGAATTCCGCCTCAATTTTTGTGCTTATATCCCTGGAGCGAGACTTGAGCCCACAGCCATCAGATTGAACAATTGTCACAGAATCACTGAGTTGTTACAGTGTAGAAAGAGGCCATTCAGCCTGTCGTGTCTGCACTAGCTCTCTGAATGGGCAACTCACCTAGTGCCATTCTCCTGCCTTCTCCCTGTAACGCTGTACATTCTTCCTTTTCAGATAACGGTCTAATTCCCTTTCAAATACTTCATTTGGACCTGCCTGCACCACACTGTCAGGCAGTCCAGACCTTAACCACTTACTTCCTGAAAAAGTTTTTCCTCATGTCACTTTTGCTTTGTTTACCAATTACTTTAAATCTGTACCCTCTGGTTCTCAAACCTTTCACAAGTGGGAACAGTTTCTCCCTACCTACTCTGTCCAAACCCCTCATGATTTTAATACCTCTATCAACGCTTCTCTCAGCCTTCTCTTCTCCAAGGAAAACAGTCCTAACTTCTCCAATTTATCTTCATAACTGAAATTCCTCATCCCCAGAAGCATTCTTGTGAATCTTTTCTACCCTCTCTTCAATGCCTTCACATCCTTCCTAAATTGGAGTGCCCAGAGCTGCACATAATATTCCAGCTGAGGTCGAACTAGTGTCTTATATAAGTTCAATATAACCTCCTTGCTCTTGTACTCTATGCCCCTATTAATAAAGCCTAGGATACTGTATGCTTTATTAACCGCTCTCTCAACCTGTCCTGTCACTGTCAATGACTTATCCGCATATACACCCAGGTCCCTCTGCTCCTGCACCCGCTTTAGAATTGTATCTTTTATTTAATTTTGTCTCTTCATGGTCTTCCTACCAAAATGAATCACTTCACATTTCTCCACATTGAACTTTATCTGCCACAAGACCACCCATTCCACCAACCTGTCTATGTCCTTTTGAAGTTCGACACTATCCTCCTCCTAGCTCCAAGTTTTGAATCATCCGCAAATTTTGAAATTGTGCCCTGTACACCAAGGTCTAGGTCATTAATATATATCAGGAAAAGCAAGGGTCCCAACGCTGACCCCTGGAGAACTCCACTACGAAGCTCCCTCCAGCCCAAAAAACATCCATTAACCATTACTATCTGTTTCCTGTCACTCAGCCAATTGTGCGTCCATGTTGCTACTGTCCCTTTTATTCCATTAGCTATAACTTTGCTCACAAGTCTGTTGTGTGGCACTGTATCAAACGCCTTTTAAAAATCCATGTACACCACATTAACAGCATTACCCTCATCAACACTCTCTATTACCTCTTCAAAAAACTCCAGCAAGTTAGTTAAATATGATTGTCCCTTAACAAATCCATGTTGGCTCTCCTTAACCCACATTTTTCCACGTGACTGTTAATTTTGTCCCCAATTAATGTTTCTATAAGCTTTCCCACTACCAAAGTTGACTGGCCTGTAGTTCCTGGGCTTACCTTTATACTCTTTTTTGATCAAATGTGTAACATATGCAATTCTCTAGTCCTCTAGAACCATCCCTGAGCCTAAGAAAGACTGGAAAATTATGGCCAATGCCTCCGCAATTTCTACTCTCACTTCCTCAGTATCCTTGGATGCATCTCACCAGATCCTGCAGTTGTGAGCCTCTCTTATACTTCCCAATATTTAACCTGACAATTTAACATTTAAGGACTTTGCAACTGATCAAAGACTGGACATCCAGGGGCATCACTCAGTGTTTGGAGGCTGAATCCTGAGGAGTGGTGGCTAGGTGAGGGGCTGAGTGTAACGACAGTTGCGGGGAAGGGAAGGGACCTGATGGGAAGAGAGGGAAGCAGGACAGAGGGAAGGGACCTTTGCAGATATGCCCATATGCAAGTGTGAATTATGCCAGGGAAGGGAATTTCCAGATGAGGTCACATTGTGCCTAGAAAGCGGCAATTAAACAAAGGTTTAATCGATTAACAGGAAAAGGGGTCCTGAGTTCCCTTACTCATCCATGGCCTGCCTCTGGACCCACCTTCCAAATGGCTTGTTTAATTGAGCAGTAATGAACAAGCTGTGCCAATTCCCAGATAAGGCTGCATACCTTCGAGTTTACCATTGCTAATAGGTCACCAGAGCAGTTACATTTTGAAGAGCAAATATGTGTTTATAGATCTCAGAGCTGCACTTAGCCAGCTAGACCCATCCCACCTCAATACCGACAATCTAATTCGCATTATTTTCCACAAAAGATTGTGCTGATAATTCCAGTTCTCACAGATTAGCCGATCAAAGGGGCCGCAGAAACTTGGCCTCCAGATCGTATTTGAAGTCAGTTGCTCCAAGGGAATCAATTGGCGGCGTTTGAGCCAAGATTCGAGTGCTGTGTTTGCACTGGTGGTGCTGTACATTGGACACCCTCATGAAGGACAACTGAAATGCAAGCCTGGCCTCAGGGAGATTGACAAGTCACTGAAGTCAACCCATGTCACTAATGAATCCAATCAGAAATTCAGGAGAAGCATTGGCCAGAAACTTACCTATGTCGGATGGGCCAGGTGGGAGCAGGCAGTGGTGGGCACGGAGCCAATTGCCACTCGCAATTAATTAATCAAGAAAGAGAAAAATTACTTAGACATGTTCCCTCATGTGACAGCTTCCCTCTCTTCCCATCAGGTCCCTTCCCTTCCCCGCAACTGTTGTTACTCTCAGCCCCTCACCTAGCCACCGCTCCTCAGGATTCAGCCTCCAAACACTGAGCTGGGGCATGTTTGTCAATTTAGCAAAATTTATTTATTGATTTGATTAAACCTTCAGGAAACCTCATCCGACCCATGGATGAGGTTTCCTGAAAAAACACAAAGGCGCCTGGGCTCTTTGCCTGCCCCCCCACCCCCTCCCCACCCCCCCAAACCCCAGCCGCCAACCTTAAGATTGGATGGGCTGTGCTGTTAATTAACTAAATTAATTTTCTAATGGCCTTAATAGGCCTTTGATAGTTCCCACAGAACAAAATATCTAAATGATGCGCGATGACATCGGGACACACGCCCGACATCATCGCGCATCATTTGAGGCACCGGCATATCAGGCCTGCCCCCTCACGCTGTCACTGATATTCTGGCCATCATTTACCCAGAGAGTGGTGAGAATGTGGAACTTGCTACCACAGGGAGTGACTGAGGTGACTAGCCTAGATGCATTAAGGGGAGCACATGAAAGAGAAAGGAATGAAACTCAGTGTTGACGGGTGATATGAAGTAGGATGGGAGGAGGCTTATAGTGGGGCCGAGTGGCCTGTTTCTGTGCTGTGGACATGATGTAATTTGATGCAACAATTTATCAAGTGGAGATGACACAATATCAAGGATACTAAAGTCATTTTACAATTTGAAAGAGTCCATCACTTGCCTTAATGAAAGGTTCAATGCCCTGAAAGATCAGAGATGGAGCGATAGAAAAATGCTTTTCATAGAGGGGCTTATGTCAAGCAGTTACCTCAGGAGGACAGCAGGTTAGGGCTAAAGGGTAGAGGAGTAGAGTGACCTTCCTGTCATTCAGCTTAGACACTGTGAGTGTTAGAAATCTGAAATAAAAATAGAAAACGCTGGAAATGTTCAGCAGGTCAGGCAGCATCTGTGAGAAGAGAAATGGAGTTAACGTTTCGGGTCAGTGACCTTACTGGAACAAGGGAATGTGAGGGGTGTAATACAGGTTTAAAACAAGTACAGAGGCAGGGAAAGTGGGCAGAGAGGGAAGAAGGTGAGGAAATAACAAAAGGGAAAAAAAATCTGTGATAGGGCGGAAGTTGTGGGAGATTTAAAATAAAGTAGAGCATTACCAGCACCGACTTGTGAAAAATCAGGAGCAGTGCTTATGATCTGTACACACTTAAAACCTTTATGCACTCACATGATGTGGGTTCTCACTGGCTAGGCCAGTATTTATTCCCTAATTGCACTTGAGAAGGTGGAGGTGAGCCACCTTCTTGAACCACTGCAGTCCCTGTGGCTCTGTTCGGTAGTGAGTTCCACAATTTTCAGTCAGCCTTGATGAAGTTATGGTCATATACTCCAAGTTAAGACTTAGAGGGGAACTTGCAGGTGGTGGTGTTCCCAAGCATTTGCGCCCTTGCCCTTATAGGTGGTAGAGGTCATGTGTTTGGGTGGTGCTGTCAAAAAAGACTCGGTGAGTTGCTGCAGTGCATCCTACAGATGGTACAGGTTATTGCCATGTTGTGCCGCTGGTGGAGGGAGTGAATATTTAAGGTAGTGGATGCCATTCAAACAGGTTTATCTCATCACAAAAACAAAAGTACCTGGAAAAACTCAGCAAGTCTGGCAGCATCTGCGGAGAGGAACACAGTTAACATTTCAAGTCCATATGACTCTTCAACAGAACTGAGGAACAGTTCAACAGTTCTGCTGAAGAGTCATAGGGACTCGAAACATTAACTGTGTTCCTCTCTGCAGATACTGCCAGACCTGCTGAGTTTTTCCAGGTATTTTTGTTTTTGTTTTGGATTTCTAGTATCCGCAGTTTTTTGCTTTTATCTTAGGTTTATCTCATCCTTGTTTTCAAATGCCTCTGTGGCCTCCTGGGTTCCTTTCTCTGCAATCGCCTCGAGCCCCACAACTCCCTGAGATCTCTGCACTCATCTAATTCTGGCCTTGAACATCCCCAATTTTAACTGCTTCACAATTAGTGGCTGTGCATTTAGTCTGAGTCCCAAGCTCTGGAATTCCCTCCCTAAATCTCTCCACCTCTCTATCTTGCTTCCTTCATTTTAGACCCTCTTAAAAAAATCTACTTTTTGACTAAACTTTTGGTCATCTGACTTAATATCTCCTGAAGTGGCTCGGTGTTATATTTTGTTTTATAATGCTCCTATGAAGCACCTTGGGGCATTTTATTAATACTAAAGGCATTATATAAATATAAATTGTTGTTGTTGTTGTTGTTGCTTTGTCTTGGATGGTGTTGAGCTCCCTGAGTGTTGTTGGAGCTACATTCATCCAGACCAGTAGAGATTACTCCATCACACTCCTGACTTGTTGCCTGTCACATTTTCAAGCACTGACAAAATTTCGCCGATCTGAAACTTTTAACTCTTGTTCCTGTCTCCACAGACGCTGTCTGACCTGCTGTGTGTTTTCAGCATTCTCTGTATTTATTTCTGATGTCCTGTTTAATGACCTTGCTAGTTGTGTACAAACTATGATAAGGTAGATTCCATGGAAGGTACAAACTTGGTGGGCTTTCTGCCATTCCATAGATAATATATGTTAATAAAATGTACCAATGTGCACAAACAAAAGCAGCCACAGATGTGATAGAATGAGCAGTGCCCTTGATTTTCCACAGTGCTTATCTTGACAATGTGATAATGAAGTTGGATAAGGAATTAAAAGAGTGACAATGGACTTTGTGTGTTTGCCGTCAACCAAGAATTGGCTTTGTGCTCCTGTCATGTAAACTTTCCTTAACTTGGCAAGCTCACTTGAACACCTGCAACCATTATCACCTAAATTCCACATAGCACAGATATAATAAACATTGTAAAATTAAGTTCCATGATGTATTGTGCTTTTATTAAACTTTGACTGATATGGACTGAGTTATTGACACCATATTTTGTATCAATAGCCTCATATCTATCACCTGAAACTTGAATCATCTCACTCCAGTTTTGTTGATGTGCTGCCTTGTTATTTAATATATGATCACACCTCAGCCAGCCAACGTCCAAGTATTACAGGTTTTCCTGCAATACGCCACATGGTGACTAATGGGCGGGAGGCTGCATTTGGCTGACTCACCTGGGAATGGTATGGTGGTGCAAGATATAGGGAGGGAGGGGGACAGTGTCAAAGGAAGCCAGACCACTTTGGTGTTCAGCACCAATGGCTGTCAGTCTGAGTGACAGATGTCAAAAGGAGATGTGGGAGAGTAACAATTAGCGTATAAGAAATCTCATTGGTTGTGGGATAACATCCAACCTTTGCTCCCTACCATCCCTGCATCATCAACAACAACTTGCATTCATATAGAGCCTTCGATGTGGTAAAATGTCCCAAGGTGCTTCAGAAGAACATTGTTAAACACAATTCAACACCAGATCACGTTAGGACAGTGACCAGAAGTTTTGTCAAAGAGGTAGGTTTTAAGGAGGCTCTTAATGGAGGAGAGAGAAGTGGTGAGGCAGAGAAGAGGAGGAATGCCAGAGCTTAGGGCTTAGGCAGCTGAAGGCACAGCATTCAATGGAGGGATGAACATGTGGAATGTGCAAGAGACAGAGATCTCGGAGGACTGTAGGGCTGAAGCAGGTTCCAGAGAAAGAGGTGTAACTCAGCACAGAGCATAACATTGTATTCATCGCTTTCTTCTAGCAGAAAAACCTCTCTAGCCTCTAACTTATTTCCTCATTCTGACAAAACATTTCTCGTCTCTCTCTGTTTTGTTAATATCATTATGACTGCTGCCTTGCCTCTTCTGTCCATCTTAAACTTTAAATATATAAAGAGAGAGTGACACTGGAAGAACTCCTTGAAAATCTTCTATTATGTGCACCAGAACAAGTAGATAAGGCCTCGGTTTAATATCTAACCTAATCAATGGCATTCCCAACAATGCAGCATTCCTTCTGTACTGCGCTCAAGTCTCAATGTATGCACAAGTCCTGAAATGGGGCTTGAATCCAGAATTTTCTGGATCAGTGGCAAACAACCAACACACGACTAGTTCGTTGTTCTCGTTACATCTCAATTGTGTTGAGATCAATTTTCGCCTATTCTTGCTATTTCTTAAACAATATCTCCAAATTGTGAACACTTTACCTCTCCTGGCCTTCCTTTACTCTTGCAATCTATAACAGTTTAAAACACAGTAACCTCCTGATCTATAAGCTCTTACTTTCGCCATATTTCTGATCCTTCTCTTTTCCATTTTGACCGTCACCTAAGCGATGGAATTTAACTCCTCACAGAGGTTTCTCACTTAAAAAATCACAACCACAATTTCCATTTTTTGATCACTGCTTGTCTCCAGTGATCCATGCCCACTGGTACTTTGAGTATGCTTAGCCTGATGTAGCATTTGAATATACTATGCTACTTGATGGCTATTATTAGTAAGTCAAATGCAATCTATGGTTCCCAATGCAGCAGCCCCAAGGATCATTTAATTAATTTTTGTTAACAAGGGGGCTTAATACTTGTCTGTAACAACTATGGTTCTGTGGGAAGTGCTCTCATCTCTGAGTAAAAGTATTGTGTGCTCAAGGGACACTCCAGAGGCTTGAGCACAAAAATGTAGGCTAACACTCTGATGCAGCGCAGAGGGAGTGCTGTACTCTCCGATCTGCCATTTTTTGGATGTACTGTTAAACCAAGGCCCCATCTGGTCTCTCGGGTGAATGTAAAAGATCCTACAGCACCATTTTAATGAAAAGCAGGAGAGTTATCCCTGATGCCTAGAGCCAATACTTATCCCTCAATTAACATCACTAGGACGTGTCTCCAGGTGGCGCCTTGGTTTATAACTTCATGTAATAGAAGGCACATCTGGTAGTGCAACACTCCCTCTGTACTGCACATCACTAAAATATGGCTCAGTTTGTAGTCTCTTATCATTACCACACTGCTGTTCGTGAGAGCTTGCTATGGGCAAATTGGCTGCTGTGTTTCCTACATTACGAAAGTGACAACATTTCAAAATATGCCTCATTGGCTGTCAAGCATTTTGTGACGTCTTGCGAAAGGTGCTGTATAAATACAAATCTTTAGTTTTATAAGGGGAGAGAGGGAATAAACTACATTCCTACTCCAAGCACCAGATGCCAGCGCTAGACCTCCCAGCTCAGGTGTAACACTGTAGTATAGGGTCCTTCAACTCTACCCCAATAACATACCTTACTTAGCCTCAGAATGGCACCCACTTCCTGGAACAGTGCGACATTTTTCCAATTTCCACAACTCAGGAATGCTGTGTCATCTCTCAGCGATACACCAAGTTAGTGTCAAGTCATGGGCAGTTTTGTACTTTGACCTGTTGTCTCCCTAGCAACGGTTTTGAAACTGCCCAAACTCATTAAGTACACATGAGCCACTTGAGACCAAGACAGTGATGCATAAACACTTGAAGAAGATTTAATTTCAAGGACGTGGGAAAAGAGCTGGGGAGCGGGGTTAACTCGATTGCTCTTCAGAAGAGCCAGTACAGGTTCGATGGGATGAATGTCCTCATGCTGTGCTGTATTATTCAACCATTCTATATGAGCTTTACGCCATTTGTCAGGGCTGGTTTTCAAAAATTGTCCCTTCCTACAATTACCAGGTTGCTCTAATGCTAGGTGGAAAGAAATCTCAGTGACTGGAAACCTCCGTAACAGTAATTAATGAAAAGAAAGACTTGCATTTATATAACACCTTTCATAACTTCAAAGCAATTCTGGACTTATTGAAGTGAAGCCTTTACTGTAATGTAGAGAAACCTGGCAGCCAATAGCACATAGCAAGCTCCCACAGACAGCAATGTGATGATGATCAGACAACTTTCTTTAACAATGTTGGTTGAGGGAGGAACATTGACCAGGACACTGGGAGGAACTCCCCTGCAGAGCACAACAGGGCATCTTTTGGGGCTACTTTTTTTTTATATTCATTCTTGGGATGTGGGCATTGCTGGCTGGGCCAGCATTTATTGCCCATCACTAATTGCCCTTGAGAAGGTGTTGGTGAGCTGCCTTCTTAATTTGCTACAGTCCTTTTGATGTAGGTAAACCCACAGTGCTGTTAGGGAGGGAGTTCCAGGATTTTGACCCTGTGACAGTGAAGGAAAAGCAATATAATTCCAAGTCTCAGGATGATGAGCAGCTTTGGAGGGGAACTTCCAGGTGCTGGGTTCCCATGTGTCTGCCCGCCCTTGTCCTTCTAGATGGTAGCGGTTGTGGGTTTGGAAGGTGCTGTCTAAGGAGTCTTGGTGAATTCCTGCAGTGCATCTTGTAGATGGTACACACTGCTGCTACTGTGCATCGGTGGTGGAGGGAGTGAATGTTTGTGGCTTGGGTGTCAATCAAGCGGGCTGCTTTGTCCTGGACGATGTCAAGCTTTTTGAGTTTTGTTGGAGCTGCATTCATCCATTTAACCCATTCTTAACTTCTTGGAATGAGGCTTGGGTAGGTAACTAACTACCCTAGGATTAGCTCAATGTTGACATCTCTGCATCCAATGGTACCTGCAGTCCTCCCTCTTTCCCATTTTCCTGCAATTAAACACATACGCAATCTTATGGAAACCAAAGGAAGCTGGCCAGAGTTTAAAAAATCCATTACCACTTGCGACATCCACTGCAAGACTCATCCTGACCTGTAATTTACTGTCCTTATAAAATATGCACAATGTTATAAATATTTAATTTTGAAAAGTACAAGACGTTTTCTGCCAGATGACTTCATGTTGCATTTCTGGAACAGGATTAGTTGCAGAGGACTAGAGTCACTCCATAACCTGGAAGCTCTAGTGTGCAATATTAGCAGGAACCTACCCATCTGACTTTCCTTTGTTTCCTGTTTTAACAAAGGAATGTCACTACACTGACATAGCAGACAAGGTAAAGTAAAAAAGAGGGAAAGGTGCTGCATTTAAATAGCGCCTTTCACCACCACAGGATGCTCCAAAGGACTTTACAGCCAATGAAGTGCTTTTGAAGTTCGGTCACTGTAATGAAGGAAACTTGGCAGCCAATTTACACATAGTAAAATCCCACAAACAGTAATCTGACAATGGCCACATTTTATGAATCTTGGTTGAGGGATAAACATTGTCCCAGGGCATTGCAGAGAACTCCCTTGCTCATCTTCGCAATAGTGGTACCCGGGGTAATTTATGTCCACCCGAGAGGGCAGACAGGGCCTTGGATTAATGTCTCATCCAAAAGGCAACATATCAGACCGGGATTTTCCTGACACGTTCCAAAGTGAGAAATTTTTCGCAAATGATAATTGATTATCATTTATATAAAACTGCAACTTTAGCTATTCCGCACATTTTAAATCGAACATATGTGGATCGCTAAGGGCCAGTTTTTGAAAAAAATAGAATGTCCGGATAACACACGCGCCATTATTAAGGTGCAAATCAGCCGATAACTTGTAGCTCGGAGGATACACCCCGTGTATTGGAGATCGTCACAGGTTGCTGGATAATTGGTGCTGCTCCATCGTTGGATTTGTGAACACATTACCTTGTGTTAAAGTGCCCCGTGATTTTCCTGAAGACATTGCAACAGGGGCATCCGTTATGTCTCAAACCCATTGGGCAGAATTTGGCGCCCCGCTGGTGGGCGCATGCCCGACCCGATCAGGGGTAAAATCGTGCAACAGGACACGAGTGTCCCAGCGTCATCACGCACTTACATGGGCATTTCGCTCGGCCCGGGCGCGTGCAGAAGTCAAAAGCGCGCCCACCAACAATTAAGAGGGCCATTAAGCCCATTAACAGCGCAATTGTTTCTGATCTTTCACCGCCCGTCCAACCTCACGGTTGGCGGATGGGTGAATCGGCCAGGCAGGCTTTCACACGTTTCATCGAACCTCGTCCAAAGGCGGGGTGAAATTTCCGTGACGAAACAAAACAAAGATAGATGTCTGCGGACGGCATGTTCATCAGCTATATTTTCAGGTGATCGCATGGACACTTTTTTTTTGCAGCTTTTAAACCCTTTATTTTAGCTTTCTCAGCTGAGTGCCTTCAGGGAGCTTTCTCACAGCGCTCACCCGCGTCCATGGAAACATCGTCGCCCACCCTCTTCCTGCCCCCACCCCAGCAGCGCTGAGATTGTCAGTGGGCGTTTCACGGTGACTCGCCTTTAATTGCCCAACCAGCGTGAAATCGCAGCCGGTGGCCTTTTTACCGTCCACTCCTGGGCCCACCAATCGTACCAAAGGTAAAATTCAGGCCATCAACATGATATTTGTTAATGACTGACGATCAACATCTCCAACCCAGAAAGCAACCGCGGAGCCTTATTCCAACAGACCTTAGGAGAATTTTTAGAAGAATTATTACCTTCTCTTTCTGTCCCTTTTCTCACTCTCTCTTAATCCTATACTTTTCCCTCTCTTAATTTCACTTCCTGTCCTTGACTTGACATTACATTTGTCCACTCTAATTTACCCCCCTTTTCTGTCCTTTCTCTATTTATTTTTCAATCCTTGGATCTCACTGCTTTAAGGAACCAAATTGATTGTGCTGTTACAAAATATAAAAGCAAAATGCTGTGGATGCTGGAAATCTGAACTAAAAACAGGAAATGCTGGAAAAACTCAGCAGGTCCTGCAGCGTCTGTGGAGAGAGAAACAGAGTTAACATTTCGAGTCCATATGACACTTCTCCAAAGCCGCTCTGAAGAAGGGTCACACGGACTGGAAATGTTAACCCTGCTTCTCTCTCCACAGTTGCTGCTGGGCCTGCTGAGTTTTTTCCAGCATTTCCAGTTTTGATCAGGCTGTCGCTCGGCAAGGTCCCAGACACCCTATGGCCCATCACCAGGTCACACCTCCAGCAAAAAACTGTGGATGCTGGAAATCCAAAACAAAAAATAAAAAATAAAAAATACCTGGAAAAAGTTTTTCCAGGTATTTTTTATTTTTTGTTTTGGATTTCCAGCATCCGCAGTTTTTTATTTTTATCTTTGTGCTTAATTGACTGCCACTTCTCTTCAAGAAATGCCTACCTTGAAGAAGTTTTGTTCTACTCTCCGTCAGGATCGCCTCCTATCACTTGCTTGTCCCAACAACCACCCCCCAACTTCTCTCTCCCCCCCCGCCTTAAACCAGCTTATATTTCACCGCTCTCCTATTTTTACTTAGTTCTGTTGAAGGGTCATGAGGACTCGAAACGTCAACTGTGTTCCTCTCCGCCAATGCTGCCAGACCTGCTGAGTTTTTCTAGGTTTTTTTTATTTTTTATTTTTTGTTTCACACCTCCAGAAACTTTGTAGCAATAAAAAACTTATTTCTCACTCCACAAACTTCAGTAAAAAGCAGGTTTTCTGGTTATTATGCAGGTTTCCTGCTGAATGGGAGATTGAACTTGCTGCTGTGGTGAATGCCCCATTTTATGCAAAAAAATCCATTTGCTGAGAATGAGGCGAATAATTCAAACATGTGAACATTCACATTCGCAATTTGACCGAAAATCAGTTGGCAAAAAAAAAGGGGTTTTCTCAAAATGGTGCTTGAAGAGTGCATGACCAAAATCAGCTCTTAGTCACAGCAAAAGGAAGAGGGGTTCGCAATCAATTCCTTTCATCTTCAGAACTTATACATTTGCTCAGCTGTAAAACTGCTCAAAATCGGGTGCGGAAGAAACTAGCCGCTTTCTGATGGAGAGATGGTGAAAAAGATTATGTGATGGTCATGGACACTTCACTGGGGAACTACGAGCCAAAAATTAGAAAAGATGTTATGCAGAATTTGACGGTACAGAGACAGGCCATTTGACCTAACTGGTCCATGCTGGTGCTTGTGATCCACATGAACCTCCTCCCACCCTTATTCAACTACTGCTATCAGCATGTCCTTCTATTTCTTTCTCGAGCCCTTATCTAGCTTCCCTTTAGATGCATCTATAATAGGTTGAGGAAGAAGTTGAGGCATTAGACAGTTTTGCATCATTTGTTTAATTTGCCTGGCAACATCAAATCTCAGTTGAGAGTAGAGCTGAAAGGTTCTCTTGCGTTTTCACTTGCACTTGATGAATCCTCAGCCATTTGCAGCTCTATTTGGTTAGTGTCATAGACTTACATAGAATTTACAGCACAGGTAGACTATCTGGGTCAAACAGTCCATGTCAGCATTTGTGCTCTGCTCATGGCTCTTCCCATTCTTCCTAATCTACATCTAACATCATAACTCTCCATTCCCGTCTCTCTCATGTGTTTATCTAGCTTCCCTTTATATCTTTACTTTTCACCTTAATTATTCTATGTGGGCACACATGATTATGCAGAGGTCTTGAGGTGCAGTGGGTATATCCCTATCTCTGAGCCAGAAGCTCCAGGTTCAGGTCCCACTCCAGGGTTTGATGACCATGGAAGGTGTATTCATAATGTGGTCAAGAATCAACCTGTAAATCCTTCATGTATGCCTATGACAGATGATACAAGTGGGTGAGTCTCCTTGTCAGCCGTGCTGGAAGTGAAGTGGCACCCTTCAGGCTATAGCCTCTGGCAACAGGCTAGCAACCTGTTCCAGGCAAAACTAGCTGTGGAAACTGACATTAAGTATATGTGCTTTGTTTACCAGAAGTTTACACTGGCGGGATTTTTTGATCCCGTCAAAGTCAATGAAATTCTGAATGGTTTGCCGCATTTTATGGCCTCATCCCCATCACAATGGGGCCGTAAAATTCCACCCTCTATGTGGTAATGAGTCACTCTCTGGGTAAAGAAGTTTCTTCTGAATTCCCTATTGGATCCATCTCTCGGTGACTATCTTATATTGATGGTCTCCAGTTATGCTCTTCCCTAAAGAGGAAATATTCTCTCTCTATCCACTCTATCAAAACCTTCCATAATTTTAAGGACCTCTGTTGTTTTCTCTTTCCTATTGCATTTTCTCTTTCAAGAGAAAAGAGAGCTAGCCTGTTCATCCCTTCAGGATAGGTATAACCTTCAGTTCTGGTATCACCCTTGTAAATCTTCTCTGCACCTTCTCAAGTGCCTTTATATCCTTTCTATAATACGGCAACCAGAATGGTACACAGTATTCCAAGTGTAGTCTAACCAAGATTCGAATTAGGTTTAGAACAACCTCACTACTTTTCAAATCAATCCTTCTAGAAATAAAGCTGTAAACAAACTGTAAACTATTACCCACTGATGGGTTTGTGTTTTTGAGTATCAGACCCCTTTGTTCTGCTACAGCATCCAGATTCTTACTTTCCAAATACTATGTAACCTTCTTATCTTTCTTACCAAAATGTAATACCTCATACTTATCTGAGTTAAAATTCATTTTCTCTGGCTATGATTTATTAAGCAATTCCTTGAATAGTGTTAAGAGCTGTTGTATTTACAGAATTAAAAGGCTGCACACAAGGGCCTGATGCCATTGCCAATCTTGTCATAGAAAATTTTGAGCAGGACTCGGGCAATCAAGTCTCAGTCACCACTGATGGTGCCTATCAAGTGAAGCTCTGACCTTTCATCAGCACAGCTGAAAAGAGATCTCTGAATAAGGTCACGGAGTACACAGTTAGTCGCTGGACTCCTTCGCTGTGTAATTCTCCAAGACAGCCTTCACACTCAGGGTGGCAGCTGATGATGAGTTTGAAATTGTTGGAAAGGTCGCCATTTTGAGGTGACCGCTAAATCATCGTCAGCTTGTCAAGCTGCTGAAATAGATCATTGCCCCTTATTTTAAAATTCTCATCCCTGTTTTCAAGCGGGTCCATGGCCACATCCCTCCCTGTCTCTCTTTCTCCTTCTCCAGCTCTACAGTCCTCCGAGATCTCTGCATTCCTCCAATTCTTGCCTCTTGTGCATCCCTGACTTTCTTTGCCCCACTATTAATGGTCATGCCTTCATTTGACTAAGCTCTGGAATTCCTTCCTAAACCTCTCTGCCTCACTACCTCTCTCCCTCCTCCCTTAAGATGCTTGAATAAAACTATCTCTTTGACCATGCTTTTGGTCATTTGGCCTAACTTCTCCTTATGGACCTTAGCATCAAATTTTGTTTGATATTGGCTCCTGTGAAGCACCTTGAGATGTTTTACTGCGTTATAGGTGCTATTAAATGCAGGCTGTTGACATTATAGACACCAATCCTTAAGGGGATGTCCTTGTGATCTCATTATTCTTTAATGATCATAAACTCTTTTACAAAACCTCTCCTAATTCTGCTGCAATGACATAAATTGTGTTGTAAGGCATCGTAACGTCACTTGCTTATCGTGATGAAAATGGCGAGTGGTTCTCCCCAAGCATTACTTGCCAAACAAAGGAATTATTTTTCTAAAATCTTTCCTATATAAATAGTTTGATGCATTACAGCTGTTTAATTCACCTTTTAACAGACTGCTGATGATTAGTTTGGTAATACATCACTTACTAGGAATGGACTGATGGTGGTGCAATGGTAATGTCCCTGAACCAAAGACCCAGGCTAATGTTTTAGTGACAAGGGTTCAAATCCCACCAGAGCAGTTAGTGGAGTTTAAATTAAATTAATACATGTGGGATTGTAATTGTATAAAAACATTTGTCTCTTTCTAAGAACAGTAAGGAGAAAAGACAGATTAATTTTCCAAGTACAGATTCCTCATCAGAATTAAGTTCTGAATAATGGTCTACACTCAAAACTGTTCACCTGCCCTTTCTCTATTAGCTGCTGTGTATTTCCAGAGTTTTATGCTTTGTTTCACAATATCATTTTGTTGGTCAAACTATTGATTCAGGTTGTTACTGATAAGAGGTAAATCAGGGAGATGAAAGAAAGATCTTGTGAGAAAGTCACAGAATGAGAAATGGATATTTAGTTCATCAATCCGACTCCTTCCACAGCTCATGTCCAATATATTCTATCACAGACTCTACCCACCCATTTAATCTAGTTTTACAGTCCATGTACAAGTTACCTTGCCCTAGACTGCATCTACCCATTTAATCTCCTTCTACTGTCCATATACCATCTAACCTACAGTCACAATGTCACAGAAGGAGGCCCACTGAGTCCATGCTGGCTCTCTGTAGACCATCCAATCAGTCGCATTGCCCTGCTTGGTCTACAGAGCTTTGCAAGTTTATTTCTATCAAATGCGCACACCATTTCCTTTTTAAATCATTCATTGGCTCCACTTCCAGCACCCTCATAGGCAGCAGGTTCCAGATCATTACCGCTCACTGTGTAAAAAAGTTCTTCCTTACAGTCCACCCTACATTTCATGATCAAAGCCTTAAATCTGTGTCCCTAGACCTAACTAATGGGAATAGCTTTTCTTTGCCTACCTTATCTAAACCTGCCATAATCTTGTCCCCCTCTATCAAATCTCCCCTCCATCTCCTTTGCTCCAAGGAGAACAATCCCAGCTTCTCCAACCTAACCTTGTAACTAAAATACCCCATCCCTGGAACCTTTCCCTTTGCAGATACAAATGGGTGGGGCAGGTGAGTTTTCACAATCATATTGGATAGAAAGCATTTCAGATCATCCTTAGGTCATGGATAAAGCATGGTAAATAACCTAAAACAAGAGATTACCCCACACACTGGTTGTGGAAAAGCCCTATGATGGACTGTATCCCACTCCCGTAATCTCCGGAAGAAAATATTTTCTAATGGTTGTAACTCTGGAATATTTATCTGTCTTCAGACCTCTATAATTAGAGACTGGTCTGTCACACTCACACAGATAACATTTTCATGGTCCCAGCAGCACAGGAACCATTGTTCTCAATAGAGCACTGAATTATTTGTGCCTCTAACTATTCTGTAATCTTTGATCCCACTCATAATAACATCTAAATCCATTCCCTTTCAAAGAGGCTAACAGTTTCTTCTGCTGCAGATATTCACTATTCTTTAGGGAAACATAATTGTCCAAACTCCAATTTGTATTGTGCAGTTGAAGCTGTAATGGAAACATTCAGGTATTAGAAGTGCTGTATCTCTTGGTTAGCCATGTGCCTTCAACTTAAAGGGTTGTGTGTTACAAACCTCCGGCCCAAAACTAGAACACATGATCCAGGCTGACGCTTGTCAGTGCCAAGGGAGTAAGCGCTGTATTGTTGGAGGTCCCATCCTTCAGTTAAAAAGACTTACATATATAAATATATTATACTTATATAGCTTCTTCCATGACCTCAGGATGATCTGAAATGCTTTCTATCCAATATGATTGTGAAAACGCACCTGCCCCACCCATCTGTATCTGCAAAGGGAAAGGATGGGCTAATCTATTGGGTGCACAACTCTTCACTTTGATGAAGGGAAACAGAAATAGGACTAGGCAATTCAGCACCGAGAGCCTGTTCCACCTACTGGCTAAAGCAAATTGTCAAGCCTGGCTTGGTGGGTACTATTCTTCACTCTGAGTCAGAAGGTTGTGGGGTCAGATCCAGAGATTCGACTATACCAACCTGGGCTGGCCAATGTGGTACTGTGGGAGTGCTGCACTGTTGGAGGATGAGATGTTAAACTAAGGCTCTGCTTGCCCTTTTAGGTAGCTATGAAAGGTACCACAGCAGTGCTTTGAGGAAAAGCAGCAGAATTTTCTCTGGCGCCCTGGCTGATATTTCTCTCTCAAAAATAATTATTTCATTGCCATTTGCAAATTCGCTGCTGCATTTCCTGTCATGTTTTTATCATGATATAAAGGCTCATAAGGGATATAAATCACTCATAAGGGATTGTGCAAACACATTGTTGGTTCATTTATTTAGACTAGATACAGGAGAACAGTGATACAAGGATAAAAAGGCTGATGACATCAGCAAGATGGCTGTGTTCAGCTCACAGGTCAAAGTGAGACTGAGGCTGGATCACATGACCCACTTCCCTTGACATGCTTGACAGCATTTCCTACATTACAACATTGACTACGTTTCAATATTATTTCATTGGCTGTAAAACACATTAGGACATCATGAGGTTGTGAAAAGTGCTTTATTAAATGCAAGTTCATTTTCATTCATGGCAATCAGGAATAACTGGCCTCCAGTTAGGAGTCAGTGCAGCAATTAAACATAGAAAAGCATAGCAAAAGAAGGTCTTGATTTGAGCATCATCCACCTGGGATATAAGAACAGGAGTTGGTCATTCAATCCCCCTCCACCCTGCTCCACCATTTAGTTAGATCATGGCAAATCTGTATCTTAACTACATTTATCCACTTTGGACCCATTATGAGAATTTAAAATGCTGACATCTCCAAAACATTGCCCTGCAAGACTCAAAAGGAAACTTGATGAAAATAAACTTGCAGGGCTATGAGGATAGAGCGGAGGAATGGGACTGACTAGATTTGCTGGACAAAGAGCTGGCACAGATTTGATGGGCCAAATTGCCTCCTTCTGTGCTGTAATGACTCTATGACATGGGATTGCTATCAACTCCTTCCTGTAAGTCAAAGAGGTACATTTTTTTTTTAATGTTGGTCACTTATTTAGTGAATCTGTCCCAGAAATGGCTAATAATAGAACCTGGACCCTCTGTTAGAGGGTCTGTATGGATACAGCTATGTGTTTGCCATCTGCTGTTCAGGAACACTTGTATTTTACCTCCATTCAGATATAGCCAACCGTTCACCCCAGTACCTGAGACAGCGTTCTGCCATGTCTACTCTCTGTGGCCTATCTAAGAAACTTGGAGTGGTAGAGTAAAGGTGATTTCCATGCTGTTTCTCCCTCCCTCCTTAAAGGAACATTCATAACATCCATTTGGCATCCAGCTGGAGAGTCTCATGGAAGGAATCACACACAGATCCCTGCATCCCAATTATGTTGAAACCAAGATTAATCGAATCATCTTCTGCTCATTACATCTGTTTCTCAAAACTTTGGGGTAGCGCTATGGGTCCCCTTCCTCCTCCAACATTTATAGCCTTTGATGTCAATGAAACATCACTCTGCCATTTACCTCACTCTCTTTCCCCTCTTCTTTTCAGCCTCAGGCACGATCTACAATAATTTGGATATACTGAGTGCACTTAATATGGTAGAATGTCCCAAGGCACCTTATCTGAAGGGTTGGACCAGGAGGGTGGGGGGAGGGGAGTTGTGGGGTGGGGCGGGGGGGGGGGGGGGGGGGGGTGGATGGTGGATGGAGTTGGTAGGAGAATACTTGGAGGTACTGCAGGGGTATGAAGTCCCAGGCAAAGAGACAGGGTTTTGAGGAGAGTTGTGTAGCTGGTGAAAGGAGTACCAGCTTAGGAAGAGAATACAAGTGTGCATGGATAAGATTGCCAGGTTCTGGGCATTAGTGAATTGTTTAAGTTGTTACAAAGTAGAAACATCTTTGATGCCAGTCCATATGTTATCAGCTGCACTGGATTTCACAACATGCCATAGTCAGTTTCGGACTACAGTCTCTGCATTAGAAACCCAGCTGGCTTATTAATAAACACATGAAGTGTTTGACTGGAGGCTCCTTATCTCAGGTGGAATTTAATCAGAGTTCCTGCTTGAATTTACTGCACTTTGTACAAGAGACCATAACCCCTAAATACTCACTCCTCATCTCAACAAGATCAATATTTTCTTTCAATCCTCCCCATTGCATTCCCCTCTCCCCTCCACCACCTTCCCGAAGGCAAATGATGATGGATAATAAATGCAACATGTCAGTGTCACTCAAGTGCCAAGAATGAATGGTAAACACTCTGTAGAAGCTACAAAGCTGCTGTTGTGATCACAAAGCGGTTAACAGCGCCCGCAATCATTACAATAAATTCTTTCTGATTAAAAGTGTAAAAATATTCCTTGATGGTGTTGGCGATAGTGAAGCAATTTACACCTGGCTTTTTGATGTGTGTCCGCACTAACCCATTTAAGGAAGGAACTGATAATGTCTGTGCATGGTTACTTCGTCACTTGTACTTTAGCCAGAACTGATGTGGAGCGCATTCCAATGACATTAATTGAGGAACAAAATCCATTCACGTCAAAGCTTCTCATCCAAGATGTTTCAAGGTGAGTAACACAAGTCCTGTGCTACCTCAGGTTATACTTATTCCTCCTGCACATGTACTGCAATGTAAGTACATGTGTCACAGAGTTATACTACTAGAGGTATATACCATCCACCACTTCCCATTTACTCTGCTGTTTAACATACTTGCTCCCAGTGCAAACTTGGAAGTTTAGATATATGCCTCAATCAACATTACTTAAAAAAAACAGGATAATCCCATCATTTATCATCATTACTGACTGGGGAGCTTGCCGCTCACAATTTGAGCTTTAAAATTATGCTTCAAAAGTATTTCCTCAGTTGTAAAGTGCTTTGGGCCATTTTGAGGCTGTGAAAGGCACTAAATAAATTCAATTTCCATTATTTCTTTCTCTTTTTAAATATGGGGCTTTTGTCCCCTGGGAACCTCTGAAACATTCACATGCACAAGTTAGCACAGGAAATATAATTGTTCACTTGTGAGTTTGTCTAACAGGATCATTCAGTACCAGTTGGAAAATAGGCCCGATAGATAATTGGCTCTTAATCTGATGCAAATTCAGAGAATAGACCGGTTGCTTGTGCTGGACAGTTTTGTCAGTTTTTAAACTCATGTCTTGTAACTCACAAGACTCTAACGAGCATTACTACAGCAACAACTTTGCTGTTAAATAGCACCTTCATTGTAGTAAAGCGTCCTGAGGAGTGATGATCGACACCTTTTTTTAATTCTTTCATGGGGATGTGGGTGTCGTTGGCAGGGCCAGCATTTGTTGCCCATCCCCAACTTGCCTTTATCTGAGTGGCTTGCTCGGCTGTTAACAGAGGGCACTTAAGACTGTGTGCCTGGAGTCACATGTAGGCCAGACCAGGTAAGGATGGCAGATTTCCTTTCCTGAGGGATATCAGTGAACTAGATGGGCCTTTACAACAATCACCATAGCTTTCAACTGCAGATTCATTCATTAAATTGAAGTTCTGCCAGCTGCCATGGTGGGATTTGAACCCATGTCTTAAGTGCCCTCTGAAATAGCCAAGCAAGACATGAACCCATGTGCCCAGAGAACTGGCCTTGTACGCTGGACCACTAGCTCAGTGGCACTATCACCACACCACCATCTCCCTTTGCCCTGGAGGGAATGTTCACTGGGATGGTTTCCGGGATGAGAGGATTGTCCTTTATGGAGAGATTGAGTGGACTGGACCTATATTCCCTGGAATTTAGAAGAATGAGTGGTAGTCTCATTGGGACATATACAGTGGAATTTTACGACAGCAGGATTTTATGGTCCTGCCAAAGTCAATGGAGTTTAGAATGGCTCGCCGCATTTTACGGTCCTGTCTCTGCCATAAACTTCCGGCCATAAAATTCTTACGGGGCTTGATGGAATAGAGAGCTTCTTTCCCCTGGCTGGGGGATCTAGAATGTGGGGGCACAGCCTCAGCATGAGGGGCCGGACATTTCGGACTGAGATGAGGAGAAATTTCTTCGCTCAAAGGCGGGTGAATCTTTGGAATCCTCTACTCCAGAGAGCTGTGTACACTCTATCATTGGGTGTATTCAAGACTGAGGACAATATTTTTTTTGGATACTAAGGGAATAGAAGAAAATGGGGAATAATGAGGGAAAGTGAAGTTGTGGTAGTAGATCAGCCATGAACCTAATGAATGGCAGAGCAGTTTTGAGGGGCCAAATGGTCTTTTTATGCCCCTATTTCATATGTTCTTAAAAATTTCATAGAAAATCACAAAAGGAAATAATAGGATATGTGATCTAAACTGTGGTCAAGGAGGTAAGTTTTAGGGAGTGTCTTACAGGAGGAGAGAGGTTCTACACTAATATTACAGTATTGAAAGGAGACAGTGAAAGGGTAGGAACATAGGAGCAGGAGTAGGCTATTCAGCCCATCGAGCCTGCTCCACCATTCAACATGATCATGGCTGATCATCCACTTCATTGCCTTTTTCCCCACACTATCCCCATATTCCTCTCTGTCATTGGCATTTAGAAATCTGTAAATCTCTACTTTAAGCATACTCAGTGACTGAGCTTTCACAGCCCTCTGGGGTAGAGAATTTCAAAGATTCACAACCCTCTGAGTCAAACAATTTCTCCTCGTCGTGGTCATAAGTCCTTTACTTTGAAATTGTGCCCCCTGGTTCAAGATTCCCCAGCCAGGAGAAATATCTTACTTGCATCTACCCTGTCTATCTCTTTAAGTATTTTGTAGGTTTCAATGAGATCACATCTCATTCTTCGAAACTCTAGAGAATACAGGCCAAGTTTCCCAATCCCTCTTCATAGGACAGTCCTGTCATCCCCTGAACAAGTCTAGCAGACCTCCATTGCAACCCCTCTATGGCAATAATATCCTTTTTAAGATAAGGGGACCAAAACGGTACACAGTACTCCTGGTGTGTGGTCTAACCAAGGTTCTACACAATTGAAGCAAGACTTCACTACACTTGTATTACAATATTGCTATTTTAATTCCACTGGTTGTTCCCTCTCCTGCCCTACCATCCTCTGCTCTCTTCCATATCCTATTTTTGCTTCATGCCCTTGTACCTTATTTTATGTTAAAAAAAGAACTGTATTTTTCAAATTTTTTAATTGACTCGCTCCATCGTTTGAACGTTTTGGAGGCGCGGTAACTTTCTAAAATAAAGTAGGGGTTTGATTTGTTAAGATCACTCTCCAAAGGCTTGTTTTGCATCCAATTAAACATCAAAACTTTTGGCCATGTCCCCCAGTTCACTCTCTGGCTTCTTGTTGCATGTTAAAACAGGAAAGCGACTGTTGGCCAATAATTGTTATTCACTGGTAGGCCAAGAAGGAACAGGAATCTTGGATCAGTAAACAGGCTTGTGGCAACCTAATGGTTAACACCCTTGTCGCGAACGTCTCCTTGGGACATCAGGACTGTCTCCACGTCTAATCGCTTGCAATGTTAAATGCATGTCTTTGCTGAAATCTTCTGTGCTTGTTTTTGTTTAGGCTGAGGTCACAGAATTGATGATTAAACAAAACAGCAGCACAAAGGCTTTTTTTTTTAAACTGGCTATCTTTAGTTGAAGTTCATGGAAATCCTAACCCAAGTGCTATGTTTCTTGGCAGACACAGATTGGGATTCAGGAGTACCAGAGCTCGAAGTCTTGGCAGCGTTCAAAGCAGATTAAGAGACATCTCTCTTTGAGCAGGTGCCTACTACAGAGCTGTGTGCTTACAGAAGGATGTTTGAACAATCTTTCACTGCCTTTTTTAAAAATTCTGTCCAAGCTCAACTTGAGTTTCTCTTTTCTCGATGCATCTTTGGCCATTGTTCCTCTTTGCTTTCCTCTCCTCCTATACGTCACCTTCCAGGTGACAGCTGTGGCTCAGTTGGTAACCCTCTTGCTGCTGGCTCAGAAAATTGTGAGCAGCTCTCCAGAGGCTGAGCATGTAATCTAGGCTGACACTTCAGTGCCGGGCTGAGGCTGTAGTAAGCCACTAGACTGCTGTCAGTATAAAGGACTTTTGAGTGAAGTCACCTTGAGAAGGTGGTGGTGAGCTGCCTTCTTGAACCGCTGCAGCCTGTGTGGTGTGGGTACACACAGAGTGCTGTTAGGAAGGGAGTTCCAGGATTTTAACCTAGCGACAGTGAAAGAACGGCGATATATTTCCCAGTCAGGATGGTGACTGGGAGGGGAACTTCCAGGTGGTGGTGTTCCCATACATCTGCTGCCCTTGTCCTTCTAGGTGGTAGAGGTCACTCTCTGCTTTCTGTCATGTTTGTATGCCAACTTGCCCCAAGCTCTCTGGCGGTATCATTCTACCACTGTGGTACCTTCCTATCAATTTCACTGAGGTATTTGCACAAATTGCCTGCTGTTATTGTGAAAGAGAACTAGATTTGCATTTATGTAGCTACAGACACTCAGGATGTCCCAAAGCACTCAACAACAAATTAAGTACTTTTGTAAAGTGTTATAATAGCTACATTCTTCCAAAAGTACTTAAAACACTTTGTACATGGGAACAGGAGTAGGCCAGTTAGCCCATCAAACCTGTTCCTGAGGCTATGAAAAGCGCTATAGAAATGTAAGTTCTCTGTTGGATGTATTTACGAGACAGGCTGCTGACCTACAGCACATCTTTAACCTGATGGTGCAGTGCAGTGTCTATCCACCCTCTCATGTGATAAACAGCATGTCAATTGTAACACAATAGTGCGCAAAGCTACTGGGATAGAAATCCAAGAGCACATGAGAAAAACACAATTTTAAATTATTCTTTTCAGACTGCCTTCAGTATCATCCTGTGACATGCACATAAATCATCAGAACCCATCAATTATATTCCAGCCTGTAACTCACTCCCAGGTACCATTATTCTATATGTAAACCACCCAAACCCCTCGATTAGATTCCAGTCTGGAACCTACTCCAGGCAATGGTAAACACTATTTTTCAGTACTTAATTATCACTCCTTTGGGCAGTAGCATGTCTTCTATTCATATACTATGTTTTTTCTTGTGAAAACTCTGCCAATCACACCTGATGTCTAAATCAGTCGAAAGCATCTCAAGGCGCTGCCCCATCACTATTATTCAGCATTATAGAGATGTGTCAACTACTATCATTCTGCCCCTAGTCCTTACAAGTATGTGAGGATGCAGAAAAGATTTCTGAGAATTGTTCCAGGAATGAGGGACTTCAGTTATGTGGACAGATTGGAGAAGCTGGGATTGTTAGAGAAGAGAAGATTGAGTGGAGATTTGATGGAGGCGTTCGAAATCATGAGGGGTGTAGACAGAGTAGACAGAAACTGTTCCTGTTGACAGAGGGCCAAGAACCAGATGACACAAACTTAAGGTGATTGGCAGAAGAATCAAAGGCCACATGAGGAAATGTCTTTTTTTTTAACACAGTGAGTCACTATAATCTGGAATGCACAACCCGAGAGGGAGACAGATTCAATTGTGGCTTTCAAAAGGGAATTGGATAAGAAACCTGAAAGAGAAGACATTTACAGGGCCACAGGGAAAGGGCAGGGGAATGGGATTGGCTAAGTTGCTCTCGCAGAGAGCCAACACAGATACGAGGGGCCGAATGACCTCCTCTGTTCTGTAACCGTTCTATGATTCTATGATGGGTAACAAGCCAACACCGATTGGCCAAGTTATTGCCATGTAGAAAGAAACTGGGAACTATAAGCTCCAGATGCTTCCACATAACTCAAAAAAGTACAAGGCTTGAACACATTCCTTTTGTTTGCAGAGAATGGGTCCCTTCATATGAATGTATGTTGCTTCGAGCAAAAGGAAATGAGCCACATAATGAGCTCAATTGATTATCTTAAATTGGTGATTCCATGATTGGACAGCACTTGATGAACAAACCTGAGTGCGCTAATAGCTACACTAACAACCGATTTAAGATAACCATTTAAGCTTGTAACATGGCTCATTTACACGACACTACCACCATACTAAATGGGATAGATTTTGAACAGATCTAGCAACTAAGAACGGGGCATCCATGAGGCGCTGAGGCCATCAGCAGAATGTTACTCAGCCACAATCTCTAACCTCATGGCCCGGCATATCAACCACTCGACCATTACCATCAAGCCAGCGGATCAAGCCACATTCAATGAAGAGTGCAGGAAGGCATGCCAGGAGCAGCACCAGGCATACCTAAAAATGAGGTGTCAACCTGCTGAAGCTACAACACAGGACTACTTGCGTGCCAAACATGCAAGCGGCATGCAATAGACAGAGCTAAGCAATCCTACAACCAACAGATCAGATCTATGCTTTGCAGTCCTGCCACATCCAGCCGTGAATGGTGGTGGGCAATTAAACTACTAACTGGAGGAGGAAGGTCCACAAAAGCCCCATTCTCAGTAATGGAGGAACCCAGCACATCAATGCAAAAGACAAAGCTGAATGTGTGAAACCATCTTCAGCCAGAAGTGCCAAGTAGGTGATCTGTCTCAGCCTCCTCCTGCGGTCCCCAGCATCATAGATGCCAGTCTTTAGCCAATTCGATTCACTCCACATGATATCAAGAAATGGCTGAAGGCACTGGATACTGCAAAGGTTATGGGCCCTGACGATACTCCAGCAATAGTTCTGAAGACTTGTACTCCAGAACTAGCTGCACCCTTAGCCAAGCTGTTCCAGTACAGCTGCAAACTGGCATCTACCCAACTACGTGGAAAATTGCTCCAGTATATCCTGTCTACTAAAAGTAGGACAAGTCCAACACAGCCAATTATCGCCACATCAGTCTACTCGCTATCACCAGCAAAGCGGTGGAGGTTGTTGTCGACAGTGCTATCAAGCGGCACTTACATAGCAATAATTTGCTCACTGATGCTTGGTTTGGGCTTTGCCAGGGTCACTCAGTTTCTGACCTCATTACAGCTTGTTTCAAACATGGATAAAAGAGCTGAACTCCAGAGGTGAGGTGGGAGTGACTGCCCTTGACATCAAGGCCACATTTGACCGAGTGTGGCATCAAGGAGCCCAAGCAAAACTGGAGTCAATGGGAATCAGAGGGAAAGCTTTCTGCTTGTTGGAGTCATACCTAGCACAAAGGAAGATGGTTTTTGGAGGTCAATTATCTCAATCCTGGGACATCACTGCAGGAGTTTCTCAGGGTAGTGTCCAAGGTTCAACCATCTTCAGCTGGTACAACAATTCCCTGCACCATAAAGTCAGAAGTGGGGATGTTTGCTGATGATTGCACAATGTTCAGCATCATTCATGACTCCTCAGATACTGAAGCAGTCCATGTCCAAATGCAGCAAGACCTGGACAATATCCAGGTTTGGGCTGACAAGTGGCAAGTAACATTCACGCCACACAAGTGTCAGGCAATGACCATCTCCAACAAGAGAGAATCTAATCATCTCCCCTTGACATTCAATGGCATTAGTATCACTGAATACCCTCTATCAATATCCTGGGGGTTACTATTGACCAGAAACTAAATTGGGCTAGCCATATAAATACTGTGGCTACAAGAGCAGGTCAGGGGTTGGGAATTCTGCAGAGGGTAACTCACCACCTGACTCCCCAAAGCCTGTCCACCATCTACAAGGCACAAGTCAGGAGTGTGATGGATTACTCCCCACTTGCCTGGATGAGTGAAGCTCCCACAACGCTCATAAAGCCAGGACAAAGCAGCTCACTTGATTGGCATTTCATCCATCACCTTCAACATTCACTCCCTCCACCACCAACGCACAGTGGCAGCAGAGTGTACCAAGTACAAGATGCGCTGCAGCAACTCACCATGGCTCCGTCAACAGCACCTTCCAAACTACAATCTCTACAACCTCAAAGGACGAGGGCAACAGATGCAGGGGAACACCACCACCACCTGGAAGTTCCCCTCCAAGCCACTCACCATCATGGAACTATTTGCCGTTCATTCACTGTCGCTGGGTCAAAATCCTGGAACTCCCTCCCTAACAGCACTGTGGGTGTACCTACACCACATGGACTGCAGCGGTTCAAGAAGGCAGCTCACCACCACCTTCTCAAGGGCAATTAGGGATGGGCTATAAATGCTGGTCTTGCCAGCGGTGCCCACATTCTGTGAAAGAATGAAAAAAGCATTCTCTGAAATGGTTGAATAAGCCATTGATTTGCACTAAACCATGGCTCAAGGTGAATAGGGATTGGGCAGGAGTGGGGTAAATGCCTTACCAGTGATGCCAGCTCCATGAGAGTAAATAACTATACACCCGCATTACTCCGTTTGATAGATTCTTTGTTAGTTAAGGGTTTGTGGAGCAAAGGAAGGTGGATGATGTTAAGGTACAGTTCAGCCATGATGTAATTAAATGGCGGAATTGGCATAAGTGGCAGAATAGCCTCCTGTTTGTATGTTTTTGCGAAAAGGAGCCTGCAGTGCGCCTGAGTTAGATTACTTTGTCCACCATTTTCACTGAGACGTTAACACCTCTGTTCAACTGGTGAGCAGGGTGATTTGAAACTAATGTGGTGTACAATAAAACCACATGGCATAATTCTAATTTATTCTGCTAAATGATGCTACTGTAGTTTCTGTAGTACAGTTAGAATCAGGTGATTATAATTGGAGTATTCCCATCTCAGGGTGTCGAACCCTGTGAAGCAACCAAGGTTAATTTGATGGCTCAACTGTTGAATGGAGGAAACTGTGTTGGGATTTCATTAAAAGCTCTTGCACTTTAGATAGAGCCCTTTCACATTCCGGTATCCTTCAGTCTGGAACAGTTGTGGTCGGAAGTCCAGGTCTGCTGAAAGCCAACAGTGAAAGAGATCCACGGGATATAGGGATAGAGTGGGAAGGTCGGCCATGAACTTGCTGAATGGTGGAGCAGGTTTGAGGGGCCGAATAACCTATTCCTGCTCTTATTTCTTATGTTCTTAGGTAGACGTGTCCCCAGTTTGCATCATAAATTGTAAAATGTCCTGCTCAATTGCTACCTAATAACAATAAAGAAGGACAGTCTTATTCAGCATCTGCCACAACCTTGGAATATCTCAAAATCCTTTATGGCTCATAGAGTATTTTTAACTTGTAGTTGTAATGTAGGAAATGTGGAAGTTAATGTTGGCACAGCAAACACCAATGACATAAATGACCAAATCATTTCTGTGTTGCATGAAAAAAGACTTGCATTTATATGGTGCCTTTCATGACCACCAGCTGTTTCAAAGCACTTTACAACCAATGAATTACTTTTTCAAGTGTAGCCACTGTTGTAATGCAGGAAACAAGGCAAGCCAATTTGCACACAGCAAACTCCCACAAATAACAATGTGATAATGACCAGATAATCTGTTTTTTGAGATGTTGACGATGGACTAAATATCGGCCAGGACACTGGAGATAACTCTTCTCTTATTCAAAATAGTGCCTGTGGGATCTTTTATATTCATTCAAGCAGGCAGATGGGCCTCAGTTTCGCATCCCATCTGAAAGACATCACCTCCGACAGTACTGCACTCCCTCAGGACTGCACTGGAGTGTCAGCCTTAACTTTTTGCACTGAAACCCTAGAGTGACACATGAACCCAGAGCCTTGTGCTTCAGAGGCAGGCGATCCTATCAAAGTGAGCTACACTTGACACAGGGATAAATATTGGACAGTCCACCAGGGAGAACCTCCCTATACTTCTTCAAAATGATGATGTGGAACTTTTTTTACAGCTTACATCCATCTGAGAGGGAAGACAGAGATCTTACTTTAAAAAAAATCACCTCTGACAGTCCAATCATCCCTCAGTACTGGCACTGGGAGCATGAGTTGAGATTACACACTTAAATCTCTGCAGTGGGGTTTGAACCCACAACCCCTTCAGGCTGAAGGCTGCTATCCACTGAATCCCAATTGACACTCGATGGCGATGACAAATGAACAAATTATATTTAGCATCATACATTTTTTTTCTTATATTCATTTACCTATGTAACAGAGTCTCTGGCATCGTTGTCTCTTTATGTAATGGTTGTGGGAAGCTTTGCTTCCAAAAAAAAACTATATACTGCATTTTATAAACAATAATAAATATCTGCCAGTGATCTTAGGACAGTAATTGAATCTTGAAGGTTCTGCTGCTCTTTAAAAGTCGGCTGAGCTTAGTTTTTGTGATCAAATTACTAGCTTGTAGCCTCTGCCAACCATCTCCCATTCTATATATAAATTCTCATAGAAAGCAACACAACATCCTCTCGCACTTTCCTCAACTTTTTCTTCTCTGTAAACATCCGAGATTTCCAATAAGGTCTGAGAAAAGCAGATCACCACCACCCACCCCCCAACCCCGCCCCCCCACCCCCCACCCAATACCGCTTTATCAATACGGAGGTTCACCTTAAACCCCTCTCTCACACACTCCAGGACAGGACGCAAGCAAAAGGCCTGTTGTCTTACTGGTGGCCTGCAAACTTCACCCTGTATTGTCGCGAGCTGTCATTTTGTGATTTTAATCTGAGTTGATTGTAATTTGAATTTCCCTCTCATTGGTGATTAGGCTGTAAATACACCGTCCGTCACAATATTCCCCCTCCCTGTGCTCCTCAAATCCATTGAAATTATGACTCACTGCTCAATCTGCTACTCTTAACCCATTTGTTCTCACAGCCTAAACACTGTGGAGCCTCTTTTCTCCCAGAGTCTACAAGAACTTTTGAAGCTAAGTACAATCTCACCTTTCCACAATTTCTTCACTTACATTGCCTCTCTCCCCTTCCATTCAACCTTGGATCATGGGTCTTGACCCTTCACCTGGAAAACTGCACAGCCCCAGCACCAGGGTCTGGTACATTTACCATGGACACCAATCATTGCAAAGCTAACCCGCAGTCCCTGAGGTGCACTAATTTAGAACTCTTTATAGTTTTATCGTATATTTGGAGAACAACAAAGTGCATTTATACAGCGCCTTTAGCACCGTGAATCACCCACCCAAGGTGCTTCACAGGCACATAAGCAGACAAAAGCTCGACACTGAGACAAAGAATGAGGCATGGGATAAGTGGCCTTAGGGTTCGTCAAAGGAGGACAGACAAGTAGAGAGGTGGAGGGGTTTAGGGAGCAAATTTCAGAGCTATGGGCCCAGGCAGCTAAAGGCACATCTGGTGAAGGGTAGAAAATCAGAACTGGACGAGAGGTCAAAGTTATAGGAGTGCACAGTGCCAGGAGGGCTTTGGGGCTGGAGGTTACCAAGGTAGTGCGGCCATGAAGAAGTTCAAACAGGAGGATGAGAATTTTAAAATGGAGGCATTCAAACCAGTGCTATTCACTCACTACCTGTCAATGAATGGCTCATAGTCTTGTGCTTAAGGGCCAATCTTATTTATCATCATGGAACTTCTAATCATTCCAAAAGGAAACCATGGCCAGAGGAAGAAAAGAAAAGTAGAACAATGGATCTATTAAGTAATTCTATTTCAATACAACCTCCTTAAACCTCTCTGTCTCTCTATCTCACTTTGGCTTCCTTTAAGATGCACCCAAAACCAAACCCTTTGGCTAAGTTTTTGGTCACTGGTCCTAGTATCTCTTTATATGGCTCTTTATATGTCAAGTTTTGTCTGAAGCACCTTGGGATGTTTCACAATGTTAAAGGTGCAATATAAAAATGCAAGTTGTTGCTATGAAATCTCTGGGGGCTCTGCTCCTAATAGCATTCTCACGTGTTGTTCAACTGGAGAGCAAAGCAGTGAAATGAGAACAGCACTGAATCATGCCATAGTCATCGTCCTACAGCAGGCAGGAGGCACATGGAGAAGCTACTGAGGCCCAAAAGGGAGTAGGAGATGGCCTGCAAGTAGACGCAAGTGAAATATGAGTTAACCCCCGGTATAATGCATTGCTTCAATGTCTTGGTGGAATTTGAGTGCATTAAAGAGAAGCAGCCAGGAGCACGGTGTCACCATACATCAAGATATTGTCTTCAGTAATTGCCAACTTGTGGGAAATAGGTTTGAGTCAGACAGCTGTGGAGTCAAGTTCCTCTCCACACACTTGAGCACTAAATCCATGCTGACACTCCCAGTGTAGTACTATAGAAGTGTTACACTGTCAGAGGTACTGGCTTTAGGATGAGATGCCAAACGGTCTGTCCTCTCAGGTGGATGCAAAAGGTCCCATGGCACTATCTTGAAGAAGAGCAGGAGAGCTCCCCGCACCGTCCCCACCACCATCCCACTGTATCCTGGCTAAATATTTATCCCTCAACCAACATCACTAAAATGGATCATCTTATCTGGTCAGCACATTGCTATTCATGGGAGCCTGCTGTGCATAACTTGGCTGTTGTGTTTTCTACATTATAACTGATTAAGCTTCCAAAAGTACTTCATTGGCTATAAAGTCCGCAATTATGAAAGACGTTATAGAAAGGCAGATCTTCCTCCTTTTTATCCCCAGTGACTCAGCCTCCAACTCCCAGGAGCTTGTAACATCCTAGACTGAGGCTCCCTCGAATGTCCCTCCTCATGAGGAACATGCCCAAGTTCTGCTTTAATGTAATTTCTAAATTTGATCTGCCAGAACTCTCATGCACCATCATCATCCTACCACTGCATGGCACATTCCACATTGAAAGCTCTGATGCACTCTGCCCCACATTAACTGTTGTTATTTTAAAGAAATAGATTGTCCAAACCCAACTAGTGGATAATGTTACTTCTGCAGAATATGATGCTCGTAGGAAAGAGGGAGTCTGACAGACGCGGGTTATTTTCAAGACACAGTCCTGGCATCAGATTCCCCTTCAAAGTGAAGTCTCAATGTCACACTTGCTTTCAAAGAGGGAGTCTCTCCTTCAGAATCCCTTTAAAGAGAGAGACTCATCTTAAGACTTTTCACCATCAGGACCCCCTTTTAAAAGAGTCATGCTAATGGGACCTTTGTTAGAGAGGGAGTTTCATTATAAAAACCCCTTCAAAGAGAGTGTCATGCCATCTGGGTGATGTCAGGAAGCACTTCTTCACACAAGGGTGTAGTGAAAATCTGGAATTCTCTCCCTCAAAAAGCTGGAAATCAATTGAAAATTTTAACATTGAGATCGATAGATTTTAGTGATGCAAGGGTATCATGGCTCACAAAACCAAGGAGGATGGATGGAGTTAAGGTATAGATTACTCATAGCAGACATGAATGGCGAAACAGTCTTGAGGGACAGAATGGTCTCCTCCAGTTCCTATGTACCTATAACCCATATCAAAACTTCCGATAGTTAACATGGGTTAACAAAAGATATAATTCTCCTTACATCAGACTATCAGAGATAGGAGCAGGAGGAGGCCATAAGGCTCCTTGAGCCTGCTCAACCATTCAACGTGATTGCAGTTGAGCAAGTGCAGTGCAGCACTGTCAGAGGTGCTGTCTTTCAGATGAAATGCTAAACCAAGACCCTGTCTGCCCTTATAAGGTGGACCTAAAGGATGACTCTATTTCAAAGAAGATCAGGGGAGTTCTCCCATGTGTCCTGCACAATATTTATCCCTCAATCAACATCACAAAAACAGGTTACCTGGCCATTATCACATTGCTGTTTGTGGGAGCTTGC
The DNA here is from genome assembly GCF_017639515.1 of Carcharodon carcharias. Lineage (NCBI taxonomy): Eukaryota > Metazoa > Chordata > Chondrichthyes > Lamniformes > Lamnidae > Carcharodon > Carcharodon carcharias. The sequence continues at coordinate 19,169,617 of NC_054478.1, read as the reverse complement.
TGTTTGCAAATTGGCTGCCGTATTTTCTACATTACAGCCATGATTACATTTCAGAAGTACTTCATTGGCAGTAAAGCACTTAGGGATGTCTTGTGGTCATGAAAGACGCTATATAAATGCAAGTCTTTTTTTTGTTAGTCAGTTGTGCAAAACAGGTAATTGACAATCGACAGACCATCATCAGTGGAAAGGAAATTGGGCAGGTTGTAAAGATGGGTGGCTGGTTCACAATTTGCTGGTCCATGCTACCATCAAAGGACAATTTTACCCCATCCCTGCTTGCGTAGGTTGGGAATGGACTTAACTGTGGTGCCCCTTTGAGGAGAAGTGCCCCCAATTCAGCACCCATTGGCCAACATAAGGAAAGGAGAGGATCATACTAGTTGGGAAGTAGAGAATGAGAAGCAATGTTGGGACAGATAAAACCCACTTCTTCAAAGTAGAGGGAGCTTCACTTTGCACCTAATCAAACTTGGTGGCTGGAAATACTGGTGGACAGATCCTACATCACAAGACCCATTCCTGAAGCTTGGAGAGCACAGGATTCACTGCAGAATCTAGTTCAAAGTTTATGGAGCCTGATAGGATAAGAGTGTCTGAATTAACTCACACACTCAATCCATTCACCTGAATCACACTTACAAGTTCGCTAAGTTCTCGTTGCCAATTTCCTCCCAATGATATAACCAATTTACAACGACTTAGACTGCTTATCGAGGGTGTTATGAGTTTGCCAGACCAAACAAAAAGTACTTCCAAAGCTCTGCTATACAAATAGAAATTTCACAATAAGGTTCAAACAGAAACATTATTACTTCTATTAATCTAACAATTCAAATAAAGCAAGTGAAATGAAAAACAGCCCTTGTCGGCTAAAAACACAAAATCATTTGACCCGGCGTTGGTTAATGCACCACTAGTCTGTTGAAAACTTTGTTACTGATCAGGCAATATAGCAGTGAAGTGCAAGCTCAAATGATTGGCCTCGACTAGTTGAGTTAGAGAACTACCTAACTCCTAAAGAACATTGATCGTTTCCGTTTTCCATCAAGTGATAGGCATTTTCTTTTGAAAGATGGAGGGGGTCCAATCATCAGAATTGCTGGGGAGGGGGTTTGTGTTTGAATGCCCTGAACTCCACCCCACCAACACTGCCCAGTTAAGCAAAAAACTATTGTAGCAAAGATCAGCAGGAAAGGAAGAAAGTCCAAGATAATACTTTTGTAACTTTGTTTTTTTCTAAAGGAAGGTCTTTTCTAAGACTGGGACAAAGGGGGAGATTTTCTGCACTGTTGTCATGCAGTACGTCAACAGCAGTTACATGAGAGGACTGTTTCTTTGTATATCATCCCTTCCATTTCAAAAGCTCAAGGTCCACACAAATCATAGAACATTGTAACACAGAAGAAGAACATTCAGCTTTCCTGGGCTGGCCTCTTTGAAAGATTGATCCAATCAGTCCCACTTTTCCCCACCCCCATTTTGGCCCCATAGCCCTGCATTTTTTGCCTTTCAAATATTTCATCCAATTCTCTTTCGAAAGTTGTGATGGAATTGTTCAGAAGGTGCCTTCTGGATCATAACAATTGGTTGCTTAAAGAAAAACTTCTCCTTATCTTCCCTCTGGTTCTTTTTACCAATTACCTTAAATCTGACCTCTGGTTATCAACACTCCTGCCAGAAGAAACAGTTTCTCCCTATCTGCTCTTAAGAAAGCCCTCCATAATTTTGACTGGCTCTATTAAATTTCCCTTTAACCTTCCCTGCTCCACGTGCAATCTCACAATTCCACTTAAATTTACCTGATCCCTAATTATAATTGAAATTGGTTCCACGTGTATTTACCTAAATGTTATTACTTACATGTACACCCTCATTAAATGACACATGGAACCGCTGAATGTTTATTGCACAGTGGGTAGCCATTCGGCCTATTGTGACTCTGCCAGCTCTTTTCTGGAGCATCCCAGCGGCCGGCGCTCTCTGTCTATAGCCCTGTGATCCTCTGTCTTGCTGGCACCCCATAGCCCTGTTCCTTTCTCTGCTTTGGTTATTTATCCAGATTTCCCTTAAATGGTTTCTGCCTCAAACATTGCTCTTGACAAAACATTCATTCCGTGCTTGAAACACCAACTGTGTAGAAATGATTTTGCTTACTGTTTTCTTCACTCCTCCTTTGGCAGGAGGTGATGATTTTAATTTAATGACCATGGTCACCGAGTCCCCAACAAAAGGAAATAGATTTTCCTTACTCAGACCATCAACAGCTTTCAGAGCTTTGGAAACCTCGATTAACTCTCCTCTTGGGTTTCTGTTCCAGTGTGAACTGATCCAGTATGTCATTCTGCCTCATAACTATACTGCACCAGGGACACCCAAAGCTGCACACAGCACTTGGACTGTGGCTTAACCATTGCCTTACTCATATTTATCACTGCCCCTTTCCTTTTGCCCATCAGTGACTGATGTGGCTCAGTGGGTAGCTCTCTTGCCTCTGAATCAGAGCATTAAGGTTTAAGTCCCATTCCCATGACTTGTGCGCAAAATCTAGGTTAATGCTCTAGCGTAGGACTTAGGGTGTACTGAACTGTTGAAGAAAGCACCGTTCACAGCTGGATGTAAAAGATCTTGGAGCTCTGTTTCAAAATAAGAGCAGGGGATTTTTACCTGGTGTCCTTGCTGATATTTATCCCTCTCTGTCACTGACTATTTTTTTTCACTCTCTGGGCCCACTTTTACCACTTTAGCTGAGACCAGTAGATCCAGCATGGACCCAGGGATCAAAACCAGAACCATCGTCGGTATAAGTTAGTTCTGTGCAATGCATGTACCATTTCAACCATTGGAGTATTGTGTACAGTTTTGGTCTCTATCTAAGGAAGGATATACTTGCCATACAGGGACTGGAACAGGGGGTCACCAGACAAATCCCTGGGATGGTGGGATTGTCTTATGAGGAAAGATTGAGGAAACTGGGCCTGTATTCTCCAGAGTTTCAAAGAATGAGAGGTGATCTCACTGAAACTTACAAAATTCTTACAGGGTGCGACAGGGTAGATGTGGATAGGACGTTTCCCCTGGCTGGTGAGTCTAGAGCCAGGGGGCACAGTCTCAGAATAAGGGGTAGGCCATTTAGAACTGAGATGAGGAGGAATTTTTTCACTCAGAGGGTGGTGAATCTTTGGAATTCTCCACCCCAGAGTGCTGTGAAAGCTCAGGCATTGAGTGTATTCAAAACAGAGATCGATGGATTTCTGGATACAAATGACTTCAAGGGATTCAAGGGATATGGGGATAGCACGGGAAAGTGGCATTGAGGTAGATGAGCAGCCATGGTCTAATTGAATGGTGAAGCAGGCTTGATGGGCTGAGTGGCCTATTCCTGCTCCTCTGTTCCTATGTCCTCTGTCAGTTGAGGAGTGTGTGTTCAATGTATTGCTCCCCACCTATCAATTACTGTGGTTTGCACTGTGATCCACAAATGTTAAATCAAATCTGCTGGGCTCAGTAAATTCATGGAGAGATGGCATAGAGACAATGTCAACCATGGCTCAGTGGAGCTCACCTCTATCAGCAGGTTGTGGGTCCAGGTCCCACTCTACACAGACTTGAGCACAAAATCTGAGCTGATGCTTATGCTCCACTATCAGAGGTGCTGTCTGTCAGATGAGATGTTAAGCCTGCCCCTCTCAAAAGATTCCATGGCACTAATTCAATGATGAACAGAGGAGTTCTCCCCTGTGTGCTGGCCAATAATTAATAACAGGTTATCTGATAGTTATCACAATACTGTTTGTGGTACCTTGCTGTGCGCAAATTGGCTGCCACGTTTCCTACGTTACAACAGCTTCAAAAAAAAAACAACTTAATTTGCTTTGGGTTATTGTGAAAGGTGCTACATAAATACAAGTGCTTTGCTTCTTTGAAGTCTTTATGTCCCCGTTGCTAAGAAGGGAAAGGAGAATCAACCAACGAATGCTACACGAGACAGCAGCATTCCTTAACATTTCCAGCTGATTGGAGGGGGTTGGCGGTAGGAGAAATAGTGTTGTAAAAATAAACAAACATTCTAAAGTCATAATCAAGTTTTAAAACAAACCAATGATTTACACTAGGCTGAGGTCCCGGCATAGACGGCTCCATCATTCTCACTGCCAGTTATGTTGCCTCAGAAATTCCAGCCTGCAAATTATACTGTACAATATTCTCGGCAGATGCACCCTCAGCCGTCTAGGCTCTAAACTCTGGAATTCCATCCTCAAACCTCTTTGCCTCAACACCTCCCTCTCCTTAAAGCCTACCTCTTTGACCAAGCTTTTGGTCACCTGTGTCCCTATGTGGCTCGATGTCAAGTATTGCCTAGTAGCATTCTTGCGAACAGCTTTGGGGGTTTATTTTGCTGCGGCAAGGTGCTATACAAATGCACATCATTGCTGATGCCGTTGTACAGGGTCTCTGAACTATCAGACAGATGCACTGTCTGTGTCTGAACCGAAGGCTGTGTATAAATTGGCTGCTGAATTTTCTACGTTACACTTTGCCTTGAATTCCGCTGTCCACCATTTCTGTGGAGCTGTAAACTCATTAATGTTAAACCAGTTGGCATCTGCATGAAAGAAGGACTCTGCCTTTCGCAGCCTCTCAAAGTGCTTTACAGCTAATGAAATACTTTTAAAATGTAGTTTTTGCTGTAATGTAGGAACGTATCAGCCAATTTGAGCACAGTAAGATGCCACAAACAGCAGTTGGTTGAGGGATAGACATTGTCCAGGACAGCAGGGAGAACGCCCTTGCTCTTCTTCCAATAGTGGCACAGGATCTTTTATGCCCACCTGAGAGACCAGACGTGGCCCCGGTTTAACATTTCGTACAAAAGGCAACATCTCTGACAGTGCAGCATTCCCTCTGTCCTGCATTGAATCAAGTCTGTGGAGTGGGAATTCTGACTTAGAGACAAGTCTGACTGAATGATGACTGACACATAAAGCAGCCACAGAAATTTGTTAGTGGAGTATTAGATATTAGTGTGATAATATTGCTGATGCCTTAGTTTGCAATACTGTTTTGAGGGCTGTGGGTGGGTATCAGAAATCAGTGAATTCAGCATTCCTTTTAGTAGGATATGAATGTGATAGAATCAGTGGAGAGGGGACAGGTAGTACACCTAATGATTTCACTGTGTTAGCACAATGTTAACTCAGACGCATGTTTATAAACCATCCAAAAGGTCTTGCAAGAGATTTAAGCAGCAATCATCATATATAAATGTACACAAAAATATTTTACACCCACTCCCTCCAGCATCACTCAGTGCGTACTATTGATGGGGTATCCTGCAGTAACTCGCCAAGATTTCTTTGACAGAATCGCCCAAATCCACAAACCCCAACGCCTATAAGGACAAGGGCAGCAGGTACATTGGAACCACCTCCAAGCCACACACCATCCTGCCTTGGAACTATGTCGCCGTCCTTTCATCGTCAATGAGTCAAAATCCTGGAACTCCCTTCTCAACAGCACTGTGGGTCCTAAACCACACGGACTGCAGCGGTTCAAGGAGACGGCTCACCACCACCTTCTCAAGGGCAACTTGGGATGGGCAATAAATGCTGGCCCAGCCAACGAAGCCCACATTCTGGGGATGAATTTTTTTTTTAAAAAAACTAGTCAATGTTCTTTGGATTGTTCAGGGTGAACTGGAGGATACAGTGCTTTATAACCACAGAGCCATGGTATTATATACAGAATGTAATTGACAATTAGAACTGGTGTTCTGACATGTAACTGAAATCTTGAACTGAACAATACACTTGCATGAAATCTGAGCCAATAATGATTTTCTCTGAAGGACAATCTTATGCCATGCACACAATGTACACAAATCTTTATATGCATGGAACACACACACACGCACACACACACACACAGATACACAACCACACTCAACACTGACACTCATACACTCACACACACACAAGCACAATACTAACTGGCACACAACACGCACATACACACCGAGACACACATGCACAAATATTTACACAAACGCAGACACATACACAAAACCAAACCCATTCACAAACACAATATGACAGGCACACAAGAGAGGCGTAACTGGACACACGCGCGCAAATTTACACAAACACAGATATGAATTTTAAAGCTAGTACTGTTTATGTTTTAAAAAGTGAACCCCAACTTTTTTTTTCCCCTGCCGCTTTGAGCAGTGATGCTCGGGTAATCAGGGACCCTCAGCCCAGTCGCCAGCACCTTGACCTGTGCACTAAATTTAAACGCTCAGCCCTGAACTCCGGCCTGATTCTCTGACAACAACTCCTGGTTGACTGTACAAAGGTTATTGTCAATTTATCACAGTGAGGAGTGGAAAGAGACCCTGCCCTTAAAAACAGCACACAGACCCAACGTTTCCGCTTCACTTCAGGGAAAATAAAATAAAAGACAGCTCGTACTTGTTTTGGAATAACCCAATGAACGCTTAAACAAATTTCCTGTTATATAAATAATATTTTTTCTTAAAAAAATACACACGACTCTGGAGTGGAAATATTGAATAATTGGGATCTTTTTTTTTGGTCTGGTTTCGGCGCCTCTGAGAGTAATTGCATCAAGATAGATATGTGAATTAGGTTTCTCTCCCTCTGCACCGGTGCTAACTCCGGTGTACAAAGAGGCATGGGGTGGGAACTCCACTCTCTCTCTCCCGCCCTCTCTCTCTCTCTTAACTGATCAGTGAAGGAAGGTTCATCTAGTTCAGGAGATAGGCAAGAGCAAAGAGCAAACGCTATTTGCAAGGAGCTGGGTAAACAGAAATCTAAAACAGTGACCCCGAGGAGAATTTTTCACATGCCCAGAGGAACAAAAACCTGAAAGTAACTTTTTTAAAAAAAAACACTTTCTTTCACCCAGATCGTGGAACCCGCGACCACAGTGAATAACTGTGCAGTTAACCGTGTGAGATACACTTCAGGGAGGTGGGAGGTGGTGGTGGTGTGAGCTAGATAACGACATGAGGGGAGGGGAGGGGGGGGGGTGGCGGTAAGGAATAGAAAGTCAGGGTGATAGCGTTAGTGGGGGGAAAGTTACGGATCGGATGGGCCGAATGGTCTGCCTCTGGGCTGTTAGTTTCGGTGTCGCTCTCTGCGAAAAGCGGCAGGGAAAACGCAACCTTTTCTTGTTCCCACGGAGGAACACAGTGAGTCAAATAAAGGTCAAAAACCTCTCTCCATCTCTCTCTCTATCTCTCTCTCCCAACATTCAGAGATGATTTAATTTTTTGTTTAGGATGGGAGTACCGGTGAGGGGGCGGGAGGGAGACCAGGAGAATATATATATATATATATATATGTGTGTATGTGTATATATATATATATATAATATGTTTAAACACAGCGAGATGTTCAACAATAACTTTCAGAAGGGACAAACAGGAACTGCAGGAGGTTGTTGGGGGGGTGGGGGGGGGGGGGGTTGGTGGTTGGAATTGTGGAGATCCCTGCAGGGGCCAGTACAGACGAGAGCGGGCCGAGTGGCAGGAGCGATGCTCTGATTCGAGGACCGCAGGTTTGCTTACCTGGGTCATGAGCCTGTCCGCGCCGGATTTCTCCTCGTCCTTGAAGATGATGTCCGGGTTGTAATTGGGGATCAGCTCCTTGAAGCGGGACGCGTTCCTGTTGATCTTGGTCTCGGACTTGCCGCTGGCCCCCAGGGTCTTCTCGGCCACGTTGGGGATGAACTGCTTGTAGGAGAGCGGGGTGAGCTTGCGGTTGTGCCTCCTCCTGCTGCCGTAGCCCCTGCCCGGTCCGCAAGCCATCACCGTAGCGTTGAGGAGCAGGCAGCAGCCGGTGACTAAGACACCCCAGCAGAATCTCATGGTATAGTGACCCCACCGGGTCTCCAATCTCTCTCTCTCTCTCTCTCTCTCTCCCTCCCTCCCTCCCCTCAAACCAAGTCAGAACTCAGAGCCTGTTGCAAATCAACTCTTACCCCCCCCTCCCTCCCTCCCTCCCTCCCCCACCCACCCACCCCCACCAGGGGGTATCTGTCTACAACCCCCAAACCCACCCACCCACCCACCCACCCTCCCCCCCCCCCCCAACCCCCCCAACCCCCCCAACCCCACCAACCCCACCACCCCACCTTCCCTGCCCCAATTCCAGCGATCAGCCTCGGCTGCCGGGCTCTGCAATGCTCCCCATCCAATGCGCAGACACCAGCTCTCCCGGGTCCCGAGGAGCGCTCCGGGACAACAGCCCGGCACTCTCCCCAGCACCACCACCACCACCACCACCACCTCCAGCCCCGGGATCACTGCTCCAGCCGCCAGCCAGTCCCGTCCAGTCGCTGCATGGAGACGCCAAAATCCCGCAGGGAGGTGTGGTTGTGGGTGGTGGGTGGGGGTTGTGGGGGGGGGGGGGGGGGTGAGGGGTGGGGGGGGGTGGGGGGGGGGGGGGGGGAAGTGGGTGGGGGGTTGTTGGTGGGGAAAGAGGTGAGAGAGTGGAAGAGTGCTGTGTGTGTGTGTGTGTGTGTGAGAGAGAGAGAAAGAGAGAGAGAGAAGGGATTATTCAGATGGAGAGAGAGTTTTACAGAGAGATCAGGAATGGAGAGATAGAGGGAGGAATGCAGAGAGATGGAGAGGGGGCTAGAGACAGGGGAATAGACACAGAGGGATAGATACAGAGAGATAGACAGGTGCGAATAGATGGAGAGGAACAGACAGATACAGAGCGATAGAGGGGGATAGAGTAAGGGGATGGATACAGGAATAGAGAGAGGGGGATAGAAAAGGAATAGAGAGAAGGATAGAGAGAAGGGGATAGATACAGAGGGAGACAGAAAGGCAGAATCCGCAGAAAGAGAGAAGCAGAGATAGAGAGGGAGGGAGGGTTCAGAACAAGACCACCGAAAAAGGGATCACTGACAGGGAGACACAGAGGCCAGAGAGGGTTTCAGTGAGATTCACTGATGGGAATCACAGAAACAATCTGATAGAACCCGATTGAGACACAAGAGCGAAACTGACAAACTCCCCGATGAGAAATAAAGAGGGGCAAGTGTCAGATCCAGGGGGGTTGAAAGGATCAGGCAGGAAGAAACAGAAAGAGAGAGAGAGAGGGAGAGAGAGAGCTCAAAACAGGTGGGACAGTGACAGAAATGCACAAAGTGGCAAGAATGTGATTGAAATGGGAACAGAAATAACCCAGAGACAGACAGGGATACAGAGAGATAGTTAGAAGGTGACAAATGACAAATGGACAGAGAGGGAGGGAGAGAGAGAGAGATAATGGCGAAAGTCAAGGAGAGCGGTGGGGATGGAGCAGTCGAGCGGGCGATGGGAGACTCGCAGCGAGACAGAGATCAGAGGCAACCCCACTCGGCAGGAGCTGTGAGCCGCCAGTGCCCCCGCACAGGGCGGAGAGAGTCAGAGAGGGAGCTCCGGTTAGAGCTTCTTGAATGGCTGCGGCAGTCAGAGCCGGCGAAAGTTCGCGGAGATCCAAATCTGCACAGACCGCACCCTCCCCTCCAACCGCGCCCCTGACCACTCTCACCCACCTCCCCCCCACCCCCCTCCTGCCCTGGCACACACACACACACACACACACACACAGAGGGAGGGAGGGAGGGAGGGGAGAGGGCATTGGACTTCTCCCTCTCCCACCCCACAGCAGACACCCAAATATTAACCCCCCCCCCCCGCTCCTTCCAACAGCTTCTTCCCCTTCCAACTAAAGCCACACCTGTCCTCCACACACCCCCCCCCCCCCAACCCCCACACACTGTCCCAATTCCACTGTCTCCTGGAGCCGAGGTGCGTGTCACAGGTAGAGAGAATGCCACTCTCCTGCAATATCTACCCTATCTCATCTTGTGAGATTTATTGCAGTTTATTCGAACCCGTGCCAGCTTGTGTCTGACGCTACCTCTGCCCGTCTTTGTCCTTTTTTTTTAACTGATTTGTCAGTGTCAACATCAATTTTCTGCAGAAAACTTGGCATCAAATAGTTTTTTTTTCTTCAGACGGGGCTGTGGCGTTAACCTCTGGTCACACACTGACCAATGCTGAACTCTCGGCCATTTGTCCTTCATGCCGACCAGTGCTGAGGTGACCCGCCAGCCAGGAGAATCTGCTGTACCGAACAGTCAGACCTTGTCCCTCAGTCTGGGGACTGTACAGTTTTGAGGTGTCAGACATTGTCCCTCAGTCTGGGGACTGTACAGTTTTGGGGTGTCAGACATTGTCCCTCAGTCTGGGGACTGTACAGTTTTGGGGTGTCAGACATTGTCCCTCAGTCTGTGGACACTACAGTTTTGGGGTGCCAGATATTGTCCCTCAGTCTGGGAACTGTACAGTTTTGTTGTGTCAGACATTGTCCCTCAGTCTGGGGACTGTGCAGTTTTGGGGTGTCAGACATTGTCCCTCAGTCTGTGGACTGTACAGTTTTATGGTGTCAGATATTGTCCCTCAGTCTGTGGACTGTACAGTTTTGTTGTGTCAGACCTTGTCCCTCAGTCTGTGGACTGTACAGTTTTGGTGTGTCAGACATTGTCCCTCAGTCTGTGGACTGTACAGTTTTGGGGTGTCAGACATTGTCCCTCAGTCTGGGGACTGTACAGTTTTGGGGTATCAGACATTGTCCCTCAGTCTGGGGACTGTACAGTTTTGGGGTGTCAGACATTGTCCCTCAGTCTGGGGACTGTACAGTTTTGGGGTGTCAGACCTTGTCCCTCAGTCTGTGGACTGTACAGTTTTGGGGTGTCAGACATTGTCCCTCAGTCTGTGGACTGTACAGTTTTGGGGTGCCAGATATTGTCTCTCAGTCTGGGAACTGTACAGTTTTGGGGTGTCAGACATTGTCCCTCAGTCTGGGAACTGTACAGTTTTGGGGTGTCAGACATTGTCCCTCAGTCTGGGAACTGTACAGTTTTGGGGTGTCAGACATTGTCCCTCAGTCTGTGGACTGTACAGTTTTGGGGTGTCAGACATTGTTCCTCATCTGGGGACTGTACAGTTTTGAGGTGTCAGACATTGTTCCTCAGTCTGGGGACTGTACAGTTTTGAGGTGTCAGACATTGTTCCTCAGTCTGGGGACTGTACAGTTTTGGGGTGTCAGACATTGTCCCTCAGTCTGGGGACTGTACAGCTTTGGGTTGTCAGACATTGTCCCTCAGTCTGGGAACTGTACAGTTTTGTTGTGTCAGACATTGTCCCTCAGTCTGTGGACTGTACAGTTTTGTGGTGTCAGACATTGTCCCTCAGTCTGGGAACTGTACAGTTTTGGGGTGTCAGACATTGTCCCTCAGTCTGGGGACTGTACAGCTTTGGGTTGTCAGACATTGTCCCTCAGTCTGGAGACCAGGGTTATCTGTATGGTTAATGAATCTCCCATGTTAGGAGGTAATGTTCCCAATCCTACACAGTCAGTTTTTTTGAGCACAAAGTTGTTTAATTGATTTTTTTTTAGCAATAAACCAAATGGCCTCTCTCGATAGGTCAAATAGCTTTTTACTGTGCTGTTATGATTCCATATGTTCCTACTTAGCAGGGGTATTACTCTGATGAATTTGAAATCTTGTCTAATTCAATATGTTTTAGTGCAAGGACTTTGCATTATCAGGAGCAGATAACATCAGATAGGGCTTACAAAGAGATAAGGTCCATCCCAGGTACAGGCACCATCTTTTGGAAGTAGTCCGGTGGAAGTATTGTAAAATTCTTAGCATAACATACCCTCACTGTTCTGTCTAAACATTTCAATATTCGAATAGCCTTTTAATGACATGGAGAGTGACAACTGTACTGTTAATATTGTGCTAATTTGGATCTTGTTATATTGTTTGAAGAGCTCGCTGATTGGCTCAGTGCTGGTTGAAGAACTCTCTGATTGGTTTGGTGCTGGTGTAGAGTTGTCTGATTGATTGGGTGCTGTTTGAAGAGCTCCCTGACTGTTTGGGTGCTGGTTGAAGAGCTCTCGGATAGGTTGGGTGCTGGAACACTACATTAAATATTGGACTGCAAGTTTAATAAATAGGATAGCTTCGAAGGTGCCCATTTCATCCAGAATAGTTCTTTCTCGATTTATAGAATCTTAAAGCACTGGTGGGAACCATTGTTCCTGAGCGGCCTCTTTTGAAAGTGCCATCCAATTAGTCCCACCCCTACTCTTTGCCCCACTGCCATGTATTTTATTTTCTTTTCAAGGATACAACCCAAAATCCCTTTTGAAGGGTATTTTTGAATCAGTTTCCACTACCAGGTCATGCATTCCAGATCACAACACGCTGCATCAAAAAACTTTTTCTCTTTTGCCAATGTTCTTAAACCTGTGTTCTCTCATTACCCACCCACCTGCCAATGGAAACAGTTTCTCTTTACTTACCCTATCAAAATCCTTCAAAATTTTGAACACATCTCTTAAACGTGCCTTTAACCTTCTCTGCTTTAAGGAGAACAATCCCAGCTTCTCCAAAGTGCCTCATCCCTGGTACGATTCTAGTAAATTTCCTTTGCACCCTCTCCAATTCCTTGAGCCCAGCATTGGACGCAATACATCAGCTGATGCCTAGCCAGTCTTTTATTTCCTCGATTTGTATTCTGTCTCTAGTTAGAAAGCTGAGGAATATGTATTTTTTTAAAAAAAAACACAGATGTATCAACCTGTCCTGCCAATTACTAAGATGTGTGTATTGGAACCCCCAGCCTCTCTGTTCCTAATCTATTTTTAAAATTGCACTTATCATCTCATTGGGCTAATTTGAACATTGCAATTTATCCTATTCTATCTCCCACCCTTTTCAACCCACCCGCTCTCCTGAGATTGTGAGCTCATGGTGGAGTTTATACTTTTGAATCAAATGATCATCCTTTAAGCGGGTGCCTGGCCAATCAGTGTAGACAGATCCCTGTCAGTGGAGTCCACTGCTCGACCAGTGCTGACGCTCCAAGATTTTTCATCAGGGATCAGGCACTGGGTCTCTGACTGATGATGGTTCTCTCTATTTTCTCGATCAGCTGTAGGTGCTCACAACACTGCACTGGCTGCGACCATCTAATAGAGTAGAAGGTGGGACCTGAGGCCCTGGCGGCCTGTGTGGTTCAGCACCACAGCAGCAAGTTCAGTTCTCTAAAGGACCACCACGCAGGTTCTCAACTTACATGTACTCAATGGGAATTTATTGTTCTTGTGAAAATTCATGATGTGGATAGTGAAATAGTTATTAACTACAAGTATCTAGGTGTCAAAGTAAATGATAAGTTGAACTGGAGGGAACAGTATACACATGTGGTGACCAAGGGATATACACAATTATATTACCTCAGAAAATTAAAATCCTTTCGAGTAGGTTCTACAGTCTGGCTGTAGTTGAGAGTGCTATCCTTTGTGGATGTCTCTCCTGGTACGTCTCTCCTAGGAAAGTAGGCTCTTTAAAGGTACGATGATCATTGAACCAGGCAGGATGGGTGTTTGATGAACAAATCACTCTGGCCAATATCAGCTCTCGAAGAATGTGACGAAAGTAAAGAGTGTCATGAACAATGAGAATCACCCCCTGTCTCAGTATTACTGTTGGATGTGCTCAGGGAAAAGGCTACAATCCCTCAGATGCAGGAAAAATCAATTCCTGAACTTCTTTGTGTCCTTCTCTGTAAGAACTTTTAACAGGAGTTTGATGTAAGGATGAGGATATGCACTCAGGGTAGGACTCACTGACTGATTATTTTAATGCATTGGAATAGATTTTAATACATAGTTAATTAAAGTTAAATCTTTGTGATAGGGTAATTTTCTTTCTTCTATTATTATTCATTTATTTATAATTTCTTAACAAATGAGCAATGTACCTGAAACTAATCTCTGTATGAATAATAATGTGAAATTGAATTGAATTGAATTGAAGAAGAGGACCCGGGCCCACAACTCTACGAGATCTCTGCGCTCCTCCGACTCTGGCCTCTCGTGAGCCCCCGATTTCCATCTCTTCACCATTGTCATCAGTGTCTGCAACTGCCTAAGCCCTACGGCTTGGAATTCCCTTTCTAACTCTTTCCATCTTGCGCTGTCACCTCCTTGAAATATACCTCAACGACCAAGGTTGTGGTCTGCTGTCCTAATGTCACCTTTTGTGGCTCGGTATCAAATTTTCAGCAAAAGCGCTCCCGTGAAGTGCTGTACTATGTTTAACCAGGTTAAAGGGATGCCACTTTGCCCCTCTGGGGACCTTCCTAAGTATCCCTGTATGGAAACCAGAGCCCTTGTCTAGTTTATGTGTATGTGTGTCTGTGGGATTTCCATTGCCCTCTTCAAACTTTATTGGTGAATCACTAAACTAAAATTCAATCAAATGTCTTACCTTTCTGATTATTCCCCACAAGGTATGAAGCTCACCAACAATTAAGGAAGTGTTTTGGTAATAAACAGGAGAGTGATTTCCAGAGTCTTGTTCATTTTAACAGGAGGAGGAGAACACATTAAGTTGAATCTTGCATGTCCTTTCCCTAGAGAGCTGGAGTCGTTAATTCCTTTTTCACATTCACTCCAACAGTTCCACAAACCACCCGGACAATCACACACAGACACAAGCACTCACACACACAAATACACACACACACACAAAAACACACACACATACAAACACAAACAACACACTCTCACACACAGACACACACCTGCACCACAGGCGGAATTGTCCCAGATTTGCACTAAGTGAGGTAGCGATCAGGAGAAAGGACATTTTACTTGCCGGCTGCAGTGGCGGCTTTTCACACCATATTGTCCCAATCCCAGGAAACATGCCGTTTCGATGATGGGCGGGCTCTCATTTTCCTGCCACCCGTTCAACTCGCTGCTTCCTCATGCCGGGTGCCATATTTAAAGAGCAGTCACACACACACCTCTCAGTGCTTCCAGCCCAGGACTGCTGCACAGAAGATGTGGTCCCGAAAGGCAAGAAGACTGCAGCCCCCTGATTCAGTGACACATCCCTGGAATGCCTTCTGGATGCCGTGGAGGCCCTGCTGTGATGCCCTCTATCCCCACTCTTGCCCCAGGCGGGACAGCAATCTCACCAGTCCCGCTTGGTAGGCGATTGCAGTGGTGATCTGTGTCAAAGCTGCACAGAAGAGGTTGGCCATCCAGAAGAGGATGAACGATCTCATCTATGCCACCAGGGTAAGGCAACCATCCTATCACTCTGAACTGACACGCTCAAGCCCATCACACATTCACTGGCATCTCACTCACTGCCAGCTCAAGGGACATCCCCACTCACTCTCTCACACACACACCCTCACATCTCCATCTGGCCTCATCTCCTCTGGAGGCAGCCTCCTCAGCCCTCACCATCTTGAGGCCACTTGCACAGACCAACATGTGCCCCACACACACACCCTGGGATACCCCCCTCCCCCAGTACAGCCCTTGCCCTGCAGCCTCTTCCTTTGCCTGAGGCCACTTCTCCCCCTTCCCCAAGCAACCTTGCAGCTGTTGAAAATCCACCGCTGCCTTACAGCTGGTCTGGTAGGTAAAGACCTGCCTGTGATGTAGTGCTGTCTGTGAAGCCTGGCGCTGGTGACTACGGGTGCTGCCCCAAGTAAGGTAGGCAAACAAACCTCGAAGTCCCGAGTGAAGTGCAGCCCACCAGGCGCACGCCGCTTACGTTCAATTGTGAAACATGTCGGTCGTGCAACCGTGGTGACGTGCTTGGATAAGGATCCTGACATCCGAAGGTGTGAAAGGCCATTGATGGGCAGAGCAGACGATTACAAACTGGTTTCATGATGTCTTGCCATATTGCCTGCTCACACTGCCAAACATGCCTGGTGCCAGCGGGCACAGAAAACTCTGCTCACACACTGGGGAGGTGGTGGCATAGCGGTATTGTCACTGGACTAGTAATCCAGAGACCCAGGGCAATGCTCTGGGAACCTGGGTTCGAATTCCACCACAGCAGATGGCGAAATTTGAAATTAATAAATATCTGGAATTAAAAGTCTGATGACAGCCATTGCTGATTGTTGTTAAAAACCCATCTAGTTCACTAATGCCCTTTAGGGAAGGAAATCTACTGTCTTTACCTGGTCTGGCCTCCAAGTGACTCCAGACCCATAGCTATATGGTTGACTCTTAAATGTCCTCTGAACAAGGGCAAATAGGGATGGGCAATAAATGCTGGCCTAGCCAGTGACGCCCACATGAACAAATAAGAAAATACACACACTTTAAGTGAATATCAAACATCATCAATTGACAGCTTGACCCAATTTATAGCTCTCAGCTCACTTGGACAGCAGGCTGCGGGTTCCAGTCTCAGGCTGGGACTGAAGCAGGTCTATTTGGCAGATAATTCGATGTGGGGTAAACTTCTACCTATTTCAGGTGAATCCTGTGCACTGACTGATATTCACCCCTCAACCAATCCCATGGAAAGCAAATCTTCTTTGGTATTCATTTTTGGGAGAGGGACAGAAGATCAGCATTAACTGGCCATCCTAATTGCCCTTGAGAAGGGAGTGATGGACCTTCTTAAAGTGCTTGCTGGTGCCTTAAAACCATCAAGCAGCTTGCTAGGCTTCTTCAGAGAACAGTCAAGAGACAACCACATTGCTGTGGGACTAGAGTCACATATAGAACAAACCAGGCAAAGGGACAGGATTGCTTTCCTAAAGGGACATTTGGGTTTTTAATGGGAATCCAACAGCTTCTTGATCATTTCTACTAAGATCAGTATTTTTAGGACCAGGTTTTTAAAAACTGAATTCAAATTCTCAAACTGCCATGGGTGTGGTTCAAACTCATTCTGTGGGTTATTAATGCAGGACCCTGGACTATTAAACCCTGCAACATAACCATTACACTGCTGTGGTTATTGATCATATGGCATCAGTGGGATCTTATTAGTGTGTTATGGCTTACTGCTTTTGTTCTTCTGGTCCGTGTATCCTTGTGAAAATTGACGAGGATTTCGGCGAGCAGAATGCTCTGTATGGTGAGATTCTGACTGGGGCTTTTGAAGAGATGGGGGTCATTGTCAATCTCAAAGCCAGTGATCACCACTGGCTCACGTTTCACCATCCATCTAGGAACAACTTCCCGGGCTCTCAGTTCTCTTATGAGAGGCCTTGTAATTCAACTTGATCTAGCCTATAGCTAGAACAGCTTTTAAAGAGAGAATCACAGCACCCCCCACCTTTCCCCACGTCACTTAATGAAAGCATCTCAGTCCCATGCTCACATGGCCACTGTCCCATCTCTGCATCTTCAACAAGCAAGTAGATCAGGTTAGAGGGACAGAATGAGGCTGCATTTAAGGGGATCAACCAGTATCAGCGCTTGGAAGAATTCAGACATTGTCCCAATGAGAACCAAAAACAGAATTACCTGGAAAAACTCAGCAGGTCTGGCAGCATCGGCGGAGAAGAAAAGAGTTGACGTTTCGAGTCCTCATGACCCTTCGACAGAACTTGAGTGAGTCCAAGAAAGAGTTGAAATATAAGCTGGTTTAAGGTGTGTGTGGGGGGGTGGGGGGGGGGAAGAGAGAGAGAGAGAGAGAAGTGGAGGGGGTTGGTGTGGTTGTAGGGACAAACAAGCAGTGATAGAAGCAGATCATCAAAAGATGTCACAAACAACAGAACAAAACAAAAGAACACATAGGTGTTAAAGTTGGTGGAAGTGAAGTGGGTGGGGGGGGAAGAGAGCTTGTGTCTCTCCTCTCTATCTCCTCTCTATCTCCTCACTGTCGCTGTCTATCCATCACTTCTTTTAAAATCATTCCTTGCTGATCCTTTATTTTGCCTTTTCTTTCCCTTTTATTTTTATGATGGCCTTTTCGCTCTTAGCTCCTTTCTCTCTTAACAAGCCCCACGCTCTCTCATTTTAATTCGTCTCACTTCTTTTCTGCCCCACCGTTTGTTCCAACCTCGTTCCTTTCCCCTCTGTCTCTGTCCTTCAGAAGCTGTCCAGCTTTGTGTGCTTCTATCAGCTGGATGGGAGTTTTTCACACTGTGAGATAGTGCTGCTGTGGTTAACCTTTGCCATCCATCCCATAAAATGCGTGGGGAGAGCAACACAAGGAGGCTCCATTCCAAAAAAAAACACTGAGAATTGTCTCCACTGTGAAGCATGGCAGAGAAGTCTCAAGTAAGAGAAGAAGCAGCCCCTTTATTGCAAGAGTCTCTTTTACTGGGCTAAGTAAAGAAAGAACTTGCATCTATATAGCACCTTACATCCCCTTACAACATCCCAAAATTTCTATTCTGAGATGTAGTCACCGTTATAATGTAGGGAAAACACGGCAGCCAATAAATGCACAGCAAGCTTTCACAATCATCATAGTAATGATGTTGGTTGAGGGATTGATATTGACTAGAACAATGGAAAGAGCTCCCCTGCTCTTCCTCTAAGTGTATTTTCCATTGGATGTAGGTGTCACTATCAAGGCCAGCATTTGTTGCCCATCCCTAATTGCCCTTGAACTGAGTGGCTTGCTCAGCCATTTCAGAGGGCAGTTAAGAATCAACCACGTTGCTGTGGCTCTGGAGTCACATGGAGGCCAGACCAGGTAAGAATGTCAGATTTCCTTCCCTAAAGGGCATTAGTGAACCAGGTGGGTTTTTACAACAATTGATGATAGCTTCATGGTCACCATTACTGAGAATAGCTTTCAATTCCAGGTTTATGAATTGAATTTAAATTCCACCAGCTGTCAGGGTGGGATTTGAACTTGTGTCCCCAGAGCATCCCAGAGCAGGGCCTCTGGATTACTAGTCCTGTGATATTACCACTACTCTGCCATCTCTCCCAAGTAGTGCCTTAGGGTCTTTTACAATCAACTGAGAGTGAAGACTGGGGCCAAGATTTTCCCATTGGCGAGCGGCGGCAGTGGGGGGGGGGGGGTCTCGACGTGTAAAATGACGCAGGATGATGTCGGGTGGAATTCTCAACGTCACCTCGCCCCATTTAAATTCTCAGGTAGGTGGGGGCTCAGCAAAATCAGCTGTGTGCCCTCTGACCTGTCAGTGGTCAATTGAGGCCATTGACAGAGTCATTAAAATAATTAATGGACCTGCCCGTCCAACCTTAAGGTTGGTGGCCAGGCTGGGAGCCCTGGCGGACATTAGAAAAAGCTTCAAACCTCATCCACTTGCAGGTTGAGGTTTCGAGTAGGTTTTAATAAATTTAATTAAAGTGGTTTCAAAAGTTAGGGACATGTCCCAACTCATGTGACAGTGTCACATGTTTTGGGTATGTCAGGGAATTTTTTTCCCCATTTTTGATATTTTTCAATGCACGGCTGATCTCCTTGAGGCAGCACTTTGCCTGAGGGAGATGAGTGCTCTTGTTCGTGCGCAAGCGCAAAAGAGTCACTCTCGGCTTAGGGAATCCACCCCCCTCCTCTGCCCTCACAGATGTCATGCTGGGTGCTGGGCGGGTTTTAATTGGCCCGCCCACGTAAAATGGTGGCACCCCCCCAAACGGGGGGCGCGATTGGAGGCGCTCCTCCTCACGCCCGCTCTTCAACATCCACCCCCCCCCCCACTCCCCCCCCAACCAACATGGGGGGAGGAATTCTGCCCTGGGTTTCAATTCAATCTGTAATCTGAAGGACAGGTGAGGCGAAGATATCCACTTGTCATCTGCTCCATTGGGAAACTATTGACCTGATAACGTTAACTCTTCTGATCTCTCAGCAGACGCTGACTGACCTTCTCAGTGTTTCAGCATTTTTGACTTTTTATTTCAGATTTCCAGTATCCGCAGTAATTTTGCTTCTGAGAAACCATTAATGGTGACAAAGAGGGTTCATATCTTCCTGGTTATATCCAACATCTTCAACAGATGTTTTTTTTTCCCCAAAAAGGGTCACTTTTTTTTTTGAACACAATGTACAAGACATACATTAGTTTTCTATTACATTGAAAATGCAAAGGCCTTTGCCTGATCAGCAAGAGCTTAATGATTTTCAGGGTGGAGGGTGTTTGGGTGGGTGCAGAGTTGTGAGGGGGAATAGTGAGGTGAAAGGGACAAAAGGAATGTAATTGCACAGTCTGATTCTCAGAACAATCCGGAACCCAGGGAATTGTTATGATCTGGAATGAGCTGCCTGAAAAAGTGGCAGGAGCAAATTTGATAGAAATTTTCCAAAAGGAAATTGAATACGCATTTGAAAAGGGGAAATAAAATCCGAGTTATGGGGAGAAAGGGCGGGAGAGTGGACTCAATTAATGGAGTTTTTTTCAAAGGGACTGCACCAGCTGAATGGGCCAAATGGCCTCCTCCTGAGCTGTATCATCCTAAAGAACATCAGATAAAATCTGGGAATTTCACACCTACAAAATAAGTTTAACCTTACTTTAGTAAACCAATGAATGGCATTATGGAATTCGATCCCTAAAGAAACTAGTTAAAAATCCGAGAATTGCAGTATCTGATCAGTCTTAAACGAGACAGAGTTATTGTGGTTCAGTTCAAAGTGGAAAGCTCGATAGCTGAAGTACTTGCATTTTAAAACAGTCCTATCTATAGTAACAGTGCAGTAATTTATAATCAATGTTTAACTCTGCACTTCTGGTTCAGATCAGGTTGATTCATATTTGGTGTTTTGAAGTGTTTTACAGACATCAAGATACAATGTACAATATCATAGTTTCTGCTGTTTGAGTTATCGTTTGTATCTAACGACAGACACAGCAAATACCTAAATGATAACTCACCTGGTTACTGGTATCTGCAGTTTACACTCAAGTCATTAAAAAATTGCTGCGTTTCCTACATTTACAACAGTGACTACATTTCAAAAAAGACTTCACTGGCTGTAAAGCACTTCGAGAAGTCCAGTGGTCATGAAAAGTGCTGTATTTTAAAAATTAGATCAGTACAAAATCTCTATATACCAATCCAAGTTCCACAGGTGCCAATTGGTAGCTCTCTGGCTTCTTTCACAGAAGGTTATGCCAGAGATAAGTAAGGTTGGACAGGCTGGGCCTGTATCCATTGGAGTTTAGAAGAATGAGAGGCGAGCTTATTGAAACGTAAGATCCTGAGGGGACTTGACAGGGTGGATGCTGAAAGGATGTTTCCTGTTATGGGAGAGACTAGAACAAGGGGACACAGTTTAAAAATTAGGGGTCTCCCATTTAAGACAGAGATGACAAGGAATGTTTCTCTCAAAGGATCGCTAGAATGTGGAACCCTCTTCCCCAGAGAGCAGTGGTGGCTGGGTCAATGAGTGTTTTTAAGGGTGAGGTAGATAGATTCTTGACTAACAAGGGAGTCAAAAGTTATCGGGGTAGGGAGGATGCCATAATCAGATCAGCCATGATCTTATCAAATGACAAAGCAGGCTTGAGGGGCTGAATGGCCTATTCCTGCTCCTAATTTGAACGTTCATAAGGTTTTGATTCAAGACCAACTCCAGCAACTTGAGCACAAAATCCAGGCTAACACTCCCAGTGTCAGTACTGAGGGAGTGCTGCACTGTCAGAAATGCCGTCTTTCAAATGAGACATTAAATTAAAGCCCTGCCTGTCTTATCAGGTGGGTATAAAAGAACCTTTTGAAGAAGATCAGGGGAGTTCTCCTAATCAATTTTTATCCTTCAACTAAGATCACTGAACCATTTATCTCAATGCTGTTTGTGGGAGATTGCTGTGCCCAAAATGGATGCCGCATTTCCCAGATTACAACAGTGGCTATGCTTCAAAATTATTATGTTGGCTGTAAAGCATCTTTGGGAGGTCCTTAAGTCATGAAGAGCGCTATATAAATGCAAGTCTCTTTTTTTGGTCATTTCCAGCTCCTTCAATGAGATGAAGATAGAACATCTTGGGGGGGGGGGGATCCACTAAAAGCTTAATAGGGGGCATCCGTTAAAGCTACAATGCCCTTAATTTCTGTCTTACATAAACTCCAACGTGAAAAAAAAACCTGGAACCAATCAATGCAAACCAACGAATGGCCATCGCTGATCCTCATCCTTGTTAAATTCGTTATACTATAGTGTGTCAGTAGGTGGCACTAAATCTTTCTCCAGGTAAAACATGCTTAAAGGTCCTTTTTTTAAAAAGAGAGGTGTTGGAATTGGGACTCCCTGCAGTGTCCTGCTCTCTCCTATTAAAGGGCAAACTCTAGGCTTTAAATAACTTTTATTTAATGCACAGAACACCCCAGTATAAGCTCAGAGTGTAATTTCATTGAGTTAACTGCAGTTATTTGCATCCAAAATAAATAAAATAAATCTTCTGGGTCAGTGTGGCTAACAAGGGTGAGCTACAGGCTCCAAGCAGCTTGCATTTAATACACTTAAAATAATCTCAACTGATGTTTAGTGTTCAGCAACACTATTATTTTACCCACATACAAAAGGGGAGAGCTGGGTCACAGTGTAGCCAAACCTCTGATGACCTTCAATGTTGTCTGTCGCCCTAAAGCCACTGCATCCAACCATTCAATACTGGGAGTCAATCCTTCAGTCTCGACACTTCTGGTCATGAGATTATTTCTCCCAAAGCTACTCCACTTTGCTATCTCTTTTTTTGTTGCTGGCTCTGGCTCAGATGGCAGCACTCCCGACTCCAAGCCCAAAGGTTCTGTGTTCTTGGCTCAATCCAGAGATTTGCTTGTGTAATCCAGGTTGGCACTGCACTGTCTACTGTCCCCAGTGTTTTTCAGGTGAGACATTAAACTGAGGCTCTGTGTTGGGGGACATGAAAGATCCCATGGAACTGTTTGACGAGCAGGTGAGTTCACTCCCTGGTCACCCAGCCACCAGTTTGAGCAGGGCACACAAAACCGGAAACATGGTGATACGTTCAAGGTTGTCACCCTGTGATTGAGTCCTAAGGGTGCACAGTCTTGGGCGGGAGGCAAACTTTTACTTTCCTGGCATCAGGGTGCCCACCGCCATTTTTGCTCAGATCAGGAACAACTGGGACCGAGCCTTGGACTTTGCTGATCAGCGAGTGAGCTGTTTTACACCATGTGGGGCAACACCCAACTGGAAAAGACAGTTCTGACCATTATCCTTATTTCTCAGTTTTTTGCTGTTTTTGTCGTTCTGGGCATCACACTATGTAATGCAATATTCCAATATTCAATGATGAACCACTATTCTCATGTAATCTGGGTGCATACGTACCTGATTTCGCAGTAATCAAGAATACAGTGGCCACTATTTCCTCATGACTTCCCCAAGTCTAACAACCCAATGTCCAGTTTGAAGGTGGCTCCGCTCTTCACCCAGGAAAGGGTCTTGAATTCTTCTTGCTCTTCGACCTCACGTGAACTCCCCCACACGCTCCTTCAGAATGCTCCACCTCTTTGTTTTAGTCAAACGATTTTCCCATTCAGCAACCCTTCATTTCTAATGAACCTCGAGCCTATGCAAGGCTTGTGTACTGCCGCAGCTTCCTCTTGTATCTCTCACATTCCAGGGAAGGGTGTGAGAAAACGTTGTCATCTGATAGACAATTCCTCACCTCCCATTGCGACCTTATTTCCCTAAGGTCCTCTCACTTTTTTCTTGCTTTACGTCTGAGAAAGACCATCCCACATACTCTTCTTTCCCTCTGTAACTGCCGTGTTAAGACCATCAAACTGTGTCCTGGTCTCAACTCATTACCTCAAAATTGTGGAAGTCTTTGACTAAGAACATAGGAACAAGGGCTCCTTGAGCCCTCTCTCACCATTCAGTGGGATCAAGGCTGTTCTATATCTCATCTCCATTTATCCCTATTTACTCAGTACCCCTTAGTACCCTTCCCTGACAAAAATCTAGCGATCTAAGTCTTGAAAGCTTCAATTGACCCGGGTGGCAGCCTTTTGTGGCAGGATTTCAAATGGGAATTGGATGAACATTTCAAAAAGGAACAAAATGCTGGATAAGAGGGAAAGAGCACATAGCTCTTTCAAAGAGCAATGCACAGGAATGATGGGCTGATTGGCCTTTTTCTGTGCTCTTTGATTCTATGATTTCTACTATACCTTGGGGGAAGAAGTAATTCCTGTTGTCACTCCTGACCGGCCTGGTTCCAATTTGAAAGGTGGTGTTTAGAGGTATCCCAAGCAAATTGTTCTTGGAGAATCCTCAATGTGACAGAGGAGTCAGTAATCAGAGGACACAGAATTAAGGATAAAGAGCCAGAGGCAGCATGGGAACACTTTTTTTTACAGAACGGGTTGTTGTAATTTGGAATGCGCTGCCTGAAAGGAAGGTGGAAACAGATTCAATAGGAACATCAAAACAGAATTGGATAGATACTTGAAGTGAAAAAATACTGGGCCTTATGAATAAAGAGCGGGGGAGTGGGACTAATTGGATAGTTGTATCAAAGAGCCAGCACAGGCATAACGGGCTGAATGGTCTCCTCTCTGCCATATAATTCTATGATTCCAGGCTTTCCAGTCGGTAGCCGATACTGAATTGACAATTTCCCTACAAAAGATGGCAAGAAAGGTTATGCGGGGAGTGGAAAGGTCACACTGATGTGCTCCTGATGTTAGGAGTGCATTATTTTGACTTCCTGTGTTAAAAGTCTGATGGGATTGCTACTTCAGTTCTCACAGTTACAGGGAGGGACAAGGAAACTTTACCCTGCATCTACACACCTATGATACACTTTTTATAATTTATTCTTTCATGGGGTGTAGGTATTGTTGGCAAGGTCAGCATTTATTGCCCATCCCTAATTGCCCTTGAACCATATGTCTTGCTCGGCCATTTCAGAGGGCAGCTGAGAATCAACCACATTGCTGTGGGTCTGGAGTCACATGTAGGCCAGACCGGGTAAGGATGGCAGATTTCCTTCCCTAAAGGACATTAGTGAACCAGATGGGTTTTTAATAACAATCAATGATAATTTAATGGTCACCATCACTGAGGCTAGTATACAATTCCAGATTGAAATTGAATTCCAATTGCATTCAAATTCCAACGGCTGCTGGGGTGGGAACCCATGAAACCCATGTCCCCAGAGCATTCGCCTGGGACTCAGGATTACGTGCTCAGTGACATCACCACTGCACCGCCATCTCCTCCTGACCCGGAAATGTTGGATTCTGGCACTCTGCACAAAAAATCCGAGATTGTTCCATTCCCCAGGGCTGATAGCCTTCACTTTGGTCAAACTCCATTTAAAAAAAATCTTCCATTGATTTTCTATTTAATTGCCTGGTTTATACAAACGTGTTGGCTTTTGTTTACCAAATGTGACACTTTTGTTTTTGATTTATCCGCTCTGTTGAAGCTGCCTCAGCTTGGCTATTTAAATTAGGCTTGTATCCCTCTGGAATATAGATTAGGGGGAGATTTGATTGGTGTCCTAATGATTTTGAAAGGAATTGACAGGGTAGATAGATAGAAATACTTTCTGCTGGTGAGGCAATCTAGGATAAAGGCACATAACCTTAAAATCAGAGCAAGACTTCGTTACAAAAAGGTGTAGGAACTGTGGAACTCCCTCCAGCAGCTGATGCTAGCTTTATTGATAATTTTAAATTTGCGATCACAGATTTTTGCTAATCTAGAGTATGACAGGATATGAAGCAAAGGTGGATTGATGAAGCTAAAAAACAGATCAAGTATGATCTAATTG
Source organism: Carcharodon carcharias (assembly GCF_017639515.1). Taxonomy (NCBI): domain Eukaryota; kingdom Metazoa; phylum Chordata; class Chondrichthyes; order Lamniformes; family Lamnidae; genus Carcharodon; species Carcharodon carcharias. The sequence goes on along the minus strand of NC_054478.1, from coordinate 19,144,014 downwards.
AATGTCAGAATAGGCTCAAGAGGCTGAATGGCCTCTTCCTATTGTACAACTTAATAGGCAAATTTTGCAGCAGCAGAGAATCTAACAACATCTGCCATTAATTAGACTTGCTGCTGTGTAGAAAGTAGCTAAAATTTAAAATGTAGGTAAAAATTTAAAATTAGACATTTTAAAATCTCAAACAACAATACCTTAATGAATGAGACTCCAGCATTGTAATTGTTAATTTACAGTGGCAGAGAGCTTCACTGCAGCAATTAGTCCTAGTAAAACTGGAATCAACAGGAATCAGGGGGAAAACTCTCTGCTGGTTGGAGTCATAACTAGCACAATGGAAGGTGGTTGTGGTTGTTGGAGGTCAATCATTTCAGTTCCAGGACATTACAGCAGGAGTTCCTCAGGGTAGTGTCCTCAGCCCAACCATCTTCAGCTGCTTCATCAATGGCCTTCCTTCCATCATAAGGTACGAAGTGGGGATGTTCGCTGATGATTACACAATGTTCAGCACCATTCGTAACTCCTCAAATATCCAAAAAGTCCATGTCCACATGCATCAAGACCTGGACAATATCCAGGCTTGAGCTGACAAGTGGTAAGTAACATTCGCACCACAAAATTTCCGGGCAATGACCATCTCCAATCTGAGAGAATCTAACCATCGTTCCTTGATATTCAATGCCATTACCGTCATTGAATTTCCCACTATCAACGTCCTGGGGGTTACCATTAGAAGCTGAACTGGGCTAGCCATATAAACACTGTGGCTACAAGAACAGGTCAGGGGCTGGGAATCCTGCCGTGAGTAACTCACCTCCTGACTCCCCACAGCCTGTCCACCATCTACACAGGGCAAGTCAGGAGTGTGATGGAATACTCTCCACTTGCCTGGATGAGTGCAGCTCCAACAATACTCAAGAAGCTCGACACAATCCAGGACATAGATTGGCACCCCACCCACAAGCATTCACTTCCTCCACTGCTGACGCACAGTGACAGCAGTGTGTACCATCTACAAGATGCACGGCAGAAACTCACCAGGGCTCCTCACGCAGCACCTTCCAAACCCATGACCTCTACCACCTAGAAGGACAAGGGCAGCAGATAGATGGGGAACACCGCCACCTGGGAGTTCCCCTCCGAGCCGCTCACCGTCCTGACCTGGAAGTGTATCAGCCGTTCCTTCACTGTCGCTGGGTCAAAATCCTGGAACTCCCTCCCTAACAGCACCGTGGGGTGTACCCACACCACATGGAACTGCAGCGGCTCAAGGAGGCAGCTCACCCACCACCTCCTCAAGGGGCATTTAGGGAGGGGCAATAAAGGCTGGCCCAGCCGGCGAAGCCCACGCCCCACGAACAAGTAAAAAATAATTAACACATCACATCATTGAAAAGGGAAGCCAAGACTGAAATGAACAAGACTTAACTTATTGCGAGAAGTTTCATTTGTAATTATTATACAAACAGAACAAGTTCGTGCCGTTTAATGCTGGGGCAGATTAAAGCTCCAAAAATAACAAAAAGTGAGAGACGTACATTTATATAAAACGCTGGGAGTACACAGACCGGATCTGCGGAGAGGGAAACTGAGTCAATGAGCGGGATTTCCCAGCTCCGCCAAGGGTGGGCATCATCACGGGCGGGACGGGAAAATTTGGAGAGTGGCCAAAAGTCAATTGATTTCCGGCTACTCTCCAAATTTTCCCATCCCGCCCGCGATGGTGCCTCCTGCTGGCAGGGCCGGAAAAACCCCAGCCAATGTTTCAGGGGAACGACCTTTCATCAGAACCGGGAAACGTAAGAGGTGGAAAGTAGAAGCGATTAAGTAGCAAAAGGGACGATGGTAAGTATTGCCTTTCATGACCTCAGGCCATGCCAAAGCACTGTGCAGCCAATGAAGGACGGTTTAAGGGGCTGTCACTGTTGTAATGTCGGAGACATAGCAGCCAGTTAACATGCTCCCATAAACAGCAATATGGTAATGACCAGAAAGTCTGCTTTAGTGACGTTAATTGAGGGATAGATATTGGCCAGGAAACCAAGGAAAACTCCATTGATCTTCTTTAAAGTCATGCCATGGGATCTTTCACATCCACCAGAGCGAACAGGCCGAGCCTTGATTAACATCTCTCCCGAAAGACTGCACCTCTGCCAGTGCAGCACTCCCTCAATACACCAAGAATGTCGGCCAGGATTACATGCTCAACTGTCTTGGAGTGGGACTTGAGTGTAAACACTGCCGAGACAGTGAGGATCATCTTTTACTTCTCTGCCTTGAGTGAGCAGGAGGCTGGTGCTCTGACCTTTAAATACTGGTTGATGTCTGGCAGGGAAGCTCATGTTCGATTTGAGTGGAATGATAAATCTCATTGCAGCGAGCTGCAGCTTTAGGAGTTCGGATAGTGAGCTGTCCATACAAAAAGGGACTTTGTGAAGGAAACAACTTAAGAGGAAGGTAGCAATGCTAAACCTTTATAAACCACGCTCTTTTGAGCCCATACCCTCAGGAGGGGAATGAATTTTTTTTAAAAAACACAAATCATTGAAGGTGGCAGGAAAAGTTGAGAAGGTTGTTAAAAAAGCATCTGGGATCTTTAGCTTTATTGCTAGAGAAAAGGAGTAAAAAAAAGAAAGGAGGTTATGCTAAACCTTTAGAAAACACTGGTCAGGCTTCTGCTAGAGTCCAATTCTGGGTACTGCATTTTAGGAAGGATATCAAGACCCCACAAGAACAAAGAAATAGGAGGAGGGGCAGACCATATGGCTCGTCGAGCCTGATCAATATAATCATGGCTGATCTTTGGCTTTAACTCCACTTTCCCGTCCAATTCCCATATTCCACAATTTCCTAAGAGACTAAAAACCTGTCTATCCCAGCCTTAAATATATTTGACGATGAAGCATCCACAACCTTCTCTGGGTTAGAGAATTCCAAAGACTCACAACCCTTTGAGTGAAGAAATTTCTCCCGATCTCAGTCCTAAATGGCCCTGAGACTTAGATTCTCCGACTAGCGGAAACAACCTCCCACTGTTCACCCTGTCAAGCTCCTTCAGAATCTTGTGTGTTTCAATGAGATCGCCTCTCATTCTTCTAACCTCCAGAGAATATCGACCCAATTTACTCAGCCTCTCATCATAGGACAACCCCCTCATCCCAGCAACCAATCTGGTGAACCTTTGGTGCCCCTAATGCAAGTATATCCTTCCTTAAATATTGAGACTAAAACTGCACACAGTATTCAAGGTGTGTTCTCACCATGGCCCTGTACAATTGCAGCAAGACTTATTTGCTCTTGTACTCCAAACCTCTTGCAATCAAGGCCAATGTTCTGTTTGTCTTCTTAATTGCTTGCTGCACCTGCATACTAACTTTCTACATTTCTTGCATGAGCACATTCAAGTCTCTTTGAACATCAACACTTACAAGTTTCACACCTTTAAATAAAAGCTGCTTTTCTATTCTTACAACCAAAGTGAATAACTTCACACTTACTCACATCATACTCCATCTTGTTGCCCACTCACTTAACACTTAACCTGTCTATAGCTCTTTGCAGCCATTCTGTGTCCTCCCTACAGCTTGTCTTTTCACCTATCTTTATATCATCAGCAAACTTAGATGCATTACTCTCTGTCTCTTCATCTAAGTCAGTAATATAGTTTGTAAATAGCTGAGGCCCCAGAACTCAGCGTGGAGCTCCACTAGTAACAGGCTGCCAACTTGGGAATGCCCCCTTTATGCCCATTCTTTGCCTCCTGTCTGTCGATCAATCCTCTATCCATGCCATTACCCCCAACTCCATGAGCCCTTAACTTGCCTATTAACCATTTATGTGGCACCTTGTCAAATACCTTTTGGAAATCCAGGCATGCTACATCTACTGGCTCCCCTTTATCTACCCGACTAGGTACATCCTCAAAAACTCTAATAAATTTATCAAACAGGATTTCCCATGTTGACTTATTCTAACCATACAATACTCTTCTAAGTGCATTGTTAAGACTTCCTTAATAATAGATTCCAGCATTTTTCCAACAACTGATGTTAGGCTAACTAGCCTGCAGTCCAGTGTTTTCTCCCTCACTCCCTTCTTGAAAAATGGTGTTACATTTGCCAACTCCCAAGCTGTTGGGACAATTCCCAACTCTAAGGAAGTTTGGAAAATCATAGCTAATGCAACCACTATCACTGCAGCTATCTCCTTTAGAACCCTAGGGTGTGAGCCATCAGGTCCTGGGGATCTGTCAGATTTTAGTCCCTTAAGTTTCTCCAAAACTTTTTCTCTGCTGATTTAATTTCCTTAATTTCCTCACCCTTTTTAGGCCCTAGGTTACCATCTATTTCTGATATGGAACTTATATCTTCTACTGTGAAAATAGGCACAAAATATTTGTTCAATGCCTTCGCCATTTCCTCACTCTTCATGATCATTTCTCCCATCTCTGCTTCTAAGGGACCAACTTTAGCTACTCTCCTCCTTTTTATATACTTATAAAAGCTCTTCAAATCTATTTTTATATTTATGGCTAGTTGACTCTCATGTTCCATTTTTTTTCCTTTTTATCAGCTTTTTGGAAGCCCTTTGCTGGTTTATAAAATACTCCAAATCTTCAGACTTGCTACTATTCTTTGTAACATTATAAGCTTCTTCTATCAATCTAATACCATCATTAACTTCCTGAGTGAGCCATGGATAGATCTTTTGCGCTGAGTTTTTGTTTTCCAGTAGAATGTATTTTTATTGAAGATTTTGAATTGTTTCTTTAAATGTTTTCCACTGTTCATTTTCCTCCATACCTTTTAGTCTATTTACTCAATCAACCTTAGCCAGCTCTCCCCTCATACCTATGTAATTGGCTTTGTATAAGTTTAAGATTCTTGTCTGTGATTGGAGTAGGTCACTTTCAAACTTAACATGGAATTCAATGGTATTATGATCACTATTTCCCAGTAGATCTTTTGCTATGACATTACTAATTAACCCTGCTTCAATCCCTAGTTAGTTCCACAATGTAGCGCTCCCAGAATCTGTCATGAAAGCATTTTATAAACTCATCTTCTAGACAACCCTTGCCAATTTGCTTGTCCCAGTTTACATGAATACTAAAGTCCCCCACAACTATTACATTGCCTTTGTTACAAGCTCCAATATTTTCTTGTTTAATACTCTGCCCAATGGTATAACTACTGTTAGGGGGCCTATAAACTACTCCCACCAGTGTTTTCTGACTCTTGCTTTTCCTAATTTCCGCCCACACTGATTCTACATCATGATCTTCTGAAGTCAGATCCTTTCCCACTAATGTCCTTATGTCATCCTTTACTATCAGGGCCACTCTCCTCCTTTTCCATTCTGTCTTTTCTAAGTTTTGTGTAGCCTGGAATATTTATTTTCCAAACTTGATTACCTTGCAACCATGTGTTTGGAATAGCAATTAAATCTAAACTATTTACCTTATTTGTGCCACTAGTTCATCAATCTTATTGCAGATCCTTCATGTACTCAGATAAAGAGCCTATAATTTATTTTTTTAACTACTATTCCCTGCATTGACCTTATTCACTGATGCACAATTAATGTTAAACTCTCTGCCCCTTACTCTCCTTGTCTTTACCAACAATGCTATGCTGTTCTATTGCCTTGACCTTTCTTTTTTGGATTTCCAAATCTCCCTTTACCCAAATCCCCACAGCCTGCACCCTCCCCCCCTCCCCACTACCACACCTACCACCTACCCACCACCCCCCCACCCCACCGCCCCCCACCCCCACCCCCCCCCCGCAACTACCACCCCTGGTTAGGTTAAAGCCTTGTCCACAGCTTTATTCATGTGCTTGGCCAGGTCAGTGGTCTCAGCCTGGTTTAAGTGAACCCCATCCCAATGGAATAGTCCCTCTTCCCTGAGTATTGGTGCCAGTGTCCCACACCACTCTTTCAGTCACGTGTTTAATTCTCTAATTGGTTTGACCCTATGCCAATTGATGCATGGCTCAGATAAGAATCCAGAGATGATTACCTTTGATGTTCTGCATTTCAATTTGGACCCTAACTCAAACTCTCTCTGCAGAACATCATTCCTGGTTCTACCTATGTCATTGGTTCTGACGTGGACCACGATAACTGGCTCCTCCCCCTCCCACTCCAAGTTCCTCTCCAGTCTCAAGAGTGCTGGGGAGATTTAGTACTAAGGACTTCAGTTGTGTGGAGAGAGAAGCTGGGATAACTCTCCATGAAGCACAGATAGTTAACCACAACAGTGTTTATTTATAAAGCACTTTTAAGTTATTAAAAGATGTTTTACAGGGGTGCATTATGAAGCAAAATTAGACACCGAGCCACATAAAGCAGATGACCTAAAGCTCAGTCCCAGAGGTCAAGAAGGGATTTTGATAGAGGTGTTCAAAGAGTTTTATAATATAGATAGGGAGAAACTGCTTCCACTGAAAGGAGTGTCAGTAAGCAGAGGAGACAGATTTAAGGTCACTGGTAAAAGTACCAGAGAGACAACACGGGTAAATTGTTTTACATAGAAAGTTGTTAGAAGCTGGAATGGAAGACATTGAGCCTCTTTATTCAATTAGAAATGCTATATAAATGCAGGGTCGAGCTGGGAAATACTAGTCTTTCCATTGGGCATTCAGTATCAGAATCAAGAAATGACAGTTCTGACACTGGACGGTTAACTACTTAATAAATCCTCCTCTGCACTGCGTTCGCAATGTACCTTGACCCTCAACCTCATAAGAGCATTCAATTTGTGCCAATTCCAGGTCCTGTGCACAGTTCACAGAGATTGCAATCGATACTGGAAACATTGCTGAGAGAAAAAAGCATTTTGATCTGGAGTAGGAACAAGACTGAGCTGGATCGGAGTGGGGAAAAGGGAATATAAGAGGAACAATGGGTGGAAACAAATTGGGGTGAATGCATGACATTGAAGGGGCAAATGAGTGGTAATTTCCTTCAGCTCAAACCTTCAGCATTCCCTTCCTAAACCTCTCTAACTGTCCCTCCTCCTTTAAGACACTCCTTAAAACCTATCTCTTTGACTAAGTTTCAGTCAAATACCTCCTTTTTTATATGTATTCCTTCATTGGATGTGAGTGTCGTTGACCAGGCCAGCATTTGTTGCCCATCCCTAATTGCCCTTGAGAAGGTGGTGGTGAGCTACCTTCTTGAGCTGCTGCAGCCCATGTGGTGTAGGTACACTCACAGTGCTGTTAGGGAGGGAGTTCCAAGATTTTGACCCAGTGACAATGAAGGAACGATAATATATTTCCAAGACAGGATGGTATGTGACTTGGGGGGTGTCAAATTTTGTTTGATAATCACTCTTGTGAAGCACCTTGGAACATTCTAGTATGTGAAAGATACTATGCAAATGCAAGTCGGTGTTAGTGCCGGCAGGAAATGGGAGCAGGGCTGTAGGGAGAAGCTGGGAACGGTTCTTTGAGCTGGATGAGGATAGAGTGCCAACTTGAACTGGCCAAGTGGAAGATGTGTTTCAATTCAAGCCATATAAATACTGTGGCTACAAGAGCAGGTCAGAGGCTGGGAATTCGGTGGCGAGTAACTCACCTTCTGACTCCTCAAACCCTGTCACCCATCCAGAAGGCACAAGTCGGGAGCGTGATGGAATGCTCTCCACTTGCCTGGAAGAGTGTAGCTCCGACGATACTCAAGAAGCTTGTGACCACCCAGGACAAAGCAGCCTGCTTGACTGGCACCCCATCCACAAACATTCACTCCCTCCACCCCTGACGCTCGGTAGCAGCAGTGTGTACCATCTACAAGATGCGCTGCAGGAATTCACCAAGGCTCCTGAGACTGCACCTTCCAAACCCACGACCACTACCATCTAGGACAAGGACATGGGAACACCACCACCAGCAAGTTCCCCTCCAAGCCGCACACCATCCTGACATGGAACTATTTTGTCGTTCCCTCACTGTCACTGGTTGTAAATCCTGGAAGTCCCTCCCTAACAGCACTGTGGGTGTACCTACACCACATGGACCGCAGCGGTTCAAGAAGGCAGCTCACCCACCACCTACTCAAGGGGCGATTACGGATTGGCAATAAAGGCTGGGCCCAGCCAAGCGACACCCACATCCTATGAACGAATTCATTTTTAAAAAAATTCAACAAGGTTGGCAGAGCCAGGAGAGTGCCAGTGTGACATGGGAGTGTCCGTGAAGCAGGCGTCATTAAGCAAGCACAGGCAGAATCAAGACATTGTTGATGCTAAGAAATATGAAATAAAAAGAGGGATTGCTGGAAATACTCAGTTCATCAGGCAGCATGTGTTGCACAGAGGCAGAGTTCATGACTTAAATTTGCCACTCCTGCCCAGGGCGGGAATCGTAACAGGGGAGGACAGATAACTTGATGGGTCGGCAAAACGTCCGTTACATTCAGGTGGGAATTCCCAGTCCCGCGCTGGGTAGGACCAGAAAATCCTGCCCAGTGTTTCAGATCGATGATCATTTTTCAGAACTGAAAGAAGTTAAAGATGTAATAAGATTTAGGAGAGTGCAGAGTCAGGGAAAGGTGGGAGGGTGGGAGGGGGAAGAAAATAAGGGAAGGACAGTCACGGAGTGGGAGGCAGCAGTGATTAAGCGACAAAAAGGATGATGGTGCAAGGCAAAAGGGGATGGTAATCAGGCAGGTAAGGGAACAAAAGATGGGCCAGGGGCAATAACGATTTATTTGTAGTTCTTCTAATTTATATCACAGAGAAACATAGAATGGTTACAGCACAGGAAGAGGCCATTTGGCCCATCATTTCTGTACTGGCTCTCAGAATGAGCAATGCACCTAGTGCTATTCCCCCAACTTCTCCCCGTTACCTCCATCTCTCCTTTTCAGATAACAATCCAATTCCCGCCTAAATGCCTCGATTGAACTTGCCTCCATCACACCGTCCGGCAACGCATTCCAGATCCTAACCGCTCGCTGTGTGAAAAAGATTTTCCTCATGTTTCTTTTACTGATTACCATGAATCTGTGCCTGCGATCTTCTCGATCCTTCCACCAGTCCTCCCACAGCAACAATTTTTCCCTCTCTACTCTGTCCAGACCCCTCATGATTTTGAACACCTCTACCAAATCTCCTCTCAACCTTCTCTTCTCCAAGGAAAATAGTCCTAACTTCTTCAATCTACCTGCATGACTGAAGTTCCTCATCCCTGGAACCATTCTCGTGAATCTTTTCTGCACTCTCTCTAATGCCTTCACATCCTTCCTAAAGTGTGGCGCCCAGAACTGGATGCAATACTCCAGCTGAGGCTGAAGCAGTGTTTTATACAAATTTAACATAATTTCATGGCTTTTTAATCTTTGTCCCTATTAATAAAGCCTAGGATATGGTATGTTTTATTAACCACTCTCTCAAACTGTCTCGCCACCTTCAATGATTTATGCACATATACACCCAGGTACCTCTGCTCCTGCACCCCCTTTAGAATTGAATTTTTCCTTTTTTTACTGTCTCTCTGCATTCTTTCTGCTAAAATGAATCACTTCACACTTCACTGCATTATATTTCATCTGCCACTTGCCCATCCATTCCACTTGTCTATGTCCTTTTGAAGTCCTACAATGTCCTCCTCAAAGTTCATAATGGTTCCAAGTTTCATATCATTTGCAAATTTTGAAATTGTTCCCTGTACACCAAGTGCTAGTCCATTAACATATATCAGGAAGAGCAAGAGTCCCAATACTGACCCCTGGAGAACTCCACTCCACACCTTCCTCCAGCCTGAAATCATTACTCTCTGTTTCCTGTCACTCAGCCAATTTCATATCCATGTTGCTGCTGTCCCTTTTGTTCCATCAACTATAATTTTTCTCATAACTCTGTTGTATGGCACTCTATCAAACGCCTTTTGGAAGTCCATGTACACCACATTAACAGCATTTCCCTCATCAACCTTACCCTGTCACCACATCAAAAAACTGCAGCAAGTTAGTTAAACACGATTTTCCCTTAACAAATCCATGTTGCCTTTTCTTAATTAATCTGCATTCCCCCAGGTGACTACTAAAATTGTCATATATTGTCACTTCTGGAGGTTTCCCCATCACCAAGGTTAAACTGGTCTGAAGTTGCTGGGCTTATCTTAAAACCCTTTTTCGAACAAGGGTGTAATGTTTGCAACTCTCCAGTCCTCCGACACCACCCCCTGGGTCTAAGGAAGGCTCAAAACCTATGGCCAGTGCCTCTGCAATTTCCACTCTCACTTCCCTCAGTATCCTTGAATGCATCTCATCCAGTCCTGGTGCCTTATCAACTTTATTTACAGATAGCCTATCCGATATCTACTCCTTATCAATTTTAAACACATCAAGTGTCTGAATTACCTCCTGTGTCACCATGATATGGGTAGCATTTTCTTCCTGGGTAATGACAGATGCAAAGTATTCATTTAATACCTCAGTCATGCCCCCTGCCTCCACGCATAATTCCCCCTTGTGGTCCCTAATCAGCCTCACTCCTTCTTTTACTACACTTTAACTATTCGTTTGTCTGTATAAGACTTCTTGATTCCCTTTTATCTTGGCTGCCAGTCTCTTCTCATATTCTCTCTTTGCTTTTCTCATTTGCTTTTTACTCTCCCCCACCACCACCCCTCCACAACAACACCCGAATCCCTAGATACAGCCTTGTTCTCTGTTCTATTGTTTTTTATTCTACAATGGGATGTTGGCGCCATTGGCTGGGCCAGCATTTATTGCCCATACTTAATTTCCCCTTGAGAAGGTGGTGGTGAGCCACCTTCTTGAACTGCTGCAGTGCATGTGGTGTAGGTACACCCACAGTGCTGTTAGAAAGGGAGCTCCAGGATTTTGACCCAGCGACAGTGAAGGAACGGCGATGTTTTTCTAAGTCAGGATGGTGTGTATCTTGGAGGGGAACTTGCAAGTGGAGGTGTTCCCATGTGTCTGCTGCCCTTGCCTTGCTGGGTTAGAGATCATGGGTTTGGAAGATGCTGTCGAAGGAGCATTTATCCACTTGACATTTTTCATAAGCACACGTTTTCTTCATCATCCTAATCTCTATCTCTTTTGTCATCCAGGGAGCTCGGATTAGTTTGCCCTACCTTTCCTCTTCATGGGAATATACCTTGACTGTACCCGAACTATCTCCTACCTAAAGGCAGCCCATTGTTCAGTCCGCATTGCCTTCCAACCTTTGATTCCAACTTATTCATCCCAGATCCATCCTTAACCACTGAACTTGGTTTTCTCCCACTTAATTATCCTTACTCTGGATATACTGTAATTGCTGCTCACAAAGTGGTCTCCTCTACTTTGGGGCCACCAAAAAGTAGAATGAGTGATTGCTATAACACCTCTGTTCAGCCTTCCAGTCACCTGTCATTTAATTCTCTGTCCCACTCGCGCTCTGACCTCTCTGTCCTTGTCCTCCTACACTGTTCAATGAAGCTTAATAGAACCTTGAGGAAGAGCACCTTATCATTTGACTAGACATTTCACATCCTTCTGGAAACCACATTGAGTTTAACAACTTCAGATCATAACCAGTGCTCCCATTTTTCCCAACAGCAGGTTCCTAGGGTTTCAACCGGTTTCGCCAGGAATCATATTCCAGGATCTCATCCATTGGTTTACATGGATAAAGCCGAATTCAGTTTGACAATGTGCAATTCCCAGATTCGAACCATGTTCTTGGGATCAACCAGGCCATTCAGCCCAACATGCCTTTGCCAGCTCTTGGAAAGAGCTATCCAGTTAGTTCAACTCTCCTGTTCTTTCCCCATAGTCCTGCAAATTCTTCCTTTTCAAGTATTTATCCAATTCCCTTTTGAAAATGACTATTGAATCTGCTTCCACCGCCCTATCAGGCAGCGCCTTCCAGATCAACTCGCTGTTAAAACATTCTATTAATCTCCCTCTCTGGCTCTTCATGTGATTAATATGATACCCCCTGGTTATCAACTCTCCCGCCAGTGAAAACAGTTTTTCATTATCTACTTTTCCAAACCCTTGAGGTTGTCTCTGGAATATTAGTTCAACAAAATAGTTCCGACAAGTACAATAGGAGCTGAGACCTCACCGGTTCTATTCATAAGCGGCTCAACCACGAAAACTGACCAGATCTGCAGCCAATATCATTCCCACCATCTAATACAAAAAATTTACTGAATTAATTTCACAGGTTATCACCTATGATTTTGAGCTCTGGGCTGCCAGGCTTGTGCCATAACCAACAGCACATGTGTCTTTGGCACATTATAAAAGAATATAAGAAATAGGAACAGGAGTAGACTATACGACCCGTCGAGCATACTCTGCTATTCATTACGATCATGGCTGATCTTAGGCTCCATTTTCCTGCCCGCTTCCTATATCCCTTAATTCCCCGAGGGACCGAAAATCTGTCAATCAAAGCCTTAAATGTATTCAACTATGAAGCATCCACAACCCTCTGGGGTAGAGAATTCCAAAGATTCACAACCCTTTGAGTAAAGAAAGTTCTCCTCAGCTCAGTTCTAAATGGTCAACTCCTTATCCTGAGACTGTGCACTCCCCCTGCCCACTCCACTGACCACGCTTTAAATTCTCTGGGTAGGGCAAACCATCTCCCAATATCTACCCTATCAAGCCCTTCAGAATCTTGTATGTTTCAATGAGATCACCTCTCATTCTTCTAAACTTCAGAGAATATAGACCCAATTTACTCAGCCTCTCATCACAGGACAAAGCCACTCATCCCAGGGACCAGTCTAGTGAATCTTCACTGTAACACCTCCAATACAAATATATCCTTTCGTAAATATAAAAACTAAAACTGCACACTGTATTCCAGATATGATCTCACCAAAGCCTGCACAACTGTAGCAAGACTTCTTTATTCTTGTACTCCAACCCCCTTGCAATAAAGGCCAACATGTCATTTGCCTTCCTAACTGCTTGCTGTACCAGCATGCTAACTTTCTGTGTTCCTTGTACATGTACACCCAGGTCTCTCTGAACATCAACATTTACAAGTTTCATGACTTTTAAAAAAAATTTTGCTTTACTGTTCTTATGACCAAAATGAATAATCTCACACTTACCCACATTATACTACATCTACCACCTTTCCCACTCACTTAACCTGTCTATATCCCTTTGCAGCCTCTTTGCGTCCTCCTCACAGTTTGAATTCCCATTAGCTTTGTACTGTCAGCTCCAAAACGAGCAGAATGTCATAAGGTGCATCACACAAGTATTACAATCAAAATTTTCCACTGACAATTTGGCCAGAGGTAAGTTTGAAGGAGTATCTTAAATGAAGAGAGAGAAGTAAAGAGGTTTGGGGGGAATTTCAGAATTTAGGCAGCTGAAGGTACAGCCACCAATTAAAATTGGGCATGCGAAAGTGGCCAGAATTGGAGTGTGCAGATATCTCAGAATATTGTCAAGCTGGAAGTGGTTACAGAGGTAGAGAGGGGTGGGACATGGATAGATTTGAAAAAAAAATGAGGATTTTAAAATCAAAGCATTGTTAAACTGTGAGTCAACATAGATTAATGTGTATAGGGGGTGAATAAGACTTGGTGTGAGTCGGGATACAGGGAGCAGAGTTTAGGATGAGCTTGAGTTTAGGGTGAGCTTAGTTTTAAAAGAGCTGCAGTGCACTGAGGGGGTGGGTATTGTATAGACCACCTTGGGCTGTATGCCTCACATTGAATGTAGGCAGTGAATACTACATGCATCACAATTGCATTGAAGCACCTCAGAGTGCAACATGACCTAGGTAGATACCTTAGATACCACTGCACTGTCTGACTGTCTGTAATGACCATGTTGAAATGTCTGTAATGTTCATTGATTGTATTGAAGCACCTCATGATCTATGTGGAAAACTTGACTATGATTGCACTTTTTGTGATGGCCATTTTGAAATGTTTTGTGATGTTCTTTCAGATATTTTATGAATAAAGTATATTTTTCCAAAATTTTTTCATGATGGGTGAGAGATGGAAGACCAACCAGGAATACATTAGAATAGTCACATTTTAAAAAAAATTATTCATGGGATGTGGGCTTTGCTGGCGGGGCCACCATTTATTGCCCATCCCTAATTTGCCTTGAGAAGGGGTGATGGTAGGTACACCCACAGTGCTGTTAGGGAGGGACTTCCAGGGTTTTCATTCAGCAACAGTGAAGGAATGGTGATATATTTCCAAGTCAGGATGGTGAGTGACTTGGAGGAGAAATTGCACGTGGTGGTGCTCCCATCTATCTGCTGCCCTTGTCCTTCTCGGTGGTAGTGGTCGAGGGTTTGGAAAGTGCTGTCGAAGAAGCCTTGGTGAATTCCTGCAGTACATCTTGTACATGGTACACACTGTGCGTTGGTGATGGAGGGAGTGAATGTTTGTGGATGCGGTGCCAATCAAGTGGGCTGCTTTGTCCTGGACGGTGTCAAGCTTCTTGAGTGTTGTGGGAGCTGCACTCATCCAGGCAAGTGGGGAATATTCCATCACACTCCTGACTTGTGCCTTGTAGATGGTGGACAGGCTTTGGGGAATCAGGAGGTGCGAATCACTCGTCGCACTATTCCTAGCCTCTAACCTGTTCTTATAGTCACAGTCTTTATATGGTGAGTCCAGTTCAGATTCTGGTCAAAGGTAACCTGCAGGATGTTGATAGTGGGGGATTCAGCGATGGTAACGCCATTGAACATCAAGGGGTGATGGTTAGATTCTCTCTTGTTGGAGATGGTCATTGCCTGGCACTTATGTGGCATGAATGTTACTTGCCACTTGGATATCGTCCAGGTCTTGCTGTATTTCGACATGGACTGCTTCAGTATCTGAGGAGTTGCAAATGGTGCTGAACATTGTGCAATCATCAGCGAACATCCTCACTTCTGACTTTATGATGGAAGGAAGGTCATTGATGAGGCAGCTGAAGATGGTTGTGCCTCAGACACTACCCTAAGGAGCTCCTGCAGTGATGTCCTGGAGCTGAGACGACTGACCTCCAACAACCACAACCATCTTCCTTTGTGCTAGGCATGATTCCAACCAGTGGAGAGTTTTCCCCCTCATTCCCATTGACTCCAGTTTTGCTTGGGCTCCTTGATGCCACACTCTGTCAAATGCAGCCTTGATGTCAAGGGCAGTCACTCTCACCTCACCTCGGGAGTTCAGCCCCTTTAGTCATGTTTGAACCAAGGCTGTAATGAGGTCAGGAGCTGAGTGGCCCTGGCAAACCCAAACTGGGCGTCAGTGAGCAGGTTATTGCTAATCAAGTGCTGCTTGATGACTTGTTTAATTGTCCATTACCATTCATGACTGGATGTGGCAGGACTGCAGAGCTTAGGTCTGGTCCATTTGTTGTGGGATCTTAGCTCTATCACTTGCTGCTTATGCTGTTTGCCATGCAAGTAGTCTTGTGTTATAGTTTCACCAGGTTGACACCTCATTTTTAGGTATGCCTGGTGCTGCTCCTGGCATGCCCTCCTGCACTCTTCATTGAACCAGGGTTGATCACCTGGCTTGATGGTAATGGTAGAGTGGGGGATATGCTGGGCCATGAAGTTACAGATTGTGTTCGAGTACAATTCTGCTGCTGCTGATGGTCCACAGTGTCTCATGTATGCCCAGTCTTGAGTTGCTAGATCTGTTTGAAATCTGTCCCATTTAGCATGGTGTTAGCGCCACACATCACGATGGAGGGTATCCTCAATGTGAAGATGGGACGTTGTCTCCACAATGAGTGTGCGGCGGTCACTCCTACCGATACTGTCATGGACAGATGCATCTGCGGTAGGCAGGTTGGTAAGGATGAGGTAAAGTATGTTTTTCTCTCTTGTTAGTTCCCTCACCATCTGCTGCAGACCTAGTCTAGCAGCTATACTCTTTAGGGCTCGGCCAGCTCGGTAAGTACTTGTGCCACTGAGCCACTCTTGGTGATGGTCATTGAAGTCCCCCACCCAGAGTACATTCTGCGCCCTTGCCACCCTCAGTGCTTTCTCCAAGTGATGTTCAACACGGAGGAGCACTGATTCATCAGCTGAGGGAGGGCGGTACGTGGTAATCAGCAGAAGTTTTCTTTGTCCATGTTTGACCTAATGCCATGAGACCTTATGGGGTCTGGTGTCGATGTCGAGGACTCCCAATTCAACTCCCTCCCAACTGTATACCACTGTGCTGCCACCTCTGCTGGGTCTGTCCTGCCAGTGGGACAATCGACAATGGTTTCATGGTCATCATTAGAATTTTAATTGCAGATTTTTATTGAATTCAAATTCAAACCCAGGTCCCCAGAGCATTACTCTGGGTCCCTTGATTACTAGTCCAGCAACAATACCACGACACCATTGCCTCCCCCAGCTAGATGTAACCAAGGCATGAATGAGCAGAGACAGGGCTAGAGTCGGGAGATGTGATGGAGGTGGAAGTAGGCAGTCTCAATGATGACACAGACAAATGGTCAGAAGCTCATCTCAGGGTCAAATATGACACCAAGGTTGCAAATGGTCTGGATCAACCTCAGATAGTCACCAGAGAGAGGGACGGAATCGGTGGTTAGGAACCTTTGCCAGCCTTATTGCCTGCCATTGGCATGGGCTGGGAGGGTTTATAAATTGATATGCAATCTGTGTGGCCACGTTTTGAATGCACCTTCCTTGGCTATCAAGCCCTGAAGTGAGACTTGAACCAGATCTTCTGGCTCGGAGGCAAGGACATCACCCACTGCACCACAAGAACTCCTAGTTTCTATTGAACGTAATTTTATACCAATTATAGATGGTTTTGTGCTAAGGGTCTGAACACCAGAGAAACTAGATTGACACGTATTCCACATAATAGTCTTACATTTCGTATTGAGATTCTCATCTTGTTAGCCCAATACGTTGTTGGGTGCGGTGATGTAGTTGTCCACACTATTTTTCAAGCAAGGGCCACTTTAGCAGAAAACCTGCAGTGTGAGAGCCACATCGACTACCAAATTATCATTGCTTACTACTCCAGTAACTCACTTATGCCGCCAAAAAAATACACCACACAAACGGTTGAATTCTATGGTGGTTGCTATGGTAACATAACTGTTAGTATAAAACACACATGCTTAGATATACTTAGAGGTGCACATTGTACCATGTGGTGAATGTGACATGTAAAGAAGGCTGACTTTTGATAGGCTGGGTACACATTTTTTAATCACAGAATCACAGAATGCAGTAGAGGCCCTTCGGCCCATCAAGTCTGCACCAACATGTGAGAAACACCTGACCTACCTACCTAATCCCATTTACCAGCACTTGGTCCATAGCCTTGAATGTTATGACGTGCCAAGTGCTCATCCAGGTACTTTTTAAAGGATGTGAGGCAACCCGCCTCCACCACCCTCCCAGGCAGCGCATTCCAGGCCCTCTGGGTAAAAAAGTTTTTCCTCACATCCCCCCTAAACCTCCTGCCCCTCACCTTGAACTTATGTCCCCTCGTGACTGATCCTTCAACTGAGGGGAGCAGCTGCTCCCTATTCACCCTGTCCATCCCCTTCCATAATCTTGTACACCTCGATCAGGTCACCCCTCAGTCTTCTCTGCTCCAATGAAAACAACCCAAGTCTATACAACCTCTTCATAACTTAAATGTTTCATCCCAGGCAACATCCTGGTGAATCTCCTCTGCACCCCCTCCAGTGCAATCACATCCTTCCTATAATGTGGTGACCAGAACTGCACACAGTGCTCCAGCTGTGGCCTCACCAAGGTTCTATATTAAAAATAAAATAAATAGGAATATAATACTGGGTTGGACTCCAGCTCGCCATGACCCTCTGAGGATAAGGCAGTTGCTGCAAATGGATGGATGGAGTCAGGGAGATGCACCTAGTGATGATGGGAGTCGCCACTCGCTTGAGGGCCTTGAAATGAAGATATAGAAGTTACGTTACTAGACTATTTTTTTATTCATTCATGGGATGTAGGCATCTTCAGCTGGGCCAGCATTAATTGCCCATTCCTAATTGCCCCTGAGAAGGTGGTGGCAATCCACCATCTTGAACCGCTGCAGTGCATGTGGTGTAGGTACACCCACTGTGTTGTTAGGGAGGGAGTTCCAGGATTTTGACCCAGCGACAGTGAAGGAATGGCGATATATTTCCAAGTCAGGATGGTGTGAGGCTTGGAAGGGAACTTCCTGGTGGTGGCGCTCAGATAATGACCTTGTTCTTCCAGATGGTGGAGGTCATGGCTTTGGAAGGTGCTGTAGAAAGAGCCTTGGTGAGATGCTGCAGTGCATCTTGTAGATGGTACACACTGCTGCTACTGTGCATCGCTGGTGGAGGCAGTGAACGTTGGAGGTGGTGAATGGGGTGCGAATCAAGCAGGCTGATTTGTTGAGCTCCTTGAGTGTTGTGGGAGCTGCACTCATCCAGGCAAGTGGAGCATATTCCATCACATCCTGACCTGTGCCTTGTAGATGGGTGACAGACTTTGAGGAGTCAGAAGGTGAGTTACTCACCACAGAATTCCCAGCCTCTGACCTGCTCTTGTAGCCACAGTATTTATATGGCTTGAATTGATGCACTTCTTCCACTCAGCTAGTTCAAGTTGGCACTCCATCCTCATCCAGCTCAAAGGACTGTTCCCAGCTTCTCCCCACAGCCCTGCTCCCACTTCCTGCCAGCACTAACGCTGACTTGCGTTTTTATGGTATCTTTCATATACTAGGACATTCCAAAGAATGCTGCATATACAAACAGAGTACTTCAGTATCTCCTTTTTCTGACCTTATGATGGAGGGAAGGTCTTTGATGAAGCAGCTGAAGATAGTTGGGGTAAGGACATGACCCTGAGAAATTCCTGCAGTGATGTCCTGGAGCTGAGATGATTGACTTCCAACAATCACAATCATCTTCTTTTGTGCTAGGTATGACTCAATCCAATGGAGAGTTTTCCCCCTGACTCCCATTGACTCCAGTCTTGCTAGAGCTCCTTGATGCCACTCTCAGTCAAATGTTGCCTTGATGTCAAGGGCGGTCACTCTTACCTCACCTCTGGAGTTCAGCTCTTTTGTCAACATTTCCACTAAGGCTGTAACAAGGTCTGGAGCCCAAACTGAATATCAGTGAGCAGGTTATTGCTAAGCAGGTGCTGCTTGATAGCACTGTTGATGACCCCTTCCATCACTTTACTGATCATGGAGAGTAGACTGATGGGGCGGTAATTGGCTGGGTTGGATTTGCCCTGCTTTTTGTGTACAGGACATATCTGGGCAATTTTCCACATTGCCAGGTAGGTGCCAGTGTTGTAGCTGTACTGGAACAACTTGGCTAGGGGCACAGCTAGTTTTGGTGCACAAGTCTTTAGTACTATTGCTGGAATTTTGTCAGGACCCAGAGCCTTTGCTGTATCCAGTGTCTTCAGCCATTTCTTGATATCACGTGGAGTGAATTAAATTGGCTGAAGACTGGCATCTGTTATGCTGGGGACCTCCGAAGGCTGAAATGGATCATCTACTTGGCACTTCTGTCTGAACATTGTTCCAAATTCTTTAGCCTTATCTATTGCACTGATGTTGGGCTCCTACATCATTGATGATGGGATATTTGTGGAGCCTCCTCCTCCAGTGAGTTGTTCAATTGTCCACCACCATTCATGACCGCATGTGGCAGGACTGCAGAGCTTAGATCTGATCCATTGGTTGTGGGATCACTTAGCTCTGTCTCTTGCATGCTGCTTCCACTGGTTGGCATGCAAGTAGTAATGTATTGTAGCTTCACCGAGTTGACACCTCATTTTTAGGTATGCCTGGTGCTGCTCCTGGCATGCCCTCCTGCACTCTTCATTGAACCAGGGTTGATCCCCTGGCTTGATGGTAATGGTAGAGTGGGGGATATGCCAGGCCATGAGGTTACAGATTGTGCTCAAGTACAATTCTGCTGCTGCTGATGACCCACAGCTCCTCATGGATACCCAGTGTTGAGTTACTAGATCTGTTCAAAGTCTATCCCATTTAGCGCGGTAGTAGTGCCACACAACACAATGGAGGGTATCCTCAATGTGAAGGTGGGACTTTGTCTCCACAAGGACTGCACGGTTGTTCAATCCTACCAATACTGTCATGGACAGATGCACCTGAGACAGGTAGACTGTGGAGGCGAGGTCAAGTAGGTTTTTCCCTCTTGTTGGTTCCCTCACCATCTGCTGCAGACCCAGTCTTTAGGATTCGGCCAGCTTGGTCAGTAGTGGTGCTACCAAGTCACTCTTGGTGATGGACATTGAAGTCCCCCACTCAGAGTACATTCTATGCCCTTGCCACCCTCAGTGCTTTTTCCAAGTGATGTTCAACATGGAGGAGCACTGATTCATAAGCTGAGGGGGTTGGTGACATGTGGTAATCAGCAGGAGGTTTCCTTGCACATGTTTGAGCCGAAGCCATGAAACCTCATGGGGTCCGGAGTCGAGTTGAGGACTCCCAAATGTATACCACTGTGCCGCCACCTCTGGTGGGTTTATCCTGCCAAGGGGCAGGAGATACCCAGGGATGGTGATGGTGGTGTCTGGGACATTATCTGTAAGGTATGACTCCTTGAGGATGACTATGTCAGGCTGTTGCTTGACTAGTCTGTGAGACAGCTCTCCCAACTTTGGCACTAGCCCCCAGATGTTAATAAGGAGGACTTTGCAGGGTCGACAAGGCTGTGTGTGCCTTTGTTGTTTCCAGTGCCAAGGTTGATGCTGGGTGGTCCATCTGGTTTCGTTCCTTTTATATGTAGCGGTTTTATACAACTGAATGGCTTGCTAGGTCATTTCAGAGGGCTTTAAGACTCAAGTTAGGAAGGATATACTGTAACTACATAAAACATTCGTTATGCCACAACTTGAGTATTGTGTGCAGTTCTGGTCAATGGAAAGGTTGTCATCGCACTAGAGAGGGTACAGAGGAGATTTATGAGGATGTTGCCAGGACTGGAAAATTGTAGCTTTGAGGAAAAATTGGATAGGCTGGGATCGTTTTCCTTGGATCAGTGAAGCTGAGAGGAGATTTGATTGAGATGTACAAAATCATGAGGGGGGCCTGGATAGAGTGGATGGGAAGAGCCTATTTACTTTAGCAGAGAGGCCAGTGACTAGGGGGCATTGATTTAAAGTAATTGGTAGAAAGATTAGAGGGGAGATGGGGAAAATGTTTTCATCCAGAGGGTTGTGGAGATCTGAAACTTTCTGCCTGAAAGGGTAGTAGAGACAGAAACCCTCAACTCATTTCAAAGCTGTCTGGATATGCACCTGAAGCGCTGTAACCTGCAGGGCCACGGACCAGATGCTGGAGAGCGGGACTAGGCTGGGTGGCTCGCTTTTCATCTGGTGCAGATACAATGGGCCAAGTGGCCTGTTTCTGTGCTGTATGATTCAACCACATTGCTGAGGAGTCATATGTAGGCCAGATCAGGTAGGGACAGCAGATTTCCTTCCCTAAAGGACAATAGTGAACCAGGTGGCTTTTTACATCAATCGGCAATGGTTTCATGCTCAACATTCAAGCCTATGGGCCAAGTGCTGGTAAATGAGATTAGGTAGGTAGGTCAGGTATTTCTCGAATGTCGGTGCAGACTCGATGGGCCAAAGGGCCTCTTTTGCACTGTGTGATTCTGTGAACATTAGGCTAGCTTTTAATTCCAGGTTTATTATTTGAATTCAAATTCCACCAGCTGCTGTGGTGGGATTTGATCCTGTGACCCCAGAGCATTAGCCTGGGCCTTGGGATTTCTGGTCCAGTGACATCACCACTACCTCTCTCATAATCCAGACATGAGTTCAAATCCTCCCACGGTAGCTGGGGAGCTTAAATTGAATTAAATAAAAAGTTAGCATTAGCAATGGTGACTATGAGCTAGCTCATTGTCATAGAAATGCATGTGGTTCACCAATGTCCTTTAGGGCAGGAAATCTGGCCTACATCTGACTTAAGGCCCACAGCAAAGTTTTGATTCTTACCATACCACCCTCGCAAAAGGCTTAAAAAACCATTTGGTTGTAGAAACAAAGTGACTGCAAGGACAATCAGGGATTAGTCAATAAATACTGGAATTATCAGCAACATCTATGATGTGATTGGATAAACTTAAAGTTATTGAAGGGACATCATGCTAAATTCAGTTTGAGAAAAGGCACCTGCACCAACAATTGACTTCTCATTTTAAGGAACACTTTAAAACAAGGCTTGCATTTATATAGCACCTTTCCATGAGCACAGGGCACCCCATAGTGCTTTACAGCCAATGAAGTATTTTTGAAGTTTAGTCACTGATGTAATGCAGGAAACATGGCAGCCAATTTGTGCACAGCAAGCTCCCACAAACAGCAATGTGATAATCTGTTTTTAGTCATGTTGATTGAACAATAAATATTGGCCAGGCACTGGGGACAACTCTTCTTCAAAAGATCGTTGTGGGATCTGATACATCCACCTGAGAGGCACATAGTGCTTCAGTTTAACATCTCATCTTAAAGACAACACCTCTTAGCAGTGCAGCACTCTCTCAGCACTGCACTGGAGTTTCAACCTTGACTTCTGCAATCAAGTGCTAGAATGGGACTGAAAGCCACAACATTCGAACTCAGAGTTGGGAGTGCTACCCACTGAGCCACAGCTGTCAGACTACAAAGATGATTTAACATGGAAACAGTGGACTCGGCTAGTCCCCATTCATTTTTGCTCTCCAAGCATGTACTAAGGCAGGTGAAAGGGCAGTTTTAAAGACCCTTGTCCTCTTTCTTTAGGCAATGTCATAAAAGGCCATTTGGCCCATTAAGCCCTCTTACCAAGGACTTTGTGTGCCTCACCTTTCAGAAAAGAAAATCTTCATATGCACTTCCTAACCGTTAAATGATTACTGATCTGCACACTAGAATACTGATGTCTCCTCACATCTGTGCTGTGAAACACTGACCTTCTGCTTTCCAGATGCCACATCCATACTAAGCCCCTAACCCCAGTGGCACAGGAACCACTGAGTGTCTAATGGTCTCGATCCACTCACCGCAGCGTGGGAAATAGCTGTGCATGAAACACGCGGATGATTGCAAACAATTTGCACCTACATAGTGGTATAAAAAAACCTGCCAATGCCCTTCACAGAGGGGCAGGAAAAGTCACAAAGCCATGCGAGGAGAAGGATGACCAGGAGTTTGGTAAAAGGTGTGTTTTGAGAATGTTTTTGAAGATGAAAAGAGTAGTGAAAGAAGAAAGGTTGCATTTATATAGACCTCTCATGATCTCAGGATGTCCTAAGGCACTTCACAGCCAATGAAATACTTGTTGAAGTTGTAGTCACTGTTGTAATGTAAACAAAAGTGGCAGCTAATTTGTTTGGAGCAAGCTCCCTCAATTAGCAATGGGATAATGATCAGATAATCTATTATTTTAGTGATGTTGGTTGGGGGGGGTAAATATTGGCCAGGAAGCTGGAGAGAACTCTCCTGCTCTCCCTCAAAATACTGGTCACGGGACCTTTTACATCTGCCTGAGGTTGAAAGCACTGGCACCAATGGTGAGACAAGGAAAGAGTGGTGTACTTAAAGGCCAGAATCAAGGACTCACAAAGTGTTGGAGGGAATACAAGGCTCGAAGAGGTTGCAGATGTAGAGTGGGATTTGATGGTGGGAGGTGAGTTTAAAATATGAATAGCGGAGAACAGCTGAAGCTTTGGAGGTCAGACCTAATGGAGGAATGGGAGACTGACGAGGGGAATTTGAGCTGAGTGGAACAAGAGCTGAGGTGAAGGTGAATGATACAGAGGTGGAAATAAATGGTCCTGTTAGTGTCTAGGATGTGGGCTGAACAAACAGCCAAAATCCAGTAAGCTCAACCTCGCAAATAGGAAGAGGATGAGGTCAGTAGCACAGGAACATAATTGACCATGGACGGGGGTCAAAAACAAAAGGATGAATGGGATTCCTGCAGGACTGCTTCTGCTTTGTCACCGTAAGTTTCAGCTTTGGTCCTTGTGGTGTCCAGCTGGAGTAAATGTCAACTCATCCATGACTTGATGTTGGTCAAGGAAAGCGGTGGAAAATAAAGAGCTGGCCATCATGAGTACAGAGACAGAAGCTGACACTGTGCCTTAGGATATTGTCACTGAGAGAGAGACCAAAGGAGTTGTAATTGGAGGGTTGACTTTCTGGAGGGAGAAAGCATTGCTGCGATTGGGCAAGTGGGAAAGGAATCAGATTGGAGCAATGCCACAATGTGGACAATGGGAGGGTGAGGAATGGTGGAGGCCGGCAAGACTTACTGGTGCAAAAGGCAAGGAGAGAGGCTGAGAAGAGGGACGAGAAGTAGAATATCCCAAGGTGCTTCACAGGAGCAATTATCAGACAAAATTTGACACTGAGCCACATAAGGAACTTGTAGGATAGATGACCAAAAACCTAATCAAAGGGGAAGTTACTTGAAGGAGGAAGAAAGTGTAGAGAGGTGGAGAGGTTTAGGGAGGGAATTCCAGACTTTAAGGCCTAGGTTGCTTATGACATGGCCACCAATAATTGAGCAATTAAACTTGGGAATGCACAAGAGGTCAGAATTTGAGGAGCGCAGACATCTCGGAGGGTTGCAGGAATTGGAGGAGGTTATAGAAATAGGGAGGGGACAAAACCAAGGGGTGATTTGAACACAAGGACGAGAAGTTGAAATTTGACAACCAATGTAGATCAAGGAGCACAAGGGATGATCGGTGAACAGGACCTGGGGTACAGACAGCAGAGTTTTGGATGGGCTCAAATTTGCACAATACAAGGAGGAATGAGATGTGGGAATCACAGAGAAATGTCACTAATGATTGTGGAAGATTCTCAGTGTAGTGAGGTTGTGTAAGACAGGCTAACGGGGTTCGTGTGGCAGGAGAGGACAAAAAGGTGGTGAGTAGGACTGTGAGAGGTAGGTTAATGGCATTCATTATGCATCATGAAGACCCGATAGAGTTCGCCAGATCAAATTCCAGCACTTTTGTAGGAAGACCTCATTTTAACAGTTGCCTGTAAATCATGTTAGCTTATAGGATGAACCATCATATATTTGGAACGTATTAATAGAAGGCAAGATAGTGTGGCTTATTCATCAGATTTTACAGTATTTGGGGTAATTTAAAGGTTGAAAAAGTACAGTATCATTTCACTGTAGACCTTTGATGCAATGCTTTTTATGGCTACATCCCTAATACAGAAGCCATATACAACAAGTTCTCTTGACTATTTTTTTGTATGAAAAGGCAGTGTTATGTAGAGGCTCCACAGTTTCGAATTTCTTATGAAAAGGTTACTGTTATTTTCCTTCAGTCATTAAGTCGCCAACTTCGATTTTTACTTTAACACATCGTGTGGGGAGGAGGGCAGTGCTGGAGATGGAATTTTTCTTGATTCGGTCTCTTTCCAGTCCTCACCTGAGGACAGGGCTGTGGTTCCTGGTCTGGGTTGCTGGCGAAATTTATCTCTGGCGTTAGTGCCCCGTTGGGGAATGTCAAACCAGCTGCCCATTTTACACCTCAATGGAAATCAGGTAGAGTGTAAAACAGACTGCTGACGCGCTGTTGCTCTTGATGTAGCAACAGGAGGAGGTCATTTGACCCCTTAAGTCTGTTAGCCATTCAGTCAAATAATGGGTGAGCTGCCTCTTAACTCCATCTACTCAAGTTAGTTCTGTAACCCTTAATAATGTGGAGATAGGTAAACATGATGTCATTGAATGTTGGAGCCTGCTCAAGGGCCACCTGTTATCATGTACCTTTGCCTAACAAAAATCTTCAAATCTCCATCTTGAATCCTTGGCTGAACCCAGACTCAACACCTTTTTTATGGGGATAGGGTAAGAGTTCCAGATTTCCACCAATCTTTGTTTAAAGAAGTGCTGCTTCTTGATAACCATAAGACCATAAGACATAGGAGCAGAAATGAGGCCATTCAGCCCATCGAGTCTGCTCCGCCATTCAATCATGGCTGATAAGTTTCTCAACCCCATTCTCCCGCCTTCTCCCCGTAACCTTTGATCCCCTTACCAATCAAGAACCTATCTATCTCGGTCTTAAGTACACTCAATGACCTGGCCTCCACAGCCTTCTGTGGCAATGAATTCCATACATTCACCACTCTCTGGCTAAAGAAGTTTCTCCTCATCTCTGTTCTAAAAGGTCTTCCCTTTACTCTGAGGCTGTGCCCTTGGGTCCTCTTCCCACATCCACTCTATCCAGGCCTTTCAGTATTCTGTAAGTTTCAATCAGATCCCCCCTCATCCTTCTAAACTCCATCGAGTATAGACCCAGAGTCCTCAAACGTTCCTCATATGTTAAGCCTTTCATTCCTGGGATCATTCTCGTGAACCTCCTCTGGACCCTCTCCAGGGCCAGCACGTCCTTCCTGAGATACGGGACCCAAATTGCTCACGATATTCTAAATGTGGTCTGACCAGAGCCTTATAAAGCCTCAGCAGCACATCCCTGCTTTTATATTCTAGTCCTCTCGAAATAAATGCCAACATTGCATTTGCCTTCCTAACTACTGACTCAACCTGCAAGTTAACCTTAAGAGAATCCTGGACTAGGACTCTCAAGTCCCTTTGCACTCCAGATTTCTGAATTCTCTCCCCATTTAGAAAATAGTCTATGCCTCTATTCTTCCTAACAAAGTGCATGACCTCACACTTCCCCACATTGTATTCCATCTGCCACTTCTTTGCCCATTCTCCTAACCTGTCCAAATCCTTCTGCAGCCTCCTCGCCTCCTCAATACTACCTGTCCCTCCACCTATCTTTCTATCATCTGCAAACTTAGCCAGGATGCCCTCAGTTCCTTCATCTAGATCATTAATGTATAAAGTGAAAAGTTGTGGTCCCAACACTGACCCCTGCAGAACTCCACTAGTCACCGGCCGCCATCCTGAGAAGGACCCCCTTATCCCCACTCTCTGCCTCCTGCCAGACCACCAATCTTCTATCCATGCTAGTACCTTGCCTCTAACACCATGGGCTCTTATCTTACTGAGCAGCCTCCTGTGCGGCACCTTGTCAAAGGCCTTCTGGAAGTCAAAGTAGATAACATCCATTGGCTCTCCTTTGTCTAACCTACTTGTTACCTCCTCAAAGAATTCTAACAGATTTGTCAGGCATGACCTCCCCTTGATGAAACCATGCTGACTTTGCCATGCACTTCCAAGTATTCTGAAATCTCATTCTTAATAATAGACTCTAAAACCTTACCAACGACTGAGGTCAGGTTAATCGGCCTGTAATTTCCCGTCTTTTGCCTCACTCCCTTCTTAAACAGGGGGGTTATATTAGCGATTTTCCAGTCCTCTGGGACTCTCCCTGACTCCAGTGATTCCTGAAAGATCGCCACTAATGCCTTCACTATCTCTTCAGCTATCTCCTTCAGAACTCTGGGGTGTAATCCATCTGGTCCAGGTGATTTATCCACCTTCAGACCTTTCAGTTTTCCTAGCACCTTCTCTTTGGTAATAGCCACCATACTCACCTCTGCCCCCCGACTCTCTCGAACTTTGGGGATGTCACTCGTGTCTTCCACTGTGAAGACTGATGCAAAGTACCTACTCAGTTCCTCCGCTATATCTTTGTTCCCCACTACAATACCTGAATGGCCTGGCCCTAATGTTAAGGTTAAGCCTTCCCATTCTGGATTTACCAACCAGAGAAACCACTTGAACCCATGAGTTTTCATCTTGGAGGTGAGTGTACCACCAAGTGAGCCTACACTTTCACTCTACATTTAAACTGTTGGGTGTTGTTTTCTCTCCTCTCAGTGTCAACACAGCAATATTCACAAGAAAGTATAAATGACGGTTCTGGACAGACCAAAAACTGGACGCTTGTATGGACATGGGACCCAAAATAACCTTACCAGATTCACAGTGCTCTCTTAACCCTTGACCTCAAGAGATGGAAGGGTTACCAAATTTAAGAAAAAAAGAAATGTACTCTTTTGCTTTCTAAAGGTGAAGAGTGCGGACAACCAGCCAGTGGTATCTGGTATTGCATCAACAATCCTTGAAGTAATGATTTATTTTTTTTATCTCGAGTCAAAGATTAGAATACATGAATGGAAAGGATTTAACATCTTTTGCAGAGCAAAGTCCTATTTATATTGAAATACGCATTCCCTTCAAGCATTACCGAGTCTCCAAAAGTTCTGAGACTTATCAAAATCTCACGAGAAGTCAGTGATAAATTTGAAGATAGCGAATCTTCTTTTGAACTGGGCTTTGCATTGGATGAGGTCAGAGATAGTGCAGTCTACATCGGCTCCAGGGAGTCCTGAACGTGCACTCATCCGGGCGAAATGGATCAAGACCTGATGATGGGGCAAGTCACTGTGTTGTCCAGTTTAACTTAGGCCATCCCGTTCAATGGTCAAGAGTCCAGTTTTTGTTCTTCAAAAATACGAAGGTGACAGTAACAATCAGTTCAAAAGGAAGACTTGTATATACATGCTGTCTTACAGGGGTGTCCGAAATCGCTTTACATCCAATGAAAGTACTTTTGAAGTGTAGTCACTATGGTAATGTAGGGCATGTGACAATTTGCACACAGCAAACTTCCACAAACAGCAATAAGGTAATAACCAGATAATCTGTTTCAGTGATGTTGGTTGACTAATAAATACTGGCTAGGCATTGAGAACTCCCTGGCTTTTCAGTCAAATAATGCAATGGAATCTTTTATGCCTGCCTGAGAGGGCAGACAGGGCCTCAGTTTAATTCTTGTCTGAAAGACAGCACCTCCAACAGTGCAGCACTCCCTTGGTACTGCACTGCAGCTTCAACCCACAGCATCAACTAGAAATTGAACTAGATAGCCATATGAATACTGTGGCTACAAGAGCAGGTCAGAGGCTAGGAATCCTGCAGCGAATAACTCACCTCCCAATTCCCCAAAGCCTGTCCACCATCTACAAGGCACAAGTCACTTGCCTGAATGAGTGCAGCTCCAACAACATTCAAGAAGCTTGATATCATCCAGGATATGCAGCCCGCTTGATTGGCATCCCATCGACAAACATTCACTCCCTCCACCACCGACGCACAGTGGCAGCAGTGTGTACCAAGAACAAGATGCACTGCAGGAACTCACAAGGACTCCTCAGACAGCACCTTCCAAACCCACGACCTCTACCATCAAGAAGGACAGGGGCAGCAGACACATGGGAACACTGCCACCTGGAAGTTCCCTTCCAGGACACATACCATCTTGACTTGGAAATATATTGCCATTCCTTCACTGTCACTGGATCAAAATCTTGGAATGTCCTTCCTAACAGCACTGTGGGTGTACCTACACCACATGGACTGCAACAGTTCAAGAAGGCAACTGACCACCACCTTCTCAAGGGCAATTAGGGATGGGCAATAAATGCTGGTCTACATGGCCCACACCCCATGAATGAATAAGAAAATGTTCAAATCTCTGGAGTGGATTAAACATAGGAATAGGCCATTCGGCTCCTCAATTTCGTTCCATCATTCGATTAGATCATGGCTGATTTGTGCCTTTACTCTATCTGTCAGCCTTGCTCCTGTAATCCTCAAATAATCCTCCTTGTCCAACAAAAATCTGTCAATCTCAGCTTTGAAATGTTCAATTGATCCATAGCCCCTCAACAGATTTTTTGGCGGGACAAGTGTTTCAGATTTTGATCCTATAATCCTTAATACCCTTGCCAAACAAAAAATTTGTCAATCTCAGCTTTGAAATGCTCAATTTGATGCGTAACCTCAACAGGTCTTTTGGAGGGATAGAATTTCAGATTCTCAATTTGCCACAATCTCTGACTCAGAGGCACGAGTGGTATCCACTGAGCCACAGCTGACACTAGCAGTTCATTGCAGACAGGTTGACCGTTGACACTGCAGAACCTTATCATCAAGCTCTTCATTTTGCCAGCTGCCCTAGCTATGCATTTGTTCTACCCCTTCCATTCACAGCACGCAGTACCAACAGCTCAGCTTTGGCTTCCCATGCACGGCTTTTTTTCCAGTGGGTTTCATTGCATCGCCTTGCAGGGATCAGTCGCAAAGGCACATTTCCCCTCTCAACCTCTACCTTGGTCCGTTATTGTACATAGGCTGCTCCTCACGGTTCTTCATTTTGCCCTCTCTGCGGATCTTCAGTATTGTCCTCTACTCATTCTGTACTTTTGCCGAGGCTCAACACTGCCAATTGGACACTAAGTTCAAATGTTTTCCTTTTCATACCTAATCATTAATATTTAATGCCAAGAGCCAATTAGCGCTCCCAACTCTGATGGGACATCAACAATTGGGAACAAAATGACTTGGCCAAATTGTCCTTTCTCAATTGGAGGAGGTATGTGCCAGAGGTCACTGCAGACTCATTCCATCAGTCTTAAAATTCTTTCCAAAGGAACATGAGGAGGCTTTTCAGTCCTAGAGTTAACTCTATCACTTAGTTAGATCAGTACTTCTCAAAGTGTGGTCTGCAGACCACTGATAGTCCATGAAGGTCCTCCAGGAGGACCGCGGGCCGGTCAAACATGCAAGTCACTGATGTGCAATGCCGTGGCCAATGCCATGTGACAGAACAGGCTTGAACCCTCATCCCCTCCACACACGTGATGTGCTTCCTGCTTTCCCTCCTGAATGGCCAGGATTTAACTTTAAGATTACATGCCCTCGTTCATGAATTCCTCGGCAGAGGAAGTAGCTTCTTTGTATCTATCCCCTCCAATCTTTTTTACATTTTAAACACCTCAATCATCAACCCTCAATCTTCTAAGCTCAAGGGAACATCAGCTTGTCTTACGCAAACTGTCCTCATAATTTAACTCTTTATACCCGATATCAGTCTAATGAATCTCCAAGGCCAAAATATACCCCCTCTGATGCAGGATAAAACTGACTGCAGTACTTTTAAAAAAAATATTTTCATGGGATGTGGGCTTCGCTGGCAAGGTCAGCATTTGTTGCCCATCCCTAATTGCTCTTGAGCTGAGTGACTTGCTAGGCCATTCCAGAGGGCAGTTAAGAGTCAACCACATTGCTGTGAATCTAGAGTCACATGCAGGCCAGACCAGGTAAGGACGGTAGATTTCCTACCCTAAAGGACATTAATGAACCAGATGGGTTTTTACAACAATTGATGAAAGTTTCAAGGTCATCATTACTGAAACTAGCTTTCAATTCCAGACTTTTTTTCCCGTTAATTTAAATTCCACCAGCTGCCCTTACTAGTCTAGTGACATTACCACTAGGCCATCGTCTCCCCCATGAGCTTTGACCAAAGCTTCATACCTTGTCAACTATACTTTACTGGTGGCACTCCTTGAGTCAGAAGGCTGTGGGTTCAAGACCAGCTCCAGAGAGCTGACCAAATAACCTTAGCTGACACTTCAGCACTGGACGCATGAAAATTGCCCATCCCTAGTTGCCCTTGAAAAGGTGGTAGTGGGCTGCTTTCTTGAACTGCTGCAGTTAATGTGGTTTAGGTACACCCACAGTGCTGTTAGAATGGGAATTCCAGGATTTTGACCCAGCGACAGTGAAGGAACAGCGATATATTTCCAAATCAGGATGGTGAGTGACTTGGAGGGGAACTTCCAGGTGGTGGTGTTCCCATCCATCTGCTGCCCGTCCTTCTAGGTGGCAGTGGTCATGGGTTTGGAAGGCGCTGTTGAAGGAGCCTTGGTGAATTCCTGCAGTGCATCTTGTAGAAGGTACACACTGCTGCTACTGTGTGTCGGTGGTGGAGGAAGTGAATGTTTGGGGATTTGGTGCCAATCAAGCAGGCTGCTTTGTCCTGTACGGTGTCCAGCTTCTTCAGTGTTGCGGGAGCTGCATTCATCCAGGCAAGTTGGGAGCATTCCATCACATTCCTGACTTGTGCCTTGTAGGCAGGTGGGCAGGCTTTGGGGGGGTCAGGAGGCGAGTTACTCGTCACACGATTCCTAGCCTCTGACCTGCTCTTGTAGCCACAGTATTTATATGGCTAGTCCAGTTCAGTTTCTGGTCAATGGTAACCCCCAGGATGTTGATGGCAGAGGATTCAGTGATGGTAATGCTATTGAACATCAAGGGGCGATGGTTGGATTCTCTCTTGTTGGAGATGGTCATTGCCTGAAACTTGTGTGGCGCAAATGTTACTTGCCACTTGTCAGCCCAAGCCTGGATATTGTCCAGGTCCTGCTGCATTTGGATATGGATTGCTTCAGTATCTGAGGAGTCGCGAATGGTGCTGAACATTGTGCAATCATCAGTGAACATTCCCACTTCTGACCTTATGGTGGAAGGAAGGTAATTGGTGAAGCAGCTGAAGATGGTTAGGCCGAGGACACTACCCTGATGAACTCCTGCAGTGATGTCCTGGAGCTGAGATGACTGACCTCCAACACCACAACCATCTTCCTTTATGCTAGGTATGATTCCAACCAGCGGAGAGTTTTCCCCAATTCCCACTGACTCCAGTTTTGCTTGGGCTCCTTGATGCCACACTCGGTCAAATGTTGCCTTGACGTCGAGGGCTGTCACTCTCACCTCACCTTGACAGTTCAGCTCTTTTGTCCATGTTTGAACCAATGTAACGAGGTCAGGAGCTGAGTGGCCCTGGTGGAATCCAAACGGGGCATCAGTAAGCAGGTTATTACTAAGCAAGTACCGCTTGATAGCACTGTTGATGACCCCTTCCATCACTTTACTGATGATGGAGAGTAGACTGATGGGGCAGTAATTGGCTGGGTTGGATTTGTCCTTTTTGTGTACAGGACATACCTAGGCAATTTTCAACAGTCGGGTGGATGCCAGTGTTGTAGCTGTACTGGAACAGCTTGGCTAGGGGAGCGACACATTCTGGAGCACAAGTCTTCAGTATTATTGCTGGAATGTTGTCAGGGCCCATAGCCTTTGCACTATCCAGTGCCTTCAACCGTTTCTTGATATCACGTGGAGTGAATCAAATTGGCTGAAGACTGGCACCTGAGATGCTGTGGACCTCTGGAGGAGGCCGAGATGGATTATCTCTGGCTGAAGATTGTTGCGAATGCTTCAGCCTTATCTTTTGCATTGCTGTGCTGGGCTCCTCCATCATTGAGAATGGGGATATTTGTGGAGCCACCTCCTCCAGTGAGTTGATTAATTGTCCACCACCATTCACGACTGGATGTTTCAGGACTGCAGAGCTTAGATCTGATCTGTTGGTTGTGGGATCATTTAGCTCTGTCCATCACTTGCAGCTTAGGCTGTTTGGCACGCAACTAGTCCTGTTTTATAGCTTCACCAAGTTGACACCTCATTTTTAGGTATGCCTGGTGCTACTCCTGGCATGCCCTCCTGCACTCTTCATTGAACCAGGGTTGATCCCCTGGCTTGATAGTAATGGCAAAGTGGGAGATATGCTGGGCCGAGGTTACAGATTGTGTTCGAGTACAATTCTGCTGCTGCTGATGGCCCACAGCATCTCATGGATGCCCAGTCTTGAGTTGCCAGATCTGTGAAATCTATCTCATTTAGCAAGGTGGTAGTGCCATATAAAACGATGGAGGGTATCCTCAATATGAAGGCGAGACTTCATCTCCACAAGGACTGTGCGGTGGTCACTCCTACCGATATTGTCATGAATAGATGGATCTGTGGTAGGCAGGTTGGTGAGGATAAGGTCAAGTATGTTTTTCCCTCTTGTCGGTTCCCTCACCACCTGCTGCAGACCAAGTCTAGCAGCTATGCCATTTAGGGCTTGGCCAGCTCGGTCAGTAGTGGTTCTACTGAGCCACTCTTGGTGATGGACATTGAAGTCCCCCACCCAGAAAACATTCTGAGCCCTTACCATCCAAGTGATGTTCAACATGGAGGAGCACTGATTCATCAGCTGGGGGAGGGCAGTACGTAGTAATCAGCAGGAGGTTTCCTTGCCCATGTTTGACCTGATGCCATGAGACGTCATGGGGTCCGAAGTCGATGTTGGGGACTCCCACGGCAACTCCCTCCCAACTATATACCACTGTGCCGCTACCTCTACTGGGACTGACCTGCTGGTGGGACAGGACTTACCCAGGGATGGTGAGGGTGGTGTCTGGGACGTTATCTGTAAGGTATGATTCCGTGAGGATGACTATGTCAGGTTATTGCTTGACCAGTCTGTGAGACATGGTGTGAGGTCATGGTTCCATTTCTGTCTGCGGGAGCTTGCTGTCCTTAAATTGGCTGCTGTGATTCGTAAAAACATAAGAAATAGGAGCAGGAGTAGACCACATGGCCCATTGAACTTGCTCTGCCATTCAATACGATCATGTCTGATCTTGGGCTTCAACTCCATTTTCGCAACTGCGCCCCATATCTCTTAATTCACTGAGAGATTCTAGCATCACAACAGTGACTATGCTTCAAAAATAATATAAATAGCTGTAAAGCACTGTGGGACGTGCTGAGATTATGAAAGTGCTTTACAAATGCAATTTCTTTCTACACATGGCTCTATGGTTTCTTTGCAGACATTGTAGGAGTTGTTTTTATTGATTTGATCAGCTAGTGCCGCTTTCTGGCAGCAATGGGCTTCAGTACTGATCAGGAGTGGGAACTGTGACTGACTTTTTATTTCTCTCTCTCTTCTTCCAAATTTGTGTCACTGGGACAAATTTGAGCGTTCCCACTACTGACTGAGCACAGGCATTGTAGGTGAGACCTTCAGAGCCTACGTTGCCCGGTATCAAACTGTACAGCCACTGGGAAGAGTCTAAGATTAAAATGATAACACAGCTCAGTTGTTAGAACAGAAGTAACAGGTTGCTGTATTCATAGAAATGAAAGGTTCCCTGGAGGATGACATGGAACACTGCGTTAATACCTCTGGGACTGAATCCAATTTAGACAACATGGAGTGGGGATGTCCATCCCCGCCCTTTGACAGCTGAAGTCCTTGGTATGGATGGTCTCCAACTCCCAGTGGAATCCCCCTTGCTTCTTCTAGTAATTGGTACTAATTGGGCCAACGCCTGTTGGCTAAACCACAGAGATTATACCAAGCTGTTGTGGTAGGGTGGGGGTGGTTTACTTCTGAGCTTTGACACTGGGAGGCCAGACAGAGAGGTGACTCTGACCTGCGACTTAAGGTACGATTCCCTGCCCTCTTGCCTTTGACTGTGCCAGGAATTGAGGGACTTCCCCCTTCCGCACTCCCCAAGCTCTCCCCTCCCCTCCCCTTTTACCTTGTTCTGGCTGTTCATCTTCATGAATTTAGGATCAGATTTGCTGCCCAACTCTAGCTGGATGCCTGATGGCCAACAATACTGTGCAGGGGATGGGGATGGGGATGGGGATGAGGGGACAATGTGAAGTTGAATTAGTGGAAGAGAGCATGGTGCCTGGAAATTGATGTAGAATCACTTTGAAAAATTCAGAAAAACAAAAATAACACTCCAAGTGCTTTCGTTTCCACACGAGCACGGAAAAATTAAGAACAAATAAACGCACATACCTGAACGAAAAGGACCAGCAGTTTGCGAAATAAAAGAAAAATTAAACAACTTTATTTTCGACGTTCAGGTTTTTTAAAATAAAAAGCAAAAGCAAAATTTGTAAAAGTACTAGAAAGAGGTATTTACATAACGCAAGGACAGCAGCATTTTGCAGACTGCGTCAATCTTTAAAATGGAAATGGAACATTAAGAAAGCCTAGAAAATTCACACGTCATTCCACCGTGACAACACACGTGAACTAGTTTAAGGAGGAGGGAAAGGGGTGGGGTGGGGGGAGAGAAAATCATGATTAAAAAAGAAGTAGAGGCACTTGTGCATGGAGCCATCGTTAAGTCATTTCAAAAGCAAACGAGAACGAAGCCAAACTTCAGCCAATATTTTTGACGCTGGATTCGGCTTCCCGTATTTTTTAGCATAAAATCAGCCCTACACAAAATGAAGCAAAAAACAGCTGCTTGCCAAATTCATACCATCTGTTGTCCCCAAGTTGGAAATCTTGCGGACCCTTTAATTAATTAGACAAAGTAGTTACTATTGCTGGTACACTGGTAATTTGCAACTATTTAATTTTAATTTGGAGTAACGAATGCTGAACCTATAAATTTTGTTGTCTAACCGGATTAGAAATAAAGAGGGGTGTGAGGGGAAGAAAAAAAATTGCTAATGCAAAAATGGTGATTATGGGGCTATGAAATTAAAAAGTGCCTGCAACTTCCGAACTAAGTGGAAGTTTAAGAAATGTTGATTTTCTTTTAAAACAGATTATAAAATCGTTGCATTAAGATGACTGACAAGTTCATAAACAAGTACTGCCAGTCACTGGTCAGTGAGCTACCACCCACTGACCAAAGTTGTAAATTGCTGATATGATAAATTATATATTGCTTAAAACAGGTAAAAGATAAGATAATGCAGGCAGAAAAATAAGAGGAAAGAGAATAAAACAGAATGAAGATGACATGGGGAGAGGGAAAGGGAAGAGAATGTAAAAGAGAAATGAGCAAGAAGAAGAAGCGAGAGGAAATGAGGGAGAGGAGCAGAGAACAGAATGACGAGCAAAAATAAACCTAAAAGAGAGATAGGGACAGACAAGAGGCAGACAGATCCTCTCTGATATCAAGGTTATTGCTAACAAAATTACAGGCTCATTATTGCCACTTAGTTTACACCCTGAATGCCTGGGCAACTGCAGGGGAAGGTTCGATGACCTGCATGCTGTCATTTTGCTGGAGTTTCACCTTAAACACAACCATGAAGGAGAAAACTGAGCTAGCCAGCAAAGTCTGCTTGAGTCACAGATCACAAGGCGAATAGAAACAATAGGCATCCAAGCCCCTACTCCTCAAATCCTCCTCTACTTTGTCTTGCCATTCTGCCACTGTGGGTTTTAAAGTTAATTCCTGCTTCTTTGCTGATATTAGCACAGTAAATTTAAAACAAAATCACCCAGTGATTTTACGTCCTTTGGAAACAATTGTCACAGCAACCATCATCACGCAAGCAAACCTCTTTCAGTTGATGGCACAGAGTCGTGGAACCCCACAGTCTGGCAAATTCGATACAGAGCTTGGCTCCTCCTCCATTTAAAGGGTCATTGCTTTGGATCTCTTGCAGGGGCTCAGCTCCTGGCACTGCAGGGTGCGGGACTCCTCCAGGAGTTTATTTACGCTACCGTTAAATGTTGGGAACCTCAGAGAGTTTGACAAGGTATTGGTTGCAGTGCAAACTGACGCTGTGGTTCTCAACCTTTTGCACAATCGATTTTAAATAAACTTCGATATGGGGAGAGGAAAGAAATGTTGTAGCATCACGAAATGTATAATAATGCTGCTGCCGCCATCCATCAGGCTATTGTGTGGCCTCTACTTAAAAAATAGGGGTTGAGGTGGGAAGGTGGTAGGTGGGGCGATGAGAGCAAGTACCTCTTTTTGCTTAAAATAAGCCATTCTTAAAATCAACTAAAAATTCCTTTGCTTTTCTTTTTCTTCTGCTTCGCGATGGAAGGAACAGAATTTCTCGGAGCTGAAGTATGAAGACGATGGAGTGCCTGAAATATAATAGGGCGAAGTGATTAAAATGAAAATGTGCAACTGTCATTATTTTTCTGATCTTATCTCATTGTTTCCTCCTCCTCGTCCAGTGCCATCATGAGTGGGGCAATCCCTTCTCAGGCCTTGATAGGTGTCACTCCAGGCGAGCTGAACCCAGGAGGGGAATTTCCAGGGTGAGTCTTGTCCTTCACAAGCACCATCTCGCTCCACTGCTCCAACGACAGCAGGGCCAAGATAGGGCATTCACTGCATGGGAAATGTTAGGTATGGACTATTGTTCTTCCCCTATCCCCCGCTCGGTGGCAGCACTCCCTCAGTGCTGCAGTGGAATGTCACCCTGGATTCTATGCTCAAGTCTCTGGAGTTGGACTTGAAAATGAATCTTCATACAACACCATAAAAATCAGAGGGGATCACTGGCCATGTGGCAGGTTATAATGTGGACACTACACTGAATCACACCAAAGGAAAAATGCAGCCCAGAAGCATAACATGATGCTGCACCAACACACATGCACTATTGCTCTGAGACACAGATGCCCAAAGTAGTAAGTATCAAGTCAATTTTCTGCATAGGTTGAGGGCTTATAGGAGATTTTCCTTTTATGCAGAAGAATGTTAGGAAATGGAATGGTCGACCAGAAACATTGGAAAAAGAGGCCACAATTGTTTTTAAAAGTGAATCAAATAAATAC
Organism: Carcharodon carcharias; assembly: GCF_017639515.1. Taxonomy (NCBI): domain Eukaryota; kingdom Metazoa; phylum Chordata; class Chondrichthyes; order Lamniformes; family Lamnidae; genus Carcharodon; species Carcharodon carcharias. Next base: position 19,105,812 of record NC_054478.1, on the reverse strand, counting down.
TTGGAAAAGGAAATTCAAATGAGTGTGAGGGGAGAGCAGAGAAGGGTGACCACATGGATGGCTCTTACAGAAAACTGCCGCAACATGATGGACCAAATGCGCCGTAAAGCTTCTGTGTTGTAAAACATCCTATCAGAGGCTCGAGTGGATCAGCCAATCTTTTTCATTCCAAATCCTTTCCCTATTTCATGCCATTCAAACAGGAAGGGACAATTAGGCCCATTATGTTTGGCTGATCTCATCCTATCCTCTTTCAATATCTGTCGATCTCTTTCTTTCCCAGAAAGTCATCTTATTACCTATTTATCAAATCAATCGTTCCTATATACGAGAGTGTGAAATTGGCTAGATCTGTTCAGTGCCAATATTTCGTGCTAGATCTGAATTTGTTAGCTGTTGGGTTTCAATTTCCACAGTATTAGGATCATCCTCGTTCATCTTTGAATACTCCCCAAAGTATCAATGTAATGGTAAGCTGCCCAAATCTGCACATAACATGCTTTGCCATGGCTGATCTGGCCTCAACCTTGTCCTGAAGGATAATGAACAACTTATTATTTACTTCATTCTCAGGATATGGGCATCAGTGACAAAGTCAGCATTTGTTGCCCATTGCTAGCAGCCCTTCAGAAGATGTCGGGGAGCCTTTTTGAACTGCCGCATCACTGTGGTGGAGGTACTCCCACAGTGCTCTTAGTGAGGGATTTTCAGGATTTTGATCCTGTGACGATGAAGGATCAGCGATATATGAGCCAGACAGGATGATATGCCACTCAGGCAGGGGTGGTGAAAACTCAGAGGCGTTCCCATGCCCCTGCTGCCTTCGTCCTTCAAGACTGTGGATGTTATAGGTTTGGGAGGTGCCGCTGAAGAAGTCTGGGCAATTTGCTATTGCTACACTGCAGTCAGTAAACAGTATACACTGCAGCCATGGTGTGCCAGCACTGGAAGAAGTGAATGCTTAAGCTGGTAGATAGGCTGCCAGGCAAACTGTCCCCAAATTATTCACCCACCTGTTTTTTAACTTCTGAACTCTCTGCAGGAGTTGGCTTGGCCAATTCTTCTTTTGGTTCGATTGGAGGTATGTTTTGTGCTTCTTCGAGACTGGGCTGAGAATTCCTATTGTCCTCCTCTCCTGAAAATATCAAAAAGTGCTGCGATGGGAAAGGGTAAGGTCAAGAACAACGCATAACCTGCTGTTCATCCCTTCAGAAAATAAACCATTGAATGAAACGCAACCCAGCTCAACTTGGTGTCTGTATGTGTGTGTCTGTGTGTGTGTGTGTGTGTGTGTGTGTGTGTGTGTGTGTGTGTGTGTGTGTGTGTGTGTGTGTGTGTGTGTTTAATTGAAATAACATTGAGGAGAGATGTAAAACAGGTTGTTGATTCAAGGAAGAGAGTAGCTAAAGTAAAAATTGGTCCCTTACAGGTTAAGACTGGAGTCCATTATAAAAGATTTAATAGCTGAGCACTTGGAAAACAGTGGCAGAATCGGACAGAGTCGGCATGGATTTATGCAAGGGAAATCATGTTTGACAAATCTACTGGAATTTTTTGAGGATGTAACTAGCAGAGTTGATGTGGGGGAGCCAGTGGGTGTGGTTTATTTGGACTTTCAGAAGGCTTTCGACAAAGTCCCACATAAGAGATTAGCTTGTAAAATTAAAGCGCATGAGATTGGGGGTAGCATATTGAGATGGATAGAAAACTAGTTGGCAGACAGGAAACAAAGATTAGGAATGAACTGGTCTTTTTCCAAATGGCAGGCAGTGACTAGTGGGATACCGCAGGGATCAGTGCTGGGACCCCGCTATTCACAATATATATCAATGATTTAGATGAGGGAACTAAATGTAATATCTCCAAATTTGCAGATGACACAAAGCTGGGTGGGAGGGTGAGCTGTGAGGAGGATGCAGAGATGCTTCAGTGTGATTTGGACAAGCTGAGTGAGTGGGCAAATGCATGGTAGATGCAGTATAATGTGCACAAATGTGAGGTTATCCACATTGGTAGCAAAAACAGGAAGGCAGATTATTATCTGAATGGCTATAAATTGAGTGAGCGGAATGTGCAATGAGACCTGGGTGTCCTTGTACACCAGTCACTGAAGGTAAGCATGCAGGTGCAGCAGGTGGCAAAGAAGGCAAATGGTATGTTGGCCTTCATAGCGAGAGGATTCGAGTACAGGAACAGGGATGTCTTGCTGCAATTGTACAGGGCCTTGGTGAGAGCGTGTGTGCAGTTTTGGTCTCCTTATCTGAGAAAGGATGTTCTTGCCATAGAGGGAGTGCAGCGAAAGTTTACCAGACTGATTCCTGGGATGGCGGGACTGACATATGAGGAGAGATTGAGTCAGTTAGGATTATATTTGCTGGAGTTCAGAAGAATGAGAGGGGATCTCATAGAAACTTATAAAATTCTGACAGGACTAGACAGGGTAGTTGCAGGAAGGATGTTCCCGATGGTGGCGGAGTCACAGTCTGAGGATACGGGGTAGAACATTTAGGACTAAAATGAGGAGAAATTTCTTCACCCAGACAGTGGTGAGCCTGTGGTATTTGCTACCACAGAAAGTAGTTGAGGCCAAAACATTGTATGTTTTCAAGGAGGAGTTAGGTGTAGCTCTTGGGGCGAAAGGGATCAAAGGATGTGGGGAGAAAATGGGAGCAGGTATTGAGTTGGATGATCAGCCATGATCATAATGAATGGCAGAGCAGGCTCAAAGGGCTGAATGGCCTACTCCTGCTCCTAGTTTCTGTGTTTCTATGTTTAATAATGGGAAACAGGAAATGGTGGGGACCTTGAACAAGTAATTGTCTTCACAGTGGAGGACACAAAAACAGCCCAAGAATACTAGAAAAATCAAGGGGAAAAAGTAAACAACAAAATTTAAACAATCAATATCGTAGGAGAAAAAGTACTAGGAAAATTAACGGGCCTAAAAGCTGACAAATCCCCTGGACCTGACAGCCTCCATCCTAGGATCTTAAAGGAAGTGGCTGCAGGTATAGTGGGTGCATTGGTTGTAATCCTCCACGAGTCCCTTTAGATTGGAAATCCCAAATGTAACGCCACTATTCAAGAAAGCTGGGAGATGGAAAGCAGGGAACTATAGGTCAGTTAAGTCGAACATCTGTCATTGGGAAAATGCTAGTAGCAAGACATTTAGAAAATCATTATGCAATTAGGCAGTCAACATAGTTTTGTGAAAGGGAAATTGTGTTTGACAAACTTATTAGAGTTCTTTGAGGATGTAACAAGCAGCATGGATAAAGGGGAACCAGTAGAGGTAATGTATTTGGAGTTCTAAAGGCATTTGATAATGTGCCACATAAAAGGTTACCGCACAAGATAAGATCTTGTAGTGCTGGTGATATATTAGCAATGGATAGAGGATTGGCTAACTAACAGGAAACAGAGAGTTGGGGTAAATGGGTCATTTTCAGGTTGGCAAACTGTAACTAGCGGAGTGCCGCAGGGATCAGTGCCGGGTCCTCAACTATTTACGACTATATTAATGACATGAATGAGGGACTGTATTGCAGCCAAATTTGTTGATGGTACAAAGATAGTAAGAAAGCAAGTTGTGACAAGGATATGAAAGGTCTGCAAAGGGTTTAGGTAGGTTAAGTGAGTGGGTAAATAATTGACAGATAGAGTACAATGTGGGAAAATGTGAGGTTATCCACTTTGGCAGGGAGAATAGAAAAGCAGAATACTATTTAAATGGAGAGAGACTACAGAATGCTGCTGTATGGAGGGATCTGGCTGTGCTTGTACATGAATCACAAAAAGTTAGTTTGTAGGTATAGCAAGTAATAAGGAAGGCAAATGGAATGTTGACTTTTATTGCAAGGGGGATGGACTAAAAAAGTAGGGGAGTCTTGCTACAGCCACACAGAGTATTGGTGAGACATCACCTGGATAACTGTACAGTCTTGGTCACCCTATATACTTGCATTGGAAGCAGTTCAGAGAAGATTCATTAGGCTGATTCCTGGGATGAAGGGGATGTCTTATGAAGAAAGGTTGAGCAGGTTGAACCTATACTCACTGGAATTTAGAAGAGTGAGAGGTGATCTTATTGAAACATTTAAGACACTGAGGGGGTTTGACAGGGGAGGTGCTGAGAGAATGTTTTCTCTCGTGAGCGAATCTAGAACTAGGGAGCACAGTTTAAATATAAGGAGGAATTTACTCAATTACAGGGTCATTAATTTCTGGAATTCTCTTCCCTACCGAGCAGTGGAGGCTGGATATATTCAAGGTGGAGTTAGAGATTTTCATCGACAAGGGAGTTAAGGGTTATGAGGAACGTTTGAGGACTCTGGGTCTATATTCGATAGAGTTTAGAAGGATGAAGGGGGATCTGATTGAAACTTACAGAATACTGAAAGGCCTGGATAGAGTGGATGTGGGGAAGATGTTTCCATTAGCAGGAGAGACTAGGACCCGAGGGCACAGCCTCAGAATAAAGGGAAGACCTTTTAGAACAGAGATGAGGAGAAACTTCTTTAGCCAGAGAGTGGTGAATCTATGGAATTCATTGCCACAGACGGCAGTGGAGGCCAGGTTATTGAGTGTATTTAAGACAGAGATAGATTCTTGATTGGTAAGGGGATCAAAGGTTACGGGGAGAAGGCAGGAGAATGGGGTTGAGAAACTTATCAGCCATGATTGAATGGCGGAGCAGACTCGATGGGCCAATGGCCTAATTTCTGCTCCTATGTCTTATGGTCTTATGCAGGACAGGCAGGCAAGTGGAGTGAAGGCTCCAATCAGATCAGCCATGAATTTATTGAATGATAGAGCAGGCCCGATAGGCCAAATGGCCTACTCCTGCTCCTGTTTCTTATTATCTCAACTGAAAGAGGACTGTGTGATGAAATAGAAGTATACAATGCTCTACACATCCTGGGTTCGTATTTGCCATTCACCTGCAGTCTAGATTTCTCTGTCATAGCTCCACTGCTTTGGGAAAAGCAGATATAATCCGCCCCATAGAGATGAAGCAGGTAGAATAATTCTCAGACTCTTGGAATCAGCGAGTAAGTCAATATCATTCAAATTCAAAAGATTGCAACCTTGCCATATATCCATTCATTTTTTTAGCACACACATCAAAGCTCTTGGGTGCAAGAGTTTGACCCACTTTGGACTCTTTGGCCTCCAGGTGGTGTCACTGTGCACCCTATCAAGCAACACTCTCACACATATACCATCCACCATGTAGGTCAAATCTATCTACCTCAACACTCTCTGGAGCTAATGATGTTGTGGTGTTAGCAGGGAGTCGAACCCAGAGGGAGCTTGTGTTGGAAGTTTTTTTTAAATTCATTCATGGAATGTGGGCATCGCTGGCTAGGCTACCATTTATTGCCCATCCCCAATTGCTTTTGTTCAGAGGGCATTTAAGAGTCAACCACATTGCTGTGGGTCTGGAGTAATATGTAGGTCAGACCAGGTAAGGGTAGCAGATTTCCTTCCCTAAAGGACATTATGAACCAGATGGGTTTTTACAGCAACGGAATGGATTCAAATTTCATCATCTGTCATGGTGGGATTCAAACCTGGGTCCCCAGACCATTAACCTGGGTCTCTGGAATAATAGCCTAGTGACAATGCCACTATACCACTGCCTTCCCATTGTAGGACATGTGCTCTTTGCACTTTTTCAGTTTTTTTTTATTCATCCACAGGATGTGGGGCTTCGCTGGCTGGGCCAGCAATTATTGCCTACCCTTAGTTGCCCTTGAGAAGGTGATGGTGAGCTGCCTTCTTGAACCGTTGCAGTCCATGTGGTGTAGGTACACCCACACTGCTATTGGGAAGGGAGTTCCAGGATTTTGACCCAGCAACAGTGAAGGAATGGCGATATATTTCCAAGTCAGGATGATGAGTGATTTGGAGGGGAACTTCCAGGTGGTGGTGTTCCCATCTATTTGCTGCCCTTGTCCTTCTAGATGGTAGTGGTCATGGGTTTGGAAGGTGCTGTCAAAGGAGCCTTGATGAATTCCTGCAATGCATCTTGTAGATGGTACACACTGCTGCTACTGTGTGTCGGCCATAGAGGGAGTGAATGTTTGCGGATGTAGTGCCAATCAAGCGGGGCTGCTTTGTCCTAGACAGTGTCAAGCTTCTTGAGTGTTGTTGGAGCTGCACTCACCCAGGTAAGTGGGGAGTATTCTATCACACTCCTGACTTGTGCCTTGTAGATGGTGGACAGGCTTTGGGGAATCAGGAGGTGAGTTACTCGTTGCATGATTCCTAGCCTCTGACCTGCTCTTGTAGCCACAGTATTTATATGGCTAGTCCAGTTCAGTTTCTGGTCAATGGCAACTCCCAGGATATTGATAGTAGTGGATTTAGTGATGGTAATGCCATTGAATGTCAAGGGGGAATGATTGGATTCTCTCTTGTTGGAGATGATCATTGCCTGACATTTGTGTGGCGCGAATGTTACTTGTCACTTGTCAGCCCAAACCTGGATATTGTCCAGGTCTTGCTGGATTTGGATATGGACTGCTTCAGTATCTGAGGAGTTGCGAATGGTGCTGAACATTGCGCAATCGTAAGCAAACATCCCCACTTTTGACCTTATAATGGAAGGAAGGTCATTAATGAAGCATCTGAAGATGGTTGGGCTGAGGGCACTACCCTGAAGAACTCCTGCAGTGATGTCCTGGAGCTGAGGTGACTGACCTCCAACAATCACAACCATCTTCCTTTGTGCTAGGTATGACTCCAACCAGCCAAGAGATTTCCCTTCCTTCTCTCCCCGAGGGCTCCTTGATGTCACACTCGGTCAAATGCTGCCTTGATGTCGAGGGCAGTCACTCTCACCTTACCTAGGGAGTTCAGCTCTTTTGTCCATATTTGAACCAAGGCTGTAATGAGGTCACTGTTACTGTAAATAAGTCAGAAAGTGCTGTGTGGCAGGTGGCTGAATTTCCATTGCATTCTCCGGTGGGGGGTGCAAGGCTCTTCACTAACAGAAAATTCACTTGACCTCTAGTCGATTCATGACAAGAAACCATACCCATCTTCTGAAAAGCATCAAAACAGTCTCAAATCTCACACATATACCATCCACCATGTAGGTCAAATCTATCCACCTCCACACTTTTAAATTCCACATATACTGTTTGGTTTTCTCTTATACACATCTGGGAATCCAATGAGATAAAGTCTGCTTACAGTAAAAAGGCTGTAAATCATTATGCAATATACAATGCGGTGTACTAAAGTGAGCTGATATCATATCATTATCTCACTTTACAAGGTAAGCAGGTGTCGATGAGACTCTGATCAGAATTCACAAACACTAACTAAAGTTTCCTTTCCTCTTACTCAAATGGGAGTTGAGCATGGGGCCACCTTGACACCCAACTCTACCTCTCCATCACTGGTATCTGATGTCCAATGTCTAATCTTGAATGAGCAGTAACTTGCCACAGAACAATGTTGGTAAAACTGAAAACCATCATTTTTCTGTTGTTGCAAAGTATTCACTGGACAGGGACAAGTCATTTGGCCCAGCAGTTCCATGCTGCTGTTTATTTTATGCTCCACACGAGCCTCCTCTTATCCTACTTCATCTAACGTCATCAACATTCTATCCTTCTATTCCTTTGTCCCTCATGCACTTAAATGCTCCCAATAAATGTGTCTGTGCTATTCACCTCAACTACTCCCTATGGTAGCAAATTCCACATTCTCACTGCTCTGTGGGTAAAGAAGCTTTTCCTGAATTCCCTAATGGATTTCTTAATGACTACCTCACATTTATGGTCCCTAGTTCTGGTCTCCTTCACATTTTTTTACAACTAACCTATCAAACCATTTCATAATCTTGAAGACCTCATATGAGCCTCCCAGCCTTCTCTTTTCTATCCTTGTCACAGTCTTGTCAATCCCTCCTGATAAATATAATCTCCCGGTTCTGTTATTAGTCGTGTAAATCTTTTTCTGCACTTCTATTAGCAGCTCCTAGATTTTTCTGATGCTATCAGCAGAGAGTTTGATCTGGTTGAGCCTGGGGATCGGCAGTCTTGTCACTCGCTCTCTCTGACTGTGAGAGGGTTTCTTACACTGAATCTGCCCCACTGCTAGGACCAGCGCCTTTCCCCTTCTGAACAATATCTCGTATAGACCTAATTCGCCCGCTTTGTTATTGAACTTCCTGATTCTTGGTCTCATCGCCTCAGGAACTGATTTCTCAGGTACCTTTCTCTCTTACTGTCCATTAGACAATTTTCTTAATGGGCTCTGATTCACAATTCTCTACGACTGTCTTCCTTTATTCTCTTCTCCTTCTATTTCCTATATCTAGCATTATGTTTGAAACTGACTTCAATAGAAAGAATGGCATCAAACATACTTCCATAATTTGAATGAACAAATGAATGAAAGGGAGGTAAAGAGTGAAAAAGGGAGGAAGGACAATAAGGAAAACAAGTCAAAGAGAGAGAGGGATGGAAGGAAGGAGGGGCAAAAGGGAGGGAAAGGAAATAAAGAACTGAAAATTAACTTGCATTTATCCTATGGCTTTCAAAGCTTGATGCTTCAAATCTTTCCAACCAATCAACCACTTTTTAAGTGTAGCTACTGTTAGTACATAGGGAAAAGTTGCAGCCAATTTGTATGCAAGGTCCCAAAAACAGCAATGAGATGAATGACCAGCTAATCAGTTTTACAATATTAATTGAGCGATAAATATTGGCCAGGACACTGGGGTAACTCCATACTTTGCTTCAGATAGTATCTTGGGATCTTTTAACTTCATGGTTCAATATCTTCAATTGCTTCAACAATGACCTTCTCTGTGTCATTCACAACTCCCCTGATCATGAGCAGCACATACCAGTCCAAAGTTGGACATGGCTTGGGCTGACCAGTGGCAGGTAACAGGGGCGTCAGACAGTGACCATCTCCAGAACAGAAAGGCCCAGCTATCTCCCCTGGACTTATATTTTTGCTAATAGTATCCGGTGTGGAACCTAATGAAACATCTTCTGGAACCCATATTGATGCCCCCTCATCCACAAGCACAGACTTGGTGGGCAGAATAACCGCTCCCTGTGCTGTGCTATTCTATGATTTTATCCTAGTGGCTCCATCAAAAAATGTAAATAGGTTAGTCAGACATAATCTACTCTTCACAAAGCCATACTAATATACCTTCACCAGGTTATGTGTTCAAATCTTGTTGTGTGCTAAGAGTGCCAACACTCCAAGTTGATACTCAAGCAAGAGAACCAACAGGCCTCTAGGGGCACAGAACATCACCTTGTGGGGTTTGGTTTGCTTCAGCTAGCAAAAAGAAATGGCCACAGGAGTTCTTGACATTGCTGTGAAGATATTTTGGCAACATTGTAATTATAAACAACTACAATCTGACCTCTGTTGTTTCACAGTTGTCACTAGGATGAAATGGGATAAATCAGGAGAAGCAGCAGCTAATAAAGATTGCAGAAATGCTTCAAGGAGAAGTTGTACATCATGATGCCATGTAAGGTGAAGGTTTATACAAAATGTCTTTCTAGAGGTTGCCCAAAGCTCACAGTTCTGGTGTAAATAGTCCCTCCATGGCCTCAGTCTTCCCTATGTCTATAACCTGCTCCAGCCCTACAGCCCTCTTCCTCCAATTCTCACCTCTCGTCCTTCCCCTACTTTCTTCACTTCCCTTCCTACATTACTGGTCGTGCCTTCAGCTGCCTGGGCCCCAAGCTCTGGAATTCCCTCCCAAAACTCCCTGTCTCTCCCTCACTATCTTTCTCTAATCACTTAAAATGCTCCTCAAAAGCTACCTCTTTGACCAAGTTTTGGTCAACTGTCTTGATAGCTCCTTTTGCAGTTTGGTGGCAATTTTTGTCTGGTTACAATCCTGTGAAGCACTGTGATTTTTGTGATATTCGAGGTGCTATATAAACGCAAGTTGGCGTACAGAAACACTGATATCAGAGATAACTGAGAGTTATGAGCAAAAGTATAAATGTTGTTCTTTACAACAATTAGTATTGGAAATTTAGTATAATGCACCATTACTTTAACAGCCCAGCCATGCCAGTTCCATTTAACCAACATATAAGAACAAATGATCAGCATGATTAGTGGCTGGTTTTCAATCACATGAGACATTCGTTGTATGCACCTACCCGAGTCATGTCCTCTTTTCTGCCTTGTCTTGGCTGCTGTTACCATTGTGTAGAGACGCTGGAGCTCAGTGTTAAATAGTCTTCCATCTTGCACACTAATAGCCTCAGACAGACTCTGCAACGAAACAGATCCCGAGGTGGCACGTTAAGGGTGCAATGTCTTTCCAGCTGCTTCGCCATGAATTGCAACTTTTGGTTGGTGACTCGCTGGCTTCCCTTGCGCTCATACTGCATAGGTGGTTCCAAGCGGAGACCAGCTTCCTTCCAACAATGCACTGAGGTGTTAATCGTGGGGTAACAATAGTAATCAAACTCGTAACATGACAGTGGGAATTGGAACGTTAGGAGAACTTTGGGTTTCTCGCCTTCAGGATGGCACGAGTGCACAGGAGAGGTTTTAGAGAGTCACGCAGGATTTTACTGTGCAACAACAAGCTGCCTCAACCCAACTTTTTTTTTTAAACTTCATTTATAGGATGCGAGTGTAGCTGGTATGCCCAACATTTACTCCCCATCCCTTGAGGTGGTGGTGGTGAGCTGCCTTCTAGAATACAACCGAGTGGCTTGCTAGGCCATTTCAGAAATGAGTTAAGAGTCAACCAAATTGCTGCGGGTCTGAAGTCACATGTTGGCCAGGCTAGGTAAGGATGGCAGATTTCCTTCCCACAAGGGCATCAGTGAACCAGACAGGTATTTTTATAGCAATCCAGTAGTTACACATTACTGATTTAAGGCTTTCATTTCAGATTTTAAAAAAAATATTGTTAACCGAATTTCAATTGTCCAGCTGCCATTGTGGGATTTGAACTCTCATCTCCGGATTACTAGTCCAGTTATATAAATACTGTCCCAAAAGGAGAAACTGGTTTGGACCAGTAATCTTATTTCCCAGTTTTTACTGTTTTTTCATTCTGGGTTGCTACTGTTCCCTATCCAATTTGCAATTTGATATTGGAGAGCCATTGTGCTGTCTGTTAGGTCCAGCAAAGTGACAGAGAGGTGAGCTGAGTATCATCACCGTACCCGAGGGAACTAATATTACGCTGACAGATGCTGTAACCAAGGGACAGCATATATTCAAGGAATGTAGACAATGAGGAACAATAGCAATGGTATTGAGGAATAGACCAAGAGGCAGGGAAGGCTGAGATGAACTATATGATGTGACATGACCAGAAAAAAAAGCATTGTTGCTCCAGGGTCAATTCCAAAAACGTCACAACACCTAACGCCTCATCAGTCATGGTGCAGTAGGAAGCACTCTCCCATCCGAGGAACCCCACTCCAGAGACTTGAACACAAAAATCTAGACTGACGCTGTAACAGAAGGAGTTCTGCACTGTTGGAGGTGCCGTCTTTCAGAAAATATGTTAAATTGAGGCCCCATCTACCCTCTCAGGTGGATGCAAAAGATCCAGTGGCAATATTCTGAGGAGAGCAGGGGTGTTCTCTCCAGTGCCCTAGTGGATATTTAAACCTCCACCAACATCACTAAAAAAGACCTGGTCACTATCACATTACTGTTGGTAGGAGTTCGCTGTGTGCAAAATTGATTGTCATGTTTTACTACATCACAACAGCCACTACACTTCAAAAAATAATTCATTGCCTGTAATGGGCTTTGGGACATCTTGAGGTCATGAAATGCAACCCTTCGATTTTTTATTTTCATCAGCAAGCTATCCAGCTCTTGCTTGAATGTGTTGAAAGTATACACCTCTCGCATGTCCCTGCACAGTCTGTTCCACAACATTCACCAGCCACTATGTGCAATAGTTTAATCTAGGAAACTCCAAATGCTGTGGATGCTGAAAATCTGAAATAAAAACAGGAAATGCTGGAAACATTGTTTTTATTTTGGATTTCCAGCATCGGCATTATGTCGTTTTTGTTCTGTCATTTAATTCACAGCCACTTCCCTTAAAACAGTGCTGATCTTTCCAGTGCGATTTCCATTTTATCTCTTTTACATTGGTAATTCACTAACTTCTTCCAGTTCTGTTGAAAGGTCAACCATCTGAAAGGTTAACTCTGCTTCTCCCTCCACTGCCTGACCTGCTGAGCACTTCCAGCAGCTTCTGTTTTTATTAGAGTTAAGTCTATAAAATGTCCATCGAGCTTCCCTTTTCTGAGCAGGGTCTGTGACCATAAAATGGATAAATTGAGAGAGAGAGAGAGAGAAAGGAAGAGGGAGAAAGAGAAAATTTGGAAAGGGGAAGATCAGGAGCAGGAACAGAAATGCATCAATCAAATTATGAGATAGCTTGCACGACTGAGGTCTTCACTACCTGTTCAGGTGGGCATAACAAAATCCCATGGCATGATTTGAAGATAAGTAGGGAAGTTAACACTGGAGTGCCAATCAACATTTATCTCTCAACCAACATCATTAAGACAGGTTATCTGGTCATTTGCTTCAAACATTGCTTGCGAGAGCTAGCTGTGCATAATTTGGCTGCCTTGTTTCCCTAAAGCTCTCCATAAATAATTAATGGGCTGTCAAGGTGCTTTGGGATGCCCTGTGGTCGGATCAGGTGCTGTATCAATGCAAGTTGGCTCATTCATTTCTTTGAATGTCGAGATACTTCTCATGGTGTGGAATGAGTTAAGTTATCTGCCACTACACTATGGCCACCTGGGCGAACAGTGAAAAAATAAAATAATACAATCCTCCGGCAAACAACAGGATTTTTTTTGCAGATAAAGCGGCAAAGGTTCTCCTTAAATTAGCTCCAATGCTCGCTCTTTCACCCTGAGCGCAAGGGGCAAAGCGTAACAGATAGCATGGGCACGTTGTACGCTCAGCAGTCCCCTTGGGGAATACCTGCACAGCTGAATATAACATTGCTAGGCCAGGCTGGAGTTTGGACATGGGACAGTTTCTAGGTGCAGCAATATTTTCCTGGAGAAAGGAGCAATTAAGTTTAAGTGGAAGGTGATTGCCAGATCCAGGAATGTTGGCATTCATCCATAGATAAGATACCTTATATTGATATCAGTGAAGTGATTTCACCTTGAGGTTCTGGTGATGGTCATAAAGTGCTCAAGCTTCGTTCTCATGATTTACAAGAGCACCTGAACCCCTTGATTAGATTCTAACTGTGACCTGTCCTCAGGTATTCTTCATTCTATATATAAAACATCTGAACCTCCTGATTAGATTCCAGCCTGTAGCTCACCCCCAGATATCCTTTATTCTTTACATAAACCACCTAAGTCCCTTGATTAGATTCCAGCCTTTAACTCACTCCTAGGTATCCACAATGGATACACCATCTGAACCTGCTGATTGGATTCTAGTATGTAACTTACTCCCGAGTATCCATTATTCTATATATAAACCATCCAAACCCCTTGATTAGATTCCAGCCTGGAAATCAGCCCTGAGTACTATTTATTCTCTATGAATCCTCTGAAGAGGATAAAAAAAAATATATTGCTGCTTCCAGAAGAAGGACTGGAGAGAAAGTGAAGGCTAACATATATAATATATATTCATAAATAAATAAATGTGTCTGTATTATATAAAATATATGTATGTGTGCATAAGTATGTATACTTCAGTCCTCTACAATCATTCTGTGGCATGTCTTGACTCCCAAGAATCTAAAACACTTCAAACCAACATCAAAGCATGCAAATTGCATCACCTATGAAGTGGATTTACAGGCATATGAAGGAGGAGGAGTGGGCCATTCAGCCCCTTGAGCCTGCTCTGCCATTTAATAAGATCATGGCTGATCTAATAATAACTTGAAATCTGCATCCCACCTACTCCCGATAACCTATCACCCTCTTGCTTACCAAGAATCTATCCACCCCAACCTTAAAAATATTCAAAGGCTCTGCTTCCACCAACTTTTCAGGAAGGGAGTTCCAAAGACTCTCAATCCTCTGAGTGAAAAAATTTTGCCTCATCTCTGCTTTAAATGGCCGACCCCTCAATTTTAAACAGTGACCCCTAGTTTCTCCCACAAGAGGAAACATCCTCTCCACATCCACCCTGTCAAGTCCCCTCAGGATCTTGTGTGTTTCAATCATATATTGGAACAGCATAATGCAAAACTGTTCATCTCAATTTATCCTGCCTCCTCTTTGAATCCTCAAATGTATTCAAATCCATTCTCTACATCACACACTACATCATTCTTTGACAATCTCAAAACTCTGGAACTCTTCAACTGCCTCAGTCTGCCCTTTTCCCTACAATCCAGCTGTTTCTTAGGCTTAAGTCTGAAACCTCATGTAATGATGTTGAAGATCTGGGAAACAAAGTGGGGGCAGGGCGATGGCATTATGGATCCAAATGGGTCATTGAGCTGTCTTTTTGAAGGAGACACAGAGGACTTGTCTGCCCTCCTGGGTGGATGTAAACGATCCCACAGCACTATTTCGAAGAAGAGCAGGGGAGTTATCCCTGGTGCCTTGCCCAAAATTTAGCCCTCAACCAACTTGACTAAAAAGGGATTATCTAATCATCATTTCATTGCTGTTTGTGGGACCTTGCTGTGCAAAAATTGGCTACTGTGTTTCCTACAGTAATAACAGCACCATATTTCAAAAAGTACTTCATTGGATGGAAGGCAGTTTGGAATATCCTGAGGTTGTGAAGGGAGCTATATAAATGCATGTGCCTTCTTTCTTTAATCTTCTATACAGAGTGTAAGGAATATAAAGAAGCAACGGCTGTCAACTGGCTGCTCAGCAAAAGGCTGTAATTCATAGCACTCAGGTTTTAACTTAGGTGTGTTGCTGTACTCAGCAGCTTGTTGTTACTGTGTGACCTGGGCAGCATTCCTGTATGCGTGGCTAGGTCCATGCAATGTGCCGCTGGATAACTTTATCTGTAGGGACATCAGGAAATCCCCCTCCCTCCTTCCTCCCCACGGCAGTCGGGTGTGCTTCACCGGGTTTAGTGCAGTGAAGTTTATTGTTGGGCAGGAGAGATGCTTGTCTTTTGACTCCCCGCCCAATCCACTGGAATGCCAGGTGGATAAATAGTACGACGCATTTACAGCACAGAAACAGGCCATTTGGCCCAATAGGTCCATGCTGATGTTTATGCTCCACATGAGCCTCCTCCCACCCCATTAACACATCCTTCTATTCCTTTCTCCCTTCTGTGTTCATCCAGCTTCCTCTATGCTGCTCACTTCAACTACCGCCTGATGTTCCCCGTACTCGCCACTCTTTCACACACAAGTTAGTTGCCTTGTTTTCTGTCCCTAGTTCTGAACTCCCCCTGTACGTGCAAACATCTCCTTTCCCACCAAACCCTTTCATAATCTTAAAAGACTTCGAGCAGCTCACCCCGCAGGCTTTTCTTTCCCGTAGAAAAGCGCCCCAGCCTGCTCAATCTTCCTTCGTCAGTATAACCTTTTAGTTCTGGTATCATTCTAGTAAATCTATTTCCCACCTTCGCCAGTGCCTCTACATCCTTTATATAATAAAGAGGTCAGAACTCAACCTCATATTGAGACAGTACTCCACATGTGATCTAACCAACATCCTATACAGGTTTAACATGACTTTTCTATTTTTGAATTCTATTCCTCTAGAATTCAACCTCAGTGTTGCGTTTTCTTATTTTTTAATGGTTCTATGAATCTGCTTTTAATGATTTGTGTAACTTCTGCTTGTTAGCTGATCTTGGGTAGGGTAAGGAGCTGTCTTTCTACAAATGGACTCATTGCTCTGGGCTAAGGCAAGAGGGAACAAAGAATGAAATCAATCAGGATTCCTGCTCCAGATCGCTACCAATTGACTCCTGCTAGAAGGTTTAAGTTTGTCGACAGGATCAGGCTCAACTGTGAAGCCCTTCATGGTCACGTGGTCTGCCAGCGCCCATTGTCTAGGCTTGCACAACAAAAGGGTCATTGCTGTCTGTGAAGCTACAACCTAGCATGAATCAGGGCCTTTTAAAAACTTATGAACATTCGAAATGGGAGCTCAGGTCACTCAGCCCCTCGAGCCTGCTCCACCATTCAACATGATCATGGCTCATCTGTTTATGTATCAAATTCCACATTCCCATCTACCCCCAATAACCTTTGATCCCCTTGCCTAACAAGAATCTATCTTCCTCTACCTTAAAAACATTCAATGACCCTGTCTCCACCGCCTTCTGAGGCAGAGTTCCAAAGTCGCACAACCCTCTGAGAGAAAAAGATTTCTCCTCATCTCCGTTCTAAAGAGGGTGCCCCCTAGTTCTAGGCTCACCCACAAGGGGAAACATCCTTTCCACATCCATCTTGTCAATACCATTCAGGATCATACGTATTTCAATCAAGTCACCCCTCAGTCTTCTAGACTCCAGTGGAAACAACCCCAGTCTGTCTAATCTAAAAAGAAAGATATTTGTTTTTTTTTTTAAAAAGGATCAGCTGACACGAAACCAGAGACTAAGTCGTATAACACAGACAACGAATGCTGCCTGCTTTGGGACAATTAACTCCCGGCTGGCCTTGACCCCTTCTCCTTATGATATATAGTGAGTTTCTAGAACCATGCACTAATCCAGGGAAGGATGATTTCCGTGAGTGTTTCATGGACCAGGCACTCGTCACACCTCATCGATCAGATCAAAATAATAAATCCAAGAACTCCCGGTCCATCACACTTCACAGCTGATAAGAAATGCTGACACCCGCTTTATCCTGTAACCTACTCTGAGCAGAGACATTTCAAGTCAAAGCAGAAATTTGTTCTTCATATATTAGCATGGATAACTACAGCAAGTGACAACAACAACAACAGTTTGCATTTATAGACCACCTGTAATATAATAAAAAGTCCCAAAGTGCATCACAAGAGCGTTATCAGACAAAGTGTGACAGCGGGCCACATAAGGTGATATTCTGACAAAAAAGCCTGGTCAACAAAAGTTTGGTTAAAGACAGAGATTCTAAGGAGTCTTTTAAATCAGATGAGAGAAGTAGCGAGGTGGGGAGGTTTAGTGGAAACTGAAGACCTCAGGCAGCTGAAGGCATGGCCACCAATGGTGGAGCGATTAAAATTGGTTATGCTTAAGAAGCCAGAATTGGAAGAGTGCAAAAATCTTGGAGGATTTCAGGGCTGGAGGAGATTACAGAGATAGGAAGGGGCAAGGACATGGGGGCAGATTTGAAAGCCAGGATGAGAATTTTAAAATTGAGTTGTTGTGGGACTGGGAATGAATGTAAGTCAGTAAGTGCAGAGGTAAATGGGACTTGGTGCAAGTTAAGTTAGGGAAGCAGAGTTTCGGATGAGCTTAAGCTTATGTAGGACAGAAGGTGATAGGCCATCTAGGAGTGCACTAAAATAGTTATGCCTAGAGGTAACAACGATCAGGTAAAATATCAAAGAAACAGTAGCAATTCTTAAAACACCAAGAACAGTGAGACTGGAGGAGACAAACAATACTGTAGACAGGTTCAGGTCTATTTTTTTTAATAAAGTGGAGCAAGGGAACATGATTTTACAATTCAAATGAAGCCAGTCAGAAGAAACCTAGGGAAGATTTCTTCATACAAAAGTTCATGAGAAGGCCACAGATACAAAATTACAAGGGAGGCAGGCACTTTCTCAGGCTGAAACAAAAATAAAAATACCTGGAAAAACTCAGCAGGTCTGACAGCATCTGCGGAGAGGAACACAGTTAACGTTTCCAGTCCAGATGACTCTTCATCAGAACTAAGGAAATAGAGAAATGAGGTGGAATATAAGCCGGGGAGGGGGGGTGGGGGGGGGAGCAGGGTGGGACAGGTAGAGCTGGATAGGGGGCCAGTGATAGATAGAGGCAAAGAAGAGATTGCCAAAGATGTCATTGTTCCCTGGCCCCAACTGCCTCCTCTTCACCATTACTAAAAATTTACTCAGGCTGGTAGGGTTTTAGTGGGGAAAAGGCAACTGATTAAAAAAGCTTGACTGCATTGACTAACAAAGCGGGAGAACAAGTCCGATGAGGCTAGCGTTTCCATCTTTAGTGTTTCTTTCCTGTCTCTGCAAGGATGTCCCTTCCTGGTGCCCAGAGGAGGGAGGGGAGTAAAGTTCAAGTTCACTAAGGCCACAGAACGGAATGGCGTCGAGATGTAGCAGAAATGTTTCGTGGCCCATTGCTCCCAGGAAACCATTTCTGACTCTTGAAAGCAAAAAGGCCAAACAACATGCTCCTGGCAATTTGTTACCTGTGAACTTAAGCACTATGTAATAAGTACTCAAGCTGATCATCAATTAAGTCATCCTAGCCTAATTAAACACAAGTGGGAGCAATGATTACTATGGACTGTCAGATAGAACCTTAAGAGCTTGCCATTATTCCCAGCTTCCCCCAACCCACAGGAGCGTGTATAAGATGGGGTGGGATTATAGCACAGCAGGTTATATGTGGAAAGAGGAGGGAAAATGAGCTTGTTTCATTTTATATTGTTGGCCTTCTTGCTGCATCAATACAGAAGCATATATGTTTATGGAATAAGAGAAGGCTATTTGGCCCACGGTGTCTGTGCTAGCTCTTTGTTAGAGCCATCCCACAGCCAATCACTTTTTTCCCATTTAACATAGAACTGTACAGTACAGAAGGCCATTCAGCCCAGTGCATATCTTCTGGTTCTTCCAGTTATTCAATTTTCTCCGAAAGGGTAGAATAGTCTCCACCTCAACCACTCCTTCCAACAGGCCTTTTGTTGAAAAGAAAATTCTCCTAATTTTCCCCACCCTTGTAGCAACAACTTTTTGATGAGTTTTTGTCACTGACTCACCAACTGGAGGAATTAAGTCATTTCCTCAAAGACATCTCAAAAATGCTTCAGATGCAGAGAGTTACTCTGAAGTGCGGGGACCACAGAGGCCATTTTGTGCTGTGAAATGAAGAATACAGCTAATTAATCTGTTTTTGCCGAAGGGAGAAATGTTAGCTGAGTTCTCCATTCTCAAATAAGGTTTTCCTCAAATAGATTTTTAATAAAAACATGAACCAAACCAACAGACAGAGCTTGAATTCAATGTCTCACCTCAAAGGTTTCCCATCCAATAGAGCAGTTCCCCTCAACACTATATTAAAGTACCAACCTGGAATTTATGCTTATGTTCACGGACTGGGATTTGAACCCCGAGCAACTTGTATTTACATAGGGTATTTAATTGAGCAAAGTGTCCCAAGGCGGTATATAGGAACATTATCAGCCAAAGCCTGACACCAAGCTACATAAGGAGATATTAGGACAGGTGACTAAAAGTTTGGTCAAAGAGGCAAGTTTTATGGAGTGTCTTAAAGGACAAGAGAGTTAAGGAGAGAATTTCAGAGCTTAGGCCCTAAGCAGATGAAGGCATAGCCACCAATGGTGAAGCAATTAAAATTATGGATGTGCAAGAGGTCAGAATTAGAGGAGCACAGGGATCTCAACAAGGGCTGTAGGGCTGGAAGAGGTTACAGAGACAGGGAGGGATTCGGAAATTTTAAAATCGAGGTTTCGCTGGTCTGGGAACCAATGTAGACGAGTGAATACAGGGATGATTGGTGAACAAAACTTGGTGCGAATTAGGATAATGGAACCAGTGTTTCTGATTCAGAGCTGAGAGTTTTACTAATTGAGCCAGCTGTCTCCGAATACAAAAAATATAATTTATTAAATTTTCAAAAGCCGCTAATCCATAACACATTTAGAAAGTATAACCCCTTTTTTCTGTGTTGAAAACTGAGTATTTGATGTACAGTTCTGAAAGTGCTTTGGCTTGCGTTTGTTGGAAAATTAACTTTTCTGATGAATAAATTGGAACAAAGGAAGGTGATGTACCTCCTGGCGCTCTCTGTGATCAAGATGTCCAAACTTCCACTACAGAGGTCAATACCGGGAATGAATAATTTTATCCATTCCGTACCATCACCAATCTAACTCCTGGGCTGCTGCCAATTATATACAGACAGCAAAGAGCTATTCAATAAAATGGTGAGACATGGGCTAGCGTTGTCAAATCAGTTGTGGCTCAGCAGGTAGCACTCTCTTTTGAGATAAAAGGAATTGGATCGAAGTCCCATTCCAGAGGTTTGAGCACAAACTCTTAGCTGAAAATTCTGTGTAATATGAAGGCAGTGCAGGAGGTGCCGACTTATGGATGAGATGTTAAATCAAGAACCCATTTGCCTCCTCAGATCTCAAGGGATTATAAGAACAGGAGAGTTCTCCCTGATGTCCTGGCCAGTATTTATCCCTCAAACTAAAAGAGATTCTCTGGCCATTTATCATGTTGTTGTTTGTGGGATCTTGCTGTATGCAAATCAGCTGCTGTGTTTCCTACATGTTACATTCGTGGCAAGTGCCTGGCAATGATCATTAGATCCAATTAGATAGTCTAATCACCTTCCCATGACATTCAATGGCATTCCCATCATTGAGTCTCTCACCATCAGCATTCTGGAGGTTACCATTGACCAGAAACTTAACAGGACCAGCCATATAAATACTGTGGTTACAAATCTAGGTCAAAGGTTGGGAGATCTGCAGCGAGTAATTCACCTCCTGACTCCTCAAAGCCTGTCTACCATTCTACAAGGCACAAGTCAGGAGTGTGATAGAATACTCTCCACTCACCTGGATGAGTGCAGCTCCCACAAGGAGCCAGGATAACACTGTCTGCTTGACCAGCACCCCATTCCCCATCTTAAACATTCGCTCCCTTTACCATCAATGATTAGCGACAGCAGTGTGCCCCATCTACAAAGTGCACCGCAGCAACTTGTTTGTTTGACAGCAACTTCCAACCCTGCAAACTCTAACACCTAGAAAGACAAGGGCAGCAGATGCATGGAAACACCACCACTTTCAGGTTCCCCTCCAAGACACACACTGTCCCGACTTAGAACTACAGTACATCGCTTTTCCTTCACTATCTTTGGGTCAAAATCTTGGAACTCCTTCCCTAACAGCACTGTGGCAGCACCTTTACCACACTGACTATAGCAGTTCAAGGAGACAGCTCGCCACCATTTTCTCCAGGGGAATTAGGGATCAGCAATAAATGTTGGCCTAGCCAGCAATGCTCACATCCTATTAAGGAATAATTTTTTCAAACAATTACCAAGCCTCACAGGTAGTTACTTGGTTGTAAAGTGTTTTGCAATGTACAAAGTTATGCAGGGCATTATAGTTGTGTGTGAAGTTGTCTCCATCATTTAAGAGCGATGGATAAAAGGGGAGGTGAAGGCGACTTGGTCCAGTCTCACGCAACTTTATATAAGCTAGCATTGGCTGGGCCTGTGGAGTATTCATAATAAACTGGAGCAGAGTAAGCTGTTTGGCCCCCTCAGGCCTGCTCTGCCATTCAGTAAGATCATGATCTGATCATGGCCTCAACACAATTTTCCTGCCCCTCCACCCCTATTTACTTGGCTCCCTTGATCAAAAATCTGTGTAACTCAGCCTTGAATATATTCAATGGGCAGAATTTTGGCCTTGGCGTGCGGGCTCGATGGGGGAGGTCAGGAAGACAACTGCGATCCATGATCGGGCCCGGAAGACAATTAAGGCCCACCCAGCCTGAAATGTGAGCAGCAGCGCTGAGAGAAACTCTCTCCCCTTAAATTAAAAAGTGGTTCATTATTCTTTAAAAGGTGTTCGGGGTGGAAAGTGCCAGGTGGGACATGGCAGTAAGGGGGTTAAAGGATTGGAAATCTTAACGCTGCAAACATGACCTGTCACCCAATATTTGGAGTGTGATTCTCCAACCGAGCTGCCTGCTCCCAAAACTGATGCTGCTTTCTGCCTACATCAGGTCACACGATGCCTCTGTGCATTCCGAGACTAACTCGACTGCCTGTCACACGTGCCAGTGGAAAGGGGCTCATCCCGAGATCAGGTTGCACGTCTCACTGAAGGGTCACCCAAAGTACTATGGAGCGGGTCAAAGTGCATCTGAGAAAGTGTGGCGAGTCCTGCTAATCACACGTGTCGCCAAAATAACAATGTGACGCTGAGAGATGTGTTAAAGCTCATTATGTTAAGTCTTCCGTTCTTTCCTATGTAGAGAATCAAGAGCTGTGGTTGAAACCCTTTAAAAACGTTGCAATCACTTCGAGACAAAGTTAGAAATAAAGAAAACATTTGCATTTATAGAGCAATTCTTCATGACATCAGGATGTTTCAAAGCACTTTAAATTAATAAAGGACTATTGAAGTGCATACATTACCTGTGTGTGCACATGACTATGTGTGCATACGCCACACTGTTTTAATGTAGAAACATTAACAAAAGCCTAAAAACATTTTCTTTGTAATCAAATCTTTTAAGCGACTGCTGATACTGTGGTGTTAGACTCTCTGCCTTAGCCCCACCAACGTGGGCTTGGGATTGGGGGCTTCAAGTGTGCAGAGTGCGGACTTCTACAACTTTCTGACTCAGTGCTGGGTGTGTTACTCACTGAGTCACTGACAGTGTGCAGTGGTACTGAGTGTTCTGCTACCCATTCTCTTCACCAAGAAATGGTGCATGATGCATATATGCCATAAAGGAGGAGGTAGGAAAATATAAGTTGCAAAGTACCGAACTGCTGACTTGGACATCTCAGATACAGTGTGAGCTCCCTGGCCTTAGCATTATTGCAGCAGGGAGGAACGGAAGTGGATTGACACAGGATTTCAACTACTGAACACTATCCAGTATCCTCTGTTGAAATGTACTCGAGTGGATGGCTTCTGGCTCAGTTGTGATCTTCGATGCTTGCCCCAGTCAAATAGCAAGCCCACAATCACTATTAGGACTCACGCAGGAATAACGGATGTTTAATTTTCTACAAGAGTGACTGCACTTCGACAGTACTTAGTTGGCTGCAAAGCACTTTGGGACATCCCAAGGTCATTACAGGCACTATATGAATGTAGGCCTCTTTCTTTTTATTAATTCCATGAGCTGTAATCTCCTTTAAGTGCCTCACATACAAACCTTCATCAAATGGCCTCTGAAAATCTAAGTAGATATTAAGCACTAGATGGGTTTCATCTGCAAATTCAGCTTTGGCCTCAGAGAATTCCAGTAGGTTTCTGAGGCATGACCCACTGCTTATAAAACCATGCTTACGACTTCTTATGGCCTCTATGCTCTTTAGATGAACCCAGTTAGGTTTCCATAAAATGCTCTCGAGCGTTTCTCCATGATTAACATCAAACTAACTAGGCTATAATTCCACAATTAATGTCTCATTCCTTTTCCAATATTATGTTTACATTAGCTGCAGTCCACTCCCCAGGTACAACTCTTGTGAAAATTATAGGGTCCATTTTATTTAGTTCATGTAGCCTTTGGTTTTGAACCCCTAGATTACATTCCAACCTGCAATTCTCTCCTGCGTGTCCATTATTCTACATATGAACCATCTGAATGCCTGAATTGAATTTCAGCTTGCAACTCACTCCCAGGTATACATTATTCTATATGTAAACCACCTGAACCCTCAGTTAGATTCCAGCCTGTAACTCACTCCCGAGTGTCCATTATGCCATATATAAATCACTGAATCATTGATTATCTGTTCATTACCACATTGCTGTTTCACAACCTCAGGACATCAAAAAGGGCTCTAAGGTCAATGAAGTGCCTCTGAAGTGCAGTCACTGCTGTAATGTAGGATGCGGCGGCCAATCTGCGCAAAGCAAGATCCCACAGCCAGCAAGGTGATAATGATCAGATAGTCTGCTTTTTAGTAAGGTTGGTCAGAATATAAATATTGGGCAAGACACCGGGAAGGGGAGCGGTGGGAGGAATCATCCCGAGCTACTCTTTGAATAGTGCTGTGGAACCTTTGACGATTACTGACCATTCACTGAAATTATTCAGCCATTTAGTGCTGTTATTAACGAGGCTAATCATAAGCCTGAGTGGACCTCAAGGGCATTTCATTGCAACAACACAATCTTGTACAGATCTCAAGGCCACATTCTGCATTGTGTGCAGTACTTTTGGGTGCCCTTTTTTCAAAAATGTATTGCTGCTCAGACAGCATTGACTTGGATACTTCAGTGATCAAGTGTCCTGGGTTATGATCAGAGCTTCCAAAGAACTGACTCAAGAGGAGACACGATCCAGGTCCTTTTTAGACATTGAACGCAATGGATGATATGAGTTACTTGATTTGCACGAGTACCGAACTTGAGTGCTTGCGTCCAAGAGAAGATTTGGGATTTTAATTGAATGGTGGCTTAAATAAGGTCACATTTATATCCTGGAGGAGGGTTTGCTGCTTTGTGCTATGAGTGGTTATTCCAGAAATTGTATAAGTGTAGCACCATTCGACAGCCCGTAGGAAGTTAATTTTCTACACAAAGATAGCACTGAAAAATATCAGCAGTTTCCTTGTAAATTGTTTAGTGTTCTTTTCGAATTAGCACTAAGTGCCAACTTGTAGTCCCCTCTGGTCATTCCCAATTTTTAGATCTGACTTTGGCAGATTACAATAAACTAGAAAGAACAGCAAATTCTGATCACATCAGCGTGCACAGAGCTTCCAAAAAGAGTAACAACTATCAGTTTGCAGATAAAGTCCCATCTGTGCTAGCCCCACCTTGGACTGCTTTAGAATCTTAAACTAAGAAGCCCATTTCTTTATTGGATAAGACTTTTCAAGAGCCAATAACCTCAAGCAATGTCTTTCCCAACTAGAAATAATCTGAAGGGAGATAAACGTCTATAACCTGTAGCTTTTCTCATCTGTGCCAGGAACTCTGTTCTCCAGTACAATAAAGGCAATGGCATGTGTTCACCAGATGTACAAACTGGGCAAATTGGTGGTCCTGCTCAGGATGTAATTCACAAGATTACCTGGGAGCATGACCATAAATGCAGCAGAAATCTCAAATCCTATAGCACCCTCTCTCATTGCACCAAAGTCCTGATCCCAACTGCAGTGCTGTATGGAGGTAAAATGGGAAACAAAGCAACACTCCACACCCGATCTCCACCCTACAACTGTTGAGGGCTCTCTAGGGAAGTGGGAAATCAATAAAAGTATTCCCAAACATGTTAATAATAAGGATCACAGAATGATATGGAAGAGAAGGAGGTCATTCAGGCCATCATGCTGTGCTAGCTCTTTGGAAGAGCTATTTGTTACGGAGAGGAGGGGGGCTTTAATTTGAACAGCCCTGCTTTCCCCTCTCACCACCCATCTGTAAACAGAAAGGTGTTTTTGATTTTTGATTTCCCCCCTTATATGTGGCAGTGTATTTTCTCAGCCCCTCAGTTTTGGTGTGATCCAATTCTCTATTAATAGCCCCACAGCAAACTCGAGATAGGGTGAACTAAGAGGGTAAGTCAATTTTACACACACTCAAAATGCATTAGGGTGTGTCACCACATAGCCCCCGGTACATTCATATAATAAAAAGAAGGATAAGGGAAAGCAAGAGGTTCAGGGCAAAGATCACAGACAAACTAAGAATTATTGGTTCATGTGAGTCCAGAGTCCAGAATCAAAAGTCCAATGGTGTATTCCTTCACAGAGGTTAGCAGGCTGACACTGATGCTGGGTAATCCACTTTTCCAGTAGAGATGACTTCCACGAGGGGAGAGGCACACAGAGATGAATTAGTCTTGTAGGCACCGGTACAGGAGTTCTTGAAGTTCCAGTAGAAAACAGTGTAGGTGGGGAGCCAGGTATCCAAAAACCTGGACAAGAGCCCATTTTCTGCTGCTGCCGGCTAGATGGAAAATGGCAATCTGCCTTTTTTCAGCTCCACAAGGCGATATTACAGGTTCTAGCAGCTTGGGGAGGGTGTCATGTGACATATATATGTTTTATAAAAATATGGAACAACGTCTTAGCCCTCTGACATACTCAATTAGTCCAACGCCCTGTTACTCTTTCTCCGTAGTCCTGTAATATTTTCCTTATCAAGTATTTATCCAATTCCCTTTTGAAAGTTATTATTGAATCTCCCTTCCACCATCCTTTTAGGCTATGCATTATAATGGTTTACTGTGTAAAACCTCTGGCTCTTTTGCCTTAAATTATCCTGGTTACTGATCCTTGGAAATAGTTTGGCCTTATTTACTTTATCAAAAACCATCAGGATTTTGTACATAAGAGAATTGTCAATGGTGGCACAGGATGTAAAAGTAATGAAGGACCCAAGCTTGTAGTGGCAGCTGAGGGATTTAAGTGCTTTGACTCTGAACCACGAGAAGTGCTGTTGAGTTATTAGCAGGGATTATTGTCAAACAGCAATGGATCTAAAGAGACTCTGGTCACCACACTTTAGGAAGGACGCGAGAGTCCTTGAAAGCATGCAGAGGTGAATTACCAGAACAGTTCTAGGGATGACAGACTTAACTACAAGTTGGGGTTTTTCTCCTTGGAGCAAAGGGGATTGAGGGGAGATTTGATAGAGGTGTACAAGATTATGATAGGTTTAAATCAGGTAGACAAGAGAAAGTTGTTCCCATTAACTGGTCATACAAGCATTAGAGGACGCAAGTTTAAGATTTTGGAGAGGTGATGTGGTGGGGATGTGAATTTTTTCACCCAGCAAGTGGTAATGGCCTGCTGCCTCCAAAGGTGGTAGAAACGGAGACAATCAATGATTTCAAAAGGAAATTGGATGGGCATTTGAAGGAAATAAACTTGCAGGGCTACAGGGAAAGAGCCGGGAATGGGGCGGACTGGATTGCTCTACAGAGAGCCGGCATAGACTCGACGGGCCAAATAGCCACCTCCTTTAAATAAATAAATGACTCTAGGCTACTCAAGCTTCAAATCATTGGTGAAGGCACCGGCGGGAGTACTGTGTCCAATTCTGGGGACCACACTTTTGGATGGATGTCGAGAACTTGGAGAGAGGGGGCAGAGAAAATTTACTCAAATGGTACCGGAGAAGTTACACGGAGCGACTGGAGAAGGTGGTGCTGTTCACCTTACAGCAGGGGATGGTGGTACACTTAAGGAGAGTTTTAAAGGCGGCGGCGGTCAAAATCATGAATTCTGATAGAAAAAATAAGGAACAGTTTCCACTGGCAGGTGACTCAGTAACCAGAGGACACAGATTTAAGGTAACTGGCAAAAGAAGCAGAAATGAGATGAGACGATTTAATTTTATACAGCGAGTTGTTATGATCTGGAATGCACCGTTTGAAAAACTGGCAGAAGCAAATTTAATCATAACTTTAAAAAAGGAATTGGATAAATGCTAGAAGGGAAAAGATTTATAGGTCTGCGGAGAAAGGTTGGGGAAGTGCAACTAAAATGGAAACTCTTCTAAAGAACCAGTGTAGGCATGATGGGCCAAACGGCCTCTTTCCGTGCTGTGTCATTCTTAGGGTAGGAAAATTATCTGAGGGAAGGGGGGGGGTAAAAAGCAGAGATTCTGACTATAATTTTCAAAACTTTTGCAGAGATGTGATTCGCTTCTTTAAAAAAAATGGAAACATTTCTGGATGAAATAAGAATTGTACTCAATTACAGAATCAAAGAAACTTTACAGTGCAGAAGGAGGTCATTCAGCCCATTGAGCCTGCACTGGCTCTCTGATAGAACACTCCACCTAGTCCCAATCCCCTTGCACATTCTTTCTTTTCAGATAGCAGTCCAATTCCCTTTTGAATACCTCGATCGAACTCGGCTCCACCACCCTCGCAGGAAGTTCATTCCAGACTCCAACCATCCTCTGGGTGAAAATATTTTTCCTCACATCACTTTTACTCTTTTTTCCAATTATTTTGAATCTGTGTCCTCTAGTTCTTGATGGTCTCTTGAGTGGGAACAGTTTCTCACTATTTACTCTGTTCATACCCCTCAGGATCTTGAATATCTCTATCAAGTCTCTTCTCAGCCTTCTTTTCTCCAAGGAAAAGAGTTCCAACCTCTCCAAGCCATCCTCATAGCTACAGTTCTTTAACCCTGGAATCATTCTTGTGAATCTCCTCTGTACTCTCTCCAATGTCTTCACAACCTTCCTCAAGTATGATGCCCAGAACTGGACACAGTACTCCAGATGAGGCCTAACAAGTTCTTAAAACAGTTCGTAATCTATAAATTAATAGGTCTTCCAGTAATTTCTTCTCCCACTGGTTCTGAAGTCAGGAAATTATAAGTAAGATGGTCTTACTTCTTTGGTTAATACAGTCAACGACATGGCATGAGCTTGGGACAACCATGGGGGGCAGTCAGTTCTAAAAAGGCAGGTTTTGCTTGACTAAACTTATAGAATTCTTTGAAGAAACAAGAAGAGAGGATAGGTAAAGCAGATGCAGTGGATGTGGCTTTGCTGTATTTTCAAAGTAACATTTGATTAAGTACCACATGAAAAGATTTATAGTGGAGATAATGACACATGGAATTAAAGGGAATGTGGTCACAAGATGGTTAGAAAGAAGGAAGCTAAACGTCAAGACTCAAGGAAGTTCCTCAGACTAGGAAACTGTGACGAGTGGTACTGCACAGAGGTCTAAGTGGAGGCAATTATTATTAAGTGTACATAGAAATAATTTTCACACAGTAATTGAGAGGGAGCAATATCAAAATTTGAAGATGATGTCAAATTGAGTGAGTGGCATGGCAAATGTAGCAAAGACTGAGAAAAGTTGCAGGAGGATGTAACCAGGATAGGCAGATAGCTGGCAGGGGCAGCAAAATGCATTCTCTAAGTAAGAACATGGAATGGAAAAGCACTTTTCTAAGAGTAGCAGGGGAAAGAGAGATCTTGATGTATAGAGATACAAGCAATTTAAAAGGAATCACTTCAATTATTTTCATACCCCCAAGATTAATAACACACTGGCTAGTTTATAATTCTTGGATTTTGCAATTAAAGGCAACGAACAAAAAAACCAGAAGATGATGGTGAATTTGCACAAGATCTTAATTAGGCCGCAGCTGAAATATCGTGTATAGATAGGAGTTATAGTTATGGGGAGAGATTGAGACACTGTGGCTCTTTCAGAGCACAAGTTGGGGTGGCTCAGGGTGGAGGATTGGAAGGGAAGGAAAGTCAACCAAAGAATCCACAGTTTTGGGACAGGAGAGGAAATCACACAACTAAAGAAAATGAGAGTTGCATTTCTATAGCGCCTTTCATAACCTCAGGACATCCCAAAGCACTTTACTTACAATGAAGTACTGTTAAAAGTGTAGCCACTATTATAATGCACAAAATGCAGTAGAAATTTTATGCTTGGCAAGTTCCCACAAACAGCAATGAGATAATGACTAGATTATCTGTTTTTAGTGAAGTCGATAGAGGGGCAAATATTAGCTGGACACCAGGGAGAATTCCCCTGCTCTCCTTTGAAATAGTGGCCATGGGATCATGGCCATGTTCAGCTGAGAGGGCAGAAAGGGCCTTAGTTTGAAATCTCCATAAGACCATAAGACATTGGAGCAGAAATTAGGCCATTCGGCCCATCGAGTCTGCTCCACCAATCATGGCTGATGAGTTTCTCAACCCCATTCTCCCGCCTTCTCCCCGTAATCTTTGATCCCCTTACCAATCAAGAACCTATCTATCTTGGTCTTAAATACACTCAATGACCTGGCCTCCACAGCCTTCTGTGGCAATGAATTTCATAGATTCACCACTCTCTGGTTAAAGAAGTTTCTCCTTATCTCTGTTCTAAAAGGTCTTCCCTTTACTCTGAGGTTGTGCCCTCAAGTCCTAGTCTCTCCTACTAATGGAAACATCTTCCCCATGTCCACTCTATCCAGGCCTTTCAGTATTCTGTAAGTTTTAATCAGATCCCCCCTCATCCTTCTAAACTCCATTGAGTATAGACCCAGGGTCCTCAAACGTTCCTCATATGTTAAGCCTTTCATTCCTGGGATCATTCTCGTGAACCTCCTCTGGACCCTCTCCAGGGCCAGCACATCCTTCCTGAGATACGGGGCCCAAGATTGCTCACAATATTCTAAATGTGGTCTGACCAGAGCCCTATAAAGCCTCAGCAGCACATCCCTGCTTTTATATTCTGGTCCTCTCGAAATAAATGTCAACATTGCATTTGCCTTCCTAACTACTGACTCAACCTGCAAGTTAACCTTAAGAGAATCCTGGACTAGGACTCCAGATTTCTGAATTCTCTCTCCACTTAGAAAATAGTCTAAGCCTCTATTCTTCCTACCAAAGAGCATGATCTCACACTTCCCACATTGTATTCCATCTGCCACTTCTTTGCCCATTCTCCTAACCTGTCTAAATCCTTCTTCAGCCTCCCCGCCTCCTCAATACTACCTGTCCCTCCACCTATCTTTGTATCATCTGCAAACTTAGCCAGAATACCCTCAGTTCCTTCATCTGGATCATTAATGTATATAGTGAAAAGTTGTGGTCCCAACACTGACCCCTGCGGAACTCCACTAGTCACCGGCCGCCATCCTGAGAAGGACCCTCTTATCTCCACTCTCTGCCTCCTGCCAGAGAGCCAATCTTCTATTCATGCTTGTCTCTAAGAGTACCTTGCCTCTAACGCCATGGGCTCTTATCTTACTGAGCAGCCTCCTGTGCGGCACCTTGTCAAAGGACTTCTGGAAGTCCAAGTAGATAACATCCATTGGCTGTCCTTTGTCTAACCGGCTCATTACCTCCTCAAAGAATTCTAACAGATTTGTCAGACATGATCTCCCCTTGATGAAACCATGCTGACTTTGCCCGCTTTTACCAAGCACTTCCAAGTATCCTGAAATCTCATCCTTAATATGGACTCTAAAATCTTACCAATGACCAAGGTCAGGCCATTCGGCCTGTAATTTCCTGTCTTTTGCCTCACTCCCTTTTTAAACATTAGCGATTTTCCAGTCCTCTGGGACCCTCCCTGACTCCAGTGATTCCTGAAAGATCACCACTAACACCTCCACTATCTCTTCAACTATCACGTTCAGAACTCTGGGGTGTAATCCATCTAGTCCAGGTGATTTATCCACCTTCAGACCTTTCAGTTTTTCTAGCAACTTCTCCTTGGTAATGGCCACCATACTCACCTCTGTCCCCCCGACTCTCTTGAACTTTGGGGATGTTACTTGTGTCTTCCACCGTGAAGACTGACACAAAGTACCTATTCAGTTCCTCCGCCATTTCTTTGTTCCCCACTACTACTTCTCCAGCGTCATTTTCCAGCGGCCCAATGTGCACTTTTTCCTCTCTCTTACCCTTTATATATCTAAAAAAAACTCTTGCAATCCAGATGGCACCTCCAACAGTGCAGCACTCCCTCAGTCCTGCACTGGCAGTGTCAGCCTAGATTTTGCACTTGAGTCTCCAGAGTGTGGCCTGAACCTATGACCTTGTGACTCGGGCGCCAGTGCTACTCACTGAGCCCCGGTTTACACCAATGACACAGCAGAGACTGCTGAGGCGATTCTTCAAAGTTTGAGTGAGTCCTCCTTCTTTGAAGTGCTTCTTCAGCATGTTGGCCTCTTACTTTCAGAGACCAGGTGGAAGGTTAGCCTCAGAAGCAGCACAGGGGCTTGTCAGGAGGGTAGGGCTAGCTACTTAATCGCAGCTACAGCACAGTAGAGCTGGGTTAAGCTAACATAAACAGGGAAGCATTTCTACAGTAGAGACCTGTATGTGACATCATGAATTATGTGAGGAATAATTGATTTTTAACGGTAATTAATCAATCACGGGTTTTGTTTGCCTATGCAGAGGAATGTCATGTGAATTCCTGGCTGCAGATCCCTCCTATTTAATTGACCTTTAAAAGACTTCAAGCGCTTGGGCAAGGAGGGTGTGGGGAACAAAAAGCTGCTCTGGTTCGTGAGGTTGTGTTTGTCAAGCAGTTTCTTCGCACAGTCCAAACACCACAATACCTGTTCTCACTAAGGTGGAGAATGCAAAGGCCTTGTGCTTCATACCACAGTCACTCAGGGGTGACCAGATCGTGAGGCAGCTGCTGAAGGAGGATTTAAAGGCATGCGTCTCCTTTGTATCACTCACGTATCAGACCTGGAGCAAGTTTAAACATCTCTTGAACAAGTTGACAAGGCAATGCTGTCCCTGCTGAAGAATGATTATGCTGCTGTCCATTGACAAAAGCTGTATCTACCCAGCATCTGTCCCCTCATCCTCAACCAGGGATGGAAGCCAAAAGATTGCTCTAAATTGTGTAGTTGGAACAAAGCTTAATTTGGAATGAAGCTTAATTTTTCTCCATGTTCATTCTCCCAGGTGAAAATACATATTGCTTCAACTAGGAATGGGGAAATGACCCAATGTCAAATCTGAAATTGGCCTCCAAATGATTTGGGCAGCTCCAGTGAGAAGGAAGGGCAATACTGTCAGGGGCAGAGCTTGTTGGGCCGAATTCAGTCCAGCAGGTCAATCCTGGTGTTTATGCTCCACATGAACCTTCTCCCAACTCTATTCATCTAACAACAACAACAACATGTGTGTATATATAACATATATATTATATATAAAATGGCTTTACAGGAGTGTTATAAAACAAATTTTGACACTGAGCCACCTAAGGAGATATTAAGTCAGATGTCTAAAAGCTTGATCCAAAAGATAGGTTTTAATCCGCATCGGAAAGGAGGGGTGAGAAGTAGAGTCAGAGAGGTTCACAGAGTGAATTCCAGAGTTGCGGGCCCAGGCAACTGAAGGCCAGGCGAATTAGGAAATGGCAGCAGAGGTTCGAATGGCCTGAGGTATGCGGAGGGTAGAACTAGGGAGGTCACTAGGAATCTGTTTCAAAAGTCAAGCCTGGAGGTAACAAAGGCATGTTATAAGGGTTTCAGCAACGGATAGGTTGAGGTAAGGGTGAAGTCAGGCGATGTTACGGAGGTGGAAAGAGGCAGTCTTAGGGGTGGTGCGGATTTGTGTTAGGAGGCTCACCTTGGAGACAAATATAACACTGAGTTTGTGAATAGTCTGATTCAGCTTTAGACGGTTGCTAGGGTGAGGGTTGGAGTTGGTAGCCAGGGAACAAAGTTTGTGGTGGAACCTGGGACAATTGCTTCAGTCTTCCCAATATTTAGTTAGTAGAAATTTCTGCTCATCCAATACTGGATGTCGATCAAACAGTCTGACAATTTAGAGACAGTGAAGGGGACTAGAGAGGTGGTGGAAGAAGTAGTTAAGCAGTACAAATCTTGGGTTTTAAAAGCCTGTAGTTTGTAGGAGAGGTATTGGGGTCCATTAGTCTTTAGCTGGAGTGGAGTAGACATTGTATAATCAGTTTCGCTTTCAATACGTAGGTAGGCAGCAATGAGGAAGTAATTATAGGATATTTTCACAGTTCGGGAGAATGATAGGAGCAGGAAGGACTATAATGATATGCCGTTAATTGGGAACCCAGATGTGGCTAATTGTGTTGTCTGATTGGTAAATAAGAAGTGAATATTGCACACCGTCATCTGTCCTGTGATCTCCATACTAATATTTGTATGATGTACACATGTAAACCATAACCTTTTTATACAATTGTTGGTAAAACGTTAACCAGGAAGAGTGAGCAAGCACGATTTTCTCCTTACTTTCTCAGTTACTGAATGGTAGCTGATGTTTGTTAAGCAAATATATCAGTGTGAAGTACATTTGCCGGTGTAATTGCCTGCCAATGACTCTGTGCCGGTGTGGTGGGCTAAGGGACAATGTGGGTTCTGACACTGAGAACTTGGTGCTCTTTAAACAACAACAACTTGCATTTATATAGCACCTTTAACATAGAAAAAATCCTCTGGCACTTCACAGAGGAGAATCGGATAAAAATGAGCTGCAGAAGGAGACATCAGGAGGGATGAGCAAAAGCTGGGCCAAAAAGTGGATATTAAGGCAGGGCTTAAAAGAAGAGTGAGGTGGCATGACAATGGGGTTTCAAGAGGGAAACCCAGAAGGTGAAGACTAGGCAGCTGAAGGCCTGGTTGTCAAGGCTGGGGTGAAGGGAAATGGAGGTGGAGAGAATTGGGGAGGGGAGGTGGTGGTGGAGAGTGAGGGCTTGTGGGGTTGGACAAGGTTATAGGTTCCAGAGATAGGGAGGAGTTAGGTTATGAAAGGATTTAAACGCAAGAATGAGAATTTTAAATTAGAGGTGTTGGAGTTACAATGTAGGTCAGCAAGGACAGGATGATAGGATGATGGGTGAGTGAGATCTGGTGAAGGATAGCACAGGGGTTGCAGTGTTCTGGTTGGACTGAAATTTAAAGAGAATGGAGCAGTAGTGGCATCAGATCTTTAAGTTAGTTTGTGATCGTCTGCAAGATGAGGACAAATTAGTCTTTACCATGGGGAGAAAAAGAAAGTGTCTTCAGATCGTCAAGGTAGAAAACAATATCACAACTTTATTTTTGCATTACAGTGTTTTTTGTAAGTTGAGTAATATCCAAAGATGGTTTTATACCTTCAAAAGTGTTCTCCCCACGTTTGGCTAGAACTCTGTGGGATCAAAACTGGTCCTATGTTGTGTGCCAAATCAGTTACAAATCCTAACTCCTGTGTGGCGATAACTTAACCTTCATTCTCACAGATAAGGATATTGCAATCCTTCCTCCTTTCTTCAAAACAACAACTTGCATTTATATAGTGCCTTTAAAATGTTGTAAGATGTCCCAAGATGCTTCACAGTAGCATTAGCAAACAAGATTTGACACTGAACCACAAGAGGAGTTACAAGGACAAATGACCAAAAGCTTGGTCGCCAAGGTACATTTTAAGAGGGTCTCAAAGGAGGAGAGAGAGGTGGAGAGGTTTAGGAAAGGAATTCTGGTGTTTCGGGCCTCAGCTGCCAAAGGTACAGCTGCTAATGGTGGGAGTGAGTAAAACTGATGATGTGCAAGAGGCCAGAATTGGAGAAACACAGAGAATGCAGCTTATGGAGTACAGAAGAGAGACCTTCAGAACTTTAAAACATCATATACCTTAGCAACAGTCAATTATTGATTACAATAAGCATAGAATCCATTACCGTCACACTGCTTAAAGGACGTGGTCTCATTAAATGACCTGGTGGTGGGATCACCATTGCTGCAAACCTACTGGGCTGGTGATAAAAATAACGCAAAAAATTTCAATGACAGAAAGCAGGAAGCAGAGAGGAAAGAAGCACAGGGGGAAGAACGAGGATGCAGAGCAATCAGAGAAAGTACACAGAAAAGCAAGCAAACAGGGAGAAAGTGAGCAAGAAGTGAGGGAGGAAATAAACAGGGTGAAGCAAACAGGAAGTGAGGGATGAAAGCAGAGGGGGAACAAATGAATGGACGAAGCAAGAGGAGAAAGTGGAAAGGAAGAAAGCAAAGAAGCAGAGAACATAAACGCAGAGTTGGGGTGAGAAGCAGGGTGAGGAAAAGCAGTTAGCAGAGAAACAGTGGTTTAACCATGGAGTCGATGAGTGAGAGAAAAGAATGAAGACAGTGCCCATCTGGTGCAGGAAGACTAACTGGCAAAAATGAAGATGAATAAGTATACAGGGCAAACATGGTTGAGGTGTAAAGTTGCTCCAATGTGAATAAAGTATAAAACAATGAGTGGATGAGACACTCAGTTTAAAATAGTCTCACAGCCAGCAGGACCGCCCCCATCTGATGGATTACCCACGCACTTTGGTCAAGAGCATGTAACTTCAAGAGTTCACCTTTTTTTTTGGTACAGAGCTCCCTGTGTTGCAGTGGGTCCCCTGGTACTGGGTCATGATGGGTCTATAGGAGGTGCTGGCCACTATTTCCCTGTCAGTGCTGAATCAGTGGACCTTGGCTATGGCACTAGACCAAAATCAACTTGTGATTACATAGCATTAGGCATT
Organism: Carcharodon carcharias; assembly: GCF_017639515.1. Taxonomy (NCBI): domain Eukaryota; kingdom Metazoa; phylum Chordata; class Chondrichthyes; order Lamniformes; family Lamnidae; genus Carcharodon; species Carcharodon carcharias. The sequence continues at coordinate 19,069,960 of NC_054478.1, read as the reverse complement.
TCAAGAAGAAACTAAATTTGATACCGAGCCATTAAAAAACCTATTAGAACAGTAGCCAAATAGGTGTTTTTAAGGAGTTTTTTTTTGAAGGAGGAGAGAGAGGTATAGGGGTGGAAATGTTTAGAGAGGGATTTCCGGGGCTTATAGCCCAGGCAGATGAAGGCATAACCACCAATGGTGGAGTGATGGAAATTGGGGATGTGCAAGGTTAGAGCGATAGGGAGGGGAGAGGCCTTGGAGGAATTTGAAGGGATAAAACGTTAAAATCGAAGCATTGCCAAGGGTGATGGGTGTTTGGAATTTGGTGTGAGTTAGGATATGGAGGTCAATTCAAGTGGCACTGGGCTATGAAAAAGAGGAAATACTAGTTTCTGGTTACCCTCCTTGACACCTGCTGGAAAGTACAAGGGTGTAGATGTCTAGCGATGGCTGGGTCACACTCGATCGTGGTCTCCAAATATTGAAACATCTCGAAGCACTTTACAGCCAGTGAGGTAGAATTGAAGTGCAGTCACTGTTCTAATGTAGGAAATGCAGCAGTCAATTTGCCACAGCAAACTCTTACAAACAGCAATATAATAATGGCCAGGTCATTGGGCTTTTTAAGGATGTTGGTTGAGGGATAAATATTGGCCAGGACACTGGGTGAACCTCTCCACTTTTCTTCGAAATGGTATAGAGATCTTTTACGTTCATCTTAGTGGGGGGAAACAAGCCTTGATTTAACGTCTCATCTGAAAGATGGCAGCTCTGACAGTGCAGCGCTCCCTCAATGCTCCACTGGGAATGCCAGCCTAGATTTTATGCCCGGGTCTCTGGAATGGGAACCTCAACCTTCTAACTCAAGAGGTAAAAATGCTTCCAGAGCCACAATAATATTCCTTGCTGTCTAGCCAAGCAATTTCAATAACAGTTATTAGGTTGAGGTAATATGCTGCTGCCCCCGACACACCTAACAAGAATCAGCATTTTCAGCAGTGAAACCCTGCAGAAAGAAGAAAAAGGTCAGTGAAGTACTACTGTGGACTGTATAGGGTTAATTTTTCTCTGGCTTTCCCTCTCAGTAAGTGGAGACAACATGACAAACTCAGACTGAAACACTGTATGCGACAAATGGACAGACAAAGACCAGGAGGCTAATCCCTTCCCTTCAGAGCTGACTTCACTGAGGGGGTGGTGCCTTGCTCAGAGATCTGATGCTGATGGATTTCTACAGACGCACGGGACTTTGGTGTTATACTCACTCCCGGGGTAAAATGAATACCCAACAGGTGGAAGTGAGCACACAAATGAAACAAAAGCACTGCACGTTAACCCCATTGCTGCTCAGAAACATCTCAGAACTGGCTTGCTGCCAAGTCTTCTCTTCACCCATCACCCGCTTCCTCTTGCATGTCCAGCTTGAAGGGGTAGTTCAATTGCCCCATATCAGCCTTTGCCCACAGGATGGTTTGAAATCTAGGACTCTCTTTCCTCCAAAAAAAAATCTGTTGAGGTCAATTGAAATTTCAACTCTTAACAATTTATGTTAGTTTAAGGATATTAAGGGATATGAGACCAAGGGCAAATAGATGGGGTTCAGATTCAGATCAGCCATGATCTAACTGAATAGCAGAACAGGCTCAAGGGGCTGAATGGCCTCCTCCTCTGCCCTCTACATCATCTTGTTCCTCCACTCCCATGATCAGAATGGACTGGCTTTCTGCACTTCCTGTGGCCTCATCAGATTGTGCCCTCCTCCTCCCAGTGGCCTGACTGGACCACTCTGGGAGATTTTGTTTTATTCTTTCATGGGACATGGTGTCACTGGCAAGGCCAGCATTTGTTACCCATGCCTAATTGTCTTTGAATTAACCTTGCTAGAGGGCAGCTAAGAGTCAACCACATTGCTGTGGGTCTGGAGTCACGTGTAGGCCAGACCAGGTAAGGATGGCAGATTTCCTTCCCTAAAGGACATTAGTGACAATCAAAGATAGCTTCATGGTCACTATCACTGAGACTAACTTTACAATTCCAAATTTATTAACTAAATTCAAATTCCACCAGCTGCCATGGTGGGATTTGAACCCATGGCCCCAGAGCATTAGCTTGGGTTGCTGGATCCTGTGACATTACACTACCCCACTGTCTCCCGTAATTGTAATGTTACCACCATCACTCCACTCATAACTTTGCAATCAGCCTCTCTGTCAATAAGCAAAGAAAGAATTGCACATATATATCTCTTTTCATGGCCTCAGTGTCTCAAAGCAGTTTATAGCCAATAAAGCACTTTTGAAGCGAAGTCCCAGTTGCAATACAGACAACACAGCAGCCAATTTGCACATAGAAAGGTCCCACAATCAGCAATGTGATTAATGGCCAAATAATCTATGCTTTCTAAGTAGTGTTGGTCAAGGGATAAATATTGGCCAGGATGCTGTTGAAAACTCCACTGAGGTCTCTGGAGTGGGACTTTAATCCACAACCTCCTGACTCAGAGACAAGAGTGTTACTGCCGAGTTACTGCTGAGGAAGATAACCTGGAAGGTGGTAAACATTTTTCTCTGGTTATAGTTGAACACAGGTTTCTAGTCTGTTTCATTGGAGGATGAGTTTTCACAGCTGAGTATCGCCCTGTTCTCACTCAACATTCATACCCAGGTCTCTGGATAGCGATCAGGATTGGCAACATGGTCTGTGTTTTGCCTTCTCCAACGTAAGGGTGGTGACATCAGTTCTTCTAGCAAGCCAGCTTAAACAGGAAGTTAGGAAGCTTGGAATGATCCCAGTCCCTTTGCAGTCCATGTAAGAAGGTCCCAAACACAGACTCCAACTTTTTATCTTTATCCACTCACCTATGCAGAATCTCTGGTGTCCTGGCCAACAATCATCCCTCAACCTATGTCACCAAAATTAACTAGTAATTTATTCAATTGCTGTTTGCAAGATTTTACTTTGCATAAATAGGCTGTTTTATTTGCCTACAAAATAGGGACTATACCTCAAAAGTAACTCTTTGGCTACAGAATACTTTGGGGGTATCTTAGGACATGAAATTTGGTACATAAATGGAAGTTCTTGCTTGTTTTTCTGTACTTTCTTCCCTGCTCCCATGTGAATCACAGGTCTGTTTAGGTATGGTGACGTGGTGTTTATGGTATTGGATGAACAGCCCAGAGTCATAAGATCACAAGAAATAGGAGGAGTTGGCCATTCGACCCTTAGAGCCTGCTCCACCATTCAATCAGATTGTGGCTGATCTGATTGTGGCCCTAAGTCCTCTTTCCTGCCAGCCCCCCATTCTGGCTGTAAAGTGTTTTAAAACATCTGGTTGTTGTGAAAGGTGCTATATAAATGCAAGTCTTTCTTTCTCTTGAGGTAACTATAGATGGGTAAAAGTGTGACCTTGGCCAGCCTTGTCACATCCTGATACCACATAATTTAAGGAAATGGTAACTCAGAACAGGGCAGGAATTGAAACTGTGGTCTTTCTAGCCTGGGTACCTCACCTTCACGTTCATTTGCATTGAACAGCTGAGCCATCAGGGAGCTGCTCCAACTGCATTTTAAGAAAACCAACACGCTGAAGCTCTCTCAAGCTGGATTTAGCTTTCACACTTACTGTGTCAGTTCCTTCCATTTCCCATGCCAGCCATTGAGGAACAGGAATGGAGCATTCTGCTCCTTGAGCCTGTTCTGTCATTCAATTGGTTCATGGCTGATCTGAATTGCAACTTCATCTAACCACCCTGGTTGCACAACCTTTAATATCCTGCCCAACAAAAATCTATCAATCTCAATTTTGAATTTCATATTTGACCCCAAAGTTAAAAGCAGAGAGAATTGTAGAAGTTAACCCATCCCTTCCCAGTGAGCACAACTGAACAAGCCCTACGAGCCGGATGAGCAGGGCAGAGGGGGGAATCAGCAGTTAGTGTGGATGAATGAGAAATGATTGGTAGCTTTGTTCATTGAGAAACAGGTTCAGGTCTGCACAATTCATTTCACTCGGCGCACAGTGCAACAGTAAACATTCAAATAAGCTAACCAGATTGTCTAGGTGCAAGGATATTCTAACCCACTGTGACATCCAGCTCCATCAACTGAAATCTAATGAGTTCTTAGGTCACAGCCAACAACTTGTCCAATGCTATCTTTGACAGTATATTACAGTGAAGGTGTTTAAATCACATTTTCCTGTTAACAAGAGAGTCATAAACAATGTCTTATCTGAAAAGTCTCTACTGTATCTAATTGTGTGGGAGTGACTGGCTACTGAAGGAAAGCTTCAAAAACAATATCAACCCTGTGCAGATGCTTACTCTGCTAATCTTGTGCACCTTTAGTTTAGGTGATTGGCACTGACCACAAACGTGATATTCTCTAAGACGAAGCAGGTGCATTCAGGACACCCAGTGTCATTACAGACCCATAAGGTGCCACTCAAGTTTTCCAATTAAATCTAATGTTGCAGACCTAGAGTTCTGAAGGAGATAGCTGAAGAGATAGTGGAGGCATTAATGGTGATCTTTCAGGAATCACTGGAGTCAGGGAGGGTCCCAGAGGACTGGAAAATCGCTAATGTAACCCCCCTCCATTTAAGAAGGGAGTGAGGCAAAAGACGGGAAATTACAGGCCGATTAGTCTGACCTCGGTCGTTGGTAAGATTTTACAGTCCATTATTAAGGATGAGATTTAAGAATACTTGGAAGTGCATGGTAAAATCGGGCAAAGTCAGCACTGTTTCATCAAGGGGAGGTCATGCCTGACAAATCTGTTAGAATTCTTTGAGGAGGTAATGAGCAGGTTAGACAAAGGAGAGCCAATGGATGTTATCTACTTGAACTTCCAGAAGGCCTTTGACAAGGTGCCGCACAGGAGGCTGCTCAGTAAGATAAGAGCCCATGGTGTTAGAGGCAAGGTACTAGCATAGATAGAAGATTGGCTGTCTGGCAGGAGACAGAGAGTGGGGATAAGGGGGTCCTTCTCAGGATGGCAGCCGGTGACTAGTGGAGTTCCGCAGGGGTCAGTGTTGGGACCACAACTTTTCACTTTATACATTAATGATCTAGATGAAGGAACTGAGGGCATCCTGGCTAAGTTTGCAGATGATACAAAGATAGGTGGAGGGACAGGTAGTATTGAGGAGGCGAGGAGGCTGCAGAAGGATTTGGACAGGTTAGGTGAATGGGCAAAGAAGTGGCAGATGGAATACAATGTGGGGAAGTGTGAGGTCGTGCACTTTGTTAGGAAGAATAGAGGCATAGACTATTTTCTAAATGGGGAGAGAATTCAGAAATCTAGAGTGCAAAGGGACTTGGGAGTCCTAGTCCAGGATTCTCTTAAGGTTAACTTGCAGGTTGAGTCAGTAGTTAGGAAGGCAAATGCAATGTTGGCATTTATTTCGAGAGGACTAGAATATAAAAGCAGGGATGTGCTGCTGAGGCTTTATAGGGCTCTGGTCAGACCTCATTTAGAATATTGTGAGCAATTTTGGGCCCCGTATCTTAGGAAGGATGTGCTGGCCCTGAAGAGGGTCCAGAGGAGGTTCACGAGAACGATCCCAGGAATGAAAGGCTTAACGTATGAGGAATGTTTGAGGACTCTGGGTCTATACTCAATGGAGTTTAGAAGGATGAGGGGGGATCTGATTGAAACTTACAGAATACTGAAAGGCCTGGATAGAGTGGACGTGGGGAAGATGTTTCCATTAGTAGGAGAGACTAGGACCTGAGGGCACAGCCTCAGAGTAAAGGGAAGACCTTTTAGAACAGAGATGAAGAGAAACTTCTTTAGCCAGAGAGTGGTGAATCTATGGAATTCATTGCCACAGAAGGTTGTGGAGGCCAGGTCATTGAGTGTATTTAAGACCGAGATAGATAGGTTCTTGATTGGTAAGGGGATCAAAGGTTACAGGGAGAAGGCGGGAGAATGGGGTTGAGAAACTTATCAGCCATGATTGAATGGTGGAGCAGACTCGATGGGCCGAATGGCCTAATTTCTGCTCCTATGTCTTATGGTCTTATAGATTCTGCCCTAGCCCCCCACTCTCCTTTAGCCCATGGGAATTGTAGTCAGGAAATTAAGGTCAGGTGGCGCTATCTGATTGTCACTCACCCTGGCATACATGCAGAGAAGGTATCAATGGCTTTAGTCTCGGTTGTTTGCGGTGGTGAGGGGTTGTTAAAATTGATATGTAGGATGAGAGGGCAGGGAATTGGCCAAGTTTCCAACTCTTCATGACTGTCTATTGACCCTCCGATTTATTCAAGCGTGGCCATCACAGGTGGGCAGGGCCTTAGGCCTCCTCACTGGCAGGCTAAGCCCTCATGTGATCAATTGCTTCTTAAGAGTCACAGAGTCGCAATAGCCCAAACGAAAGTTATTCAGCCCATTGAGTCCTTCTTGTAGAGCATTTAGTCGCCCCCACAACCCCTAGCCCCAGAGCCCTGCAAGTTCATTTCCCTCAGGTGACTCCCCAATTTCCTTTTGAAATCACTGATGGTCTCAGCTTCCATCAATCTTGTGGGCAGCAAGTTCCAGATCAATACCTCTCACTGCGTAAAATGCTCTTCCTCACTTTCCCCCATATCTATTAAATCTTAAATCACCTTAAATCTGTGCTCCCTTAGTCCTTAGCTAATATCTACTTTATCTTTGTCTTCTTATCTGAACCTGTCATCATCCTGTACTCCCCTCAATCTCTGCTCCAAGGAGAAAACCTCAGCTTCTCTAACCTAGCTTTGTAACCAAAATCTCTCATCCCTGGAGCCATTCTGGTAAATTTCCCCTGCACCTTCTCAAAGAATCACATCCTTCCTGAGGTATGGTGACCAGAAATGGACACAATAGATGTGGCAAACAACTGTCAGTCAGTAGTGGATGAAGACTGGTGAAGGGAATAATAAAATAGAATTATTAAATCTTATATCATGAAGGAGGCCATACAACACATTGTGTCTTTGCCAGGATTTCCCAGTAGAATTTTATTTTCTACTGCACAATGATTAAAATTGATGTCTTTCTGACCAATTGAACAAATGAATAGTTTGCAATTCGTGAAAAATAACAGAAAAAGCAGAATCACACATGGCTGAATAACATAAAAACACTTTGAGGAAAAATAACTTGGCCCTAATTATACAGCAAACTGTTATCAAGTTAATATCCTTTTTAACTACAAAGATTTTCCTTCGTTGAGATGAATGATGTTTCTAAATGTGGCTGCGCTACTCTAACTGACGACTGTGGTGAATAGTGCACACCTGAGCAGTGAGTCAGACAGGCACAATGTCAAAATGGGCAGGTTGAAAGAGCAGTTAATAAAGCATACGGCATCCTAGGCTTTACTAATAGGGGTATAGAGTACAAGAGCAAGGAGGTCATGTTAAACTTATATAGAGCACTAGTTCGACCTCAGCTGGAGTACTGCATCCAGTTCTGGGTGCCACACTTTAGGAAAGATGTGAAGGCATTGGAGAGAGTGTAGAAAAGATTCACAAGGATAGTTCCAGAGATGAGAAGCTTCAGTTACATAGATAGATTGGAGAAGTTGGGACTGTTTTCCTTGGAAAAGAGAAGGCTGAGAGGAGATTTGATAGAGATATTGAAAATCATGAGGGTCTGAACAGAGTAGGTAGGGAAACTTTGTTCCCATTGGTAGAAGGATTCAGAGCAAGAGAACACAGATTTAATGCAATTGGGAAAAAAGCAATGATGACATGAGGAAAAACCTTTTCATGCAGCGAGTTGTTAGGATCTGGAATGCGTTGCCTGAGAGTGTGATGTGGTGGAGGCAGATTCAATCAAAACCTACAAAAGGGAAATGATTGCTTTCTGAAAAGGAAGAATGTGCAGCATTATGGGAGAAGGCAGGGGAATGTCAAGTCCAGAATTTATTGCCCATCCCCAAGTGCCCTTGAGAAAGTGCTGATGAGCTGCCTTCTTGAACCGCCCCATTCCATGTGACATAGACAAATTGATGGAATGGGCAGATAGGTGGCAGATGAAGTTCAATGCAAAGAATTGTGAGGTGATTCATTTTGGTAGGAAGAACATGGAGAGACATTATAAAATAAGGGGTACAATTCTTAAGGGGGTGCAGGAGCAGAGAGAGCTGGGTGTATACATGCAAAGATCATTGAAGGTGGCAGGACGGGGGGGAGAGCAGTTAATAAAACATACAGTATCCATGACTTTATTAATAGGGACATAGAGTACAAGAGCAGGGAGGTTATGCTGAGCTTATATGAGACACTAGTTAGACCTCAGTTGGAGTATTGTATACAGTTCTGGTACCACACTATAGGAAGGATGTGATCGCATTGGAGAGTGTGCAAAAGAAGTTTACAAGAATGATTCCAAAGATGAAGAACTGGAGTTATGAAGACAGATTGGAGAGCTTGGGGCTGTTCTCCTTGGAGAGGAGAAAGCTAAGAGGAGATTTTATAGAGGTGTGTAAAATCATGAGGAGGCTGGATAGAGTAGATAGAGAGAAACCGTTCCCACTCGACAAGGGATCGAGAACGAGAGGGCAAAGATTTAAAGTGATTTGCAAAAGAAGTAAATGTGATGTGAGGAAAAAACTTTTTCACACGAGTGGTTCGGGTCTGGAATGCACTACCTGGAAGTGTGGTGGAGGCAAGTTCAATCGAGACATTCAAGAGGGCAATATATGATTATTTGAATAGAAACAACATGCAAGGGTACAGGAAAAAGCAGGAGAATGGCACTAAATCGTGATGCTTATTTGGAGAGTCAGTGCAGACATATTGGGCTGAATGGCCTCCTTCTGCGTCATAACAATTCTGTGGTGTAGGTACACCCACAGGGCTATTAGGGAGGGAGTTCCAGGATTTTGATCCAGCAGCAGTGAAGGAATGGCAATATAGTTCCAAGTCAGGATGGTGTGTAACTTGGAGAGGTAACTTGTAGGTGGTGGTGTTCCGATGTGTCTGCTGCCCTTGTTCTGCTGGGTGTAGATGTTTGGAAGCTGCTGTTGGAGGAGCCTTGGCGAGTTGCTGTACTGCACCTTGTAGATGGTAAACACTGCTGCACTGTGCATCATTTCTAAGGTGGTGGACGGGGTGCTGATCTAGCAGGCTGCTTTGGCCTGAATGGTGTTGAGCCTCTTGTTGGAGCTGCACTCATCTAGGCAAGAGAATAGTGTAACTCTCTCCACTTCTGCTACTCCTAACTTGTGCCAAATGGATGGTGGCCAGACCTTGGAGGGTCAGGAGTTGAGTTATTCGCCACAGGATTCCCAGTCTCTGACCTGCTCTTCTTGTCACAGAATTAATACGGCTGGTCTAATTAAGTTTTGGATCAATGTTAAACCCCAGGATGGTGGGGGATTCAGCGATGGCAATGCCATTGAATGTTAAGGGGAGATTATTAGATTCCCTCTTCATGGAGATGGGCATTGTCTGGCAATTGAGAGACACAAATGTTACGTGCCACTTACCAGTCCAAGTCTGCATGGACATGGACTGCTTCATTATGAGAAGTCACAATGGTACTGAACATTGTGCAATCATCAGTGAAAGTCCCCACTTCTGACATTATAATGGAGGGAAAGTTATTGATGAAGCAGTTAAAGGTGGTTGGGCCTAGGACACTACCCTGAAGAACTCATTCAGGAATGTCCTGGGACTGAGATGATTGGCCTCTAACAACCATAAACATTCTCGTTTGTGCTCGGAACTCCAACCAATGGAGTTTTCCCCCAATTCCCATTAACATAAATTTTACTCCTTCAGTCTCCCCTTCTTCTTACTATTTATAGAGCTCTAAAATTCAACTTTGATGGTAGCTTATCACTAATTCTCCTAGGCTTCCCTCTTACTCTTTTGAACTTTAGTCATGTCCTACGTATTTAAAAAAAAACTCTTAATATTCATGTGTCCCAGCCTTGCCTCAGTCAGGAGCACTCACAACTCTGTATCACATGTGGCTTCAAGCCCCAAGTCACAGCCTTGAGCACATAATGCACTGCATTACTGAGGAAGTGCTGTGCTGTCAGAGATGCTTTTTTTTTGGATGTCGCATTAAACCGGGGCTCCATCTGCCCTATCAGGTGACAGACAGATCCGGCAATAGACTCAAAGAAGAGCAGGGAATTCTCCAATGTGTTCTGGCCAACATTTATCACTCAGCCAATATCATTAAAACAAATTATCTGGTCATTATCTCAATACTGTTTGAGGGAGCTTGCTGTGTGTAAATTGGCTGCTGCATTTCCCCACATTTCAAGTGACTACATGTCAAAGGTCTTGTATTGCCTTTGAAGTGATATGAGATATCCTGAGTTCGTGACAGGCATATGAATGCAAGCTCCTTTTCTGGATTAATTTATCATCTACAACAATCACCATCAATACTCCACCTAGTGTCATATACCTCAAAATGCTCTCTCTCAACCCAACAGGACGGGAGTCCTTAATTTTACTGTTGCATGCTTTTCACTGTTAAAAAGATCTGAGTATGAATATTGAAGCCACTCGCCAAGACCCTGAAACCTTACTCTGGCAGTAAAGTTGTGGCGCAATGGTAGCAGTCTCATTTCTCAGTCAGAGGTTATGGGTTCATGGCCCACTCCTTTGCCTCGAACATTTAATCTAGACTTGACGCTTCAGTGCAGTCCTGAGGGAGTGCTGCACTGTTGGAGGTGCCACCTTTTGGATAAGGCGTTAAATTGAGGCCCCATCTGGCCTATTTTGGAGAAGAAAAAGCAAAAAGAAAGACTTGCATTTCTAGAGTGCCTTTCATGGCCACAGGACATCTCAAAGTGCTTTACAGCCAATAAAATATTTTTGGATTGATGTCACTGTTGTAACGCAGCAGCAGGTTTACACACAGCAAGCTCCCACAACCAGCAATGTGATAACCACCAGATAATGTTTTACGGATGTTGATTGAGGATAAATATTGGTCAGGACAGCAGAGATAATTCCCCTGATCTGCTCTGAAATAGTGACAGGAGATCTTTTACATCTGGCTGAAAAGGTTTAATGTCTTATCCAAAAGACGGCACCACTGATAGTGAACCCACAACCTTCTGATTCAGATGAGGAAGCCATGTCTGACAACTTTAGACCAGGTGGATTTTTCCCTAGTGTCCTCAGGCAATACTGATCCCTGAATCAATATCACTAATGACACTATCATTATCATATCGCTGTATATGTGTCCCTGTTGTGTGCAAATTAGCTGCCAGGTTCCCTGCATTACAACAAGTGACTACACTTCATTAGTTGTAAAGCGCTTTGGAACTTTAGGAAGTCATGAGAGATACTATATAAATGCACATTATTTCTTCACCAGTTGCTGTTCAAAGCTGTGGAGATTTTAAAAATGTTTACTTTCTGCCGACTGGATGGCTCCTGTTCAAAATGAGTTCAGCAGTCTCAAAGCAGTTTGCAGAGGATAGAAGCCTACAGCACAAAATCCATCTGATTTGGCAGCAGATTAACAAATCCATTCACTGCAGCCACAGAATGCCAATTGTGCAAAGTGCTCCAAATTCAGGCCGAGGCAAATTGGTGGGATAGAGTAGAAGGAAATTTAATCTGGCTCATTATAGGAAACCGCACTCTGCATCTAACCATGTCATACCTAACCTGGAAGACACCTAATGCAGCCACCACGATCTCAAAATTCTAGGGACAAGGAGAATAGTTCACGGTCATTTTTTTTTTGCTGCTCGATCCACAGATTTGTTGAATTCAATTCCATAATCTGCCATGCTGGGATCTGTACCTACAACCTGTGACCAGTACTGGGCTACCCTACCCACTTTTCTGTGCACTCCCTCACCTTGGAAAGATCTGCAGAATTTCCGGCTCTGAGTATCCCAAAGTAATAAGTGCCCTGGTCCCTCGCATCAGATCCCTCGCTTTGTTAAGCACACATTTTGCACTGCTAACGCATGCACACTTGTGAAATGCATCGAGGCCATATTCAGAGTTGGGAGATTTTCAATCCATCAGCCTAGACTGAATTCACATCCACATGACATAGGTGAGAGGGCAGAGAGCACCATCAAAGTGAGCCATAAATCGTCATTGCCCAAGACTCAAGAGTTCATGGTCTTGAAATCAGTCCTTGTTTATCAGTTATTGATTATAATATGGGGGGCTATATTTGGGGAATTTATTTTTATTATACATATCCCAATTTGAGGTTGATTTGGATCGCTCCTGGTTTGCTACCCATTCTGGCTTCAATGCATGCCACTCCTAGCGCAGTACCGAGGGAATGCTGCATTGTCAGAGGTGCCGTCTTTCAGGTCAGACATCTCCCTCTCAGGGGGATATAACAGATCCTACAGCTTTATTTCAAAAAAGAGCACGGGAGTTATGCCTGGTTTCCCGGTCAATATTTATCTCTCAATCAACATCACTTAAACGGAATATCTGGTCAAGGACCTTGTTGCTGTTGTGGAATCCGGCTGTGTGCAAATTAGCTGCCACATTTCCTACATTACAACAGTGGTCGTACTTCAAAGAACTTCATTGGCTGTAAAGTCCTTTGTGAAGTCTTGAGGATGTGAAAGGAGCTATATAAATTCGAGTCTTTCTTCCTTTATAGCCTGAACTCAGCTGTGGTTTTTTTGCAAAGTATTTGATCGTTTATGCCTGTACTTGATTATTTCAATCTCATTGTTCCACTGCAAACTTCAAATGCACTGTGCAAAGGATGCCCTGTTCTGTGTTGAGAGTAAACCATTAGCAATATAGATGCACAAACATCAACTCAACTTAGCTGCTCTCATAATTACGGCATTCTTTTAGGACAATATTTTAAGCCAATGCTTGACTTTTCTCTGTCTCCATTATAATTTTCCCAACCCATACACCTTTCCTCAGGACGTGGGGAAGATGTTTCCATTAGTAGGAGAGACTAGGACCTGAGGGCACAGCCTCAGAGTAAAGGGAAGACCTTTTAGAACAGAGATGAGGAGAAACTTCTTTAGCCAGAGAGTGGAGAATCTATGGAATTCATTGCCACAGAAGGCTGTGGAGGCCAGGTCATTGAGTGTATTTAAGACCGAGATTCTTGATTGGTAAGGGGATCAAAGGTTACGGGGAGAAGGCAGGAGAATGGGGTTGAGAAACTTATCAGCCATGATTGAATGGTGGAGCAGACTCGATGGGCCGAAGGGCCTAATTTCTGCTCCTATGTCTTATTGTCAAGGAGTTTGATTTGTAGTCTCTGTACTCGATGATTTCCCCCCCACAAAGAAAACAAATTTAGCTCGGGGCAGGAGAAGGGATGTAGGTGTTGTTGGCAAGGCCACTTTTTTTTACTGCCCATCGCTAGTTGTTCTAGTGAAGGTTGGGATTTACTGGTCTCAGAACATTCGAGCTAGAGAGGGTGAATCAGGATATCAGTGGCAGAGGGAGTTCATGTTTGAAGTGGTGGATAATATGTCAATCAGGGGCACTAATTTGTCCTGAATGGCACTGAGCTCCTTCAGTATTGCTGCAGTTGCACTCCATCCAGGCTGGTGAACAGCATTTGATCACATTCCTAATGTGTGCCTTGTAGGTGGTAGAGAGGTCTTGGGGAGTCAGAAGATGTGCCATTTACTGCAGAATTCCCAGCCCAGCATGGCAATAGCAAAGAAAGGGGTTAAAAAAAATAACTAAACAAAAGAATCCTTAGAAACAACTTCCATAAAAGAGATGAGTCCAAACATGTCCAACATGAAGTCATGGTACAATATGGTTAAAAAAAAAAGATTATTTTACATTATCTTTCAACTTATGCATTGTTTATCTGTGGCAGCGATAAGTCTGTCCAGCTGATTTACAACCAATAATGAAATGGTACAATATAGATCAGTACAGTCAATGTAACACAGGCTGCGACTTACATCATTGTTATTATTCAAAGATTGTTAAACCTCAACTTTTTACGAGAAATCTTGTGCTTGACATTCAGCTTTATTTTATAAGTGCTATCATGGACACAATCCAGCTTATTAATCCATACAAACATTTCCCCTCCCTCACCACTGAGGACATGATGGGAAAACTGTCTACATGGGATCAACTGCCATCAGCTCCCCACATGGAAAATGGAAATACATCTCTTCTAGTCCCCAAAACAAACATCGGAGACTAAAAGTTACATTTCTGGTCAATGGAAACCACCGGGATGTTGATAGTGAAGGATGGTAATGGTGTTGAATGGCAACGAGGGATGGGTAGACCCTCTCTTGTTGGAGATGGTCATTTCCCGGCACATGTGTGGCATGAATGCTACTTGCACTTATCAGCCCAAGGCTGAAAGTTATCCACGTCTTGCTGCATGCAGACACAGACTGCTTCATTATCTGAGGAGTTGGGAATGGTACTGAATACTGTGCAATCATCAATGAACATCCCCACTTCTGACATTAAAATGAAGGGAAGGTCATCGATAAAGCAGCTGAAGATGGTTGGGCCTGGTGCAAAAGTGTTCTAGAGATGAATGGTGTAATCACTGCTTTTGAGCTTGTGAATGGTGCTGTCATTTTACTCAAATGAAGATTCCACAAAGCGGAATGAGATGAAGAGCCAGTTAATCTGCTTTCAGTGATATTGGTTGAGGGAAAGCATGTTGTCTGGGGGAACTGGTGGAACTTAGTGCTCCTTTTGCAATCTTTGATGTCCATCTAGCAGTTCAAGCATCCCGTGGACTGCAGCTCCTTCAGTGCATTACCAGTGCCACAATGAAAGCTAGATGCTTTGCTTATGTGCACGTCAGCTGTGGCTCAGTCGGTAGCATTCTTTCCTCTGAGCTAGAGGATTGTGCGTTTAAGCCCCACCCCAGGACTGGAGCACAACAATCTTGGCTGACACTCCAGCGCAGTACTGAGTGAGTTAGAGTGCTGTCCTTCGGATGTAATGTTAAATAGAGGCCCTATCTACTCTCTCAGATGGATGGTAAAAGATCCCACCGCACTATTTCGAGAAAGAGAGAGGAGTTCTCCTGGCCAATATTCACCCCTCACCCAATATCACAAAAGCAGATTATCTGGTCATTATCACATTGTGTCTTGTGGGATCATGCTGAGTGCAAATTGGCTGCCATGTTTCCTCCAACAGTGACTTAACTTCAAAAAGTGCTTCATTGGCGGTAAAGTGTGTTGAGACATCTAGTGGCCATGAAAGGTGCTACGTAAGTACAACTCTTCCTTCCTTTTCTTTCTTTAGGGGCACGCAAAGGCGCGCCTCTGATTGGTGCCCCTGATTGGGGGTGCGCTGCCATTTTACGTGGGCGGGCCAATTAAGGCCCACCCAGCATGACATCCGCACGGAAGCGCTGTGTGCTCCCTGTACGGGCAGGGGGGAGTCCCTAAGCCTGAGAGTGCGCTCTTTCGTGCATGCGCGTGAAAGAGCGCACTCATCTCCCTGAGGCTAAGTGCTGTCCCTGACATGTCCCCTCATGTGACACTATCACATGAGTTGGGACATGTCCATAATTTTTTTTAAAACTTTAATTAAATTTTTTAACCTACATGAAACCTCATCCCGCCCGTGGATGAGGTTTCAGGCTTTAGCTAGTTCCTGTGGGGCTCCTCCCCTGCTCGTCAACCTTAAGGTTGGACGGGCAGGTCCATTAATTAGTTTAGTGACTATCAATGGCCTCAATTGGCCATTGACAGGTCGGCGGACGCACAGCTGATTTTGCTGAGCCCCTGCCTACCGGAAAATTTTAATGGGGCACGGTGACATTGGGAATTCCGCCCGACATCACCACGCATCATTTTACGCGCCGGCGAGCGGGCCCCACCCCCACACACGCTGATGGGAAAATCCTGCCCTAGATGTTAAAACTCTGCCCTCTTGGGTGGATGTGAAAGATCCCATGGCACAACTTTGAAGAAGTGAAGTTGGCCCTTGTGTCCTGGCCAGTACTTACCCCTCACCTGCATCATTAAGATAGACTTTTTCTCATTGTTGCTCATGGGATCTTGCTGTGCACAAACTGGCTGTTATGGTACCTAAATTGCAACAGTGGCTACACTTCAAATGTACTGCATAGGCTTTAAAGTGCTTTGGGGTAGCCTGGCATTAGTGAAAGGCACTATATAAATGCAGGTGCTTCTTTCTTCACAGAGCTGTCATCAAGTAGAATGCTTATGCAAACTCTCACAAACAAACCACACGCACCTTGGACTCACAGGTCAATAGGTCCAGGTTTTGATTTCTAGTCTGAGATTATTTAGCACATCAGAATTTACGAAATAGGAACTGGAGAAGGCCATTTGGTCCTCCATATCTGCTTCGTCATTCAGTGAGATCATGGCTGCTCTTCTACTTTCCAGCTCTATCTCCATATCTCTTAATTTCCTTAGTATCCAAAATTCTAATGACCTCAGTCTTGAATATACTCAACAGAGTATCCACAGCTGTCTGGGGTAGAGAATTACAAAGTTTCACAACAGAAGAAATTTCTCCTCATCTCAGTCCCAAATGGCTGACCCCTCATTCCATGAATGTGATCCTGTGTTCTAGATTCCCAACCAGGGGAAATATCTTCTTATTGTCTACTTTGTCAAGTCCCTTATGAATTTTACAGCTTTCAATTATATCACCTCTCGTGAGCCCCTCGAGCCTACTCTGCCATTTAATAAGATCATGGCTGATCTGTTTGTGTTTTGAATTCCACCTTCCCATCTACCCCCAATAACCTTTGATTCCCTTGCCCAACAAGAATCTATCTACCTCTGCCTTAAAAATATTCAATGACCCTGCCTCTACCTCCTTCTGGGGCAGATAGTTCCAAAGTCGCACAACCCTCTGAGAGAAAGAAAACTCTCCTCATCTCTGTCCTAAAAGGATGACTCCTAATTTTAAAACAGTGCCCCCTAGTTCTGGACTCGCCCACAAGAGGAAACATCCTTACCACATCCACTTTGTCAAGGCCATTCAGAATTCTGACAAATTCCAAAACATTCAAAAAAAAACATTCCAGAAATTGCAAGTACTTCAACTCCAATTAAACACAAAAGCAACAGTCCAACAGGAGGTTACTTTCTAGAGTGATCTAGATGTTGTGGTACATGAGTCACAAAGAGGTCGTATGCAGTTACAGCAAGAAATTAAGAAGGCTAATGGAATGCTATCCTTTATTACGAGAGGAATTGAACATAAAAGTAAGGATGTTATGCTTCAATTATACAGGGCATCGGTGAGACCACATCTCGAATACTTCAATCAAGTCACCCCTCATTCTTCCAAACTCCAGTGGAAACAAGCCCAGTCTGTCTAACCTTTCCTCATAAATAAGCTAACTCATTCCAAGTATCAATCTAGTAAACCTCCTCTGAACTGCCTCCAATCCATTTAAAGCCTTCCTTAAATAAGGGGACTAAAACTGCATACAGTATTTTGAGATGTGGTCTCACCAGTGCCCTGTATAACTGAAGCATAACATCCTTACTTTTATAAAAACAGAATTACCTGGAAAAACTCAGCAGGTCTGGCAGCATCGGCGGAGAAGAAAAGAGTTGACGTTTCGAGTCCTCATGACCCTTCGACAGAACTTGAGTTCGAGTCCAGGAAAGAGCTCTTTCCTGGACTCGAACTCAAGTTCTGTCGAAGGGTCATGAGGACTCGAAACGTCAACTCTTTTCTTCTCCGCCGATGCTGCCAGACCTGCTGAGTTTTTCCAGGTAATTCTGTTTTTGTTTTGGATTTCCAGCATCCGCAGTTTTTTTGTTTTTTTCTCCATCCTTACTTTTATGTTCAATTCCTCTCGTAATAAAGGATAGCGTTCCATTAGCCTTCTTAATTACTTGCTGTACCTGCATACTAACTTTTTGTGACTCATGTGCTAGAACACCCAGATCACCCTGCACCTCGGAATTCTGCTGTTGTTCTCCATTTAGTTAATACTCTGCTTTTTTATTCTTCCTGCCAAAGTGAACAACTTCACACTTTCCCACATTGTACTCCATCTGCCAGATTTTTGCCCACTCACTCAACCTATCTATATCCTTTTGCAATTCCCTTATGTCCTCTTCGCAACATACTTTCCTACCTTTGTGTCAGCTACAAATTTAGCTACCATGCCTTCACTCTCCTTATCTAAGTTATTGATAAAAATTGGAAAAAGCTGAGGCCCCAGCAGACACCTGCAGGACTCCGCTCGTCACGTCCTGCCAGTTAGACAAAGATCCATCTATGCATATTCTCTGTTTTCTGCTGACCAGTCAATCTTCTATCTAAATAATAATATAAAAATAAAAAACAAAAACAGAATTACCTGGAAAAACTCAGCAGGTCTGGCAGCATCGGCGGAGAAGAAAAGAGTTGACGTTTCGAGTCCTCATGACCCTTCGACAGAACTTGAGTTCGAGTCCAAGAAAGAGTTGAAATATAAGCTGGTTTAAGGGTGTGGGGGGGGGGGGGCAGCGCAGAGAGAGAGAGAAGTGGAGGGGGTTGGTGTGGTTGTAGGGACAAACAAGCAGTGATAGAAGCAGATCATCAAAAGATGTCACCAACAATAGAACAAAAGAACACATAGGTGTTAAAGTTGGTGATATTATCTAAACGAATGTGCTAATTAAGAATGGATGGTAGGGCACTCAAGGTATAGCTCTAGTGGGGGTGGGGAGAGCATAAAAGATTTAAAAATATTTAAAAATAATGGAAATAGGTGGGAAAAGAAAAATCTATGTAATTTATTGGAAAAAAACAAAGGGAAGGGGGAAACAGAAAGGGGGTGGGGATGGGGGAGGGAGTTCAAGACCTAAAGTTGTTGAATTCAATATTCAGTCCGGAAGGCTGTAAAGTGCCTAGTCGGAAGATGAGGTGTTGTTCCTCCACTTTGCGTTGGGCTTCACTGGAACAATGCAGCAAGCCAAGGACAGACATGTGGGCAAGAGAGCAGGGTGGAGTGTTAAAATGGCAAGCGACAGGGAGGTTTGGGTCATTCTTGCGGATAGACCGCAGGTGTTCTGCAAAGCGGTCGCCCAATTTACGTTTGGTCTCTCCAATGTAGAGGAGACCACATTGGGAGCAACGAATGCAGTAGACTAAGTTGGGGGAAATGCAAGTGAAATGCTGCTTCACTTGAAAGGAGTGTTTGGGCCCTTGGACGGTGAGGAGAGAGGAAGTGAAGGGGCAGGTGTTACATCTTTTGCGTGGGCATGGGGTGGTGCCATAGGAGGGGGTTGAGGAGTAGGGGGTGATGGAGGAGTGGATCAGGGTGTCCCGGAGGGAGCGATCCCTACGGAATGCCGATGGGGGGGTGAAGGGAAGATGTGTTTGGTGGTGGCATCATGCTGGAGTTGGCGGAAATGACGGAGGATGATCCTTTGAATGCGGAGGCTGGTGGGGTGATAAGTGAGGACAAGGGGGACCCTATCATGTTTCTGGGAGGGAGGAGAAGGCGTGAGGGCGGATGTGCGGGAGATGGGCCGGACACGGTTGAGGGCCCTGTCAACGACCGTGGGTGGAAAACCTCGGTTAAGGAAGAAGGAGGACATGTCAGAGGAACTGTTTTTGAAGGCAGCATCATCGGAACAGATGCGACGGGAGCAAAGGAACTGAGAGAATGGGATGGAGTCCTTACAGGAAGCAGGGTGTGAGGAGCTGTAGTCGAGGTAGCTGTGGGAGTCAGTGGGTTTGTAATGGATATTGGTGGACAGTCTATCACCAGAGATTGAGACAGAGAGATCAAGGAAGGGAAGGGAAGTGTCAGAGATGGACCACGTGAAAATGATGGAGGGGTGGAGATTGGAAGCAAAATTAATAAATTTTTCCAAGTCCCGACGAGAGCATGAAGCAGCACCGAAGTAATCATCGATGTACTGGAGAAAGAGTTGTGGAAGGGGGCCGGAGTAGGACTGGAACAAGGAATGTTCCACATACCCCATAAAGAGACAGGCATAGCTGGGGCCCATGCAGTTACCCATAGCCACACCTTTTATTTGGAGGAAGTGAGAGGAGTTGAAGGAGAAATTGTTCAGCGTGAGAACAAGTTCAGCCAGACGGAGGAGAGTAGTGGTGGATGGGGATTGTTTGGGCCTCTGTTCGAGGAAGAAGCTAAGGGCCCTCAGACCATCCTGGTGGGGGATGGAGGTGTAGAGGGATTGGACGTCCATGGTGCAGAGGAAGCGGTTGGGGCCAGGGAACTGGAAATTGTTGATGTGACGTAAGGTGTCAGAGGAATCACGGATGTAGGTGGGAAGGGACTGGACAAGGGGAGAGAGAAGGGAGTCAAGATAATGAGAAATCTTCTATCTATGCTGGTATAGTACTCCCTCTGCCATGAGCTTCTACTTTGCACAATAAGCTTTGCTGTGACACCTCGTCAAATGCCTTCTGGAAATCCAAGTATGGAATGTCTACGGGTTCCCCTTTATCCCATAGCACATGTCACTCCTTCAAATAACTCAAATAAATTGGTTAATCATGCAAAATGTTGTTGGGTCTAGACATTACAACAGTTAACACAATGGGGTGAAAGTCGCTATATAAATACAAGCTTTTTACTTTTTTCTTTAGACTCTCAGATGCAGAATGCATGTGAATGTGAATCTTTAGGGGAATGAAATCATTCAGGAGAGGAAGGAAATGAAATTAAACCTTGTTGCACATGTTTTCGGTTTTTTAAACTCCATAGAGCTTCACAGCCAATTAATTTCTTTGGAAGTGCAGTTACTGTTGGCATGTGGGAAAAGGTGGTAGCCAACTTGGAACAGACGAATGACCAGTTGCATGAAGAAGACATAATAAATTCCGGCAAGAAATTCTTGTTATTCAATGCCACTGCTAACACATATCCAATCATTTGGTCACTCTAGCAGCTGATTAAATACTGCTATTCCATAGCATCTTTACATAAGAGTTTATGCCACTCAAATCTCCAGGCTTTGATTAAACAAAAGGAAAGCAGCAATGCTATTGTTGGGAATGTTCATTGATTGGTGGAGTTACCAATAATTAAACAATGCGCCTTTCACAGTAAACAACTTTTCTGATCAAAGTACAAAAGCCAAGCCTCCTTGTTTTTTTTAAAAAAAAATCACTAATCATAGCAGTTAGGCCAGTAGCTGATAAGATAAAGAACATCAAAGGGAATCACAGCTCTACTGGCACCCACCCTACATTATTAGAGGTGAGTGGATAGATCACTTGCTATTACATGGAATTTATAGCACAGGAGCAGGCCACTCAGCCCAACCAACTGATCCATGCCAGTATTTATGCTGTACACCAGCCTCTCCCACCAGTACATTGATAGACAAGAGAGTTAAGGTTTCTGGCAGCAGACAGGAAGGTGGATTTGAGACCACAATCCGATCAGCCATAACCTTATTAAATGGCGGAGCAGGCTCCAAGGATCAAAAAACCTACTCCTGCTCCTAAGTCCTAGTTCTACTTCATTTAATTCGATCAACATATTCTTCAATTCCTTTCTCCATCATCTGCTTACCCAACTTCCTCTTAAACATATACTGTGCACAATTCTGGTCTCCATATTATAAAAACAAGTTATGTGGAGGCACCAGAGTTGGTGCAAAAATGATTCACGAGGATGATACCAGAACAGGAGGTCCTAACTCAGCAAGGATTTAACAGGCTGGGCACTTTTCTCTGGAAAAGAAAAGGCTTTGGGGTCTAAACAAGGTTCAATACAATAAGATAAAGGCAAAATACTGCGGATGCTGGAAATCTAAAACAAAAACAAAAAATGCTGGAAAAACTCAGCAGGTCTGACAGCATCTGTGAAGAGAAAGATAGAGTTAATGTTTCAAGTCCGTATGACGAAGAGTCATTAACTCTGTCTTTCTCTCCACAGATGCTGTCAGACCTGCTGAGCTTTTCCAGCATTTTTTGCTTTTGTTTAAGGTTCCATACAAGTTGAATATAACCTTTCTGCTTTTCAATTCTTTCACTCTAGAAACAAACTCCAGTGTTTTTCTTTTATGGGCTTATCAATCTGCATTGCTACTTTTGTGTATCTGTAGCCCTAACTCCTCTGCCCTATTTTACACCCTTGCTCCTAACCCCATTTGAACTCAAATGGTCTAGCTTGTGCACAGGCCCACAGTATGGTCCAGCTGTTGATAATGACTAATGGACGGTCATATGGGCTTTGTCTTAGGCTGGAGGGACATAAATGCAGAGAACCTCCCGAATCAAACGCTTCCTCCCCAGATTTCCAGCAACTCTGCCTGTTCTGTGACAAATCTCGAAACCTGTGCCCACAATAACATCATCCTATTTGATGGAAAAAACAACTTAATCATTTATCTGCCTTCTCTTCTCCTTCAGAAATAAAGGGTCCCTTTTTCCCCACTTTGCCAGGTCAGGCGTATGGCTGGAGAGGATGAGTCGCTACCAATAAGAGCGTTCAAAATGGAGTTCCAGGATGAGTGCTTGTAACTGGGAAGAATGTTGATCCTTATTCCTGTGATCATTGATAGGCTTCTTAAATATCTAACTGAAAGGCCCCCTTTCAGCTGTGAGACACAACACAGTACATCTTTGCCATGCTGAATGTCCTGATTTCATGCATCCATTCGTATGCACGAAATGTTGACTTTTTAAACTTCCTGTCAACTAGATGGAGGAATGAGGGGAGAATCCTTTACATTCTCTCCCCCTCCCCAACACAAGTAGTGATCCTTTACAACTGAAATTTGTTTTCAAAATCTGATAGAGAGGTAGGGTGATAATAGTCTTGTTCCAATAGTTGGTGAGAATTCCCAAATGAAGTTGGGTTTGAGGAATCGCTACAACCACGTTGGTACCAAGCCTTGCTGATGAGCTAGCAGAGTTTGCAGCCCACAATCAAGGCTGGCATTTCAATGCTGCACCAAAGATACTGTTTTTTTGGTTGAGATGTTAAACCAAAGCCCCTTCTGTCTCTCTCAGGTGGGCCTAAAAGATTTCATTGCTCCAATCGAAAAGGAACATGGAAGCTATCCCCAGTGCCTTGGCAAAAATCCCTTAACCAACATGTAGAATGGATGACCTAGAATAGATGACCTAGTCATTCAGTTCAATGCTGATTGTGGGGCCTTGCTGTGTGCAAATTGGTTACAGTAGAATTACAACAGGAGCAACATTGATGCAAGCTTGTTCCTGTCCTTCCTTTATCCAAACTTTTTGTTTCTTTTAATCAGAACTGGAACAGGTCTGAAACAAAATGCCCTGTGGCACAACATAGCGGCAGATGTGGTAAGTATTGACCCATCTCAGTCCTTTAGATTGGAACTTGGTATTCTCTAGAGGAAAGACAACACTGGGGAGCATGGGTAAATAAGTTTGCCTTGTGGGCAAGAGTTTGTGCCTGCCTGCCTCCAGGTAGTTCAGACAACTGGGGAGGGCACTGAATGAAGATGACCCATCCAATTGGCAATAAAGTATAGCATGGCATTTTTCGGGAGGGAGGTTGGAATTTGAGGGTACCCCCTCCCTCCCACTCAGCAGATAGGGGATTCACACTCTGAAAATGGTGGGGAGAGACTTACCGGCTTTTCCCCATGTCACTGCGATCTCCCCCGGGGGTTGACTGGGTCAGACAGTCAGCTTTGTCAACTTGCAAATTGGGTCTTCTATGATGTATGTCACATTCCATTTGTCAGTTTAGGACAGTACTGCACTCCTACCAGCCCTATCAAGTCAACAATGTCTATTGTTGTGGACTAGCGTGATGTAATAACCTAATTGTTAAAATCAGTTGGGCTGACAGAAGACTAAGGTGAGGCAGCCAGTCAAAGACAAAGGCACCTATAGCTATGTAGAACATGCAGCAAAAACAAAGTGTTGAGCTATCCTGTTGCCTTATTTTGCTGTTCTATCAACTTAAGATATGATTTTAGAAACTAGTTATTAAGTTGCACCACTAGGTTTGAGAATTTGGACATACGATGGACCAGGCTGAAGGGCAGTTGACACCTTTGGGCGAGTAGGGCTGGTGTAAGTGCAGCTTTGAAGATTACGAGTGGTGTTGGCTGTCCCCACATGGTGAAATATCCATGCCCATGATTGAAATTGACGCCTGCAAAATTTAGATCTGAATTTTCACTCCCAGGCATGGAGCGCAGAATCAGGACAACTCTTGGCTCTGCAAACCCGAGGTGGGCTGGGCAAAAGGCCGGCCTTGGTGCTTCGACACTTTGTCGAAGATATGAGAAAATGAATAAAACAAGAAGTAGTCCTCCAGTCCTCACCTCTCACCAATCCAACACACTCCCCATGCCACCTCATGCACTCCTGCCACCCATGACCCCCCCTCATACCTTCTATGCCAACCAATGCCCCTCTGCCCAACCCCCATTGCCCTTATAGCCCCATGCCAACTGAGTGTTAACTCATTCCAACCCATGACCCCCCCCAATCCATCTCCCTTAGCCCTTACACCTACCTTGCCAATTCATCCAGTATCCACCATGGGGGCAGACATCAGGAGCCATTTTATACTTTCTTGTACACTTGAATGGTTGTGCAGGGATGGGGCTGTGGGGAGAGCAATTTGATTCCATTTTTGGTAAACATGAGTTGTGGATCATCCCCTTTGAGGCAGGAATCAGGAGTCAGGCCACTTCTTGATGGTGCAATCTGGCCTCCTGAGAGGCTGTGCCTGTCCACTGTATTTTTACCCCACAGGATTGCGGGCAGGTTGGAATGAGGGCTAAGCCACCCAAAGCAGAGTGGAGCTGGAAATGGAAGCGGGTGAATGCCAAGGCGGGCAGGCTATAAGGTCTGCCTCTGTTGTCAGGAACATTGACCAAATTCGGCAGATGTGTGGCCATCTAGTCCATCACCCCTACCCACCTCAACCCCATGCCCCTGACTGTTCCCCTGTCACTCATCGCTGCCCCTTCCCCATGTTCGCTCACTCAGTATCTACTCTGTGGAGAACTCTTGAGCCCTATAATAACATTGGGAAGCCTTTGGGATGCTCATAAAAGTGTCAAGATAAAAAATCATTCAAAAACCACTCCAAAAATTAATCCTATTAATGATCATAAAACTGTCAAGATAAACAACCTAACAGGCCTCTTGACAGCTGTGTCAACAAATCCTTTGGAGCTGAATCCATTAGTGGGGTTTGGAGCTCAGCCAAGTGTACATGAGATTCCACTGCAGAGTTATATAAACAAAACTTCCAGAGCTGACTATACGAAAACCTTTGAAGTAATTGAAAGAGCTCAACCATTTGTTCAAGGTTTAAAGAAGGAGAACAGATATCTAAGCTGTCATTCATTGAAAAGATTAAATCACAGGACAGCCAAATCTGAATACGTTATTGTTCAATGCAGAAGAACACTTTATCCAGCGGATGATGTGCTCTAATGCATCTGAAAACGTCTCCATTCTCATACCGCTAGTCAATTTAATGGTCACTTACGTTTTCAGAACAAAGCCCTACATTAAAAACATATTTGGCTTAACATACAGCATTGCATTATGACATGTGAAGCTGTCAACACCTTTTGAACTTACCTGTGAAAACATTCCCAGCTCCAGACCAAGGTTCCCCCATGGTTTACAGCACCTCTGAGCTGGTGTGAATTACTTTGCTTTCAGGAGTCAACCTGACTGAACCAGGGGCTTTAAAATGTCCACTCCCACAGTGGAACTGGCAAGGTTGGGAGTACTGTATGTAGGCTAACGACCCAGCCCCTTTCCTGTGCCATTAAAAATAGGTGAAGGAAATGGGGGCAGGGCCTTCATATGTGGGGCCCACTGGCCTCTTTTTCTGCCTGCCCAACATAGGTTTGCTCCATGCCAGGATAGGAAAATCCGGCCCCAGATTCTTGGTGGCTGAATCATGTGGTATAAACTAAAGTGATGCTTGGTTTTATTTCATTGCTCAATAGAGGGGAAGAGGAGACCTGGCATATATATTTCAGGAAATATATCAGGCATATATCATACCAAGCACTGTACATATTATACCTGTATACGTTATTTATTTTCAAAAGAATAGCATCCCTATGTATATTATAGGATAATACAGACCGATTACATTTATTTTATAAGATATAAAAGACTGTTTGTACACTATATAGACAATAGCAGACCCAGTATTTTTATAGGATACATCAGACTGTGTGAATATTTTAGAGAATAGCATTACCTGTGTATAATAAAGGATATAGTAAACCGAGTATACATTAGCAAATAATAGACCTTTTATATATAATTAGATAACAGTAAACCTTGTGTATATGTACGTGTGTGTGTGCATAGAATATAATATATTATGTATAGATTTTGCATATATTATAGAGAACAACAAGCTGCAGATATAGAGATCCTGCGTACTGTACCACAGCTACAGAGAATCATGATAGTAACTGGCGAGATGAATGAGGTATGAAAAACAAATTCAGTATATGGTGTAGGGCAAGTTAGAATCTCTTCCCTTTATTCTCGGTAATCAAACACCTGGGATAGGAGCCTCTTTACTAGACATGAAGGTTATCTGTATGTTTGTTGACAGAAGGAACCAGAGTACAAGAGCAAAGAAGGAAAATAACTTTGAAAAATCAAAATGTCATTCACAGAGTGACAAACCCATTCATTGTGAAGGTGACACATTTGATACAGCAAAAGATAGGAGGTAGAACGTTAACTGTTGAGTATCTGAGAGATTCTCATGGATCGACAGCAGGTTCGCTCTCTTTAATATATTGTCAACTTCTGCAATGAAACTAGTCAATCTCGTACTTATGCGCCACATGAGCCTCCTCCCATCTGACTAGCATATCCTTCTATTTCCTTTCCCCTCAGCTACTTACCCAGCTTTCCATTAAAGCCATAAAATACGCACCTAAACTGCTTCATATGGTAGTAAGTTACACATCCTCATCACTCTCTAGGTAAAGGTGTTTTTCTAAATTACGTATTGGATTTAATAGTAACTAAATTAGATGAGTGACCCCAGTTATGCACTCCCCATCATGTGGAAACATTCTTCTCATCATCTAACTGAACAAAACTGCTTCATAATTGTAAAGACTTCTAACCCAAGACCCCTCAATCTTAGCTTTTCTAAAGAAAAGTCTGTTCAGTCTTTCCTGATAGTTATAAGCTCTCAGTTCTGGTCATCATCCTTGTATGCCTAAACAAAAAGTTACCTCTAAAAAAAAAGCTAAGAGTCCATCAACTGGATTCTTAGACATAATAAAATGCTGCCACTGTGACTGTCACATTTAGCTCAGGTGAAAAATTTATAGCTGAGATAATGACCTGAATGTTTACTTTACAGATGCTGACAGTCCTGTTGTGTACTTTCAGTGCCATTCAGAAACAAGATAGTTACAATGAACATATGAACCAGGAGCAGGAGAAAGCCATTCGACCCCTCGAGCCTGCTCTGCCAATCAATAAGATCATGGCTGATTTGACTGTTACCTCAGCTCCACAGTCCTGCCAATATCCTTTGACACTAATAAATCCAATAAGGAATTCACTGTCTATTAGGGCAGCAGATACATATTCAATAGTAGCTGTCAAGACGGAACTGGATAAATACTTGAAGGAGAAGCAATGATAGGGATATGGGAAATGACAGTGAAATTAACTGGATTGCACTGTGAAAGAGCTGGCACAGACTTGATGGACAGAATGGCTTCTTCCATCCTATATTATTCTTTGATTCTATGATTTTATTTTATAGAGGCTGTTGTTTTGCTTCTTTCAAGTGGGATATCAAGCACAGGTCCACCAGATTGGATTGGGATTCTTGGGCACGTCAATCCTTGGTATTCGGTGAAGCACAAAAAGAGATTACAGCTGAAGTTTGAGACTAGATATTTCACGCATGTCAGAGGCATCAGATTAACCTCTCGGCCTCCAACGACTGGATAGTTCCAGTGTCGCCTTACTGAAGCAATCCACAGCTATCAGGGGTTCCGCTTGCCCAATGAATCAAAGCTTGTGGCTTAAAGCAGGCATTGGCAGGAATGACTTGCGGAAAAGAAAGACAGCAGAATGAAACAAAAGAAAATAGAGGCAGAGAATAGGGGATGAATCGCAAAGGAAGAGGAAGAGACAGCGAGAAAACAAAGGGAGTGAGAAAAAAAAGTGAGAGCACATGAGAGAGAGATATGTTAAGTTCAGTGTGCAGTGACAGTAAGCGCAGCACACTGAACGTGACCCTTTTGCTGCAAGGCTAGGGACAAGGAACTAGGAGGATAAGGTTACCAAGTGGCATAGGCACCTGCTCTCCATAAAACATCTTACATCATTGACATGAGATCTAGGGATAAGAGTGAAATCCTGAACGGTATAAACACAAATTAAACCTGAACAAGCTCTAAAATCCTCAATGAACTCCACATCACCCCTTTCCAGATCCTTCTCTTGTGTCCCTTTGCTCCCAAGTTGCCTTCCTTTGTGCATCTGCCGAAAGCTGGGACCTGTGTTAGGCCACACTTACATTTTATGATGCTTTACTCTTTAGAAAAGGGTAGACAAGGAGGTAGCCTGATAGACATCTTAAACTATGAATGGGTTAGACAGAGTAGATGTGGAGAGAAAGTTCTCATTTGTGGGATAACCCAAAACTAGGGGCCATGAATACAAGATAGTTACGAATAATTCCAACAGGGAAGTGAGACATTTCTTAATCGGAGTGGCTAGAATTTGGAACTTACTACCGCAGCTGGTAGTGGAGGTGGATAGCTTAGGTGCTTTCAAAAGCAAACTAGACAAGTGCATGAAAGGAAAGGGAATAGAAAGATACACTGAAAGGCTGAGAGGTAGATGGAATAGGAGGAGGTCTAGGTGGAGAAGCACAGATTAGTTGGGCCGAATGGCCTGTTGTCTATGCATGTAACTCTTTGTAAATTTGGGGGCCTTTGGATTCCTTACCTGTGCGAGTTTATTCAGTGAGCACTGATGGAAAATGGCCATTGATTTGGCCCTCAACTAACATCATACACGTGCACCATCGAGCTGGGGTGCCAGGACAGTAAGTGAGATTTAGATGATTCGCAACTTCCTTAATCGAAGAATTCTGACGTTAATTCAACTTAGAGCCTTGTTCTTACTTTGTCTGGAGTAGTGGGTTCAGTTTTGAGCACCTCAGCTCAGGAAGAATATACTGCCCTGGGAGGGGGTGCAGCACAGATTTGCCATATTGATACCGCGATTTACAGGGTTAAACTATGAGGATAGCTTGTACAGACTTGTATTCCCTTGATTCTAGGATTTGATGGGGTGCATACATGGAAATTATTTCCTCTGATTGGGAAATCAAGCAACATTCATAAAAACATACAAATTAGGAGCAGGCGTAGGCCATTCGGCCCCTCAAGCCTGCTCCACCAATCAAAAAGATCACGGTTGACCTGATTGTGGCTCAATTCCACATTCTGCCCAATCCTGATAACCTTTGATTCCCTTGTTAGTCAAGAAGCTTTCTACCTCTGCCTTAGAAATATTCAATAACAAGGGATCCTTGTTAAAATCAGAACCAGGCCATTTGAGAGGGAAACAAGGAAACATTTTTCATACAGAATGGTGGAAAACTGGAATTCAATCCCACAAAAGACTTTGGATGCTGGGGGTCAACTAAAGCTTTCGAGACTGAGAGTGATAATTCTTTGTTGGGCAAGGGGATCAAGGAGTATGAAGCAAGTGTGCAGTTGAGGTACAGATCAGTCATGATCTGACTGAATGGCGAACCGGGTTTTGAGAGCATCTCAAATAACATCATACACATGCTCCATCTAGCTGGGGTGCCAGGACAGTAAGTGAGGTTTGGGTGCACTGGATGATTCTCAACTTACTTAATCGAGGAATTCTGAGGGTAATTCAACTTAGAGCCTTGATCTCACTTTGTCTGGAGTAGTGAGTTCAGTTTTGAGCACCTCAGCTCAGGAAGAATATAATGCCCTTGGAGGAAGTGCAGCACAGGTTCATCAGAATGATACCGGGATTTACAGGGTTAAATTATGAGGATAGCTTGAACAGGCTAGGTTGTATTCCCTCAATTCTAGATGGGTGATAGGAGATCCAATCAAGGCACTTAATATGTTAATAGAATTTGACAGAGTTCTTCAAACTCAAGGGAACACAAGTCTAGTCTAGGCAATCCATCCTGATGAGAGGGTTGACCTTTGATGAGATGTGGGGTAAATTGGGTCTACATTCTCTTTAGAAGAATGAGAAGTGATCTCATTGAAACATTCAAGATTATGAAGGGGCTCGACAAGGTAGATATTGAAAGGTTATTTCCTCTGCCTGGGGAACCTAGCGCAAAGGGGCACAAGTATCAGGAAAAGAGGTCCTGGATAAGGGGTTGATCATTTAGGACTGAGATGAGGAGAAATTGTAAATATTTGGAATTCTCTACCCCAGAAGATGCGTCATCACTGAATACATTTAAGGCTGAGACAGACAGATGTTTAGTCTCTCAGGTAATCAAAGGATATGGAGAGCAGGCAAGAAAGTGGAGTTGTAGCCCAAGATCAGCCATGATCGTATTGAATGGTGGAGCAGGCTTGATGGGCCCTGTGTGGTCTACACCTGCTTCCATTTCTTATGTTCTTGTGTTCTGACGTGTGATCACTGTTGTAATGTAGCAAATGTGGCAGCCAATTTACATACAACAAGCTCCCAGCATGTGATAATGACCAAATAATCTTTCCTTTTAATGGTGTTGGTTGAGGAATAAATATTGGACCAGGGCTCTGGATGCAGGACTCCCCTGCTCTTCTTTTAAATAATGCCATGGGATCATTTGCATCCACCTGAAAGGGTATCCAGGGCTTGGTTTAACATCTCACCCAAAAGGTGGGATCTTTGACAGTGCAGCACTGACTCAGTACTGCAATGGCAGTGTGAACTTTGATTTTGTGGTCAAGTCTCTGGCTTGGGGCTTTGAACCCACAATTCTTGACATAGAGGTGAGAGTGCGACCCACTGAACGGCAGCTGATACCTACAATTGATGAAATAGCCCAATGCCAATTACTAGAATCATGATTCCACCTAACAAAGGTGACTTCTGCTCAAGGATAAATGCTATACAGACATAAAGTCTATAATACTGCAGTATGGGTTGCAGAGAACAATATCACCACCATATTGGTTGGGTGGTATCTGATCCTTATTGACATTGAAGAGTGTTATGACCTGATGAATTATTTTGTTCCTATCATGTGATTCTGCTAAAACCTTAATCTGGTGTGCCAACCTCACTTGAGGAGACTTCCTGCCACATGGCTGCATGAATGGCCTCCTCCTGTTCCCATGTTTAAAAGAAACAATAAACAGAGGAATTTCAGTCTCTGGGCACAATGGAAAGATGGTGGGTCAATAGAGATAGGCCTCCGCGTGAGTCAGTGTCAGCAGAGAGCAGCAAGACATTACTGGGGAAACAAAGCGAATATGTTGCTCCTTCAGAGAGCCAGAGCAGACACAATGGGCAGAATGGGCCTCCTTCTGTATTGTAACCATTCCTTGATTTCAGGACAGCAATTGGGGGTTTTGTGCTCCCATGAGGTAAGGAGCAAGGTCGCTTGCAGGGTAACTTTATAAGTGATTCATGTTAAGTTGTAAACTTCTATGATACATTCACTGTAATCACGTCTAATTAAACACACACGTACAATGTAATTTAACAAAAAGCACGAGGGAAAAAAAAGGGTCAGACCCACAATTAGCTGTGAATCAGAGATGGAAGGCAAGCTGAAACGACAAGGCAAAGTATGAGAAGAATGTGACAATTGTATGATGTCTGACGACAGAGCTTAAACCCAACAACCTGGGTGCTGTGTGACGTAGACACAGCAGTCAGTCTTAAGACAGGACAGCATTCTCACTTTCTCTCATTCTCATGGCAGCTTTGCAAAGTGTCTCTACCATCCTAGAAACAGTACTTCAATACGTGATAGCACTCTTGCCTTGGAGTCAGGAAGCTGCAGGTTCAAGCCCCACTCCAGACACGAGAGCACAAAATCCAGTGCTCCAGTGCAGCAAAAAGATTTGCATTTAGACAGATCCTTTCATGACTTCAGCATGCGCCTAAGTGTTTTACACCCAATGAGGTACTTCTGAAGCATATTTACTGTTGTAATGTAGGAAATGCAGCCACTAATTTGTTTACGGCAAGTTTCCACAAACAGCAATGTGATAGTGACCAGATAATATTGTTTTGGTGACGGTAGTTGAGAGGTAATGTATGCCCAGAATATCGGGGGGAGCTCGCCTGAAGTATGTTGCGGCAGTACCATAGTGTCAGAAGAGCAGTCTTTTGTATGAGACGGCAAACAAATGAATGGCCTCCTCTTGTTCCTATGTTTTAAAGAAACAATAAACAGAGGAATTTCAGTCTCTGGGTGCAATGGAAAGATAGATGGTGGGTCAACAGAGATACGCCTCGGTGTGAGTCAGCGTCAGCAGAGAGGAGCAAGACATTAATGAGGAAACAAAGTGAATACGTTGCCCTATCTGCCCTCTGAGGCAGGTATAAAAGGTACCATGAGTTTCCCCTGTGTCTCTCAACCAATATCATGCAAACAGATCATCTGGCTATGGATCTCATAGCTGTTTGCGAGAGCTTGCTGTGCACAAATTGGCTGCCGCGTTTCCTACATGACAACAGTGACTACACTTCAAAGATATTTCAATGGCTGTAAAGGGCTTTGGAACTTCCTTATGTCATGCAAGGCACCACACAAATGCTATCTCTTTTCTTCCTTCAGGAGAGGGCAAAAAATGTCGAGGGATTGGACAAAAAAGCAAGTTACAATCCTCTCAACCTTCCTGCTGTAACCTTGGGTGTTGGAGAAAGCCAGCCTTTGAAGTCATTTTACCTGTAAAGGCCAGGAGAGGAAGAATCAGGATTGATCTTGTGGAGCTTCGGTACAGAATTATGGCCAGTTAGGATTGAAGAATCAGGCTGTAATCTAATTGCGGGGTTCAGCTCCCATTATAAAACCACGAGTGAAGTCGAAGTGTTCTACAGACATTATTTGAACCTGAAGATTAAATTAAAGCCTTTTACTTGTTCTCTACCCTCTATTATTTTTCTATGCTGAAGTATGAAAAGCTGTAATTTAATGGAAGGGGCGTTGGGGAGGGGGGTCAGATGAAGTCCGTCAAACACTCAAGCTTCGTTCTTGTGGCTTATGAGGTCATGTGAACTCTCTGATCCAATTACAGCCTGATCACTTGCCTTTTGCCACCTATAATCTTTTTTAATATATAATGTAATTCATAGATGGTCTCAACTTAATGACTACAGTTCTGACAGTATGAAACAAGCTTTCATCCTGATGGTTCAGTTGCTACGTCAACGTCCAACCTGAAAGTGATCAACTCAGTTGTCTCTTGAGTCAGAATCAGCTGGCATTCCAGCTTCTCAGAATCACAGAATTGTTACAGCGCAGGAGGCCATGTGGCCCATTGTGTCTGCACTGGCTCTCTGAATGAGCAATTCACCTAGTGCCATTCCCCTACCTTGGCCCCGTGACCCTGCATATTCTTCCTTTTCAGATAACAGTCTAATTTCCTTCTGAATGCCTCGATTGAACCTACCTCCACCGCACTCTCAGGCAGTGCATTCCTGACCCGAACCTCTTGCTGCATGAAAAAGTTTTTCCTCATGTTGCTCTTGCTTCTTTTACCAATTATTTTAAATCTGTGCCCTCTTGTCCTCAACCCTTTCATGCATGGGAACAATTTCTCCCCATCTACTCTGACAGACACCTCATGATTTTGAATACTTATATCAAACCTCCTCTCAGCCTTCTTTTCTCCAAAAAAAAACAGCCTCAACTTCTTCAATCTTAACTTCATAACTGAAGTTCTTCATCCCTGGAACCATTCTCATGAATCTCTCCTATGCCCTCATGTCCCTCTTAAAGTGCGGCACCCAGAACTGGATGCAATACTCCAGCTGAGGTTGAACTAGTGTTTTATACAAGTTCAACATAATCTCTTTGCTCTTTATTCTATGCCCCAATGAATAAAGCCCAAGATACTGTATGCTTTATTAAACGCACTCTGAACCCGTCTTGCCACCTTCAATGACTTATGCACATATACACCCAAGTCCCTTTGCGCCTGCATCCCCTTCAGAGTTGAATCCTTTATTTTATATTGTCTCTCCATGTTTTTCCTACTAAAATGAATCACTTCACATTTCTCCACATTGATCTTCATCTGTCACTTGTCACCAACCTGTCTATGTCCTTCTGAAGTTTTACACTATCCTCCTCACAGTTCACAACGCTTCCAAGATTCTTATCAGAAGCAAATTTTTAAATTGTGCCCTGTACACCACGATCTAGGTCATTAATATATATCAGGAAGAGCAAGAGTCTCAACACTGACCCCTAGGGAGCTCCACTACAAGCCTTCCTCTAGCCCGAGAAACATCCATTAACCACCAGTCTGTTTCCTGTCACTCAGCCAGTTTTGTGTCCATGTTGCTACTGTCCATTTTATTCCATGAGCTATAACTTTGCTCACATGTCTGTTGTGCAGCACTGTATCAAGTGTCTTTTGGTGCCATGTACACCACATCAACAGCATTCCTCTCATCAAACCTCTCTGCTATGTCTTCAAAAAAACTCCAGGAAGTTAGTTAAACATGATTTTCCCTTAACAAATCCATGTTGGCTTCCTTTAATTAACCTTAATTTGTCCACGTGGCTATTAGTTTTGTTCTGAATTATTGTTTCTCTACGTTTCCCCACCACCAAAGTTACATTGACTGACCTGTAGTTGATGGACTTATCTTTACACCCTTTTTTGAACAACGCTTGCAATTCTCCAGTCCTCTGGAACCACCCGAGTTAAGGGAGGCAGGAAAATTATGGCCAGTACCTCAGCAATTTCCATTCTCACTTCCCTCAGAATTCTTGGACGCATCTCATCCAGTCCTATTCCTTTATCAGTTTCAAGCATAGGCTGCCCATCTAATGCTTCCTCTTTGTCAATTTTAAATCCTTCTAGTGTATTAATTACCTCTTCTTTCACCATGGCATGGTTAGCATCTTCTTCCTTGGGCAAGGCAGATGTAAAGTATTCATTCAATACCTCCGCTATTCTTCCGCCTCCATGTGTAAATCCCTTTTTTGGTCCCTAATTGGTCCCATTCCTCCTTTTAGAACCACAGAGCCCTGGAAAAGTTACAATGCAGAAAGAGGCCATTCAGCCCATCGTGTCTGCCCTGGCCAAAAAAAAGAGAAAAAATAAACTAGCTGATCATTTTTAATCCCACTTTCCGGCACCTGGTCCATTACCTTGCAGGTTACAGCACTTCAGGTGCCGATCCAGGTTTCTTTTAAATGAGTTGAGCATGTCAGCCTCAACAATCAATTTAGGCAGTGACTTCCAGATGCCCCACTACCCTCTGAGTGAAAAAGATTTTTCCTCATGTCCCCATTAATCCTATCAATCACCTTAAATCTACACCCTCTGGTAACTGACCCCTCAGCAAAGGGGGACAGGTCTTTCCTGTCTACCCTATCTAGGCCCCTCATAATTTTGTACACCTCAGTTAGGTCACCCATCAGCCTCCTCTGTTCTAAGGCAAACAACCCTCACCTATCCAAACTTTCCTCATCACTGCAATTTTCAAGCCCTGGCAACATTCTTGTAACTCTCCTCCATATTCTCTCTTATAATGTGGTGACCAGAACTGTACATAAAATTCCAGCTGTGGCCTAACAAACGTTTTAAACAGTTCCATCATTACACCCATGCTTATGTATTCAATACCTGATCCAATCAAGGAAAGCATTCCATATGCTTTATCACCTTATCCACCTGTCCTGCCACCTTTAGGGACCTGTAGTCATACACTCCAAGGTCTCTCACTTCCTCAACCCCTCTCAATATACCCCTGTTTATTGAGTATTCCCTTGCTTTGTTTGCTTGCCCCAAATGCATTACCTCACACTTTTCCAAATTAAATTCCATTTGTCACTTTTCTGCCCACTTAAGCAAATCATTGATATCAATCTGGAGACAACAGCTATCCTCTTCACTATCAACTGCACGGCCAATTTTTGTGTCCTCTGCAAATTTGCCAGTCATGATTCCCACATTTAAGTCCAAATCATTAACATGTACAACAAACAGCAAGGGCCCCAACACTGAGCCCTGTGGAATGCCACTGGAAACTGCTTTCCATTCGCAAAAACATCCATCAACCATTACCCTTTGTTTCCTGTCACTGAGCCAATTTTGAATCCAACTTGCCACATTCCCCGGTATCCCATGGGATCTCACTTTCACGACCAGTCTGCCATGTGGGACCTTCTCAAATGCCTTACTAAAATCCATGTAGGCAACATTCACTGCACTACCCTCATCAATCCTCCTTGTTACTTACCCAAAAAATTCTACTAAGTTAGTAAGACACAATCTTCCCCTAACAAAAGCATGCTGGTGATCCCTGATCAATTTGTGCCTTTCTAAGTGACAGTTTATCCTGTCTCTCAGAATTGATTCCAATAATTTGCCCACCACCGAAGTCAGACTGACTGGCCTTTAATTTTCTGGCTATCCCTTGCACCTTTTTTAAATATTGGTACAACATTCACAGACCTCCAATCCTCTGGTACCTCGCCTGTATCTCGTGAGGATTGGAAAATGATCCTCAGAGCGTCTGCTATTTTCTCCCTGGCTTCCTTTTATCACCCGTTTACTATTTATATGCCATTAGAAGACTTTGGGATTCCCTTTTATGTTAGCTGCCAGTCTCTTTTCATATTCCCTCTTTGCTTCTCTTATTTGCTTTTTCATTTTCCCACTGAACCTCTATATTTAGCCTGGTTCTCCATTGTACTATCCACTTGACATCTGTTCTAAACTCACTTTGGCTTCTTCATCTTAATCTTTATCTCTTTTGTCACTCAAGGAACCCTGGATTTGTTTATCCTATCTTTCTCCTTTGTGGGGATATACCCTGACTGTGCCCGAACTCTCTCTCCTTTGAAATTAGCCCACCGTTCAGCTACTATTTTTCCTGCCAACCTTTGCTGCAGAAACACCTATCTATTCCCTTAACTATCAAATCACCTATCACCATTGCTCTTCCAGGCTGCTTGTATTTCCCCTGTACAGCTGAGCCAGCCATGGCGCCACAGACTTGGCTCTGGCTGCACTCCCCAGATGAAACATCACTTCCATCAGTATTCAGAGCTGAATATTGGTTGGAGAGTGGGTTGCACTTCGCAAACGCCTGCGCTATCTATCTGTTTCTACTTGACCATCTGGTGGCTACCCATTCCCTCTCTCCCTGCATACTCTTAAGCTGCGGTGTGACCACATCTATAAATGTGCTATCCGCAAACCTTGTGGATGCCAGCTGCCAGCTGCTGCTTAAGTTCCAAAACTCGAAGCAAACCACAATGGCTAGCATTTATATAGCGCCTTTAATGTGGTGAAACAGCCCAAGGTGCTTCACAGGACAGCTATCAGACAAGAACTGACATCAAGCCACATAAGGAGATATTAGGCCAGGTGAGTAAAAGGTTTGGGCAAAGAGGTAGTTTTTAAGGAGCATCTTAAAGAAAGAACATTAAGTGAGGTAGCGAGGTTTAGGAAGGGAATTCCAGAGCCTGGGGCCCAGGGAGCTGAAGGCACAGCCACCAAAGCGGGGCTGAATAAAATCGGGGATGAGCAAGGGGCCAGAATTGGAGCAGCACAGGGATCTCGGAGGGTTGTAGGATTGGAACAGAGATTTAAAATGATTAGCAAAAGAACCAGAGGAGATGAGGAGAAATTAATTTAAGCAAGGCATTGTTATGATCTAGAAGCGCTGCCTGAGTCAAGAATGGAGCTGGATATACACTTGAACAGCTGCAATGGGCTGAGTGGCCTCCTCCTTCTGTGCAGAGGATGGGAAGTTTTTCTGCATGCCTTCTGACAAAGCTGTGACGGCAGGAGCTCTAAGGAAATTCAGGGCAGAAGTGCTCACTTGTGTGATTTGTAAGCTCCATGTCCTTGATTTTTACGCTTTACAGGTTGGAAGGTAGCCAGAATTTTACGTCCCCCTCCCCCACCCGGCATGGGAGGGCAGGGATCATGGGAGTGGTAAAGTTGGGCACCATAATAGTGGCACCATACCCACTGCTTACCACCCATGCTGCGATTTTACCAGTGGAGGGGGAGGGAGGCATCGGATAGCGGGCTCACCTATGGGTCAACTGAAGCCCGTAAGTGGCCAGTAATGGTGGCCCAGCATTACGGTGGGGGGTGGGGGGGGTGGTGGGGAGAAACGATGCACGTTGTGGGGTCTCCTTTTCTGACATGCTAAACTCCATCGGAGGTCACCCGCTCCCCCAAGAGAATTAATTCTCCTCGCCGTTTTTGGACTGTGCAGTTCCAGCAGTGATCTCCACTCTGGATGGTGCTGCTAGGACAAGTGAGCCCTGTGATTGGCTGGCAGCTCTTGGAGGCCAGACCTCCTCTCTAATGGGAGCAAGACCTGCCTTGAGCCAATCAGCAGCTCAATAGGCATAAAATGGCTGTGCGGCGAGCCGGCCAAGCAGGGGTGGGCTTGCCACCGACTTTTATGTCCCAATCCCTTGCATAAAATTCAGCCCCACAGGCTACGTTATTGACTTTAGCCATAGTTATCAAAGTGATGGAGGCAGTGTTCAGATGCTAATCAAGGGAGCTTTGATTTATCAGAAAAGTCAACCTTTCCCACACTTCAAAAGTACTTCATTGCCTTTGAGTTGCTTCGGAAGGTCCCAAGGTTATGAAAGGCACTGTCTAAATTTAAATCCATTAATTTACTTTGTTTAGACAGTGTAGAGGTAGCTTTAGTCTGCTGTCGTACATTTGACCTACAAAGTGTTATCACTGTGAGGCAAGTGTTTGTTTCCTCAGCACTTAAGGTCTACCTACCAATTCATGTGGTTTTTCTTTTCTGTGTACAGAATAGTTGAAGCACATATTATGACTGTTAAAGAGAGAGAAATTTGTCTCAACAGAAAACAGAAGAAAGCCCATCTTATTTTCCTGAACAAATTAATGGCCCGAATAATTACACCGCAGCTTTAGGGCAGGAGCTACCTCCACTGCCTCTGATTTGTCAGACTGCTTGTCCGACATCCAGTACTGGATGAGCAGGAATTTTCTCCAATTAAATGTTGGGAAGACCGAAGCCACTGTCTTCGGTCTCCGCCACAAACTTTGTTCCCTAACCACTGATTACATCCCTCTCTTTGGCCACTGTCTGAGGCTGAACCAGACAGTTCACAATCTCAGCCTTGTTCTTGACCCCAAGTTGAGCTTCTGACACCATAATCTCTCCAATACCAAGATTGCCTACTTTCCACCTCTGTAACACTGCCCGTCTCTGCTCTGGCCTGCCTCAGCCCATCTGCTGACAAAGTCTTTGCTACTAGACTCCGCCACTCTAATGCTCTCCTAGCTGGCCTCCCATCTTCAAGCCTTCTTCAAACTTCAGCTCATCTAAAACTCGAGCTCCTCATCCTCATATTCAACTCCCTCCAGGGCTTTATTACATTAAAGGCAATAATATAAACACAAGCTATGGTTGAAGCTGTGCTTACCAACCTCGAACTATCTGCTGAAAATTCCCAGAAAGCAATGGTCTGTAAATTACTGAGGGAGACAAGACATAACGTATGTGATTCTCAGGGAAATAACTTTTAAGCCAGGGGAGATAGTAGCTGGATGCTACAGTCCTCTCACATGGTTAAGTAAGTGCAAGAACTTGGACCCATCAAAAAACCCCAGGTTATTAACAGTACAAGGTGAAGAGCTGCCCATTCAGACTCCACTGAATTAGATTTTGAATCTGTTGCTGCCTAAAGTACAAAGACATGTTTGTTTGACTTGGTACCTTTTCTAATGGGAAATAGCAGGTATTATGCCAAGATAAAAGCAAAATACTGCGGATGCTGGAAATCTGAAACAAAAACAGAAAACGCTGGAACAACTCAGCAGGCCTAACAGCATCTGTGGAGAGAGAAAAAAAAGTTAACGTTTCGAGTCCGTATGACTCTTCTTCAGAGCTAAAAAGAAGTAACGATGTGATGAAATTTATACTATTTAAGGGAGGTGGAATAGGTGAAGCTGGATAGAAGGCAAGTGATAGGTGAATGCAAAGGAAAGATCGCCAGAGGTGTCATGGACAAAAGGACAAAGGAGTGTTAGTGATAGTGGTACTGGCTAGACGAGGTGCTGATGGTGGCATTAAGGTCAGAAAGCAGAATGTGACAATTGCAGGACAAGGGTAAGCACTTTGGGGTCCAACTGGTAAGCAGGTATTATGCCCTTCAGTTATAAAATGAATATTCAAGTATAAAATTAAGCTAACCTACGTCTTTTTTTGAGAGGGTTGAACAAAATTAGTTTGATTTATTGACTTATCAAGAAGGGAGCCAAGGCCATGTGAGGCCCTTGGCACTCGCGCTTTCACTGCATAAAGAGTCAGGATTTATCAGTAATGCTCTTATTCTGATGCTGTTATAATTGCAGCTCGGTGGGATTTTCCAGTGGCCTACTTTCAGCAGGGTGGGGAACACCTCTTTTTTTGCTCTTCAGAGTGTGTGAAGTCAGTCTTTGGCCTTTGCGAAGCACAGAAAGTTTCACAGATTGCCCAGTGCTTATGTAACACGACACAAGTCAGCTGTTTTCCTAAAGCATTCCTGCTACTACTGCTCTAACCTCACAGTCTCTACTCACACCCCCCGCCCATCACAACGAGAGAGGGGTCCAATGGGTATAAAAATAAACTCAAAGCCACCTCAACCGTACAGAGCGTAATATATGCTCCAACTTTCACCTCACAGCCAAATGTGATAAAATCAGGTAACTAAATGTGCCAGGACTAATATCTAGGATCATTGAGGTACTGCTCGAAGGAAACATACATGGGCTGTCTCAAATTAATGCTTGCTGTTCAGTACAGACCATACTGTACCCTGGCACCACGGTGGTATGTCGTGCCAAAGGGCAGTAGATTGCAGGTTAGAGCTCGAGATTTCATCTCCTCCTTATTCCATTGCACATCCATGTACGGATTAGTAAAATCAACATGTCGGGGCTGTTAATAAACTAAATTAATAAATTTAGGTAAAGGGCCAAAGCTCAAAATGCAGACAAATCCCCTCAATGACCATATCAATAAAGACAAGATTGTCCAGAATTAGTCAGTATTCCATAGGGGCCGTTCCCTCCAGGACACTCTGGTCCACTCCTCCCATCACTCCAACACCTCATCCCCTTCCCATGTCACCTTCCCATGCAATCGCAGAAGGTGCAACACCTGCCTCTTTACCTCCTCCCTCCTCACCATCCAAGGGCCCAAGCACTCCTTTCAGGTGAAGCAGCGCTTCACTTGCACCTCCTTCAATTTAGTCTACTGTATTTGCTGCTCCCAATGTGGTCTCCTCTACATTGGGGAGACCAAGCGCAGACTGGGTGACCGCTTTGCAGAACACCTTCGCTCTTCGCAAGCATGACCCAGACCTCCCTATCGCTTGCCGTTTCAACACACCACCCTGCTCTCATGCCCACATATCTGTCCTTGGCCTGCTGCAATGTTCCAGTGAAGCCCAATGCAAACTGGAGGAATAGCACCTCATCTTCCAATTAGGCACTTTACAGCCTTCCAGACTTAACATTGAGTTCATCAACTTCAGATCATGAACCCTTATCCTCTATCTTCACCCCCTTTTTAAATAAAAAATCTTATTTACTTATTGTCATTTTTATTCATTGTTTGATCCTTTTTATATCCCCCCTTTTTTATCCCTTTTATCATCCCTTTTCCCCAACCACTGGCCCCTGCCCCCACCCTCTCCCCCATAAAAGGGCCATGTGCCACTTGTTTCTATGTCTTGCTTTCACAAAGCTATTAACATATTCTGCTTTCTCACCTTAATGCCACTTTCAGCACCTTCTTTACTCTTTAACACTACCATTAACTCCCTTTGTCTTGTGTCCATGACATCTGTCAATCTCTCCTTAGCTCCCACCTATCGCTGACCTTCTAACCTGCTTAACCTGCTCCAACGCCCCCCCCAAAACAGTATAAAATCCATTCCATTTCTGCTTCACTTTAGCTCTGAAGAACTCATACAGACTCGAAACGTTAACTCTTTTTCTCTCTCCACAGATGCTGTCAGACCTGCTGAGTTTTTCCAGAATTTTCTGATTTTATTTATGCTCAGAGTTAGTGATTGTCGATGCTGAGGTTTGGGTTTAAATAAAGGACAAACAAACTTGCATTTATACAGTGCCTTTCACAGCCTAATAGCATCTTACAGTGCAGTCACCACTGTAGTAAAGGAAACACTGCAGCCCTTTTGTGCATAGTAAGCTCCCACAAACATCAGTGACAATGATCAGATAAATTTTTTTAAAGTGGTGTTAGTTGAGGGATAAATATTGGCCCTGGTCACTAGGGGTACCTTCCCTGATCTTCCTCAGAAGTGTGTTGTGGGATCCTTTACACCACCTGAGCATCCCCAAATCCCTCTACTCTTGCAATGCATTGATTCATTCAGAGTATGCGGTTACTTTTTTTTAAAACCAAATTGCATCATCTCACCTTACTGACTTGCCTGGCACTATTTAGCCATTTTCCCAACTTTGCCAAAATCTCCTTGCAGTTCCCTTTGTTTTTTTACAGTACAGTGCTCACTGTACCTCTTATTTTGCTACCATCTGCTGATCTCCTCTAGGCTTGTATGCAAATTTTTGATGCATACAGCAAACAGAAGTGGCCCCCCCGAACTGAGCCCTGTGGGATAACTTTAACTACTTCGTAAAAGGGTGTTCTCCCTTCTAACCAATTTTCAAACCAATTTGCTATCTTTCCTCTAATTCTATATCCCATTCTGTAACCTCTAATTCTGGACCCCATTCTGTAACCCCTAATTTCAGACCCCATTCTGTAACCCCTAATTCCGCTCCCCA
This sequence comes from Carcharodon carcharias, assembly GCF_017639515.1. Lineage (NCBI taxonomy): Eukaryota > Metazoa > Chordata > Chondrichthyes > Lamniformes > Lamnidae > Carcharodon > Carcharodon carcharias. Next base: position 19,027,092 of record NC_054478.1, on the reverse strand, counting down.
TTCTGTAACCCCTAATTCCGCTCCCCATTCTGTAACCCCTAATTCCAGACCCCATTCTGTAACCCCCTAATTCCATACCCCATTCTGTAAACCCTAATTCCGCTCCCCATTCTGTAACCCTTAATTCCAGATCCCATTCTGTAATCGCCAATTCCATATCCCATTCTGTAACCCCTAATTTCAGATCCCATTTTGTAACCCCTAATTCCAGATCCCATTCTGTAATCTCCAATTCCATACCGCATTCTGTAACCACTAATTCCAGGCCCCGTTCTGTAACCCCCTAATTCCAGACCCCATTCTGTAACCCCTAATTCTGCTACGCATTCTGTAACCCCTAATTCCAGATCCCATTCTGTAACCCCTAATTCTAGGCCCCAATCTGTAACCCCTAATTCCATACTCCATTCTGTAACCCAATGAATTACCTTGCCAAAGCCTTCCCTCAAGACTATGTACAGCACATCCACTGCATTTCTCCCCATCAACCATGCCTGTTAGCTCCTCAAATCATTCTATAAGATTTGTCAGGCACAATTGTCCGTTTTTTGAAATCCATGCTGGCTACTTCTAACTATTTTCTCTTTATTTAGATATGTGGCAATTTCATCCATAATTAAAGACTCTAAAATTTTCCCTACCACGGATGTTAACCTAACTAGCCTGTAATTACCTGGATTAACTCTGTCTCCTTTTTTAATAATGGGTAGTACATTGGTCACCCTCCAATCCTCTAGCACACATTCACACTCAGTAGAGTCCTGAAATATAGTTTCCATAGCCGTGGTGATTTCTTCCTTCAGGATCCTAGGATGTATCCTTTTGGACCCTGACGCTTTGTTTAACCAACTAATTTAAATGTTTTCTTTCATCCAATATAGTTTCATTCATCTTGCTTGGAATCACTACAGGATTCCTCCTCCTCTCTGATAACCCTCTCTCTAATGAAGATTAGTGCTAAATACTTATTAAATACTTGCACCATTTTTTGATCTTCATTCATGAATCGACAATCTTAGAGAATGCACCTCACTTTTTACTGATAGACTTGTAAAATATTTTCCTGCTTTTTGATGTACTATGAAAATTACATCCTCAAAGCCTTCCTTTTCCGGCTCTTAACCTCTTTTCTTATATATCTCAGTCTCCTTCAAGATTTTTCACCAGTGTTTTTCCTCTCATCCAAGAGGCTCTCTTCAATTTTAATCGCTTCCTAACCTCTTCATTGATTCATAGAATTCTAAAATCTTAAGCAGGCTTCATATGTTTGTTAGAAAAGCATTCCGAATTCTGAATAGCTTTGTAAAGAGTTGTTAAAAGCTATCAACCAGCAAACATCCTCTTCAAGGCAGTTACGTGAGTGGAGATGATGCAGCAGCTCCATGTGAGATCAGCGGGTAAGTGGAGCAACCAAAAAGAGGTAAAAGACTGCGGTTGCTGGGAATGTGGAATAAAAATCGAATATGCTGGAAATACTCAGCAGGTCAGGCAGCATTCATGGAAAGAAAAACCAGATCGGAATCTATAACACAATGTGGCGCACAGGCATGCTGCTGAGGCTCTGAAAAATCATCTACTGTCTGAAAATCCTACAACTAATCAACTCCATGATCAGCAACCGACAATTCCGTGTGCACCTTGGAGATCAAATCAGCCTGTCCATGCATAACCAACAATGGGCTCCCACAGAAATCATATATCCATATAAGAGGTATATTCCAGTGACATCCCTCCCACAAAGTCACAGCTCTTTGTATCAACATCCTAGGGGGTTACCATTGACCAGAAACTGAGCTGGACTAGCCATATAAGTACTACGGCTACAAGAACCGGTCAGAGGCTAGGAATCCTGTGGCGAGTTATTCACCTCTGACTCCCCAAAGCCTGCCCACCATCTACAAGGCACTGATGTCCTTTAGGAAAGGAAATATGTTGTCCCTACCTGGTCTAGCCTACATGCGACTCTAGACCCATTGTAATGTGGTTGACTCTTAAATGCCCCTTGAAATGGCCTAGCAAGCCACTCAGTTGTATCAAACCACTACAAAGTCACAAAAAAGGAATGAAACTGGACGGACTGCCTGGCATCGGCCTAGGCATTGGAAATGACAACGGCAATCTCAGCCCTGTTGACCCTGCAAAGTCCTCCTTACTAACATTTGGGGGCGAGTGCCAAAATTGGGAGTGCTTTCTCAGAGTTAAGTCAAGCAATAGCCTGACACAGTCATCCTCATAGAATCATATCTTACAGATAATGTCCCAGACACTACCTTCACCATCCCTGGGTATGTCCAGAGGTGGTGGCACGGTGGTATACAGTTGGGAGGGAGTTGCCCTGAAGTCTCATGGCATCAGGTCAAACATGGGCAAGGAAACCTCCTACCATGTACCGCCCTCCCTCAGCTGATGAATCAGTGCTCCTCTATGTTGAACACCACATGGAGGAAGCACTGAGGATGGCAAGGGTGCAGAATGTGCTCTGGTGGGGGACTTCAATGTCCATCGCTAAGAGTGGCTCGGTAGCATCACTACTGATTGAGCTGGCTGAGTCTTGAAGGACATTGTTGCTAGACTGGGTCTGTGGCAAGTGGTGAGGGAGCAAACAAGAGGGAAAAACATACTTGACCTCATCCTCACCAACCTTCCTGCCACAGATGCATTTGACCATGACAGAATCGGTAGGAGTGACATCGCACGGTCGCTCATTGAGGATACCCTCCATCGTGTTGTGTGGCACTACCACCATGCTAAATGGGATAGATTTCGAACAGATCTAGCAACTCAAGGCTGGGCATCCATGAGGCACTGTGGGCCATCAGCAGCAGCAGAATTGTACTGGAACACAATCTGTAACCTCATGGCCCAGCATATCCCCCACTCTACCATTACCATCAAGCCATGGGATCAACCCTGGCTCAATGAAGAGTGCAGGAGGGCATGCCAGGATCAGCACCAGGCATACCTAAAAATGAGGTGTCAGTCTGATGAAATTATAACACAAGACCACTTGCGTGCCAAACAACATAAGCAGCATGTAATAGGCATAGCTAAGCGATCTCACAACCAACGGATCAGATCTAAACTCTGCAGTCCTGCCATATTCAGTCGTGAATGGTGGTGGACAATTAAACAACTCACTGGAGGAGGAAACTCCACAAATATCCCCATCCTCAATGATGGAGGAGCCCAGCACATCAGTGCAAAATATAAGGCTGAAGCATTCGCAACAATCTTCAGCCACAAGTGCCAAGTGGATGATCCATGTCAGCCTCCTCCGGAGGTCCCCAGCATCACAGATGCCAGTCTTCAGCCAATTTGATTCACTCCATGTGATATCAAGAAATGGCTGAAGGCACAAGATTGTGCAAAGACAATGGGCCCTGACAATATTCCGGCAATGGTACTGAAGACCTGTGCTGCAGAACTTGCCATGCCTCTAGCCAAGCTACAACGCTGGCATCTACCTGGCTATGTGGAAAATTGCCCAGGTATGATCTGTACACAAAAAGCAGGACAAATCCAATCCAGCCAATTACTGCCCCACCAGTCTACTCTCGATCATCAGTAAAGTAATGGAAGGGGTCATCAACAGCGCTATCAAGTGGCACTTGCTTAGCAATAACCTGCTCACTGATACACAGTCTGGGTTCCATCAAGGTCACTCAGTTCCTGGCCTTGGTTCAAACATGGACAAAAGAGCTGGACTCTCTCGAGGTGAGTTGAAAGCCATGGCCCTTGACATCAAGGCAACATTTGACCCAGTGTGGCATCAAGGAGCCCTAACCCTAAAACTGGAGTCAATGGGAATCAGGAGGAAAACTCTTCGCTGACTGGATTCATACCTAGTACAAAGGAAGATGGTTGTGGTTGTTGGAAGTCAGTCATCTCAGCTCCACTGAGGACATCCCTGCAGGAGTTCCTCAGGGTAGTGTCCTCAGCCCAACCATCTTCAGGTGCTTCATCAATGGCCTTCCTTCCATCATAAGGTCAGAAGTGGGGATGTACACTGATGATTGCACAATGTTCAGCACCATTCGCAACTCCTCAGATACTGAAGCAGTCCATGACCAAATGCAGAAAGGCCTGGACAATACGCAGGATTGGGCTGACAAGCGGCAAGTAACATTCACACCACACAAGTATCAGGCAAAGACCATCACCAACATGAGAGAATCCAACCATCACCCCTTGATGTTTAATGGCATTATTGTCACTGAATCCTCCACAATCAACATCCTGGGGGTTACCATTGACCAGAAACTGAACTGGACTAGTCATATAAATACTATGGCTACAAAAGCAGGTCAGAGGCTAGGAATCCTGCGATGAGTAACTCACCTCCTTACTCACCAAAGACTGTCCACTATCTACAAGACACAAGTCAGGAGTGTGATGGAATACTCCCGCTTACCTGGATGAGTGCAGCTCCCACAACAGTCAAGAGGCTTGACTGCCTGAAAGGCTGGTAGAGGCAGAAACCCTCATAACATTTAAGAAGTATTTGGATGTGCACTTGTGATGCCATGGCATACAAGGTTATGGGCCTAGTGCTGGAAAATGGGATTAGAATAGTTAGGTGCTTATTTGACTGACGCAGACTCGATGGGCCAAAGGGCCTTTTTCTGTGCTACAGACCTCAATGACTGTGACAAAACAACCTGCTTGATTGGCACCCCATCCACAAACATTCACTCCCTCCACCATCGATGCACAGTGACAGCAGTGTCTACCATCTATAAGCTGCATTTCAGGGACTCACCAAGGCTGCTTAGACAGCACCTTCCAAATCAACAACCGCTATCCTCTAAAGGGACAAGGGCAGCAGACGGATGGGAACATCACCACCTGCAAGTTCCCTTCCAAGCCACACACCATCCTGACTTGGAAATATATCACCGTTCCTTCACTGTCGCTGGGTCAAAAGCCTGGAACTCTCTCCCTAACAGCACTGTGGGTGTATTTACACTACATGGACTGCAGCAGTTCAAGGAGACAGCTCATCACCACCTTCTCCGGGGCAATTAGGGATGGGCAATAAATTCTGGCCTAGCCAGCGAAGCCCCCAGCCTGTAAGATGAATTTTGAAAAATATGCTGATGACTTGCTTTGGCTTTCCAGGATAAAGGACTTCAGGACATCGAGAAAACGTTCACTGAAAATCTGTTCTCTAGAAGCCTACTTCAAAATATGGAGCCTTCGACTGTTTCAGCCTTCTACCTGAGTAACTTGAAGGCCAGGGAAGAACTTCATGTCCAGTTCTGTGGCCAATCACTCACCCACGATCCAATGCCAAAACATCTTGGCATCACTTTTGACCATACATTGGCTTACCAGAAACACCTCCAGAACACCGGAGCTAAAGTCACGATGAGAGTGAATCTCATATGGAAACTGATGGGAGCAGACCCAACACATTATGCCCTGCTCCACATGGACTGCAGTGGTTAAGCAGGCGGCTCACCACCACCATCTCAAGGGCAGTCAGGGATGGGCAAAAATTCCTGGCCCAATCAGTGTTGCTCAAATCCCGTGAACGAATAAATAAAACAAAACTTGCCTTTGTCTACCAAAATGCAGAGTACCACTGCTCAACCTGGCTCAGGAGCCGCCATACAAATGCAGTAGATATTCACCTGCGGGAAGCCATGATGACTATTTCTGGGACATTGAGAACAAAGCCTGAGTGACTTCCTGTGCTATCACACATTGAATCTCCTGATGTCTACAGGGAAAACATCCCCCTCAAAGAACGCCACCGGCTGATAGTAAATGCAGCACTCCCATTGACAGATGACCTCAAAAATAAAACCATGCACTCATCTGAAAGCCCGTAGTCTCTACTGGAATACACTCCACGCCCTACAAATTGACAACACTTCCACCACTCGATAGCGGACTTCATGGGTGACTGCAGACACCACCAACTGAAACCTGGTAACTGACCCAAACAGCGGAGCCCCAGATTTCAACCTTCCAGGAAAAACCTGGATGACCTCAACCGCTTGGGGACAGGCCTGGGAAGACGTGGCCACTTGCCGCACAAGTAGAAATGAGGAACAACTCAAACTGTTATGGTGGCCATCCAAATCCATTGCCCTTACAATGAACTCCTGCCCTAAAAGATCCATTCTTGTTGGCATTACAACCACTCACACTGCGTCTGCTGAAGCCAATGAGTGGATTGCTAACCTCGACATCAAATTATAACTACTTGCACAGCCATACGAACAAAAAAATCAGAAACGTCTTCAACCTGAAACATTAAATCTGCTTCTCCTTCACTGATGCTACAAGCTGCAAGGATTTCCAGTGTTTTTGCTATTATTATGGAAGAGAAAGAGATAGTTGGCAGTCTTTGAACTGGACGTGCAGAGAAATGAAAGCATCATGGCAGCAATCTACTGCTCTAGCTGCTTGGAGGTAGGAAAGGCTTGAAATTAGGCAGGATGGTGGTGCGCCGGAACCCTGCCACTTTCCTACCTCCGTCAGAATTAAGTTCTGGGTGGGAGGGCCCATGGTCAACCTTTAATTGGCCAATTAATGACCAAGGGCCTTATCCCACTGCTGCTGGGAATAGCCGAGCGGCAGGCAGGCCTGGGACCATGTGGCGTGCACAGCAGCTAAAATATTACGGCCAGCTTGTCACCTCCTGGGGGTGGGGCGAGGACCTCTCAGTCAAAGGCACTCAGTACCTGATCAAGGGACTTGACGTCAGGAATGGGGGAACAAATGAGAGCCACCACTTGCTGCCGACCCCCTACAACCCACTTTCTGCGATGCCCATCCCTTAAACCACCCCCTGCTGCAATCCGGCCGCAGCCCCCCCCCCACTCCCCAAATTACTTACCTGTCAATAGTTAGAGGGTCCAAAAAGGGACGGCGCAGTGCTGGTCCTAACTCTGGGGAATGAAGCCGGACAGGTGGCTGAGGTGGTGGTGGGCCAGCATTTTAGTGATAGCGACCACAACATGGTACAGTTTAAGTTTGTTATGGACAAAGAAATAGACAAGTTGCAAAAAAATGATTTGGATTGGGGGAGAGTGGATTTCAGTAAAATAAGGCAGGATCTGGCCAAGGTAGACTGGGAACAGATACTTGTGGGGAAATCTACAGAGGAGCAGTGGGGGGTGTTCAAAAAGAAAATGGGGAGGGTACAGGCTCAACATGTTCCCTCTAGGGTAATAGGAAGGAGTAACAAGCCCAGAGAACCATGGATGGCCAGAGATATTCAGGATACGATGAGAAGCAAAAGAGAAGATTTTAGCAGATACAAGGGAAGCAAATCAGCTGAGGCATTAGTGGAGTACAGAAAGTGCAGAGCGGAGCTTAAGAAAGCAATTAGGAGAGCAAAGAGGGGATATGAGAAAACTCTGCCTGGTAACAGTAGGGAAAATCCCAAGATATTCTATAAGTATATCAATGGGAAGAGGATAACCAGGGAAAGAGTAGGGCCCATAAGGGACCAAAGGGGCAATCTATGGGTGGAGTCAAATGGCATCGCTAGAGTTGAATGAATACTTCACCTCCGTCTTCACCCAAGAGAATGAGGATGAAGGTATGGATCTCGGGGAGAGAGACTGCGAGGTTCTTGAGCAAATTGATATGGGGAGTGACAAAGTTTTGGAGGTGCTGGCAGGCTTAAAGGTTTTTCAAGTTTTCAAGTCTGGCAGGCTTAAAGGTGGACAAATCTTCAGGTCCAGATGATTTGTGTCCCAGACTGCTTAGGGAGGCAAGGGAGGAGATTGCAGGGGCTCTGACCCAAATTTTTAATTCCTCTCTGGCCAAGGGGGAGGTGCCAGAGGACTGGAGAACAGCTAATGTGGTTCCGCTATTTAAGAAAGGTTGTAGAGATAAGCCAGGGAATTACAGGCCAGTGAGTTTCACGTCAGTGGTAGGGAAACTATTAGAGAAAATTCTGAAGGAGAAAATCTATCTCCACTTGGAGAGGCAAGGTCTGATCAGGGATAGTCAGCATGGCTCTGTCAGAGGGAGGTCATGCCTAACAAATTTAATTGAATTTTTTGAGGAGGTGACCAGATGTGTAGATGAGGGTAGTGCAGTTAATGTAGTTTATATGGATTTCAGCAAAGCCTTTGACAAGGTCCCACATGGGAGACTTATAAAGAAGGCAAATGCACATGGGATACAGGGTAATTTGATAAGGTGGATTCAAAATTGGCTTAGTTGTAGGAGACAGAGGGTAATGACAGAAGGATGCTTTAGTGACTGGAAGCCAGTGTCCAGTGGTGTACCACAGGGATCTATGCTGGATTCCCTATTATTCGCATATATATAAATGACATATATGACTATGTGGGGGGTAGGATTAGTAAGTTTGCGGATGATACAAAGATTGGCCCGGTGGTTAATAGTGAGGTTTAGTGTCTTGGGCTACAGGAAGATATAGATGGGATGGTCAAATGGGCAGATAAATGGCAGATGGAATTTAACCCTGAAAAGTGTGAGGTGATACACTTTGGAAGGAGTAATTTGACAAGGAAGTATTCAATGAATGGCATGACATCAGGAAGTTCTGAGGAACAAAGGGACCTTGGCGTGTGTCCATAGATCTCTGAAGGCGGAGGGGCATGTTAGTGGGGTGGTGAAAAAGGCATATGGGACTTGCCTTTATCAATCAAGGCATAGATTACAAAAGTAGGGAGGTCATGTTGGAGTTGTATAGAGCCTTGGTGAGGCCACAGCTGGAGCACTGTGTGCAGTTCTGGTCGCCACATTATAGGAAGGATGTGATTGCACTGGAGGGGGTGCAGTGGAGATTCACCAGGATGTTGCCTGGGATGAAACATTTAAGTTTTAGACTTGGTTTGTTTTCTTTGCAGCAGAGAAGACTGAGGGACGACCTGATCGAGGTGTACAAGATTATGAGGGGCATCGACAAGGTGGACAGGGAGCAGCTGTTCCCCTTAGTTGAAGGGTCAGTTACGAGGGGAGGGGCAGTAGGTTTAGGGGGGATGTGAGGAAAAACTTTTTTACCCAGAGGGTGGTGACAGTCTGGAATGCGCTGCCTGGGAGGGTGGTGGAGGCGGGTTGCCTCACATCCTTTAAAAAGTACCTGGATGAGCACTTGGCATGTCATAACATTCAAGGCTATGGGCCAAGTGCTGGTAAATGGGATTAGGTAGGTAGGTCAGGTGTTTCTCACGTGTCGGTGCAGACTCGATGGGCCAATGGGCCTCTTCTGCACTGTGTGATTCTGTGATTCTGATTCTGTTATAATATAAAAGCAAAAAACTGTGAAAATGCTGAAAATCCAAAACAAAAATAAAAATAAAAATACCTGGAAAAACTCAGCAGGTCTGACAGCATCTGCGGAGAGGAGCACAGAGTTAACATTTCCAGTCCCTATGACTGGGTCATATGGACTCGAAACGTTAACTGTGTTCCTCTCTGCAGATGCTGTCAGACCTGCTCAGTTTTTCCAGGTATTTTTATTTTGATTCTGTTGCCTGGGTCAATTGATGATCTGGGACTCCGGAAGCTGTTCTTCCTGCAGCTGCCACTGCCTCCCCACTGACACTCCTGAACACAAGAGCTGCCAGCCTTTGATTGGTTGGCAGCTATCGAGGTGAGACTTTGGCCATTGCACTGTGAGAGCAATGGAGGCTGAGAGTACTAGGGTGCAATGGCTGCAGCTCTCGTCCCCTGTAGCCACTTGGCCCACCACCTCTTAAACTGGGATCCTACCTGTTATACCAATGAAAATATCAAGCTTAGGCTCAGCACCAACATTCCACCAGATTAGTCGACCCAGATTGACAGGTTATTGTACCAAAAGCTGGGCAGCTTCACCAACTCTTTCCCTAATTGTATTTCGACACCCTCCATCCCACCACCGTCTCACACAGACCACCATCTGCGAGGGGGCTGGAATGCTCTCGATCCACAACAGAATGTCCAGAGAACCCACCTGGCAACATCTAGCGCAGCAGCAAGCACAACCCTCAAGATGGGTAGAAGGGAATCATAGAAGTTTACAGCACAGGAGGCTATTCAGCCCACAATGCCTGTGCCAGTCGAAAAAGAGCTAGCCAGATTCATCGCACTTTCCAGCCCTTGGTCCGTAGTTCTGTATGCTACGGCATACCCATTGGCCGTGAAACACTTTGAGATCTCCTGAAGTGACAAAAGGTGCTATATAAATGCATGTCTTTCTTCAAGCAGCAGTAACTGCGCTTTATAATGTTATGAGAGGAGTAAGTTCTCAAATCATCCATTAAACCAAAAATTCTGACCTATTCCATGATCCACAGAATAATTTTTAACCAACTCTTCTGGTGATAATCTAGTTTATTTTATGCACCCCTGGGATTCCACTTCTTGTGTCACTTCAATGATGAACTTCTCATTACCGTGGCTATTTGCAGGCTGTTTGTGGCATGTCTAATTCTAAATAAGTAACTATCCACCAAAGCCATGTTTGTGGTCATTTAGCTTCCTCTCAAATCACTTCTTCCTTGGTCTAGTCGCTATCTTGCCTCTTTGTATTAATTCAGAGATTCTTCTGGGCTTCCTTTCTTGCATTCTGTCCCTTTTTCCTATTTGTGCTTTACGCTCATCATCAGCCCCATCTACCCTTGTATTCATTGTGTCACCCTTAAGGCATCAACTTCCTTCTGCGAGCACAGAGCACTGACAACCTCCTGACTCAAGAACGTTAGTAATGAGGAAAGCTGGAGGTGATTTTCTTGGTACATGGGGAGGCTGAGGGGAGGTTTTTTCCTTTATTCTTTCATGGGAAGTAGGCGTTGTTGTCAAGGCCAACATTTGTTGCCCTTCCCTAATTGCCCTTGAATTGAGTGACTTGCTAGTCATTTCAGAGGGCAGTTAAGAGTCAACCACATTGCTGTGGGTCTGGAGTCACATGTAGGTCAGACTGGGTAAGGATGGCAGATTTCCTTCCCTAAAGGACATTAGTGAATTAGATGGGTTTTTACAACAATCGATGATAGTTTCAAGGTCACCGTTACTGAGAATAGCTTTCAATTCCAGATTTCTGAATTGAATTTACATTCTACCAGCTGCATTTGGTGGGATTTGAACCCATGTCCCCAGTGCATTTGCCTGGGCCTCTGAATTACTAGTACCACTATACCACCGTCTCCCCAAGGTGTAATTCAGGTGTACAGAATTAAGAGGGTCCTAAATATGGTGGATAGGAAAGATCTATTTCCCTTAGCAGAGAGGTCAGCAACCAGGGCGCGTATATTTAAAGTAATTGGTAGGAGGATTAGAGGGGAGTTATGAATTTTTTTTCAGCCAACCACTGATGGGGGTTTGGGTAAGGATGTGGACAATAAGGATTTCTGTCTCTGCCATGTATTTGCATTTAAAAAGTACTTGTTGAAATGTAGTCACCCTTCTAATGTAGGAAATGCAGCAGCCAATTAGTGCAGTGCAAGGTCCAACAAACAACGATGTAATAATGACCAGATGATGTCTGCTCAGTAATTTTGGCTAGAGGATAAGTATTGGCCCAGGACACTGAGATAGAACTAGCAAATTTCCGGAGAGAAGGGAAAGAGTACTAGAACTAACAAATTATTAAAGGGTTGGGATTGATCAAAGGTATACCCATCAAGCAGAATTGGAAGGACAGTCACAACATCAGTTCTGAACTCAGCACCTAGAACGGCAGCACAATTACGGACTGTAGCTCTCGTCCCCTGTAGCCACTTGGCCCACCACCTCTTAAACTGGGATCCTACTTGCTATACCAATGAAAATATCAAGCTTGGCCTCAGCACCAACATTCCACCAGATCAGTTGACCCAGATTGACAGGTTATTGTACCAAAAGCTGGGCAGCTTCACCAACTCTTTCCCTAATTGTATTTTGACACCCTCCGTCCCACCACCGTCTCACACAGACCACCATCTGCGATGGGGCTGGAATGCTCTCGATCCACAACAGAATGTCCAGAGAACCCATCTGGCAACATCTAGCGCAGCAGCAAGCACAACCCTCAAGATGAAGGAAAACTTGCTTATCCCATTCTCATTAGCTCCTCCCCCAGGCCCGCCCACCCCATCGGTTCATTAAATACGTCAACGTTTTAAAGTAATGGGAAAAAGAACCAGGGGGGATGAGGAAGAGAAATTCTTATACATATTGAGCTATGACGATCTGAAATGCACTGCCTGCAAGAGTGGTGGAAGCCGAGTCAATAATAATTTTCAAAAGGAAAATTAATAAATAATTGAAGGGAGAAAACTGCAGGGCTATGGGGAAAGAGAAAGCAAGTGGGACTAAATGGATAGCTGTTTCAAAGGCATAGTCACAATGGGTCGAACGGGCTCCTTCTGTGCCTTAAGATTCCATAACAGCTCAGAACTTTTACTGTGATTTCCATGGCCTCTTGGCATTCTTACCGCGACCAATCCATGATTTTCCTCAAACGTTTGCCTGAGAAAAACTACTGACCCGGCGATACGCCTATCAGTAGTTAAGAGAAATATTCAGAGAATACGTTTTACTCCTTAGTGAAACAACAGAGCCTTTCTGTAATTTGTAATCTTGGGAGTGCTGGAATATACAGGACAGAGAGATTGCAAGGGAAAAGCACAGCCTTCAGGCCAAAGAGCAAGCTCTGTGTGACTGTAGAACTCGGATCACCGGGCAGCACTTTGGATCTTACTGTGTCTACACGTGAGAAACTTGTAGGCAGACGGAGGGCATAACAGTAAATACAACAACAACTTGCAGTTATATTGCACCTTTAATGTAGTTAAACATTCTCAAGGCAAATCACAAAAGTGTTATCAAACAAAATTTGACACCAAGCCAAATATGGAAAGGTTGGTCAAGGTGGAAGGTTTTAAGGACCTATACAACTGCAGCGGTTCAAAGAGACAGCTCACCACCACCTTATCAAGGGCAACAAGGGATGCACAATAACTGCCGGCCCAGCCAGCGAAGCCCACGTCCCATTAAAGAATAAAAGAAAAGGAGCATCTTAGGAGAGATGAGTAGTGAGGTGGAGAGATTTAGGGAGAGAATTCCAGCACTTAGGCCTCAGGCAGTTGGAGGCATGGCCGCCAATGGTGGAGCAATTAAACCTGAAGATGTTGAAAAGGCCCAAACTACAGGAGCACAATACTCCTGAAAGGTGCGTAGGCCTGGGAGAGGTTGCAGAGATAGGGAGGAGCCAGGTCATGGAGGGATTCGAAAATGAGAATGTAGATTGTGTGTGGCAGATTACGGGGAAGAAATAATGACCAAATGCTTGAGCCGAACGATGCCGTGCCAAATTTTGAGACAACAAAAAAAATAGTGTAAGAATTGATATGAGAACACAGAGGTGATGATATCCCTGGAGTCCCAAGAAATTAATTCAATGTGTGGGCAGCGCACCAGAACGGCACTGTGTTTGATGTCACTACTCTGTGCTCCAAATTCCTCTCATGGCTAATTTCCATGATGTGGGTTAAGGCCTCCTAAAGGCACAGGAAATTGCAGTGCAGAAAGACATCCCAAAGATATCCTAACTCGGACCAAGTCCCATTCATACATCACCCCACTGTTCTCCAGGTCTAGCAATATCTCAGCTTTAAAATTCCCATTCTTGTTCTCAAAACCCTCCATGATCTCTCCACATTGAATATAAAGCGTGTCACTGGGTCAATCTCTGAAGAGGAAACCCTGCTTCGTCAGTATAAACTCCAGGTCCCACAGCATCCATCCCTGTGCCTTCACACAAAATCAAAATACTGTGGATGCTGGAAATCTGAAATAAAAACAGGAAGTGCTGGAAATACCATGCAGCATCATGGAGCGAAACAGAGTTAACATTTCAAGCTGTGACCTTTCATCTGAATCGTCATTGACCTGAAATGTTAACTCCATTTCTCTCTCCATGGGTGCTGTCTTACCCACTGTGTATTTCTAGCGTTTTCTGTTTTTATCCCTGTGCTGCTGCTCAGTGGGTATAGCATTCTGAGGCAGAAGGTTGTGGGCTCATGTCACATTCCAGAGACATGAGCCCAAAAATCCAGACCGGCACTACAATACAGTGCCCAGCGAGTGCTGCACTGTCGAAATGCTGCCTTTTAGTCAAGGCTCAAGACTGAGGCCCCGTGTGCCTTTTCAGGTAGACATAAAAGATCCTATGGTACTATTTTGAGGAAGAGCAGGCAAGTTCTTTCAGTTGTCTTGGCTAATACTCATTCCTCACCACCCCCCCCCCAAAAAAAGGTCTTGTCATTATCTCATTGCTGTTTGCTGGATCTTGCCATGTATAAATTGGCTGCCGCATTTTCTACAACAGCAACTAGACTTCCTGGTTCATATGATCCTGTGCCACACCATCTCATGATTCCGTGCTTTTGTTTAAATCTTTCCTTGCCACCGTTCCCCCTCCAATTAGATAACAAGGAGAGATAGTGTCCAGTCGAGTGGGCAGCAGTTTTCCTCATAGTGCTGCCCGCCCCCTTACCGAAAAAAAAGGCATGGGAAAAAAACAGCAATTCCATAACAAATCCCATTTCTGCCTGATTAAAAGAAACTAAAAGCAGAGAGCCCATGAATTCTGAGTCATAAAAAAAATCAAATTATGAGAATTCTAGAACTTGTGTGGATTTCTTGGTTCGCTCTTTGCTGGGGGGGGGGGGGGGAGAAATCAGCTACAACCACATTTTTGGGGCTGAAATATTACCACAGACCACAAGATTAGCGACAAACAAAAAAACAGGAATCAACGTTCAACAAATTTAAACTGGGAGTAGGCAGGAAACAAAGGCAAAGCAGTTTTTAGATTCCCCTAAAGTTTCTGGGATTCATTGCTAAGGTTTACAGAGGTCATCAAACTGCTTCTCAAAAACAAGCAATCAGTGGTAAAATCAAGGATGACAGGGAAGGAACTCTAAACACATGTCTGAGAAAGTAAAAACAGGAATGGAAACACATAACTCAGCTGGGGGGGCGGGGGGCGGTGTCACAGAGAAGGAAGAATTAGCATTTATATAGCACCTATCGTGAGCTTAAGATGTCCCAAAGTGTTTTCCAGCCAATTTTGAAGTGTAGTTATTGTTGAAATGTTGGAAGCACATCAGCCATTTTGAAGACAGTAAGCTCCCACAAACTGCAATGTGACAATCTGTTTTAATAATGTTCACTGAGAAATAAATATCAGCCAGGACACTGGACAAAAATTGCCCAGCTCTTCTTCAAAGCAGGATTTTTATGTCCACCTGAGAGGACTGATGAGGACTCAGTTTAATGTCTCACCTGAAAGACAGCACCTCGGACAGTAAGATACTCCCTCAGCACTGCACTGGAGTGTCAGACACTGAGCTAAGGCTAACACATCACAATACAAAGATAGAAGATCGGGGAGGGAAGGATCGAAAGAAGGCAGGTATGTGTAGATAGGTGAGAGCTTGGAGCTTGGTTCCTGGCTGATTTTTTTATATCTTAAGACAGAAAAACAACATAGTTAAAAATTGCTCACTGATCAGATAAGACAGACTAATACGTACGACTGTGTAGTACGCTTGCTTCAGTTGGGCCTTCTTACCCATGCCGTAAATAACGGCAGGTGACGTTTCTGATTGTCCAATCTCCTGTGCTCCAGGGTGACTCAAAGTGCCAGATTCAAAAATAAACTTCAAGCAAAATTAAAAAAGACGTCCAAATGAAACCCCATCATTAACACAGCTTCACGCAGGGATTATTGCTTTGCTGCAAACAAAGTAGGATCACTCACAAGGGCTAAAATTACGACAGAAATAAGGCACAAAACTGGTCTGCGGTGGCCTTTTTATTTTGATCTTCACCACGCCCTTTGCAGCTTAATGGGCCGATGGCATCCATTTGAGCACCGATCAACAGCACTAAAGAAGGGCCCGTTCTGTTTCTCTCTGGTGCTGTATTACTGAAATGGCTGTGAATGTCAGTAATTAACAGTCACAAGTGACCACAAGGATTGCAGTCTCTCTGAGGAACGTCTAAGCACGGTGGCCATGGTCAGGCCTGCTGACTCTCACCAGCCTCCAGTAGTTATATATGTTGAATGCAAGAATGGATGTCTTGTCAACCAAATTGGTTGTGGGAATTTTGCTTGCCTCTTTCCATAGTGGAACTCCAACTTGGGTATAAATCTCTGAAGATTTTTGAAAAGGAAAAGGGTTGGCCCCACTGAAGTGGACTTGCATTTATATAGCGCCTTTTAACTTAGCACAAACATCCCATGGCACTTCACAGGAGCGCAAATGGACAAGAAATTGACACTGAGTCAAAAGTCTTATTAAAGATTCATCAAAGAGCCTCATTTGTAGTGACAAAAAGCTCAGTCATAGATTTCCTGTGTTTCCTCAGAAATATGCAACCAGTGGAGTCCTCTCCAGCTAATGTGGCTGACACAAGCTGAGGGCTGCTCAGCAGAAAAATATTTTGTGTGACTTTGGGTCTGAACTTCATAGATAATGTTTCTTGCAATACAAAAATACAAACTGGATATGTAGCTAGATGCAGTAAGTGGGTAGCTTGAGTTGGACCAAATGGTTGCTTCCATGCCATAAATTCAATGTAATTCTACCTATATCTAATGTACAAATTTAACAAAGAGTATATTTTTGTCACAGTGCCAATCTACCCTTAGACAACCACTTTCTCTGGGATTCTGCTCCACATAATGACCATTTGTTTCCAGCCCTGCAGAGCAGTTTCATATTTGCAAAGGGTAAGGTGTAGTCCCACCTAGATGAGGCTCACAATAAGCATTGATTAACAAGAAAGAAAGAGGTTGCACTTATACATAGCCTTTCATTACCTCAGGAAGTCCCAAAGGGCTTTACCGTCAATGATGCACTTGTGAACTGTTGTCACTGCTGTAATGAAGGAAATGCAGTGTCCAAGGTGCACACAGCAAACTCCCAAATCAATGAGTAAATAATGACAACAGGGAGAACACCCCTGCTCTTCTGCGATATAGTGCCATAGGATCTTTTATGTTCACTTCAGAGAGAAGATAGAGCATCGGGTTTAACATCTCACACCGAAAGCCAGATTCTCTGACAGTGCAGCATTCCCTCAGTACTGCACTAGGAGTGTCAGTCTAGATTCGTTGCTCAAGTCTCTGGAGTGAGATTGGAACCCACAACCTTCTGACTCAGAGGCAAGAGTGCTACCCTTTGAGCCTTGGTTACCATTTTGGGGCTAAAATGATCTTGCTTCTATAAACCAGCAGCTCTTTAATCCTTTCAGGGGCATCAGCAGGTGTCATTGAAAGTTCCTAATGCTTCTGCACTCTTGGTTATTCAGTGACACAAGCACTGGCTAGTGAACAGATTGCCTGGCCCCACTCTTGGCTTGGCAATGTTTGATGAGAACTTACATGAAGCTGAAATCAACGTCAACATGACAGGCCAACCCAAAACCACCATCCTCCCCGCAATTTACCAGGGTTTAACAATGGAATCCACAGCCTTCCACAAACACACCAAAGTTGGAGAAGGGAATAGGCTGAGTAAGTTCCAGCCTGCAACAGATCTCGGAAGAATTCTGAAGATGAAGCACACAACTATCATCAGTATCTGGGGAAATTATGGAGGGTAATCCAGGGGAATTCTATGCAGAAACACTTCTAATGTAAGTCCTTCCAAGCCCTCTCTGCAATTAGAGAAATATTGTTTTAAAATGCCTTTCCCTGATTGTTCCATCCCATTATCCTTAGCTGGTTTTAGTAACCTGGCTCCTATACTGTTCAAAGCACTTTGTGATTCAGACTTTATTTTCTTCCTTTGCCCTCCTCTTCTGTATGCACTGACTTGTGTTTGAATGTAATTCCATAGGACCACAGCGGAGCTTGAACCTATACTCGCAACTTTTTTATAGTGAATGTGGCCACTAGACTGGTCGAGAACTGGAACTTCGGCTGAATTTGCTATTTCTATTGCTGAGGCAACATCACCTCCATTGTGTGGCCTTAACTGAGCATAATCTGGGACAAGAGAAACATAGGACTTAGGAGCAGGAACAGGCCATTCACCCTTTGAGCCTGCTCCACTGTTCAACAAGATCATGGCTATCTGGTTGTGGTCTCAACTCCACTTTCCTTCCAGGCCCGCATAACCTTTGACTCCCTTGTCTATCAAAGATTGCCTCCACAAAAATTGACCCACTGAGAAAAAAAAATTCTCCTTGGGACAGGGGGAGATGGAGGGAGTCAAATCTGGCACCTTCCTGGTGTGTATGATGCAGCTACTGACTGTCTCAACCAGCTGAGCCAACGAGAGAAGTCAAGACTTTGGTTTTGGATATTCAGTAATTGATGGGACTGTCCCTACATATCTCCCAATCTAAATGTGTCAGTGACATTTAACTGGTCTGTGAAACAGTCCCAAGATGCTGCTTTTGCCTGCAGTTCTAGACCCATTAATCATTCAAGAAGAACAATCTGCGATCATCTGGGACGACTGAGTCAATGAAATAGTTAGAGGGAATTCTGGAGGAGGACAAGGTTGAAAGCCAGTCTGGATGATAGAGTTGGGATGAATATATTGGCTTGACTGGGCTGGCCCTTTTCAAGGGACTCTTTGATGTGCCTGTTCAATGTCTTCTCATTTATTTTATGCAACTAACATTTGGGTCATTTGGTAGTACAGAACTTTGGCATTGCTGAAAAAAGAAACACGTCAAAGCTTTTCATTTGCACTCATCAGGAGACTTCACAAGAATGCCAATATCAGGGGAAAACACCAATTTATACTGTATGTGAAGAGAATGCTGATTGATTGGCAAGTGGACTTTGATTGGAAGAGGTGTTGCCATGGAGAATGCACCAGTTTCCCCTTATATTGGTATTCTTGTGAATTGTCTTGATGAGTGCAAGACGAAAAGCTTCAACATGTCTCTTTTTTCAGCAATTTGTGTCATTTTCACTTTCGCCAGCAGCCAGGCTTAGCTGTGCATATTTCATTTTTGTTCGGAGCAGGAAATAAATGCATACAGGCAGTGCTCTAAAACATACAGCTCTGAAATCTTCACAGGCTGATGTGATCAGTCATTAAGCAACTCTGATGATTCGCAGAGACCTCCCAAAGCAGCCAGGTGTTTGAAAATCCAGGATGGAATGCGTAGATGTCACGACTCACGCAGCTCCTGTGATAAAATTCTTAAAATTTATCCTCCAACCAACTTCACTAAACCAAAAAGAGATGATCCGGTCATTTTCTCATCGCTGCTTATGAGATTGTGCTGTACACAAATTGGCTGCCATGTTCCCTACATTACAACCGTTACTTCAATCAAAAAAAGCACATCATTGGCAGTCAAGTGTTTTAGGGTGCTTGAACGTCCCAAAGGGTCTCATATGAATTCAAGTTCTTTCGTTTTAACCCCACTGTGTCAGCGGAGATGCTTATTGATGGCATTACCATCAGACAAACTATATTCAGGCATGTTGTCAACCTAGAATGAGGAGTCGCAGGTTTGGCTTTGGGCTTGGGCTGTACAGTGGTCATTCCCCTTTCAGCTTGGAGCTGTTTTCGTATGAGACTTAAAGATTGAAAGTGCATTGCTTTGGTCAGCATTTTTAACACCATGCATGCCTAGGAGTTAGCATAGGGTGAATCTGTCAGGTCCTTGACACTGTGCGATTGTATCACACGCTTTCACACAAAGAATGGAAATTCAAAGGATTACATTTTCCCCACAACTCATTCACTCATTTTTCCTCTTCCAATTGCATTTTCTCATGGAATGCATCATCTTTGTCCATTCTCCCCATAGATTCCAACAAAGCCACTCTGTACGTTGAGCTCAGGACTCAGTATAGTACTGAGGAAGTGCTGCACTCTCAAAAAAGCTGTCTTTCAGATTAGACTTTAATCTGAGGCCTCGCCTGCCCACTCAGGTAGCCATGAAAGATCCCACTGCACTATTTCGAAGAAGAGCAGAGAGGTTTGCCTTGGTGCCCTTATCCCTCAACCAACATCACTAAACATTGGTTCACCTGGTTATTAACACATTGCTGTTTGTGGGAGTTTGTTGCATGTAAATTGGCTGCTGCATTTCTTACATTATAACGGTGACTGACGCTTCAAAAAGTACTTCACTAGTTGTAATGCACTTAGTACAGGCAAGTATTTCTAACCCTTGATCTGAAATGTTAATTCTATTTCTCTCTCCATAGATGCCGCCTGATATGCTGAGTATTTCTAGCATTTCCTGTTTCCTATTTCAAGTCTTTCTGAATTAGGAAGAGGAACTGGGACCAAAGCTCCTTCTCTGTATGGCTTCTGTTGCTGCAGGGAAATGCATGGACCTAGGTTCTTGTAGCATGGCAAGGATTACTAAGTGTAGAATACAAATGTTATGTGCTACCACATCACCCACGTTCAGTGATTTCCTACAATACCACCAACAGCCACCACTGTGGACTGATGGGTGTGCTGTTGGCTTCAACTGATATCATATATGACACAGTATGAACATTTTCAAAAGCCATAGAAGCTAGTATTTGTCAAGTAAGCCACCTCTTGGCCAATTTATTTTTGGGAAGTTTGCCTGCTTGAAAACTTCCCAAAAGGATACTGCTTTAAGAATGCAGCAGTCAAGCATATGCCTGCCAGTCTAAGTGATGCACCAAATAAAAGTTGTGGCTATGGGTATCTGCATGGGCTCCAGTTATGCCTGTCTCTTTATGGGGTATGTGGAATATTCCTTGTTCCAGTCCTACTCAGTGCCCCTCCCACAACTCTTTCTCCGGTTCATCGATGACTGTTTCGGTGCTGCTTCATGTTCGCGTCTGGGCCTGGAAAAATTTATCAATTTTTCTTCCAATTTTCATCCCTCCATCACCTTCACGTGGTCCATCTCCGACACTTCCCTTCCCTTCCTTGACCTCTATGTTTCAATGTCTGGTGATAGACTGTCCACCAATAAAAAAAAGGAGTCATATGGACTTGAAAAGTTAACTCTTTCTTTCTCTCCACAGATGCTGTTAGGCCTGCTAAGTTTTTCCAGCATTTTCTGTTTCTATTTCAGATTTCTAGCATCCGCAGTATTTTGCTTTTATTTAAGTAATGCTGTTGCAGTAGTGAGTTAGGGACATAAAACAAGCCAAGATCAGAAAGGCTTGTACTTATAAGATACATTATTCTGTCTCTCAGCAAGGTCTCAAAGAACTTCACATAAAACAAATGACTTTGAAAGTGCAGTGAATGATGTTCTGTTGGCGAATGTGAGATTTTTCGATTATGTAAAATCCCACAAAGAGTTGAGGCAAAATTTCAATTATTCAGCTACTGGCCAAGGGCGAAATATTAGCCAGTTACCCAAGTGAATTTGCTTACTCTCCCTAACTGGTGCCATGGGATCTTTTAACCTCCAACTAAACTATCGAACCTGAAGTGAAGGTTTCGCATTAAAATCTTGTCCAAAAGGTGGTGCATCTGACACTGCAGTACTCCCCCAGCCGAGATTACGTGCTGAGCTAAAGTGGGGCTTAAACCTTCAACCAACCAACTCAAGAGGCAAGAGTGCCACCAACTAAACCGAGCTGAAAAGTACGAACACTAAGATCATTCAACCTCTGAAACCTGTCCATCCCATGCTCTTAACTCCCCCAACAGCCAACGATGCTCTGAAAGAGCAACAACAAAAATACCAGGAAAAACTTAGCAGGTCTAACAGCTTCTGCAGAGAGGGATACAGTTGACGTTTCGAGTTCGTATGACCCTTCATCAGATGCTCTGAAAGTGCTTGAACACTGTATTCCAGAGGATCATCAGCCTCTGCACGAAGATGCTCTTTCTGGTATCTGATAAAAATGTATTTTCTTAAGTTAATGATCTTTCCTCCCACTGCAGTGCAGTACTGAGGGATTGCTGCAGTGTCAGGGATGTAAGGTGAACATAAAAGATCCCAAGGCACAATTCCAAAGAAGAGCCCTGCCCGATTTATATATCACTCAATCACTGCCAATAGAAAACAGATTATCTGGTCATTATCACATTACTGTTTGTGGGACCTTGCTGTGACAATACAGCAGTAATTACACTTCAACAGTACAGGCTGTAAAGTGCTTTGGGATGTCCTGATTCATGAATGGTGTCATATAAATGCAAATCTTTCTTTTGTTCTCCAGCCTGTCTCATTTTAAAGTAATATGCAGAATGTACCTCATCAAAACCATTTAATTATTTGGTCTGTTTCACCAATTGGTTATTAGGCCAGACTGCTCACAGGGTTTTTCGGGAAAATGTGTAAACCTAGAAGGTGTTATAAAATCTTTGTTGCTCCTATGTAATTACGCCAGCCCCCGCACTAATCCTGCATAAACCATGTACCTCGCCACAAACTACTTGCTCTATATTTACCGTCCGTTGGCCCATCTTGTATTATAAGGCTGATAAAAATGCGGTCAGTGCCCTCCACCCATGTCTGTCTGTAATGTCCTGCTGGTTGCTGTGGCTTGTTCTCAGTTAATAGTATAAAATCAACGATCGTTCATCAGTCGAGTCTTTGCAAAGGAGGTGGCGCTGCAGTCAGCTGGGATTCTATGAAGAATTTGATGGCAAAAGTGAGGAGCAATGGGAGGGGGTCGGAGTGTCCCATCTTCAAAGACCATATCTAATGCACAGAGCAGTTTATACTGAAAGCTACCCTTGGTATAAGGCTCAAGTTATTTTTCACTAAGTTTCCATTTGCTTTTGAAATCTTGCTTCCAGTGTTTCTGATTGCAATCAGAAGGTCCTGTCATTGGAGCTCTGACCAATTGGTGGAGCAAACTCTCGAAGTTTCTTCTTTTTTAAGTTGTTCTTGGGATGTGGTCAATGCTGACAGAGCTGCACAGATTGCCCAGCCCCAGATACAATGAGAAGATGGTGGTGAGCCTTTCCCTAGAATCACTGCAGCCCTTGAGCTGGTGGTGCACTCACAGTGGTGTTAGGGAATTTCAGGAAGAATGAGGGTAAAGGCATGGCAGTGTGTCCCAATTTGGTTATTGGCCTGGTCAGGTGACTGCTACATACAAACATGTGAACTAGGAGCAGGAGTAGGCTACTCAGCCCTTCAAGCCTGCTCTATCATTCAATAAGATCATGGTCCATCTGACTGTAACCTCCTGTCTACCCCCATTAACCCTTCACCCCCTTGTTTATAAAGAATCTATCTATCTCTGCCTTGAAAACATTCAAAGGCTCTGCTTCCACTGCCTTTTGAGGAATGGGGGCTTCAGAGACTCACGACCCTCAGAGAAAAAAATTATTTTCATCTGTGTCTTAAATGCGTGAACCCTAGTTCTAGAGTGTCCCACAAGAGGAAACATCGTCTCCACATCCACCCTGTCATGACCCCTCAGGAAATGTTTCAATCAAGTTGCCTCTTACTCTCATAAACTCCCGCGGTTACAAGCCTAGTCTGTCCAATCTTTCCTCCTAAGATAACCTGCCCATTCCTGTTATTAGTTTAGTAAATCTTCTCTGTATCTCTGCTGCTAATGTATTCACATCTTTCCTGAAATAAGGAGACCAATACTGTACACAGTACTCCAGATGTGAATCTCACCAGTGCCCTGTACAACTGAAGCATAACCTCCCTACTTTTGTATTCAATTCCCCTCACAATAAATGATAATATTCTATAAGCTTTCCTAATTACTTGCTGTATCTGCATACTAGCTTTTTGCAATTCATATACCAGGGCACCCAGATCACTCTGAATCTCAGAGCTCTGCAATTTCTCGCCATTTAGATAATATGCTTATTTTTTATTCTTCCTGCCAAAATGGACAATTTCACATTTTCCCACATTATACCCCAATTGCTAGATCTTTGTCCACTCATTTAACCTATGTCCCTTTGAAGCCTCCTTATGTCCTCTTCACAACTTACTTTCCTACCTATCTTTGTATCATCGGAAAATTTAGAAACCATACCTTTGATCCCTTCCTCCAAGTCATTTGTATAAATAGTGAAAAGTTGAGGGCCCACACTGATCCCTGTGGCACACTACTTGTTACATCCTGCCAACCAGATAAAGACCCATTCATGGCTACCCTCTGCTTCCTGTTAGCCAGCCAATCTTCTATCCATGCCAATATGTTACCCCCTACATCATGAATTTTTATTTTCCACAATAACCTATGATGTGGCACCTTATCAAGTGCCTTCTGGGAAGCTAAATTTAGTGCATCCAATGGTTCCCCTTTATCCACAGCACATGTGACTCCTTCAAAGAACTCCAATAAATCAGTTAAACATGTTTTCCCTTTCACAAAACTATGTTGATTCTGCCTGATTGCCTTGAATTTTTCTGAGTACCCTGCTATAACATCTTTAAGAGTAGCTTCTAACGTTTTCCCTATGCGGTAGAAGGCTGAAAAAAGGGATAATGGGCATGAATTCAAATTGGAAGGAAGTGACTAGTGGGGTCCCAGAAGGATCTGGGGCCTCAACTATTCACTATATTTATATTTATTAATACTTAGATAATGCAATAGAGAGCCATATATATAGGTTTGCCAGTGACACAAAGATTGTTGGCATAGTAAGTAGTTTAGAGAAAGCCTAAAATTACAGAAAGACATTGATACATTAAGTGAGTGGGAAAAACTGTGGCAGATGGATTTCAACGCAGTTAAGTGTGAGGTCATCCATCTTGGACCAAAAGGGATAGAGCCAAGTTTTTCTTTTAAATTGTGAAAAGCTAAGAACAGTGAAGGTCCAAAGAGACTTACTGGTCCATGGACACAGATCACTAACATGCGGTAGCAAGGTGCAAAAAAATAATCAAAAGGGCTCATATCATGTTAGCTTTTATAACTAGAGGGCTAGAATATAACAGGGAGGAAGTTTTTCTACAGCTATAGCCTGGTTAGACCACATTTAGAGTACTGTGTACAGTTCTGGGCACCGCACCTTAGAAAGGATATATTGGGCTTGGAAGGAGTGATTCACCAGACCAGAGCTCCAAAGGTTAGACTTTGAGGAGAAATTACGTAAACTAGGCTTGCATTCCTCACAATGTAGAAGGTTAAAGGGTGATTCAATTAACGGTTTTAGGATTTTGAAAGGAATTGATAGCGTCAATAAATGCTGGGGGAGTCTAGTACAAGAGGCAATACATTTAAAATCAGAACAGGGAATGCAGAAGAGAAGTTAGGAAACACTTGTTCACAAAGAGGGTGGTAGAAGGATGGAACTCTCTCCCACAGAAAATCATTAGGCACTAATAACTGTAAATCTGAGATAGACAGATTTTTGTTAGACTAGGGCATTAAGGGGTTAAGTCATCAAAGTGGGTGGATGGAGTTAGGATAACTTAAGTCAGGATCCCATTGAATGGTAGAACAGGTGCAAGGGGCTGAATGGCCACCTCCTGTTCCGTTGCTTATCTGGACCTTGTGTGACTTGGAGGAGAGCTTGTAGGCAATTGTGTTCCCATGATATGACTACTATTGTCCTACTTTTTTTTCCATTTATTCTTTCATGGAATGTGGGTGTTGCTGGCAAGGCCAGCATTTGTTGCTCATCCCTAATTGCCCTTGAACTGACCGTGCTTTCAGGGGGCAGTTAAGAGTCAGCCACATTGCTGTGGGTCTGTAGTCACACGTAGACCAGGCCAGGCAAGGATGGCAGGTTTCCTTCCCTAAAGGACATTAGTGAACCAGATGGGTTTTTACAACAATCAATGATAGTTTCATGATCACCATCACTAAGACAAGCTTTCAATTTTAGCCCAAGGTGTCCTCAGGAAAGCATCATCAGCCGAACCATCTACAACTTCCTCATCGTTGATCGTCCTGTCATCACAGGATCAGGACTGGGATTGTTCCACTGACCCTTGCATAGCATTCAACTTCATTCACAACACCTTGATGATGAATCAGGACTTGACCAACATGCAAGCTTGGGCTGACAAGTGGCAGGTAACTTCCTTGCCACATATGTCCCAGGTATTGACCACATCCAGCAAGAAAGGGCCAACCACCATCTCCTGACTTGCAGTGGCATGACAGTATAACATCACGGAGTCCACCATCATAAACGCTCTTGGTTAGAAAACCTCTCTGAACATCACCATATGCTGGGTGACATTATTCTGTCTTTGTTTCCCTTCTGTCTTGTCCACCTTCCCAAAGTACTGGCTGAAACCAGGACAATGCATTTGGTGGGGATGGGGGAGGGGGAAAGGTGAGGGAGGAGGACTCCTGCTTGAGATACAAGCCCGTTTACATAATCTGGTGAAGGATGCACCTGCATGTCAAGATGTAGAAAGAAAATCAGACCAATTGGCAGCTGGATTGAGTTGGCAGGACTCCCACTGACGCAGTTGGGTCTGGGGTTCCCAAGCTGTGGGTCGCACCCCGAGATTTTAGGATCACGAGGGGAGGCTGTGATGGTGGTGGTGCAGCAGAGACTCTGTTGGAAAAGTCCTGGGACTGGTTCCGAGACCCCATGGTAGGTGTGCCTGATTTTTGTTTTCCCAGCTTGCAGTTGCTCTGTAAATGGAGGGGAGTAATCAGGCTTCGCACAGGCAGCCTCAGTGCCTGCCATGAGCACATCTGATCTTTTTTTCTGGCTCGCAGTTTGCTGTGAGTGGAGTGAAATGAACGAGCTTTGCACAGGCAGCCTCAGTGTCTGCCACAAGCCAGCCTGATCTTTTTCTGGCTCATGGTTCTCTAGGAGGGGGGTGAACCTTCAAGTGACCCCAAGCATGACAGGATCACAACAATCAATGGGAATCCTGATTGGGAGATCAGTATGCGGGGGAAGGAGGTCATGCTAAATTTGGGTAAGGTTTAAAGTTTAAAAACACAGATTTTTATATTTAAAGTTCAACGTGTGATTTTTAATAGTTCAATATTGAAGGTTACTATCCTGCTCTTTTGTTTTATTTTGGCGACTGGGGTCACGCTCAACAACTGAAGGTTCCCCACTCCCTGCTAAACAACTCTCAAAACCCATCCCCCAAGATTTTCACTCTGGGGTCACACAAAGTCTGAGGCATTAAAATGAGGCAACACCAGAAAAAAGTTTGGGAAACACTGAGTTAAGTGCTTGTGGGTTCAATCCCCTAGTCCAGGACTTGAGCACAAAATTTGGTCTGACACTTCAGTGCAGTACTGTAGGACAGTTGCAGTGCCTTTTGTTTCATACACAGAACTGAGGTCTCACCTGGCCTGATCAGGTGCAGGTAAAAAGATCCCACAAAATACTCCTAGTTTTCCTATGCAACATGCTTCCCTCAACCAACAACATGGAAACAGATTATCTGGCCATTTATCCCATTGCTGTCTTGTGATGCCTCAATTTGGCAGCCATGTTGCTTACATAGCAACTGTGATTCCATTTTGAGAGTAGTTCTTTAACTGTGAAAGGCTTTGGAATGACTTTGGGTTGTGATAAAGCGTTATGTAGATTCCTAAGGTGTCATTGTCGGCTGCCTCTCGATTGCAGGCTGACCTCTACTCAGGGTCGTGGGCTTCTGTCATGGGTCATCATGTGACTTAACAGGCCAATTTTAGGGCCGCAGATCTTTGGGCCCATGAGGCAGGATGTCCCATGAGTAAGTGGGATCCGAAATGCAGTATTTGCTTCGGTTTCTTTTCTTCTCTGCCGCTGCTCTGCTTCATCATTGAGATGTTGTGACTCAAAACGTTAGGCACCTTGATGGGCATGTGGTCGCCATTTTGAATGATTGGTAGCAAGTTCCTCCCAGTTATTAACCTCGCTTCTGCCATGCTTCAAGGGGAGCTTCAGAGTCTCTTAGAAGCATTTTCTTTGTCCTCCTCTAAACGCTGGCCATTTGAGGGTTGAGAGAACAGGACCTTGTGGGAGATAGTGCTTTTGGCCATCCAGACACAGTGGCCAGTTGATTTTTGCAGAAGGTTGCCTGGATGCTGGGCTTCAAGAAGGGCACCAGTGTTTGTTTGTCAGTCCTTCAATTGAAACTGGAGGGTGCGACAGGGGGCATTGCAGATAGAATTTTTCTGGCACTCATATGTGTTGCTGTTACACAGACCAGGTCTCACTGCAGTGCTAGAGGGTTATGATGATAACTGCTACGTACACTAAGAATTTTGTTGACTTGCAGAGGTCTTTGCTGTTAAATACCCACTGCCATAGATTGTAGAAAGCAGACACAGCTGATCCAGTGTTGGATCTCCTCAGCAATGGTGGCCTTTTGAGAAAAATGTCTGCCAAGGTATGGCAAGTGCTCAACATATTTTGTTTAATTCACTCACGGGATGTGGGCTTCGTTGGCTTGGCCAGCATTTATTGCCCATCCCTAGTTGCCCTTGAGGTGGTGCTGGTGAGCTGCCTTCTTGAATCACTGCAGTGCATGAGGAGTAGGTGCACCCACAATGCTGCTAGGGAGGGAGTTCCAGGATTTTGACCCAGTGACAGTGAAGGAACGGCGATATATTTCCAAGTCAGGATGTTGAGTGACTTGAAGGGGAACTTCCAGGTGGTGGTGTTCCCATCTATCTGCTGCCCTTGTCCTTCTTGATGGTAGTGGTTGTGGGTTTGGAAGGTGTTGTTGAAGAAGCCTTGGTGAATTCCTGCAGTGCATCTTGTAGAAGGTACACACTGCTGCTACTGTGCATCGGTGGTGGAGTGGGTGAATATTTGTGGATGTGGTGCCAATCAAGCAGGCTGCTTTGTCCTGGATGGTGTCAAGCTTCTTGAGTGTTATGGGAGCTGCATTCATCCAGGCAAGTGGGGAGTATTCCATCACACTCCTGATTGTGCCTTGTAGATGGTGGACAGGCTTTGGGGAGTCAGGAGGTGAGTTACTCAACACACTATTCCTAGCCTCTGACCTGCTCTTGTAGCCACAGTATTTATATGGCAATCCAGTTCAGTTTCTGGTCAATGGAACCCCCAGGATGTTGATAGTGGGGGATTCAGTGATGGCAGTGCCATTGAACATCGAGGGGAGATGGTTGGATTCTCTCTTGTTGGAGATGGTCATTGCCTGACACTTGTGTAGTGTGAATTTTACTTGCCACTTGTCGGCCCAAGCCTGGATATTATCCAGGTCTTGCTGCATTTGGACATGGGCTGATTCAGTATCTGAGGAGTCACGAATGGTGCTGAACATTGTGCAATCATCAGTGTACATTCCCACTTCTGACTTTATGATGGAAGGAAGGACATTGATGAAGCAACTGAAGATGGTTGGGATGAGGACACTACCCTGAGGAACTCCTGCGGTGATGTCCTGGAGCTGAGATGACTGACCTCCAACAACCATAACCATCTTCCTTTGTGCTAGTTATGACTCCAACCCAGTGGAGAGTTTTCCCCCTGATTCCCACTGACTTCAGTTTTGCTAGGGCTCCTTGTTGCCACACTCGGTCAAATGCGGCCTTGATGTTAAGGGAAGTCACTCTCACCTCACCTTGGGAGTTCAGCTTTTTTGTCCATGTTTGAACCAAGGCTGTAATGAGGCCAGGAGCTGAGTGGCCCTGGCGGAACCCAAACTGAGTGTCAGTGAGCAGGTATTGCTAAGCAAGTGATGCTTGATAGCACTGTTGATGACTTCTTCCATTACTTTACTGATGATCAAGTGTAGACTGATGGGGCAATAATAGGCTGGGTTGGATTTGTCCTGCTTTTTGTGTACAGGACATACCTGGGCAATTTTCCATATAGCCGGGTAAATGCCAGTGTTGTGGCTGTACCGGAACAGCTTGGCTAGGGGTGCGGCAAGATCTGGAGCACAAGTCTTCAGTGCTATTGCCGGACTATTGTCAGGGTCCACAGCCTTTGTACTCTCCAGTGCCTTCAGCCATTTTTTGATATCACGTGGAGAAACAAATTGGTTGAAAACTGGCATTTGTGATGCTCGGGACCTCCGGTGGAGGCAGAGATGGATCATCCACTTGGCACCTCTGGCTGAAGATTGTATCAAATGCTTCACCCTTACCTTTTGCACTGCTGTGCTGGGCTCCTCCATCATTGAGGATGCGGATACTTGTGGAGCCTCCTCCTCCACTGAGCTGTTTAATTGTCCGCTGCCAGTCACAATTGAATGTGATAGGACTACAGAGCTTAGATCTGATCTGTTGGCTGTGGGATCACTTAGCTCTGTCTATCACTTGCTGCACATGCTGTTTGGCACCTCATTTTTAGGAATGCCTGATGCTGCTCCTGGCATGCCCTCCTATACTCTTCATTGAACCAGAGTTGATCCCTTGGCTTGATGGTAACGGTAGAGTGGGGAATATGCCGGACCATGAGGTTACAGATTGTGGTCAAGTACAATTCTGCTGTTGCTGGTGGCCCACAGCGCCTCATGGATGCCCAGTCCTGAGTTGCTAAATCTGTTTGAAATCTATCCCATTTAGCACGGTGGTAGTGCCACACAACGAAATAGAGGGTGTCCTCATTGTGAAGGTGGGACTTCATCTCCACAATGACTGTGCGATGGTGACTCCTACCGATACTGTCATGGATAGATGCATCTGCAGCAGGCAGGTTGGTGAGGATGAGGTCAAGTATGTTTTTCCCTCTTGTTGGTTCCCTCACCACCTGCTGCAGACCCAGTCTAGCAGCTATGCCATTTAGGGCTCGGCCAGCCCGGTCAGTAGTGGTTCTACTGAGCCACTCTTGGTGATGGACATTGAAGTCCTCCACCCAGAGTACATTCTGTGCCCTTGCCACCCTCAGTGCTTCCTCCAAGTGGTGTTCAACATGGAGGAGCACTGATTCATCAGCTGGTGGAGGGCGATATGTGGTAATCAGCAGGGGGTTTCTTTGCCCCTGTTTGACCTGATGCCATGAGGTTTCATGGGGTCCGCAGTTGATGTTGAGGGCTCCCAGGGCAACTGCCCCCGACTGTACATCATTGTGCCGCCATCTCTGCTGAACCTGTCCTGCCGGTGGGACAGGACATACTCAGGAATGGTGATGGTAGTGTCTGGGACATTGTATAATTCCGTGAGGTTGACTATGTCAGTCTGTGAGACAGGTGTCTCAATTTTGGCACTAGCCCCCAGATGTGAGGAAGGAGGAATTTGCAGGGTTGACAGGGCTGAGATTGCCGTTGTCATTTCCGATGCCTAGCCCCATCCAGGTTCATTCCTTTTTTGTGACTTTGTAGCAGTTTGTTACAACTGAGTGGCTTGCTTGGACATTTCAGAGGACATTTAACAGTCAACCACATTGCTGGTCGCCTGGAGTCACATGTAGGCCAGGCCAGGTAAGGATGATAGATTTCCTTCCTTAGTGAACCAGATGGGTTTTTACAACAATCAACAATGGTTTCATGGTCATTAGATCCAGATTTTCATTGAGTTCAAATTCCACCATTTGCCGTGGGGGGGATTCAAACCCTGGTGCCCACAGCATTACCCTGGGTCTCTTTCCAGCGCCAATACCCCCACTACACCATCGCCTCTCCCATATTCCACAGTGTCCCCTTCAACATAGATGGGAGTTGGAATATTTGGCTGACCAGGCCTAGGTTGTTATTTGAGTTTTGTCTTGTCAACATCCAGCGACAGGCCGAGGTTCTTGAATGCAGAACTGAAGGGATTGAGAGTGGTTTGCAAATCTGGTGAAGAGTGGGCAACGACCCTGCAGCCAGCCACAAACCGTACTGCATTATGTCTCTCGTGGTCAGTTTAGTTTTTGCATGGAGGCGACTGAGGTTAAAGAGATTTTCATCTAGGCAGTATGTAATACTCACACCAGAGGGCAGCTGATCTTTGATGAGGTGGATAGCCACTGTCAGGTTGATTTAAATAACAAGTGGGCTATCACACAGCCTTGTTCGACACTGGGCTGGATTTTGAAGGCGTCTGTTCCAGATCTCCCACTCAAGACAGTTGCAGTCATAACATCATGAAGCAGTTGCAGGATTGTGATGGACTTTCTTGGACATCCAAATCTTAAGTACCTACTACAAACTCTAACTGAAAGAATGGAGAAACAATATTGTCTGTGACCTGGTCAAAGGTCATTTAGCCACCATATAGAATGGATAAATGCTAAGAGTGAGTCATGCAGTAGAAAAATGGGAGGTTTAATTTCCCAGACTGCTTCACGGTGATGGTGACTGTAGGGGACACTCTTTCCAGACTGCTTCCTGGTGATGGCGACTGCAGGAGACACTCTTCCCAGGCTGTTTCACGGCAATGGTGACTGCAGAGGACACTCTTCCCAGACTGCTTCCCGGTGACGGTGACTGCAGAGAACGCTCTTCCCAGACTGCTTCACGGCCACGGTAACTGCGGAGGGCACTCTTCTCAGGCTGCTTTACGGCCACGGTGACTGCAGAGGACGCTCTTCCCAGACTGCTTCACAGCCACGGTGACTGCAGAGGGCACTCTTCTCAGACTGCTTCACGGCGACGGTGACAGCAGAGAACACTTTTCCCAGACTGCTTCACAGCCACGGTGACTGCAGAGGACGCTTTTCCCGGACTGCTTCACGGTCATGGTGACTGCAGAGGACACTCTTCCCAGACTGCTTCACGATGACGGTGTCTGCAGAGGACACTTTTCCCAGACTGCTTCACGGCCACGGTGACTGCAGAGGGCACTCTTCCAACACTGCTTCATGGTGACAGTGACTGCAGAGGGCACTCTTCCCAGACTGCTTCATGGTGACAGTGACTGCAGAGGGCACTCTTCCCAGACTGCTTCATGGTGACAGTGACTGCAGAGGGCACTCTTCCCAGACTGCTTCATGGTGACAGTGACTGCAGAGGGCACTCTTCCCAGACTGCTTCACGTTGAGGGTGACTGCAGAGAACACTCTTCCCAGACTGCTTCACAGTGACAGTGACTGCAGAGAACACTCTTCCCAGACTGCTTCATGGCGACGGTGACTGCAAAGGACACTCTTCCCAGACTCTAAGTTGATTTCAGATTAAAAGTAACTACTGGGGCCCAGGAGTGGAGGCCTAACAGTTCAGCTTCAACTCAGCAGAGAGAGCGAGTTCCAGTTGATTTTAAAAAGTGTATTTTGAATCTCTATTCTAACTTACTTTCAGATTAAAAGTAAATAGGAGAATATTTTACAGATTGATAAACTAAAGACCAGTATGAAATTTAAAAACAAATTGAAAAACCAATTAAATAAAATAGAGATGCAGGGCCAGGTGATGTGTTGTAGCTGCATGATGTGGGAGCTGGTGGACCCCATTGTAGTTCCTAGTGACCACATCTGTAGCAAATGTTGGTTGCTCGGGGTGAGGCAGGTGGAGGGATCCAGGAAGTAGCACTACGGGAGCCTCAGCCTTTGCCCTTATCCAACAGGTTTGAGATTCTTGCTCCCTGTGTGGACGAGAGCGGGGACTGTATGGAGGATGAGCAAACTGACCATAGCACCGTGGTACAGGGAGCCATTCACGTGAGGGGAGCAAAGAGAAATGTAGTTGTAATCAGGGATAGTATAGTTAGGGGAATAGATACTATTCTCTGTAGCCAGGATCGAGAGTCCCAAAGGCTGTGTTGTCTACCTGGTGCCAGGGTTAAGGATATCTGTCACTTGCTCATCCTGCTTTCTACCCTTAATGTCATCATTAACACATTCCTCAGCTAATATCACCACCGTCAACACCCCTTTGTTCTTTTGTCTATGACATCTGTGGCAATCTCTTCTTTGCCTTCACCCATCACTGGCCATCTATCCAGCTCTACCTGTTCCACCCACCTTCAACCAGCTTAGATTCCACCTCATTTCTATATTTCTTAGTTCTGATGAAGAGTCATATGGACTTGAAACGTTAACTGTATTCCTCTCCGCAGATGCTGACAGACCTGCTGATTTTTTCCAGGTATTTTTGTTTTTGTTAAGGATACCTCATCTGGGCGGCAGAGCAACTTAAAGAGTGGGAGCAGAAAGACCCGGATATCGTGGTCCATGTAGGTACCAACAATTTGGTAGAATGAGGAAAGAGGTTCTGCTGAGGGAATACGAGCAGCTAGGGGCTAAATTGAAAAGCAGAACCAAAAAGATTACTACTGAGCCACGAGCTAATTGGTGCAGGGTCAATAAGATTAAAGAGGTAAATGCTTGGCTCAAAGATTGGTGTGGGAAAAATGGGTTTGAATTCATGGGACATTGGCACCAGTTCTGGGGAAAGAGGGAGCTTTTCCGTTCAGACAGGCTCCATTTGAATCAGAGTGTGTGAATGCCATTTTGCACCAAAGAATCATGCAAGAGTGGGGAAAATTGACAATAGGGCAAACTTAAAGGCTTTGTATCTGAATGCGCATAGCATTCGGAATAAAACTGAGTTATCAGCGCAAATAGAGATATATAGGTGTGATTTGTGGTGATTACTGAGATGTGCTTACAGGGAGAATAGGCTTGGAAGTTGAATATCCAAGGGTAGGCAGAAAGGAAAATGAGGTTGGTGTAGCTTTGTTAGTAAAGGAAGAGATCAGTGCTATAGTGGGGAATGATATAGGTACTGGAGAGCAAGACGTAGAGTCAGTCTGGGTAGAAATAAGAAATAGCAAGGGAAAGAAGTCCCTGGTGGAAGTAATCTGTTTGGGGAGGGCCCCAAACAGTAGTTTAGCAGTAGGGCACAGTATAAACCAGGAAATACTGGGAGCATGTAAGAAAGGCAGGCCAATAATCATGGGTGATTTTAATATGCATATAGACTGGATTAATCAAATTGGCAAGGGTAGCCTCGAGGGAGAGTTCATAGAGTGTATTAGAAATTGTTTCTTCAAGCAATATGTGATAGAACCAACCAGTGAGCAGGGTATTCTGGATTTGGCTTGTGTAATGAGATGGGATTAATTAATGATCTCATTGTAAAAGATTATCTAGGGAAGAGTGATCATAGCATGATGGAATTTCAAGTTCAATTTGAGAGCAAGAAACTTGAGTCCAACGCTAGTGTTCTGGAGTTAAATAAAGGTAACTACATAGGTATGAGCGCAGATTTGGCCCTAGTGGACTGGGCAGGAAGACTACAAGGTAGGACAATTGATGAACAGTGGCAGATATTTAAGGAGATAATTAATTCCTCACAAGTAAAATAAATTCCAATGAGGAAGAAAGATGGTAAGAGGGGGGAAAAAGCATCCATGGCTAAGCAAGGAAGTTAAAGATAACATATAAAGGCAAAAACTAAGGCATACCAAATTGCAAAGGTCAGTGGCAGGCTGGAAGATTGGGAAACTTTTAAAGGTCAACAAAGGGTTACTAAAACATTAATAAAAAGAGCAAAGGTAAATTATGAAAGTAAACTAGTGCAAAATGTAAAAACTGATAGCAAAAGCTTCTACAAATATATAAAAGGAAAGAGAGTAGCTAAAGTGAATGTTGATCCCTTGGAGGATGAGACTGGGGAGTTAATAGTGAGAGGAACGCAGAAATGGCAGAGACATTTAATCAATATTTTGCCTCAGTTTTCACGGTGGAGGACACAAGTACCACCCCAATAGTAACAGGTAGTGCAGAGGGTATAGAGAAGGAGGAACTTAGAACAATCACCATCACTAGAGAAAAAGTACTGAGCAAACTATTGGGACTAAAGGGTGACAAGTCCCCAGGACCTGATGGCCTACATCCCAGGGTCTTAAAGGAAGTGGCAGCTGAGATAGTGGATGCATTGGCTATAATATTCCAAAATTCTCTGGATCCTGGAAAGGTTCTAGTGGATTAGAAAAATGCTAATATAATGCCCTTATTCAACAAGGTGAGGGGGAGGTAGAACGTAGGAAACCATAGACCAGTTAGTTTAAAATCTGTGGTTGGGAAATTGTTGGAATCCATTATGAAGGAAGTAGTAATGGCGCATTTAGAAAGTCAAAATGCAATCCATCAGGGTCAGCATGGTTTTATGAAGAGTAAATCGTGTTTGACTAATTTGCTAGAGTTCTTTGAAGATGTGACAAGTAAAGTAGATAATGGGGATCTTGTAGATGTGGTATATCTGGACTTCCAGAGGGCCTTTGATAAGGTGCAACACAAAAGATTAATACACAAGATAAGATCACATGGAGTTAGGGGTAATATATTAGCTTGGATAGAGGACTGGCTAACCAACAGAAAGCAGAGTCAGGATAAATGGGCCTTTTTCTGGATGGCAGGCTGTAACTAGTGGGGTGCCACAGGGTTCGGTCCTTGGGCCCCAACTATTTATAATCTAAATTAATGACTTGGATTCAGGTATAGAAGGTACTATAGCTAAATTTGCAGATGATACCAAAATATGTGGGAAAGTAAGTTGCAATGAAGAAATAAGAAATTTACAAATGGATATGGACAGGTTAGGTGAATGGACCAAAATTTGGCAGATGGAGTTTAACGTGGATAAGTGGGAGGTTATCCATTTTGGTCGGAAGAATAAAAAGGCGACTTATTATTTAAATGGAGAGAAACTTCAGAATGCTTCAGTGCAGAGGGATCTGGGTGTCCTCGTGCATAAATCGCTGAAAGCTAGTATGCAGGTACAGCAGGTAATAAGGAAGGCAAATGAAATTTTGGCATTTATTGCTAAAGGAATAGAGTATAAAAATAGGGAAGTGTTGTTGCAACTGTACAAGGCATTGGTGAGACCGCACCTGGAGTACTGTGCACAGTTTTGGTCCCCTTACTTGAGGAAGGATGTAGTTGCATCAGAGGAGGTTCACTAGATTGATTCCAGAGATGCGGGGCTTGTCTTATGAGGAGAGATTGAACACTTTAGGTCTACACTTGCTAGAGTTTAGGAGGATGAGAGGAGATCTAATTGAGGTACATAAGATGCTAAAGGGGATAGACAAAGTAGGCATGGAGTGGATGTTTCCCCTTGTGGGGCATTCTAGAACGAGAGGCCATAGTTTTGGCTAAGAGGTGGCAGATTTAAATCAGTGATGAGGAGGAATTACTTTCCTCAAAAGGTCTTGAATCTGTGGAATTCACTACCTCAGAGTGCAGTGGATGCCAGGATGCTGAATAAATTTGAGGAGGAGATAAGCATATTTTTAATTAATAACAGGTTGAAAGGTTATGGGGAGAGGGTGGGAAATTGGAGTTGGGGCTGAAATGAGATCAGCCATGATCATATTGAATGGCAGGGCAGGCTTGAGGGGCTGAATTGCCTACTCCTGCTCCTAGTTCTTATGTTCTTTCTCTACACTGAAACAGTGCCTAATTTGTTAAACTGGTTTAATATGGTACAATTTAGGCCCCAATTGTCTTCTCAGGTGAACATAAAAGATCCCTTGGCATCATTGAAGAGCAGCAGGGACGTTCTCCCCTGTGTCCATGGCAAGATTTACCCTTCAGGCAACATAAAAAAAAGCTTAAAAGCAAAAAACTGCAGATGCTGGAAATCCAAAACAAAAACAAAAATACCTGGAAAAACTCAGCAGGTCTGGCAGCATCTGCAGAGAGGAATACAGTTAACGTTTCGAATCCGAATGACCCTTCAACAGAACTAAGTAAAAATAGAAAAGAGGTGAAATATAAGCTGGTTTAAGGGGGAGGGACAAGTAGAGCTGGATAGAGGGCCAGTGATAAGTGGATATAACCGAATGATGTCACCAACAAAAGGACAAAGAGGTGTTGAAGGTGGAGATATTATCTGAGGAATGTGCTAATTAAGGGTAGAAAGCAGGACAAGCAAGGTACAGATAGCCCTATGCTTGGTCTAAATAGCCAAGTGGTTATGGTACTGGGTTTGTAACCCCAAGATCAAGAGTTTGAATCTCACAATGGCAAACTATGAAACAATGTAACTTCATCTGAAACAGATGGAAATGTGTTTGTACTCGAAAGAGTTACAGATAGCCCTAGTGGGGGTGGGGTGGGGTGAAGGAATCGAAAAAGGCTAAAAGGTAGAGATAAAATGAAATGGGAATACATTTAAAAATAATGGAAATAGGTGGGAAAAGAAAAATCTATATAAATTATTGGAAAAAAAGGGCGGGGGAGAAATCAGAAAGGGGGTGGGGATGAAGGGGAGAATTCATGATCTAAAATTGTTGAACTCAATATTCAGTCCGGAAGGCTGTAAAGTGCCTAGTCGGAAGATGAGGTGCTGTTCCTCCAGTTTGCGTTGAGCTTTACTGGAACATTGCAACAAGCCAAGGATGGACATGTGGGCATGAGAGCAAGGTGGAGTGTTGAAATGGCAAGCGACAGGAAGGTCTGGGCCATGCTTGCGGACAGACCGAAGGTGTTCTGCAAAGCAGTCACCCAGTCTGCGTTTGGTCTCTCCTGATGTGACCTTTCAAGACTGAGATCAATAGATTTTAGTTGAGTAAGGGTATCAGGGACCTGGAACCAAGAAGGATAAATGGAGTTAAGGTACAGATCTACCATGATCAAACTGAATGTGCAGAGAAGGTTCAAGGGGCTGAATGGCCACTCCTATGCTCCTTCAGATATGAGCAATGATGATGGACAATATTCAACAACAGCAACTCACTACTATACAGTGAAGACTTGTTGAAACAAGTGATGTGGAACTATGATCCAGGCCTTTAAAATGTGCGGAGGGAAAGATATCTGAGGTGTAGCTGAGCAATTTAATTTGCGTCATGAGAGCAAAATTAAATGATAGAAGAACAAAATTAACAAGCATCAAGCAAAACTAGACATTAGAATTTCCATTCCTCCCGCCAAGACATGTACATTGGTCAATCAAAGAAGGCTTCAACCAAAAGTTTTGTCCATTAACAGTTCAAAAAATACTCATAATTATCTGGTTAAGAGCAGGATTGAAGGCTATGGGGGGATAAGTATAGTCAGAGATGATCAATTATTCTATGGAACATGATCATTCCTGTGGTGCTGGACCCTGGAGGCATGAATGATGGAATGCAAATGGTTAGGCATGTTGGGGTTTTTGTCCAATTTCCTTTGAGGATCAGGGAGCACAGAAATTAAAAAAAAATTTCTCTCAGATTTGGTGGGGGGCAGGGGGCAGGAGGCAGGGGGTCAGTGGGATGTGGTGGTGTTGGGCGAGAATTAAATCCAAGTCTGAGGATCCACAAGAAGGTAAACTGTGCTTGGTTTTTAGAAGAATTGGACTTGATGGGCTGAATGGGCTTTGCTTGTTCATTGCTGTTTTCATGTGACTAGGATCAATTGCCCACGGTATTATGCACTCTTCAAAAACTTTGCTGGTAATTTCGGCACAATCCAAAATATGAGAGATTTGTTAACAAGCCAGGGTGATTATTTTCCTATCAGGAGTTAACTAATTAGCCATAGTCCACAAAGGACCATTGGCATCTCTCTACATTAGGGAGAGACAATTGGCTATATAGGATCATAAGCAGGAGTAGGCCATTTGGCCCTTACAGCCTGTTCCACTATTCAACAAAATCATGGCCGATCTGGTTGTGGTCTCAGCTCCACTTTCCTGTTGGCCTCCCATAACCTTTGACTCCCTTGCCTGACAAAAATCTGTTTAATTCTGCTTTAAATAAATTTAAAGTCTCAGCCTCCACTACTTTCTGGGGAAGAGAATTTCACACCAATGAACCTTTGGGAGAAAAGGTTTCTCATCTCTGTAGAGGTATCTCACATATAGCTTGAGGGACACCACTCCGCAAGCACGGGGCAAGGTGAGGAGTCAGGCCTCCATGAACTACCACAGCCGGTCCAGGGATTGAATCCGGGCTGTTGGCATCATTCTAAATCACACTCTTAGCCAACTAACCAACTGGGCTAGTTACTCACCATTATAATGTTGCTTTTCTTTTTTCCAATTCTCTGATGCAATGTACCAAATTCTGTTCAGCCATCACCTACCAACCCTGACTCTGGTTCCGGCATTGCCTCCAATTTAAAATCCTTCTTTCTAAATCCCTTCAGGACCTTGCCCCATTCCTACCACAATCCAACCTCTTCCAGCCCTCCAAACCACTGAGATCTCTGCAATTTCTCATCTCTTGTGCATCCCCATTTCCCAATACTGACCTCTGTACCTTCAGTTTTTCCAGGCCCTAAGCTCTGGAATAGCCTCCCTACACCTCTCTACCTCCCTCTCCTCCTTTAAGACGCTGCTTAAAATCTAGCTCTTTGTCCAAGCTTTTGGTCATCTGTCTCAATGACTTCTTCTTTGGCTTGGTGTCAATTGTTGCATGTACCTGTGAAGCACTTCAAGACATTTTAACTACATTAAAGGTGCTATATAAATGTATGTTGTTATTAACCAAGGAACTGAATTGGTGGCCTTCTCTGGAGGATATGTGTGCCAAACTGTAACCGGGCATTAGTAAGAGATGAACAAGCTGCCTGGAGTGTGTACAGTAATATAGGCAGACGACATCCTCGCACATTCTCTCCCTTCCTCGGAGAATAAGCCCACCATAATTCTTCGCTCTTGGTTACCATCTCCCCCTGCACCTAACAAATTCACCACAGAGGGATGGTTGCAGGGGGTGTACAATTGAGATATTTGCAGCTTCTACCCCTACCTCTAAACCATCACCATATATTAAATGGGAAGAATACAGACAGAAAAAGAAGCATTCTCTAAATATTATTGCTCCATTTCTGCAGGTCTCTTAGCAAACTGCATGAGGTCATTATTTGACGTCTGTCCAGTAGTGTGGGTCTGTAACTTCCCATCTGTGGCAGTCGCGGTTCGGGTTATTGATTTTAATCTGGCCCTTGAGATTAATCTTACTCTATTAGCCTCTTGCCCGTTTCTCAGCATTCGAGCTCAGCACTCCAGCTAACACACAGTCACTGACGGAACATCAAAGCAAGATGCCTCAGCCTCGTTAATGATTTATTTTACTTACACACACACACACACACACACATATACATAAACAGAATTTTTTTTACTGGGACATTACACGGGTGAATATGGGGACAGGTCATGCATGAAGGAATGAGTGCTGGTTGCAAATTACATTGAAAAACTTTTGTGCCCTGGTTTAAACATTCAGGAAGGCTAAGGCCTTGGAAGGGGATGTTCCAGTTTGAGGATGCGCTGTAGATCTATTAGGAGATGGGATCTTGATCAGGTTGAAATTCTTTTTGCTCCCATTTCAGTGGTGTGCTATATGGTATAGTAGAGAGTGGAATCATGTGGTAAGGGTTGCAAGCTCTTAACATTACATATGGACATTAACACGCAAATTCACTCTGATGTTTCTAAGTGTCTGTTTCTCATTCTGTGTATCATGTCATTACGTTCATTGGCCGTGAAGTGCTTTGGGGTGTCTCGAGGTCATGGATGGCGGATGATTTTATGTTTAAAGGAGTCAGAAGTCAGGGGCAAAAACATTTTGCACATGCCTTCCAGGAAGAGTAGCTGTGAAAAGTTTCTAAACCTGTCAGGCGGGCTTACTGCAAATGTTTGCAATCTTGGTGTTGTAGCTGAGCTTCCAATTACATATCCTGGCATCACTAGAGAAGCTGTTTTCACCTCAGTTACATTACCCGACTCTAACGCACTCTTTTCTGGCCTCCCGTCAACTATCCTTCATAAACTTAAGCTCATTCAAAACTCTGCTGCCAGTATCCTAACTCACATGAAGCCCCGCTTGCCCATCGCTGACCTACATTGACACACAGTTGAACAACGCTTACGTTTTAAAATTCTCAACATTGATTTCAAATCCCACCATAGCCTGGCTCTGCCCTAACTCAGTAACCTCCTTCAGCCCCAGAACCCTCCGCGATCCCTGCACATCTCCAATTTTGGTTTATTACATGCTCCTGATTTTCAACACCATTGCTGGCTGTATCTTCAGCTTCTTCAGCCCTAAGCTCTGGAATTCCCTCCTTAAATCTCTCTGCCTCTCATTCCTCCTTTAAGATGCTCCTTAAATTCTAGCTCTTAGACCAAGCTTTTGGTCACTTGTCCTACTATTTCCTTGTGTGGCTCAGTGTCAGCTTTTGTTTGATAACACTCTTGTGAAGTGCCTTGGGACATTTTATTCAAATTGTTATTGATAGCAAAGCAAGCTGTTGGGCCAAATGAATGAGTCCTGTTACCTTTGTGAGTGGTGTGAGAACACTTCATATTGTAACTCCATAATGGACTATTAAAAACGAGCTCCTTCAGGCCACGACTGGATATGTAAGCACTTTTAAAGGTGGGAAATGTGAGGTGTAGTGTAATTGTCTTCATTGTGGGGAGCACCTAGTGGGTCCATAAGTAGGCTAGAATTAAGGCCCGTGCTCACCACTTCACAATCTTTTCTTCTCCTGAAACCACAGAGTCAAAAAAAAAGAAATCTTGGAGTATAAAAATTAGGAGGCCATTCAGCCCCTTGAGCTTGTTCTGCCATTTAATTAGATCATGGTTGATCTGTCCCTTAACTCTACCTACCTGCCTTGATTCCATAGCTATCAATAACCTTACCTAACAAAAATCTGTCAATCACGACTTGACATTTTCAATTGATCCCCAGCTCCCCAACCTTAACAGGGTTTTTTTTAGGTAGTGGTGGTAGTCTTGGAGCATAAGAATTAGAAGGAGGCCATTCAGCCCCTTGAGTTTGTTCTGCCATTTAATTAGATCATGGTTGATCTGTCCCTTAACTCTACCTACCTGCCTTGATTCCATAGCTATCAATAACCTTACCTAACAAAAATCTGTCAATCACGACTTGACATTTTCAAGTGATCCCCAGCTCCCCAGCCTCAACAGGTTTTTTTTTGGTGGTGGTGAGGGGTAGAAGGTTCCAGGTTTACACTATCCTTTCTGTGAAGAAGGACATCCCGAATGACCTAGCTCTACTTTTAACGTTATGCCCTTATTCTGAACTCCCCTCCCTCTCAATCAGAGGAAATAGTTTCTCTCTATCCATCCTATCAAAGCCTTTAACCATTCTTTCTAGTTTATGATGCATAAACCCCTCTGTTAGATTCTTAAACACCTCAAACAGATTCCTCAACACCTAGATTAGGCCACGTAACAACCTTATGTGAACGTCTGCACAAAATCCTCTCCTTGTCATGCTGCAAAATCTGCCTCTGATCATCTGAAAGAAATTTCTTGAAAATGATGCTTCACCTTGACGACCCCGCGCTTTAACTATTCAGATGGGTGACTGCAGCTGTTCCCAGTGTGCACGAGTACGGTTTTCATATAACACAACTTTTTGGAAAATTATTTTGTTATCTGAGGAGAGGTAGGTTTTTTTTTGGAAAGTGAAAGGGAGAGGGAGTGGTGGAAGGGCTTTCTGAAATAATAAATACAGTTTTTTTTTTAAAAAAGGAAACCTAGGTCTAAATCGGGCTCTCACTGCCAGCAATGTGAATACCTGGCCAAATGACGTCACTTGGCCATTAATCAGAGGCTGGGGCTGCTCCGAGTAGGGGCTCCGTGCACACAAACCTGCCCTGTTTTTTTTTTCTTCTCTTTGCGCAATGCTAAACTGTGCCACAGTTTACCCGCTGTAAAAACTGAAATAGAGGATTAAGTTGACACAGTGGGTGTGCATCGGTCTGACAGCCACTGGCACCAGTGAGTCACCAAACACACACCCACTCCCCTCAGATAAACGCTCCCATTTAGACCAAAAAGAAACAGACTCTGCAAATAGCTGCTCGTTAAGTTATAATTAAATATAACGCAAATATTGACTTTAGGAGGGGTCGAACACAATCTGATATTTACCAATGCATATATATATATATATATATATATATAAAAAAAGAGAGGCCGCAGCTCACAATAAACTTACAAACAGCAGAGGCAGACAAATTAAAAGCATTTTGTTCCATGCACATTTGAGTGGACACCACCCCTTACCCCACCTCAACCCCAAACCCCGGATAGCACACAATAAGGGAATTATACATGAAGTTCAGTCAAAGGATGCACCAGGACCTTGAGCAGTCCGTACTTTTTCACATCACAAAACCCTTTTGTTCTGGGACGGGTGTCAAATTCATCAAAAGAAAGACAGAAAGAATACGAAAGTAAGGTTTGAACTTTCCCTCATTTCTGACTGCAGCAATAAACAAAATAAGTCAATTAAAAAAAATGCTTTTTTAAAAAAAATACTGAAATCAGGTTTTTAAACAGAGTCAGGAATAACGGGAGAAAAGAAATCAGTACAGTTATTTCTTGAAGTTGTCTTAAAAGGGCATCATCTTAATCACTGCAGGGAGAAGAGAGATGGATCATGTTCTGTTGTCTTGACAACACATGTTAATAACACCACGCCACATGTGTGACAAAATTAAGTATTTTGATGACGATGAAGTGTTCAACAAACATTAGTAACAGATTATCCAATCGCTCTTGTGCCCTTTTAAAACGAGATACTGCACAGTAGGAAGGAAGGCAGGAAGGAATGTGGAGCACCTTTCACCCATCTCAGGATGTTCCAAAGCGCTTTAAAGCCAAAGAAGCAGTTTTTTGAAGCGTAGTCACTGTCGTAATGTAGGAATTGCGACTGCCAATTGATGTACAGCAAGATCCCGCAAACAGCAATGAGATGACCGCCAGATAAACTGTTTTTAGTGATGCTGGTTGAGGGATAAATGTTGGCTCAAGACACTGGGAAGAACTGCCCCCACTATTCTTTCAATTCATGCTGTGGAACCTTTTACGTCCACCTGTGGGCCACACGGGTTTAACAGCCTATTTGGAAGTTAGTACCTCCAACAGGCCAACGCTCTACAGTACGAATGCTTGAGTTTCAGCCT
Source organism: Carcharodon carcharias (assembly GCF_017639515.1). Lineage (NCBI taxonomy): Eukaryota > Metazoa > Chordata > Chondrichthyes > Lamniformes > Lamnidae > Carcharodon > Carcharodon carcharias. The sequence continues at coordinate 18,982,540 of NC_054478.1, read as the reverse complement.
AGACTTTGTGCTCAAAGTCTCTGAAGTGGGACCTGAGCCCATGACCTTTTTAACTCAGAGGTGAGGGTGTGGCCAACTGAGCCATGGCTTTCTCTAATATTTATAGTGAAGTCATGATGTTAAACTAAAGGTGTCCTTGGCATGAGGGGTCTCTGAACAATAGTCAGACTTGTGAACAGCAGCTGATATCCATTGCCCAGTTTGAGGACAAGCATAGCATCACTAGTGGCAGCCCAAGATAAGGTAACATAGCACAACCCAAAGAAGTACGTGGATCTCCTATTGGTCCATAGACTCATTTTCAAAATCATTTACCAACTAGCAATTACTCTGTGGGGTGGAGGTGAAATAAGGAAACTTTTACTCTCTAGTTTTGAGGTTCATCAATTTCATGCATATTCTTTCCAGTTTTAAAACCAATTTAAATAACACACAGAGCCCCACAGCATCCACAGCTTTCAACTTTTCAAGATGGATTACGTCTACTTTTCAATATTCTTAAAGGTTTACTAGAACAAATCCAATTCTGTCCACATTTCCTCCTAGTTCAGCTCCTGAGGTTTAAAATCATCTTATTGTGACTTAAAATGGGTATGTGGGACATCTGCCTGGACTTCCAGTTGCAGATGTAGACCTTGGTCTCATGCATGATCTAATTAATGTGTATTGTCAAGACAGTAGAATGCGACTCATGCTAAAGCTCCCTTCATGAATGACTGGGGTCCTCTGACACTAGAAGCTCTAAAAGGAATGCTAGAGAGTCCAAGTGATCATCCAAATTCTGTATTTGTTGACTTATTATCATTTTGCTACTTCCTGTGGCTAAGGAAATCCTCCCAGAGACACAATGTGGCTTTAGACCTTCCAGGGGAACCTTTGGCAAGGTCTTTGTTGCCAGGAAAATTCAAGAAAAATGTCGAGAACAACACCAGGAACTCTTCATTGCATTCATCAACCCGACCAAAGCAATTGACTCAGTAAATTGCGAGGCTCTGTGGAATATGCCCAAAGATTTGTATCTTCATCACAATTTTGCAACTGCTTCATGACGATATGACTAAAACTGTCTTAACTGGGAGACCTGAAACAGACCCTTCCAATATCCAGACTGGTGTCAAGCAAGGCTGTGTGGTAGCTCCCATACAATTTACAGTCCATCTGACAGTGGCTATTTGCCTCATCACAGATCAACCGCCCTCTGGTGTCAATATTTTTTTATTCATCCACAGGATGTGGACTTCGCTGGCTGGGCCAGCATTTATTGCCCATCCCTAGTTGCCCTTGAGAAGGTAATGGTGAGCTACCTTCTTCAACCGCTGCAGTCCATGTGATGTAGGTACACGTTGTTAGGGAGGGATTTCCAGGATCTTGACCCAGTGACAGTGAAGGAACGGTGATATATTTCCAAGTCGGGATGGTGAATGACTTGGAGGGGAACTTCCAGGTGGTTCCCATCTTTCTGCTGCCCTTGCCCTTCTAGATGGTCATGGTTGTGCGTTTAGAAGGTGCTGTTGAGGGAGCCTTGGTGAATTCCTGCAGTGAATATTATCTAGGTAGAAAACTCTTTAACCTCAGTCACCTCCGTGCCATAACTAAACTGACCACCATAGACATACATGATCTACAGTTTGTGGACGACTGCAGTGTCATTGCCCACTCTGCACCAGATTTGCAAGCTGCTCTCTTGATCTCTTCAATTCTGTATACAAGAACCTCAGCCTGCCTTTGAATGTTGTCAAAACAAAACTCATATCAACCCACAACTGGTCAGCCAAATATTCCATCTCCCATATATGTTGAAGGAAAGGCTCTGGAATATGTTGAGCACTTCACATCCCTTGGCAGCCGCCTCTCTCAAAAGGCCACCATTGATGAGAAGATCCAAAACCTCAACTGCACCAACTCAGCCTTCTACAAACTATGGCAGCAAGTAGTTGACAACAAAGACGTCCACAAGTCAACAAAAGTGACACATAAGAGTGGTAAAGGAATTCCATCAGCAATGCCTCTGCCGCATCCTCTGGATTACGAGAGGGGGCTCACTGAACAAACACTAGTCTCCTTCTTGAAGGCAGCTTCACAGGCTCTTGCAAAATCAACTACAATGGACTGTGTCCAGATGGCCGAAAAGTGTCTCCCCCGCCAGGTCCTGTTTTCTCAACTCTCAAGTGGCCAAAGTTCTGGGGTGGGGGGGAAGGGTGGCGAGGAGCAAAGAAAATGCTTCAAAGATACTCTGATGCTCTCCTTGAAGAGCGTTGCATTGACATTAATGACTGGGAAGAGCTTGCTACCAATCAATCAAAATGGCGACAACTTGTCCATAAAACTGTATCACAGTTTGGGCCCCAAAGTCTTAATGATGAGGTAGAGCAGCAGCCGGGAAGGAAAGAAAAGGAAGCAAATCCTGCAGCCTGGATTGCACTGCAACCTCGAAGGCTATCCTGCCCAAAGATCTGCGGGTCAAGTGTCAGCCTGTCCAGTCACATGAAGGCCCATGGCAAAAACCCACGACCCTGAGGAGACATCATCCTTGAATTGAGGGACAGCCGATGATGACGACAATCATGTTCTTTCTGTTGCTGCACATTAACAAGGGCATCTCCTACAATGAGAGCGCTTGTCACCTTTGGGTGACTGATGGGCTTTTCTGGAATCCACAAGATTGTCAGTAAGGGGCGCCTGAGGAGACAGGTGACCATGCTGGAGTGAGGCAGAGACTGAGTGAGTGGCAAATTAGGTGCATGTGGGAAAGAGGTGTGGTATACATAGGAATTATTCTAAGTTAATTAAGTGAGTTATTAAATTAAGTTAACTAAAAAACATAAGTGACAATGGCAGAACAGGTGTTATGTTGCAGCCGTGGAATGTGGATGCTTTTAGACATCAAGGCGATCCATGACAAAAGCATCTGCAGAAAATGCAGCTACATGCAAATTAGCATAGGACAAATAAGATTAGAGAGATGAATGCGTGGCTAAAAGACTGGTGTGGGAGAAGTGGGTTCTGGTTTTTGGGGCACTGGCACCAGTACTGGGGAAAGTGGGGGCATTACCGTTGGGACAGTTTACATCTGAACAATGCTGGGACATGTGTTCTTGTGAATTGCATAACTAAGGATAGAGAGAAGGCTTTTCACTAAATAAGGTGGGGGAGAGGGCTATGGATCAAGCTTGGGTAGACGTGGCAAATCAAGGGGTAGATTCAAGGCAGGAGACCATCATAGTAATATGGGAAATGTGGGTCATAGAATAGCAGGAACGGACAGAGAGATAAAACCTAAGAATACACCAAAAGTCAAGACTAGATGTTACAAAGATAACAAAAGGATAAAACTGAAGGCTGTGTATCTGAATGCACGTAGCATTCATAACAAAGTAAATGAATTGATAGCACACATTGAAGTAAATAAATATAATCTGATAGCCATTACTGCTGGATGACAAAGATTGGGTCCTGAATGTTGAGGGGTATATGGTATTCAAGAAGAATAGGAGGCCAGGTAAAGATAGAGTGGTCACACCATTGATCAAGGATGGCATTGGTGCAATATTAGAGATGATCTTGGTTCAGGAGATTAGAATGTAGAATTGGTTTGGGTGGAATAGTAGGGGAAAGAAGTCACTAATTGGAATGGTCTACAGGCCCCTAACAGTAACCACAAGGTAGGACAAAGTATACAAGAAGAGAGGTACTTGTGATAAAGGAGCAGCAATAATCATGGGTGATTTTAATCTACATATAAATTGAAAAAATCAGATTGGCAGTAGCAGCCTGGATGAGGAGTTCATAGAATGCTTTTGAGATAGTTTCATAGAGCAGCATATTCTGGAATCAACCAGAGAGGTTATATTAGTCTTGATAATGTGTAATGTAACAGGATTAATTAATGACCTCAGAAGGTATGCAGTTACTACAACGTGATTGAATTTTATATCCAGTTTGAAAGGGAGAAGAATGGATCTAAGACTAGTGTTTTAAACTTAAATAAGGACCACTTTGTGGGCATGAAAGCTGAGATAGCTGAAGTGAACTGGGATATTAGACTAGGGGATAGGTCAATTGAGAAGCAGTGGCAGACATTTGAGAGTATATTTCAGAATTGTCAGAATAAATATATTCCTACTCTAAAGAAAAATTCTAAGGGGAGGACTCACCATTTGTGGTTAACTAAAGAAGTTAAGGAAAGCACCAAACTTAAGGAAAAAGCATACAACTGCGCAAAGATGAGTGGCAGGTCAGATGGTCAGAATATAAAGAATGGCAGAGAATGACTAAAAGGTTAATCAGGAGAAAGAAATTAGAGTATGAGAGGAAGATAGCTAGAAATGTAAAAACAGATAGCAAGAGTTTCTACAAGTATTTAAAAAGGAAAAGAGTAAGTAGAGTGTTTGTCCTCCAGAGAGTGACAGTAAGGAGTTAATAGTCAATAATAAGCAAATGGCCGATGAAATGAACAAAATTTTGCTTCTGTCTTCACCATAGAGGATACAAAAATATTCCAGTAATAGCTGTAAATAAGGAGGTGGAAGGGAGAGGGGAACTTGGTGAAATTACAATCACTAGGGAATCAGTACTAAGCAAGCTGAAGGAGCTGTGGACTGACAAGTCTCCTGGTCCAGATGGACTTCAAGCTAGGATCTTAAAAGAGGTAGTTAATGAGGTAGCAGATGCGTTGGTGTTAATTTTCCAAAATTCGCTAGATTCTGGCAAAGTTCCATTCGACTGGAAAGTAGCAAATATAAACCCTCTATTCAAGAAGGGAGGGAGGCAGAAAACAGGAAACTAACTATAGGCCGGTTACCTTGACGTCTGTCTTGGGAAGGTGTTAGAATCGATCATTAAGCGGGTTATAACATAAAATCAAAATACTGTAGATACTGGAAATCTGAAACAAAAACAGAAAATGCTGGAAAAACTCAGCAGGTCTAGCAGCATCTATGGAGAGAGAAACAGAGTATAACCCTTCTTCAGGAGGTTATAGCTAGGCACTTTGAGAAACTCAAGGTAATTGGGAAGAGTCAGCATGGTTTTGTGAAAGGGAGATCATGTTTAACCTTTGGAAGAGTAAGGTGCGCTGTACATAAAGAGAAGCCTCTACATGTGCTGTACTTGGATTTCCAGAAGGCATTTGATAAGGTGCCACATCAAAGGTTATGGTGGAAAATAAAAGCTCATGGTGTGGGGGTAACATATTAGTGCAGATAGAAGATTGGCTGGCTGGCAGGAAACAGAGAGTATGCATAAATGGGTCTTTTTCTGATTGGCAGGACGTGATAGGTGGAGTGCCTCAGGTGTCTGTGCTGGGGCCTCAACTTTTTACAATTTACATCAAGGACTTAAATGGGGGGAGTGAAGGCATGGTAGCTACATTTGCAGATGAGACAAAGATAGGTAGGAAAGTATGCTGTGAAGAGGGCATAAGGGGGTTGCAGACAGATCTAGATAGGTTGAGTGAGTGGGCAAAAATCTGGCAGATGGGGTATAATGTGGGAAAATGTGCAGTTGTTCTCTTTGGCAGGAAGAATAAAAAAGCAGAGTACTAATTAAACAGAAAACGGCTACAGAATTCCGAGGTACAAAGGAATTTAGGTGTTCTAGTGTATGAGTCACAAAAAGTTAGTATGCAGGTACAGAAAGTAATTAAAAAGGCTAATGGAATGCTATCCTTTATTATGACTGGAATTGAACATAAAAGTAAGGATGTTTGTTATGCTTCAGTTATACAGGGCATTGGTGAGACCACATCTCAAATTTTGCGTGCAGTTTTGGTCTCCTTATTTAAGGAAGGATGTAAATGCATTGGCGTTGATTCAGAGGAGGTTTACTAGAATGATACCTGGAATGAGTGGGTTGTCTTATGAGGAAAGGTTAAATAGATTGGGTATATTGCTACTGGAGTTTAGAAGACTGAGAGGTGACTTGATTAAAGTGTATAAGATCCCGAATGGTATGGACAAAGTGGACATGCAAAGGATGTTTCCTCTTGTGGGTGAGTTCAGAACCAGGGGACTCTGTTTTAAAATTAGGGGTTGCCCTTTAAGGGCAGAGATGAGGAGAAATTTTTCCTCTCAGAGGGTTGTGCGACTTTGGAACTCTCAGTCTCCGAAGGCGGTGGAGGCGAGGTCACTGAATGTTTTTAAGGCAGAGGCAGATAGATTCTTATTAGGCAAGGGAATCAAAGGCTATCGAGGGTAAATTGAATGTGGAATTCAAAACACAAACAGATCAGCTATGATCTTACTGAATGGCGGAGCAGGCTCAAGGGGCCTACTTTTGCTCCTATTTCTGCAGTGGGGAGTGTCACCCTCACACCTGTGCTCAAGGTTTGGCTTGCAGAGAACGGCAATTTAAACTAAGTATGAAGGGATACTCGGATGTCAATATTTGCAGGGGGTCCCAGCACTATGTCAATGTTGGCAGGGTGTCCCCTAAAAAGAAAAGTTTGAAAACTAACAAGTGAAGATGTTACTACAACAACTTGCATCTAACGTAAAATGTTCCAAGGCATTTCACAGGAGTGATTTCAGACATAAGGTTAGGATAATGACCAAAAGCTTGGACAAAGAGGTGGGCTTTAGAAGAGAGCAATAGAAAGGGGAAGATAATTAGGGAGGAATACCTGAGATTACTGAGATAGTTGAAGGCATGACTGGCAATGGTGGTGAGCTTAAAATCCAGACTGCAGGAGAGGCCAGAGTTGGAGGAGGCGCAGAGATCTCAAAAGGTTATAGGGCTGGAGGACATTCCAGAGGTCGGCTAGACAGGGTGGTTAGTCCATGCAGAGATTTGAGCCCGGGTGTTGTCAGACTGGGAGCTGACTGTAAGCAAACTTCTTCACAGCTTTGTCACAGGACAACTTGGGCCATCAAAGCCCTCCAAGCTGAAAACATTGACTCACACTGGAAAACCTTCTTCATGCTTAGTTTAAATTGCTGTTCTCTGCAAGCCAAACCTTGGGCACAGATGTGAGTGTGGCACTGCTGTACTGAGAAAACCCTTTTCTGGATGAGGTGTTAAACCAAGGCCTCATTAGGTGAATGTAAAAGATCCTGTGGCGCTATTTCGAAGAACAGGAGGGGAGCTCTCTCAAGTGACCTGCCCAATGTTCATCCCTCAACCAACACCATTAAAGAGATTATCTGGTCACTGTGGGACCTTGCTGAGCGCAAATTGGCTGCCACATTTCCTTCATTCCAACACTTCAAAAGCATTTAATTGACTGTAAAACACTTTGGAACATTCTAAGAAGGTGAAACACGTGAGACAATGCAAGTTAAAATCACAGAATGGTTACAGCACAGAAGGAAGCCTTTCAGCCCATTGTTCCATGCTGACTCTCAATAAAAGCAACTCAGCTAGTTCCACTCCCCAGCCTTCTCCCCGTACCTCAGTAAATTTTTCCTCTTCAGGTAAATATTCAATTCCCTTTAGAAAACCATGTTTGAATTTGTCTTCCTTCACACTCTCAGGGAGTGTTCTCCGGATCTTAACCATTCACTGCGTAAAAAAGTTTTCTCTTCATGAAGCCGTTGCTTCATTTACCAATTACCTTAAATCTGTGACCTCTGGTTCTCGACCCTTTTGTCAATAGTAAGCTTCTCCCTATCTACTCTGTCCAGATCCCTCATGATTTTGGACAGCTCCATCATATATCCTCTTACCCTTCTTTTCTCTAAGGAAGACAATCCCAGTTTCTTTCTCTTAGAAAGTGAAAGTTGGCAGGATACTTAAATATGGGCACATTGAAACCAAATGTCATCCTGCCATGATCCAATGTCCACACCTACATAAGTTCCAACAGTTTGGCACTGGTTAGCCATCAGTAGCGCAAAGCCCAACTGGTTGCCTCCCTCTAATGTAACATTTGGGATGCAATATACATTTAATTTAAGACATGATGTGTGGTAAGAATGACATACTTGGAAGGAGCATGTGACTTTGGAACTACGGCTCCCAAAGCTCTCCTGGAATTTCCCTCATCTCAAGTATGGGTCTTTTGTAGGCTAACTGACAGATACTGATTGCTATGATTAGTCAACAATCCCATTATCAATGCTTCTTGCGACTATCAGGATTGCAGAAGGTGCATTAATCTAGTATCATGGTGACTGCTGCAACTCTAGGTTTGGGTTTTTGTGAAGTGGACAAGAAGGTGAGAACAAGCCCAACATGCAACTGCTTTAAATGGACAGCAAGTGTCAGGTAGAAGGATGAATGAGAATCATAAAAAGATCTCAAGACCGTCAACTTTTTTAGACACTAAATGCAGGGAACAAATCAGGGGAGACAGTGGCGTGGTGTTAATATCACTAGACTAGTAATCCAGAGGCCCAGGCCAATGCTCCAGGGATATGAGTTCAAATCCCACCATGGCAGTTGCTGAAATTTAAATTCAATTAATAAAACCTGGAATTGAAAGCTAGTTTCAGTAATGGTGACCATGAAACTATCGTAGATTGTCATACAAGCCCATCTGATTCTCTAGTGTCCTTCAGGGAAGTAAATCTGCTGTCCTTATCTGGTCTGGCCGACATGTGGCCCTAGACTCACAAAAATGTGGCTGACTCTTAAATGCCCTCTGAAATGGCCTAGTAAACCACTCTGTTCAAGGGCAATTAGGGATGGGCAACAAATGCTGGTCTTGTCAGCAACACCCACATCCCGTGAAAGAATTTTTAAAAATTTATTATGCATGTAAGGTAAAAAGAAGAATAATAAAGGTATTTGATAAAATACGCTGCCTTTAAGGGGAGGTTAGATATGTACATGAAGGAGAAAGAAATAGAATGATACGTTGATGGGTTTGGACGAGAAGGGTAGGCGGAGGCTTATGAAAAGCATCAACATAGACAAGTAGGGCCAAATGGCCTGTTTCTATGTTGTATATCTGATGTGACTCTATGCAGATAGACCATTGTCTTTTCTTTTCTAGTAATTCCTGTGTTCCTACCATCCTGGAGGTTTTGAAGTAAATTCTTTTATCACTGTTCCAGCTAACTCATCGCCTGGAACCATACTGGTTTGTATGGTTCAGTACCAAAGTCACCTCTGAACTCCCCAAATGCCTCAGTAATTTTAAACATTGAGTTGCCTAGCCAAACAAAATAGAAAGCTCTGGATTCGGTTTTCTTTGAGCATAAATCCGTGGGATGCATGGGAACACAACCTGCCAGTTCCCCTCCAAACCACTCACCATCACTGTCACAGGATCAAAATCCTGGAACTCTGTTCCTAACAGCACTGCAGGTGGACAGCAGTGGTTCAAGAAGATGGCTCACCACCACCTTCACAAAAGCAATTCGGGATGGGCAATAAATGCTGCCCTTGCCCGTGACACACTCATCCTGTGAATGAATAAAATAATATAGGAAGGGGTGAAATATGGGAACTTCTACAACAAAAATGAACAGCCTTGGCCTGGCAGAACCACCCGAGGTTGCAAGCCAAGAAGGCAGCATTCCAACAGCTCAAGGCTGAGGCCAAAAGGCACGTCCAGAAAATAAAGGACTTGTGGTGGGGAGAGAAGTCCCAAGAGATCCAACAACATGCTGACCATCATGATATGCAAAGCTTTTAAGCCACCAGGGACTTCGATAGACCAAGGTCAAATGGACAATTTCTCCTTTGCTCACAGGATGGTGTTTCTCTTCTCAAGGATGACAATGCCATCCACCAACGCTGGTAAGAACATTTTGAACAACTCCTCAACCGTGAATCCACAGTGGGGCCCGATGCTCTCCAGTCTATCTCCCAGTATACCGCGGTAGAATCCATTGGTAAACCACCGTCGATGGAGAGCTGTAACAAATAGCCAAACGGATGAAAAACAGCAAAGCCTGAGGCCCCGATGGTATTCCAGCTGAGCTCCTCAAAGCTGGTGGGCTTTTACTCACATCCATACTCCATGCCTTTTTATTATTCATTCACAGGATGTGGGCTTTGCCAGCTGGGCCAGCATTTATTGCCTGTCCCTAGTTGCCCTTGAGAAGGTAGTGGGTGAGTTGCCTTCTTGAACCGCTGCAGTCCCATGTGGCGTAGGTACACCCACAGTGCTGCTGGGGAGGGAGTTCCAGGATTTTGACCCAGCGACAGTGAAGGAAGGGTGATCTATTTCCAAGTCAGAATGGTGAGTGACTTGTAGGGGAACTTCCACGTGGTGGTGTTCCCATCTATCTGCTGCCCTTGTCCTTCTAATTGGTAGTGGTCATGGGTTTGGAAGGTGCTGCTTAAGCAGCCTTTGTGAGTTCCTGCTGTGCATCTTGTAGATGGTACACACTGCTGCTACTTTGCATCAGTGGTGGAGGGAGTGAATGTTTGTGGATGTGGTGCCTATCAAGTGGGCTGCTCTGTCCTGGATGGTGTCAAGCTTCTTGAGGGTTGTGGGAATTGCACTGTGGACAAGCTTTGGGGAGTCAGGGCACGAGTTACTCGTTGCAGGATTCCTAGCCTCTTGTAGCCACAATATTTATACGGCTAGTCCAGTTCAGTTTTTGGTCAATGATAACCCCCAGGATGTTGATAGTGGGGGATTCAGTGATGGTAATGCCATTGAATGTCAAGGAGCGATGGCTGGATTCTCTCTCATTGAAGATGGTCATTGCCTGACACTTGTGTGGCCTGAATGTTACATGCCACTTGTCAGCCCAAGCCTGGATGTTGTCCAGGTCTTGCTGCATTTGGATATGGACTGCTTCAGTATCTGAGGAGTTGCGAATGGTGCTGAACATTGTGCAATCATCAGTGAACCTCCCCACTTCTGACCTTATGATGGAAGGAAGGTCATTGATGAAGCAGCTGAAGATGGTTGGGCCTAGGACACTACCCTGAGGAACTTGTGCAATGATGTCCTGGAGCTGAGATGACTGACCTCCAACAACCACAACCATCTTCCTTTTTTGTGCTGGGTATGACTCCAACCAATGGAGAGTTTTTCCCCTGATTCCCATTGACTCCAGTTTTGCTCGGGCTCCTAGGCTTCTATGCATTCATCCTACAGATTTGGGGTGAAAAAGAACTGTCTCCCACCCCCCCTCCCCCCCCCACCAAAATCATCATCCTCTCAACTTCAGTAATGTGACAATTGTAACTCTCTTCAAGAAGGGAAATAAATCATGCTGGAGAACTTAGAGAGGTTTGTCCATAGCAGAAAATCCTGACACATATTCTCCTGAATCGCTACATCCTGTAGCTGAGGAAATCTTTCCAGATGCACAATGTGGCTTTAGAGCTTCCAGAGAAACCTCGGACATGGTCTTTATTGTCAGACAAATCCAAGAAAACTGTCGAGAACACCAGGAACTCTTCATTGCATTCATCGACCTGACGAAAGCGTTTGACTCAGTAAATCACGAGGCTTTGTGGATTTTGCTCCAAAGATTCGGATGTTGAAGAAACGCCATCACAATCCCGTAACTGCTTCATGATGATATGACTGCAACTGTCTTGAGTGGGATTTCTGAAACAGATGCATTCAAAATCCAGACCGGGTCAAGCAAAGATATGTGACAGACCCCATACTATTATAATCTATCTTACAGTGGCTATTCACGTCATCAAAGATCAACTGCCCTCTGGTGTCAGTATTAAATACTGTCTAGATGGAAAATGCTTTAACCTCAGTCACTTCCATACCAAAACTAAACTGACCACCATAGACATACATGATCTATAGTGTGTGGACGACTGCAGTGTCGTTGCCCACTCTGCACCAGATTTGCAAGCTGCTCTCGATCTCTTCAATTCTGCATACAAGAACCTCAACCTGTCCTTGAATGATGTTAAAACAAAACTCACCTATCAACCCACGTCTGGTCAGCCAAATATTCCACCTCCCCATATATGTTGAAGGAGAGACCCTGGAATATGTTGAGCATTCCCCATACCTTGGCAACCAGTTCTCTCAAAATGCCACCATTGACGAGGAGATCCAACACCGGATCAGCTGCAACAGCTTAGCCTTCTACAAACTACAGCAAGTGTTTGACAACAAAGACCCCCGCAAGTCAACAAAAGTCCTAGTGTAGAGAGCAGTTGTCTGAGCAGCACTCCTGTATTGCAGTGAAACCTGGACTGTGTATTAGCAACACACGAGTGAGAGAGAAATTCCATCAGCAACGTCTCCACCACATCCTCCAGATTCAATGGGAGGACCGTCAAACAAATGCTCTCCTTGAAGCACAGCAGCATTGAGATTAATGATTGGGCGGAGCTTGCTACCAATCAGTCAAAATGGTGACAACTTGTCCATCAAGTTGCATCAGGCTTTGAGTCCCACCGTCTTAATGATGAGGCAGATCAGCGGCAGGGAAGGAAAGAAAAGGAAGCAATTCCTGAACTCCGGATCCCACTACCTCGTGGGATGACCTGCCCCATGTACCCATCTATGGGTAGAGAATCAGCCTGTTCAGTCACGTGAAGACCCACGGGAGAAACTTGCGACCCTGGGTAGAGGTCATCCTTGAATCAAGGGACAGCCGAACACGAATACAGGAGGGTGCAACACACATTGAAGTTGAGACACTCACTACCAGGTGTAGTAGTTGAGGCGAATTGCATTGAGCATTTACAGGAACGTAGGGAGAAAGTAATAGGAGGATATAATGATGGGCTAGGATGGAGAGGGATGGGAGGAGGCAGCACAGAAATGAGTATGGACCTGTTGGGCCGTTTGGCCTATTTCTACAGTGTAAAATTCCATGTTATGACCTCTGGATCAAATCCAGCCTTTGCACTCCTTTCATTCAACCCATGCTTGTTCTCATATTAAGCACACAAAGCCAACTTTATTGGGAGCCAAAAATAACAGTAGTTGAAATAAGATTTGTGAACATAAACTGAGAAAAAACGAGCACCAGACAAATAGGCCAGCTGCAGCCCTTTAAACTACTTGGTTTGCAGGACTAGGTAATGCAGCTCGCTGAATGGTTTATCTACATGACTCAGAAGCAGCCAATTTTAATGATGAGCTCTCCAGCCTGGGCAGTTGAAGATCTGGATATGGAACTTCCTAATTCACAAAGACAAGGGAGGGGAAAAGTGAAGAATGAAGGTGAGGAACATGGGAGAAAAAGAGAAATGGGGTGATGACGTGGGGAAAGATAGGCAAGAGTTGAGACCTGGAAAAAGAGAAGGTTCAACGAGAATAGGGCACGACGCGGATGGGAGGGCGAAAGGATGATGGGAAGGGGGGCAAGAGGAGGTCTGGGGGGGGAGGAAGAGGACCAGGAGGGGGCAAGAGGAGGATGTGAGCAGGGGGTGCAAGGGGGAGGAGAACAGGGGGTCAAATGGAAGATGGGGGGGGGCAAGAGGAGGACGGGGGGAGCAAGAGGAGGACAAGGGATAAGAGGAGGAATGGGGCAAGAGGGGGACAGGGGTCAAGAGGAGGATGGGGGGGGCAAGAGGAGGATGGGGGCAAGAGGAGGATGGGGGCAAGAGGAGGATGGGGGCAAGAGGAGGATGGGGGCAAGAGGAGGATGGGGGGCAAGAGGAGGATGGGGGGCAAGAGGAGGTGGGGGCAAGAGGAGGTGGGGGCAAGAGGAGGTGGGGGCAAGAGGAGGTGGGGGCAAGAGGAGGAAGAGGAGGGCAAGAGGAGCAAGGGGGGTCAAGAGGAGGAAGAAGAGAAAAGAAAAGGATGTGTGATCTTTACAAGGGAAGAAACAAAAGGACAGGAAGCTTTTGTGAAAGTTTTGGTTTAGCATGTGGAGCAGGGACCCACAGAGGAGCACCCAGGGGTGGAGCACAGTCTCACAGAGGAGAACCCAAGGGTGGAGCAGGAGCCCACAGAGGAACCCCCAGGGGTGGAGCGGGGTTCCACAGAGGAGCCCCGAGGGGTGGAGCAGAGCGCCCCCAAGAGGAGCTTCAGGGGTAGAGTGGGGTCCCATAGAGGAGCACCCAGGGGTGGAGCAGGGCTCCAGAGAGGTGGTTTCAGAGGTGCAGCAGGTGGAGTGGGACCTCATAGAGGGGGTCCCAAAGGTGAGCTGTGTGATGTGGGGATCCCACAAGCAAAGTGTGATGGTGTAGCCTACCTCTTCGACTTTCTGGATGGCAAAGAAGAATAGTACACTAAGGAGAGAAGTGGAAAAACTTGGTGTGAAGAAATAAACTGACATTTTATCTAGGCAGCATGCCCTGAGGAAATAAAACTGCAGTAGCTGACTGAGGTTTAACATTTGAACTTCAAATAGGAAACTGTCTGGTTAAACAGAGAGCAAATAGCTCAAAGAGTACAGACACGAGTAGTAGAAATTTACTGCAGTAAAGAAAAGGTGCAAGGTCATCTATATAAAAAAAACTCCTACTGTATCTGAACTTTTAATAATGGAAGGGTATTTTTACAGAGAGTGATTTCCTGGCACTCAGTTTGAAAAGGAAACCATGCTTACTGGAGTGACACAATTAAGCAAATAAACACAACACACACGGCTGGTCTGATATCAGTGTCAGCCATTCAGTACACTGGGTGCAGTATGAGAAATGCTCCTGAGCATTGTTTTAAATGGGGCTTTACAGTCACACAAGCTGTACTGCAATCCTCAGGACGACATTTGTGCAACGAAATGTGTCCGAATAAGGGAACTTGGTCACTGAGAGCCTCTTGGTGATAAAGCAGTCTTATTACAGGGGAGTCTCTTAGTAAAGGTGGAGTGAAAGTGCAGCCAATGATTGGGCTTTGGCTGGCATCGCTCAGGACTGGGCCCAAGCTGAATTCACCATTTAAAGAACAACTGATAAAGACATCATCACAGGGGGAAGAAATTAAGACAAACTGTGCATATATCATAGAAGGCAGAAGGAGGCCATTCAACCCATGACACATTCCAGATCATAACAGCTTGCGGCATTAAAAAAAATTCTCATCTCCCCTCTGGTCTTTTAACCAATTACTTTACATCGATATCCTTTGGCTATTAAGCCAAAGTTTCTGCCAGTGGAAATTTTTTCTCCCCACCCACTCTATCCAAACCCCCTCTCAATTATGAACACCTCTATGAAACATTAGTGGGGAAACTACTTGGTAAAAAGGCACAGGTGCAGAATTTGCTTACGGGCCGATTTGAGCATGACAGAACTGCTCAAACACATCTTGAGCAGATGACCACTTCTCTCCTAAGGTAATCCACTTCACTCATTCTGTCCAACACCCCAATTCCTCTAAGTCACTTTCCCAAAACTTAACATCTAGAAACCAATGTGCAAACCTCCTGTTGATTATGCTTTTATGCCAAGATTTAACATTGAAATTGTCTATACAAATAATCAGAATGAAAATTATGTATGTAAACATTTGCCTGTAACAACGTAGTTGCAGGCTCCGGCCAGTAAGGGGTATTTCCTGATTTCACTAACCCTTATCTGCCACCTCAGAAAATTGAGCTTCTCCAGATTTTGTTTTCTCATTCATTCAAAGTCTTGCTGCCAAGTTCTACTCATGGTTGAGACACAATTTCCCAATCTGCTGACCTGGAGTATGGCAGCAATTAGCTACTTTCAGATTCTCTCACCTGTTTTAGTTGTTTGTTTAAAAAACAGGATCTATTCCTTGGTTAAAAATATGCCAGTTGGCAACAAATCTGAGGCAAGTTATTTTAGAGCAACGCAGAGTCCCATAACTGGTTCTTTGTTGTTACAGTTTCAATGCCAATTTAATCTTTATTCGCTTCCTATTAATTGTGAAAGATAAGAGTTTTTGGGTGCAGCAAAGGACATTGGGTATGACAAACCTATCCTCCTTGTTCGACAGATCAGCTCCCATCAACCAAACCTGCCTTCGTCTCTTCATTTTCTTCTGTTTCCAGAAGAAACATCATTGAAAGGAATTAGGGGCCAAAAGAGAAAAAAAATAACTGCCAGAAAGGCTGAAGAAAACCTCAGTGGCTACTGAGCTCACATTCCAGGAACCCCTATGGCCTATTCAGCTATTCAGTTAGAACATGGCTGATCTTAACTCTTGTCTACTTGCCTGTAACCCTTATCCAACCAAAGCTATGAATCTGTTTCTACATTACAACATTGCCTTCAGAAGTAACTTCATTGGCTGTAATACGCTTTGGGATGTCCTGAGGTTACAAAAGGCACAACTGAAATGCAAGTCTTCTTGAAATTTTTTCAATTGACCCCAGCTTTTTT
Source organism: Carcharodon carcharias (assembly GCF_017639515.1). Classification (NCBI taxonomy): domain Eukaryota; kingdom Metazoa; phylum Chordata; class Chondrichthyes; order Lamniformes; family Lamnidae; genus Carcharodon; species Carcharodon carcharias. The sequence goes on along the minus strand of NC_054478.1, from coordinate 18,966,415 downwards.
GGTGGGGTAGGTGGCAGGGGACAGAGAGTTCCAGATTTCCGCTACTCTTTGTCTGAAGAAGTGCTTCCTGACATCACCCCCAGCTTTAATTTTAAGGTTCTGCCCCCTTATTCTGGACTTCCCCAGTAGAGGAAGTAGTTTCTCTCTCTACCCACCCCATAAATTCCTTCAATCATTTTAAAGTATTTAATTCGGTCACTTCTTAATCATCTAGGCTCACGAGAATACAAGCCCAGCCAATACAACCAGTTCTCATAATTTTAATGTTTTATCTCAGCATCATTCTGGCAGTTAAGTTCTGTGCCACTTAACATTACTACCTTCACTTACAAGCCATTTGTCATAAAAGTGAGATTGGGAATGGGGTGCGAGGGGGAGAAGGAGACACCTGGTATTTAAACAGTACTTCCATCAGATTAAAACCTTACACTGCTGACTTGTCTAGGGGATTCTGTAACCCCTCCACCCCCTGATACCCCCCCAAGAGCCGGTCACTTGAACTCTGAAAAATCACTTAACGGCAGTCAGGCATAGATTTACTGATATGTAAATGTTAAACCATACACTTAAAATCTTAAATAAACAGTCAGGTATGTTTGGTTAAAACTGCTTTCGAGGGAATATCAGGGTATTTGGATATAATTTTGACCTCAACAATCCACTACCCAACTTGGAGCTAAGCTCAACCTTACTTAATATATATAAAAATCTAAAACAAAATAGGTCATGAACCTGTAGGAAAGGCTTAGTATCCGGACAATCAGGAGAAGAAATGATTGACATCTGGCCTCCTCATGGAAGCAACCAGTTCAAAGGTCTGACAATATGAGGACAAACTATAAAGGGCCCCTGAGGCACAAAAGGGTGCTGCTGGTACAAACTCTTGTCTCCTTATCCTGCAGCATAATGCAAAGAAATTGTGGCACATTGAGCTATCAGAGTACAACTTAAAAAAGGTGGCAAGTGCCTTGCAGTGTCCACACCAGGGAGCATAGAACTCCACCAGGAGGTGCTGATATTTCTGAAGCGCCTCCTCGAAGTTGTCTTTCTTCAAAACCAACACGTCCTCCTCCTCCTTATTTGTGGAGGCAGGGGGGTGGGGTGGGTGAGGAGCGAGGGAGTGTGAATAACTGTGTACACAATGTTAACTTTCAAGAGGGAGCTGAATATATTCTTAAAAATTATAATATTTGCAGGTCTATGGGGAAAGAGCAGGAGGAGTAGGACGAATTGGATTGCTCTTTCAGGAAGAGATGGCACAGGCATGACGGGCTGAATAGCTTCCATCTCTGCTGGATGATCCCATGATTATTTCTGGCGCATTCATATAACCTGCAAGTCCAGCGATGATGCACAGAGGCAGTTTAATACTTGGGTTAGACCAAGGTAGCCAAGTTTGGCAAATGCGTAGATCATGCCCCTTTAAGAACAGCCTTTGCCTTGTGTTAGCGGACACAGCACGAGTATCAGAGCTCAGGTGGCCTGTCATTGGAAAGCTATCTAACTGAACAATTGTTTCTGTTTCGACATTCCTTCACATGCGGGCTTACAAAGTGAGAGACAAATAGAAAAAAATAAAACCTTGAACCACAAGCGCAGTTTTCCCGGCTAATCTGAGGAACTTGGAGCGCTGTGATTCCACGGTCAGACACAACAATGAACAGAGGACAGGGTGCGAATCTGTGTACTTGGAGTGCTGCCATCTTGACAGAGTGCTACTTTGTAACATGCAAAACAAATCTTGTTTCCTCTCTTCAATTTGCCTCCACCTCCTTTCCGCTCTTGTCCTTTGTCACATAGGGGGAACTTAGGGGATTGTGGAGGTGGACATCTTGTTACCTGCACTTTACCCCATTGGAGCCGTCATTTGCCCCAAACAGTGAGCTGCGGCAGGTTAAAAATTCAATTCCAATTCAGTTGTTTTCCCAACATGCAAGGTTAACTGGGTGATGATCAGGACTTGGAAACCAGTTGTCCCATTCTTTTCTCTGAAGGGCACTACAGGATCTCAAAATGCTGCACACAGGGAGCAAACCCATCCACGTGGTTCAGCAGACTAAACTTGGGGGTGTTCCTGTCTTGTTTGGCTTAGCTCTCTGCCCCACCACAGAATGATACAGCACAGAAGGAGACTATTCATCCCATTGTGCCTGTGCTGGCTCTTCAATTAGTCTCGCTCTTTCTCTATAACCCTGCAAATTGTTTCCCCTTCAAGTATTTAAAAGGTCTTACTGAATCCGTTACCACCACTCTTTCAGGCAGCGCATTCCAGATCACAACTTGCTGCTTGAAACAATTTCTGTTCATGTTTCTTTTGCCAGTTATCTTAAATCTGTGTCTTCTAATTACCGACCTTTCTACCACAGGAAACAGTTTCTCCCTATTCATTTTTCAAAGCCCTTCATGATTTTAAGCACCTCTACTAAATTTTCCATTTGCTTTTTCTGCTCTACAGCCCCGTTTCTCTAGCACCTCCACGTAACTGAAGTTTCTCGTCCCTGGAGCCAATTCTAGGAAAATTGATCTGCTCCCTCTGTGTGGCTTTGACAGCCTTTAAAAAAGCAGAATGCTCAGGAACGGACACAATTCAACACATTACACATGGAGCCATATGCAATTACGTTTGGAGTTAATACGTAATGTAGTTAAAATAGAAAAGTTTACTGCCATCTTTTATGTCCCGCTAAAACAACTTCCTTTATTTATATAGTGACCTTAGCGTGATAAAATGTGTCAAGGCACTTCACAGCAGCATTAGCCAAAAGAAAAATGACACTAAGTCACATAAAGCAATGTTAGAACAGGTGATCATAAGCTTAGTCAGAGAGGTGTGTTTTAAGGAGTGTCGTAAAGGATGAGAAAAGTGGAAAGAAGGAGAGTTGTAGGGAGGGTATTCCAGAATTTAGGGCCTAGGTAGCTGAAGGCATGGCTGCCAATGGTAGGGTGATGGGCACTGGGGATGTACAAGAGGCCAGAGTTGGAAAAGAGTAGACACTCCAGAGACTGTAGTTATAGAGATATGAGACAGCAAGGTCATGGAGGGATTGAGGTGAGAGATGAGAATGTTAAATGCAAGGTATGTTTGCACCATGAGCTCAATGTGGAGAGATGAGTGAACAGGATTTGTTTAGAGCTAGGATATAGGCAGCAAAGTTTTGGAAAAGCTCAAGTTTAACGGAAAGTTTGGGAGTCACGTAAAGCAAGCAATGAGATAGTCAAAAGCTGAGGCCAGGGTGGAGGAGTGATGTAAGGGAGGTGGAAGCTGATGGTCTTGGTCAATACATCACTGGCAGGGAGCATTGGCGAGCTCAATCGCATCACGCTCACTGGCGGTGAGGTGGGTTGGAGGTCAGGACAGCAGGCGAGATACGAGAGAGCAAAAGAATATTTTGGGAAGGATGATAAAAACTGCATGCAACATCATGGTAAAATAACAAGTAGGTATAAACCTTAATCAGCCCTCACAAGCTTATCAGGTTCTAGTAAACTGTAGTGCTCCATCAAGCCCATGCAACACAGGGTGTATTGTCCGAGGTTCAGATAGCTGAGCTGGAGACAGAATAGGCCAAAGGTTTCCCACTCCATCTGACAGTCATTACAAACACAATAAGAATATACATTAATATGATTACGTATACCCTCCTTAAGATCTGCCTCATTAAACCCAACGCGACCGGAAACAGAAATATCTTATAAATCGTAGAATTCAGGAAGCTCTTAAAATCACATAATTCGAATAGGAAGGGTGAGGAGAAGGGCAAGCTGTGTTTGTCAGGGTTACCTGATAATAACAAGCTCTCGCCTTGAAAGCACACAACTTCCAGCAATGCAAGGCTGTTTCCTTTGTTTTTTAAGGAGGGTAAAAAAAATACAGCGCGACGTATCCCTGCCTGTTTTCTGAGCTTACACACATCCTTACAACTTACGGGGTGGGGGTGGTAGTGGTGGTGGTGGTGGTGGGGAGAGGCATGAGGAAAAATATGTAATAACCACATCTGTGCACTAAGATTACCAGGCAAAATGGCCCCATAGCTCAGGATAATGCAGTCCTTGTGGTGCGCTAAGTCTGGCTGAATCCCACTCCCAGTCTGACTACAAAGAATATGTCAAATATTGAACTTCTGATTTGCTTATCATACAGCAAAGGGAGGGGCCATTCAGTCCATTGTGCCTGTGCCAGCTCTTTAAAAGAAGCGTCCAATTAGTCCCATTTCCCCGCTTTCCCCACAGCTCTGTAGTGTTTCCCTTTCAAGTATTTATCTAGGTTCCTTTTTGAAAGTTACTGTTGAATCTGCTTCCAACACCCTTTCAGGCAGCGCATTCTAGATTCTAACAATTCACTGCGTTAAAAAAAATGTTCTCATCTCGCCTCTTTCACCAATCAATTGAATCTGTCCCTTCTGGTTGCTGGTCATTCCATCATTGGAAACAGTTTCTTCTTATTTACTCAAGTAAAAACCAGCACGATCCTGAACACCTTTAACAAATCTCCCCTTAGCCTTGCCTGCTCTAGGGGAAAAAAAGCTAGCTCCTTTAAAACAATCTTTAAAATCTATCTCTTTGCCCAAGTTTTTGATCACCTGTCCTAATTTCTCCTTACACGAAAACAGAAAGTGCTGGAAAAACTCAGCAGATCTGGTGCCATCTGTAGAGAGTGAAACAGAGTTAATGTTTCAATTGGTTCTTTGGAACTAATTTCTCCTTAAGTGGCTTGGTGTCAAATTTTGTTCGATAATCGCTCAAGTGAAGAGCCTTGGGATGTTTTGCGCTACATTAGTGCAAGGGGCTCCTGAGAAACCTGTCACAGAACTCATCTGGCCCAGGTACTTCAGTTACTTGGACACTGCTTAACGATATAACTGTTAACTCAGCACTAAAATCATTTTCTTAAACCCCTGAGTCTGTCTTCGAACAAGAACCTGTCTCCTGCTCCTGCGCTGCCCTTTCCTCTTGTAAATATTGGAGCAATAAACCTATTTACCTTCCAGATATGTCCACATCTGTGCTAATCTTGATGCTTGTTTCAGAAGCTGTTGTTTTTTCCATTTCCATCCTTAGGGACATAATCTTAAATTTAGAGCTAGGCTGTTCAGGGGTGATGTGAGGAAGCACTTCTTCACACAAAAGGTAATGGAAATCTGGAACTCTCTCCACCCAAAAAAACTGTTCTTGGCCTAAAACATTGACAGATGCTGCCAGATCTTGAGGACATTTCCAGCATTTTTGTTTTTGTTTCAGATTTTCAGCATCTGCAGTATTTTGCTCTTGTGACAAGATTTTTTTGCTGGATAAGGGTATAAAGGGTTATGGAATCAAGACAGGTAGATGAACTAAGGTTCAGGTCAGCCATAATCTAATTAAATAACAGGACAGACCCAAGGAGCTGAATGGCCTTTTTCTGTTTTGATGTACTAAATATATTTATTAATTTCTTGTGGTATTCAAACATGGTCAAACTTAAGGTGGTGCAGGATTCAAGGGGTATATGGGGGGGGGGGGGGGTCAGGGGGAGGGTTGGATCCAGATGTGCAATGGGAAATTAGTCCAAATTACAAAGTTCTGTCCTCATATGTATATTTCCATTTCTAATGGCAACGACATATGTAAGCCTCCTGCCAATGACAGTGCTGCAGGGCCCTCATTGGAGGGAGTATGGAATTACACTGTGACAAGTTTACCTGGGAAGTTTTATGAATGAGGAATGAATTGCCAATAAAGGACATCAATTGCATTCATATGGAGTGTTTAATGCAGTAAGATGTCTCCTGGCGCTTCACGAAGAAAAAGGTAGGTACTACCAAATTTAGAGCCCCGTGGTTATCTAGAAGTATACAAGGTAAGATAAAGCAGAAAAAGAAAGGTTACGACAGTCATAAAAAAACTTAATACTGTAGAAAGCCTAGAGGACTATAGAAAGTACAGGAGTGAAGATGCAAAGGTAATTATGAAAGCAAAGAAAGGATATGAAAAAATGTTGGCAGGTAAAATCAAAGAAAAGCCTAAGATGATTTACCAGTTCATTAAGAGCAAGACAATAACTAAGGAAAGGACAGGGCCAATCAGAGTAACTTGTGCTCTGATGCTGAAGCTATGGGTTCTCAATGAGAACTTTGTCTCTAGTCTTCACTAAGGACTGGAATGAGGTAGACGTTCCAGTTAAAGATGAGTGTGAAATATTAGGTACAATAAGCATAATGAGAGGGGATGTACTGGAGGGACTGATATCCTTGAAGGTGGATAAGTCACCAGGGCCAGATGGATTGTATCCCGGCTTTTAAAGGATGCCAGGGAGGAAACAGTGGATGCTCTGAGGATTATTTTCCAATCCTCACTCGATACAGGTGAGGTCCCAGAGGACTGGAAGTCTGCGAATGTTGTATCATTATTTAAAAAGGGTGCAAGGGTTAGACCAAATAATTATAGGCCAGTCAGTCTGACTTCTGTGGCGGGCAAATTATTAGAATCAATTCTGAGAGACAGGACAAACTGTCACTTAGGAAGGAATGGATTAATCAGGAATAGTCAGCAGGGTGTTGTTAGGGGAAGGTCGTCTCTTACTAACTTAATCAAATTTTTTGAGGAAGTAACAAGGAGGATTGATGAAGGTAGTGCAGTGGATATTATCTACGTTTATTTTAGTAAGGCATTTGACAAGGTCCCACATGGCAGACTGGTCAGAATAGTAAAAGCCCATGGGATACAGGGGAATGTGGATTCAAAATTGGCTCAGTGACAGTAAACAAAGGGTAATGGTTGATGGATGTTTTTGCGAATGGAAAACAGTTTCCGGTGCCACTCCACAGGGCTCATTGTTGGATCCCTTGCTGCTTGTTGTATATATTAATGATTTGGACTTAAATGTGGGTGGCATGATTGGGAAATTTGCAGATGACATAAAAATTGGCCATCTAGTTGATAGAAGAAAAGGGTAGCTTTCAATCCATAGAAGTGTGAATTTAATTCATAGAAGTGTGAGGTAATGCATTTGGGGAGGGCAAACAAAGCAAGGGAATACACAATTAAATGGGAGGATATTGGGAGAGACAGAGGAAGTGAGAGACCTTGGTGTGCATGTCCACAGGTCCCTGAAGGTGACAGGACAGGTGGATATGAAATACTTTCCTTTATTGGATGAAGTATAGAATACAAAAGCAGGGATATGATCCTAGAACTGTATAAAATGCTAGTTAGGTCACAGCTGGAATTTTGTGTACAGTTCTGGTCGCCACATTATAGGAAGGTCATAATTGCTCCGGAGACAGTACAGAGGAGATCTCCAAGGATGTTGCAAGGGCTGGAAAATTGCAGCCACAAGGAAAGGTTGGATAAGCTGGGGTTGTTTTCCTTGGAGCTGAGGAGACTGAGGGGTGACCTGATTGAGATGTACAGGATTATGAGGGGTCTAGACAGAGTAGACAGGAATGCCCTGTTTCCCCTAGCAGAGAGATCAATTACAAGGGAGTACAAATTTAAGGAGATTGGTAAAAGAATTAGCGGGGACATGAGGAAAAACCTCTTCACCCAGAGGGTGGTGGGTGTTGGGATTCACTGCCTGGTTTGGTGGTGGAGGCAGAAACCATGAACTCATTTAAAAGGCACCTGGATCTGTGTCTAAAGTGCTGTAACCTGTGAGGCTGTGGACCAAGTGCTAGAAGGTGGGCCTAAAATGGGAAGCTAGTTTTTTTTATTTTTTCTTTATCAGCCGGCTCAGACACAATGGGCTGAATGGTCTCTTTCTGTGCTGCAAGTTTTCTATCATTCTACGTGAGCAATTATCAAACAAAATCTGATGTTGAGCCACATAAGAAGATATCAGCACAGGTGACCAAAGGTTTTGTCGGAGGTAGGTTTTAAGGAGTGTCTTAAAGGAGCAGAGAGAGGCAAAGAAATTTAGGGAGGGTATTCCAAAGTTTAGGGCCAAGGCAGTTAAAGATAGCCAGTGCAGCAAAGTAAACTGGGGATGCACAAAAGGCCAGAAGTCAAACATGTGACTCCAGTCCCATAACCTACATGGTTAGCTCTTAATGCCTTCAGTACAACAAGGGATGGGCACTAAACAATGCCTTGCCAGTACTGCCTACAATAAGACTGACGATGAACCTTGGCAAAACCATCAATTCCAGGGCTTGCCACCTCAAAGCCTAGCCTGCTCTCATTGAAATACTGATGACCAATTAGGAGAAAGAGATTTTTTTTTTTACAGATAACCTTAAGAGCCTCAAATCCAGTACAGTACTACAAGGCTGCCACCATCTGACCTGAAAACATGCCAACTATGTTATGCTGAAGGGTCTTCCTCAAGAGGGAGTACTGTGCTTTGCAGAGAAATTAGACCATTGGAAAGAAGAGAACTTCCAGAGGTGTCCAAGAATAATAGGCACCATTACAAGTTAACATTAGCTCTGAGATTTCTCGAAGTTAACAAGAAACCTGATGCCTTGAGACTGTTGTCCTTGGTAGGCCCTGAAGGATCGCTCCAATGAGGTTACCATCTATGTAAAGGACAGATGTGCAAGTCCTGAAGCCATTGGTGCAACCACAGAAAGACAACCTGGCTGGAGAAGGGAGGCCAAGAGAGAATATCTTGTGCTTGTGAAACCACAGAAATTTCCTGTGCTGTGAGCCAATCCCCACGTGGAAGTGGGCTTCCTTGAGGTCTGTTACATCTCCTGGGCTGACTGCCTGAGTAATATTGAGGCTGAGCAACCATTTTGAAAGTTTTTCGGAGATGTCTGTTGATTAAGCAAAGGTCCAAGATTGGGTGAAATTCCTCAGGATTTTTTTTTGGAGACTGAAGAGTAATTGGAATCAAATCTTTTTCTGTTCTGCCCTGCCTGGCCTGAAACCTTCTTTACAACAACAGACTGAAATCCTAGATGCGGAATTGTCTCCAATTGGATGATTTTCAAGAAGGTTGGAATAAGCGATCTTCTTGAACTTGGTGAATCCCAACCCAAATGTGTATATGACAATCGTGATCTTCCACTTGCACTCTGTACCGTTTCACTGATTCTAACATCAGCTGCAATGTTCTTCCCTGTGCTTACTGACCTACACTGATTCCCAGCTGGCAATGCCTCCATTTTAAAGCCCCCATCCTTGTTTTCAAATCCCTCCTTGGCTTTTTCCCTCTCTCTAACCTCCTCCAGTTGTATAACCCTCCGAGATCTCTTCACTCCTCCATTTTGGCCTCTTGCCCATCCGCAATTTAATTGCACCACCAATGTCTCCTATGCCTTCAAGTGCCTAGGCCCCAAGCTCTGGAATTGAGTCCCTAAACCTCTCTACCTCTCTTTCCTCCTTTAGAATGCTTTTTAAAACCTACCTCATTAACCAGGCTCTCAACTCCCCTCTGAAGTGCAATCTCAGTTGGGTATACAGTTTGCGCTGTGAATGTTATGGGACAGCTGCATCAATTCTTACTCCTTGGATTGGTTCATAGTGTGAGTGCAGGCTAGCTACAATGCTCCATTTCGAGGTGCAGAGGCCTTCAGTGAGTGAGTGAGAGCGAGCTTTGCCACCTGCTTTGCTGCATATTTACCAGCTGGTTTCCAGAAAATTCAATGATCAACATATACTAACTACAGTGTTACGAATGCAATCCAAGCTAAGGAATAACCAATATCATGAGAACAGGGGTGGGGGCAGCTTGTCTGTAGTCATGGGAACCCGTCTACAGTTAAAGCGTCAACTCCATATTGGGGAGTCTGCCCCATTCATCATGGTGAGGCCAGGCTCAAGTCACAAAGTTCATGTACCTGATGGTAACTGGGATGATGGACTTCCTTTATACGGAGACAAGGGAAGTTAGGAACCTTAAAGGAGGAAAGGTTAATCATGGAATAGATACAGCCCAGGAGGAGGCCATTTGGCCCATAAAGCCCATAGTGGCTCTCCACAAGAATCATTTAGCTTGGACAGTTCACCCAGCCTCTACCTGTAGCCCTGCAAATTTTATCCTTTCTGGTGCTTATCCAATTCCCTATTGAAAGCCACTATTCAACCTGCCATCCACACTCGCAGGCAGTGCATTCTAGATCCTAACCACTCGCTCTGGAAAACAGTTTCTGTCAAATTGCCTTTGGTTCTTTTGCCAATCACCTTAAATCAGTGTCCTCTGGTTCTTAACCCTTTCGCCAATGGGAACAGTTTTTCTCTATCTACTCTATCTGGTTCCCTGAAGATTTTTAACACCTCTATCAAAATTCCTCTCAACCTTCTCCAGGGAGAACAACCTAATTGATCCATGGAATTGAAGTCCCTCAGCCCTGGAACCTTTCTTGTAAATCTTTTCTGCGCCCTCTCTAATGCCTTCATGTGCTCCCTAAACTGTGGCACCCAAAATTGAACAATACCCCAGTTGACAGCACAACAGTGTTTTATAAAAGTTAAGGAGAGATTTAATAGAGGTTTTGAAGGGTCAGTAACCAGAGGGCACAGATTAAAAAATCTCAGTAAAAGAACCAGAAGGGAGATGAGTTTTTTTCATTCAGTGATAACTCAGAGTGTAGGAGAGTGGCGAATGTGATGCCCTCATTCAAGAAAAGGTGCAAAGACACTCCTAGCAACTACAAGCCGGTTAGTATAACATCAGTGGTGGGTAAAGTTTTGGAATTCTTAATCAAGGATAAAAAAATCTACCAGCACTTGGAGAGGTTTGAGTTAATTAAGGAAAGCCAGCACAAATTTGTAAAAAGCAGATCATGCTTAGCTAATCTAATTGAATTTTTTGATGAATTAAGAGAAGGTTGATAAAGTGAATGCAGTGAATGTTGTCTATATGGATTTTAAGAAAGTGTTTGACAAGGCACCACATGAAAGACTGGTTAACAAAATTGAGGCTTATGAAATAGGAGGGCCATTGGATAAAAATTGGCTTAAGAACAGAAAGCAACGTGGTGTGGTAGATGATTGTTTTATGGACTGGAGGGTGGTAGACAGTCTTGTTCCTAAAGGGTCAGTGCGAGGGCCACAGCTTTTTTTGCTTTATATAAATGACTTGGAATGTGTAATAAAATTTTGAAATTTGCCGATGACACCAAACTTGGAGGTGTGGCAGACAGCGAGGATACTATGAATTGTTGGCGACAGGACATAAATAAGCTAGCAAAATGAGTGGACAAGTGGCAGATGGAATTTAATACAGGGGAGGGCGAAGTGATGCAATTTGGCAGAAGGGATGGGAGAGGCAGTAAAGACTCAATGGCACAGAGGGACCCAGGCATGAATGTGCATTGGTCTTTGAAGGTGGCAGGACAAATTTAGAGAGTGGTTAGCAAAGCATATGGGATCTTGGGCATCATAAATAGAGGCATTGAGTACAAAAGCAGGGAAGTTATGTTGAACCTTTATAAAGCTCTGGTTAGGTCCCAACAAGGCTACTGCGTCCAGTTCTGGTCACCACAATTTAGGAAAAATGTGAAGGGCCTTCAGCGGGTGCACAGGTGATGTACCAGAATGGTTCCAGGGATGGGGGAAATTTAGTTACAAGGTTAGTTTGAAAAGGCTGGGATTGTTCTGCTTGGAGCAAAGGAAATTGATAGGGGTGTACAAGATTATGACAGGCTTAAATAAGGCAGACAAGGAAAAACTTCTCATTAGTTGATTGTACATGGACCAGGGGACACAGATTTAAGTTTCTGGGAAAAATTGCAGGGGGAACGAGGGGAAGCACTTTTTTTACACTGAGTGGTAATGACCTGAACTCACTGCCCCCAAGGGTTCTGGATGCAGAAATAATCAGCAATTCAAAAGGAAATTGGATGGGCACTTGAAGGAGGCAAACTCGCAGGGCTACTATTGAAGCAGATTCAATAGTAACTTCCAAAAGAGAATTGAATAAATGACAGGGAAACCATTTTCTGGTCTATGGAGAAAGAGCAGGGGCAGTGGGGCTAACTGGATAGCTCTGCGAAAGAGCCAACACAGGCATGATGGACTGAATGGCTTCGTTATTCTATGAATCACAGCACTGAGCCTTGTTTGCAAATGTACTTTGGTGTCGCAATGAGCCGCCAAAGCTAGGAAGAATTTCCACTCCTATTCCCTGATCCATTGATCTCAGGATGGGGGAATGGAACATCTCAGTTGCTACTCCCTCTCATGGCACCAGCTGGAAAGTAACCACCAACATTGGGTGAAGATCAGGTCCCCGTCTAAACTCATGCAGCCAAGTGAATATGCTCCAGAGGGGGACAGACAAGCCGAGACTGCCTTTAAACAGCCCCATTTCGTATCTTTTCAGAAACACATGAAAGCACGTCACATGCAGTGAATTATTAAAAATGTTGAAATCTTGACAAACTGGGGTGAGGGGTGCTTGGCAATTGTGTCCCAATTGGTGCCTTTAGTTGAGGAAGGAAAAAACCTGTACAGTATAATACTCTAGGGCCTTTTCAATAAAAGATCTGGGTAGGAATGCATTAATGTTAAAAAGAGGTTAAACTCCAGGAGGAGTAACTAAGAGGCAGTGCATAGAACCAGTGTACCAGAAATTCAATTTGCCGCCTCTGTGCCCCTCTCTCTCCAACCCTCCTCCCCCCACAATCTGCAACCCAAACCCAACCTCCGATTTCCAGTCTGGTCTGTGTAGGAAACCATAAGAAAAGATTTATGTAGCAATTAGAGTTGGGTTCATGAGAGTCTGTTTCCTCAGAGCCATCATTAAGCAGCTAAATTTAAACACAACCTCGGGTTGCTGTGCAAATGAATGGCAGGAGCTGCCCCTTTACAGACACACACACACACACACACACACACACACAGAGAAAGGCACACAGAGTCTCACACACACACGCAGATAGATACACAGAATCACTCAAATATATGCATATAGACAGACACACACACACAGATATGCACAGAATCTCACAAACACACACACAGATAGATACACAGGGTCTCCCACATACATAGATACACGTAGTCTTTCCCACAGACACAGAGTCTCTCACACACATACATAGATGCACACATGGTCACACACACAGACATGGACACACACTCACAGACATTCAAGCGGACAATAAACACACATAGACACACACATATATAGGCACACACACATAGCTACACAAAGTCACTCGAACATATGCATATATAGAGAGACAGACACACAAACACACACATCCCCCTTCTCTCCCTACTGTTGCTGCTTCGAATGTTCCTGCTCTGTGTTCAAACCAGCAGATTTTCCAAGTTTATTTACAGAAAGCTATAAATAAACCCACTGGGTTTGTGTGTTGGGTGTCCAGTCTCCATTCTTAAAATGATATTTTATTTTTGGTTGCAGTATAATTTCTCATAATTGTTTGACCATGTTTTATGAATTCTTCCTTCTAATGTCTGCGCATTGTTTGTTGTTTTGCGTGAGGCCATCCCAGGACATTAGCCAAAGCACTTCCCCAGCCTCCCTCCTCTGCAGTCTTTTATAAAACATTTTATTTCTCCTCATTAATTTTCTCCCTTTCCCTCTTCTGGATGCGTTGATTTCTTGCTGAGATCAAGCTCACGGTATTACACTTCCTTTCACACTTTCCCCCCAATGTTCATTATTTACAGGTGAACTAAGATTGGGACGTTTGCTACTGAGGGGAATGACAGAGAAGTTTAATCCTGTCTCCACTCAGTGTACACACATTCCCCAGTCTCTTAGCCCATGGTCTCTGAAGCCATCTTCAATTCCCCGAGCCCTGCTCCAGATGAAATCTGATTAACGCTGCATAGCAGCACCCTTGTTCCAGAGACAAGAACACAAAATGCAGGCTGGCATTCCCAGTGCTGTACTGAGGGGGTCCTGCGCTGTCTAGGATGCAGTCTCTCGAATGAGATGTGAAACCGGGGCCCCATCCACTCTCCCACGTGGACATATAAGATCCTGCTGCACCAAAGAAGAGTAGGTGGGGGTTTTCCCCAGTGTTCTGGGCCAACATTTATCCCTCAACCAACATTACTCAGATTTACAGGCTGTTCCCACATTGTTGTTTGTGGGAACTTGCATAACTTGGCTCCCCTGTTTCTGATAATACAACAGACCACTATATGACATTGGCTGTAAAGCACTTGACAACATCCTAAGGTCTTTTTATTTAACTTGACATTACAATATCACAGAAACATTACAGCGCAGAAGACCATTCAGCCCATCGAGTCTGCACTGACTCTCTGAAACAGCATTCGACCTAGTCCCTCTCCCCTGCCTTATCCCCGTAACCTTTCACATTCTTTCTTTTCAGATAGCAATACAATTTCCTTCCGAATACCTCAATCAAACCTGCCTCCACCACCCTCTCAAGAAGTCTGTTCCAGACTCCAGCCACCCTCTGGGTGAAAATATTTTTCTTCACCTCATAAGAACAAGGAGCAGGAGTGGGCCATTCAGCCCCTCGATCTGCTCCGCCATTTAATAAGATCATGGCTGATCTGATAGTAACCTGAAATCTCATCCCGCCTACCCCCAATAACCTATCACCCCCTTGCTTATCAAGAATCTATCCGGCTCTGCCTTAACGATATTCAAAGACTCTGCTTCCACCACCTTTTCAGGAAGAGAGTTCCAAAGACTCAGGAGCCTCTGAGAGAAAAAAAAAATCTCCTCATCTCTGTTTTAAATGGGTGACCCCTTATTTTTAAACAGTGATCCCTAGTTCTAGATTCTCCCACATGAAACATCCTCACCACATCCACCCTGTCAAGACCCCTCAGGATCTTATATGTTTCAATCAAGTCGCCTCTTACTCTTCTAAACTCCAGCAGATACAAGTCTATTCTGTCCAATCTTTCCTCATAAGGCAACCCGCTCATTCCAGGTATTAGTCTGGTAAACCTCTGAACTGCTTCCAACGCATTTACATCCTTCCTTAAATAAGGAGACCAATAGTGTACACAGTACTCCAGATGTGGTCTCACGAGTGCTCAGTATAACTGAAGCATAACCTCCCTACTTTTGTATTCAATTCCCCTCGCAATGACTAATAATATTTTATAAGCTTTCCTAAGTACCTGCATACTAGCCTTTTGTGATTCATGCACTAAGACACCCAAATCCCTCTGCAACTCAAAGCTCTGCAATCTCTCACCATTTAGATAATATGCCTCTTTTTTATTCTTCCTGCCAAAATGGACAATTTCACATTTTCCCACATTATACTCCATTTGCCAGATCTTTGCCCACTCACTTAACCGGTCCATAACTTTCTGTGGACTCCTTCTGTCTTTTTCACAACTTACTTTCCTCCCTATCTTTGTGCAATCAGCAAATTTGGCAACCATCCTATCCCATCCATCCCTCCAAACAAGTCATTTATATAAATTGTAAACAGTTGAGGTCCCAGCAATGATACCTGTGGCACACCACTCGTTACATGTTGCCAACCTTAAAAAGACCCATTTATGCCTACACTCTGTTTCCTGTTACCAGCCAATCTTCTATCCATGACAATATGTTACCCCCTACACCATGAACTTTTATTTTCTGCAATAACCTTTGATGCTGCACTTAAATCAAATGCCTTCTGGAAATCTAAGTGCAGTACACCCACTGATTTCTCCTTTATCCACAGCGCATGTTACTTCCTCAAGGAACTCCAATAAGTTGGTTAAATATGATTTCCCTTTCACAAAACCATGTTGACTCTGCCTGATTACCTTGAACTTATCCAAGTGTCCTGCTATAGCTTCTTTAATAATCTTTTACTTTTACTCCTTTTGCCAATTATTTTGAATCTGTGCCCTCTAGTTCTTGATGCTGTCTTGAGTGGGAACAGTTTTTCACTATTCACTTTGTCCATACCCCTCAGGATCTTGAATACCTCTATCAAGTCTCCTCTCAGTCTTCTTTTCTCCAAGAAAAACAGTCCCAACCTCTCCAATCTATCTTCGTAGCTTCAGCTCTTTATCCCTGGAATCATTCGTGTGGCTCTCCTCTGCACTCCCTCTAATGCCTTCACATCCTTCTTCAAGTATGGTGCCCAGAACTGGATGCAGTAGTCCAGATGAGTCCTAACTAGTGTCTTATGGAAGTTCAACATGACCTTCTTACTCTTGTAAATGCCCCTATTAATGAAGCCTAAGGTACTATATGCTTTATTAACTGCTCTCTCAATATGCCCTGTCAGCTTCAATTACTTATGTACATATATACTGAGGTCCCTCTGCTCCTGCATCACCTTTTAGAGTTTCCCCCTTTTTTTTACTGTCTCACCATATTCTTCCTGCCAAAATGAATCACCTCACACTTCTCTGCATTGAACTTCATCTACCACTTGTCTGCCCAATCCACCGACATGCCTATATCCTTTTGAAATTCAAGAATATCCTCATCACAGTTGACAACGTTTCCAATCTTCGTATCATCTGCAAATTTTGAAATCATGCCCCGAATACCACAGTCTAGGTCATTATTATACATATCAGGAAGAGCAAGGTTCCCACTCTGACCCCTGGGGAGCTCCACTACAAACCTTCTTCCAATCTGAAAAACAACTTTCTGTTTCCTGTCACTCAGCCAATTTCTTATCCAAGTGCCTACTTTTCCATTTATTTCATGAGCTAGAATTTTGCTCACAAGTCTGTTGTGTGGCATTGTATCAAATGCCTTTTGAAAATCCATATACACCACATCAACAGAACTGCCCTTACCAACCTGCTCTGTTACCTCAAAAAACTCCAGCAAGTTCGTCAAACATGATTTTCTCTTAATGAATCCATGCTGACTTTTCTTAATTATCCTGCACTTGTCTAAGTGACTAATGATTTTGTTCCAAACTTTAGTTTCCCAGAGGTTTCCCTACCACTGAAGGCAAACTGACTGGTCTGTAGTTCCCGGCTTTATCCTTGCACCACTTTTTAAACAAGGGTGCAAAATTCATAATTCTCTAGTCCTCTGGCACCTCCCCTGTGTCTAAGGAAGACTGGAAGATTATCACCGGTGCCTCTGCAATTTCCACTCTCACTTCCCTCAGTACCCTTGGATGCATTTCAACCGGTCCTGGTACCTTATTTATGTTTAGTAAAGATAGCCTTTTTTACAACCTCTTCCTCTTCAATTGTAAATTCTTCTAGTGTACCAGTTACCTCCTCTCACCGCGACCTGGGTAGCATCATCTTCCTTTGTAAAGGCAGATGCAAAGTACTCATTTAATAGCTCCATTATTTCTCCTGCCCCCATGTGCAAGTCCCCTTTTTTATCCTTAATCCTTACTCTTTCTCTTACCACTCTTTTATTATTTATATGCTTATAGAAGACCTTGGGATTCCATTTTACGTTCGCTTTCTCCTTGCTTTTCTTATTAGTTTTTTCACTTCCTCTCTGGCCCTTCTATCTTCAGCCTGATTCTGCATTGTACTTTCTACCTGACATCTGTTGTATGCGTACTTCTTCCATTTCATCTTCACCTCTATCTCTCTCTCGTCATCCAGGGCGCTCTGGGTTTATTTGTTCTATCTTTCCCCTTCAAGAGAATATACCTTGACATTGCCTGTGATGCTCAGCTCCATCCAACCCATTTAGGCTAAGGAAAATACTTTCTGAACTCCAGAAGTAATGAGGTAAAACTTCCAGATTATTCATCCACCCCACCATTCATAACTGCCCATCTATCCTCCAGACAGCATTCCTCCCTCATGAGTCCCATGTCCTGTGCAGTATTTGCTCAGTCAGATCTCTAACTACCCTTATAACCTCCAGTTCGATTCTCAGCTACTTACCTGCTTCCACAAACACACAGGCGCTGGCTACTTGACTAGACGTTTTCACTTGTGAGGGTGCTCCGAAGCTAGTGGCCATAATTATATGATAGTCACTAATAAATCCACTAAGGAATTCAAGAGGAACTACTATATCCAGAGTGGTGAGAATGTGGAACTCGCTACCTCATGGCATGGTTGAGGCAAATAGCATGGATACATTTAAGGGGAAACTAGATAAGTATATGAGGGAGAAGAAATAAAAGGATAATGTTTATAGGGTTAGATGAAGTAAATAGAGGAAAGTAGGCATGTGTGGTGCATAAATGCCAGCATAGACCATGGCCTGTTTCTGCACTGTAAACTTTATGTTATTCTATGTGGCACTGACTGCTTTCGCTGGGAATTTCTAGCAGTATCAAAGGCTGCGGTGTGGTTTTCATGTTCTGACATTAAATTTTATGTAAACTAACTGAAAAAAAAACATTTCAGGGGCAGACGACCGCATCAATGCATTCCACTCTTTATAGGGGACTTGGCACTGCATTTCACCAGGTCCCATTAACCAGCTCTTTTTGGAGGTTAATGCTGAACGATTTTTTTGTTTTTGTTTAATCAGCGTGCCCAGTTGACATCGCCCAGCGGGAATATCTGAGAGGAGTTGCTGACCACGCCAGTGGCCTGGGATGGAACAGGCATCGCCAGAGGTGTGGTCAATAACTCTGGACAGAGGCGCCCACAATGCAACTCCCAATAGGTCAGACTCAGTGTTTCCCCTGTCGGCACCCTGGCGACGTTATGAGGACTCACAATCTAAACAAAAATATTTTCAAAAGTACAGATAGAAATAGACAGGGGGAAGAAAAAAAAACCCAAAAAGGATGTTTAAATTAATCATAACCCATTCTGGCTTTTTTGTGGTTGTGACTCCTGCTTAAGATAGACTCAATGAAAGAGATCCTGACGGTGACCCTTTCAACAAGTTAGAAATTTAATCTGAAGGAAACTTAGGTGAATAAATAAATAAAACCAGAAAATGCTGGAAATCCACAGTCATTCAGTCAGTGTCTGTAATTGGCAAGGACAAGTTCATGTCTCGTGTACATCAGAATTGGAACACAGGAGCAGGAGTAGACCATTCAGTTGCTCGAATACTTTTCTGCCATGCAGCTAGATCATGGCTGATCTATATCTCAGCTCCATTTATCGATCTTTGCTCCATAACTCTTGATGCTCTTATGCAGCAAAAGTCGACCTCAAGCGATGATGCTTTCAAGCGTGGCGGAAAATCACAGTGCCATTTTCACCATTTGCAGTAACTTTCTTTCAATAAAAAGTCATGTTTATGCCATTGCCTTATCATTTCTCTCATAAACATCCCAAATCAAGTATAATGAAACATTTTGAAGTGGCTGCCACTACTGTGAATAATAAGAACCCCACAGGGTAGGCTTGACAAGGTAGATGCTGAGAGGTTGCTTCCCCAGAGTCTAGAACTAGGGTGTCATTATCTCAGGATAAGCAGTTGGCCATTGATGACTGAGATGAGGAGAAATGTCTTCACTCAGGGGGTTGAGAATCTATGGAATTCTCTACCCGAGAGGGTTGTGAATGGTCAGTCAATGAATGTATTGAAGACTGAGATCAATAGATTTTTGGAACCTAAGGGAATCGAGGGATATGGGGATAGAGCGGAAAGGTGGAGTTGAGGTTGAAAATCAGCCATGATCTTAATGAAAGCTATCCTGTGGGGCACATGGTCTACTCCTGATCCTATTTCTTATGTTCTTAAGTAGTAATGAAGTTAATGACCATAAATCTCTCCCAGCCTTTGATTGAATGTCACAAGATCTTGAACACCAACCTGAGTAGGTGAGAAGTTTTTTGGGGTTGGGGGTGGGTGAGAGAGGGGAACGTTTAACATATTGCCAAAAATCTCTGGCAAATGTTGTACTGCCTCAGGACTGACATGTTAGCTGAAGTTTTGCGCCAAAGTGGGTTTAAAACCCACAGGTGAGTCCTGCCTACTGAGTCAAGCTGACACATAATTCTTTTTAACCATAGTTAAAAATTTAGTGCAAACATAAGGATTTAAGGATAGGTTACAGGGGACTAGGTGTTAGAGGAGGATTACATGTTGATTTTTCAATTCTGGTGATGGGAGTGTGAATTAAGTCCATTTGATTGGATGATAATAGCTGCACGAGATTTGCATGGAACATGTACGGATAACCCTGACGCAGTTTCTGGAGGGCATGGGCTCACAGTTCATCCTAAATTGGCATTTAGGGTGAGATGGTGACATAGTGGTAATGTCACCGCACTAGTAATCCAGAAGCCCAGGCTAATGCCCAGGGGACACGGGTTCAAATCCAAGCACAGCAACTGGTGAAATTTGAATTCAATTAATAAAAAATCTGGAATTGAAAGCTAGTCTCAGAAATGGTGACCATGAAACTATCAGCGACTGTTGTAAAAACCAATCTGGTTCTCAAATGTCCTTTAGGGAAGGAAATCTGCCATCCTTCCCTGGGGTCGAGCCTACATGTGACTCCAGATCCACAGCCCAGCAAGCCATTCAGTTCAAGGGCAATTAGGGATGAGCTGGAGCCCACATCCCATGAAAGAATAAAGAAAAATTGCTCAATGCAGGGCTGGTGAAAATCGAGCCTGCGCCCCATAACATACAGACACACTGACACATACCGTCGCCAACTCAAACCTGTAGTGTTTTCTTCCAATTTAACCTTGGAAGCCTCTCTCGGCATGGTTTACAGACATAGGACTGAATAATGATGACCAGGTAAAGACCTTCTGGTTCATGCAGCCTTCCTTTAACAAAGTAGTTTACACAGTCAAGTCAGGGGCCGGGGGAAGGTAAGATAGGAAAATACATTTAAAATTAAATGAATCTAATCCAAGTAAATAAACATTTGTTTATTTTCTTGTTTCAACAGAGTTTCCCTTCGTTGTCTATTTATACTTTATCAAAAATAGCATTTGTTGGTGACTCTGCAGTGGGAAAAAACATTCCGTTATCTCATTGGGAAGCTCCCTCTACTCTGCCAAAACAACGCACCTCTTCCGCCTCAACCTTGGCACCTGCACTACACTGTTCCACTCTACATACCAGCTGCCCTATTCGAGTAAGACTGTCTGCCTAATGCCAAGTTAATTGCAGCACTGTGTTGTGGACACATGCCCAATAACTTGTGTGGTGAAGCTTCCTCAATTTGTTTCACATGGGGCCGGCACTGCCTGCAGTTAGGAGAGATTTTCATCTAGTCAGCTCTCAGCCGGATCCATACCAAGGTTGGAAAGTTAGAGTCTCTGACGCCATAAATAAGGAGATTAAGAGAAAACATGGATTAACCATACAATTCTAATTTTTAAAATTCTTTCGCAGGGTGTGGGCATCGCTGGCTAGGCCAGCATTTATTGCCCATCCCTGATTGCGCTTGAGAAGGTGGTGGTCAGCTGCCTTCTTGAACCGCTGCAATCCCTGTGGTGTAGGTACAGCCACAGTGCTGTTAGGGAGGGAGTTTCAGGATTTGGACCTAGTGACAGTGAAGGAACAGCAATATAGTTTCAAGTCAGGATGGTGAGAGGATTGGAGGGGAACTTGTGGGTGGTGGTCTTCCCATGCATCTGCTGCCCTTGTCCTTTTGGGTGTTAGAGGGTTTAGAAGGTGAAATTTGTTAATGGAATGCTTTTCTTGCCCCAACTACCTCAGGGAAGCTCAGTTGTGTTAATATTATAAAGAAATGGAATACCTCTCATGTACTCATTCCTCAGGCTGGATCCCAATGCTAGCTTCACATAACATGTACATGTACAAGCTTTCCTATCAGAAGGGGGAACCCTTCCCCAACCAACATTGCAAGACCACAGAGGTCACCTCTAGTAATCCCTCCAATGCTCCAGCTCAAATCAGATAGCTGTAACAAGAGAGAAAGAGAGAAAGAAAGGCTGAGTGGGACGAAGAGAGATGAAAGAAGAAATTAAAATGAAAGATTTAAATTTCTATGGTCCCTTTCATGACCTCAGGACATCCTAAAGTGCTTTACAGCCAATTCAGGAAAAACTTTTGAAATGTAGTCATGATTGTAATGGAAATACAAAGGCCAATTTTCACACAGAAAGATCTCATAAAGAGCGATGAGAGAAAAATCGGTTTTACTGATGTTGATTGAGGGAATAATCATTGCCCAGGGAATCAAAGAGCTGAACCTTGGGGTGGGTTTGAATGGCACTGTACCACACCATGCACTTACACGGGGCCAACAGGAGGTCAATATCGGGTCTTCTTATCTGACAGAGTCACCGCCAACAATGTACAGTGATTATTTATTGAGCAGTTGGGGCTGGCTGAACAGCAGGCATTAAAACCCCAATTTCAGCTAAAGTGGTACAATTTAACATCTGTGGCGGGGACTCCCCAATATCAGATTCCAAGTAGCTGTAAATCAGGAAAACCCCTCAAGCTCCAAGTGGATTTGGAAGTGTGGGGTAAGCAGGAGGAAAGAATCTCTTGTCCGGGCACGCGGAGAATTCCACTCTCTGCTTGTAATCTGAAATCAAGCCAATTCTGAAGCAGCCAACTAGGGTAATCACAATTGGCAAGTTTAAAAAAAGAATCATGCATTTGGCACAAAAACAGAATGGGCAAAACGGGCAAAGTGACGAGCCAGCAACAGATCAACTGGCATTACATAAAGCTGGTGCCGTGGACGCTAATCACCTGGCAGCACAAATAGCCAGCTCATATTGTAAGGGCATATTGTCTCTGAACAGAAAGAGTCAGTCTGCACAGAGCAGATAATTCAACTGGCAAGGCGCAGGCTAGTATTATTAGGAGGAAGCAGCTGGCAGCACACAGAGTTGGCAATGTCCGCCAAGGATGAGTTAAATTATACTATGTTAGCATTCTATGAATGCTAAGGACAAAGTTTCAGGACAATGTACAGATAAGCCTCATACAAGAGAATTGAAGTGTTTTAGTATGCTCCCTTGAGCCTGTTCTGCCATTTAATACGATCATGGCTGATCGGCCAATTAATGGCCAGATGGTGGACTTGCCATCCAGTTAAGGATGTTGGGTGCGGCTCTTGAAGCTGGAGGGGCCAATAAGTGGAAGAGAGGCCATCAGATGACCTGAAATGTTGGCTTGAGTTTTCTGTGCCCGCTGGCATCGGGTATGTTCGGTGGCATGAGTGGACAATATGGCGAGAAGGCCAAAATTTGGTTTCACAACATTGTGAAAACCAGTTTGCAATTGTCAGCTCTGTCCGCCAATGGCGGGTTGTAATAGATCAGCCCACCAGAATCGTCGTCCCCCCTCCACCCCCCCTTGCTGGATTCCACCCCCCCCTTGCTGGATCACCCCACCCACACCCCCCCTCCCCACTGCTGGATCGTTTGCTCACATCGGTGTGATTGCTCACTAACGTGTTTCATAACGGCATATAAAAGGCGTGCAAGTGGTAGGCTGCACTTTGAGGGGAACTTGGAGGCGAGTACACAATAATGTTGTGGAGCACTCACCCAGGTCGCCTTTTGCAGTTCAAGGTTAAGGTGTGTTGGGGGTGGGGATGCAAGGGCTGCCCTGCGGTTGAGGCGACTTGGGGGCGGGGAGCAAGACCTGCCCTGGGGTCGAGATGACTTTGGTTGGGAGGGATGGACAGGGCTGCCCTGCGGTTGAAGGTAGTGCACAAGCACGTGCGGCGTTGTGTTGGGCGGGGGGGTGATGGAAGCGGCCATGCATCAGGGACACCTTGTATCAAGTGACCATTTCTCTGCAGCTGAGACAGTTTGGATGCAGTCACATTGATGTGATTGGAGTCAGGCCTCTAGCTTCTCTGCCCATTCAAGCAACACAGAGGCATCAAAGTGCCACCAAGTGCTCCAAGAGTTTTTCAATCCTCGGGCACAGACTACAAAATAATGGGCATTTTAGTGAACTGCAGAACAGTTGGATGACTGAGCACGTTGTACAATGACCTTGCTAAAGTTGTCCGTGGAGCAGTCACTGGTGGAGGTGCTCACAGCCCCTTGCAATGTCACCATCCTGGTTTGGACCATTTGCCCCCATGATTCAAGCTAACAGTGCAGCCTTGCAGTGCAGGTTAGGAGAATGCCTGCGCCTGAGCTGAGAGCACAGCATGCAACCCAATGGGCAAAGCTGCCGCCAATCAGAAAGGTGGAATGGGGTGGAGGTGGGTGGAGTTTCGGGCAGCCATGCAGCGCACTAATCTCTAGCCATCTAAGTGGTGGCCAGCACTCTCCGAGATGTGTTAAGGGGCCTTCATACTTAACCAAGACAGGTTCTTAGTATACCTATGCATCTCTCTCTTTCATCCTGCAGGAGGAGTACATCAGGATCATGGAGCCTGGTGACCTAGCTGTATGCCTCATGGCGTACAGAGAGTGAAGACGACAAAGAGGACGACTGAGGTGCCTGGCTGTGCAGAGGGAAGAGCAACACCCTCTGGAAGAAGTGATGGCCGCACACGCTGCCGAAGAGCCACAGCGAGCCGTCGTTGGTCAGTGCCTAGCTAGACCTAGGGTCCATAGACACCGCCTTTCAGTCCTTCAGATGACCAAGAACCAGTGCCGCAGAATACTGCGCATCTCCAGGGAACTAGTCGGTCACATCTGCCAGCTACTGCAGGATTTGGCACCACAGGGACATGGAGGGCATCCACTGCCAGTAGCTGTGGAAGTGATCAAGGTGCTCAATTTCAACGCCAGTGGCTCTTTCAGGGTTCCATAGGTGACCTCTGTGGGATATCACATGCCTCCACCCACAAATGCATCCATGAGGTCACAAATACCATCTCTACAAGGGCAACAACAACTTTGTGCATTTCGCCCAGGGTCAGGACAACCAGGATGCAAGAGTGATTGGATTTGCTCAGATCTCGGGCTTCCCACAGGTGCAGGGTGCTATCGACTGCAATCACATGGCACTCAGATCCCCGTCGCAACACACAGTCACCTATGTCAACTGCAAGGGATTCCATTCGCTGAATGTGTAGCTGGTGTGCGACCACCATGAATGCATCCTGTGGGTTTGCGCATGGTTTCCACAGAAGCTGCAGGGATGGCTTCTTGGGCACAAGGGCAACTTACAGAGGACGTGGCTGATGACACCCGTGTGTTGGCCTCAGACTTCAGCAGAGTAAAGGTATAATGAGGCTCATGCTGCAACTCGCAACCATTGGGATACTGAAGATGAGGTTCTGGCGCATGGATTGGTCTGGTGGAGCCCTGCAATATAGTCCACAGAGGGTACCGTGCATTGTCGTCACCTGCTGCACCCTTTACAACCTGACCCTACAACGGGGAGAGTAGCTGGCTGAGGAGGAGATGGAGGTCTCCTCTGATGAGGAGGACATCAATGGGGATGAGGGTGAGGAGGTCCTCAAAGGCAACGATGACGGCAATGAGGCCATTGCACTGGCCAGACAAGGCAGGCACGCTTTGGAGCCCCTCAGAGCTGCTAGATTTGTGCAGGATCATGATGACATGCAGTGAGGAGACACCATAGATCTTCACATTACATCTATGAATGTTTGACTCCAGTCTGGCTGTTAATGCACATACCCTCTGTTATAAGGCTCCTGTCATGGAGATGCAGTGGAGGCCCTAATACTCACTTGATTGCAGGAGGATGATGACAATATGTAGTGAGGACACTCCATAGATCTTCACATAGCCTCTGAGAATGTCTGACTCCTGTCTAGCCAATGGCAGCTCACTTGCGTTGTGAGATCAGGGTCATATCATAGAGATGCAGTCATGCAACTTTAAAAGCACCTTCAGCACCTGACCCCTTCTGCAGCACAGCATCACTGGTCACAGCCCCACCTTAAAAGGTACTGAGAGCACACAGCGAGAATGACAGAACTCTGTGACACCTACCCACTACATTCTGGCAGCGTTGACAAGCACAGTCGAGGTGCAGGCATCAGAAACGTGTCCAGGGAGTGAGAGGCCAGACCATCACTTTGGTCTGAAAACTGTACAAAGCACCGGGAAGAGGCCCTGGACTGAGACACCTGCCTTTGTCTTGTACAGAAAGATTTCACATTTGAGTGACACAAACACGGCTCATCAGAACAAGGAGCCATAGGCAAGGAGACATCCTTTGAAGTTTATTGACAATAGTGGATAGTGTGTACAAGTAATTAGCACACGTGCCCAGGCTGTGCAATTTTTGGCTTGGCCTAAATAGCCAAGTGGTTATGGTACTAGGTTTGTAACCGCAAGATCAAGAGTTCAAATCTCACAATGGCAAACTATGAAACAATGTAACTTCATCTGAAACAGATGGAAAACGGGTTTGTACTCGGAAGAGTTACATCATCATAATTTTCCTAACCCTGCCACTACATCTTGGTGCTCCCCAGCCATCCACAGCAGAAGTGGAGGCAGCCTGCTGACCTGTCTGTGATGACCTTGGCGAGCTTCCTCTGGAGGGCTCCAACCTGCTTTCAGGGTCCTGCTGTGAGGCAGTGGCACCCTCCTCAGCCTGTGGAGCTGGAGCAGCTGAGGTCACAGGAAGAGGGGATTTGGATGAGCCGGACACTCCTGGAATCACCTGGGTGGATGGTCCCGGGGTGGTACACCTGCTGATCCTAATGCCTATGGGTGTCCAAGGGCCCCTGGCTGACTCCTTGAGGAGAAGGGGTAGCTGGAATAAGATCAAGCTGCCCCGCATCTGTCTTGCATACACACTGTTGGAAGCCCCGCGCAGCAGTGCAGGAGTGACATCCTGGACAAAGGTCTCCCTGGCAGCATCCTACCAATGTTGACCTCGGTGTGTTAGCATGCTGGAGCTATCACCTCAGCCTGAAGGCAGATGGACTCTTCCATCATACTTTGCAATCTGAGGAGTGCAGTGCACATCCCTTCCTGATGTTCCCGAGCTTGCCTTTGCAGCTCCAGCAGCAGTGGCAAGACTGAGTTCAGGGGATCATCATCTGACTCAGCAAATTTCTGACCTCCAGCAGTCCTCCGAGTGCCAGACACTTGGGATGTCCCTGCCACCACCTGCAGTAGATCAGACAGTGTGATGTGCTCACCAGATTGTGATCCTGAGGCTACTGTAAAGCTAGCTCCCACCGAGGTGTGTGTCTCTGCACTGGTGGAGGGTGTGGGTGAGCGCTGTAATGGGTCTTCAATGAAGGTACCTTCAGATTCTTCTCCAGAGGATTCTTCGGGGCTTGATTGGAGGTCCTGGGTCGTGGACTCTGTCAGCTGTTCCCCAGATGTTCTTTCATGAGCGAGGGGAGATAATTAGTGCCTGGCAGTGGCCTGTGAAACTGGACACATTAGTCACAGAATGGTTGTCTGATGGATATTGCACTGCTGGATCCTCACTTGGTAGAGCACCACCAACCTCACCATCAGCACAAGAATGGTTCAGATTGTCGCCGGCCAGCTGGATGGCTCTGTTTTCAAAGTCCGTGAGGGCCTTGATTTCAGGCATTCCTCCACCGGTCTGCGGCCTCTCCCTCTTGTTGTGTGCCAGCTTGTCCTGCATGAATAGCGAGAGAGTATAAGCAGGATGCCTGCCAGGCCAGATGATAAGTTTGCCTGGCATGTGTGGGTGCTGAATGGTCCATGGACTGGATGAGGACAATGAAGATCCGTGTGAGAGTGTGAATGGTGATGTCCCTTGAACCGGCTGTGAGTGAGGGCCCTGTGGATGTGTGATGGGTTTGTGAGTCTGTGAGTTGAGTGTGATGGGTTTGTGAGTCTGTGAGTTGAGTGTGATGAGAAGAGTGACTTATCCTGGCAGAACAGAGGAGGTCATTCATCCTCTTGCGGCACTGGGTGGCTGTCCTCTTTTGAAGGACATTGGCGCTGACCGCTGCCTCTTAAACCTGGTTGGTCATGCCACTGCCCTTCCTGCGGCTACAGCTGGGGTAGAGGGCATCGCTGCAGGCCCCCAAGGTATCCAAAAGGAGTTCCAGTGGCACGACATTAAACCTAGGGGTTGCAGTCTTTTTGCCTTTCGTGGACATCTTCCCTGCAGTCGTTCTGAGCTGGGAGCACTGAGATATGTGCTTGCGGCTGGAGTTTAAATATGGCGTCCAGCACGTTGAAGCAGCGAGGTGAATGAGAACCCACCCAGCATGGAAATGTCATTGTTATGGACTTGATTTTCCAGATAGGTTTCTCATTAGAAACATTGAATTTTATAGGCTGCAGCAGCACTTACATCAAGCTCCACGACTAGAAAAAGAACTCCTATTGTAAGGTTCCCCACGCTTAGAGCTGATTCGTTCACACTGTCATGTGACACTATACAACGCAATACTTCTTAAAGCTACAGCCACTACATTCATTAGAACTACAATTACCACCATTCCTCCCCCTTTAAATATTTTTGTACAGTTTGTATTTACAAGAACATTTACTTTCACGACATTACAAATATATACATGAGTCATGGAATTATAACTTCAGTCTCTCGGGTGGTTTCCTGATCTGGGTGGAACGTTGCAGCTGCACAACCATTGAATCTCTTACAGGATCCACATTATCTGGAACTGCAGCAACATCAGGTACCTCTTTAGGCCAGGTAGCTCAGTGTTATCTACTCCAACAGAAACATCTGGTATGTCTATCCTTGTTTGAACAATTTCTACAGGAACCACAGGTTCTACAATGGTTAGAGGTGGAACATCATTTTGTTGGGGTATCTCCCTTCTTCTCAAACGATCCACGTGTTTGCAGGTAATCCGGCCCTCCACTTCTACGTGGTACAGCTAGGGTCCAGTCACAGAAACTATTACATCAGGTAACCAATTCGATCCAACACTGAAGTAACACCGAACACCAACAGCAAATTCTCGCACATGGCTATGCAAATCATAAATCGTTTTTTGATACCCTTGACTTTTCTCCGCCTTCCTCTCCAAATTGGGAAGTATCAGGCTCAATCTCGTTCAAAGGCGCCGCTTCAGAAGTAACTCTGAAGGTGTTGAACCTGTAGTAGCGTAAGGGGGTTGTTCTATAGTGAAACAGGAAACGTGAAAATTTAGTCTCCAATGATCCGCCTGATAATTTTTTCATCCCAGCTTTAAAAGTCTGTGTTGCTCTCTCAGCTAATCCATTAGACAACAGATGACTTGGTGCCGTCTTTGTGTGTTTGATACCATTTAGGCTCATAAATCTTTGAAATTCAGCGCTAGTAAATGCAGTGCTATTGTCTGAGACAATTACTTCTGGCAATCCATGTATAGAAAAGCTTTGGCGTAACTTTTCTATAGTCACACCTGACATTGGCAGCCTAACCTCATAAACGTCTAACCATTTGGAATGTGCGTCGATTATTAGTGGGAACATGGTGCCTAGAAAAGACCGACGTAATCTATGCGCAGTTTCATCCAGGGCCTACCAGGCCATTCCCACGGGTGTAGTGGGGCCACAACAGGTAACTTCTGTAGTTGTTGGCATTGTGTACAGTATTTAACCACCTTCTTGATATCACCGTCCATGCCCAGCCACCAAATATAACATCACGCGATCATCTTCACTCTTGAGATTCCCGGATGTGCGCTGTGCAACTCTGCCAAGAGTGGGTCCCTTCCTTGTGAAGGAACAACTACTCACACACCCCATAACAGGATATCATCTTGACTGTTCAATTCATTCCTTCGAGTGAAGAATGGCTTCAATTCGTCACAGGGATTGGTTCCTGGGGCCATCCTTTCCAACAATTGGTGTCTCACTCTGGACAGGACTGGATCACAATTCGTCCAGTTTCTTACCTGCCTTTCACAGACTGGTGAGGAATCCAGGAATTTCATCTCTAATGAGATCTCTTGGGGAATTTTCATTGCTCTCCTGCAAAGGAAGACAGCTTAGGGCATCAGCATTGACTATATGCATCCCTGGTCTGGGCACAAATTGTATTCATATTCGGATAAAACGAGAGCCCATCTTTAAATTCTGCAGAAGGTATGGGTGGGATAGCTTTTTCTTCACTGAGCAGACCCAAGAGCTGTTTGTGGTCAGACACTATTGTAAAGTGTCGGCCATGTGCATAGTGATGGAATTTTTTAACTCTGAAAATAATCGATGCTCCTTTTTTCTCGATTTGCGAATACCCTTTTTCGGCCGTGGAAAGGGTCCCGGACGCATAGCCTATCAGCCTTTCTGAACCTTTCTGAACTGTCGACCACCTTGTGCAATAGTAGCACTCGGATGCCATAGGGGACACGTCGCAGGTTAAGTACCAGTTCCTTTGGCGGGTTGTAGTTTACTAATAAGTTTGAAGGGTGCAAGGATTATTTAACTTTCGTGAAGGCTTCTTTGTGGGGTGACTTCCAAACCAAACACTGGTTTTTCTTTAATAATGAGGGTAGAGGGGCTAGGACCATTGATAAGTTAGGTAGGAATCGACCATAATAATTAGCCATACCTAAGAATGACTTGAGTTCAGAGACATTTTTAGGCGAAGGCGCCTCCTTAATAGTTTTAACATTTTCCTTTTTTTAAGTGCATCCCTGCTTCCAAAAATCGTTTCAAGACTTCCTCCAAATTAGCCAAGTGATCAGCCTCCGTGAACCTGGTTATTGCAGTGGGGCGGGGGGGGGGGGGGGGGGGGGGGGTCGTCCAGGTAGACCATGACTTGAGGTAGTCCTTGTAGCAAGCTCTCCATCATCCTCTGGAAAATCGTGCACGCCAAAAAAACACCAAAGGTCAGACTCGTTTACTGATACAACCCTTTGTGGGTGTTTATGGTCACAAACTCTCTGGAGCTATCATCCAGTTCCAGCTGCTGATACGTGTGACTCATATCTAGTTTAGTATAAGTTGTCCCTCCTGCAAATTTAACATAGAGGTCCTCAATCTTGGGGATAGAGTACTTGTCCAACTTGGCAGCTTTGTTTACTGTTAGCTTTATAGTTCCCACAGATCTGGATGGTCTGATCCAGTTTTAAGAGAGGGGCTCTAGGTGCTGCCCACTCTGAGAATTGAACCGGCTGTATGACCCCCCAGCCTCTCCAAACAGTTCAATTCAGTGTCAATCTTCTCCCTTCAAGCGTATGGCACCGGCCTAGCTTTAAAGAGACAAGGAGTTGCTTCTGAGTCAACGTAGATCTTAGCCTGTAGGCCTTTGATTCTCGCAGTTCATCTCGAAAAACCTTGTCATATTTCTTCAGCAGCTCTGGCAGTCCTGCACGTAGCTGGAAAATTTCAGGCCAATTTATTTTAATTTCTTCCAACCAATCATGACCTAGAAGGCTTGGTCCTTCGCCTTCTACTACCATCACTGGGAGCTGTGCTGCTTGGTGCTTATAATAAACAGGTACAGTGGTAATACCCGTCACTTGGATGGCTTCACCTGTGTAAGTTTTCAGTTTTCAGTGGTCTGCTCCAAATTCAATTGTTGAGCACCCTTGTTTAAATATTTGAAGGTGTCCCCTCTCACTACAGTGATTGAAGCATCAGTGTCCACTTCCATCATCAAAGGTTTTCCATTTACCTGCAGAGTAACAGTAATTGGCTCCGTCTTTCCTACTTTTAGATTAAATAGGGAGTAAATGTCAGAATTGGTGGTTTCTGGTTCTTCCACATTATGAACTTCGATGAACTTAGTTTGCTACCTGGGAGGCTGTCTCAATCTTGCTTTACAATACTTCGGTAAGTGGCCTCTTTTATGGAAAAAATAGTACTCCACCTCTTTAAAACTGCAAGTTTCAGGAGTATGACTGCTTCCACATTGGTAACAATTCACTTCCAGATTTGTTGCTGAGCTGTATTTATTTTAAGTTTTCGGGTAGTGGGAACTGTCTCCCGCTTCGTGGCAGAGTTCCGGCTTTTCACGCCACACCCAGCTGTCCATTCTCACCCCAACTGGAAAACGGTACCATTTTGAGCACCTTGTATAGTCTGCGCATCCTGTTCGGTACTTTCAATTGCAAGCGCTATTTCCAATGTTGTATGAAAATTGAGGTTTACTTCAGCTAATAATCGTCATTAAATGGCATCATCTTGCACACTGCAGCCCAAAAGATCCCTGAGTATATCACTTAGGGTCTCCCCAAAATCACGGTACTCAGTCATTTCAATTTTACCACGTATGTAGCAATGTTCTCTCCTGCGGCTCAAAGCCTCAAATTAAACCTGAACCTCTGCACGGTGACTGAGGACTTGCGTTGAAAGTGTCCCTTATCGAGATCTACCAATTCACCAAAAGTCTTCGGACGCTTGGGGCCATCAAACTTCAGATTAAATTATAGGTTTTACTTCTGCAAAAGCTAAGGAGAATTGCTCTCCTCTTTTCCTCCCCCGTTATTTTGTTTGCCTGGAAATAGAACACAAGGCGTTCTACATATTGGTGCCAATCCTCTCTGGATGGTTCAAAAGGGTCAATCCTGCCAAAACGTGGGTACATCTTGCTTTTCTTCTGTTTAAACAAGGTACTCACAGTCGCTGGGCAAGGAACAATGCCAGACCTGACTAATCCTCATCGACAGTTTGTTCTGAATTTGACTTTCGAGACAGGTTTCTCATTAGAAACATCAAACTTTATTTACAGGCTGCAGCAGTAGTTATATGTTTCCATCAAGCTCCACAACTAGAAAAAGAACTCCCATTCTAAGGTTCCCCGCCCTTACAGCTGATTCATTCACACTGTCACATGACACTTTACAACAGAATAAGTCTTAAAAGTTACAGTCACTACATTCCTTAAAGCTACAATTGCTACAGGAATGTTTCCCGGGAATGCATAATTAATACGGTTTGGGATGATACGGCGTGAAAAGCTGCCATTGCGGCTGGCGGGTAAAACTTCGTGTTACCTGCCCGCTAACGCACTTAGTGCAAATCTGGGACAATTCTGCCCATTAATTCTGTTTCTCTCCACAGATGCTGCCTGAGTATTTCTGGAATTTTTTGTTTTTATTTCAGATTTCCAGCATCTGCAATATTTTATATTTGTTCTCCCAAGTGACATGGTCAATATTAATTCTCTCAACCAACACCTAAAATAGATTATCTTGTTGCTGTTTGGGGGAGCTTGTTGCACGCAAGTTGGCATCTGCGTTCCTACATTACAACAGTGATTACACTTCAAAAATTACTTCATCGGCTATACAGTGCTTTGCGACATCCTGAGGTCATGAAAGGTGGTATATAAGCGTAAGTCATTCTTTCTTCTCTTTTGCAACTACCTGACAACTATGTTGCTGTCCTCCCCTCCCCACCACAGCCCTTTATTTGAGTCTTCCTGAAGTAATGCAGCCTTTCTTCATTTCAGCATGCAATTTCAAACCAGGGGAACTATACTGGGTTGAAATTCATGTTCAATTACACGGTGAAACACATCATCAGCTCAGCTCCAATATGGCGGAAAGCAACGGAAAGTTTATGGACAAAGAGCTCACTCTTTTGTGATATAGGAGTTGCCAACTCTAGTCAGAATAATTCCTGGAGGTTTCATCACAGGCACAAACTGGCTCACTCGCACACTCCCTTCCCAATGGTCAGCTGACACGTCCATCCCCCATGGTACCCCGTCTTCCAGTAGTCAAATGGAAAACATAAAAACTCTCTTACCCAATCCTTGACTAACAACAACACTGCCATTGAGGCTGTGAGCCTTCTCCTCTGATCCAGAACAGGCCCAAATGGGAAGAGTTAACAAACCACAACATTCATATAGCACTTTTAACTTGATAAAATGTTTCCAAGGTGCTTCACAGGAGTGCAATCCAACAAAATTTGACACAGAAGCATATAAGGAGATGTTAGGACAAAAGCTTGGTTAAAGAGATATGGTTTAAGCAGTGTATTAATGGAAGAGGAGAGAGGCAGAGAGCTTAGATTCTAAGCAGTTGAAAGCATGGCCACCAGTGGCGGGATGATTAAAATGGGAGACATGTGAGAAGCCAAACAAGCTCCTTTCCCTCACTTTTATCTCTTAGTTGTTTGGTAGTACAGAGCTTGATTATTGCTGAAAAAAGGCATATTGAAGCTTCACAAGGATTCTTGTGAAATGTCCGGAGAGCATGATGGAAAGTTTCGGCAAGTCTCTTTTTCAGCAATACTTTCATCTCTAATATTTTTATAACCCGTCATGGCAGTGACTTTTATATGGGTAATGTTTTTGAGGGATTGACATACGTTCTTGATATGGGCTCAGAAGAATTGTCGGAATGGAATAAAGTAAAAACCAATAACATTAAAGAGCTCATATTAATTCTCTAACATTTATTTATCTTATAACAATACAAGCTATATAAAGTTCATCCAGCACAATATAAATATATACCATAACAAATTAACTACAATACTTCACATGGAAATTCTCCAAAATCACTCTGAACACTATCTGAATCACCAAACAATTCGCCCCAACATCCTCGTTGTATATCATCATCAAACGGATCTTCCTTGTCTTCATTACCATCATCAGCACCACTGTTAGTACCCGCAACTTCAGCATCACACTCTCCCAGTAATTGTCCTCTGTACCATTGAATGTATTCGATATTCCTCATTTTAGAATTTTTGACAATATTGGGATCAACTTCATTCCACATGTCTATGACCCATGAACACAATGTTGCTTGTGAGGGTGCTCAGATATTTATGTCTTTAGTGAATGTTTTCTCATCTTTCAACATCCAATTATTCCACATCTTTCAGATATTGTTCTAGAGAGGTTTATTGATGTCACTCGTAAGACTGCCGGGAATAAATTGCTATGTTGGTGTTGGTTGATCTCACATTATGGACTATATTGTTAACAATGTGGGATATGAACATATCCCTTATGAGCAATTGTTTTTGTGTAACACTCCTGGTCTCAAATTCCACACTTCTTCAATCCATTTCTTGCAACCGCCTTCATCAATTTCAGCCTTTCTCATGAACATGCAGTTCTGAGACCTCTCTTTAGGGAGAGCTTTGCACTTCAATATCACCATTGGCTTTAATTTTGTGCCATCCGCCATACAAGATGAAACCACTATGAAGCGGGCCTTCTTGTAGCCAGTTGTTAGCCAGTTGTCTTTGCAAGGACAATTTTTTCACGAATCTTAGTAATGGGCTTGTTTGGTGGCATGTCGAAGTCCATCAGTATTTCATCCAGTGCAGGCCAACTGATGAACATTCTTCTCTCGATGTCTGATGACAAAAGGGTGGAATGTGCTGATTTTATCACTTGGTTCAGGTGGCCGACACTGTGATTTTTTTGTTTTCTGACACAGTACTGTTCACACCTTTTCATGAATCTTGCACACCACCTGGCACTGGCCTTGAATTCCAGAATACCACATTTCTTCCCCTCTCTGAAGGTGCAGAGGTTGCTCTACCAGTTTTTTCTCCAGTTTAAACTGAGCTATATTCTTGCTATTCTTTCTCGAAGGTAGCCCATACGGTACACATTAATCTCGTCGATTGGCTGGGACATTGCCTCTTGAACTGGTGGAGGGAAAATCCAAAAGTCCCCGTGCTGCCTTTGAATTAATTACCAGTAAGTAATTAATAATCGCAACATGGCTTGATCCCTGGAAAGACTAGCACCGACTTTTGTATGAGGTATTTGAAAACCTCTGGGTATTTTCAGGCCTCAAGTCATGGGGTCAAATTCACACAAGATTGACTTTTACACGAGTAAATATGATGATAAAAAGAGGTTTCAGAGACAATGAAAGGAAATAAAACACTTTTTAAAATGTCTTCCATGCTGTGCTCCTGAGTTTTTGCTAGCAGCAGTGTCCTGAAGATTAATCTTCATTTCCTGGAGTCTCCAGAACAATCCTGGAGGGTTGGCAACCCCTCAGCGACCCTCTTCTGAAAGAAGAGGCAGTTGGCATGAACAAAGTTAATAGTGTTGTAGAAACGGTGCTTTTAATGTGACTGTTTGGTCCAGTCTGTGCCGGCACCTCGAGACGTTTATCAACATTTATTTTGTATGTTACTCATTATACCGTCTGCTTTCTACCGGAATGGGAGCAGGACATGCCAGCTAAACTTTCAATATTACTCACTATTACAGTAAGCCTCCCCTCTTGAGCTAAATGAGGGGAAGAGTCCCAGTCATTTGTCTAAATTTACATCATTCCCAACAGGATTTACTTTTCTGACTGAAGAAATCAATGGGAAATTCCAAGTTGGTTCAATACCAAAATCATGGAGAGGTTTTGATAAGAGTAAATAAGGAGAGACTGTTTTCGCTGGCAGGAAGAGATCGGTAACCAGGGGACAGGTTTAAGATAATTGGCAAGAGGGGAGTTGAGGAGAAATTGCTTGGCGCAGCATGTTGTCAAGATATAGACTGCAATGACAGAAGAGGGTTGTGGAAACAGATTCAATAGTAACTATCAAGAGGAAATGAATAAGTACTTGAAAAGGGCAAGAAAAAAACTGCAGGTCTTTGGGGGAAAGAGCAGGCTGTGAGACTAATTGGATAGTTCTTTCAAAGTGTTGGCACAAGCATGATGGGCTGAATGGTCTCCTTCAGGGCTGTATGATTCTCTACCAAGCAGCATGACTGTGCAAGTTGAAAACTTTTATAAATATAAAAAATGGACAAGATATACAGTTACTATTCAACCTTAAACCAGTGTGTACCTTCAAGCCCCTTCCTTCTTGGACAGTGGAGACTCAAACAGTCATACTGTTGTTGTTTACTGTGTAAAGGAGACAGTTTTTTTGCAGGAGACGTCTATATAAAGATGGTCTATCATCACTGACACATGATGGTTTGGGGAGAAGAGCAGTGACTCATTAACAGGTCTTTGGAGCGTGTGTGGTTTGCCTGAGGTATTTGTTCATTCCAGAACGGAGTCTGATAAAATTAACCGTTTCTCCAACCTCTGCGAGGTGAAATTTACTTTTCACTGGAGGAAAACACTTGGTGAGATTGCCAGATCTTTGCTAGGCAAGCGATATTAAAGATTGCGGAATCAAGGTGGGTACATGGGAGTTGAGATACAGGTTAGCCATGATCTAACTGAAACAGGCTCGAAGCGCCACTTCTGTTCTCG
This sequence comes from Carcharodon carcharias, assembly GCF_017639515.1. Classification (NCBI taxonomy): domain Eukaryota; kingdom Metazoa; phylum Chordata; class Chondrichthyes; order Lamniformes; family Lamnidae; genus Carcharodon; species Carcharodon carcharias. The sequence continues at coordinate 18,929,711 of NC_054478.1, read as the reverse complement.
CTTATCCTGCGTGCTGGAGAATTCAGCCATCCCGCACAGCAAGGCATTGAGTGGTGGGCCACAGGATCCTGCTGGCTATAAGAATCATTCAGGACACCCAAAGAGGGGTGTGCTTGAGGAGTGCATGGGAATGAAGAGCTTCTGCAAAAAACACTCACCAAACTGGCAAAATTGTAATAATTTGGATTTCACTACAAAGGCTTTGAAATCCACCTCCTGATAAACCTCACTCCCATGCAGTCCTAGTTTTTAATGATAATGTTCTATACTACACGCCCTTACTGACACTGACAACTTGAATTTACATTGTGCTTTTAATGTAGTAAAACAGAAGCGTAATCAGATAATATTTGACACTGACCCCCTAAAGGAGATACTAGGATAGGTGGCCAAAAACCTGGTCAAAAATGTGGGTTGTAGGGAGTAGCTTACAGGAGTGAGACACAGCAAGGTTTAAGGAGGGAATCCCAGAGAGTAGGGCTTAGGCCACTATTGGCATGGCTGCCAATGGTGGAGTCAAGATAATCAGGGATGTGCACAAGGCCAGAACCGGATCTCTGACAGTTGGAGGGCTAGAGGTGGTACAAGGATAGGCCCAGGTCAGGGTTTGGCGAGACCCCAGTGGAATTTGAAGACTAGTCTCAAAGTTAGCTACAATAATGGTGTAATTAACTCTGTCAAATGAATGAAAAAAATTGTGGCAAAGGGATTTAGCCAAATGTGAAGGCATCCACTTTGGATCTACGAAGGATAGAACAGCATACTTTTTAAATGGTGAAAAGCTAGAAACATTGGAAGTCCAAAGGGATATGGGGGTGTAGGAAGTTCAATAAAATGTCATGAAAGAGTTTGGAAAATAATCAAAACTGCTAATGGAATGCTATCTAGAGAACTAGAATACAAGGGGATGGAAGTCAAGTTTCAGCTATACAAAGTCCTTGCTAGACTACACCTGGAGCACTGAGAGCAGTTCTGGGCACCACACCTTAGGAATGATATATTGGCCTTGAAGGAAGTGCAGCATTTATTTACCTGGACTCGAAGGATTAAGTTAAAATGAAAGATTAAACAAACTAGGGTTGTATTTCTTCAAATATAGAAGGTTACAGGGTAATTTGATCTAAATCTTCAACGTATTAATGGGAATAGATAGAGTAGATTAGGAGAAACTATTTTTATAGCTGGGGAGTCCAGGACAAGGAGCATAGTGAAAAATATTAGCGTCCGGCCTTTCAGGGGTAAAATTAAGAAACACTCCCTCATGCAAAGTGTGGCAGAAGTTTGGAAAAGAAGAATTGATGAAGAAGAAGAACTGCAAATGACAATTGATGTTAGATCAATTGTTAACTTAAAAAATGCAATGGATAGATTTTTGTTAGCTAAAGGCATTGAGGGATATGGAGTTAGGTCAGAGATCAGCCATGATCTCACTGAATGGTGAAACAGTCTTTCTTGAGAAGCTAAATGGCTTCCTTGTGCTCCTACGTTTCCATCTCTACATCTTCCAATTCTGTCCTCTTGTGCATCCCTAGATTTAACTGCTCTATGATTAGTGACTATGCTTTCAGCTGCCTGGGCCACAAGCTCTAGAATTCCCTGCCTAAACCTCTTGGCTACCCTTTATGTGAAATGCTTCCTGACATCACCTTTGAACAGCCTAGCTCTTCCTCCGTAGGGAATAGTTTCTCTCTATCTACTCTATGAAACCCTTTAATCATCTTACACACCTTGATTACTTCACTCATTAATTTTCCATACAGGAGGAAGTACAAGCGTAGTCTTTGCAATGTCTCCTCATAACTTTTGGCTCGGTATCATTCTGGTGAATCTACCTGGCACTCCTTCCAAGGTCAATACGTCATTTATATCAAATCCAACGGTAGAACTAAAGGTATCTGTTTAGAAACAAGGGGCTGCACATTTAAGGCAGATGAGGAGAATTTTTTTCTTTCAGAGGGTAGTGAGTCTTTGGAACTCCCTCCCTCAAAAGGCAGTGGAAGCAGAATCTTTGAATATTTTAAGGCAGGGGTAGATAAATCCTTGATAAACAAGGGGGTGAAAGGTTATCGGGGGCGGGGATGGGGGAGGGTACAATCAGATCAGTCGTGATCTTATTGAATGGTGCAGCAGGCTCAAGGGGCTGAGTGGCCGCCTCCTGCTCCTAATTCATATGTTAGTAACATTGCATCTCAATCTTCAGGGTCATTGCGTGACACTAGTCAAACCTCTTGGAGGCAAAGAGAGAACATGGCAACCAGCAATGTGTAATTATGCACTGTTCACAACAGTGTGAGATGAAGAAACCGCCCACAGTTGAGGGAATCTTCATAAGCAAAAAAGAAAGGAATCTGTTATTTTGCTGGTATTTTCCTTCGAGGCATCTCATGATTGTTATTGAGACGGCAAAGAAGTTCTCTTTTGAAAAAATATAAAATTGGGATGTGTAAGATTATAACTGTGGAATCTCTTGCTAAATGGTAACCAGAGATCATTGAAAATTAATCATCTTCTGCCATTGGAACCCTGAAGGTGGCAGTGGGGGGAGAAGGGAGCCTGCTTATATGGTCCAATAGGACCTTAAATGTCTAATTCCCTCCAGCTGATTAACCATAGCCTGGACTGGGTTTGAGCTATTACAGATCAGAATGTCCAAAGTTAAAGTAGCATCCATGTTGGGACAGTGGCAGAGAAATCCCAAAATGGAACAGCACAGGAGGAGGCCATTCGGCCCATCATCCCCGTGTCTGCTCTTTGGAAGAGTTATTCATTTGGCCCCACTGCCCCCTGCACTTTCCTTATTGCCCTGCAAATTACTATTGGATCTGCTATCGCTACCCTTTCAGGTAGTGTAGTCCAGATCACAATTTTTTTATTCCTTGTGTTGTCTCTTTTTTTTGCCTATTATCATGTACTATGTTTGACCTCAGGATCCTGAAAAAAAAAGGAAAACATCAGCCCATGGCCTCTTCTGTGAAGTGTATTTTTTAAACTTACTTCACATCAATAGTGTCGGTTATGTTTGCTACTCTTCGCAAATTTCCAAGAAAAGGTGGGTGTGGTGGAAGAAGTCCTTACATTCTGCAGTCCTCGTGGTGATAGTGCTCCCACATGTGTTAGATTGGGAATTCCACAATTGTGACTCAGTGACAATGAAGAAACGGCGATATGTGCCCCCATAGGGTGGTGTGTAAATTGAAGGTGGTGGTGTTCCCATGATATTGCTATTTTAGTTCTTCTTGGAGAGAGTTCATAATGAGGGGAGATGCTGGTAAAACAGCATTGGTGTGAGTGAGAGAGAGAGAGAGTTAGAGAGAGAGAGAGAGAGAAAGAAAGAAAGAAAGAGAGAGAAAAAGGACATGGCGAAAGAGAGATTACACTAATTGTGCAAAAAGTTTTTGCCTATAAACCCTGTCAATTCTCCTCAATAGCCTAAACACCTCATTCAGATTACCATTTACCCTCCTCATCTTCAGGAAACAACACTCACGTTTACTCCCACTGTAGCACTGTCCCTTTGTTCCAAATATCATCTTTATGAACAACCCATTGGACCTTTTTCAAGAGCTTTCTAAAAGTGGGTCATCCATAACTGAATTCAATATTCCATATCAGCTCTGACTGACACTCCATTGTCTGTATATTCTGTACCTCTTGGGACGAAACCTAGAACCTCATGAGTTTTTTTTAAAATAACTTTTTGTGCCCATGAGCTAGCTTTTAATGATTCATGTACCTAGACTTACTGAATTCCTTTGCTTATTCACCTTCCCCTGTTGTTTCTCCACCCGGACTAGATCATCATTTATCAATTTAAGTCCGAAGTCTACTACATCATATTTTGCTCTATTAAACTTAGACCCAGTCTCCAGATGTCCACAAGCATTTACATGAAGAAGCTTCCTGACATTGCCGCTGAAGGGTCTAGCACTAACTTTAAAGGCACCATCAACATAGTAAAGTGCCCCAAAGTAATGTCACTGGACCAGTAATCCAGAGGCCCAGGTTAATTGCTCTGGGGATATCGGTTCAAATCCTACCACAGCAGCTGGTGGAATTTAAAGTTAAGTACTTAATCAAATCTGTAATTGAAAACTAGTCTCAATAATGGTGACTATGAAACTATCTTCGATTGTTATAAACCCTAACATCCTTTAGGAAGGAAATCTGGCCTTCATGTGACTCCAAATCCAATGTGGTTGACTCTTAACTATTCTCTGAAATGGTAAGTCACTCAGTTCAAGGGCAATTAGGGATCCCATGAAAGAATAAAGTAAAAAGCATTCTCAAACAAATGTTGGCACAGAGTCAAAACAGGCAATATTAGGACTGGTGACCAAAAGTTTGCTCCAAGAGTTAAGTTTTAAGGAGAAAAGGGAGGTGAAGGTTCAGAGTGAAAAATGCAGGTAGCTGAACACACCACTGCCAATAGTGGAGCAAAGGAAAAGTGGAGGATGAAGGGGGACAAAATTAAAATAAAACTGGGAGGGGGGAGATAGAGAGAGAGAAAAAATGAGGAAAGCAAAAAATGAGAGAAAAGAAAGGGGTGTGGGAGAGAGAGAGTCATTTCCCTGAAATGAGCTGCACTGGAGCTGCATGCTAAAAGCCCTTTCACTGCAGGCTGAAGAAAGTGCACTGGAATCTCTACAATCCAGCTGGTATTGAGACCCTTGAATCATTTCCAGTTCAACCCCCTGGGGAAAGCAAAAAACAATGAATTTCAGCGGCTGCCCCTCTCCGTGCTTACGTCAGAGAGTTTATGCTAACAAACCCAATCCCAAAACTTCCGCGGCTGGACCCCGAATGCCTCCATCGGCCAGGATTCTTAACCCCGCTGTTTATTTGTCTTCCTATTCAGCGCTGCTTGTTTTAATGGTACATCCTCCTGTCACAGCCCAGGCTGACCTTTCACCCTCCCTGTCCTGTTTGTTGAAACCCTGCTTCTGTAAACCAATTAAAAAAAAATGTGGGTCACCAAATGTGGCTAAAAGAAACGACCACCGGACAGAGATAAAAATAATTACCCCTCAGACATCCTGAAAAGCCAGTCTTATAGCCGTGCAGATATCACTGTGCTGGCTATCAACTTTATTGCAGGGATTTTCTTTGCTAAATATTCCACCAATATCTCATACAGCCATGTCCCCTCCCCACTTCCAATCCTTTCACCAGCCACGTACAATTGATGGGGGGGGGGGGGCGCGTTGTATGCAGGGAGGGAAAGTAATACAGGTTTTCATCGTCATTTCACTTTGTGCAGCTTATTTAATCATAATGAGAAGCAAAATCCAACTCCAAATACCAAAAAGCAAAATGACATGCAAAACAGGAACAATAAAAGTTCAATAAGATAACAAACATGGGTTCAGAGGAAGTGTCCTGTTCTGTTGCTGTTTTCTAACCAGCGAGCAAATGGCTGTGTCTTCTGTCTGCTGATAGGCTAAATCAAAGCCCCATCTGCCCTCACTGATGCATATAAATGATCTCAAGGCAATATATTTCAAAAAAGAGCAAGGGAGTTCTCCCGATGTCCTGGCCAATATTTATCCCTCAACCAGCATCACTCAGAAAAAATTGTCGCGTCATAATCCGATTGCTGTTTGTGGGATCTTGCTGTGCATAAATTGGCTGCTGCATTTCCTACTTTACAATAGTGAGTGTACTTCAAAAGTACTTCATTCGGAGCATCCTGAGGTCATTATAGGTGCTATGGAAGTGCAAGTTCATTCTTGTTATTCTCATTGAATATCAATCAGGATCTGAAGTTTTGTTACATTAGAGGTCATTCATCTGCTGCCAGTCTCTCTTCACCACCATCCTGGTCCCTCCACAGAAACTTTCTGCTCCAATCCCATTTTCGCATTGTTTCTTAAAGCTCTTCAACATTCTTCCATAACTGCTGATCTCATTCCTCCTTGACCTGAATTGTCACCTATTCTGATTGTGCGCCAGCGTTTTGCAGCCTGTCCAGTAATTCTGAAAGACTCGCGTCTAGTTAGTGCCTTTTAAGACCTCAGTCACCCTCCCCTGCGAATGCCCCCAAAGAATTAATTACTATTGAGTGATTTTAAGAGTGCAGAGTCATATTAGCCTGTCAAATCAGCACTGCCCCAGCAAGGCAACGGTTAAGAATGAGGAACAATGGAGGAGGAGGAGAAAGAGTCTATGTTTATTACAGGAATTTGAACTGTCATTAAAAGTTAATAGGTTTTCCCGTTGCCCGGTGAAGATTAGTGAGAGAAGGAACTAGGAAACTGTGACAAAGAACACACCTTTGAGCTCATTACTGGCATCGGATTAAAGGCTGCACTGTTTCTCCTGTCAATTTCCTCACTCCTCTCCTTTCTGGAGAGTGGGCTCACAGGCAGCAGGGCCCCTTCTACACCTTGCCCAGGTGGCCATCGCTCACAGGCAGGACTCAACGGCAAGTGTTATCAGGATGTTCAACACGCAGCCAAGCTCAGTCTGGTCTGCATCAGCCTTCCACACGCATCCCCAGGGGCGTCTGGACAGTAATCATAAAAGGGAGAAAGGACTCGCATTTATATAGCACCTTTTATGACTTCAGGACATCCCAGGGCACCTGGCAACCAACAAAATGCTTTCTGAATTGCAGTCATTGCTGTAGTGTGGTAGTCAATTTGCGCACAGCAAGCTCCCACAAACAGCAACATGATATTGGCCAGATAACATGTTTCAGTGATGTTGAATGAGGGATGTATATTGACCAGGACATTGAGGAGAACTCTGCTCTTGAGCAGAATGTTGCCGTGGGATCTTTTACATCCACCCGAAAGGTTAGCCGGGACTCGATTTAATGCCTCAACAGAAAGAAGGTGATTGATGTTGGTGAAGCATTTAACCTCAAGACAGGAAAAGTGGGATCCACAACAACTGACCACCTCCTCCTCCACAACCCCACCCCCAATAATAGGGCCAGCTGAGCAGCTCTCTTTGACCTACAAAGCTGCTCTTAACACTGGTGTTAGGAGAAGCCCAGAGTTATTTGGTCGCTCCTGATCTCCTCTTGGATCCTTCTCCCCACATTGTCGTCCTGCAGCGCTACAATGGAGAAGGCTGGCCAGTGGTGAATTGCAACTGTGAAGCTGCAAGGTACTACCATACCCACAGCGCCGCACAGCTCTTGTCCTCTGGAGCAGGCATTCATGCACGCACTTAAAAAAATGATTCACGCACTCCCAGTACGACAGCTATAGTATCAAACTGTGGAGATAATATCACACTCTCACGGTATAAAAGTCCTTTTTTTAATCAAACTATATAAACAAAAAGCCCAACCATGAATGCTGGGAATCTGAAGTAATAACAGAGAATGCAATAACAGGGTACAGTAGTGTAGTGGTTATGTTACTGGACTAATAATCCAGAGGACGGGAGTTCAATTCCCACACCATGGCACTTTGAGAATTTGAATTCTATTTTAAAAAAAAATCTGGAAATAAAACGTTGCTGTCAGTAAACGTGACCAGGAAACTGTTGGATTGTTGGAAAAACTGAACTGATTCACAAATGTGCTTTAGTTCAAGTCCCACTCCAGAGCCTTGAGCACAAAATCGAGGGTGACACACCCAGTATAGTGCTGCATTATCAGAGGTGCTGCCTTTCAGATGAGATGTCAAGCTGAGGCTCTTCCAGGTGGATACAAAAGATTCCATGGCTGCTATTTTGTGGGAGAGCAGGGCTCCTAGGCTAATGAGTATTCCGCAATTCACATCACAGAAACAGATTGTGAGATCATTTCCACAGTACCGTTTGTGGGAGCTTGCTGTGCGTAAACAGGCACTGGATTCCCTACATTGGAAGTGTCTACAATAGCTGTAAAACGCTTTAGTAGGTCCTGAAGTTGTGAAAGGTGCTATAGAAATGCAAGTCTTTCTATCTTCTTTCTTTGTTCAGAGAAGGAAACCAAGCACCTAGGCTAGGCTTACATGTGGCTCCAGTCCCACGTAAATGTGGTTCACTCTTAGCTGCCCTGTGAAGTAGGTGATCAAACTGCTACATCAGCAATTCAAAAAAATACACCAGTGTCTTCTGACACGGGATGCAAATGAATATAAAAATAAAACAAATTGTGAAATGTAAACCCAGGTCAACCAACAACATTATACAGCACCTTTAATCCAATAAAAGGTCCTTCATAGGAGCTTTATCAGGCAGAATTTGATACTGAGCCATCCCTTGCCATCAAGGCAGCATTTGACCGAGTGTGGCATCAAGGAGCCCAAGCAAAAATTGGAGTCAATGGGAATCAAGGGGGAACTCTCCACCATCCTGATTTGGAATTATATTGCTGTTCCTTCACTGTCGCTGGGTCAAAATCCTGGAGCTCTCTCCCTTGCAACACTGTGGGTGTACCGACACCACATGGACTGCTGTTGTCCAAGAAGGCAGCTCACTACCACCTTCTCAAGAGCAATTAGGGACGGGCAATAAAAATGCTGGCCTAGTCAGCGAGGCCCACGTCTCATCATAGAATATGTAAACAAAAAAGGTATTAATACAAGTGACTAAATGCTAGGTCAAAGAGGCAGGTTTTAAGGAGCATCTTAAGGAGGAGGAGAAAGAGGTAGAGAGGTTTAGGGAGAGAATTCCAGCGCTTTGGACCTCAGCAGCTGGAGATACGGTCACCAATGATGGAGAGATTAAAATCTGGAATGAGCAAGGGACTAAAATTGAAGTAATGCAGAGATCTCAGGGGCATTGTAGGACTGCTGGAGGTTACAAAGATAGGTTTAACCTCTTCTACCTCACCTAATGTGATGCAGCCTTACTGTCAGAAGTCCCACATCTGCACAGCACGTATGGAGTCTCCCGTAAGCAGGCGCTGTCTTCCCCAAAAGCAGGTGTTGGTTTTAACCACCTGAAGTCTACTTGCCTAACAGTGCAGCTGAGGAACAGGAAGGATGATCCTGTCCTTTATGTGGACCCTGTGATCCCACACGTATTCCTCTCTGTCAGCATTCCAGGAAGAAGATTAATCAGCACCGCGGTGCATCAAATCCAACTGTAAACTCAGAGATCGAGTTTATTTTGTGCGCACGAGGTGAAGGAATTCAATTTTCAGTGAAAGGTAGTCGAATCCCTATTCTTCCATGTAACAGTAAAAATAAAAATTATGGAAATATTGCTTAAAATTTTACGAACCAATATTCACTGAACTGACCTCTCTTTTGATCATTCTTTCTACTTTAAAGTTGGAGCAGACTGTCCCGATCTCGGCTCAACAGAAAGCCAGGCACTTAATCTCGCCCCTTCCCCTCCCCCCACCATCAACCCTTCTGGGGTTTTAAAGAAGTGTTCATGGTATTTGGGCATCGCTGGCAAGGTCGGCATTTATTGTCCAGCCCTACTTGTCTTGAGAAGGTGGTGATCTTCATTTTGTGGGCCTGTGTAGCAGTTTGATAGAATTGAGTGACTTGCTAGGTTACATCAGAGGGCTCCAAAGGGCATGGGACTGGAGTAGGCCCGGCCAAGTTAGGATGGCAGATTTCCTTCCCTAAAGGGGACCTGTGAATCAGTTTGGTTTTCACGACAATCCAACACCTTCGTGGTCACTTTCACTACTGCCAGCTTTTTATTTCCAAAACTTTTACCTGAATTCAAACGCACCTTCTCTGGATTATGTGGTCTATCTGGTTCACTAATGTCCTTTAGAGAAGGAAATCTGCCACCCCCATCCAGCATGGACCTATAGTGACTGTAGTTCCACAGCAAATGTGGTTGACTTTTAACTGCCCTCTGAAAGTCATTCACAGTTGTATTCAAGCAGGGGGCTCATCACCACTTTCTTAAAGTCAGTTAGAGATGGGCAATAAATGGTAACCTTGCCAGCAATGCTTTCATTTTATGAATGAGTTTTTAAAATGTTCCATTGTCTCAAACTAATATGGCTCTCTGTCAGCCACTTCATCTAGTCCTGGCTATGTGTAAAGCCTTGGTCAGGCCCCATTTGAGTACCATGCTAAGTATATATCAGACAGGATATATTGGCCTTGGAGGGGATTTAGTTGGTAGGTTGCATACGGAGGGCTTGTATTCCCTTGAGGTTAGGGGATTGTGGCGTGATCTAAGGAAGCAATTTAGGATGGATGGTCCAAATAGCCTTCCTTATCTATAATGTTCTTATAGGGAGCCCCTATTTATCAATAATATATCATTTTCCTCTACGTCCACATCTTCTCTGGGAATGATTCCACTTGTTAATCACTCTCACCTTGAAGGTACATCTGAACTGTATAACACACCTTTTCTTGGCCAAGTATAAACTGATTATTTCCTTGTTAATACTGAGCACAGGAACAAGACTCATAAGTGACAAGGAACATTCGTGCCACAGAAGTGCCAGGCAATTACTGTCTCCAACAAGAGAGAATCTAACCATCTCCTCTTGATATTCAATGGGATTACCATCACTGAATCCCCCAGTATCAACATCCTGGGGCTTAACATTGACCATAAACTGAATTGAACCAGCCATATAAATACTGTGGCTACAAGAGCAGGTCGGAGGTTAGCAATTTTGCAGCGAGTATCTTACTTCCTGACTCCCCAGAGCCTATCTACCATGTACAAGGCACACGTCAGGAGTGTGATGGTATACTCTCCACTTGCCTGGATGAGCACATCTCCAATACTTAAGAAGCTTGACACCATCCTGGGCAAAGCAGCCCGTTTGATTGGCGCCCCATCCAGCACCTTCAACCTTCACTCCCTCTGCCACTAACACATAGTGGCAGCAGTATGCATCATCGACAAGATGCACTGCAGCAACACACCAAGGCTCCTTTGACAGCCACTACCACCTAGAAGGACAAGGGCAGCAGATACACGGGAACACCACCACCTACAAGTTCCCTTCCAAGCCAAACACAATCCTGACTTGGAATTATATCGCTGTAACTTCACTGTTGCTGGGTCAAGATCCTAGAACTACCCCCTAAGCATTGTGAGTGTACCTTGCAGTGGTTCAAGAGGGTGGCTCTCTACCACTTCCTAAAGGGCAACTAGGGATGGGTGACACCTACATCCTGTGAAAGAATAAAAAAGCAGCAGGAAGTCATTCAGCCCCTGCGCGTTTACCGCCATTCAAAGAGATCATTACTGATCTGTATGTTAATCCCAATTTGCCTTGGGTCTGTAATCCTTAATACCTTTAGCAAACAGTCTCGAACAGTTTTGAAATTTTCAATTCACCACCCCCCCCCCCAACCACATAAGCACCCACAACTTTTTGTGGGTGAGTTCCAGGTTTCCACAACCTTGCGTGTGGTGAAGTGATTCCTGACATCAGGTACCTTAAAAAAAATAGAAGAATGAGAGGTGATCTTATTGAAGCATGTAAGATCCTGAGGGGACCTGACAGGGTGGATACAAGGAGTATGTTTCCTTTGTGGGAGAGACTACAACTAGGGGACACAGTTTGAAAACAAGGGGTCTCCCATTTTAGACAGGGGTGGGAGAATTCTTTCTCTCAGAGGGTGGTGAGTCTGTGGCGTTCTCTACCCCAGAAAGCAGTGGAGGCAGAGTCACTGAAAATTTTTAAGGCAGAGTTAGGTAGATCATTGACTAACAAGGGAGTCAAAGGGTATCGGGGGTTAGGCAGGAAAGTGAAGTTGAGGCCACAATCAGATCATCAATGATCTTATTGTAAGGCAGAGCAGGCTCGAAGGACCAAATGGTCAAGTCCTGATTCTAATTCACATGTTCCTTTGTATGTTCGTATCACCCCTAGATAACTTAGCTCTCTAATTTTAAAGGTTATTTCACCCCCTTCTGCTGGACTTCTCCCACCAGAGGAAGTGACGTTTCATATCCTGCAGAATTATTTCACAATGACGTGTGTCAATGGAATAGTCCACCTTTACAAACTGTCACAGCCAGAGGCTACAATAATTTAATTTCTCGATGTAGAATGTTTTCATTTAAAGTGGAAGCTTCAATTACATCAGCTGAGAGGACAGAGAAAGAGGAACTAGCTGGGAGGAGTTACAAAGCACAGGTTTTCTAATTGTCACATATGCACTCTCCTCCCAGCCATGTTCCATCAAATTTCACTATTTAAACAAAAATATTGATTTACCTTCTTTCTCATTAAAAAAAATGGAAATTAAAATGGCTCAAAAGCACATAGCAACTATCAGTAACTTCACAGTAAAGCTAATATTCACACTTTACAATATATTACATGGGCACATAACCTGAAAGTTTTGAAAGAATGACAGGGTGAAAAAGAACTGCATCGTCAACTGCTGCCACTAGAGGCTGCAAGTGAGTTATTATATTTAAAGGCACTGGTGCCCTCCAACGGTAGAGAGTAGGTGAAAGCTCAAACCTTCTGCAGAAATACTGAAATTTATACATTAACTTTCCTGCGTAATTTAAGAAAGAAAAAAAATTAGAAAAGCAAGACGATGAATTTAACAAAGCAATTATGGATTTTTCTGCCTATCAGAGGCACTCTATTGACCATCTGTTGGACGAGATGTTAAATTGAGGCCCCCGTCTACCCTCTCGGGTGTACTGCAGGGTTATATTTTAAAGAAGAGCAAAGGTGGTCTTCCTTGTAACATAGCCAATATTTGCCCCTTGATCAATGTCACCAAAAAAAAATAACAGATTGCCCAGATATCATCACGCTGCTCTTTGTGGGATCTTGCTGTGCAAAAAACTGGCAGCTGTGTTTCCTACATTACAACAGTGACTGCACTTCAAAACAACCTCATTGGCTATAAAGTGCTTTGGAACATCCTGAGGATGTGAAAGGTAATGTATAAATCTAACCACTTTATCTTTCTTTCAATTCCACTCCCAGCTTTACCCCAGTTTACTGCTACCCTGTTTCTGGAATTCTAAGTCCACCATTTAAATCTTTTTCATGTGAAGGATCACAAAAGCCAAGAGCAAGTGCTTGTCTACTGGTCACAGCAAAACAACAGCAGCTTGCATTTCCATATAGTCTTTAACTCAGTAAAACATCCCAAGGTGCTTCACAGGAGCATTATCAAACAAAACTTGAAACACAAGCTACACAAGGAGATAACAGCACAGGTGACCATAAGCTTGGTCAATGAGATTAGCTTCAAGGAGTGTTTTAGAGATGAAGAGAAAGGGGAGAGGGGTTTAGGGAGGAAATTCCAGAGTTTAGGGTCCAGATAGCTGAAGGCACAGCCGCAAGCAGTGGAGTAACTAAAATCGGGGATGTGCAAAAGGATGGAATTGGAGGAATGCAGAGGGATAAAGGGCTGGAGGAGGTTACAGAGCTGCAGAGGGGTGAGGCCATGGAGGAATTTGAAAACAAGGATTAGGATTTTAGAATCAAAACGTTGCTGGACTGGGAGCCGATGTAGGCCAGCAAACACAATGGCTGATGGGAGAGCGGAAACATGGCAGCATGGGTAATGAGAACTGCAAAGCGTGGGGCCAGTAAAAGGTGCAGAAAAGAATTAGCACTCTTGCTTCTTTATCAGGTATGCCTACTTGTGAGTTCTCAGTCTTAGATCTTCAGGATAACATCAGGCAGGGATCAGCTTGTGTTTCCTGTTGAAAGTAGGACCCCCCCAAGTGGACACTGGGCTAGTAATCCAGAAGCCCAGGTTAATGCCCTGGGAACACGGGTTCAAATTTCACCACAGCAGCTGGTGGAATTTAAATTCATTCAATAGATCTGGAATATAAAGCTAGTCTCAGTAATGGTGACCATGGAACTATCAGTTGCTGCAGAAGCCCATCCGGGAGAGAAACCTGCCATCTTTACCCTGTCTGGCCTAGATCTCACTCCAGATCCTCAGCAACGTCCTTGACTCTTAACCGCCCTCTGAACAGGTCCAGCAAGCCACTCGGTTCAAGGACAATTAAGGATGGACAACAAATGTTGGCCTGTCAGCAACGCCCACGTGCCATGAAAGAAGGGGAAGAAATTCAGACTTCAGGCACAGGTTCAGAGGGGACTGAGCGCACAATAAGTACAGAAGTATAAGATCAGGAAAGGACGAGGTACATCACTGACTTCATCCAAAAACCTACCAGCCTATTCACATGGCTTTCCAGCGCTCCGTAAAATTGTTCTAGGGTTTTCACCCATGGTGTCATGTCGCGATTCCTTCTATATCTTAAATCACTCCTCACATGAAGAGGAACAGCTTGACATCACTGTCACCTCCAAGCCAGGAGGTCGTAGGTTCCCAATCCCAATTGAGAGACTCAAGCACATAATCCAGGCCGCAGCCCATGTGTCAGTACTGAGGGAGTGCTGCACAGCCGCAGCAGCTGTCATTCGGATGAGATGTTAAACCGTGGTCCTGTCTGCCCTCTCAGGTGGACTTAAAAGATCCCACGGCACTATTTTGAAGAAAATCGGGGGGTGGGGGGATTCTTCCAGGTATACTGGTCGATATTTATCCCTCAAACCACACCAGGAAATTAGAAAAGCTGGCTGTTCTCACATTTTTTTGCGGGACTTGCTGCAAAAATTGGCTGTCAAGTTTCTGAACATTATGACAGTGACGATATTTCAACTAACTGTGAAGTGCTTTGGGACTGTGTGAAGTCATGAAAGGTTCTATACAAATGGAAGTTTGTTCTTTAGCAGGTGTAAAAATTTGTCTTTAGCTGATGTAACCGAGTCTTCTGATCAGAAAGATAATTAATTACGGAGGGAACCATTCAGTTCATCGATCACAGTCCATCTTTCACAGAAACTGGATCGCGGCCCTCAGGCTATCTAACCACCCCCGGAATAGTTTCAAAATCCTTGCATCCATTGCCCAACTGAAGAACACTCCGTGTGTAAGCGTTTCCTGATATCAGTGCAGAACATGCTTTGTAAATTCACTTCCTTGGTTCAAGGCTGTTAATGGGCTGTATCCAAGCTCAGAGTGCTTGATGGAACAGAGCAGAGTATTACAATGCATCTAACTCCTGCTGTACCTGCCCTGGGAGTGTTTACTGGGGACAGAGTAGAGGGAGCTTTAATCTGGCTCTAACCCTGTGCTGCACCTGCTCTGGGGGTGTTTGATGTCTGAAATGGAACTTACTTTGCTATATCTTTCCTCACTTTGAAAAGCAGCAAAAACAGCCCACATAACAAAAGACACCGGGGAAACAAACGCATCATTGTTATCATCACCAAGGGGACGAGACAACATTGCCATTCCATCCCATGTTTCAATGTGTGTACCAGCCCTCTGAAGGATAGCACACACATTACAGATTTCATTCAATTTTCAGTATGGCTTCACCTCAGCAGCACTTCTCTGTAATTACCACCCCACACATCAGGCACAAAGCACAGCCGGAGGACGAGACTGGCCATGCTTTGTGGTTTGTGGTTGTGTGCCCAAGTAATGAGCATAACCCATTCCTCCTCCTTCCTTTGAAAAAAAAAAGGCTTTATGTGTGCCAGGCGCTGCATTTTTGGTAGGAATAATAAGGGAAGCCACCTACTCCTTAGCAAGAGGAGCCTGAATGGGGGACAGGCACAAGGCAATCTGGGAGCACAGATTCACAAATCATCAGCAGTTGTGACCCAGGTTATGATCACAAAAATTACAAACAATGCAGAGGAGTTCATTTCTAGAGGAACAGAATTGAAAAGGAGAGGAGTTATGTTAAGCTTATACAGAACCTTGATTAGACCTCACAGAGTACTACGCGCAATTCTGGTCTCCATATCACTGAAAGGATACAGAGGTACTGGAGAAGGTGTAAGAAGGTTTGCAAGGATGATACCAGAATGGAGAGGGTGCAACTATCGGGGAAGACTGAACAGGCTTGGGGTTCTTTTACTCGAATAAAGAGGACAATGAAATGTGGCCTGATAGACGCCGTTAAAATTATCCGTTAAAAGGATATGGTGAGCTGAAGTGAATAGAGAGGGTGAATCTTGTGTACATCAACATTGCAATAAACACTGAGCCAAATGGCCAGTTTCTGTGTTGAATATGACTGTTCTTCAGAACTGTTCTGAAGAATCATATCAACTCAAAAGCTAAACTCCACAGATGCTGCCAGACCTGAGTAAATACTGATGTAAAAAAACTGTTTAAGGTCTCCCTCATCTCGTGAGGCTCCACACATAGACGACCACTCTGATCTTCAAGGGGACCAATTGTCCCTTACTATCCTTTTACTCTTAATATACTTATAGAAACCCTTCGGGTTTACCTTCACATTATCTGCCAAAGCAACCTCATGTCTTCTTTTTGCCCTCCTGATTTCCTTCTTTAGTATTTTCTTACATTTTCTATACTCTACAAGTACCTCATTTGCTCCTTGTTGACTATACCTGCTTTACACCTCTCTATTCTTCTTAACCAGATCGCCAATATCCCTTGAAAACCAAGGTTCCCTATGCCTGTTAACCTCCTGAGTATTCCCAGGACTTTCGGTTTTTATTTCAGATTTCTAGCATCTGCAGTATTTTGCTTTTATTATATGGCCAGTTTCTTTGCTGTTTTCTACGTAACTCAGTGAAATCCTGAAATATCATATGGGAACCAAATAGAACCATAGAAAGGTTACGGTGCAGAAACAGGCCATTCAGCCCATTGTGTCTGCACCAGCCAAAAAGAGAAAAAGAAAATTGCCACTCACTTTAATCCCACTTTCCAACACCTGGTCTGTAGCTTAGCAGGTTACAACACTTCAGACATTTTAACTGAGTTGAGCATTTCAGCCTCAACCACCAACATAGGCCATGAATTCCAGACACCCACCACCCTCTGGGTGAAAAAGTTTTTCCTCATGGCCCCTCTAACCCTTCTACCAATCACCTTAAATCTATGCCCCCCCTCCCCTCCAGTAACTGACCCCTCTCAGCTAGGGGAAACAAGTCTTTCCTGTCTCCCTATCTAGGCCCCATAATTTTGTACACCCCTTAGCCTCCTCTGTTCTAAGGAAAACAGCCCTAGCCTATCCAAACTCTCCTCATAGCTACAATTTTCAAGCCCTGGCAACATTCTTGTAAATCTCCTCTGCACTTTCTCCAGAGCAATTACGTCCTTCCTATAAAGTGGTGACCAGAACTGTACACAAAATTCCAGCTGTGGCCTAACCAGCATTTTATACAGTTCCATCGTTTCATCCCTGTTTTTGTATTCAATACCTCGCCCAATAAAGGAAAGCATTCCATATGCTTTCTTGACCACCAACACTCAAGGATCTGTGGAGATGCACTCCGAGGTCTCTTACTTCCTCAACACCTCTCGATTACTTCCTATTTACTGAGTATTCTCTTGCTTTGTTTGCCTTCCCCAACTGCATTACCTCACACTTTTCTGGATCGAATTCCATTTGCCACTTCTCTGCCCATTCAACCACACCACTGATATAATTCTGGAGACAACAGCTATTCTCTTCACTATCAATTTTTGTGTCATCTGCAAATTTCCCAATCATGTCTCTCACATTTAAGTCTAAATCATTAATATATACAGCAAACAGCAACAGCCTCAACACTGAGCCCTGTGGAATACCTCTGGATACAATTTTGCTTTCGCAAAAACATCCATCAACCATTACCCTTTGTTTCCTGTCAGAGCAAATTTTGGGATCAACCCATGTGATCTCATTTTCCTGACCAGTCTGCCATTTGGGACCTTGTCAAATGCCTTACTGAAATCCATGTAGACAACATCCACTGCACTACCCTCATCAATCCTCCTTGTCACTTCCTCAGAAAATTCTATTATGTTAGTAAGACACACTCTTCCCCTAACAAAACCATGCTGACTGTCCCTGATCAATTGGTTCCTTTCTAAGTGACAGTTCATCTTGTGTCTCAGAATTGCTTCCCGTAATTTGCCAACCACCGAAGTCAGACTGACCGGCCTATAATTTTCTGGCCTATCCCTCGCACTCCTTTTAAATAATGGTACAACGTTCGTGGACCTCCAATCCTCTGGGGCCTCGCCTGTGTTAGTGAGGGTTGGAAAATGATCCTCAGAACATCTGCTATTTCCTCCTTGGCTTCCATCAACAGCCTGGGATACAATCCATCCAGTCCTGGTGATTCACCCACCTTCAAGGGTGACAGTCCCTCCAGTGCTTCCTCTCTCATTATGCTTATTGTATCCAATATTTCACACTCCTCCTCTTTAACTAGAATGTCTGCATCATCCCTCTCCTTGGTGAAGACAAAGACAAAGTGCTCATTGAGAACCCTGCTCACATCTTCAGCATCAATGCACAAGTTACCAGTATATTAAGAGCAAGAGAATAGCTAAGGAAAAGGTAGGGCCTATCAAACATCTTAAGATTTCCTTTGATTTTACCTGCCAATGTCTCTTCATATCCTCTCTTTGCTTTCCTAATTTCCATTTTTCTTCACCCCTGTACTTTCTATAATCCTTTAGGCTTTCTACTGTATGAAGTCTTTTCTGACTGTCATAAGCTTTACTTTTCGGCTTTATCTTGGCCTGTATGCTTCTGGATAACCAGGGGGCTCTAGATTTGGCAGTGCCACCTTTTTCTTTGTGGGGACATGTCTACACAGTGCTTGTAGAATCTTGCCTTTGAATGCCTCTCACTGACTTGACATAGTTTTGCCTCCTAATAACTGTATCCAGTCTACTCGCGCCAGCTCACCCCTCAGCTTTGTAAAATTTGTCTTTGCCCAATTTAGAACTCTTACTCCTGTTCTATCTTTCTCCTTTTCCATAATGATGCTATATTTAACTATATTATGGTCACTATCTCCAAAATAGTCCCTCACTACTACTTCATCCACTTGCCCAACTTCACTTCTTGAGACAAAATGTAGGATTGCGCCCCCTCTCGTTGGGCTTGTTACTTGCTGGCTGATAAAAGTCATTTGAATGCAGTTCAAGAATCTTGTGCTCTCTGCACCCTTCATGCTGTTTCTATCCCAACTGATAGGGTATTTGAACTCCTCAATGATTACTGCCCTATTGTTTTTGCCCTAAGAAATCTGTCTACATATTTGTTCTTCTAACTCCCTTCCTCTATTTGGGGGTCTGTAGTACACTGCAAGCAGTGTGGCTGCCCCGTTTTTATTTCTGAGCTCAACCCATATGCTTCATTTGATGCTTCATTTGGTATATCATTTCTCCTCACATCTGTAATTGATTCTTTAACCAATAATGCGACATCCCAACCTTTGTTATCCCCCTCCCTATCTTGCCTGGAAACTCTATATCCAGGGATGTTGAGCTGTCATTTTTGCCCATCCTTAAG
Organism: Carcharodon carcharias; assembly: GCF_017639515.1. NCBI lineage: Eukaryota > Metazoa > Chordata > Chondrichthyes > Lamniformes > Lamnidae > Carcharodon > Carcharodon carcharias. Next base: position 18,910,502 of record NC_054478.1, on the reverse strand, counting down.
CCAAGTCTCCATTAAAGCGATGATATCATGTTGCCATGTGTCAATCTGTGCCCTCAGTTCATCACCTTTATTTACTATGCTCCTTGCATTTATATAAATATCTTTTAACACTGCCAAATTCCTGTGCTGCTGTACACTTTTTAATCTGTGCTGCTTCTGTCTTTCAGAGTCACTCACTAATTCTCCGTCTCCCATTCCCTGCTCTCAATTTGCCCTCAGGTTCCCAACCCCCCTGCCAAAGTAGTTTAAACACTCCCACCCTCCTCCCCCACATTGAGGGCATCAACGGGTCACCGCTGTGAACCCCAAGTACACTCTGAATGCCCGACTGAGTTTCTTCAGTGAGCAACCAAAGCACAGATCAGGAAAATTCATGCTATCTGGTCACGAGGTTCCTGTGCTGTTGCTGCCATATGTCATGCTCAACTTTGTGCTGTCATCGAGCAGTGAGCTGCTGCGTGGTGGAACACACCACCTATGACACAACGAGCCCTAGCCAACTCGCAATGAATAATCATCCCACACCATCCCGCCCATTCCCACCTCTGCTCAAGTACCCGACAGGGGTCAATCCAATCACCCTTACCTCTGCAAGAAATCTGTCTTTAAACTCCTCGGCGTTGAAGGTCTCAGTCTCCAAGCGATCTAGGCAGAGAAAATAGAGAGAAAGGATGGAAATCATCACTTGAAAATCATCCTGCTGCTCCAGTTCAACTGAAAACATGTGGGGCAAAATAATGAAGATATTTCAGCTCAATGCACCAGGGCAGAGACCAAACAAACTACCAGCAGGAGGAACACTGAGGTATGTACTGAAGATGCTGGAAATACGTGGTAAGGCCCATAAGTCAAGGGAGCTGCTGATGGGCAACCAAAAGGGTTGCGACATTCATGGGGTCTGGATGGGTTCAGCTGCCATGGAGCAAGAACTTGGAGCAGGATGAAGCCATTCGAGTCCTTGCGCCTGCTCCACCATTCCTCAAGATCATGGCTGATCTAGCTCTGGTCTCAACTCCACTTTCCTGTCAGCCCACCATAACCCTCCACTCCCTTGCCTTTCAAAAATCTGTCTACAAGGGCAGGGGAGCGGGGCTACCAGGTAACCCTCCACAACAGTGTCTCAATGGGTAGAGCACTCCTGACTGGAACAGTAACAGGAGAGCTCATTTGTTTTGTTGGAGTTTGCTGGTTAAACCTCAGCATTACCCATGCGCGCATTTAGGGAATTGTAAGTTTCAATGCTCCTTGAGAAGGGGAATTCTCCATGGTATCCTGGCCAATAACTATCCCTCAACCAATATTACTTAAAAACTCAATGCACCAGGGCAGATACCAAAATGCTGGTGCATTTACACCTCCATCCCCCACCAGGATGGTCTGAGGGCCCTTAGCTTCTTCCTCGAACAGAGGCCCCAACAATCCCCATCCACCACTACTCTCCTCCGTCTGGCTGAACTTGTTCTCACACTGAACAATTTCTCCTTCAACTCCTCTCACTTCCTCCAAATAAAAGGTGTGGCTATGGGTACCCTCATGGGCCCCAGCTATGCCTGTCTCTTTATGGGGTACATGGAACATTCCTTGTTCCAGTCCTACTCCGGCCCCCTTCCACAACTCTTCCTCTGGGTACATCGATGACTACTTCGGTGCTGCTTCATGCTCTCGTCTGGACTTGGAAAAATTTATTAATTTTGCTTCCAATCTCCACCCCTCCATCATTTTCACGTGGTCCATCTCTGACACTTCCCTTCCCTTCCTTGACATCTCTGTCTCAATCTCTGTTGATAGACGGCCCACCAATATTCATTACAAGCCTACCAACTCCCACAGCTACCTCAACTACAGCTCCTCACACCCCGCTTCCTGTAAGGACTCCATCCCATTTTCTCAGTTCCTTCGCCTCCGTCGCATCTGTTCTGATGAGGCTACCTTCAAAAACAGTTCCTCTGACATGTCCTCCTTCTTCCTTAACCGAGGTTTTCCACCCACGGTCGTTGACAGGGCCCTCAACTGTGTCCGGCCCATCTCTCGCGCATCCGCCCTCACACCTTCTCCTCCCTCCCAGAAACATGATAGGGTCCCCCTTGTCCTCATTTATCACCCCACCAGCCTCCGCATTCAAAGGATCATCCTCCGCCACTTCCGCCAACTCCAGCATGATGCCGCCACCAAACACATCTTCCCTTCACCCCCTCCTTGTCGGCATTCCGTAGGGATTGTTCCCTCCGGGACACCCCTACTCCTCAACTCCGACCTATGGCACCTCCCCATGCCCACGCAAAAGATGTAACACCTGCCCCTTCACTTCCTCTCTCCTCACCGTCCAAGGGCCCAAACATTCATTTCAAGTGAAGCAGCATTTCACTTGCATTTCCCACAACTTAGTCTACTGTATTCGCTGCTCCCAATGCGGTCTCCTCTACATTGGTGAGACCAAACGTAAACTGGGCGACCGCTTTGCTGAACACCTGCGGTCTGTCCGCAAGAATGACCCAAACCTCCCTGTCGCTTGCCATTTTAACACTCCACCCTGCTCTCTTGCGCACGTGTCTGTCCTTGGCTTGCTGTATTGTTCCAGTGAAGCCCAACGCAAACTGAAGGAACAGCACCTCATCTTCCGACTAGGCACTTTACAGCCTTCCAGACTGAATATTGAATTCAACAACTTTAGGTCTTGAACTCCCTCCTCCATCCCCACCCCCTTTCTGTTTCTTCCCCCTTCCTTTTGTTTTTTCCAAAAATTTATATAGATTTTTCTTTTCCCACCTATTTCCATTATTTTTAAATCTTTTATGCGCCCCCACCCCCACTAGAGCTGTACCTTGAATGCCCTACCATCCATTCTTAATTAGCACATTCGTTTAGATAATATCACCAACTTCAACATCTCTGTGTTCTTTTGTTCTTTTGTCTGTGACATCTTTTGATTATCTGCTCCTATCACTGCTTGCTTGTCCCTACAACCACGCCACCCCCCTCCACTTCCCCCCCCCCACCCATACACGCACCACCACCACCACCCCCCATCCCCCCCCCCAACCACCACCACCTTAAACCAGCTTATATTTCACCCCTCTCCTTGGTTTCACCTAGTTCTTTTGAAGGGTCATGAGGACTCGAAACGTCAACTCTTTTCTTCTCCGCCGATGCTGCCAGACCTGCTGAGTTTTTCCAGGTAATTCTGTTTTTGTTTTGGATTTCCAGCATCCGCAGTTTTTTGTTTTTATTACTTAAAAACAGATGATCTGGTCATTATCACATTCATGGGGCCTTGCTGTGTGCAAATTTACTGCCATGTTTCCAACATAACAACAGTAAGTACATTCTGCGACAAGTTACTCACTCCTGTCTCCCTTAAAGTCTGTCCACAAGGCACAAGTCAGGAGTGTGATGGAATACTCCCCAGTTGCCAGCTCCAACAACACTCAAGAAGTTTGACACCATCAGGACAAAGCAGCCCTCTTGACTGACACCCCATCCACCACCTTAAAACTTCACTCCACCACCAACACATAGTGGTGACATGTGTACTTTCTACAGGTTGCACTGCAGCAACTCACCAAGGCTCCTTAGACAGCACCTTACAAACCTGTGATCTCTACCCCCTAGAAGGAAAAAGGCAGCAGATGCATGGGAACACCATCACCTGCAAGTTCCCTTCTGAACCATACACCATCCTGACTTGAAACTATACCGCCATTCCTTCATCATTGTTGGGTCAAAATCCAGGAACTCCCTTCTCAGCAGCACTGTGGGTGTACCTACACCACATGGACTGCAGCGGTTCAAGAAGGCAGCTCATCACCACCTTCTCAAGGGCAATTAAGGATGGGCAACAAATGCTGGCCCAGCCAGTGACAGTGGCATCCCAAGAATGAATAACAATTTGTAAATTGGCTGTAAAGTGATTTAGGACATCCTGAGGTCATTGAAGGTGTGACATAAAGGCAGTATATGACTTCCTACCCAGCAGGAGCCACTGATGAGCATTCAAAAGCACAGATCATGGCTAGTTCCCTCCACTGGCTACCCCTTTGCAGCCCAGGGCACAGAGGGTTACTTAAATGATTCCAAGCCACTTCGGTCGAGATCAGCCAACTCGTGATCAAACTTGGCTCAACGCCACCTTTTCCCGCAAATCTACTGACTGAACCATTCGGAGGAATTGGGAGGCATCAAAGGAGAATTCTTACAACATAAACAGTAGCAATTCATGATTATATAAACCCCACCCCCACAATTGGGTTCAAAGACCCAAGGATGAAGGAGGAGGAGGGTAAAAAGAAAATCAAAACCACTTCTCTAATTTTTTTGCAACCCAAACAGTAAAGTCACACAGTCTCCGCGAACCTAATCCCCAGGTTTCTACTGTGGGTCTTGGATCATATTCTGATTAAAATTCAACTTGATTGACACAAAGATCAACATTATACAGCACACACTACTACAAGCTGCACTAACATGCACCAAGAACCCCTCACTGTAAACACCCAGCTGCTCCAATATCAACAGTTCCTCGGTATATTTCTTTTGATTTTCCTTGCCCATTTGACACACAACATCTAAGCTCGGTAAACCTAATCCCAGGATTTTTTTTTACTGTATGCATGCTTTTTGGGGGAAAAAAATCTTTCATATAAAATTCAATCTGACTGACAGAAAGATCAACATATCCCACACAAAGCACTGTAGTTTAAGGTGGAATGATATTACTTCGACTACTCTCAGACAAATATTTTTCCTGTAAATATGAAGGATTCTCCAATCGACTACGTCCAGCTCGAAACATCCAGAAAAAACATGCTAAAATGTCGCATTTGTTTTCGGCTGGGAAGAGGGGATTGTTACACAGACAGACACACGTGTACGCAGACACATAGACAGAAACACACACTCATACCCACACTCACATTCAGTCGAGCACAAACACGTACAACGCAGACATTTATCCACCCACAGCCAGGCATGCAGGCTGACCGACAGGTGCACATACCGAGAGACAGGCATGCAGGGGCACAGGTCAGCAGACCGACAGGCAGGGCACGCAGACCTTCCATGGCATAACCCACAGTAAGTTAGAGGATGCTCTGTTTGATGACATTAAGGCTGTTGTAAATGTGACAGGTAATGTGTTACAGGAAGTTGGTATAACAGTCATAGAAATGCACAAGTCTAAGATAGCAATGACACAGTCTTGCTTACAGCATGCTCTTCCTGCAAGCGTCATACTAACTTTCTCTAACTCGCATCAACTCAAGTGAGAGCAGCTGAGTTTTTTTTAGACATTGATATGGGAAAAGTGTAAGATAACGGGAGCTGAGGTAGAAGATCAGCCATGACATTGAATGGCGGAGCAGGGTTGAAAGGCTGAATGGCCTAACTCAGCTCTTATTTCTAATGTTCTTAAGCAACCTCTGTGTCCTCACCAGTTATCTACCTAGAATTTCAACAGGATAAGACCTCATGCACAATGTGAAAGCTATCTCATGTATCCTATGATTGGGATTGCAGCTGCCGACATTCTTTGTCATCAATTCAAGAGCATCTTATAATGTGCATGATATACTCGGGGGGCTGTGGGAAGGAGGAGGTGGCATGGCTTTGGGTCCCTCAACTGGGTCGATAATGGAAATTGCACCATATGTAATGTTGCTATTGATTGCTTCAGCACTGTCGCAACTCATCCAAACCTCTGATGTCTATATCCTATCCCTCAACCAGTCTTGCTCACCCATCATGTTTACAACATCACCCATCTGCTTACTAACCTACATTGGCTCCCAATGCCCCAATGTTTCAAATATAACATTCTCATCCTTGTGCGTTCACATCCTTCCAGGGCCACTTCCTCTCTCTATCGCTGTGACCTCCTACAACCCTCTGACTCTGGCCTCTTGTGCATCCCTGCTCCACCATTGCCAGCCTTTAGCTATCTAGTCACTACCTTGTGGAATTTCTGGCAGCAATTGTCAATGTATCAATAATTACACTGTTAAAAACAACTGCTAGTTAAAACAGGTGATGGGCATTGGTTCTTCCATCAAAACAGTATATAAATAGATGTAGCTGGAACACCCTGATGTGGGAGGTACTAAGAAGTCTGTTACACTGAAGAGCTGTTTTAAGAATAAACCAACTTGTGGAAAAGACTAGCTTTGGACTTATTCTTCAACCACAAACACTTATTGTGAATAACAGCAATTCCCATATCTGAGATATCAAATGGGTGTAATTTTATTTTACATCACACACACAAGATGGGGAGAGATTATTTCCGCTGATTGGGGCTCCAGGACAAAGGGACATCTCCTAAAAATTACAGTCAGAAGTTTGGAATGCTCTTCCTTATTGTTAACTTTGAAACCGAGACTGGTAGGTTTTTGTTGACCAATGGTATTAAGGGATGTGGGGCAAAGATGGTGTATGGGGTTAGATCACAGATTAATCATGGCTTCATTGAATGGAGGAACAGACTCGAGGGGCTAAATGGTTTCCTCCTGTTCCTATGCTGAGATGTGATCAGCATCTTGCCAGGTAGCCTTGGTGTACTCAGTGATGCAGGAGATGGTATCATCCTGTCACGTGGAATCCTGTTCCTCATGTGGGCATTCTGCAGCGGTCTTGTAACTATGGATAGATCATTGCTGCACCAAAATTGCTAAGATTTACAACTCCATATTATCAACCACCACCAACCATTCCTCAGTCCCTCGGCTGTTGAAATCTTCATCAAGGGCTTTGAAACTTTTACCCAACTATTCCTACAGTCTTCTGGCTTCTCTTCCACCTCCATAAACCTCGGTTCATCCAAAATTGTACTCTGATATTTGTACAGTAATAGGTATTTAATTGTATTGAATTGCAGGAGTTAATGTAGCTCCGTAGGTAGCGTTCCTGCCTCTGAGCCAGAAACTCCAGGTTCAAGTCCCATTCCAGGACATGCTGGCCATTACTGCGTGCAATTCTGGTCACCACATTACCGGAAGGATATGGAGGCATTAGAGAGGGTGCAGAGGAGATTTACCAGGATGCTGCCTGGTCTGGAGGTTATTAGCTATGAGGAGAGGTTGGAGAAACTCAGATTGTTCTCACTAGAGTTTACAAAATTATCAGTGGCAGACAGAGTAGATAGTCAGAAGCTTTTTCCCAGGGTGGAAGAGTCAATTACTAGGGGACATAGATTTATGGTGAGAGGAGAAAACTATAGAGGAGATGTGCGGGACAAGTTTTTTACGCAGAGGGTAGTGAGTGTCTGGAATTCTCTGCCAGAGGAGGTGGTGGAAGCAGGTACGATAGTGGTGTTTAAGAGGCAGCTTGACAAATACATAAATAGGTTGGGAATAGAGGGATACAGACCCCGGAAGTGCAAGATGTTTTAGTTGACGGGCAATATGATCGGCGCAGGTTTGGAGGGCCAAAGGGCCTGTTCCTGTGCTGTACTTTTCTTTATTCTTTGTTCTTTGAGTGTTCATGGTTCAAACAGGTTGGTAATCAGTCTACTAATCTTTTCAATACTTCCCCACTATTCCCCAAAGGAGGTATAAACGTGTGCTAAGATGAAACATAAATTAGGAAGGGGGTGGGCATTAACTGGAAATATATAGGAACAGACTGAAAACTATGGTTGTCGGGTCAAGAGATGCAAGTTTATACTTTGTACCCGTGCAGATAAAAGCTTATGAAATATGGAAAGATTGGCTCCACTTCTATCCTTCACCATCTGGCTTTCTGGAATAGAGCATGCTGCCTATAGCCTGCTCCTTACCAGGTCTCTATCATCCATTCTCTTTGTTCTTGCTGACCTACGTTAACACAACCATGGCCCAGTGGATGGCACACTTGTATTTGCACCAGAAGGTTATGGGTTTAGGCCCCATCCCAGAGACTTCAGCACAAAATCTAGGCTGAGGGAGCTCAGCCTATTGGAGATACTGGCCAGGATTTTCCCCTCGGTGATTTGGGGGTGAGGCCTACTCGCCGAGGGGAAAATGGCGCGGGATAATGTTGGGAAGAATCCCCGACGTCATCCCGGGCCATTTAAATCTTAAGGAAGGCGGGCGGACAGCGAAATCAGCTGTCCACCCGCCGACCTGTCAATGGGCAATTAAGGCCATTGACAGGCTCATTAAGAGAGTTAAATGCCCTGCCCGGCCAACCTTGAGACTGACGGGCAGGCTAGGAGCCCCAGCGGCCTGTAGGTTATTAATGAAACTTCATCCACTGGCGGGATGAAGTTTCATGATCGTTTTGAAAAATTTAATAAACTTTATGGGTTTGTTATCAACATGTCCCATCTCGTGTGACATTGTCACATGAGGCGGACATGTTAATAATTTTAAAATGTCTCTATTTTTTGACTTTACTTATCTTTCACTAAACTCCCTGAGACAGGACTTTGCCTCAGGAAGCACTGCACTCTTTCACACGCATGCGCGAAAGAGCGTACTTTGACAGCTGGGGATTCCACACACACCCACCCCCCCCCACCCAGAACAGGAAGCGCATAGTGCTTCCTGTCAGCTAGGCCACTGGACGGGACCGAATTGGCCCACCCACTCAAAATGGTGGCGGGCCCCATTTCTGTGACAGGGTTCGGCTGTCTGCCCGCCAGCCAAGGGCTAAATTCTGCCCACTGTCTTCCAGATGAGACATTCAACCAACACCCCGTCAGTTTTCTCAGGTGGACATAAAAGATACAGCGGCACCATTCAAAGAAGGAAAGGGAGGCTCTCCCCAATACCCTGGTCAATATCGATCACTCGAAAAACAGGTTATCTGATCATTATCACATTGTCGTTTGTGGGAGCTTGCTGCGTGCAAATTGGCTGCTGCATTTCCTATGTCACAACAGAGACTACAGTACTTCAGAAAGTACTGCACCAGTTGCAGAGGGCTTTGGGGACATCGTGAGGTTGTGAAAGGTGCCTTATAAATGCAAGTCCTTAATTTCCTTTCTTCTTCTGTTTGGTGATCATGGGCGAACATGGTGTAAGTGGGAAATGGCACCAGCAGGCTGGAGATGAACCGTTCCGCAGCAGAGTAAGCACTTTGTCTAGGGAAGGTTGGGGGGGGGGGGGGGGGGGGGGGGGGGGGGGGGGGGGAAGAGACAAAGTAAGGGATATGGGGATACTGGAGGAGGGCAGAGCGAACTAGATAGCAATATTCCTGACTCTGCACCAAACATTGCTGTCTCAGAGCAGAGAGAAAGTTCCCACCAGGCTCATTTTCTAGACTAATCCAGTGTCCGGTGAGACAAAGCCAGTTTGATCGCAATCCAGTCGCAAATTTACTGAGGTCACCAGTCAGTTTTTTTTTAAATGGGTGCACTCTCCAGCTTGCCTCACGTCAAGCTAAACAAAGAGCTTCGATGATGAGAAAAAAATCGTTCGGCATTTAAACAAAAATACAGACGTGGATTTAAAACCAACAGAAAGGCAGGAAAAACAAATAAAGGGATGTGAAGCCTAATCAGAAATATAACAATTTGAGGTTTTTTTTTATGAAAAGGGGGTTAGTAGCACAGAGATTCCCTCCTTTATAAGAACTTTGCAGCACCGAGAAACTACATCGACCCTTCTGGAATGATCTGTATTGCAGTCCACAATAACAACCTGCATTTATATAACACCTTTGGCACAGTAAAACGCCTCAAGGCGCTTCCACAGGAGTGCTGTCAAACAACATCTGATATTGAGCCACATAAGGAGATATTAGGACAGGTGATCGAAGGCTTGGTCAAAGAGGTTGGTTCACACAATTATTTTAAAGGAGAGAGTTTATGGAATGAATTCCAGAGCTTGGGGCCCAGGCAGCTGAAGGCACGGCTGCCAATAGTAGGGCGATTATAATCAGGGCTCAAGAGGTCAGAATTGGAGGAGTTCAGAGATCTCGGAGGATTGTAGAGCTGGAGGAGATTACTGTACAGAGATAGAAAGAGGAGAGGTCATGGAGGGATTTGAAAATAAAGATAAGAATTTTAAATTCTCAGAACAACAGTCCTCATCGCACCAGTGCTGCATCTTTCATTATCCCAACGACCATCTTGTGGACTCAGAGCAAGGTTACCAAATTACTGTCAGTGAAGGACGTTGGGCTAACTTCAAATGACAGAATTCTCCCAACTGTGAATGGATTGAGACTTCATCAAACTCATCTCCCTCACATTTGTCAGACAGCCTTTCATCCTGTCAATTCAAAATCATACAGCACAGAAAAAGAGGCCATTTGGCCCATTGTGCCTGTGCTGGCTCTTTGAAGAAGCTTTCTAGACCATAAGACATAGGAGAAGTAGGCCATTCAGCCCATCGAGTCTGCTCCGCCATTCAATGAAATCATGGCTGATCTGATAATCCTCAATCCCACTTTCCTGCCTTTTCCCCATAACCCTTGATTCCATTCCTGATTAAAAATCTGTCTATCTCAGCCTTCCAATTAGTCCCATTCCACCCTGCTCTTTCCTCATAGCTTTACAAATTTTGCTTATACAAGTTGGATAAAAAGCATTTATCCAATTTCCTTTTAAATTTATTATTCATTTGTGGGATGTGAGCATCGCTGGCGAGGCCAGCATTTATTGCCCATCCCTAATTTCCCTTCTTCAGAGGGCATTTTTTTGCTGTGGGTCTGGAGTCACATGTAGGCCAGACCAGGTAAGGGTGGTAGATTTCCTTCCCTAAAGGGCATGAGTGAACCAGGTGGGTTTTTACAACAATCGACAATGTTTTCTTGGTCATCATTAAACTTTTAATCCAGACTTTTACTGAATTCAAGTTGTCTCAAAGTGCTGAATCTGCTTGATGGAACCTGCTTCAACCATTCCAAATTCAGCGCAGCGCATTTCAGATCATAACCACTCGCTGCATTAAAAACTTGTAATCTCACCTCTGTTTTTTCCCGCCAATTATCTTAGATCTGTGTATCTTCTGGTTACTGAACTAACCACCGGTGGAAATACTTTTTCCTTATTTACTGTCACCAGAAACCGTCTGTAATTTTAATCACCTCAATTAAATTTCTGAGACAAGTACAACAAATTCTCCATTTAAAGCAGTTCCTTCATGGTGAATAAATAGCATCATCCCTGGGTTGTGGCACTTGCTGGGTTTAGTCGGCTTTTTGTTATGTCTTCAGAAAAATTCAATTAAGAAAACATTGCTTGAAGACTAGGCTAAAATGCTGATATGTGAAGACTGAGTCATCAAGTGCCAGGAATACTTGACCCAGTCTACAACCACAGAGATGCTGTTACATGTGGGTTATGAGGGTGGAGAATGCCCACTCAAGAGATCCTGGTATACAACAGCAAAAACTTTACATGCAAAAACTTTGCATTTATAGAGTGCCTTTGCACTGTAGACCGATCACCTAACAATATTTGATACCCAGCCACAGCTGACCAAATGCTGGGTTAACAAGGTAGGTTTTAAGAAGCGTCTTAAAGCACGCAAAGAGATTTAAGGAGGAATATTGCCAAGTCTTGGGCCCAAACAGCTGAAAGCCCAATGGTGCAGCGAAGAAAATTAGAGATCCATAAGAGACCTGAATTAGAGGAGCGCAGAAAGTTAGGGCTCTTAACAGCTGAAGAAAACTTTTAATGACATGAATGCAATGCCAATCAATTCAGCTGATCAAGGAACCAATTTAAACTGTTCAATCTCATTTCTATATATATCTAATTATTCTTAGGGATTTTTTGTTTTAAAGTACACACTTTTACATTGTCTCTTTAGTCTCTCTCTTAATCCAGACTTTCCCCCTCTCTTTATTCCTCTTTTTGTACCTTAATATCCAACTTGACTCTAATTCAATCTATTTTCTTCTCTGTCGTTCCTCTGTTTCTTTCTCAATCCTTAATTCTCATTTGGTTAAGGAATTAGACTGTTGGTCCCCTCTTTCACCATGGTTCCAGATGCCCTGCTTCCCTCACTGTGCCATTGCAATTCCAATACTGCAATTCCAGTAAGTTACAACATCAATTATATGCCATAAAAATATAAAAAATAGAAGGGCTAGGCCATATGACCCCTTAACCCTGCTCTGCCATTCAATAAGATCAGGGCTGGTCTTCTGCCTCAGAGACACATTCCTGCCCATTCTCCTTTATTCCCTGAGACACCAAAATTCTGTCCATCACAGTCTTAAATGTATTCAATGATGGAATATCCACAACCCTCTGGGGTAGAGAATTCTAAAGATTCACTTTTTTAGTGAAGGAATTTCTCCTTATCTCGGTACTAAATGATTGACCTCCTCCCTGCTCCTGGCCCCCCCTCCCCCCACCCCCCATCCACCACCAAACATAAACAAAAACATTTTAATTCCTACAACATAGCAATTTATAAGAGATAATGTTTGGCACATTGTAGATGTTTGCAGTAAACATTTAAGAAAAAATATGGAAGACTTGTATTTTTGCAGCACCTTTCACGGTCTCAACTTTTTTTTTTATTCATTCATGGGATGTGACCTTGGCTGGCTGGGCCAGCATTTGTTGCCCCTTGAGAAGGTGGTGGTGGTGAGCTGCCTTCTTGAACCACTGCAGTCCATGTGGTGTAGGTACACCCACAGTGCTGTTAGGGAGGGAGTTCCAGGATTTTGAACCAGCGACAGTGAAGGAACAGTGATATATTTCCAAGTCAGGATGGTGAGTGACTTGGAGGGGAACTTCCAGGTGGTGACGTTCCCATCTATCTGCTGCCCTTGTCCTTCTAGGTAGTAGAAGTCGTGGGTTTGAAAGGTGCTGTCTAAGGAGCCTCGGTGAAATCCTGCAGTGCATCTTGTAGATGGTACACACTGCTGCTACTGTGTGTTGGTGGTGGAGGGAGTGAATGTTTGTGGATGTGGTGCCAATCAAGCGGACTGCTTTGTCCTGGACAATGTCAAGCGTTTTGAGTGCAGTAGGTGCTGTACTCATCCAAGCAAATGGGGAGTATTCCATGACACTCCTGGCTTGTAGATGGTGGACAGCTTTAGGGAGTTAGGAGGCGAGTTACCCGTCGCACGGTTCCTAGCCTCTGACCTGCTCTTATAGCCACAGTATTTATATGGCTAGTCCAGTTCAGTTTCTGGTCAATAGTAACCCCATGATGCTGATAGTGGGAGATTTAGTGATGGTAATGCCACTGAACATCAAGGACCGATGGCTGGATTCTCTCTTGTTGGAGATGGTCATTGACTGACACTTGTGTGGTGTGAATGTCACTTGCCACTTGTCAGCCCAAGCCTGGATATTGTCCAAGTCTTGCTGCATTTGGACACGGACTGCTTCAGTATCTAAGGAGTTGCAAATGGTGCCAAACATTGTGCAATCATCTGCAAACATTCCCACTTCTAACCTTATGATGGAAGAAAGGTCATTGATGAAGCAGCTGAAGGTGGTTGGGCCTGGGACTCTACCCTGAGGAACTCCTGCAGTGATGACCTGGAGCTGAGATGACTGACCTCCAACAACCACAACCATCATCCTTTGTGCTGGGTATAACTCCAACCAGCGGAGAGTTTTCTCCCTGATTCCCACTGATTGCAGTTTTGCTAGGTCTCCTTGATGCCACACTCAGTCAAATGCTGCCCTAATGTCAAGGGCAGTCACTCTCACCTCACCTCGGGAGTTCAGCTTTTTTGTCCATGTTTGAACCAAGGCTGTAATGAGATCAGAAGCTGAGTGGTCCTGGTGGAACCCAAACTGGGCATCAGTGAGCAGGTTATTGCTAAGCAAGTGCTGCTTGATAGCACTGTTGATGACCCCTTCCGTTTCTTTACAGATGATCGGGAGTAGACTGATGGGGCGATAATTGGCCGGGTTGGATTTGTCCTCCTTTTTGCATACAGGATACACTTGGGCAATTTTCCACATAGCCGGGTAGATGCCAGTGTTGTAGCTGTACTGGCTAGGGGTGTAGCAAGTTCTGGAGCACAAGTCTTCAGTACTTTTGCCAGAATATTGTCAGGGCCCATAGCCTCTGCAGTATTCAGGGCCTTCAGCCATTTCTTGATATCACATGGAGTGAATTGAATTGGCTGAATTCTGGCATCTGTGATGCTGGGGACCTCCGGAGGAGGCCGAGATAGATCATCCACTCGGCATTTCTGGCTGAAGATTGTAGCAAATGCTTCAGCCTTATCTTTTGCATTGATGTGCTGGGCTCCTCCATCATTGAGGATGGGGATATTTGTGGAGCCTCCTCCTCCAGTGAGTTGTTTAATTGTCCACCACCATTCACGACTGGATGTGACAGGACTGCAGAGCTTAGATCTGATCCATTGGCTGTGGGATCGCTTAGCTCTATCACTTGCTGCTTATGTAGTTTAGCACTCAAGTAGTCCTGTGTTATAGCTTCACCGGGTTGACACATCATTTTTAGGTATGCCTGGTGTTGCTCCTGGCATGCCCTCCTGCACTCTTCATTGAACCAGTGTTGATCCGCTGGCTTGATGGTAATGCTAGAGTGGGGAATATGCCAGGCCAAGAGGTTACAGATTGAGTTTGAGTACAGACAGTTCGAGTGAGACAGCTCTCCCAATTTTGGCACTAGTCCACAGATGGTAGTAAGGAGGACTTTGCAGGGTTGACAGGGCTGTGATTGCTGTTGTCGTTTCCAGTGCCTAAGTCGATGCCGGGTGGTCCATCCAGTTATATTCCTTTTTTGTAACTTTGTAGCGGTTTGATACAACTGAGTGGCTTGCTAGGCCATTTCAGAGGGCATTTAAGAGTCAACCACATTGCTGTGGGTCTGGAATCACATCTAGGTCAGACTAGGTAAGAACAACAGATTTCCTTCCCTAAAGGACAATAGTGAACCAGATGGGTTTTTACAACAATCGACAATGGTTTCATGGTCATCATTAGACTTTTAATTCCAGATTTTTATGGACGTCAAGTTGTCTCAAAGTGCTTTACAGACAATTATGTATTTTTGAAGCGTAGTCACTGTTATAATGTAGAAAACCTGGAAGTCATTTGCACACAAGCGACCCCCACAAACAGCAAAACAATAATGGCCAAGTGATTTTTTAGTGATCACGGTTAAGGGATAAATGTTGGCCAGGACACTGGCAATAACTCCCAAGCTCTTCTTTGAAATAATGTCAGGGGATCTTTTACAGCCATCCAAGAGAGCAGGCTGGGAACTTGGTTTAACATTGCAACTGAAATACTGCACCTCCGACAGTGTAGCAGTCCCTCAGTCCTAACACTGGGATGTCAGTCTGGATTACACACTCATGTCTTTGGAGTGGGCCTTAAACCCACAATCCTCTGACACAGGTAAAAAATAACTAACCACTGAGCTAAGCATGCCGCTCATTTTTTGGGGATGGAGAGGGCAAGGTGGGGGAAATCAAACCAACTCGATTCTCAGCTGACATCCAATAGCAATACCAGCACAGGCCACATGATAGCAACTGTTTGTCCCTCTGCAGCCCATCAAGGCAACTGTACCAGTTCTGCCATGGTCCTGGCTGAGGTCAACTAACTGCACATACCCTGGAAGCAAATCCAGAAATGTTTTATTTTGCATGGATAATGGAGAGGGATTACCCACATTTATCCTCCTACCAACACTAACAAAAGGAGATTAATGTTTGTGCTGCGGAAATTGGCTGCAGTGTTCAGCTACTCTGGGCTGTATCAATGGTGCTATACGATGCAAGTTTGGTATTTCTAATGGGGCTTGACATCCTCTGTCCCTTTCATGCTAGACAAGTGTAAAGGCTGTGGTTCAGTTGGAGGCACTCTCGCCTCTCAGTCAGAAGGTAGTTGGCTCAAGTCCCAAGCTGGGACTAGAATACAAAATCTCCGCTGACACTTCAGGACAGAGGGAGTGCTTTGCATCGTTGCAGATGGCATCTTTTGAATGGGAGCTTAAACTGAGCCCTGTCTGCCCTCTCAGGTGAATGTAAAGGTCCCACAGCAGTATTCTGAAGTACAGCAAGGGAACTCTCCCCAGTGTCTTAAGTCAATATTTATCTCCTAACCGAGGGGTCTGGAAAACAGATCAGCTGGTCGCTGTCACATTGTTATTTGTAGGAGCTTGCTGTACACAAATTGGCTTTCACGTTTCCTATATTACAACAGTGACTATACTTTACAAGTATATTATTGGCTGTAAAGCACCATGGGACATCCTGAGGGTTTTTTTCTCTCTGTCTCTCCAAGTCTACCATTATTTATTCAGCTTGGTAAACCCAGGTTCTTGCTACCGATTACCACAAAGTCCTCACCTCTACTGAGCGTAGCACCGTTTTCCTTGTAGTCGAGAATCTCTGCATCTTTCCTTTCCAAGAGCAGCATCAGGTCTCGAGTCTGTCTATGCAAAGCTTGCATCATATTCAGCAATGGGCAGATCATGTGACAGGAGACCTACAGATGATGCAGGGGGACGAAAGGGATTGGTTACATCACCTAATGGTACAAGTCTTACCTGACCACAGAGCAGCCAAACGTGGTGTAATGATGCCCAGTGCAGAACTGTTTAAAGCCATTTGTAAGTTCTGTGCACTCCTCATTAATACTGATAGAACCATGAAATTTCCGAGCGCAGTAAGAGGCTATTGGGCCCACCAGGCCAGTTCTGGCTCTCTGTGCAGCGTTAGTCCCATTTTCCTGCACTTTCCCCACACAATCCTAAGAGTTTACTTTCTCCAGTATTTTATCCACTTCCCTTTAAAAAGCCATCATGGATTCCACTTCAAGTAGGGCACCCCATGTCTCTTATTTAATTCATTTTGGATACGGGCATCATTGGCAAGGTCAGCGCTTAATGCCATCCCCAGCTGCCTCCTGAGGAGGAGGTTGTCAGCCACTTTCTTGAACCCTGTAGTCAAGGTGCGCTACGTTGCGACTAGGTAGGGAGTTTTAGGATTTTGAACCAGGGACAATGAAGGAACGGCCAACATATTTTTATTCTAACAACCCTCTGCACAGATGAATTCCCTTCTGTTCTTTTGGTAATGATCAATTATAAGCTGGGGAGTTTGAAAAGGCATTTCTCTATTGCATGGAGCTTGGTGTGTTCAATTATGAAGACATTTCAATGTCTGCTCTACCTCTTCCTGTGTCAGCCATGGCTCAGTTGGTAGCACTCTCACCTCTGAGTCAGAAAGTTCAAGTCTCTCCTCAGAGCATGAGCACAAAATCAAGACTGACACTTCAATGCAGTACTGAGGGAGTTCTGCGTTGTCAGAGGTGCAGTCCTTCGGATGAGGCATTATAGCAAGGCTCTGCCTACCCTTTCAAGCGGATGTAAAAGATCCCATAGCCAATATTTGTCTTTCAATCAACATCACAGAAACAGATCGCCTGGTCATTATAATGTTGCTGTTTGTGAGAGTTTGCTGTGCGTAAATTGATACTCAAGTTGTACCAAATGCAATTTACGGTTAAAATTCTGTGATCTTTTGCAATGCTTTAGCCAACTTCAGGCAAATTATGCAGAGACAGCCAAAGCAACCAAACAGAAACTCTAGGTAGCTGTCTAATGTGGAAATAAGCTGGGTAGATCAGAAAGGTTCGAAGTGCCATCTTTGGTCTGTGTTGTCTTGGTTGATTTCAAATGTTGCTGGTTCAGTTGCTATGTTGGCTCCGGTACGATGGAGATATATCGTGTGTTTTTGGGGGGGTCAGTAATTAGTTTGCCACTGTGCTCTTTTTGGGATGCTGTGGCTCCTGCTGAAAACGGTGCCCTGTGCGGCTGTCTACAAACAGTGATGCAGGTACAGCAAATAGTTAGGAAAGCAAATGGAATGTTGTTGTTTATTGCAGGGGGAATGGAATATAAAAGTAGGGGTGTTTTACAGATATACAGGACATTGGTGAGACCACATCTGGAATACTGTAAAGTTTTGGTCTCCTTATCTGAAAACGGATACAACTGCGTTAGAAACAGTTGAGTAGATTTACTTGACTCATTCCTGGGACGAAGGGCTTAACCTATGAAGAAAGGTTGAACAGGTTGGGCCTATACCCACTGGAGTTTGGAAGAATGAGAGGTGATCTTATTGAAACGTATAAGATCCTGATGAGACTTGATAGGGTGGATGCTGGGAGGATGTTTCCTCTTGTGGGGGAGGCTAGAACTAGAGGACACAGTTTAAGAATAAACAGTCTCCCTTTTAAGGCTGAGAGGAGAAGAATTTTTTTCGCAGAAGGTGGTTAGTCTGTGGAATTCTATTCTGCAGAGAGCTGTGGAGGCTGGGTCATTGAATTCGTTCAAGGCTAAGTTGGACAGATTTTGATAGACAAGGGAGTCAAAGGTTACAGGGGGCAGACAGGAGAGTGGAGTTGAGACACAACCAGATCTGCCATGATGTTAATTGAATGGTGGAGCAGGCTCGAAGGGCTGACTAGCCTGCTCCTGTTTCTGAGTCCTATGTCCTATGTTCCTAAGTGGTCAGATAGTCTACTGATGATCCACTATGCAAATTATATCCCGGTACAAGTTAACTTCTTCAAAAGGAAGCAATTTTTTTTTTTATAAGTGAAGGGAGCAGGGGGTGAAAGGATATTGCTTAACACGGTCAGTTTTTTTAGGTGCCATGTACGGTAGACAGAGTTTGGTCATCAGAGAAAGTCGTAATTTCATGATTTTGCAAAGAATTGAGAAGAAACAGCATTACTTTCCAACACTGTGACATGAAATCATTCACAGGCACACTTGTAAAAATTACATGTATATATAAATGTGATGCAAGGTGCAGCCTTGCCACAGCCTGCTGATCAGTATCAGAATGAATAATTATGAGGTTTCCAGCAGCAAATAAATTGAGGTTTAGAAAAGCGTCTCAAATCAAATAACATGAAGTTTCACATTTTTTAGTATTTGGTCACTTCAGTCCCAGGTTCCTCAAAAACCAACATTGGCTGCAGTCTTTGTGTTGGATGTGGTCAGTCTCCTGGCCCTCAGTGACCGCATAAGTCTGGACTAAACACAGCCAATGGTACATCACGCCTCCCCTCATGGGCGTCGCCACAAGTTAATACCTTACCACCAATCACCCTCAATGTTGACTAACAGTTTCGGCCGTGGCTCAGTGAGTAAGTGTCTCGCCTCTGAGTCAGAAGTTTGTGTGTTCAAGTCCCACTCCAGGGACTTGAACACAAAATCCAGGCCAACACAGTAAGTGCAGGACTGTGGAGGGCTGCACTGTCGGAGGTGTCGCTCCTCAAATGAGGCCTTAAACAGAGGTACCGTCCGTTCTCTCAGGTGGGCACGAAGGTTTCCACAGCATTATTTCTAAGAATAGGATAGGACTTCAGCTGGTGTACAAACCAATACTTATCCCTCAATCAAAATCACTTAAAAAAACTGCTGATCCGGTCATCGTCACATCGCAATTTGTGGGATCTTGCTGGGCGCAAACTGGCTGCCGCTTTTCCTACATTACAACAGCCTTCAAAAGTAATTTTACTTCAAAAGAGCTGTTACTGACCTCATCTCCTCTGGAGATCTTCCTCCCACAGCTTCCAAGCTCATAGTCACACAACCTCGGACGGCCCGCTTCTACCTCCTACCCAAAAGCCACAAACAGGACTGTCCCGGCAGACCGATCATGTCAGCCTGTTCCTTCCCCACGGAACTCATTTCTTGCTATCTTGACTCCATTCTCTCTCCCCTTGCCCAGTCCCTTCCCACTTACATCCGTAGCTCCTCTGACACCCTGCATCGTAACAATTTCCAGTTCCCGGGCCCCAAACGCCTCCTCTTCACCATGGACGTCCAATCCCTGTACACCTCCATCCCCCACCAGGATGGTCTGAGGGCCCTTAGCTTCTTCCTCGAACAAAGGCCCCAACAATCCCCATCCACCACTACTCTCCTCCGTCTGGCTGAACTTGTTCTCACACTGAACAATTTCTCCTTCAACTCCTCTCACTTCCTCCAAATAAAAGGTGTGGCTATGGGTACCGTCATGGGCCCCAGTTATGCCTGTCTCTTTATGGGATACGTAGAACATTTCTTGTTCCAGTCCTACTCCGGCCCCCTCCCACAACTCTTTCTCTGGTATATCAATGACTGCTTCGGTGCTGCTTCATGCTCTCGTCTGGACTTGGAAAAATTTATTAATTTTGCTTCCAATATCCACCCCTCCATCATTTTCACATGGTTCATTTCTGACACTTCTCTTCCCTTCCTTGACCTCTCTGTCTCAATTTCTGGTGATAGACTGCCCACCAATATTCATTACAAGCCTACCAACTCCCACAGCTACCTTGACTATACCTCCTCACACCCCGCTTCCTGTAAGGACTCCATCCCATTCTCTCAGTTTCTTCGCCTCTGTCGCATTTGTTCTGATGATGCCACTTTAAAAAACAATTCCTCTGACATGTCTTCCTTCTTCTTTAACCGAGGTTTTCCACCCACGGTGATTGACAGGGCCCTCAACCGTGTCCGGCCCATCTCCTGCGCATCCGCCCTCACACCTTCCTCTCCCTCCCAGAACCATGATAGGGTCCCCCTTTTCCTCACTTATCACCCCACCAGCCTCCGCATTCAAAGGATCATCCTCCATCATTTCCTCCAACTCCAGCATGATGCCACCACCAAACACATCTTCCCTTCACCCCCCCCAGCGGCGCTCCGCAGGGATCGTTCCCTCCGGGACACCCTGGTCCACTCCTCCATCACCCCCTACACCTCAACCCCCTCCCACAGCACCTTTCCAAGAAACCGCAGAAGGTGTAACACCTGCCCCTTTACCTCCCCCCTCCTCACCGTCCAAGGGCCCAAACTTCCTTTCAAGTGAAGCCATGCTTCACTTGCACTTCCCTCAATTTAGTCTACTGCATTCGCTGCTCCCAATGCGGTTTCCTCTACATTGGAGAGACCAAACACAGACTGGGTGACCACTTTGTAGAACACCTTCGGTCTGTCTGCAAGCATGACCCAGACCTCCCTGTCGTTTGCCATTTCAACACTCCACTTGCTCTCATGCCCACATGTCTGTTCTTGGCCTGCTGCAATGTTCCACTGAAGCTCAACGTAAACTGGAGGAACAGCACCTCATCTTCCGACTAGGCACTTTACAGCCTTCTGGACTGAATATTGAGTTCAACAACTTCAGATCATGAACTCTCTCCTCCATCCCCCCCACCCCCTCCTCTTTTCCAATCTCGCTTCTTTCCAATAATTTATATATATTTTCCTTTTCCTACATATTTCCATTATTTTTAAATGTATTTCCATCCATTGTTTTATCTCTACCTTTTAGCCTATTTTGATGCCTTCCCCCCACCCCACCCCCACTAGGGCTAACTGTACCTTACTTGTCCTGCTTTCTACCCTTAATGTCACCTATTAGCACATTTCTTAGCTAATATCACCACCATCAACACCTTTCTGTCCTTTTGTCTATGACATCTTTTGACAATCTCCACCTATCACTGGCCCTCTATCCAGCTCTACCTGTCCCACCCCCCCTTAAACCAGCTTATATTTCACCTCTCTTCTATTTTTCCTTAGTTCTGTTGAAGAGTCATACGGACTCGAGACGTTAACTGAGTTCCTCTCCGCAGATGCTGTCAGACCTGCTGAGTTTTTCCAGGTATTTTTATTTTTGTTCAAAAGTGTTTTGTTGGCTTTAACATATTTTCAGATGCCCTGAGGTTGTGAAAGGCATTTTCCCCCAAGTTAACTTAGGAACAGGATTAGGCCGTTTAGCCTGTTCTACTACTCAGTCCAGGTCGTGATCTGTGACCTAACTCCATATCCCCGCTGAAGTTGAGAGCGAAGTTTCATTGCCCCTGGTGCAGCACTGTGTAAACCGGTTAGGCATGATAAAAGCAAAATACTACGGGTGCTGGAAATCTGAAACAAAAACAAAAATTGTCGGAACAACTCAGCACGTCTGACAGCATCTATGGAGAGGAAGACAGAGCCAACGTTTCGAGTCCATATGACTCTTCATCAGAAGAGTTATTTAGGTGTGAAGCTGTTAGATGTGGTTAGGTGTGAAGTGCTTTTGAGTACCATTTAACACAGTCACCCATCTGTTCGCTAATAAAACTCCCATGTGCTCTTGGACTTTGATTAACACTGGCAAGGCTGCTTTGATTGCCAGTTTCCAATTGCCCTAGGGAGTAGGCCTTCTATATCAATTGTTCTTTCACAACTGGGCCAGCTTAGTCAATAATTTGGCTTCATGAGCATTCCCTACATTCATCTTTCCACCACTGCCGGCCGTACCTTCAGTTTCTTTAGCCCTAAGCTCTGGAGTTCCTTCCCGAAGCCTCACTGTCCCTCAACCTCTCCCTACTCCTTTAAGATTTTCCTTAAAACTTATCCCTTTCACCAAGCTCTTTGGCCACCTGTCCCTGTCCTCATACATAAGGGGGGGGGGGGGGGGGGGGGGGGGGGGGGGAGAGGCATGTGATGTGGTATCAATTTTTTTGTCTGATAATGTCCCTGTGAAGCACCTTTTACTGTGTTTACTGTGTTAATAGTGTTACATAAATGCAAGTTGTTACACAGCGGGCAATGGCATGTATTTCAGAACATGTAGGAAAACTGTAGGTTCCATTGCCGGAACCAGATGAGTGTTAACAGGAAACCCAACAACTTATAAGCTGCCAATAAACTACCAAATTTACTGACTTTCAATGAGAGTGACTTGCCAACCAATCAGCTCTCTTTTCTCACGCAGTATATATTGCTGGTCCCTTTGAGATTTAGCATTCTTGTGCCTGACCTGATGAGTGCAAGATGAAGAGCTTTGACAACATGTCTTTATTTTCAACAATACTCCAGTTCCGTACTACCAAGTGACTATTTGACTTTCAAAACTACCGATGATGGGATTTGAACTCAGAACCTCTGTGTCGCTCATCCACATCACACGACGGTGCTCACAGTTAAAAAATCACTACAAAGAGTTTTCATGTCAACATACTATGAACATACATGCTACAAAAAAATTAGACTTTTAAGGGATGCCAAACGATGTCCTTAGCCTGCTGATGCTCGATATTTGGTCACAAGCTCCTCTGGAAGCCTAGTCAGCAGGTTTCAAAAAGCAGGCTCAAAGTTACCGAAGGCTTCTGGCCGTTTGCCATTTGAATTGTCTGCCCCCCCTCCCACTCTGACCTCTCTGTCCTAAAATGTTTCTATGAAGCTAAAGGAGCAACACCTAATTTTTCAATTAGGTACCTTAAAGCCTTCCAGGCTCAACAGTGAGTTCAATAATTTCAGATCAACCTCTGACTGATAGAATGGTTTACAGGTCAGGAGGACATCATTTGGCTCGTTGAGTCCATGTCTGCAAGAACAATTTACTAATCTCATCACCACCCCCCCCCACCCCTTCCTGTAGCCCAGCATTTTTTTTCTCCATTCAGGTGCTTATCCAATTTTCCTTTGAAAGCTAAAATTGAATCTGCCACCACCACACTCTCAGGCAGTGCATTCCAGAGTGTGACCACTGGCTGCTTAAAAAATATTTTCCTCGTGTCGCTATTGCTTCTTCTGCCAATCACCTTAAGTTGGTATCTTCAGATTCTTGACCCTTCCACCAATGGGAACATCTACCCTGTCCAGAACCCTTACGATTTTGAACACCTCTGTCAAATCTCCTCTCAACCTTCTCTTCTCCAAGGAGAACAGCCACAGCTTCTCCAACCTATCCATGTAACTGAATTTCCCCCATCCTTGGAAACATTCCAGTAAATTTTTTCTGCAATCTCTCTAAAGCCTTCAAATCCTTCGTAAAGTGTGGTGGCCATAATTGGACCCAATACTCTAGTTGAGGCCAAACTCACATTTGATGAAGGTTCATCAATGATTTCTTGCTTGTGTACTCTATGCCTCTATTTACAAAGCCAAAGATTCCATATGCTTCTAGCCACTTTCTCAACCTGTCCTGCCACCTCCACTGATTCGTGCACATATACCCCTAGGTCCCTCTGCTCCTGTACCCGCTTTAGAATTGTATCCTTCAGTTTAGTTGGGCGGGTTGTCTTATGAGGAAAGGTTGGACAGGTTAGGCTTGTATCCACTGGAGTTTAGAAGAGAAAGAGGTGACTTAATTGAAATCTTTAAGATGCTGAGGTGGATGTGGAGAGGATGTTTCCTCTTGTGGGAGAATCTAGAACTAGGAAACACTATTTAAAAATAAGGGGTCGACCATATAAAACAGAGATAAGTAGAATTTTATTCTCTCAGAGTTGTGAGTCTTTGGAACTCTCTTCCTCAAAAGGTGATGGATGCAGAGTCTGAATATTTTTAAGGCAGAGCTAGATAAATTCTTGATTTACAAGGGGGGGGTGAAATGTTATGGGGGTAGGCAGGAATGTGGGGTTGAGTTTACATTCAGATCAGCTACGATCTTATTAAATGGCGGAGCAGGCTCGAGGAGCCGAGTGGACCACTCCTGCTCCTAATTCGTATGTATGTATGTTTATATTGTCCCTTCTTGTTCAACTATTGCTCTCATTGTTTTCTAGATGGAAGCTAGTAATGATTCTGTTCATCTAATCTCTCAACATCCACCATATCACAGACCTATGCTTTTGATCTTTCTTCCCCTCCCTGCCTTTGTAACTCTTTCGAGTACAAACCCGTTTCCATCTGTTTCAGATGAAGTTACATTGTTTCATAGTTTGCCATTGTGAGATTTGAACTCTTGATTTTGGGGTTACAAACCCAGTACCATAACCACTTGGCTATTTAGGCCAAGCTCCCTGCCTTTGTAACTCTTTCGAGTACAAACCTGTTTCCATCTGTTTCAGATGAAGTTACATTGTTTCATAGTTTTGCCATTGTGAGATTTGAACTCTCGATCTCAGGGTTACAAACCCAGTACCATAACCACTTGGCTATTTAGGCCAAGCCTCCCTGCCTTTGTAACTCTTTCGAGTACAAACACGTTTCCATCTGTTTCAGATGAAGTTACATTGTTTCATAGTTTGCCATTGTGAGATTTGAACTCTTGATTTTGGGGTTACAAACCCAGTACCATAACCACTTGGCTATTTAGGCCAAGGCAAAGTTACATTGTTGCATAGTTTGCCATTGTGAGATTTGAACTCTTGATCTTGGGGTTACAAACCCAGTACCATAACCACTTGGCCATTTAGGCCAAGCTAAAACCCATTTCCATCTGTTTCAGATGAAGTTAAGTTGTTTCATAGTTTGCCATTGTGGGATTTGAACTCTTGATCTTGGGGTATATAAACCCAGTACCATAACCACTTGGCTATTTAGGCCAAGCTCCCTGCCTTTGTAACTCTTTCGAGTACAAACCTGTTTCCATCTGTTTCAGATGAAGTTACATTGTTTCATAGTTTTGCCATTGTGAGATTTGAACTCTCGATCTCAGGGTTACAAACCCAGTACCATAACCACTTGGCTATTTAGGCCAAGCCTCCCTGCCTTTGTAACTCTTTCGAGTACAAACCCGTTTCCATCTGTTCCTATTCAGATGAAGTTACATTGTTTCATAGTTTTGCCATTGTGAGATGTGAACTCTTGATAGTTTTGTCATTGTGAGATTTGAACTCTTGATCTTGGGGTTACAAACCCAGTACCATAACCACTTGGCTATTTAGGCCAAGCAAATGTAACTCTTTCGAGTACAAACACGTTTCCATTTGTTCCTATTCAGATGAAATTACATTGTTTCCCATTGTGAGATTTGAACTCTTGATCTTGGGGTTACAAACCCAGTACCATAACCACTTGGCTATTTAGGCCAAGCCTCCCTGCCTTTGTAACTCTTTCAATTTCAAGTACAAACCCATTTCCATCTGTTTCAGATGAAGTTACATTGTTGCATAGTTTGCCATTGTGAGATTTGAACTCTTGATCTTGGGGTTACAAACCCAGTACCATAACCACTTGGCTATTTAGGCCAAGCCTCCCTGCCTTTGTACTTGCTTAACATCTGTTACATCACTAACTACTTCCAGCTCTGACAAAGGGTCACTGACCTCAAACATTAACTCAGTTTCTCTCTCCACAGTTGCTGCTTGCCCTGCTGAGTATTTCCAGCATCTGTTTTGCCTTTGACTGAAAGGTTAGCCTCCAATGATGAAGCAACAGGTTGATGAGATCAGTTGGGTAATCAGAAATCTGAACGAGGAAAAAGTATCACGGAAACTCTGATGGAGGCAAATAGACCCAATGAAGCGGATTGTAATTGCTCCTCTCCCCAGACAGAGAGAGAGAGAGAGGGAGGTGGGGTCAGGGGGAGAGCGGGGCCTGAAGCGGAGAGCGGGGCCAGAGGCGGGGAGCGGGGCCAGAGGCGGGGAGCGGAGCCAGAGGCGGGGAGCGGAGCCAGAGGCGGGGAGCGGGGCCAGAGGCGGGGAGCGGGGCCAGAGGCGGGGAGCAGGGAAGAGACGGGGAGAGGGGAAGAGACGGGGAGAGGGGAAGAGACGGGGAGAGGGGAAGAGACGGGGAGAGGGGAAGAGACGGGGAGAGGGGAAGAGACGGGGAGAGGGGAAGAGACGGGGAGAGGGGAAGAGACGGGGAGAGGGGAAGAGACGGGGAGAGGGGAAGAGACGGGGAGAGGGGAAGAGACGGGGAGAGGGGAAGAGACGGGGAGAGGGGAAGAGACGGGGAGAGGGGAAGAGACGGGGAGAGGGGAAGAGACGGGGAGAGGGGAAGAGACGGGGAAAGGGGAAGAGACGGGGAGAGGGGAAGAGACGGGGAGAGGGGAAGAGACGGGGAGAGGGGCAGAGACGGAGAGCGGGGCGGAGACGGAGAGAGTTGATAACCATTGGCCAAGACATTGGGGAGAACTCTCCTCCTCTTCTTCAAAATAGTGCTGAGGGTTTTTTAACGTCCACCCGCCAGATTTAACATCCCAGACAAAGACCAGCACCTCCTGCACTGCACTTGGATTTTTGTGCTTAAGTTTCTGGAATGTGGACTTGAACCCACAAACTTCTGACTTAGAGGTGACAGCGCTACCCACTGAGCCACGGCTGACACTCTAGACTCCATTTCTAGAGATCATCAGTCTCTAGAGACTGGGTTAATCGGTATCCTTACAAGAGGCAAAACTGCTTTTATTCCCCATATCCACCCCAGGTAAAATGGATGGTAAAAACCAGTCTGCCTCACCCTCCAGTTAACCTTGAAACAAATGGATGATTATCCCAGTTAATGCCTATTGTAGAAACACCACCTTGCACTAACCCTGTTGACAGCTTGCTTTTAGTTGCGATCAAGACAATCTGTTAAAAAGTAGCACATTCTATAATTACTTCTCAGTGTTTCATCCCATGTACACACACGATCAAAAGCGTGAATGTCACCATCGGAAAACGCCTTTCAGAAACAAACACAATGCCACAGGATTAGCTCACATTCTGTTTGTTTTTCCATGATGATTCTGAGATTTCCCCCACACCCCCATCCCAATGTATTTGCTTAGATGATGAGTACTGATGGCATCACTGGAAGAACCTGAGCAAGTGCAGTCCAACAAGAGGAAGACAAATTTCAATTTGTGGAATGATCACAGCACATAAGGAGGCCATTCAATCCAGTGAGGCTGTGCCAACTCTCAGCAAGAGCAATTTAGCTACTCCCACTCACCCGCCCTTCCACCCCCCACCCCCCCACCCCACTGCCCCGTAGCCCTGCAAATATTTTCACCTTCCAATTCCCTTTTGAAAGCCACAATTGAATCTGCCTGCACCACAATCTCACTGCAGTGCATTCCAGATCCTAACCACTCGCTGCGTGAAAAGGTTTCTCCTCATGACACTGTTGGTTTTTTTTGCCAATCACCTTAAATCAACGTCCTCTGGTTCTTGAACATTCTAACATTGGGACAGTTTCTCCCTAATCTACTCTGTCCAGGCCCTTCAGAATTTTGAACAACTCTATCAAACCTCCTCTCAACTTTCTCATCTCCAATCAGAACAACCTCAGCTTCTCCTTTCTATTCACATAACACTGTAGGACTACACTCACAAATTTATAGCTGTGAAGACTGACATCCATGACTGCGCACTGGTTAGTTCAGCTCCCTGGCAATATCAATCAGGGTTACGTCACCCCCTCAAACTAGACCACCCAGCCCAACAGCAATACTTCACCCTTAAAACCACCGGGGTGTCATCCATGGTTCAGTGGGTAGCACTTTCACCTCCAAGTCAGGAGGTTTAGAGCTCAAGTTCCACTCCAGATATTTGAGCATCAAATTCTGGTTGCCAGTACTGAGGGAAGCACTGCTCTATCGAAGGAGATATTTCAGGAAGACCCTCTTGGCCTGTTCAGCTAGATACAAACATACAAATTAGTAACAAGAGAAGGCCATTTAGCCTGTTCCACCATTCAGTAAGGTCATGGCTGATCCGACTGTGGCCTCAACTCCAGCTTACCCACAAAAGCCTTTGACTCCCTTGTTAGTCAAGAATCTATCTACCTCTGCCTTAGAAAGACTCACTGACCCTGCCTCCACTGCTCTCTAAGGAAGGGAGTTCCTAAGATTCATGACCCTCAGAGAAAAAAATTTCTTCCCATCTCTCTCTTAAATGGGAGACCCCTTATTCTTAATGTGACCCCTAGTTCTAGTCTCTCCTAAAAGGGGAAACATCTAGAAGATCACAGGTTCCTACTGGAAGAGCATGGAGGGCTTCTGGTGCCCTGTTCAACATTTAATATTCTTCCTTCAATGGAACGCCATTAAAAAAATTCACCTCACAGGTACATGTCGAGCATTTCAGTAAGCGCTATGCATGCCACATTCACCCACACTGTAATAGCGATGTATCTCAAAGAAGTGCATTGTATATGAGGTCTTTAGGATAGGCAGAGACATGTCGTAAGCACCTTCCTCCTTCTGCACTTAAAGGTTCAAATTTCCAGCATGTTTTTGCTGCCTTTGAGCACTGAAGTTTTAAGTTTCTAGAATGATAATAGCACAGAAGGAGGCCATTCAACCCATTGTGCCTGTGCCGGCCCTTTAAAAGAGCTATCTAATTAGTCCCACTCCCCTGCTCTTTCCCCATAGCCCTGCAAACTTATCTTCAATTATTTAAGGTCCTGTTAAAGGACGAGCTGGAGGATGAGAATCACTCCAATTCCAGCAACTGAAGGAGCACAGCTGAAGGGAGACTATGTCAGAGGTGGTGATTACAGCTTAGAAATAAATAAAATGTAATACAGCAAGTACAGTGCCTTTAAGTTGACAAAGAACTTGCATTTATATAGCACCCTTCATGACCACAGGACATCTCAATGCCATGAGGTGCAGTCTCTTGTGGTATGGCAAACTCAATAGCCAACTTAAGACAGCAAGATCTCACAAACAGTAATGTGGTAATGACCAGATGATCTGTTTCGAATTAAAGTTAGTTGAAGGATCAATATTGGCTCAAACACCAGGGAGAACTCCACTACTCTCTTTTTAATAGTGCCATGGGCTCTGTTACACTTCAGCGAGCAGACCAGGGCTCTGTTTAAACATCTCGTCTGAAAGACAGCACCTACGACACTGCAGCCCTCCTACAGTGATGGCATTGGCAGTGTCAGGCTACACAATGCAGGAATAATTTCTAATGGGCTTCAATAAGGAGGATGATGGAGGGGTCAAACTTTGAAAGGACAGACATTTTTTGCTCCAAAATTGTCTTGCAGTAGAAAATAGGGAGGAGGAGAGGACTGAGAAATTTCCAGTCAGATACTGTTTAAAATAGCCAAGGAGAAAGCAACAAATGCTTCTCTTTTTTTTAAAAAAAAATAGGTATTTAAATGACCCTGGCATCTGGATTTAATTAAAACATGACACTAGGTTTGTGAAAAATGATAGAAATTTACATCTGAGTGGGGGAAAAAAAAAAGAAAATTGCAGCCACATAATTAAAAAGAGCCTCTAATGGGGCAAAGCAGCTATTTATCTCCCAGAGAAAGGAGACGCCAAACGCGTCAGAGGGCAGGCAAATTTCCAAAGCAGCCTCGAGCGATGACTGAAACCCAAGGAGATGCTCCCAAATCCTGCTCCACTGAGAGTTCAAACTTCTCATTAGTCAGTTGCTCACTTGCACAGGGTCCTCTGCGGAAGTGTGGGCTCCGCTCCATGGCTTCTTGGCACTGGCTATATGCCTGGGCAGGGAGAGTTGGCCTAGAGATTTATAAACTTGTATATCCCCTCACTGCACCCCCTTACTTACCCACCCAACATCCGCCGCCCCCCCCCCGCAACCCCCCTCCCCCGACCCCGCTCCACCCCACCCAATATCCAAGTCCCTATGCTCTCTCTGGCAGAACTACAAACTCAACACAATGTCAGCCTTGGCTCAGTGGGTGGCACTCTGGCCTTCGATTCAGGTTCAAGTCCCACTCCAGAGCTTCAAGCGCATAACCTAAGCTCCCAACACAGTACTGCAGGGGTGCCGCACTGTCAGAGGTGCCATTTCTCGGATGAGACATTAAACCAAGGCCCTGACTGCCTCCCTAAGTGCACGTAAAAGGCCCCATGGAAGAACAACTGGGAGTTTTCCCCAGGGTCCTGGGCCAATATTTATCCTTCATCCAACATCACCAAAATAAATTATTTGGTTATTATCTCAAGGCTATTTGTGGAGCTTACTGTGCGCAATTTGGCTGCCACAGTTCCTCCAGTACAATAGCAACAAGTCTTCTAAAAGTACTTTGGTCCATTGTGCCTGGGTCAGTTCTTTAAAAGAGCTATTTCAATTGGTCCCACTCCTCTGCCCCTCATAGCCCTGTAGATTTTTCCTTTTTAAGTACATATCCAATTTTTTTTTATATAGTTATTATTGAATCCATTTCCACCATCTTTTCAAAGAGTGTATTCAAGATCAGGACAACTAGCCCTGTAAAATAAGTATTTCTCCACATCTTCCCTGCTTTTTGGTCAATTACTTCAATTCTACAGCAACGTAGAAAATGTGGCAGCCAACTCGTGAACAATAAAGTCCCATATACACCACAGAGCTTAAGACCAGGTAATCTTTTAAGGTATTGTTTTAGGGATAAATAGTAGCCAGAACACTGGGGAGAACTGTCCTGCTCTTCTTCAAAATAGCGTTATGGGGTCTATTACCTCTTCCTGAGCTGGCGGAAGGTGCCTCGGTTTTAATGTCTCATCTGAAAGACTGCACCTCCAATAGTGCAGCACTCCCTCAGTATGGCAGGGAGCATGTAAGTACCAGGGATTTTCCACAACTCAGGCTTGGGCGCCGTACTGTATTCGCTCATTATTAAAATGGCAACGTAAAGGTGGAGCTGAGCTTTGTACTTAAACCTGGCACTATCTAACAGAGGGGAATAATCTAAGAGTAAAGGGGAAATAAAACACACCTTTCCCAGGCAGGCTGACTCTCCGGCACGCACACTGCTGATATTTTAACAAGGGCAGAAAAATCCGACCTACCACATTACTACTCTCACAGGATATTTCAATCTATTAGAAGATTTTAAAGGTATAAAGGACCAGGGGGAGGCCAGTCTGCCACTTGAGCTTGCTTCCCCCAGCAAAACGCAGAGAGTGGGGGATAGTCACACCATCTAAATTACGTGCTAAAATCAATCCCAGTCACTTACAGCAGTGCAGTCTTTAGGCATGATTGATGGGGAAGATTTATTCAAACGTCCCCCTTCTGACCCAGCTTTGTGCTGTCACTACAGACAGCTCTATTTTAAATGCTGGCCGCGACCCACTTATTTTAATGGAACCCTTGTCAGAAAAAATCAAGACTTTTGTCCTGAATTCTGCATTTTGCACTTTTTTTTTTCTTCTATACGTGCTGGCTGGTGTGTGTCATAACCTCAACACCATTTAAGCCACTGTTTGCTCCATGTAATTTAATACTTTCGCCTGGCACAGAATTGTAGAATGGTTTCAACACTAGGAGACTATTCAGTTTGTCGTGGTCATGCCGACTCACTGCAAGAGCACATCAGCGAATCCCACTTCCCCGCCTTTCACCTGTAGCGCTGAAAATCTATTCTCTTCAGATAATTACCCAATTGCCTTTTGAAAGCAAATGCAAGTCTTTTAATTTCAAAAGTTTCAACTGTTTCCCCCAGTATCTGCAGCCAATTATGGGGGAGAGAGTTCAGGGTTTCCACTACCCTTTGTGTGAAAGAAATGCTGCCTAATTTTTCTCCCCAGTAGCTTAGGTCGGGTTTTAATATTACATCCTCTTGTTCTGGACAGACTCACCAGAGGAAGTATTTTCTCTCTTTCAAGGATTTCAAGTCCTTTGATAATCTTAAACACTTAATTAGATCACACCTCAAGCTTCTATCCTCAAAGGAATTCAAGCGCAGTCTATGCAAGCTGCACTCATATTTATTTCCACTCATCTTTTCTCAAAACCTACGACCTCTACCAGCTAGAAGGACAAGGGCAGCAGACATATGGGAACACCACCACCTGCAAGTTCCCCTCCAAGCCGCTCACCATCCTGAATTGCAAATATATCGTTACTCCTTCACTGTCGCTGGGTAAAAGTCCTAGAACTGCCTCCCTAACAGCACTGTGGGTGTACCTGCACCACATGGACTGCAGCGACTTAAGGCAGCTCACCACCACCTTCTCAAGGTCAATTAGGGAAGGGCAGCTACAATGCTGGCCTAGCCAGCGATGCCCATGTCCCGTGAAAAGAATATTTTAAAAAATTAAACCCTCAATCCGCACTGTACCTCCTTCCAGGAAGTATGTATGCCCACTGAGGTGTGATGCCCAAATCTGAATGCAGATACTCCAGATAATAGGGTTTGACCAGAAGGAGTCTGACCAGAGCTTTGTATAGCTGGAACACAAGGTCCTCACCTTTGTGTTCAAGGCTCCTTTGAGATAAAGGTCGACACTCCAATAGCCTTTAAGGATTGCTTGAATATTGCGTTGGGAGTGTGTACAGGGAAATCAACCACATCACCCCCTCTCACACCATTCCCAACGCTTCCTATCCCACTTTACAAAGGACAGTGTCAAGTAACTGATGGGAACCAGCATAATCCTCGCCGATGTTATCTTTTTTCCCCTTCCTTATTGGTGTACAGCAACAGGAACGCCACATTAATCAGCCAGCAAATATAGAAGGCAAAAAAAATGCAGAATTCAAGACAAAAGTCTAGGTTTTTCTGAAAAGGGTTCCATAAAAGTAAATGGGTCGCAGCCAGCATTTAAAACAGAGCTGCCTAAAGTGACGGCACAAAAGTCAGGTCAGGATGGGGATGTTTGAATAAATCTTCCCCATCAATCATGCCTGAAGACTGCACTCCTATAAGTGACTGGGATTGATCTTAGGCACATAGTGTGGATGATGTGACTATCCCCCACTCACTGCATGTTGCTGGAGAAATCACCCAGCTTTTAACAGGGGACTTTGCTGTAGTTTTGGGCCATGAGTTCAACATGCTGTAGTTTGTGGAGCCTCTTTAAACAGATCCTGTTTACTGAGTAAACTGGCTGTTTACTATAGCGCGCTGCTTAAGTCGACAGCGTGCTGTGCACACAGGGACTGTTTGCTGCAAAATGGACTGTTTGCTACGAGACCTGTCACAAGGGAGGAGATGGTGGCGTAGTGATACTGTCACTGAACTAGTAATCCAGAGGTCCAGGCTAAGGCTCTGGGGACACGGGTTCAAATCCCAGCAGCTGGTGGAATTCAAATACAATTAATAATTCTGGAATTGAAAGCTTGACCAAATCCACAACCCGTGTGACTCCAGGCCTGTGGCTGACTGCCCTCAAAATGGCTGGTTCAAGGCTAATTCGGGATGGGAAACAAATGCTGGTCTTGCCAACCATCCTCACGTCCCATGAAAGAATAAATAAAATAAAAAGTCCCACCTCCAACTCTCAGCACCAATCATAAAATCATGTTATGACAGCATCAATCATAAAATCGAGGTGACAGGGAATGCGGGTCAGAACTCTGTGCAATCAAATATATGTTCACAGCACAGAAACAGGCCATTCGGCCCAACATGGGATGGTTTCTTCCACCCTTCCTTCGCTTCACCGTGCATCCAGTTGTAAAGCAGTGCCAAAACCAGCAGGATGAGCTACATAAGTATGAGATAAATAAATAAGATTCAGATATAAATGGGTATTCATTGTCTGTTTTGAGACTGCAGGATGTCCTGTTCAGCAGTCTCAAAACATTGTCAATGTCTAAAGCAATGTTGTTCTACCCCCTAGTGGAAAATGATGGCACAGCAGCTGATGCTCATGTTTTCTTGGAGATAGAAGGACTGGGGACGAACAGAAATAGGAATGGTGGCATAGGGTGGTTATGTTACTGGACTGGTACCCCTGAGGCCTGGACTAATCAGGAGACATAAATTCAAATCTCACCACAGCTGTTTGGGGAATTTAAAGTCAGTTTATTAAATAAATCAAGACTAAAAAGGGCTTGCGTCAGTAATGATGACCATGAAATTATCGAACTGGAAGCAAGTCACAAAAAGTTCATAAGACAAACACCTCATCCCAGGAATCAGTCTAATGAGGAAAGGCTGGGCCTACGTCCATTGGAATTTAGAAGAATGAGCGGAGATCTTATTGAAACAGATAAGATTCTGAGGGGATTTGACCGGGTGGGTGCTGAAAGGATGTTACCCCTCAGGAGGGAATCCAGGGAACACGGTTTTTTTTAAGATGGACATGAGAAGGAACCTTTTCGCTCTGAGGGTCGTTTGTTTTTGGAATTCTCATCTCCAGAGAGCAGTGGAGGCTGGGTCACCAAAGCCAACTTAGACAGATTTTTGACAGACAGGGGAGTCAAGGGTTATGCGGGGGGGAGGAGATGGGAGAGAGGAGTCAAGGTCACAGTCAGAATAGTCATTATTCAGTAAAATCATGGCGCAATCTCAATGGGCCAAATGGCCTACTCCCACTCCTGTTTCTTATATTATGTAAAAACCCATCTAATTTACTAATCTCCTTTACGGAAGGAAATTTGCCGTCCTTACCCAGTCTGAACTATATGTGACTCCAGTCCCACGGCAACGAGAATAACTCTTAATTTAACACTCAAAGCGAGATTAGGGATGGTCGATAAATATTGGTGATAACCACATCCGACGAAGAAATAAACAACAAAATAAGTTGCAGATAGCCACATATTATCCTTTTAATAGTTCTGCACTCCACGATGTGTATCCCAATTTAATGTCTAATTTTTAAAGCATTCACGACCTTCAGAATAAGATAGCCACACAGACTCTTTCTTGCAAATGGCAACGGAGTGAATTTTTTTTTAGCAGTGTTGACTGAGGGAGGAATGAATGTGGGCGAGGGACGGGGAGAACTCCCCTGTTCTTCAGATACGGCCAGAGGAACCAAGCACATCTCTTAAGTATATTTGTTCAACAGAAGCATCAAAACAGGTTCTGACCAGCAGTTACAGAACATGTGCAGAAAAATAATAATTTTTTTTCAGCATGGAGAAAAGAGTTTTGTAATAAGTTATCAATTAACCTTTTCAATCTTTTGATTTTACCACTTTATTTCTCTTTTAATAATTCTGCAACCAAAGGTAAATAATCTGTGATGAGCTCAGTTAAAGGCATACACTGACAATGGAGCAAGTGATTTGGCACTGAATTCATCAGAAATTCTTCGAACCTCTAAAACACCTGTACCACCTTAAGCATTCACTCCCTCCATCACCAATGCAAAGTGGCAGCTGTGTATACCATCTACAAGATGCACAGCAGCATCTTCCAGACCCACGACCTCCACCACCTAGAACAAGGGCAGCTGATGCATAGGAAGATCACCACCTGCAAGTTCCCCTCCAAGCCACACACCATCCTGACTTGGAACGATGCCGCTGTTCCTTTACTATCATCAGATCAAAATCCTGGACCTCCCTTCCGAACAGCACTGTGGGTGTATCTACACCACATGGACTGCAGCGGTTCAAGAAGGTGGCTCACCACCACCTTCTCAAGGGCAATTCAAGGATGATGTCAGGAAGCACTTCTTCACACAAAGGATAGTGGAAATCTAGAACTCTCTTCCATAAAAGGCTGTGGACATTCAGGGTCAACTCGAGCTTTTAAAGACTGAGATTTGTTGGACGAGGATACTGAGGGGTCTGGAGCAAAGACAGGTAAATGGACTTGAGACATAGATCAGGGACGATCTGATAGAATGGCAGGGATAGAACAGTCCTGGAGGGCTGAGTGGCCACCATTGCTCTTAATGTTCTATCATACAAATTCAAATGCCTGAAGTAATACAGGAGAGTATTCTACCTGCAGCATTACCCAGTCGTCTGCCCATCACCCTAGTCAGATCTCCTTCCCCTCGCCCCAATGCAGTATCAGCAGCAGAGGCTGCATGCAGACCCATGTGAATGAAATACCTACCATGCTCAGGGGAGCCTCGGTGCAGTGGAAGGTCCAGTAGAAAGGAACGCCGGATAACTCGGTCCGGAGGCCGACGCTGATCAGATTCTGAGCTCGCTCGCATGAGAAGCCAGGGAGAGGATCCCCACTTCCGCCTCGCAACAGGGGAGCGACCGCCTCACGGAGGTGACGACAGAAAGCAGACACCGGGGCCTTCAGCCGCTTGTTCAGTTCCTGAGAAGACAGAATCACACTGAGCACTAAGGAAAAAGCAACATACTGCGGATGCTGGAAATATGAAACAAAAATAGGAATTGCTGGAAAAGCTCAGCAGGTCAGGCGGCATCTGTGGAGAGAGAAACAGAGTTAACGTTTCAAAACTGCCGAGCTTTTCCAGTATTTTTTGCTTTTATTTCGCATTGAGGATTATCTGCTAGGCTAGAAGCAGCAATAAGACCATAAGACGTAGGAGCAAAAGTAGGTCATTCAGCCCATCCAGTCTGCTCCGCCATTCAATGAGATCATGGCTGATCTGATAATCCTCAACTCCACTTTCCTGCCATTTCCCCATAGCCCTTGATTCCCTTACTGATTAAAAATCTGTCTATCTCAGCTTTGAATATACTTAACAACCCACCTTCGACAGCCCTCTGTGGTAAAGAATTCCACAGGTTAACTACCCTCTGAGGGAAGAAATTCTTCCTCATCTCTGTTTAAATGAGTGACCTCTTACTCTGAGATTATGCCCTCTGGCCCTAGACTCTTCCACATGGGGAAACAACATCTCAGCATCTACTCTATCAAGCCCCCTAAGAATCTTATACGTTTCAATAAAGTCGCCTCTCATTCTTCTAAACCTCAGTGAGTACAAGCCCAATCTCCTCAACCTCACCTCATAAGAAAATCCCTCCATACCCAGGATCAACCTAGTGAACCTTCTCTGGACTGCCTCCAATGCCAGTATATCTTTCCTTGGATAAAGGGACCAAAATTGTTCACAGTATTCTAGGTGTGGTCTAACTAGTGCCTTGTATAATTTTAGCAAGACTTCCCTATTTTTATACTCCATTCCCTTTGAAATAAAGGCCAACATTCCATTTATCTTCTCTGTTACCTGCTGAAAAGGAGAGGCAGCAACAGAATAACAAAGGAAGAACCTGCATTTACACAGTGTCTTCCACCACCTAATGACCTGCAACTCGCTGCCTACAATGCTGGTGGAAGTGAAGACGATGAATAATTTTCAAAAAAAATTTGATGGGCACTTGAGGGAAATAAACATTCAGGGCCACGAGGATAGAGGGAAGTTACAGTCTGGACAGATCTACACAGAGCCAGCAAGGATTCAATGGGCCAAATGGTCTCCATCTGTGCCATAATCACTCCATGAATCTATGGCCTCAGGATGTTCCAAAGTGCTTTACAGCCTGTGGCATGCAGTCTCCACTGGAATGCAGGAGAAGCAGCAGCCAACTAGTGCACAACAATCTCCCTCAAATAGAAATATGAAAATAGCCAGATCAAGTGTTTCACTGGTGCTGTTTGAGGGATAAAATTTCACAGAATTATAACGGTACAGAAGGAAGCCATTCAACCCCTTGAGTCTATACTGGCTCTCCATGGAGCAATCCAATCAGTCCTATTCCCTTGCTCTATCCCTGTTAGTCTGCAAGTTCATTTCCTTCAAATGCCCATCTAATTTCCTTCTGAAATCATTAATCGTCTCTGCTTCCAATACCATCTTAGGCAGCGAGTTCCAGCTCATTACCACTTGCTATCTGCTGTCCTTGTCCTTCTAGATGGTAGTGGTCGTGAGTTTGGAAGGTGCTGCCTAAGGAGCCTTGGTGAATTCCTACAGTGCATCTTGTAAATGGTACACACTGCTGCTACTGTCTGACAGTAGGGAGGGAGTGAATGTTTATGGATGTGGTGCCAATCAAGCGGACTGCTTTGTCCTGGACAGTGTCAAGCTTCTCGAGTGTTGTGAGAACTGCACTCATCCAGGCAAGTGGGGAGTATTCCATTACACTCCTGATTTGTGCCTTGTAGATGGAGGACAGGCTTTGGGGAGTCAGGAGGTGAGTTACTCGTCGCAGGATCCCTAGGCTCTGAAGAAGGGTCGTATGGACTCGAAATGTTAACTGTTTCTTTCTCCACAGATGCTGCTAAAACTGAGTTTTTCCAGCATTTTTTGTATTTGTTTCAGATTTCCAGCATCTGCAATATTTTGCTTTTATTTTACTTTTCCTAGCCTCTGACTTGCTCTTGTAGCCACAGTATTTATATGGCTAGTCCAGTTCAGTTTCTGGTCAATGGTAATCCCCAGGATGTTGATATTGGAGGATTCAGTGATGGTGATATCATAGAACGTCAAGGGGCGATGGTTAGATTCTCTCTTGGTGGAGATGGTCATTGCCTGGCAGTTGTGTGGCATGAACGATACTTGCCACTTGTCAGCCCAAGCTGCATTTGGACATGGACTACTTCAGTATCTGAGGAGTTGCGAATGGTGCTGAACATTGTGCAATCATCAGTGAACATCCCCACTTCTGACTTTATGATGGAAGGACCTTGATGAAGCAGCTGAAGATAGTTGGATCGAGGAGACTACCCACATTACCCTGAGGAACTCCTGCAGTGATGTCCTGGAGCTGAGATGACCGACCTCCAACAACCACAACCATCTCCCTTTGTGTTAGGTACGCCTCCAACCAGTGGAGAGTTTTTCATCCCCCCTCCCCGATTTCCGTTGATTCCAGTTTTGCTAGGGCTCCTTGATGCTACTTTCGGCCAAATGTAGCCTTGAAGTCAACGCAGTAACTCTCATCTCCTCTTGGGAATTCAGCTCTTTTGTCCATGTTTAAATCAAGGCTGTAATGAGGTCAGGAGCTGAGTGAGCAGGTTGTTGCTAAGCCAGTGTCACTTGATAGCACTGTTGATGACCCCTTCCATTACTTTACTGATGATGGAGATTAGACTGGTGGGGCAGTAATTGGCTGGGTTGGATTTGTCCTGACTTTGGTGGACAGGAGATACCTGGGCAATTTTCCACATAGCCGGGTGGATGCCAGTGTTGTAGCTGTACTGGAACAGCCTGGCTCGGGGTGCAGCAAGTTCTGGAGCACAAGTGTTCAGTACTATTGCCAGAATATTGTTAGGGCCCAGTATCCAGTGTCTTCAGCCGTTTCTTGCTATCATGTGGAGTGAATCAAATTGGCTGAAGAC
Source organism: Carcharodon carcharias (assembly GCF_017639515.1). Taxonomy (NCBI): domain Eukaryota; kingdom Metazoa; phylum Chordata; class Chondrichthyes; order Lamniformes; family Lamnidae; genus Carcharodon; species Carcharodon carcharias. Next base: position 18,871,005 of record NC_054478.1, on the reverse strand, counting down.
TGGATGTGATGCCGGGGATCTCTGGAGGAGGCCGAGATGGATCATCCACTCGGCACTTCTGGCTGAAGAAGGTTGCAAATGCTTCAGCCTTATCTTTTGCACTGATGTGCTGAGCACCCCCATCATTGAGGATGGGGATATTTGTGGAGCTTCCTCCTCCAGTGAGTTGTTTAATTGTCCACCACCATTCATGACTGGATGTGGCAAGACTGCAGAGCTTAGATCTGATCCATTGGTTGTGGAATCGATTAGCTGTCTACCACTTGCTGCTTATGCTGTTTGGCACAGAAGTAGTCCTGTGTTATAGCTTCACCTCATTTTTAGGTATGCCTGGTGCTGCTCCTGGCATGCCCTCCTGCACTCTTCATTGAACCAGGGTTGATCCCCTGGCTTGATGGTGATGGTAGAATGGGGGATATGCCAGGCCATGAGGTTACAGATTGCATTCGAGTACAATTCTGCTGCTGCTGATGGCCCACAGTGCATCATGGATGCCCAGTCTTGAGTTGCTAGATCTGTTCGAAATCAATCCTATTTAGCACAGCGGTAGTGCCACACAACACAATGGAGGGTATCCTCAACATGAAGGTGAGACTTCGTCTCCAGAACAATTGTGCGGTGGTCACTCCTATCGATACTGTCATGGGTAGATGCATCTGCGGCAGGCAGGTTGGTGAGGATGTGGTCAAGTATGCTTTTCCCTCTTGTTTATTCCCTCACCACCTGCCGCAGACCCAGTCTAGCAACTATGTCCTTTAGGACACGACCAGCTCGGTCAGTAGTGATGTTACCGAGCCACTCATGGTAATGGACATTGAAGTCCCCCACCCAGAGTACATTCTGCACTCTTAGCACCCTCAGTGCTTCCTCCAAGTGATGTTCAACATGGAGGAGCACTGATTCATCAGCTGATGGAGGGCGGTCAGTGCTAAGCAGCAGAGGTTTCCTGGCCCATGTTTGACCTGATGCCAAGAGACATCGTGGGATCCGGAGTCGATGTTGAGTTCTTCCAGGCAACTCCCTCCTGACTGTACACCAATGTGCCGCCACCTCTGCTGGATGGGACAGGACATTGGTGATGGTGGTGTCTGGGGCATTATCTGTAAGATATAATTCTATGAGAATGACTATGTCAGGCTGTTGCTTGACTAATCTGTGAGACAGCTCTCCCAATTTTGGCACTAACCCCCCCCAGTTGTTAGTAAGGAGGACTTTGCAGAGTCGACAGGGCTGTGATTGCCATTGTCATTTCCAGTGCCTAGGTCGATGTGGGTGGTCCGTCCGGTTTCATTCCTTTTTGTGACTTTGTAGCAGTTTGATACATTTCTGAGGGTGTTTAAGAGTCATGTGTAGGACTGACAAGGTAAGGATAGCAGATTTCCTTCTCTAAAGGACATTAGTGAACCATATGAGTTTTTACAACAATCGACAATGGTTTCATGTTCATTATTAGACTTTTAATTCCAGATTTTTCACTGGGTCTCTGGGTTACTCATCCAGCGACAATACCACTATGCCATGGCCTCCCTCACTTTATCTAAACCTGTCATAATCTTGCAGACCTCCATCAAATCTCCCCTCAATCTTCTCTGCTCCAAGGAGAACACCACCAGCTTCTCTAACCTAACCTTGTAACTAACATGCCGCACCCCTGGAACCATTCTGGTAAATGTGCTAAGGTTGTGCTAAGAATTACACTGACAACCAATTTAAGATTATCAGTCACGCTCACAGTATAGCTCAGTTATATATATTCACAAACAGGGCCCTGTCCATTGCAGGCAGAAGGAGCACGTCCACACACTGTACTTTTTCAACCAAACAAAAGCTTGGGGGACAGCCATTCCTAGTTAATTCCCCATGGCAATGTCTTGACCGATCAGAATCAACCTGCCTGGTTTGAATTTAAACAAAACTTGGCAGTTAATTTCTTCCTGGTGCATTCTTCATGGCAATGCCCATTTGCCAAAGTCCACTTGCCAAACAATCAGCACTCTTTTCTCATGCAGTATAAATTGTTGTTCCCTTTACAATTGGTATTCTTGCGAATCTGTCCTGATGAGTTCAAGATGAGAAGCTTCGACAGCATGGCTCTCTTTTCAGCAATACTCAACTTCTGTACTACCAAACGAATATTCTGGTAAATCTTCCCTGCACCTGGAGTCACGGCTGTAAATTGCTTTGGGAATATCGAAATTCTAAACATAAGTGTCTTTTCCCTTGTGCACACTAAATGGTCAACTCTTAATGACCTCTGAAGTGGTTTAGCAAGCCATGCATTCAATAAGCAATGGGAAGAAAGCAATGTTGCTGGTGTCATCACATATCCTAAGAATAAATTTTTTATGAAAAAAAAACTTTGTAATTCTGCAGACTATTGCTGGGCGGAAGAGCAAGTGGCACTGGTAGATGAAGAACATCCTAATTGGAAATGTGAGAGTACACTTCTAACTGGAAATATGACAGCTGGTGAGTGGAGTTGCCTACCCGTCCAGGATTGGCCTGGAGTCTCCAGGAATTGTAGATCAATCTCCAGGACACTGCTGTGTGCAATCCTGAAGAAAAATCATCAGGACGTCAAAAAAGATTGATTTTAAAAGATTTTTCTTTAAACATTTCTCTTTCCAATTGGCAAAGGGGGGCAGTGCGTCACAAGGATGGATGCGTTGGCTGATAAATGAAGGGCTAGAGCATGGGGACAAGTCATGTGATGAAACCTCCAGGGCTAGATTGACCTTAGTCTATCCTTCTTCAACAATTCCTTAGGGTTTATCACTCTTAATGAGGTAGTGTGAACTTTGGGACATTTTTCTACATTATTTTCCACATATATATAATAGTCAAGTTTATTTGGGTGATGCGACCAAGAATTTTTGTTTCCTTTTTCAGTTTCACTGAAATACACTGATCTGCAGTCAAAGTGTGGAAATAAAGCCTGTTAAATATTGCTGTTAAATCAATTTTTCATGCAGCAAGTGGTTAAGGTGTGCAATGTGCTGCCTAAGAGTGTGATGGAGGCAGGTTCAATCGATGCATTCAAAAGGGAATTAGATTGTTACCTGACAAGGAAGAATGTGCAGGACTACAGGGAGAAGGTGAGGAGATGGCACCAGGTGAGCTGTTCATTTGAAGAGCCAGTGCAGACACAATGGGCTGAATGGCCTCCTTTTGCGTTATAACAATTCAGTGCTCAAAACAGGTGGTGAGTGACAGCAGCTCTGGAGAATTTCCAACAACTCTCCCCTGTTGTCATGGAATCTTAGGATTTAGTCTTACACCAAGGCAGATTGATGGAGTTAAGGTACAGACCTGTCTTGATGTTGTTGAATGGCGGAACAGGCTCAAGGGACTGAATGGTCTTCTCCTATTCCTATTATCAGCCAAGCAACTCTGCTCGTGCTTTGTCTTGTGACTACCAGGATGGTACGAGGTGAACAATGATGGATCCAAGCCTTTCTGCATCTACCTCTTTCTACGTTTGTAACTTGAATCCAAAGGCATACCTGCGCCCTTTGCTCGAGGCCATCTGAGTTCATCTCCTCCCACCAGACACTGTCGAAATCCGAGAGCATCAGTTTGTAGGCAGCATCACCAAAAGAGGCCTTCAGTAGGAAAGGAGAGTCACCAATATGGACTGAGATCCACGGCTGAGCAAGGAGATCATCGGCCAACTTTGCCACTTCAGCCATTGAAAATAAGACTCTGGAGTTGAAGAAAAGAAAGTCTTGCATTTATATAGCATCTTTCAAAACCTCAGGACATTCCAAAAAGCTCTACAGCTAATTAAGTACTTACTGAAGTGTAGTCACTGCTGTAAGTAACACAGCAAGCTCCTACAGTGACATGACAATGATCAGGAAAACTGTTTTAGTAGTTGAGGGATAACTATTGGCCAGGACATGAGAAGAAATTCCTGCTCTTCTTTGAAATAATGCCGTGAGAGGGCAGACTTGGCTTTGCGTTCATCTGAAAGATAGCAGCTCCACAGTGCAACATTCCCTCAGTATCAGCATCGGTTATGTGCTCAAATCTCTACAGTTGGACTTGAACCAAAAACCTTCTGACTCAGAAGCAAGAGTATTAACCCACTGAGCCATGGCTGATGCAGCTAGTTAAGTTTCGTACGCAACATTCTCTCTCTGATGGACATCAGCTCTTCCTTTAGCCCTTGTGACCCCTAAAGGTGGAAAAGAAAATTCAGATTGGAAAAAATCCATTAAGCCCAACAAGCATATTCTCTTTTGCAATAAAAGCAGAAAATGCAGCAAATACTCGGCAGATCTGTCAACGTCTGTGGCGAGGGCAACAGCGTTAAAGTGAGATCAAAAAAGAGGTGTTGGGCGTCTTGAAGAATATTAAGGTGGATAAGTCCCCAGGGCCAGATGGGATCTACCCCAGAGTACTGAGGAAGGCAAGGGAGGAGATTGCTGGGGCCTTGACAGAAATCTTTGTATCCTCACTGGCTCTGGGTGAGGTCCCAGAGGACTGGAGAATGGCCAATGTTGTTCCATTGTTTAAGAAGGGTAGCAAGGATAATCCAGGAAATTACAGGCCGGTGAGCCTTATGTAAGTGGTAGGAAAATTATTGGAGACGATTCTTCGTGACAGGATTTACTACCATTTGGAAGCAAATGGGCGTATTAGTGAGAAACAGCATGGTTTTGTGAAGGGGAGGTCGTGTCTCATTAACTTGATCGAGTTTTTCGAGGAAGTGGCAAAGATGATCGACGATGGAAGGGCAGTGGATGTTATCTACATGGATTTCAGTAAGGCCTTTCACAAGGTTCCTCATGGCAGACTGATACAGAAGGTAAAGTCACACAGGATCAGAGGTGAGCTGGCAAGATAGATACAGAATTGGATAAAAGCAAAAAACTGCGTATGCTGGAAATCCAAAACAAAAATAAAAATACCTGGAAAAACTCAGCAGGTCTGACAACATCTGCAGAGAGGAACACAGTTAACATTTTGAGTCCGTATGATTCTTCAACAGAACTAAGGAAAAATAGAAAAGAGGTGAAATATAAGCTGGTTTAAGGGGGGGGGGGTGGAACAGGTAGAGCTGGATAGAGGGCCAGTGATAGGTGGAGATAACCAAAAGATGTCATAGACAAAAGGACAAAGAGGTACTGAAGGTGGTGATATTATCTAAGGAATGTGCTAATAGGTGACATTAAGAGTAGAAAGCAGGACGAGCAAGGTACAGATAGCCCTAGTGGGGGTGTGGTGGGTGGGAAAGGATCGAAATAGGCTAAAAGGTAGAGATAAAACAATGGATGGAAATACATTTAAAAATAATGGAAATAGGTGGGAAAAGAAAAATCTATATAGATTATTAGAAAAAAGGGAGATCGGAAAGGAGGAGGGGATAGAGGAGAGAGTTGTTGAACTCAATATTCAGTCCGGAAGGCTGTAAAGTGCCCAGTCGGAAGATGAATTGCTGTTCCTCCAGTTTGTGTTGAGCTTCACTGGAACATTGCAGCAGGCCGAGGACGGACATGTGGGCAAGAGAGCAGGGTGGTGTGTTGAAATGGCAAGTGTCAGGGAGGTCTGGGTCATGCTTGCAGACAGACTGAAGGTGAAACGGTCACCCAGTCTGCATTTGGTCTCTCCAATGTAGAAGAAACCGCATTGGGAGCAGCGAATGCAGTAGACTAAATTGAGGGAAGTGCAAGTGAAATGCTGCTTCACTTGAAAGGAGTGTTTGGGCCCTTGGACGGTAAGGAGAGGGGAAGTAAAGGGGAAGGTGTTGCACCTTCTGCAGTTGCATGGGAAGGTGCCGCGGGAGGGGGTTGAGGTGTACGGGGTGATGGATGAGTGGACCAGGGTGTCATGGATGGAATGATCCCTGCGGAATGTCACCGGGTGGGGGGGGTAAAGGGAAGATGTGTTTGGTGGTGGCATCATGCTGGGGTTGGCTGAAATGGTGGAGGATGATCCTTTGAATGCAGAGGCTGGTGGGGTGAAAAGTGAGGACAAGGGGAACCCTATAATGTTTCTGGGAGGGAGAGGAAGGTGTGAGGGCGGATGCGTGGGAGATGGGCCGGACACGGTTGAGGGCCCTGTCAACCACCATGGGTGGAAAACCTCGTTAAGTAAGAAGGAAGATATGTCAGAGGGACTGTTTTTGAAAGCGGCATCATCAGAACAGATGCGACGGAGGCGAAGGAACTGAGAGAATGGGATGGAATCCTTACAGGAAGTGGGATGTGAGGAGCTGTGGTCGAGCAAGCTGTGGGAGTCGGTAGGCTTGTAATGGATATTGGTGGGCAGTCTATCACCTGAAATTGAGACAGAAAGGTCAAGGAAGGGAAGGGAAGTATCAGAGATGGACCATGTGAAAATGATGGAGGGGTGGATATTGGAAGCAAAATTAATAAATTTTTCCGGGTTCAGACGAGAGCATGAAGTAATCATCGATGTACCGGAGAAAGAGTTGTGGGAGGGGGCCGAAGTAGGACTGGAACAAGGAATGTTCCATGTACCCCATAAAGATACAGCATGACTGGGGCCCATGCGGGTACCCATAGCCACACCTTTTATTTGGAGGAAGTGAGAGGAGTTGAAGGAGAAATTGTTCAGTGTGAGAACAAGTTCAGCCAGACGGAGGAGAGTAGTGGTGGATGGGGATTGTTCGGGCCTCTGTTCGAGGAAGCGGAGAGCCATCAGACCATCCTGGTGGGGGATGGAGGTGTAGAGGGATTGGACGCCATGGTGAAGAGAAGATGGTTGGGGCCAGGGAACTGGAAATTGTTGATATGACATAGGGTGTCAGAGGAATCACGGATGTAGGTGGGAATGGACTGGACAAGGGGAGGAAGAATGGAGTCAAGATAGCAAGAAATGAGTTCCGTGGGGCAGGAACAGGCTGACACGATCAGTCTGCCGGGACAGTCCTGTTTGTACATTTTGGGTAGGAGTTAGAAGCGAGCCGTCCGAGGTTGGGAGACTATGAGCTTGGAAGCTGTGGAAGGAAGATCTCCAGAAGAGATGAGGTCAGTAACAGTCCTGGAAACAGTGGCTTGATGTTCAGTGGTGGGGTCATGGTCCAGGGGGAGGTAGGAGGAAGTGTCTGCGAGTTGACACTCATGTTTAAGAGGCAGCTTGACATATACATGACTAGGATGGGAATAGAGGGATACAGAATTGGCTTGGTTATAGAAGACAGAGGGGAGCAGTGGAAGGGTGCTTTTCTGAATGGAGAGCTGTGATTAGTGGTGTTCTGCAGGGATCAGTGCTGGGACCTTTGCCGTTTGTAGTATAGGTAAATGATTTGGAAGAAAATGTAACTGGGCTAATTAGTAAGTTTGCAGACGACACTAAGGTTGGAGGAGTTGCAGATAGTGAAGAGGATTGTCAAAGGATACAACGGGATATAGATCGGTTGGAGACTTGGGCGGAGAAATGGCAGATGGCATTTAATCCGGACAAATGCAGGGTAATGCATTTTGGAAGGTCTAATACAGGTAGGAATTATACAGTAAATGGCAGAACCCTTAAGTGCATCGACAGGCAGAGGGATCTGGGTGTACAGGTCCACAGGTCACTGAAAGTGGCAACGCAGGTGGAAAAGGTAGTCAGGAAGGCATGCGGCATGCTTGCCTTCATCAGCAGGGGTATTGAGTATAAAAGCTGTGAAGTCATGCTGCAGCTGTATAGAACCTTGGTTAGGCCACACTTGGAATACTGCGTGCAATTCTGGTCGCCACATTACCAGAAGGATATGGAGGCGTTGGAGAGGGTGCAGAGGAGGTTTACCAGAATGCTGCCTAGTCAAGAGGTTATTAGCTATGAGGAGAGGTTGGAGAAACTTGGATTGTTCTCACTAAAGCGTTGGAGATTGAGGGGTGACTTGAAAGAAGTTTAGAAAATTATCAGTGGCATAGACAGAGTAGATAGTCAGAAGCTTTTTCCCAGGGTGGAAAAGTCAATTACTAGGGGACATAGATTTAAGGTGAGAGGAGAAAACTATAGAGGAGATGTGTGGGGTAAGTTTTTTACACAGAGGGTAGTGAGTGTCTGGAATTCGCTGCCAGAGGAGGCGGTGGAAGCAGGTACAATAGTAGTGTTTAAGAGGCAGCTTGACAAATACATGAATGGGATGGGAATAGAGGGATAGGGACCCCGGAAGCACGCACACACTCTCTGCAGCCCAGCTGTGTTATCACTAGTTCCTGAGACAGCCCCCCAGGAGAATGAAGAGATTAACCCCTAGTTTCAGCCACAACTCCCTTGAAGCTCTTATCCAAGGCGTCCGCTATCCAAGTGATGGAACCAGGAGGTCCATCAACTTCACCTCACTGGCCTGGGAGGTGGTGGCAGAGGAGGTCTGTGCCGCTGGCAATTGGCAAAGAAGTGCCCTACAGCACAGGAAGATGATGAATAATCTCATCCACTCCGCCAGGGTAAGTCAACCTTCTGCTCATTCCCATCTCACACTCCTGTAATGGCATCGTGCACTCAAAGAGTTACACTACTCAGGAATCTCTCACAATATTAGCAGGTGAGACATCGGCACTGATTGTCTTACAGATGCTTTAACATCACCAGCATATCGCATTTATCATGCTGCACAAACAGCATAGACAGCCGCTACTGCAGAAGGCTCAAAACACACAGGAGGCATGCATGATTCCAAACCTATGTCATCCCTTCTCATCACATTCCATCCATTTGCCTTCATGCAGGCCAAACTTGTCCATAACGGAAGGGAGAGATCCCAGGCAGGAGGAGGGATGTCTGAAATCCAGGAGCTCACTTGATTCGAGGAGGATGCCACTGAGTTGGTAAGGGAGGGCAGGGATTGATCCTGTGGCGATGGAGAGATCAGCCTCTCCCAGCAAGCCAGTGTGATGAGAACTCCATGGATTGTTCATACCTTGACATTCATGGTAAGTGACATGCAGTGCTGTATTCTGGCTGCTCATGAATTAAAATCGATCCTCCATCTCTCACAGGCACCAGCAGACCCGGACAGAGCTCGAGACAGACCTTCAGCACCAGGCCACCTCAGGAGAGGATGCCGAGGATCCTTCTGATGAAGACTGATCACTGCGTTTACCCACACCCTCCACCAGCGCAGAGACACACACCTCAGAGGGTGCTAGATCTAGATTAGGCTCAGGGTCACTTTCTGGGGAATACCTCGCAGACACGTCTCCCCAGCAGTCAGAGGCAGTGACAGGCCAGGTCTCTGGCATTCAGAACTGGAGATCAGGCACCCACTGAGTCCGTGTCAGATGATAAGCCTCTGCAAACAGGCATCATTAACAAACTGCAGAGGCAAAAACAGGCAGCAGGACATCAGGCAGAGTTGCAAAGGACAGTCAACAGACTAAAACAAAGAATGGAGGAGAACATCCACATTTTGTCTGTGGCTCCAACATGTGAGTGCCTAAAGGTTACCATGGGAAGGGTGGCAGCTACCTTGGAAACCTTAATCCAGCAGATCCTGCAGTATTTGCAATTGGACCTGCACTCCATTGTTTTAGGCACAGGTGGGATCCATCAGCGGCTAGGCGAGGTGTGTGTGTGGTGGGGGGGTGGGGGGGGGGGGGGGGGGGGGGGGGGGGGGGGTCGGGGTACCTCGACCACCCTTCAGGTGCCACTTCTCTTCAAGGAGTTAGAAGGGGCCCTTGGGTAGCCAAAGGGAGGAGGGCCATCAGCTGGACACGCCAGGGCATCCACCCAGGTGACTCTGAGAACGTCCAGCCAATGCCAATCCCTTCAGCCAGTGACTCCATCAATCCCAGCTCCACAGGCTGAGGAGGGTGCACCAGCCCCATAACAGGAGACCCAAGCAGGCCGGAGCCTCCAGAGCAGGCCTGCCAAGGTCATCACAGACAAGGTGTAGCAAGGAGACAGCAAGGTGTAGCAAGGAGGCTGCTTCCACCTCTGCTGCGGATATCAGGGACGCATCTAGATGTAGCAGTAGGGTAAGAAAATTTAAGAAATTCTGAGATCACTACGGTGGCAAGGGTGTGCACTCACTGTACATATTATGCACCTTTGCAAAAATATTTCCTGTTTGTGACAATGGTTTCGTCATTTGAAGGCATTGTGCATATTCATCCAAGTGCCCTCTTATTGAGAGGGTGACCCAAGCTCCCATTCTGTAATTGCCTCCCTTTGTGAGCCTCAGATTCATGTGATGTTTAACAGACTCATGTTCGTCACTCACCCCTTGCGCAGTGTAAGGGAGATATGTGAAGCTCTTTCCTGAAGGTGACTGCAGATTGAGTTTTGAAGCTTCAAGCCTTGCAACACACCACAGAATTGTGTGCTCATGAGCCTGGAAGGGTTAAAAGTTATGTTGTTTCATCATCACTGAGCTATCTCCATTGAGAGTGTGGAAGCACACGACCTGCACCCATTATGGTCACAACAACCATGTGGGAACCTCTGTGGCTGCACAAAGTGTCTCCTTCACATGTCAATGACTGCACAATGTGCAGTTGATGCAGGGTTTGTGCTGCCTTTCACTTCCCATGACAGCTATATGCAGCTTTGGCTGCTGACCTTTCCAAAAATTAGGGCCTCGCGATCCTTGAGGGTTGCAGGTCCAAGGTCAAACGTTGACTTGCTTGTGATGTCACTGCTTGTAAAGGCCTTTCCAATCATGGCATGGTGCTAAGGGGCAGGAGGGATGTGCTCGGGTCCCTTGCCTGAACTTTACTCCTGGAGCCTTGTGGCTATCAATGTGTCACGGGGACATCCTCCATGTCGTGCTGCTGCAAGGGCATCCTCACATGGAAGCTGGCCATCATGGCCCACTTCAGGTTCCTGTCCTTCCCAAGTCCTCCTCATCTAAGGAAATCTCTGCTAACCTTTCATGTCTCCCATGCCATGTCTCCCTATGGTAAGTGATCTCCCCTTTGAAGCACCAGGTGGTGCAGAGCGCAACTGACCACAATGATGCAGGAGACCCTCTCTGGAGAGTACTGCAGAATCCCACCTGAGAAGTCCAAACATCGGAAGCTCATGTTCAGAATGCCAATGGTTTGCACAATGACGGACCTTGTCACAGGGTGCACTGTGTTGTTATCTCTCCTCCGAGGCACTTTGAGGGCAATGGGTATCATAAGCCACGTCTTCGGGGTAACCCTCATCACCCAGCAGCCAACCCTGTAAGCACCACAGCCGTTCAAATACCAGTGGCATCTGGGAGTGACTCAGGATGTAGAAGTTTAGGGAACTCACAGGATACCTGGTACAAACATGCATGATCTGCTTCTGGTGATCGTAGACCAGCTGAACATTGATGGAGTGGAACCTTATCCTGTTAATGAAGATCAAGGGCTGATGCCAGAGAGCTCTTAAAGTGACGTGTGCAATCGACCACACCCTGCACTTTAGGGAAGCCAGAGATCACCACAAATCCCAAAAATCTAGCAGTATGGCTAGCTTCATCCATTGTGAAATTTATATAATTGTGAGCTTTACTGTAGAGGGCATCTGTCATCTCTTTTATACGATTACGTGTTGAGGCCCGAGAGATGCCACATAGATCCCCAACGGGTCCGAGGAATGAGCCACTTGCAAAAGAGATGAGTGCATTGGTAACATTCAGGAGCACTGGGAGAGGATGACCTCCTAGTCCATATGTCAAATCCTGCAGAACGCGACAGGTATGACCCACTCCACCTCCTGACAAACGTAGACCTGTGCAGCACTGTCTCGCGCTCATCTCCAAATAAAAGAGGCGTCTTTGGTATACCCTTGGTCGCGCCAGTTGCCTCTGTAGGATGGGTCTGACCTTGTCAGCTTCTGGTTCTTCCTGGGCCTATCCTGGACTATGTACCACAGGCCAGGACTCTTCTCTAAGCTGTGGGAGATGGCACTGGGCCCTTCTCCTCCTCCTCCTCCTCAATCTGAGCACTGCCATTAAGAAGGCTGCATCGAGCGCAGCCTATATTCCAAATTCATCCTCCTTTCCGTGGGCAGATAGATTCAAGAGATGAATGTAGCTTGACCAACTATTGCAGACCTCCCACTCCCAGCCAGAAAGCCACTGGAATGCTCTTGTGTTGTGCCTGCACTACCCACCCTCTGCCTTGTAGCTGAGGCGCTCCCTCACAGCTCATACATGCCAATGAAGCCACCCCAACAACCAGACATCTTAATCCCATAGAAGGTGGAAGAGGCTTCAGCACTGCCATGCAAAGGTGACCCTCAGTAAAGATGTTCATGTGCTGCCTGATTAGGATTAGAGATTATTACTGGCTTGCACTTGTGGAAAAACTGGATGCCTTGTGGCCCATGTCCCATGTAAATCGGACAATGCAGTTTAAAGGGTAGAGCATCTTGCAGATATCCAACAGCTGTGCTCCCTTACTGGCTGAATGCCTCTTCCCTCCTCTCATTCCTCTGAAATTTAAATGCTCAATAAGACCACCAATGATTACTACAGTCTCACGTAACAGCACACCATGTGGTTTCAACTATAACTTCTCAATAAAATGTTCATCAACTAAGCATTCATCTCCATGTTGAGAATCTAATAAATATGAGGGTGACCCATTGTAAGGGCCCTGGAGTCCAACCATGGACTCCTTCCCCACTGTCTCAGATCTTCTGTGGAGATTTTGTTCATTTCATTTTTAAACCGCATCATTGATTCAGGGTCTCAAGGTAGTGGTGCTGCATTTCTACTTCCAGACCAACTTCGACCCTCCCCCTGTCACCATTCATGTCCCTCCAACCGTCCTGGAACCGCATCGTGTGCCCCATCCGGTCACTCTCCAGCCTCCCCCAGTAGCCCTGCAGCCCGTAGTAATTGTGGACATTTCTGCCCTCCCGTCGAAACCATCACTGTGGTTGCGCCAATGTCCCATGTGGAACTCACCCTGCCCCATCTTGTGTACATGGTCAGAGAGGTGCCCCCTGCCCCGCCTCTCTTTCTCCCCACCCCATCACCACCACGAGAGCTTCAAATACTCCCCACTTTATTAGATTTTCCCCATTTACAGGCTACAGATGCCTCCCCTGACCATGACCATTCCATCTGCAATCCAGTACCGAGCCAGCCATCCACAGGAACACCGTGTGAGGCACCGACCACACCCTGCACACCAAAACATGCCATTGAGCACACTGGTGTTGCCCCTCTCTGGACTGCGACCATGACGTGTGTGCCATGCATAGCCCTGTAGCATGGTGTGCACAAAGCCCCAGGACTGCCTTTAATCTCTCACCCTGACCTTTTGGCCTGAGTCCCAGGGCTGTCTGTCACCCCCATTTCCTTCAGGACTGAACACACCACCTTTCCCCACCCTCTGCTCCCCCCACCCTCCAGTCATGAGTGCAACCTATCCCTCTTGGGCTACAATAACCCTCCCTTTCTCTAGTCTCGAATCTGTGCGCACCCCCTCCCTCTCCCTCTCATGCCATATGAAGCCCACCCAGCCCCCTGCCATGTCTGGCACCAGCTCCCCCGCCCCCAGTCATCCCTCTGCCTGCCATCTTTCCCCCACCGCCCTGTTCCACTCACCCACTTGACTCTGTCAGCAGCACCCGCACCCCCCCCCCACTCCCCATGCTGGTCTCTATTGCAGCCCTGCCTCTGAAATGCAGCTGCCACTGCGAACAGCCCCGCTCGAGACCTGCACCACACACTCGGAGCAGCCCTGGCTGAGACCCACAGTACCCATTGCACACAAGGAGGTGATGGCGTAGTAATATTGTCACTGGACTAATAATCCGGAGACTCAAGGTAATGCCCTGGAGACCCAGGTTTGAATCCCACCTTGGCAGGTGGTGGAACTTGAATTCAACCAATATGGAGTACTCCTCCATGTTGAACACCACTTGGAGGAAGCACTGAGGGTGGCAAGGGCGTAGCATGTACTCTGGGTGGGGGACTTCAAAGTCCATTATCAAAAGTGGCTCAGTAGCACCACTACTGACCAAGCTGGCCAAGTCCTAAAGGACATAGCTGCTAGACTGGGTCTGCGGCAGGTGGTGAGGGAACCAACAAGAGGGAAAAACATAATTGTCCTCATCCTCACCAACCTGCCTGTTACAGATGCATCTGTCCATGACAGTATCAGTAGGAGTGACCACTGCACAGTTCTTCTGGAGATGAAGACCCGTCTTCACAATGTGGACACCCTCCATCGTGTTGTGTGGCACTACCACTGTGTCAAATGGGATAGATTCCAAACAGATCTAACAACTGAAAACCGGGCAACCATGAGGCATTGTGGGCCATCGGCAGCAGCTGAATTGTACTCAAACACAATCTGTAACCTCATAGCCCAGCATATCCCCACTCTACCATTACCACTGAGGCTGGGAATCAGCCTTGGTTCAATGAAGAGTGCAGGAGATATGCCTGGTGCTGCTCCTGTCATACCTAAAAATGAAGTTCAACCTAGTGAAGCTATAACGCAGAACTACTTGCATGACATCAGCATAAGTGTCATGAAGATATTAATGTATATAATGCTATTGGAAATTTTTTTTGAATTGGACTTGTAGTAGGGTCTGTGTCTGTGGGGCTGTGTGAGACTTAATTAGATTAAAGCCAGCTAGTCTGGGTGCTTTGATGTACAGTAGTTTGAGATGTTAACTAGATAAACAGGAGGCTAGAAGGTAAAGAGTACATTTGCATTTGTTGAATAAACCATTCAAAAGGGGGTAAAATATTGCACCTAGCTAGAAGACACCAAGCAACGTGTTTATATTACTAGCAGAATTGGTGCTATGAAAGGGGTTTTATTATTAGAAAAGGTGAAGTTCAAAGACCTGGTGATACAATGAGAATTTACATTCAAAGGGAAAACTAGGTATAGTTTGTGTATGCAGGTCAGAGGCATGTAAGATCTAAGCAGGTTGTAAGCCCTACAGCTGAGTCTGCAAAGGAAACAAATTGAAAGGAACCTCATTTTGAATTTGTAAGATCAAATGTGCTTTGCCTGGTGTCTGTTTAAAGTCTAGGTTATTGTTGCCTTGGTGAAGATTTACCTGGGAGTGATTAATTTGGGCATTTGTTTAAAAGTTATTATGGTAGTAATCTGTAGACATGTGTATGTGTTTAATTTCTTGTTAAATTAATAAATGTTTAATTTAATATATATATATATATACAAAGTCTCTTGAGGCTTGGTGGTTTTTATTCCTGAATTCAGAGCTGTGTCTCAAACACACCAATTGAAAATATAGGTTATGACAGTTGTTCAAAGTTTCCTCTGGGATTTTAAATAACTCAGCATTTACCAACTGCTGTGTCATAACAATAAACAGCAAGGGATAGACAGGGCTAAGCAATCACACAACTAATGGATCAGATCTAAGCTCTGAAGTCCTGCCACATCTAGTCGTGAATGGTGGTGGACAAATAAACAACTCACTGGACAAGGCGGCTCCACAAATATCCCCATCCTCAATAATGGGGGAACCCAGTAGGTCAGTGCAAAGAATAAGACTGAAGTATTTGCAACAATCTTCAGCCAGGAGTGCCAAGTGGATGATCCAGCTCGGCATCCTCCATAGGTCCCCAGCGCCACAGATGATGGTGGCTGAGGTGAGAGCAGCAGAGCTCGAGTCTCCAGCGGCGGTCTAACCAGGTTCAACAGCCCAGGGTTATGGGGGCTATTGTGAGTGAGTGTGAAGAGGGTGTTGGGAAGAGGGGCTACTGAGTGAGTGGATGAGTGCAGGGATGGGGGTAGAGAGGAGGGCTGCTGAGTGAGTGTGGGGTTGGGTAGAGGGTCAGTTGAATGAGTGTGGGGTGGGGGTGGGAAGAAGAGCTGCTGAGTGAGTGAACGTGGGGATTGGGTGTGGAAGTAGGGAGAGGAGCTGAGTGATGGGAGGGGTTGCAGGAGAGGGGCTTCTGAGTGAGTCCGTGTGGGGAGGGGGTTGGGAAAGGGGCTCCTGGGTGAGTGTGAGAGGGGCTGCTGAGTGAATGAGTGCAGGAAGAGGATTGGGGAGAGGGCAACTGAATGCATCTGTCAGGGAGATGTGTTGGGCAGTGGGGAATGTCTGGGAAGCCAGCAACCCCCCTCCTCCCCGACCCCACACAATCCCAGTGTCTCATCTTAGTTTAGGTCACCCTGTATATAATGCCAGTTCTTTCTTGGGAAAGCTAACAACCCAATGCAGAGGTTTTAACATCAAACTGTTAATGACAGGGGGGGGGAGAAAAACAGACCAGAAACATAAAATATTGAGGTTTGTTTCAGGTGTAAATATATTCACAGATTATATCGAGAATAAGAAACTAATCCCAACGTCAGCCTTTGCTTCTTATTCTACAAATCAAGAGATTGTAAATGTTGTGGAACAAAAGCAGGTTTTAAGTGAAAAGAAAATGATAATAAAAGATGTTGTCGTTATTCAGGGGATTGTTGACACTGAGGGACCTGGAAACACCAAGTGTGGGGAGTGGGATTCAAAGACAAACACAAGAGATGCCTCCCTCCCTCCCCCCAAAAGCTGGGAAATTAAACTCAATGATTTAAAGGTTTAAACTGCTTAGTTGTTTTAACAAATGACAAACCTCAGCTCCAACTCCTTCACTTCCTGTTGCTGCTGCTGCCCGGGGCCGGCCGCAATCTCCGTCCTCACCAGAACAAGCGGCGCCTCCCAATCGTTCCGCCCTTCAACCCAACTCCTGGACCATTACCTCAGAGGGTGACAAAAAGCACCACATCTCTTGGAAGTGCTGGTTGCACCTGAACCCTCAGGGGATAATCAGTAAACATCTCCGTTTCATTTTTTCCATCTGAAATTCTTCTGCTCTCTTTCACTCACGCTTTCTCCTCACGCCTGTTGTTTTCAATTAAAAAGCATTTGCTCTCCTCTCTCAAAAAAGTATCAAGTTTCTGCTTGTCCAACACTGCACAGCTGGAGAGAATATATTTTAAGCTTTGTCTTCACAAAGCTTTTAATTGAATAACTTATGTATAATTTTCAAAATGGAATCATAAAACTAGAGTATCACAAAATGTATTCAGAAACTTCTTGAAAAATATTGATTAAAACTTCCTTATGGACATAGATTAAATACAAATTTTTATTGAAGGCCACTTTGTGTTTCAATTCTTAATCTGACAATAGGATTCATGTAACCCCACCCAGGTCTAGATGATTTTTAAAAAAATTCTTCTACTACCTTAAATCAAGCAGATAATGGTTTGGAGTAGCTAGTTTTGGGGAAAGTACTGAGCAGGAAAGTGTAGAATAAGACCAAAATTGCTCTTTTTTTCTTTTTTGTTTTTATTTTGTTTTTGAATGCTTAGGTGATGATATAAAAGTCCTCAAAACTAATTTTTTGTTTTCTTAGAGATCTGTAGATGATAATTCATTGAGTATATTCTGGACAGATATGGAGATGGTACAAGAAGCTAGTGAAATACACTGGCTTCTGGTTCACAAACGCCACAACTTTAAAATTCTCATCAGTGTTCTCAATCCCAGCTGTGGCCTCACCCCTCCCTATTCCAGCCTTACAACCCTTCAAGATTGTAGTATTAAGGTATTTGGGACTGCAAGGGTTAATGTGGGACTTGGGAAGCAGTACCGCACACATTATGAATGTAGAGAGTCACATGGGAGTGGTAGAGTGCAGTAATGAGTATGGTAGAAATTGACATGAAGATAGCACTTAGTCAGAACTGTATCCTGTACATATGTATATAGTTATGTGTGTTACGACCAGGATGGGAGGAGTATGCGAGTTATCAAGCCCCACTACTCTGCAGGCTGCACCATTAATTTTGTCACTGAAATGGCCAATTGTGTACCTCTGCTTCTAGTACCCAGAAGAAAAGAGACTCTGACCAGGCTTCTTTCAAAAAACTCAGAATTATTAATTTATTTTAAAACAAAACTTCTTTTAACAAGTTGCAAGTACTGGTTAACACACAATTGTAATCGGGAGGTATAACTATCAATCTCTTCCTAAAGAATTCCCCCAGCATACAGACACACACACGCAGGTAAACAAAGGACAAACAGACCGAGTGTCTCTGCAGAGATGGGCTTTAGAGAATGGTTGTTATAAAATAAAGAATAAAGTCTGCAGTCAATGCTGTCGGCCTGGAGTTCTCTCTTGTGAAGAGAGCTGCAGGTAGGTCCCAGAGGATGTCTGAAAGCTCTCAACGTCTGGTCTCAGCTTTGCAGGTCCAAATACAAACTGGTTACATTCAGATGAGGGTGCTCTGGCTACAGGTTGATAGCCACGCACAATATTTAGTTAAGGTAGAGAGAGGGAGCCAGTTAGGGCAGCCTTCCTTCCCCAGCTTGTTCCCCAACAAGACTCCCTTCAAAACCAGCAGGTTCACAACTTAAGTTTTTTCCTCACACCCATGTGACTCCAGCGAGCTACCAACCTTCCTTTTCAGTTTTTTCTCCATCAATTAAAGTGATTTACAGTTCAAAAAAACAACCAGATCTCCCCCAACTACCATGAAGATCAGGTGATTTCTTGGAAGAGGCCTGCTTGCCGACAGTTGAACTTATGGCTTTCTTTTAAAATAAATCCCAGGTTAGCATCCAGATGTCCAGATCATGCCATGTCCTTCCATTTTGTAAAAGAGAAATTCAGACTCGAGAGATATGATTCTAACATGCGTTATTAATAAACAGTTATTGTTCAACCACACAAGCCTCTAGTCCTCTTCATGAGAGAACAGATAACCTTACAACATGGGGGCAGCAGATGAAGGACCCCAAAATGCCTAAGAATGTAAAAGTAAAGAAAATGCAGTCTGACCTGAGAGAAGTGTGCCTAACTTGAAGACTTCGAACATATAGCTGGAGATCGGCTTACAAGGTCCATTACAGATGCGAAGGTTGAAGGGCAGAAGATCCACTGTGCAGCGTAAAAGGACTCCACCAGAGCATGTGGAGGTCCACTGCTAGACCCAATCAAAAGCAGAGTCAAAGGACCTAGCCAGATCACAAAAGGATAAGCAAACTCCAAAAAAAAAAGCTAAAGTAAGCTTTTAAATTCGGCGCAATAATCGGACAACACAGGCAGACCAATTATATGAACAAGCATGGCTTGAAGAACACTGCAGCCCGGAACCAGAGTCAGCGGCGTAACATGTGGCGGCTGTGCATGAAAGAAAAAAGAAATTTTAAAGAGAAGTCAGAGCAAAAATAAGCTTCACTTCAATTCTCCAAATTCAGGAAAGCAACCAGTTGGCCAAAATGATGCATTAAAAAGATTTCTGCAGAATCGCTGAAGTTTAAAACCTCTCCATAATCACGACGGCAGCCCGCCAATACCTGACAAGCGTGGGGAGAAAAAAGAACCATTACTGTAGCGCCATTTAAAAAATAAATATAATTAAAGCTGTGCTGAAACCAGCCATGGATGGTAAGTCAACACTGCCAGACCAATTAAGGCAGGTGGAAGGGCCAGAGCAGGTGCAAAACTGGGCATCATTGGAGAAGATGATTTTTGAGATATATGTTAGCATCAGGGTTGAATAAGAAAACAGAGGCTGAACAAGTGAATATACTATTATAAAAGCAAAATACTGCTGATGCTGGAAATCTGAAACAAAAACAAAAATAGCTGGAAAAACTCAGCAGGTCTGACAGCATCTGTGGAAAGGAATATAGTTAACGTTTCGAGTCCCTATGACTCTTCATCAGAAGAGTCTATTATATTCAGTAGGTCCAATGGTGGTTGACATAATAGCCAGGCAAGGAATAAACAAATTTTTTGATAATTTTGAAGAGGTCATGAAGTCTTTTGACACCTACTACTTTAACCAAAGAAGCAATAAAATCTTGGAGCGAGCAAAATTTAACAAAAGAGTCCAAAAGCCCAGGGAACCCATAAACTCTTCCTAAATAAGTTATACAGATTAGCTGAAGGCTGTGACTATGGTGACCCTATGTCGGAGATCACAAGAGACCAAATAGTAGTGGGAATGGCTGATGATGCTCTTTCAGGTGTACTCTAATCTAAAGAAGATCTGACTTTGGAAAAAGCGATCCAAATTCTCAGTCAACCAGCAGGCCGCCAGTAAAACCGATCCATTTTACACGGTGAAGTTAAACCATGGTGCAGAGCAATCCCAACATTCCAGCTCATAAAGCAACAAAAGGGCAAGGAAAGACAAACACAAGATGGTGGCAGACCACGCCAGTGCTATGGCACCAAAAGACCTCACAGGCACGAGCTGTGTCCAGCTATTACTGCGCAGTGCTTTCATCAGGACACTATGGAAAGATGCGCAAGTCCAAAACAATGAGAAGTACAGAGGGGATCACAAACAAGTCCATGAGGTAAAGAGGTGCTAATGCCCCTTGTGGCTGCTGAGGTCAAATCCCAAGGAGCCGTACAAAGACCATTTACATTTCTAAGGCCAGGATCTGGCCAATGGAAACGATCCGTCTGTGAGGATAAAGGACCCTGAAATCTCTGTGAATTTATCAATGGATAACACATTAACCATTTTAAGAATACAGACAGGGAATATACATCCTTTGTCCAAACCAAGGGGAAGAAGTGGGAGTTATGTCACATGAGCCCCCTACCCCACCCCCAACATCAAGCTGCTAGAGCCTGTAATGTTGCATTGTGGAGCTGAAAGAGGCAGTGTGCCATCTTCCATCAACCAAACAGCAGCAGAACCAGAGCTCTGTCCAGGTTTAAATTGCCTGGCCCTCATCTACACTGTTTCTATAAGAACATCTTAACTTCTGTACCGGCGCCTACAAGTTTACTTCCTCCCTATGGGCCCAGCTCATCATGGAAATCGTCTTTACTGGAAAAGTGAATTATCCAGCATCAGTCTTCAGCCACCCAACTCTGAAAGAGTACACCTTTGGACTTTGATCTTGGACCCTGGACTCATGTGAAACAATAACTCTTTATCGTCTCTATTGTCTTTGCCCTGTACCTTTTTCTTTTTCTTATTCCTCTTTTATTTGATGAATGTACCAGGGGTTACATAATGACACCCCTCCCCGCATTTCAGTGTGTGAAAATAAACTAACCCTCTGATTTTACCCTATCTCGAGTTTGCTGTGGAGTTATTAATAGAGGATTGGATCACTCCAACACTGAGGGGTTGGGACAAAACACCACCACTTATAAAGCAGGAAATCAAAAATCAAAAACACCTTTCTGTTCACGGACGGGTGGTGAGAGGAGAAATCAGAGCTGTTTAAATTAAACCCCCCTCTTGTCCGTAACAATGTGTTATTAAAAAATAGTTGTTCAACCATACAAGCCTCTAGACTTCTTCATGAGAAAACATACAATCTTGTTATGGCAAAGTGGATGGGAAATGCTGAGCTGCTCAAATCCCAGACGGAAACTTGAAACCGCTGCCACAACTGTTTTGCAATTTGTATTTTATTTTGAGATGCATGCCTTGAATTCGGTAGTAATAAGTCCACCGGGTCTTAGAGGATTTTTAACAAAACTAAATTAAACATTTATTAATAGAAGAAAGTATTTTAAGCATATACAGAGGTCTACAAATTACTGCTATAATAACTCCTAAATCCCCTAATTGATCTGACTCCCAGTTACACCTCCATTAAGGCAACAGTAAAAACAAATAAATTCCAACAGACCCAGGTAAAGCACATAATACCCTGGACAGTGATTTCACGGTGAATTTTCTTAGCTTCGGTTCCTGTAGACAACAACTTGATGCATAGAGGCTGGAGGTTTTTCGCACTTATATCTTAGAATGCCTTCTCCTCATACATAACCTCATCTCCTTTATACATGTTTTTCCCTTAATGTAAATTCCATTGTTCCATTATGTCTTTGCAACTTTACTCTTCTCATAATATAAATATTTCATAGTACTCATATTGTTAGTAACCTTTGAGAAAAATAAACACGCTGTATGGGTTAGCTTCTTATGGCTAGGTGTAACATCTTACCAGCTCTTTGAAATTCAAACTAACCTATTTTATCTAAAAAATGCAAATATTCCTCACATGTCACATTCTAAAACTTCAGCCATGTTTATGTATTTAGCATGTCAAACCTAGCTTTCCTTTTGATAACTCAAAAGCTTCAGACCAGCTGCCTCCAATTCTATTAAATCCCCCACACACACACATCCACAGGGAGAAACTAATCCAAACCCTATTATTAACCGACCTTTACAATAAACCACAGTACTATGATGAAAATGATTATATTTTCATGACAACCTTACAATAGAGATCTCCGCACTCCTCCAATTCTAGCCTCTTGTGCATCCCTGATATTCTTCACTCCAGCACTGATGGTTGTGCTTTAGCCGCCCGAGCCCTATACTCTGGAATATTCTGCCTAAACTTCTCCTCCTCTCTATCTCTCACCCACCTATTAAGAGGCACCTGAAAAATCACCTCTATGGCCATGGCCAGGATTTTCTCTTTGGTGTGCAGGGGTGGGCCCCTTGAGTCATCTGCACACCTGCCAAGCTGTTAAAGGCCTGTTAAAGCCATTGATCACCCAACTGGACAAATTGTCAGGGCTGCCCGTCCAACATTAAGGCTGGCGGGCAGGCGAAGAGCCCAGGCGGCCGTCCCATTTTTCATGAAACCTCACCCAAGGGCGGGATGAGGTTTCATGAAGGGTTTATTAATTAAATAAAAGTTTTCATGAAAACTCATAAACGTGTCCCAGCTCATGTGACACTGTCATATCAGGGGACATGTCTGAATAATTTTCTTTCTTTCAAAGTTTCACGTTGAACATAATCTCCCTGAGGCAGCTGCATGCCTCAGGGAGATTTCTGCCCTCTCTCGCGCCCAGGTACAAAAGAGCGCAGGCCCCAACTCTCCCTCCTCCCCCCACCCACACAGGTAGTGCTGAGCACTACTGTGCGTGCATCACGCTGGGTGGGTCTTAATTGGCCCGCCCACATAAAATGGCGGCGTGCAGCTGATCACGGGCGGCAATCGGTTCCCCGCCCGCCCACGCCCACTTCTGTCCGGGCTGCCCGACAGAGAGAAAACTATCCCCCGTGTTTTTGATCACCTGACCTAAGCTCAAGAACTCCCTCACTAAACCTCCCTAGCTTTCCTTTCTATATGATGGTTTTTAAAACCTACCCTTTTTGACCAAGCTTTTGGTCATCTGTCCCAATTTCTCCTTACGAGGCTCAGAGTAAACTTTCAATTAGTGAAATGTCCCAAGGCTCTTCAGAGGAGCGCTACCAAACAACATGTGACACTGAACCATATATGAAATCTCTGGGACAGATGATCAAAGATTTGACCAATGAAGCAAGTTTTCAAGAGTACAATAAAAGGAGGAGTGGGAGAGGCAATGAGGTTTAGGGAGGTACTCATTCCAGAGCTTGGGGCCTAGACAACTCGCGGCATAGCCACCAATAGTGAAAAAAAAAGTTGGGGATGCTGAAGACGCCAGAATTGAAGGAGTGCAAAGATCTCAGAGCATTCTGGGAAGTTAGAGAGGGAGGAAGGGGCGAGGCCATGAAGAAATTTGAAAACCAGGATGAGAATTTTTAAATCAAGGCACTGTTGGACCAGGAGCCAAGGTAGGTCAGCGAGTGCTGGGTGAACAGGATTTTGTGCAAATTAGGATAAGGGTAGCAGAGTTTTGGATGAGCAGAAGTTTAGGTAGGCTGGAAGATGAGAGGCTGGCCAGGAGAACACTGGAACAGTCAATACGATAAAAGGGACAAAGTGACAAGTAGGGTTGCCACGGAGGAAGTGATCACCCAGTAGAACAGGGAGCTTCTTATTACTCCCTGCTCAAGAATGAGGAGTCTCCCTAGATACTGAAGCAGAATTCAAGTTATGATCCGATTTAGGCTTTGTGGAAAATGAGTATTGGTATAAAATGCATCATGAGATGAACACAGTGTAAAAGCGGCATAGCCTTTCCTTAGCGTCCAAGAGAAAGCATCCTTGGATTAAGTTAATCTCTGGGGCTTTAGATAGAAATGGTGGAAATAAAAATGAGGCAAAAATAAATTTAAATGTAATCACTTTTAATTGTTGTACTTATATATTAAACAGCACTTTCACAACATACATTGGGATGTTCAGCAAAACCAAGTCATTAAATCCATCCTTTACTTTTAGTGCCACTCAACCCAAAATGTGTAGCACTGTAGCCAAGCAAATCTTGCTGTTTGTTTGCATTTTAACTCTGTAAGTGTTTTTGTTAAGTCTATTACGTAACAAAAATAATTTATTCCACTAAAATCTTTAAAATTCCAAGGTTGTCCTTTTTATTTTCCCCCCTCCCCCTCTGATTCAGATCAGACCGTCTCTCTTGCTTTACCCAAGGTTTTGACCAGTGCTCGAGAGACACCTTCTCATCAAGGGTTTAGTGCTTCCCTATTAGAAAGGCATCAGTTCAAAGGTTAGATAGTCTGTTTGCTGATCTGACTGGAGGTCAGTGGGAGATGGATTTTGTAGGAGTTCTTTTGATTCATCTTTCCTGGAACCCCATTATGAGGTCCAGCTATCGCATTCATGGCTGCAATTGATGCTGGCCTCTTACAATCAAGCTGGTCCGATGTTCTGGTGAACAAACAAAGGAGAAAAAAATAAAATAAAATCACAATTAAAAATCGATAGTAAAGAAAAAGACATATCAGTCATGATCTTATTGGATAGTAACCTGTATAGAGAGTATTTTGTGTTGCAGACTGTCCAAGGACACTTAACAAAGGAGATATCAATAAAAACATTTTTGATACTGAGCCACATAAGGAGACATCAGGATAGGTGGCCAAGAGCTTGGCTAAGGAGGTAGTAGGTTTTAAGGACCTTCTAAAAAGGAGAGAGAGGTAGAGAGACAGAGACACTTAGGGAGGGAATTTCAGAGCTTGGTGCCCAGGCATCTAAAGGCACGGTTGTCAATGGTGCAGCATTTGAAATCAATGATCTGTGAGAGGCCAGAATTGGAGGAGCAAAGAGATCTTGGAGGGTTGTTGGACTGGAGGAGGTTACAGAGATAGTTGAGGCTGTTCATGGATTTGAAAATAAGGGATAAGGAAGTTAAAATTGAGGTGGTGTCACACTGAGATCCAGAGCAGGTCAGCAAGCATAGAGTGATGAATGGTGGAACGGTAAGAGGGGCTGAATGGCCTACGCATGTTCCTACAAAACCTGGTTTTATTTTCATCTTGTTCCTGCTCTTTTTCATTTGGTCCCTGAATTTCTTTTCATCTGCAGGCAGAAAGTCAGACTCTGGCGCATGCCCGCCAACCGAAATATCACACAGCTGCGCATTGACGTTGGGACACTTGCCCGATGTCAACGTGCATCATTTTACACTCAAGCAGGTCAGGCAAGTGCCCGCCTGCCGAGGTAAAAAATTTGCCCATGGTTGCTAAATTTGCTGATGATACAAAGGTAGGTAGGAAAGTAAGTTGTGAAGAGGACATAAGGAGGCTACAAAGGGATATAGATAGGTTAAGTGAGTGGGCAAAGATCTGGCAAATGAAATATAATGTGAAATTGGGAAAATGTGAAATTGTTCATTTTGGCAGGAAGAATAAAAAAGAAGCATATTATCTAAATGGTGAGAGATTGCAGAACTCTGAGATGCAGAGAGATCTGGGTGTCCTAGTGCATGGATCGCAAAAGGTTAGTATGTTGGTACAGCAAGTAATTAGGAAAGCCAATAAAATGTTATTTTTATTGCGAGGTAATTGAATACAAAAGCAGGGAGGATATGCTTCAGTTATACAAGGCATTGGTGAGACCGCATCTTAAGTACTGTGTACAGTACTGGTCTCCTTATTTAAGGAAGGATGTAAATGCATTGGAAGCAGTTCAGAGAAGGTTTACTAGGCTAATACCTGGAATGGGTGGGTTGTTTTATGAGGAAAGGTCGGACAGGCTAGGCTTGTATCCACCGGAGTTTAGAAGAGTAAGAGGCAACTTGATTAAAAAATATAAGATCCTGAGGCGTCTCGATAGGGTGGACGTGGAAAGGATGTTTCTTCTTGAGGGAGAATCTAAAGTTAAAACATATAAGATCTTGAGGGGATAGGGTGGATGTGGAAAGGATGTTTCTTCTTGTGAGAGAATCTAAAATTAGGGGTCACTGTTTAAAAATAAGGGGTCACAGAGATGAGGAGAAATTTTTCACTCAGACGGTTGTGAGTCTTTGGAACTATCTTCCTCAAAAGGAGGTGGAAGCAGAATCTTTGAATATTTTTAAGGCAGAGGTAGATAAGTTCTTGATAAGCAAGGGATGAAAGGTCATTGGGGGTTGGCAGGAGTTTGGAGTTGAGGTTGCAATCAGATCAGCCATGATCTTATTGAATGGTGGAGCAGGCTCAAGAGGCTGAGTGGCCTACTCCTGCTCCTAATTCCTATGTTCAAAAGTTGATGACTCCACGCTGCAGGTCGCTGGGGAAAAGGTACTCCTTTCGAGCAGTAATGTTCTGATTGGCAAGGCTAAGAGCTGAAATTGTGCTTGTGAAATGGTGTTTGAGTTCACTTGGGAATCCAGGGGACAGATTCTTGAGAAACAAGACTGAATGAGCAACTTTATTCAGAGAGAATTCCAAGGCCAGATCTTGAAGATGAAGACTGGAAACCCTCATGAGAGAGACAGAGTTTCAGTGAGATTGGTTGCCTTACAGTGTGACTAACGTCTGGGTGGGTTGTTGAGAAATCCATGGAATCTGTTTTGATTGCAACTGTCATTTATTATGCAGTGTGGTGTGTCCAACCACAGTTTGTGGTTCACATGTACCTCATACTTACCCTAAATATTGGAGTATAAGAGAGATATTGTAAATTGTTTTATTTTTCTGGCCTTGTATAGTAAAGTTTATTTTTGTTTGTTCAAAACCATGGAATTTTGTGGCTTTAATCACTGAGCAAGTGTCTTGAATCTCAAACTTCATCTACTTTAAACAAAACGTTATTGCTCCCTAATTGGATCTCCCCAACATCTTGGGGGTCTGGCCAAGGATCATAACAGGTCTGGATCTGAGGCCCTTAGATCTATTTTTTAAGCACTCCACAAGACTTTGAGGTATGAGGCAATGCCTACATGGTCCCAACACTAACTCAGCTTCCAGATGGCTGCAAGGGCCTTTCGATTCTGGGCAGTCAGTGATCAGTATGGTCCATTCTGTCCATTGTGCCTCAGTTAGTTCTATAAAGGATCTACTCAATTCATTCTTCCTCCCTGTTCCCTCACAAAGTCCGACAATGTTCTTCCCTTTAAGTATTTATCCAATTCCCTTTTGAAAGTTACTATTGAAGCCACTTCCACCAAACTTCCAGGTAGCGCATTCCTGATCATAACAACACCCTTTGTAAATTCTCTTCATGTCTTGCTTTGGTTCCTTGCCAATTCCCTTGGGGGCAGGGGTTTTTCCGTGGGTCCCCACCATCATGGTCAATATTGGCACTGTGTGGGAAACAGTCATCCAGTTATGATTTTCCTCAAATTGGTCAATTAATGGCCTGAAGGTGGACTTACTGTACAGCTAAGGACTTCGAGCGGGACTCTTGAAGCTGGACAGGCCTCCTTCTGTGCTGTAAGATCCTATTCTATGATTTTCCAAGCAGAATGGAATGATGATTTGCATAGATAGTTGACCATCCAAGAGGTGATCGAGCTTTTGTGGAATATTGATTGTTGACAGTGGTGAATGACCTTATAAATGGAGGTTACCTCAAGAACATTCAATGAGGAATGCTGGAAACTGGTTCTATAGTGATATTCAGATGGGAACCGGATAAATACTTGAAGGAAAATATTGAGAAAGACTAGGAAAGTGGGATCAGTTTGGTAGCTCTTTCAATGGGCCGGCACAAACATGATGGGACAAATGGCCTCCTTCTGTACTGCATCATTCTATAACTTTCCATCCAAATAACAAAATAGAATTGGTGAACTTGCATAAAAAATTAAAAGCATACTAGAGATATTGTGGAATATATTTCCCAGGCATCATTGCCACAGTACTCTTTTCTGCCCCTTTCATTTCAGCAAAAAATATGGTTAATTATGATATTGCTTTTTATTCATACCAGCTGAAGGCATCATAACAACACCCTATGTAAATTCCCTGGCCATCAGTGGTAAGCAAAGGAAATCAAAGAATGCAGAAGAGTGTAGAATTGGAGGAACATAAGGGCAGGGTTTTCCCCTTTGTTCAGCAGGCACGGGGTGCAAGGCTGAGAAACAGCTGCGAAACGGACCGCCTCCCGCAATCATGTTACGACCGCGATTTCACGCTGGTTGGCCAGTAAACGGCCAGCCAGTGTGAAATGCGTACAGAGAGCCTCAGCGCTGCTGGGGTGGTGGTTGGGGGGGGGGGGGGGGGGTGGGTGGGCTGTGGGAGGAGTGCAAGTGTTAAAATCTGCACATTCCAATCTTCATGCTCACTGAAAGCTCCTTGAAGGCACAGAGCTGCCTCAAGGAACTGAAGAACTTCAAAATGAAAAATTAAGATTTTACAAATAATATAAAGATGTCCCTACATGTGACTCAGTCACGTGAAGAGGGACATGTTAAAAATGTAAAAAAAATTTCTATTTTTTTTATTTACTGTTGGAAAGCTCATCCCATCCCATAGGATGATGTTTCCTAAAATATGCAAAGGCCGCCTGGCCTATTCGCCTGCCTGCCAACCATAAGGTTTGACGGGCAGCAAGAAACAACATTCAATTACTTGCTTAATGGCCTTAATAAGCCTCCTAATTGTCAGCAGGCGCGCAGCCAACTCTCACGCGTGCCCACCAACTGAAATATCGCACGAGTGTGCGATGATGTCGGGATGCTCACCTGATGTCATTGCACACTATTTTACTCCCGATCAGGTCAGGCACTCACCCACCCACAGGACGAAAAATTCTGCCCAAAGATCTCAGAGGGTTGTAAAGCTGGAGGAGTTACAGAAATAGTGGGGGGGTGGAATGGGGGGGGGGCGAAGCTATGGAAGTGATTTAGCATGACAAAAGCTTGGAAGACAAGGTGCAAGAAATGGCTCCTGGCAGAACTCTTGCTGGATGGAAAATATTCCAGGGCTATGGGAAAGAACAGGGGACTGCGACTTCTTGGATTACTCTTCATAAGAGCTGGTGCAGACTCAATGGGCTGAATGGTTTCCTTCTGTGGTCTACTATGTGTTCTATGGAAGGGAAACAATTGTTAGGTAAGTTCCCTTATAATTACAGCCTTCTACTCACTGACCTTGGTAAGGTCGATGATTGAGATGAATTGATCCAGTTGAAGAGCTAACTCAAGCATGATGGGCCAAATGGTCTCCTTCTGAGCTGTAATTTCTGCGCCATATCGGTTGCAAAAATAATATACATCTATCAGGTGACTGTAAATGCTACAGATAAGTTACTTGTTGAGTAACTTCACTTACTTTGAGTGGTCGCTGTCCAAATCGCTCTTACTCTTTGATGTTTTAGTTCCAACCTCTTGTGGACTAAATTCAGAGAAAGCTAAAGATTACTATCAAATTTAATCAAAATATATCAGGTTATTCCTCAGGTAGTTTATAATGGGACTAAGGCATAGAGTTCAAGTCTGACCCAGATTTGATCCTTGGTCTATGCTTAGTGTGCAACAGATTGACCACTCCAACTGACCGGAGTCCACTTAGGTTAAAATAAAAAACAAATAAGTAATAAGAATCTTGCCAGGATTTTCATTGAAGGACTTTTGGACTTTACCTGGATTAATTATCTGCTAAACGGAGCGATTGGGTTAAAAGTACTTTTAAACTGACTGTTCAGGAGAGCATGTTGGGGAACGTGACCAAAGCGTTTTGGAAGACAGTCTGGAAATTTACTGATAAGAAGATCTCCGGAGACTCTGAGTAACCATTGCAAATGCCAGGTACTGTTTGGTAGCATTAATCTGTGGAACCATGGGCAAGGGAGAATGGAAGAGTGGTTTTGATTTTCCACAAGAACAGGAGGAGTCAGTGGCATAGGAGTAATATCACTGGTTCAAATCCCACCATGGCAGCTGGTGGAATTTAAATTCAACTAATAAATCTTGAATATAAAGCAAGTCTCAGTAATAGTGACCAGGACATCATCTATCGACATCCACTGTTATTGATTGTTGTAAAAACCCATCTAGTTCACTCATGTCCTTTAGGAAAGGAAATCTGCCATCCTTACCAGATCTGGCCTCATTTGGCTCCAGACTCACGGTAATGTGGTTGACTCTTAACTGTCCTCTGAAATGGCTTAGCAAGGCACTCAGTTCAAGGGCAATTAAGGATAGGCAACAAATGCTGGTCTTGCCAGCGATGCCCACATCCTGTTAAAGAATTTTTAAAAGGCCGATGTAAGGGACAGTTGATGGGACAATGCTCAGTCCATGAGTTGCACCAGAAAAACATAACGCAGGAATTATTAATCTCTCATTAATGGGATGTTGGCAGAGAATCGGCTATTTGGGGTTTTAATTGTATCAGTGATTTAAAAGTTGTACACATCTCTGTTGTGTTATGTCATGCCATTGTAATGTAAAGGTGCTCGACAGAGCAAAGCTTAATGAGGAACTAGAAAATAGCACCATCTACGGCATGATGTATAGAGTCACATAGTAATAGGCTGAGAGAACAGTCCAGAGAGAACACTCTGGAACCAGCCTGCATGGAGGTAACAGCACCAGGCATGACAGTAACACGGGATCTGTAAATAGTTAAAGGTTGACAATAAAGAGTTCATGTTTAAATATACAACTCTGCAGGATCTCATCTTTGAGACAACAACGCCACCATGGTACAACATGGTTGGCAGTGATGGGATATTAGCGCAATCAACATAGCACAACAATCCCTGTCTACAAATCTGTTATTAAAAACCATTGGTTAGAACATTTTAAAGTCTTGGTTGACCTCACCTCTGATTAGCCTAAAGTGTTAAGAGAGTACAAACAAATTATCCTACATCAGTCTGGTCCTCCTACAGGGAACTGTGCTGGTTAATGTAGTTATCAGGCTCAATTCCAATAAGCAGCTCCTCACATCGGATAGATGCCTAGAAATGCTTTGCAGGAAATAAAATGGGATACAAAAGTGGATTGGGGAAGGACAATAAAAAAACAGATTTTAAAAGTTGGACAAGGGCAGAAGGTAGAGAGAGAGATTTTGAGCAGAAAGGGATTTGGCAGAAAGACTTTTTGGAGACAGATTGTCAGAAGGAGAGGTTCTAGAGTGAGAAGGGGGCAAGGTGTTGAAAGTAAGGTTGTCAATGGTGGAATAAATAGGTTTCCTACCGACATACACTGCCTTAATCAGTGCTCATAGGTACTGCAGGATTCCCTGGGTCAGACAACTCTACCCCAGCAAAATGTTCACTCCTACAGGGGAGAAAATTGCGATTTTTTTTTTTTACTATCAGATGGTTTGTTGCTTCAATATTAATGCTATTTTTGTTAACGAAATATATGTTTTGCTCTAGATTTTTAGTGACATCATGTTGAGGAGGATAACTATTTAACGCTATCCTTACATTTCATAGTTGGTGCAAGTGTTTCCCAGAGCATAGTATAAGGGAGGCTCATTTCAACAGCATTGTGGGCCAGGAGGAACATGAGAGCTCCCCACTTTCCCTCAGAAAAGTCTTCAGCGTCCTTTCTGTCAATCACGTCCTCTTTCTCTCTCCCCCGCCGCAATTCCAGACTTCTGCCTCAATCACCGATCTATCAATTCTATGCCATGTTCACAGCCAACCACCCTCTTCCCGCATCAGTATCATTCTCCAGCAGCCATCCCACTTCCGACTGTCTCTCCTTCTCTCCATCCCTCCTATGATCACCTGCCATCCCATTCTTGTTTGTCAACAACTATCCCCAATGGCCCCCAGCCACCAGGTGGTGGTGAGCTACATGCTGGGCAGCCTGTCAATTTGGAGGAAATGGAAGAAAACATTACACTGAGGTCCTGTCATTCTCTGATACACATCTCAACGCCTTCCCCAACTGTTCTCATCTTCTGCTGTACCCTCACTATAGAGGCTGGAGCTCATAAGTCAGTTTGTCCATGTTAGTCTAAAGCTTGCCTGTGTATAAAGTGTTTCTTATACTATACTGCTTGAATTGTTTTCTCAAAACTGAGTTTCAGTAAAAATGGTGACACAATATGGAATCAACAGTTAACAGCAACTTGCATTAACACCACATCTTTAATATCCCAAAGTGCTTTATAGGAGTGTTATCAAACAGTTGACACAAATTTCACATTACATCACAGAAGACTGCAGCAGAATCAAGTTTCTTGGAGCCACTTAAAGGCGGAGATAGCGAGGTAGAAAGATTTACGAAGAGAGTTTCAGAGCTTGGGACTCAGGCAGTTGAAGGCATGGCTTCACATGCTTAAATTAGGGGATACATAAGAGGCTAGGATTAGAAGATCACAGAGTACTAAAGGTTGTGCAGCTGGGAGAGGTGAATGATATAAGAAGGGGCAAAGCCATTGAGGGGTTTGAAAACTGCTGGGTCAAAATCCCGGAAATCCCTCCCTAACAGCACTGTGGGTGTACCTACACCACATGGACTGCAGCGGTTCAAGAAGCAGCTCACCACCACCTTCTCAAGGGCAACTAGAGATGGGCAATAAATGCTGGCCCAGCCAGTGAAGCCAACATCCTGTGAATGAATTTAAAAAAAACAAAGGGGAGAATTTTAAAATCAAGGCATTGGTGAACCAGCAACTAACAGGTCAGTGAATACAGGGGTGATCGATGAACAGGACTTGGTGCGAGTTTGGAAATGGACAGCAGAGTTTTGGATGAGCTCAATTTTATGGAGGATGCAAGAGTGGGAGGCCAGCCATAAGAGGATTAGAATTGTCAAACCTAGAGGTCACAAAGGCATGGATAAGCATTCCAGGAGCAGATGAGCAGGGTCAGGAATGAGTGAGGTTATACGAATGGTCATGGTGAAGGTGAAGTTGAACGCAGGGAAATGACTGGGAAAACAATCCAAAGATGTTTATTTAAAAGCAATATTCCTCAAAACTGATAAGATTCCTAACATTGAGGACTGTGCCAACTGTGCTTGTTAATGGGACCTAAGTATGTTATGTTTGTCTGCTCCTATGTAGGATCTTGTGATAAAAAAAATGAGAAGGTAGGGGAATAAAAAGTAATGCTTGGAACGCCTACATATCTGTGCCTCATTAACTTTGACATCCCCCAGAATCTTTACATGACTGTGGAAGTGATAGACATTGAAAAAAAAGTGAACCTTTCAGACACATGTCATGCAGGTTGATCAATAGAACGGAAAGGGATTTTTCCTTTTAAATTTAGAGTATATGAAAGAGTCCTTAGCACACCTGGCATCAGGTTCTCTTTCTCTTCATTGGCTGTTTCTCTTTGTAGGAGATACTCTTTGTCAGCTTCTGTAGTGATATTTACCTAAAGGGGTACTTTCATAAACACAATGTAATTCACGACAGAAAGCAAGAGGTAATAAAAGTAAGACAGTACTTCTGCGCAGTCAGTCAGAGGCAGAGATCAGTATGTTACTGAACTTCACATGTGCCTTGAGATCAAGGATGATGAAAATTAAGCCATCTTTCAGATATAATCTCTTATTCAGAAGGTGGATTCAATTGGAACAGAGGACATGAGTAGAGCAGATAACCCCCTCCACAAAGGGGTTCCTCGAGTCAACATTTCAGGAGCTAACACTGCCATCCTCAGGGTGGAAGAGAATCAACTCAACCACATTGCTTATAAGGACAAGGTTCTATGTGCTCTGAAAATGTTGCTAACCACCAGCATCTAAGACTTTAAACTATGCAATAGAGTGGCTATCCAATGCTGTCAATTTGTCAGTTGTGTAAACAGTTTAATTCTAGATTAATCTCACCAAGTTACATCAGTTACATGCACTGATCTCAACAGCTGCCAATCTAGTTAATTCTAAATTACACTTATACACTGAACCGCCATTATAGCCTCTGTTGTGCACTTCACTAAGGAACTCTGTCCATGAATTATTTGTTATTAAATTGGCTAGTCTATAATTACTAATATCTATGAGTTATTTCTGGAGGTCTTGTGGCACAGTGAGTAGCATCCCTGGCTTGGAGCCAGAAGCTTTGGGTTCTAGTCCCACCCAAGACTTTATGGCCAAAGAAAGTGCATTCATAACATGGCCAAACAGGTTGAGTGTCAACGTGCAAATCCTTCCAACACACCACTGGTAGGCTATAAGAGTGGGAGAGATTCCTGCTCACCCTGTAATAGAAGGAATATTGCAGCCTCTCCCATCACTATCCATAGCTCCAACATAAAAGTGCATGTTGCCACAGCAACTCAGACTCCCAGGGTGAACTGTGACACACCACTGCCATGAGTTGTTTCAATTTAATTAGTAGTTGTTTGGTGGTACAAAACTTAAATATTGCCGAAAAAAGACACATGTTGTCAAAGCTTTTCATCTTGCTCTCATTCGGACAATTCACAAGAATACCAAATGTAAATGGAACAACGATTTATACTGAATAAGAAGAGAGTGCTCGTTGGTTGCAAGGGGATTCTGACTGGTATAGGCATTGCCATGGAGAATGCACCAATTAACTGATAGACAGTAACAATCAAATTTTGATTAAATTCAAACCCGGCAAGTTGACTCTGATTGGTCAAGGCATTGCCATGGGGAATTAAACCAGAGAATGGCTGTTGCCTAATTTGTTTAGTTGAAAAAGGCACATCGTGCGTACATGTTCTTTCTAACCGCAAAGGCAGGGCCCTGTGTATTATTTGTTATAACCACAGCAGATGTTAATTGCTGAGCAAACCAAGTCCAAGAGGGAAACTTGATTCAAAAACAAAAATTGCTGGAAAAACTCAGCAGATCTGACAGCATCTATGGAGAGAAAGACAGAGTTAACCTTTCGAGTCCGTATGACTCTTCTTCACATTCTTGTAGATGTTTAACTATAAAAATCCAGTAATATGACCCAGAGCAAACTGCTGTATCTTTAATAAAGGCATACCACACGACCTCAAACTCTCTTCCACGCTGCTGTGGAAGATCAAGCTTCAGAACAATGCTACTTTTTTTCAGCCCAAGACTTTTCTGGCTTGACTGGATAGCTGGTGCAAACTGCACTTTCTCCCAGCCTAGAGCTGTTTCCAGGAATCTTCCTCACATAGCCAATAGCCAACCCGCCCCTAAGCTCTCCACAATATTGTTTCTCCTTTTCATCTCAGGTTCCAGTATTCTCACATTTCTTTGAAACTCAAATCCTTCCAATATAAAATCTTTCATGTTTTTATGTTGTCGCTGCATTTGGGTCAATAAAAAGTAATATACCCCTTTCTATTTACCCATGGAACTCCTGTAAGACGCAAAAATGTTTCTTGTCACCTCTGACTTCCCTTTGATATTCAAACAAACTCTCAACTTATCTAAAAATGCAAATGTTAGATCCAACCTATTTACTTGTACCTCAAACCCACCAAAATATCTCATTACAAATGCATACCTAACACCTCTATCCTTTCATGTCTTAAACCTCCCAGACAAGCTGTCTCTGGCGACTTTTTCTCAGCTTAATCAAACCATTTAAACGCACACACATACACTTCACAGAATAACACAATGTTTCCCAAAAATATTTTTCTGATTCCATTCTCAAGTATTATATGTAGTTTCTAGCACATGTAAATGAGCCAAGCAGCAAACCTGACTGATAATCTTAAATTGGCTGTCAGTGCCATTCTTAGCACACGTAGAATTGTTTAGCAAATGTTGTGAACAGCCAAGGGGACATGCTGTTTAATACAATCCGCTAATCTTTGGAATGTACGGCCTACATACATAGCATCAAACTGGCACAGAAATTTCATGTACTATATTACTCATTTGTGTGATAGGCAGAACACCTTTTTGGCTTGATGCAGCAACCTGTTAGTGGCAAACACCACTCGTGTTGCTACTGCATAGTAGCAGCATGAAATGAAATGGATAGCTTTACCTGATGCTTAAACTTTTAAGATACTTTACCCTTCACTGGGTACTCTTCCAGCGTAATCCGAGGTAGACTGGGCACTAATGGCCTTTAGGGAAGGAAATCTGCTGCCCTTACCTGGTCTGACCTACATGTGACTCCAGACCCACAGCAATGTGGTTGTCTCTTAAATGCCCTCTGAAATGACCTAGCAAGGCATTTAGTTGTATTAAACCACTACAAAGTTTCAAAAAAGGAATGAAACCAGACTGACCACCGGCATCGACCTAGGCACCAGAAATGACAATGGCAAACTCTGCCCTGCCAACCCTGCAAAGTCCTCCTTAATAACATCTGGGGGTTAGTGCCAAAATTGAGAGAACTGTCTCATAGACTAGTCAGGCAACAGCCTGACATAGTCATCCTCAGTGAATCATATCTTACAGAAAATGTCCCAGAGACGACCATCACCATCCCTGGGTACGTCCCCTCTCACCGTCAGAACAGACCCAGCAGAGGTGGCAGCACAGTGGTATACAGTTGGAAGGGAGTTGCCCTGGGATTCCTTAGCATCAACTCTGGACCCTATGAAGTCTCATGGCATCAGGTCAAATACAGGCAAGGAACCCTCTGTTGATTACCACACATCATCCTCCTCAGCTGATGAATCAGTGCTCCTCCACGTTGAACATCATTTGGAGGAAGCTCTGAGGGTGGGGGACTTCAATGTCCATCACCAAGAGTGGCTCAGTAGCACCACTACTGACCGAGCTGGTCAAGTCCTAAGAGATATAGCTACTAGACTGGGTCTGCAGAAGGTGATGAGGGAACCAGCAAGAGAGAAAAACATACTTGACTTCATCCTCAACAATCTGCCTGCCGCAGATGCATCTGTCCATGATACTATCGGTAGGAGTGACCATCGCACAGTTGTTGCAGAGGCAAAGTCCCGTCTTCACATTGAGGATAACCTCCATCGTGTTGTGTGGCACTACCACCGTGCTAAATGGGACAGATTTCGAACAGATCTGGCAACTCAAGACTGGGCATCCATGAGGCGCTGTGGGCCATCAGCAGCAGCAAAATTGTACTGAAACACAATCTTCATGGCCCGGCATATCCCCCACTCTATCATTACCATCGAGCCTGGTCCAATGAAGAGTGCAGGAGGGCATGCCAAGAGCAGCACCAGGCATACCTTAAAATGAGGTGTCAACCTGGTGAAGCTATAACACAGGGCTACTTACATGCAAAACAGCATAAGCAGCAAGTGATAGACAGAACTAAGGGATCCCACCACCAACGGAACAGATCTAAGCTCTGTAGTCCTGCCACATCCAGTCTTGAATGGCAGTGGACAATTAAACAACTCACTGGAGGAGGAGGCTCAACAAATATCCCAATCCCCAACAATGCAGCAAGACCTGGACAATATCCAGGCTTGGGCTGACAAGTGGCAAGTAACATTCGCATCACACAAGTGCCAGGCAATGACTATCTCCAACAAGAGAGAATCTAACCATCACCCTTGACGTTCAATGGCATTACCATCACTGAATCCACCACTATCAACATCCTGTGGGTTAGCATTGATTAAAAACTGAACTGCACTAGCCATATAAATACTGTCATTACAAGAGCAGGTCAGAGGCTAGGAATCCTGTGATAAATAACTCACCTGATTCCCCAAAGCCTGTTCAACATGTGAAGGAATACTCCCCACTTACCTGGATGAGTGCAGCTCCCACAGCACTCAAGAAGTTTGACACCATCCAGGACAAGGCAGTCCGCTTGATTGGCACCACATCCTCAAACATTCACTCCCTCCAACACCGATGCACAGTAGCAGCAGTTTGTACCATCTACAAGATGCATTGCTGGAATTCACCAAGGCTTCTTAGACAGCATCTTCTAAACCCATGACCAATACAATCTTGAAGGACAAGGGCAGCAGATAGATGGGAACACCACCAGCTGGTAGTTTTCCTCCAAGTCATTCACCTTCCTGACTTGGAAATATATCGCCATTCTTTCACTGTCACTGAGTCAAAATCCTGGAACTCCCTTCCTAACAGCACTGTGGGTGTACCTATTCCACATGGACTGCAGCAGTTCAAGAAGACAGCTCACTACCACTTTCTCAAGAGCAGCTAGGGATGGGCAATAAATGCTGGCCCGGCCAGCAAAGCCCACAACCTGTGAATGCCCATTCATGAGTTTGCACAATATATTGTGAGCAATAATATGATCAGGATAGCTGTTATCTCACAAGATGGATTTGATGTGCCATATTTCAACTTGAGAAAATGGCTCTGGCCCTATTTATGAGGTGGCCGACAAGGCCAATCTTACAGCATGTGCAACTGTAGGAATGCCATGCATATATTGACCAGTGAAGTTAGGCTTGCGGTAGACAGCAGTAGAGAGACCCCAGTAGACTTCTCAACCAGCACACCAAGAAAAGGGAGCTCATTTGACTGGTCTATTTCAACGGTGAATTTGAGCACAGGATGGAGTCCATTAAGGTGTGTAAGGAAATTCTTACATGCTGTTGTGGATTGAAATATAGCATATGTATCATCTACATATCAGAAATATGCAAAGATTAGATGTCA
The DNA here is from genome assembly GCF_017639515.1 of Carcharodon carcharias. NCBI lineage: Eukaryota > Metazoa > Chordata > Chondrichthyes > Lamniformes > Lamnidae > Carcharodon > Carcharodon carcharias. The sequence continues at coordinate 18,832,535 of NC_054478.1, read as the reverse complement.
TTCCATAAAAGATGCATTTCTCATGGAACCCAACAAAGGTGTTTGTGAGAGCTAGGCCTAGAGGGGATCCCATGGCAACACCATTTATTTGAGTGTACATGGTGTCGTTAAAACTGCACGAATTGCTGAGTTTATAAGTTCAATAAATTTAGACTCAGACAACGGCAGTGCATCAAGATCACCATGACATAGTGATGTGGTGTAAATGTCTATGGCTTCCTTAAGTGGTACATTGGTGAATAGGCTAGCACTGTCAAATGAGCACATGGTCAGAGCATCGCCGTTGATATGCAAGTCCTGTATGGTCTTTTCAAATGTGAAAATTTGCTCAAAGTGACTCGGCCAACCATTGGCCAAATCATGTTGTGCAGAGCCAGTCATAGATAAGATAGGGCACAAAAGGACAGCCCATACATATGCAGATGCAGTGAGCCGTGAGAACACATCCTATCATATATATCACACAGCAGCTCGTTGCTCTTACACAAGGCCAGTAAGCTTTTTTTTAAGCTCATTTTTTTTCGAGCGATGCTGTCCGGTCATGGGTGAACGGCAGATCCAATGGATACAAATTTAGAACCGTCATTAAGGATGGCATGCATTTTGTTAATATAGTCATGCTTGTTAAGGATGACTATTCTGGTCCCTTTGTCAGGTTTACAGATATGTATGTCTGGTTTGGTTTTGAGGCTTCTCAACGCTACCAGACATTTGCATTGCCTGTGAAAATTGGCCAAGTTATTTAGAATCCCGCAATATGCACGGTCTGGATAAGTTAGGCGCACTTTCAAGGATTCAGCATCTTCAGTGCATGCTGGCTTGTGGTGGGGAAGCTGGGGGTAGAGGAGTTCGAACTCAGCAAATACCTCTTCCTGTTTGATGTGGGACAAAGGCACATCAAAATTTAAACCATGTGAAAGAATGAACTCCTTGCTTTCAGAAAGTGCATGATCAGAGAGATTTATTATGGCCAGGATTTTCCCCTTGGCGATTTGGGGGTGGGGCCCGCTCGCCGAGGGGAAAAAGTTGCGGGATGACGTTGGGAGGAATCCCCGACTTCATTCCTGTCCCTTTAAATTTTTAGGAAGGCGGGCAGACGGCGAAATCAGCTGTCCGCCCGCCAACCTGTCAATGGCCATGTAATACATTTTATGTGTCTATTATTAACATGCCCCATCTCATGTGACATTGTCAAATGAGGGGGACATGTTAATAATTTTAATATTTATCTATTTTTAGACTTCACTTACCTCTTACAAATCTCCCTGAGGCAGGACTTTGCCTCAGGGAGCAGTGCGCTCTTTCGCATGCATGCGTGAAAGAGCGCACTTTGACAGATGGGGAATCCCCCCCCCCCCCCCACAACCCCACCACCCCCCCCCCCCCACCCCCCCCCCCCGCACAGGAAGCACATAGCACTTCCCATTGGGCAGGCCGCTGGGCGGGCCTTAATTGGCCTGTCCACTCAAAATGGCAGCGGGCCCCGTTTCGGTGGCAGGGTTCGGCTGTCCGCCCGCTGCCAAGCCAATGGGGCCCGCACGACATCCGAGGGCAAAATTCTGCCCTATGTGTTTGGTGGCGTAGTTAATTGCTAGATATGTAGACCATATATCCCAAAGAATGCTTGTCCCTTCAGCTGTTCACAACAGGCAAGGTACTGACCATACCCAACCAGCCTGTACTTACAAAACTCAAAACACAGTGTCCAACATTAGTTGTGATTCAGCAATTGCACAACATTTACTAAACAATCCTGAGTATGCTATGAGGTACACGGACAACCAATTTAAGATTGTCAGTCGGGTTCACAGCGTGGCTCACTTATACATGCTCGAAGCCACATATATTGATACATAGGTCCCTGTCCTTTGCAGACAGAAAGAACATATACACGCATTGCGCCTTTTTCAATTAAACAAAATAGGCACAGCCATTCTTTGGTTCATTCCCCAGGGCAATGCCTTGACCAATCAGAGTCAACCTGCCCAGTTTGAATTTAAACAAAGTTTGGTAGTTAATAGTCAGTCATTAGTTAACTGGTGCATTCTCCATGGCAACACCTCCACCAGTCAGACTCCACTAGCCAAACAATCAGCACTCGCTTCTCTTGCGGTCTAAATTATTGTTCTGTTTACATTTGGTATTCTTGCGAATTGTCCTGATGAGTGCAAGACGAAGAGCTTCAACAATGTCTTTTTTCAACAATACTCATTTATTTAGTGATAATTATGGTTTTTATGTCAATAAATAATTATTGGAGAACGATTTGTCTGGTTTCTTGGTACATATTGCTGAGCTGCCCACCACAGTGTTCCTATATTTATTGGGGACTCATGACCGGGACTTGAATCCCGCCTCCCCACTCAACTTAAAATTTTAGGACACAACAAAAACAGAATTACCTGGAAAAACTCAGCAGGTCTGGCAGCCTGCTGAGTTTTTCCAGGTAATTCTGTTTTTGTTTTGGATTTCCAGCATCCACAGTTTTTTTGTTTTTAAAATTTTAGGGGTCAACATTTGGCTTGGATTAACCTTTTAATGCTACAATTTAAGCAATGCCTCATGAACTGACTAAAACTGAGTGAATTTAATTCTTGCTGGAAAAAAAAAATTTAGGTTCAAGTAATTGAGGAGTTTTGGGTTACATTTGCTGAATAATGGATGCACTAGTGAAGTCAGAAGCTGTGGATGAGAGTAAAGGGTTCCTCATCATCGTAATCTTGCAAGCCTGCCTGAGAGTATATAGATTCTATATCAAAAGCAAGAGGTAAAACAGGCAACACGACAACCCAGGATGCAATAATCAAGTGTTACATCCCAGCAGCATTGGATGGTTAATTCCTGAGACCAAAGGGATCAGAGTGGGTAGCTCCAATTGAAGAGCTAACATCAGCTTAGGCATGATGAGCCAAATGGCCTCCTCCACAATGCAATTTTAATGATTCAATGAAATATCACTTGCACAAATAACACACATCTTGTGACAGCTATGAATAAGTTACCTGTGAAGTAACATCACTTACGTTGGGAAGCTCTGGTCCAATTCTTCCTTACTCACTGAAATGTCTTGGATGTTTAGAGGCTCCAAAGTACTTCTAAAATTGAGAATGCTAGAGATTACTGTCAAATTTCAGTCATACAATATCAAGTGTTTCCTCATAAAGATTATTATGTGACTAGGATGTGGAGCCAAAGTCTGACCCAGGTTTAGTTTCTCATGTATAATCAGATCTACCTCCAATGTAATAGTCGGAGAACTCACAGGGCCCTGAAGAGATCACACCTGGAGTACCTTGTGCTGTTTTGGTCTCCTTACCTAAGAAGGATACTTGCCCTAGAGGGAGTGCAACAAAAGTTCACCAGACTCGATGAGGAGATTGTCCTAGGAAAAGAGGCTGAGTAAACCAGGCCTTTATATCCTGATGTTCAGAGGAGTGAAAGGTGCTCTGACTGAAACATGGAAAATTCTTTGGGGTTTTGACATGATGAGAAAATGTTTCCCCTCTCAGGGGAATCTGGAAAAGGAGGTCACAGTTTTGGAGTAAGGGCCATTTAGGACTGAGATGAGTATAAATTTCTTAACTCAGAGGGTTATGAATCATTGGAAATCCCTAGCCTTGAGAGCTGTGGATGCTTAGTCTTTGAGTATATTCAAGACAGAAGTCAATATATTTTTAGGAAATTAAGGGATATGAGAATTGATGGGGTAGGTAGTACAGTGGTAATGTCACTGGACTAGTAATCCAGAGGCCTAGACTAATCTTCAGGGGTCAATGGTTCAAATCCCACCACAGCAGTTGGTGGAATATAAATTTAATTAATTAATTAATTTGAAATTAAACGCCGGTCTCAGTAATGGTGGCCATGAAATTATCAGATTATCGTAAAAACCTAGCTGCTTCACTGATGCTCTTTAGGGAAGTAAATCTGCCGTCTGTTACTCCAGAACCACAGCAATGTGGCTGACTCTTAACTGCCCTCTGAAATGGCCTAGCAAGCCTCATGGTTGTATCAAACCACTACAGAAAAGTCAAAAAGGAATAAAACTGGATGGACTACCCAGCATCAACCTCAGCAATTGGAACAACATTGGCACACCCAGCCCTGTTGACCTTTCAATGTCTTCCCTACTAACATCCAGGGGCTTGTGCTAAAATTGGGAGAGCAGTCCCACAGACTAGTCAAACAAAAACTTGACACAGTCAGGCTCACCAAGTCATACCTTTCAGCCAACGTCACAGGCACACCATCACCTGAATACCACTGTGCTGCCACCTCAGTGTCCCCAGAGGATTAGTCAGACCTCTGGATTACTAGTCCAGTGTATACAGAAGGGAGGGAATTGGCCTGGGAATCCCCAACATTGACTCCGGACCCCATGAAGTCTCAATGGCATCAGGTCAAACATGGGCAAAGAAAGTTCCTGCTGATTACCACCTATTGCCCTCCCTCAGCTGATGAATCAGTACTTTTCCATGTCGAACCCCATTTGGAAGAAGCACTGAGGGTTGCAAGGACATAGTGTCCTGTTTCCCTTCCTGTACTTCAGTCCTGTTCTCTCTCAACTCAATGTATTACAGTCCTGTTCTCATGCCATTTAGCTCCATGATAATTCTTAACTTTTATAAAATACTGATGTTAAGATCCTGCTTTTTCGCAATCTCCATGACTGTTTATCCACAATGCAAAATGTTGTGAGTTTCCACTGCCCATGAATAGTAGATTTCTGCCTTCACATCTATGCCAAAGATGGAGTCTCATATCAACTACCAGTTTCTTAAGCTCTGAACGTCGCTGAAAGTATCACAGTCATTGTGTTGCACAGTATGACATGGGTTAATGAATATCAGTGCTTTGCGTAGTTCCACTTCCTAAACTCACGACCTCTACCACTGAGAAGGACAAAGGCAGTTGGCACAAGGCAACCTGCAAGATCACCTCCAAATTACACACTGACTTGGAAATATATTGCGATCCCTTCATCGTCACTTGGTAAAGATCCTGAAACCCCCTACCTAGCAGTACTATGGGAGTACAGTACCTTCACCACACAGACTCCGGTTAAGGAATATGGCTTAACACCACCATCTCAAGGGCAATTAGAGAAGGTCAATGAATGCTAGCCTTGCCAGCAACACCCACATCCCATGAACAAATAAAAAAATAAATTATACATGCTTTACACAGCATTATACAGAATGTACAGCACAGAAGCCATGCCAACTTGTATGCTCTAATCAAGCCTCCTCCCATCCTTCCTCGTCTAAATATATTAGCATAATTCTCTTTCCTTATGTGTTTTTTCTAGCTTTCCCTGAAAAGCATCTATTCTAGTCACCTAAGGCACTCTATGTGGTACAAGGTATACATTGTAACCATTCTGTCTGTAAAGTTTCTCCTGAAATCTTTACTGGATTTATTAGTGATTAGCAAAAATTATCCTAACTAAGAATTGCTTAACATGAACATCTTCTCTAAGTCTACACTATATAACCCCTTTGAAGTTTTAAAAAAAGTCTTGTCAGGTCATCCCTCTTCCTTTTATTTCCTTCTCGCCAAAGTTTCTTCAACGGCACCTCCAAAACCTATAACTCCCGCCACCGAGGATACCACATTACGTAGTGTGTTTACCAAACAGCCCATCAGAGGAGCTCAACAAACCAGGGCCTTTGTCAACAGCGTGCTGGTGAAACATGGCAAGCAGGTAACATGGGCACGACAGAGTCCCACTGCACGAGTGGCCACACACTGGTGACAACCAATCCCTCCCTGGGTGTTCTCACCCCCGACCTTCGTCTGAGCTTTACCTGGACGTCACAGGAGGCAGGCTGATCACTCTGGGTCGAGCTGTCAGAACCACCTCCCCCCTGCTGGCTTCTATCAGTATGTTCTGCAGTGTGTTCTCCAGAATCGATTCCAAAAGGTCGCAGAACTCCGGGTGTCTGCAAACAGATGAGTGTGGGGGAGGGGGAATTATGAAGGGATAAGAGTTATTGAATGCCTCTGGCAAATATGCAAAATTTTTCTACCAGCTGCTATTAAAAGAAATGCACAAAGAATGAATCTGTGTCAATCAGGAATACACAGCATGCCTGTTGGAATCTAAAAGAGAATGCTTGGTTATTGTTTGAGCCCATCTACCATCTTAAACATTTACCCACTCCTCTTCCAGCAGATTGTAGGATGCACTGCAGGAATTCACCAATGCTTCTTTGGCAGCACCTCCCTAACTCCACAACCTTCACCAATTGGAAGGACAAGGGTAGCATATCCATAGGAACATCATCTCCTCCCAAGTTAATATTCCAAGTTGCACACCATTTGCCTTGGAACTATATCAACCTTTCCTTTAATATTGTTAGGTTAAAATCCTGGAACTTGTCTAACAGCACTGTGAGAGCACCTCCACCACGCTGACTGCAGCAGTTCAAGAAGGTAGTGCACCTCCACCTTCTCAACAAATGCCGCACTACTACCCTATGAGCCACAGCAGAAAAGGTTATAGGGATCAAGAAGGCTGCAGAGATAGGGAAAGACTTACCAGTACTCATCAAGCAAAACATTGATTCTTCTTCTCAGTGACTACTCACGTTTTCAGGTGCCGCCTCCGCTCAAGCTGCTCTTCCATGCGAATGGCACTTAGTGATGCTTGCATTTCCTCGGTCAGCCTATCTTCCTCCATGGCAGTACAGACCAAGTCCAAACCCTGATTAATGTCTACGGTCGCAGATACAATTGATTTCACCTCTTCTTTGGCTTCTATTGGTTGGGCATCATCGGGTTCCTGGCCCTGATCACCATCTGGGCTCCTTTGTATATTCGAAGCCACCTCTTCTTCAGCTTCCATCTGCTGGAAATTTCCCAGTTCCTGGATCTGACCATCATCTGAGCTCTCTGGTCCAGTCGAGGCCTCTTCTCCTTCAGCTTCTGTCCATTGGTTATTGTCCACTTCCTGATCCGGACCAGGCTCTCTATTCATTGTTACAGTCAAGGTCAATTCTTCGAGTTCTGTTGGTTGAGTGTTGTCTGGTTTCTGGCCCTGACTAGTATCTGTGATCACTGGTACAATTGAGGGCACCTCTCCTTTGGTTTCCATGGGTTGGATATTGTCTGACTCCTGGCCCCGATCAGAGTCTGCGTCCTTAACATTGGGAAGCTCACTGTCCTTCATGGCCAATTCCTCACCTTCCTCACTCCAGAACTGCCTGTAATAAGGGATGGGTTCAGCAGTTGCTTCAACCAGTACACGTTGAAAGTGAATGTCTTCCTGCAGACACCTTAGATAAAACAAGAAAAAAGAGCCAACAGGTTTTATTTAGCCCTTAAACATGTTGTGAAATATAACAATGACAATAAACTGGCGGTTTCTACTAGTTGAGTTTTGGACTCTCAATATTTATTGACCCAGGATTGGCTTGACAAAATAACAATTATATTTATATAGCAACTTTAACATAATAAAACACATCAAGGAGCATCACAGGAGGATTATAAAACAAAATATCACACCGAGTCACATAAGGAGATATTAGCTCAGATGACCGGAAGCTTCAGAGATTTTAAGGAGCATCTTAAAGGAGGTAAGAGAGATAAGAGGCAGAGAGGTTTAGGGAAGGAATTCCAGAGCTTAGTGCTCAGCCTGTCGCCAATGATGGAGCGAGTAAAATTGAGGACACTCAAGAAGCCAATAATAGGTGAGCGGGAATACTTCAGCGGGTTGTGGGGCTGGAGGACAATACAGAGGTAGGGAACAGTGAGGCCATAACGGGATTTGAAAACCAGAGTGAAAATTTTCAAGTCAATCATTACTTGACCAGGAGCCAATGTAATAGGTTAGTGAGCATAGAGTTAAGTGAACAGGATTTGCTGCAAGTTAACATATGGGCAGTAGAGCTTTGGATGATCACAAGTTTACGGAAGGTAGAATGTGGGGGACCAGCAAGGAGTGTGTTGGTATGATGCTCGTTATTATTAATTTGTGAATTATCTAGCAATTTGTTACAAGGAGGAGATGTGCTGTAAATTACAGATTGGCAGAAGTTGCTGGGCGATTTGCACCACTTTACTCCAGCAAAATCTAGGCTAATGGCTCCAACATTCAATGGGACGGGTTTTGTGAGTGGTCAGGGAGCAGTATTTGTCAGAAACTCTGAAAGTCTCCCAGTTTTGACTCCACAGAGTACATCTTTTTGTTCAAGCCGGTCTCCAGCCAGGGAATCCAGCCTGATTGGCAGATTTGGCTCCCTGTTGGGCAGTGAATGCTCCAGAGGAAGTTACAGGCCAGGAGCAAGTAAGGAGCCTGCAGCTGCATTAGTGGAAGCGTGGATCATATCTTTGGGCAGGGAGGGTGCTAATCCTTAGCACTGGTGGGATCAAATTCAGGCAGATTAGCTTGGGGGCCAGAAGGAAGCACTCCTGCTCCCCCAGCCCACAGCAGTGCTGTAAGAACACTTGTTATTCTCTGCCTCCCTTTAGCCGTCAGTTTCAAACATGTGGTCAAACATGGAACCTGAAAGAAAGGTTAAGTATAAGGAATACATGCCTCTTGAAAGCAGGTTGATCCACCACCTCCCATCCCACCTCTGTTAAAGCAAGAATTCGGCAGGTTGAAGTGGGGGTTGGCTTGTTGGGTTTAACTCCAGTCCACACATTTTCTGGGGGGGCTTAAAGTTACCCTTAATGTATCTTTTCCCACCAATTTTCTTTTGAAGGCTTTGAATGTTTGCTCAGGTAAAAATCTACCAGCAGAACCTCTCTGGAAACTCTGACCTAAAATAGCTGTTGTGTATTTGTGAGCTCTGACTATGGCTATTATTCTAGTAATTAGACATCACCAAGCTTGGCCTTCTATTGCTTAAAATTGTTGGAAGGAAGAAATGGGAGAGGAAAGGGGCCAAATAGCCTCATTGTCTGGCTCTACGAAAATTAATAGAAACACAGCCTATGTGATAAAACATTCCCAATTACCTGAGGACTGTTGTGAGGATGTCAGTTACAAGCTTCATGTCTTCTTGTGAGGCAGACAAGAGGGGATCAGCTGAATTGTTCTCCCACTTGCCCCAAATTTTCCCACTGCATCCAGGTCGCGAGAGTGGTTCGGAAATGAGGTTTCTGCCAAATAAGAATGCAATGTCATTAATGGAAAAACTGCAATCTGTCTTCTGTAGCATTTATTCAGCGAGCTGGTATCCATGACAGGTAAATTCCATAAACGTGAGCACAGGTCTGATAATTGGCACTGTTATGATGGGGCTACAGTCGGCAACTCTAGTTGGAGGAATGCTGGGAGATGCCATCAGATGACAATCCACCCCTCACCTAGTAACAGGTCCATCCTAACACCACATCGCCTTTCCCATGGCCAAGTGGAAAGCGAACAGACTTGGCTGTCAATCAAACAGTCTTAGTTCTCATTGTCTGAATAACTAATTTTTAGGGCCCTATTTATTTTTCTCCCAGTTTTGCTCATGGCAATGTGCAGGAGATTAATGAGGAGAGTCCAGAGAAATCCTGGAATGGTTAGCAACCCTATTAGACCATAATACCATAAGACATAGGAGCAGAAATTAAGGCCATTCGGCCCATCGAGTCTGCTCCGCCATTCAATCATGGCTGATAAGTTTCTCAACCCCATTCTCCCGCCTTCTCCCCGTGACCTTTGATCCCCTTACCAATCAAGAACCTATCTATTTTGGTCTTAAATACAATCAATGACCTGGCCTCCACAGCCTTCTGTGGCAATGAATTCCATAGATTCACCACTCTCTGGCTAAAGAAGTTTCTCCTCATCTCTGTTCTAAAAGGTCTTCCCTTTACTCTGAGGCTGTTCCCATCGGGTCCTAGTCTCTCCTACTAATGGAAACATCTTCCCCACGTCCACTCTATCCAGGCCTCTCAGTATACTGTAAGTTTCAATCAGATCCCCCCTCATCCTTCTAAACTCCATCGAGTATAGACCCAGAGTCCTCAAATGTTCCTCATATGTTAAGCCTTTCATTCCTGGGATCGTTCTCATGAACTTCCTCTGGACCCTCTCCAGGGCCAGCACATCCTTCCTGAGATACGGGGCCCAAAATTGCTCACAATATTCTTAATGCGGTCTGACCAGAGCCTTATAAAGCCTCAGCAGCACATCTCTGCTTTTATATTCTAGTCCTCTTGAAATAAATGCCAACATTGCATTTGCCTTCCTAATTACCGACTCAACCTGCAAGTTAACCTTAAGAGAATCCTGGACTAGGACTCCCAAGTCCCTTTGCACTCCAGATTTCTGAATTCTCTCCCCATTTAGAAAATAGTCTATGCCTCTATTCTTCCTACCAAAGTGCATGAGCTCACACTTCCCCAGGTTATATTCCATCTGCCACTTCTTCGCCCATTCTCCTAATCTGTCCAAATCCTTCTGCAGCCTCCCCGCCTCTTCAATACTACCTGTCCCTCCACGTATCTTTGTATCATTTGCAAACTTAGCCAGGATGCCCTCAGTTCCTTCATCTAGATTATTAATGTATAAAATGAAAAGTTGTGGTCCCAGCACTGACCCCTGTGGAACTCCACTAGTCACCGGCCGCCATCCTGAGAAGGACCCTCTTATCCCCACTCTCTGTCTCCTGCCAGACATTGTAAAGAAGATGAGAGTATTACCAGATAAGAGGAGTTGATTTAGGAATTATGCAACCACTACTTTCAGCTATTCCCTTTATTGTGAAACCAAGGTGAAAAGCCAAGGCTGAGAGTGCCATTGTGGTTTAATACAGTAGTAAACAAGGCCAGGAAAATCAGAAAGTAATGAATAGTAAACATCAAGTTTCAGTTTTCAATTCCTGCGGATCACAGGAGGAAGACTGGGGCTGAGTGGAGACTACTGACCTCCACTCTCCAACCCACGGGAGTCAGGGTGGAGTCCACTAACTTGCATTCTTTGGCAGGCTCCTTCACCAGTCTGGACACACCTAGAGCACCTGCTGGATGAGGGGGAATGGAAATCCACTGTGCATACCCACATGGGGGAATTACTGATAACCCCCACCATCACCCTCCCACACCACCCGACGTAGTGTAGGTAATTATTGTGATTGGTCTCCTTTATAAGAGGGCTGATCTAAACCAGGCCGTTCATAAATTCAACCTAAGACCTCAGTAGACCCTAGGCTCAAATGTTGACAGGTTCTCCTCAGACATGGGAGCAAAATCTTGGATAAACTAAGCCAGGGTTCCTCTACCTTTACTAAAATAAAATTCCATGGCTTTTCCACAAATAAATCAAAATATTTTATGACCTTGTTTTTCAAATACATCAAGGACTTGAGTATTGCTGAAAAAAGTGACATGTTGTGGAAGCTTTTCATCTGTCACTCATCAGGGCAATTTGCAAGAATACCAAATGTAAAGGGAACAGCAAATTATTCTTCATGAAAAGAGAGTGCTGATTGGTTGACAAGTGGCCAATCAGTCAGGTGGAGCGGGGCAGAGGAGGGTGGGATTCCGGGCAGCCATGCAGCGCACTAAACTCCGGCCATCCAAGTGTTGCCCAGCACTCTCCAGGATGTGGTAACGGGCCTTCAGACTTAACCAAGAGAGGTAACCCACGCGTCTCTCTCTTTCATCCTGCAGGAGGAGTCCCTCAGGAGCATGCCTTGTGGCATACAGAGAGCAGAGACAAAGGAGAAGAGGGCGATAGAGGAGCCTGACTGCACAGAGGGAGGAGCCAGCACCCTCAGGGAGAAGGGGAGGCTGGGGCTCCCACACACACACTGAAGAGCCACGGAGAGCAGTTGCTGGTTGGTGCCTAACTGAACCCAGGGTCTATAGATGCCACTTATCGTTCCTGCAGATGACCGAGAACCAGTGTTGCTGAAGACTGTGCATGTCCAGGGTAATTGGTCGGGTCACATCTACCAGCTGCTGCAGGATTTGGCACCATGGGGGCCTGAAGGGCATCCACTGTCCATGGCCGTGAAAGTGACTGCGCTCAATTTTTGCACCCATGGCTCCTTTCAGGGCTCCACAGGTGATCTCTGTGGAATATCACAAGCCTCCACCCACAAAAGCATCCATGAGATCATGGATGCCATCTTCGCGAGGGCACACAACTTTGTGCATTTCGCTTGGGACCAGGAAAGCCAAGATGCAAGAGTGATTGGATTTCCAAAGATCTTAGCTTTCCGACAGGTGCAGGGTGCCATCGGCTGCACTCACAAGGCGCTCAGATCGCTGTCGCAACACACGGTCACCAATGTCAAGGGCTTCCATTCACTGAATGTGCAGTTGATGTGCAACCACCATCCTGCAGGTCTGCACATGGTTTCCAGGAAGCATCCATGACTCCCACATTCTCAGTCGGTCACAGATCCCCGACGTCTTCCAGGATCCACAGAAGCTGCAGGGTTGGCTCCCAGGGGACAAGGCTACTTACAGGGGACGTGGCTGTTGACACCCAAGCGGCGGCCTCAGACTGCAGCAGAGCAAAAGTGTAATGAGGCTCATGCTGCAACTCGCACCTTGGAGCAAACCATCGGGATGCTGAATATGAGATTCCGGTACCTGGACCAGTCTGGTGGAGCCCTGCAATATAGTCCACAGAGGGTGTCACACATCGTCGTCACCTGCTGTGCCCTTTACAACCTGGCACTGCAATGGGGAGAGGAGCTGGCTGAGGAGGAGATGGAGGAGCTGGAGGTCTTCTCCGATGAGGAGGACATCAAATGGGGATGAGGGTGAGGAGGTCCTCGAAGATGACGATGATGGCGATGAGGTCCTTGCACTGGCCAGACGAGGCAGGCGCGCTCGGGAGGCCCTCGTAGCTGCAAGATTTGTGCAGGATGATGATGACCTGCAGTGAGGAGACACCATAGATCCTTACATTGCATCTGTCTACGTTTGACTCCCGTCTGGCTTATGGCAGTACACATACCCTCTGTGATAAGGCTCCTGTCATGGAGATACAGCGGAGGCCCTAATAGCCTCTCAATTCCAGGAGGACGATGACGACATGCAGTCAGGACACTTCATAGATCTCCACATAGCTTCTGTGAATGTCTGGTTCCTGGCCGAGGGCAGCTCGCTTGGGCTCTTGATCAGGGTCATGGCATGGATACTTTAAATCACCAGGTCCCTTCAGGAGCACATCACTGGTCACAGATTCTGACAAAATGGGGGCCAGCCCCACGTTAAAGGTGCTCAGACAGAGCAGACAGAAAGAATGAGAGAACTCTGTGACGCCTGCCCATGACATTCTGGCAGCAATGACCAGCACCATCAAGGTGCAGGCATCAGTAATGTGTCCAGGGAGTGAGAGGCCAGACTATTACTTTGGTCTGAAGGCTGCACAAAGCAAAGGGGAGAGGCCCTGGATTGAGATACCTGCCTTTATCTTGTGCAGGAACCAAGGTTTCACATCTGAACATTACATACAAGTGATTAACATCAATGCCCAAGCTGTGCAACCACATAACCTTCCTAACCCTGGTGCTAAGTCTTGGTGCTCCCCGGATATCCACAGTGGAGGTGGAGGCAGCCTCCTGACTGCTATGCCCTGAGTGTGATGACCTTGGCGGGCGTCCTCTGGAGGGCTGAGCCCTGGAGGGCCCCAGCCTGCTGTGTGGCAGTGGCACCTGCCTTGGCCTGTGGAGCTGGAACTGCTGGGGAAACAGGAAGAGGGGATTCGGATGGATGGATGCTCCCGGAGTCACCTGGGTGGATGGCCCCAGGGTGTGCATCTGCTTATCCTCCTCCCTAGAGGTGCCTGAGGACCCCTGGCTGACTCCTTGAGCAGAATAGTAGCTGGAGTGAGATCGAGATGCTGTGTGCACACTGTTGGAGGCCAACTATAGTGTCAGCAATGGGGTTCAGCCTGCGCAGCAGTGCAGGAGAGACGTCCTGGACCAAGGTCTCCATGATGACCTTGATGCGATAGCATGCCGGCACTATCGCTTCAGCCTAAACTCCTCCCCCGTGCCTTGCAATCTGAGGAGTACAGTGGACATCCCTTCCTGAGGTTCCTGAGCTTGCCTTTGCAGCTCCAGCCACTGAGGTATGACCAAGTCCACAGGCCTGTCATCTGAAATGGACTCAGCAGATTTCCAGTTTCAAGCAGTCCTCCAAGTGCCAGAAACCGGAGAAGTCCCTGCTGTCGTCTGCTGTGGATCAGACAGTGTGATGTGCTCACCAGATTGTGATCCTGAAGCTACTGTAAAGCTAGGTCCCACCGAGGTGTGTGAGTCTGCGCTGGTGGAGGGTGGGGTGAACACTGTGATGGATCTTCAATGAACGTGCCTTCCGATTCCCCTTCAGAGGTTTCTTTGGGGATTGATTGGAGGCCCTGGGTCGGGAACTCCATTGGCTGTTTGGCAGATGTGCTTGTGAAAGCAAGGCAAGATAATTAGTGCATGGCAGGGACTGTGGAACAGGACACATCACTCACGGCATGGTTGTCTGATGGATGTTGCACTGCTGGGTTCTCACTTGGTAGGGCACCAACAACCTCCCTGTCAGCACAGGAATGGTCCAGATCCTCGCCAGCCAACTGGGTGGCTCTGTTTTCAAAATTCGTGAAGACCTTGATTTCAGGCATTCCCCCACCAGTCTGCAACCGCTCCCTCTTGTTGTGTGCCAGCTTGTCCTGCATGAATAGAGATGGAGAGTGTGTAAGCAGGACGCCTGCCAGACCAGATGATAAGTATGCCTGGCATGTGTGGGTGGTGAGTAATCCGATAACAGGATGAGGACAATGAAAGTGTGAGTGAGAGTGAATGGTGATGTCCCTTGAACTGGCAGTGAGTGATATCCCTGTGGATGTGTGATGGGTTTGTGAGTGTATGAGTTGAGAGTGTGAGAAGAGTGACTGACCCTGGTGGAATGGAGGAGATCATTCATACTTTGTCGGCACTGGGTAGGTGTGCTCTTTTGCAGGCTTTGGCGCTGACCACCACTGCCAGTGCCTCCCATGCTGGATTAGTGATGTTGCTGCCCATCATGTGGCCAGAGCGGGAGTAGAAGACATTACGGCAAGCCTCCACTGTGTCGAAAAGGCGCTTGAGGGTCGTGTAATTAACCCCAGTTGCTGCAGTCTTCTTGCCTTTCAGTGCCATGTCTTCTTTGCAACAGTCCTGGGCTGGAAGCACTGAGAAGTGTGCCCGCAAATGCACTTTAAATATGGCGCCCAGCATGATGAAACGTTGAGGTGATGGCGTGGCGGGTGAATGAGAACCCGCCCACTTTCAAAATGGCGTGTTTCCCACGAATGCATAATTAATAAGGCGGGATGGGGGCGAAACTGCACAAAAAGCCGCCATTGTGGCTGGCGGGTAAAATGCCCTTTTCCCCATCCGCTACTGCACTTAGTGCAAATCTGGGACGATTCCACCTTTTGGCCTTTCTTTGGAAATTTCCATGACTTTGCCAGGCCCATGAAAGTAATTTACAAATTCCCTGAATTTTTCCAGGTTTACCATGAACCACGGGAACGCTGCTTAGAGTTTTGAGAGAACTATGGGCTGTTGGTTGGGGGTGCGGGAAAACTGGAAAGTAAGCAAGGAGCTTTTGCAATGGAGGAGTGGTAGGAGGTTCACATGGTCAGAGGAGGTAGCAAATCCAAGAGTGACGAATGAATGATGGTGGAAACAAAGGTGGGCTTGCAGGTACATAGTGCATTTAATTCTGTGTTTTGTTGTAATGCTGCTCAGGCTTGTGTTCTAGTATCGTTAATGAAGCAAATGTGCTATTCCTACAATACCAGGTTTGCATATTTTACTGCCATGAAGATAAGATTGCCAATCCTCCAAGATTGACCTGGAATATGCAAAAATGAAGGTTAATCTCCCGGACACTGTTACGAACAAACCAGGGATAAAAATCAAGGCACTAAAAAAATGTTTTCCCCCAATTTTCTTTGAATATTTTAAATTATTAGCTATAAAAATATTAACGATGATGAAAAAAATCTGTTTGACTGGGACTCAAGAATTATCCAAACAGCCAATGAGTCTGTTGAAAAACTGCAGATGCTGGAAACCTGAAATAAAAACAGAAAATACTGCAAATACTCATCAATTTGGCAGCATCTGTGGAGACAGAAACAGAGATAACATTTCAGGTCTGTGAATTTCCAGCAGAAGAGTTTGTCTGCTTTCTGATTCATCTTGAGAAGAGAGTGCACTGTGAGGATGGGTGGGTCTGGTGACTAATGGTGGAAGCTTGGGGGAGAGGAGGTTAGAGGTGGGAGATCATCTGATGAGGCCTCCAGAGTTGAAGACCCGACACACATATCCCGTGGCTACCCATAGATACTCCTTACCTCATAATGTAGTGCTTAGGAACCTCATTTGGAAAGTTCTTGTGAAATTCCTCCATGGAGTGGGATCTGGCAGTGACTCCTAGGTGCAGCAGGAATGGTTTAGCTGGCGTCGGTTTCAGCCACATTCCAGGAACTGATTTTCCATCATGTTGACCTTCCCATGTTTCCGTCGGTTCCTTGATTGGCGGGAGTGTCTGTGCAGGGACAAACATACCTTGAGCAATTCTGACTACTGTACTTTAATCCACTTTCAATTGTTTGGCAAAATTTGGTGCCTGTCAAAGTTAAAAGATGGCTTTCCCAATTTTTCTTATTTTAGTCAACATCAAGCACTCTCACTAACATACAACATGGGTTAGACACAGAATAAAATTTCCCCCACCCTGCCTGAACAACGTGCTCTAATCCCCAACCTCAGAAAGAAGCTCTCGAATACAGCAAGGTGATATCTCAATTAGCCTGCTGCTGGCTGTCCCCGAGGGGGTTGCTAATGTGGTGAATTATGGACTGTTCTGTGGTGTATCCATACACTCACCAGAAACTATGTTGAGACTGCTCCAAGGAAATTGGAGCTATTTAAATGTTCTAATGTTCTGAATGAGTAATTCATAGGATCAGGGGGAATTCCTGTTTTATACCCTGCCTGATTGCAATCCTGCCATTGGTCTTGGAGCTGTTGAAAGGAGCAGCCAGAGGCAGTAACCAACACATAGAAGAGTGGGCGAAAAGAGGATCCGGAATCAGTAGCCATCATCTAGAAGAGGGTTGAAGAGAGGACCTGGAGTCAGTAACCACTACCTAAAATAGCAGTTGAAAAGAGGACCCAGAGTCAGTAACCATCACCTAGAAGAGTGAGTGGAAAGAGGACCCAGAGTCAGTAACCAACACATAGAAGAGTGGGCGAAAAGAGGATCCGGAATCAGTAGCCATCATCTAGAAGAGGGTTGAAGAGAGGACCTGGAGTCAGCAACCACTACCTAAAATAGCCTGTGCGGCTGCATCAAGCTGTGCGTAGACCCTTGGTACGCAAACACCAAGTGTCACTACGTGCTGAGGTTCTATCTGTCGTCAGTGTTGTGAAGGATGGGTCTGGCCACGCTGCCAAGGAATACTCCAAGTAGTTGGACCGTGCCGTACCACCTGTCCCTCGTAGAAAATTTTATGCAGAGAAACACCTTTGATCACAAATCCATTAGGCAGTGGTCAGCACGTAACGTCTTAGAGGCCCTGCAGGAAAAGATGGTGGATCCTGTCGGATGGTTTCCCAAGCAGACTGTCAAAGTCATTTGGTAGAATGCCTCATCGCCAGAACTTTCCAACAAGATGTAGCTTGGTTGGTGGTGAGAAAGGTCCTCCCCGTCAGATATTTCCAACACACCAGGTATCTCACCCCCTCTGCACATTGCCCTCGAGGTGGCTGTGGTGGGGACGAGACCATGGTTCACCTCCTTGTGGATTGCGCCTTTGCAAAGAAGGTCTGGAGAGAGATGCAGTGGTTTCTGTCGAGGTTCATCCTGAGCAGTGCAGTAACACAGGACTCTGTGCGCTACGGACTGTTCCCAGGGGCACGCACCGAGACAAACATCAACTGCAACTGGAGGATCATCAACTCGGTGAATGACGCTCTTTGTTCTGCCTGAAACTTGTTGGTCTTACAGTGCAAATAGTTGTCCCTGACTGAGTGTTGCAGATTAGCACATTCCAAGGTCCAGGACTACGTGCTAGGGACGCACTAAAGTTTGGGGCAGCCGTCACAAAGGCCCAATGGGGAAATGGTCGCTGTCTAAGACCTTTCTGCCATAGTACATTGATGGGCTGGGTATTGTATAGACCCCCTTGGGCTGTACGGCTCACAATGAATGTATGCATTGAATAGTAATTGTATTATAATTGTATTGAAGCACCTCAGAGTGTTGCTAACTCCTATATCATCGCACTGTTTGATTGTCTGTAATGACCATATTGAAATGATTATAATATTCATTGATTGTATTGAAGCACCTCGTGATCCATGTGTAAAAGTTGAATCTGATTGTACTTTTTGTGATGGCGATTTAGAAATGTTTTGTAATGTTCCTCCAGATATTTTATGAATAAAGTATTTTTTCAAAATAAAAAAAACTACCTAAGATAGCAGCTGAAAAGAGGACCCAGAGTCAGTAACCACTACCTAGAAGAGCCATCTAATCCAGTCCAGCCTGTAGCTCCTGAGTGGAGAGGCCTCATTCTGAGAGAAATCAAAATGTGAAATCACAGAAAAACAGATAAGTGATTGGTTGGTGAATATTTTGCTTGCATATTTTTAAAACTCATGTAATTTATTCATAATGGTAAGGTTTTATTAGTTGTAGTAAGGTTTACTGGCAGTAGTAAAGGTTTTTGGGAGCAACAGTGTTTATTAATTATAAATTAATAATAAATTAATTAATACATAATAAAGATGGCAGGGCAGGTGATGCATTGCGACTGCAGAATGTGAGTATTTCTGGGCACCAGGGCGATCAAGGATGCACAAATCTAACGTAAGCATCTGTGGCTTCAGTAGCATCGGCTCAGAGTCATTGAGCTGGAAGCCAAGCTGCAGACACCACGATGCATCAGAAAAGGGGAAAGTTACATGGACACTTTGTACCAGGGGCAGTCACATCCCTTAGGAAAGAGGCTTCTGATTTGGTCAGGGACAGGAGGGTGTAACTGCGAGTGAGGCAGTGGGGACCCAGAAGGTAGAAGTGGAAGAGATTCAGCCTTTGCAGTTGTCCAACAGGTTTAAGGTTCTTGCAACCCATATGGATAAAAGTGGTGGATGAACAAACTGACCATGGCACCATGGTACAGGAAGCCATTCAAGCGGGGGAGTTAATAGGAATGTAGTGGTAGTTGGGAACAGAATAGTCAGGGGGACAGACACAGTTCTCAGTAGCCAAATACGAAAATCCAGACAGCTATGTTGCCTGCCCAGTGCTGGGGTTCAGGATATCTACTCTGGGCTGGAGAGGAATTTGCAGTGGTTGGGCGGGCGGGGGGGGGGGGCGGTGGGGGGAGAGAAAAGGGGTGGGGGTGTGGGGGGGGGGGCGGGGGTGGTATCCAGTGGTCATGGTCCATGTAGGTACCAATGATATAGATAGAACTAGGAAAGAGATTCTGCTGGGGGAGTATGAGCAGCTATGGGATAAATTAAAAAGCAGAACCTCAAAGGTAATAACCTCTGGATTTCTAGCCTTTTCTTTTCTATTTAATTTATCATATTTTCCAAAACTTGATCCCTTGTCCCCACAAAAGCAATTTGGCATAGGGTAAATCAGATTAGAGTATTAAACACGTGGTTCAAAGACTGGTGTGGGAGAAACAGTTTTCGATTCATGGGGCACTAGCACCAGTCCTGGGGAAAGTGGGAGCTGTATCATTCAGACGGTCTTCACCTGAACTGTGCTGGGATGAGTGTTCTGACAAGTCGCACAACTAGGACAATAGAGGAGGCTTTAAACTAAATAGTGGGGACGAGGGATCAAGTTTTGGAAAACATGATAAATTAAATAGAAAAGAAAAGGCAAAAGTGCAAGTTAGGAATAAGGAAAATGATGATCAGAGCACGACAGGATGGGACAGAGTGTACAAATCTAAGAGTGCACCAGCAGATAAGGCTGGAGGTTTCAAAAAAGTAAAAAGACAGAACTAAAGGCTCTGTATCTGAATCCACATAGCATTCATAACAAAACAGATGAACTGACAGGGCAAATAGAAATAAATATGTATGATCTGATAGCCATTACAGGGACATGGCTGTAGGATGACAAAGACGAGGACCTGAATATGCAATGGCACATGACTTTTAGGAAGGACAGGGAGATAGGAAAAGGTGGAGGGGTAGCTTTGTTAATTAAGGATCACATTGGCACAATGGAGAGAGATGATCTTAACTCTGGAGCTCAAGATGTAGAATCAGTTTGGGTAGAGATGAGAAATAGTAAAGGTAAGAATTCACTTGTGGGAGTGGTTTATAGCCCCCTAACATGTAACCATACTGTAGCACTGGTTATACAAGAAGAAACAATGGGGGCTTGTGAGAAGGCTACAGTGATAATCATGGGTGATTTTAATCTACATGCAGGCTGGACAAATCAGATTGGCAAAAGCAGACTAGATGATGAGTTCATAGTGGTTTTGGGACAGTTTCTTACAGCAGTAAGATTGCTTGTTTGTCCCTACAACCACACCAACCCCCTCCACTTCTCTCTCTCTCCTCCCACCCAAACCACCCCCCCAAACACACCTTAAACCAGCTTATATTTCACCCCTTTCTTGGACTCACTCAAGTTCTGTCGAAGGGTCATGAGGACTCGAAACGTCAACTCTTTTCTTCTCCGCCGATGCTGCCAGACCTGCTGACTTTTTCCAGGTAATTCTGTTTTTGTCCAAGTCTATCCAACCTCACTTCATAACTTAAATGTTTCATCCCGGGCAACATCCTGGTGAATCTCCTTTGCACCCCCTCCAATGCAATCACATCCTTCCTATAATGCGGCGACCAGAACTGGACACAGTACTCCAGCTGTGGCCTCACCAAGGTTCCATACAATTCCAACATGACCTCCCTACTTTTGTAATTTATGCCTCAATTGATAAAGGCAAGTGTCCCATATGCCTTTTTCATCACCCCACTAACATGCTCCTCTGCCTTCAAAGATCTATGGGCACACACGCCAAGGTCCCTTTGTTCCTCAGAACTTCCTAGTGTCATGCCGTTCATTGAATACTTCCTTGTCAAATTACTCCTTCCAAAGTGTATCACCTCACACTTTTCAGGGTTAAATTCAATCTGCCACTTATCTGCCCATTTGACCATCCCGTCTATATCTTCCTGGAGCGCCAAGGCACTCAACCTCACTGTTAACCACTCGGCCAATCTTTGTATCATCGGCAAACTTACTAATCCTACAACCCACATAGTCATCTATGTCGTTTATATAAATGACGAATAATAGGGGACCTGGCACAGATCCCTATGGTACGCCTCTGTTGTACAGAGTTTTGATGAGACCACATCTAGAGTACTGTGTACAATTTTGATCTCCTTACTTAAGAAAAGTTCTAAATGTGTTAGAAGCAGTTCAGAGAGGATTCATTCAATTGATTACTGGGATGGGGGGGCGTGGATTATCTTACAAGGAAAGGTTTTTTGATTCATTCACGGGATGTTGACATTTCTGACTAGGCCAGAATATATTATCCATCCCTAATTGACCTTGAGAAGGTGGTGGAGAGCTGCCTCCTTAAACCGCTGCAGTCTATGTAGTGTAGGTACACCCGCAGTGCTGTTAGGGAGGGACTTCCAGGATTTTGACCCAGTGACAGTGAAGGAACGGCGATATAATTCCAAGTCAGGATGGTGTGTGACTTGGATGGCACTTCTGGGTAATGGCATTCCCATGTATCTGCTGCCCTTGTCCTCCTAGATGGCAGTGGTCATGGGTTTGGAAGGTGCTTTCCAAGGAGGCTTGATGAGTTCCTGCAGTGCATCATGTAGTTGGTACACACTGCTGCCACTGTATGTCAGTAGTGGAAGGAGTGAGTGTTTGTGGATGGGGTGCCAACCAAGAGGGCTGCTTTGTCCTGGATGTTGTCAAGCTTGAGTGCTGTTGGAGCTGCACTCATCCAGGTAAGTGCAAAGTATTCCATCACACTTGTTACTTGTGCCTTGTAGATGGTGGACAAGCTTGGGGAGTCAGGAGGTGAGTTACTCGCCACAGGATTCCTGGCCTCCTACCTGCTCTTGTAGCCACAGTATTTATATGGCTAGTCCAGTTCAGTTTCTGGTCAATGGTAATCCCCAGGATGTTGATAATGGGGGTTTCAGTGATGGTTATGCCACTGAATGTCAAGGGGCAATGGTTAGATTCTCTCTTCTTGGAGATGGTCACTGCCTGGCACTTGTGTGGCATGAATGTTACTTGCCACTTGTCAGCCCAAGCCTGGATATTGTCTAGGTCTTGCTACAGTTGGACATGAACTGCTTCAGTATCTGAAGAGTCACGAATGGTGCTGAACATTCTGCAATCATCAGCGAACATCCCCACTTCTGACCTTCTGATGGAAGGAAGGTCTTGGAGAAACAGCTGAAGATGGGTGAGCCTAGGTCACTATCCTGAGAGCTCCTGCAGTGATGTCCTGGAACTGAGATGATTGACCTCCAACAACCACAACCGCCTTCCATTGTGCAAGGTATGACTCCAACCAGCGGAGAGTTTCCCCCCGATTCCCATCGATCGAAACATTGGGCTGAATTTTCCCCCTGTTGGGGGGGGAGTTTATGGGTGGGCACTTACGGGCACGCTTCCGATCGGCACCCTCGATCGGAGGTGTGGCGCCATTTTACGTGGGTGGGCCAATTAAGGCCCGCCCAGCGTGACGTCCGCACAGAAGCGCTATGCGCTCCCTGTGTGGGTGGGGAGGGGGGTGAAAAATCCCAAAATCGAGAGTGCACTCTTTTGCCCAAGCGCACGAAAGAGCGACTCATCTCCCTGAGACTAAGTGCAGCCTCAGGGGGATCGGCAGCCCATGTAAAAAGACAAAAATAGAAAAATAAAATTTCCCTTACATGTCCCCATGAGTTGGGACATGTCCATAATTTTTACAAAATCTTTATTAAAATTTTTTAAAGCCTACATGAAACCTCATCCCGCCGGTGGATGAGGTTTCATGTTTTTTCTAGTTCCCACCGGGGCTCCTGGCCAGCCCGCCAAGCTGGATGGGCAGGTCCTTTAATTACTTAATTGATCCTGTCAATGGCCTCAATTGGCCATTGACAGGTGGGCGGGCCCACAGCTGATTTTGCTGAGCCCCTGCCTTCCTGAAAATTTAAATCGCGGTGGCGTCGGGAGTCCCCCCCAACGTCACCGTGCGTCATTTTACGCCTCGGCGAGCGGGCCCCACCCCTGCTCACTGACGCGTAAAATTCTGCCCAGTAACTCTCCACAGATGCTGCCTGACGTGCTGCATATTTCCAGCATTTTCTATTTTTATTGCTCTTGTCAACTTTGATAGAGAGTAAAATCAAGCAGAGTGTAAAACCAGTGTCACACCGGTCCCCATGGATTTCAAACCAGAAAGTTAGATTAAAATCACCAATCTGGTCATAGAAAAGAACCGAACTTGATTTCAAAAATATCCCAAAACCATTTCAAAAAATACCTTTGACAAGAGAGATTTTCAGGTGCAGCGATGTCAGTACCACAGGAAAGTGTTAAAATAACTGAATTTCAGATCATTTGAATTAAGAGCTTGCCATTCAGCAAATTAAGAAAAAACCAATCATATTACAAGGAATTTTGTCACATCAGCTTTTCTTTCCCTCATCATGTTTTGGTTATATTTTTTCACATACCTCTCTCTACTCTTATCTCCACTGTACCTCAGTCCTTATTTCTCACCTTGTACTTTATAATCTTCGGGCCTGTGATCTTTTGTGTCTTCCTGTGACTTTCTTGTAAGTATCTGCAACACTTTCGGAGAGAAAGGAATGAAACGCATTTAGAAAACACTGTATTCAACCATATTGGTGTTCTAAGCCATTGCAGCTATCAGGAATACATATAGAAAAAGGTACATTCAACCACAAAAGAATGATTTGTATTTATGTAGTGATTTTCACAACCTCAGTATATTCTAAAGTGCTTTACAGTCAACAAGGGACTTGTCTTTTGAAATGTAGTCACTGTTGTAATGCCGGAAATAAACCATCCAATTTGCATAAAGCATGCTCCCACAAACAGCAATGTGATAATGACCAGATGATCTACTTTTTTTGAGTGATGTTGAACAGATAAATATTGACTTGGACACCAGAGAGAGCTCCTCTGCTCTTCTCTGTAATAGCGCCATATGATTTTACATTGACCAGAGAGGGCAGACGGGATGCCAGTTTAGCATCGCCTCCAAAAGTCGTGTCTCCAATAGTGCAGTACTCCCTCAGTGGAGCACTGAAGTGTCACCCTGGGTTAGGGTGAGATTTGAACTCAAAGGCAAAATTATACCCACTGAGCCAAGGCTAACATGCCAAGCCTGTGTTTGCAAAAAGATCTTATCCACATGTCATATAATGGGGATGACTCAAAAATGTTATGACTGTTATGACCGCAGGGTAAATGAATGCGCTGAAAAATATTGGGCAGAGTTTTATGGTTCCCTGCCGATGGGTTTGCAGGCTGGGCATGGAGGAGGGTCATAAAATTTCCCACGTGGCTTTCCTGCCAGCCTCCTCTTCGCAACTTTATGTGGGGCAGGCGAGGCCTAGGGAAGCCCACCCACACCCCAATTGAGGCCTTTAAGTGACCCATAACCAATTATGGCCACTTAGGGACCACTTGCTGAATTTTGAGGCTGGCAGGAGAAATTCGGAGCGGTGGGAAAGCTCCACAGGTCACCAAGCTCAGACCAAAGGAAGGAATGAAGGGCAGCCTCCCTCTAGGGTTCCTTTTCTGACATCGGGCAATCACTTTCCAAAGATCTGCCGCCCAGGGTACTCTCCCCGCAGCCCCCCCCCACCACCTCTGGCCTCAAGACCCATGCCCTCCCACTCTCCACTCCACTCTCTCACTCCCCAGGTCCAACTCCCCTCCTAACTGCGAGATCCCTCGCTCTCACCTGGTCCTGGACTCAGAATCTGGAGACTACTTTTTGTCTCAGTCCTGGCCACTGCTGCCACCAGCATTGCTGGGATGACACAGCTCCCAACCAATCAGATTGGCCAGCAGCTCTCTGAGGCAGGACTTCCGCCTGAGTGAGGGGCAGAAGTCCTACTTCAGCCAATTAACTCTCCATAGAGCATTAAGCAGCTATGGGGCTGCCCGCCGGCACTATGGGTAGTGGGACGGGAAAACCCGCCATTGAAAATTCCTTCCCAATTGATCTGGTAGGACCCAGGTTTAAGCCCCTTTCTATGCTCAGGTGATTAATCTTAGTTGCATTAGTGACTTGCCTCAGTTACCCAGGATTGTGGACGGTGATCAACCAGGTTCCCACACCCATCATCCCAAGAAGTACAGGTGTGTGGACATCAGGTATGAACAGAATCGAGCTCACATTTGACAGCATGTTTAAGGGCTAGAGTTATTTTGATGTAGCAGCTGTATGTACTGTGGCAAAATTCATCAGGGGCTCCATAACGTGGCTTGCAATCAAATATGTGCACACGTCACCCGGCCACAAGCTTGTCAACAGGATCCCAGCATCTCCTGCACGGTTTTCTTAACCTTGCGATTAGGGAACTCCACAATCTCTATTTGCCACCTCCATTGGACTGATCCAGGTGTTGACAGCTCAACTCAGACCTCTGGTCAACAGCTGCTAAATAAACATCTGCTGGGTTTTTCCAGCATTCTCTGTTTCTATTGCCGGAACTTACATCTCGTGATACTATTGTACAACTGCTTAATAAATTAATTAATGCCTAATGCGTCTGCTTCAATAGTGGAGAGAGGAATTTTAGGCCAAAGTTGACTTGTGATCAATGCCTTTTTCAGGCCTTTTTCTCACTCAGCACTCAGAGTCATTCTTGTGGATGAGCCCTCAGTCCTGGAAGCTGATTCTCTTTGAATTGAAGCATAGCCTTACATCTGGAAATGCATTGCCCAGTGTCTGAACTGTAACTTGCTTTCTGGAAATGACATACCTCAGTGAAGAAGTAGGCTTGGATGGAGTATAAATACAGCCGTGAAACAAAGCAGAGTGGAAGAATCAGAAGCTCCATCTTTCTGTCTCACAATGCTACACATTCAGCCTCCAGTGAGCAAAGAGTTACGCAGAGCTCCAGCCCCCGACAAGTCATCTGCCAATCTGCTCAGCCATCATAGTTTGCAATAGAACGCTGCCCACTCAACCCCCGTTGTTTTGTTGGCTGCAGCTACCTGTCTTTGGCGCGCCGGCTGCTGGTTGTCCTGCAGACCCCGTTCTGTAATAGTGAACTCGACCTGCCGCCGGTCCTTCTCTTTCTCCCAGTCCTGGAGTTCCTTCTGGTACTGTGTTACCTGTCGCTTGGAATAAACCTATCAGGTGGATCAAAATCAATTACAATCAGACAAGAGTTACAGCGTGTTGCAGTTCTGTACACAAGAGCAGGAGGAGCCCATTAAGCCCCTCAAGCTTGTTTCACCATTCAAATCAGATCATAGCTGATCTGTATCCTAACTGCATTTACCTGTCTTGGTTTTGTAACTCTTAACACCCTTACCTAACAAAATCTATCAATCACACAGTTATTGAGATTTTCAACCAAAAATTGAAAGCAGTCTCAACAGCTTTCTGGGGGAGAGAATCTTAGATTTCTAGTACACTTTTTGTGATGAAGTACTTCCTGACATCATCCCTGAATGGCCTGGTTCTAATTTTAAGGTTATGCCCTCTTGTTTTTGCCTTTGTCCACCAGGGGAAATAATTTCTACCTACACTGTCAAATCCTTAATCATCTGAAACACACAAATGCACAATACTGTGATCAAAGTTGGGCCTTACCTGGAAATGTTCCAGATTGGGAGAAAAATGGCTTTGTTACAAAAGTGAATTTGATGCTTATCAAAGTGGATGGGACATTTCAAGCACCTAGTATCAACACCAAGTTCTCCCAGGTCACACACATAGTAAGTTATATTCAGCATAAAACTTTCTCTACTTTATCCAATAATGTTTCTGAACTCAAAAGAGTGCCCCACTGTCATAGAAACTTACAACACAGGAGGCCATTCACCCATTGTACCTGTTCTGGCTCACTGGTAAAGCTGTCCCAGTTGTCCCACTCCCAATGCTCATTCTCCATAGCACTACAATTTTTTTCTTTTCAAGTA
Organism: Carcharodon carcharias; assembly: GCF_017639515.1. Classification (NCBI taxonomy): domain Eukaryota; kingdom Metazoa; phylum Chordata; class Chondrichthyes; order Lamniformes; family Lamnidae; genus Carcharodon; species Carcharodon carcharias. The sequence continues at coordinate 18,805,406 of NC_054478.1, read as the reverse complement.
TATACCCAATTCCCTTTAGAAAAGCTATTATTGAATCTGCTTCCACCACCCTTTCAGGCTGTACATCCCAGATCATAACAGCTTGCTGCGCAAGAAAAATTTCTCTTCATCTCCCTCTGCTTCTTAAGTTAATTATCATCTTAAATTTGTGTCTTCTGGTTAGTGACCCATGCGCCAATGAAAACAGTTTCTCCCAAGCTATTTTAATAGCTCTATTAAATCTCCTCTTAAATTTTGCTGCTTTAAGAAGAGAACAGCTTTTCTATTCTTTCCAAATGACTGAACGTATGAATTAGGAACAGGAATAGGCCAATCAGCTCCTTGAGCTGGCTCCACCATTTGATAAGATCATGGCTGGTCTGATTGTGGCCTCAAGTCTACTTTCCTGTCTACCTCCTGTCATCTTAGATTCTTGATTGACAAGGGAGTCAATCTAACTCAGCCTTAAAAGTACTCAATAACCTGCCCTCCATTGCTGTCTTGGGGAGAGAATTCCACAGAGAATTTTCAACCCTGGTATCACTCTGGTAAATCTCCTCTGCATCCTCCAAGGACTTGACATCCTTCCCAGATTGCGGTGCCCAGAATTGGACACAACACTCCAGCTAAGGCCTAACCAATGATTTAAAAAAATTAGCATTAGGCCTTGTTTTTGTACATAGGAATATATTTGCAGGAGTAGGCCATTCGATCCCTCGAGCCTGCTCCACCATTCAGTTAGATCAAGGCTGATCTTCAACCTCAATGCCATTTTCCTACACTATCCTCATATCCCTTGATATCTCCAATATCTAGAAATCTATCGATCCTTGTCTTGAACATATTCAATGACCAAGCCACCACAGCTCTCCGTCTGGGGTACAGGGATTCACCACCCTCTGAGTGAAGAAATTCCTCCTCACCTCAGTCTTAAATGGCTTACCCCCTCCTCCTTATTCTTAGACTATGTACCCTGGTTCTAGACCTCCCCTTCCCCTGAACCCCAGCCAGGGGAAACATCCTTCCTGCATCTGCCCTGTCGAGCCCTGTAAGAATCCTAAATGCTTCAATTAGATGGCCTTTCATTTTTCTGACCTCTAAAGAATACAAGCCCAGTCTCCTCAGTCTCTCTTTGTAAGACAATCCCGCCATCCCAGGAATCAGTCTGGTGAACCTAGGTTGCACTCTCTCCATGGCAAGTATATCCTTCCTTGGGTAAGGAGACCCTCTGTCTCTATTTATAAAGCCAAGAATCCCATATGCTTCTTTTTCTTATTGACTGTCCCAGATGAACCCCGAGGTCTCTCGATTCCTGCACCCCCTTTAAAATGGTACCTCGTCATGTGGAATATCTATTTTTTACATGAGTTTGTCTGAACAAGATTGACCCTTTGGCAGCAGTAGAGGCTTATACACTCCAAATAATGAGTTGAAACTGCAAAATCTCATTTCATATTAGAATCTTGAAGGTAAGGGCCAGTGTGAGAGGTGTTGCGATGCTGTGAGACCCTGGAAATTCATTTTACTGTGCATGGAACGCTGTCTAACACTTAAAAGGAAAGAAGGACTGGCATTTATATAGCACCTTACATGATCTCAGGATGTTCCAAAGTGCCTTAAAGCCAGCTAATTACTTTTTCTTCAAGCACTGTTGTAATGTAAGAAACATGGCAGCCAATCCGATTTGATTGAAGTATACAAGATCCTGAATGGCAAGGTGAACGCCAAAAGGATGTTTCCTCTTGTGGGTGAGTCCAGAATTAGGGGGCACTGTTTTAAAATTAGGATTCGCCCTTTTAGGCCAGAGATGAGGGGAAATTTTTTTCTCTCAGAAGGTTGTGCGACTTTGGAAATCTCTGCCTCAGAAAGTGGTGGAGGCGGGGTCAGTGAATATTTTTAAGACAGAGGTAGATAAATTCTTGTTAGGCAAGAGAATCAAAGGTTATCGGGGATAGATGGGAATGTGAAAATGAAATACAAGAAGATCAGCTCTACAACCCTCCAAGATCCTCTGCGTCTTCCAATTATGACCTCTTGCAGATACCCGATTTTCATCGCTGCACCTTTGGCAGCCATGCCTTCAGCTTCCTAAGTCCTAAGCTCTGGAATTCCCTCTATAAACATCACTCCTTCTTGGGGGAGGCGGTGATGTAGTGGTATTGTCACTGGACTACTAATCCAGAGACCCAGAATGGCAGAGCAGACTCAAGGAGTTGATTAGTCTACTCCTGTTCCTATTTCTTATGTTCTTATGCTCTAATCTGAGTACACCAAGTATCCACAAACAGCAATATGCTGATGTCCAGATAATCTGTTTTTATGATATTGATTGAGAGATAAATTTTGACCAGGACACTGGGGGGACCTCTGTTCTTCTTCAAAATATTGCCATAGAATTGTTCACATGCATCAGAGAGGGTAGCCAGTTCCTAGGTTTAAAGTCTCACCAAAAGACAGAACTTCTAACAGTACAGCAGTCCCTCAGTACTGCACTGGAACGTCAACCGCGATATTGTACTCAAGTCCCTGAAATGGGGCTTGAACCCATAACCTTACTCCTTACTCCAAGGAAAGAGTGTGATGGCCAAGAGAGCAATACTTTCATGAGATGGAATGAGGGAGTTTCAGACAGAAAAAAGGACTCAGGCCACATCTGTAGCTACCTCCAGTGGTTCCTGAGGAAGTAGTTTCCCATCAGTTCAAATCTTTTTCATACAAAAGTTAAAAGAAGTTACCTCACAGATTAGATCCAAGTCATAGAAGCAAGGGTTTTTATGTGTACTCAGTGTGACAATACAATGTATGTTGTCTCCAGGATGAAGTACTCCACAGACAGGAGTAACATTCAATACCTGTAAAAAGAGCAACGACAAGTTAACAGGACTTGGGTAGACAAAGCACAGAGATTGTATGGACTGAAATGAAGAGCAATGGTCTCAAATCATACTGCATTATTGTAACAACTCACATCTTGTTCACACTCCTCAGACACAGAAAGATGCATTCATGTTTTTTTTTACAGACTATGGGCAGAAATAATTGGACACCAAGCAGGAGGTAAAAGAATGATTGACAGGGAATGGGAAAAAAACAAAGTTGAAGAGAAAGGGGTTTCAAAAACAGGAATTGAGTGGCAAATTCTCATCCTAATATTCAATTCCCTCTGTGGTCTCAGCCCTCCTAATCTCTGTAACCCCCTCTAGCTCTACAACCCTCCAAGATCCTCTGCGTCTTCCAATTATGGCCTCTTGCAGATACCCGATTTTCATCGCTGCACCTTTGGCATCCATGCCTTCAGCTTCCTAAGTCCTAAGCTCTGGAATTCCCTCTATAAACATCACTCCTCCCTGGGGGAGGCGGTGATGTAGTGGTATTGTCACTGGACTACTAATCCAGAGACCCAGAGTAACGCTCTGGTGACTGGGGTTCAAATCCCACCACAGCAGATGGTGGAATTTAAATTCAGTAAAAAATCTAAAATTAAATCTCTAACAATAACTATGAAACTATCGTCAATTGTCATTTTTTTTAAAAACTAGTCACTAGTTCACTAATGCCCTTTAGGGAAGGAAACCTGCCATCCTTACCTGGCCCGGCCTATATGTGACTCCAGATTCACAGCAATGTGGTTGACTCCACAAAGGCCTAGCAAGTCACTCAGCTGAATCAAACCACTAGAAAGTCAAAAAGCAGTGAAACCAGACCGAGCACATGGCATTGACCTAGGCACCGGAAATGACAACAGCAAACTCGGCCCTGTCGACCCTGCAAAGTCCTCCTTACAAACATCTGGGGATTTATGCCAACATCGGAAGAGCTACCTTACAGGCTAGTCAAGCAACAGCCTGACAGTCATCCTCACAGAATCATACCATACGGTCACCACCATCACCATCGCTGGGTACGTCCTATCCCACCAGCAGGGCAGGCTCAGCAGATGTGGTGCCACAGTGGTATACAGTCGAGAAGGAGTTGCCTGAGGGTGATCAACATTGATTCCGGATCCCATGAAGTCTCATGGCATCAGGTCAAACATGGGCAAGGAAACCATGATTATCTTCATGTAGTACCATGAATCAGTACTCCTGCATGTTGAACACCACTTGGAAGAAGCACTGAGGGAGGCAAAGGTGCAGAACGTACTCTGGGTGGGGTTTTTCAATGCCCATCAAGAAGAGTGGCTTGGTTGCGCCACTACAGACTGATCTGGCCCAATCCTAAAGGACATAGCTGCTAGACTGGGTCTGCAGCAGGTGGTGAGGGAACCACAAGAGAGAAAAACATACTTGACCTCATCCTCACTAACTTGCCTGCCGCAGATGAATCTGTCCATGAGAGTATCGGTAAGAGTGATACAGCACAGTCCTTGTGGAGGCCAAGTGCCAACTTCACATTGAGGTTACCCTCTATCATGTAGTGTGGCACTAAACCATTTTTAAAATTCATTTACGGGATGTGGGCGTCGCTAGTTAGGCCAAGATTTATTGCCCATCCCCAATTGCCCTTGAGAAGGTGGTGGTGAGCTGCCTCCTTGAACTGCTGCAATCCATGTAGTGTAAGTACAACCACAGTGCTGTTAGGAAGGGAGTTCCAGGATTTTGACCTAGCGACAGTGAAGGAACGGTGATATATTTCCAAGGCAAGATGGGGAGTGGCTTGGAGGGGAATTTGCAGGTGGTGGTGTTCTCAAGTATCTGCTGCCCTTGGCCTTCTAGGTGGTGGCGGTCGTGGGTTTGGAAGGTTCTGCCTAACGAGTGTTGGTGAGTTTCTGCAGCGCAACTTGTAGATGGTGCACACTGCTGCCACTGTTCGTCAGTTGTGGAGGGAATAAATGCTCATGGAAGGGGTGCCAATCAAGCTGACTGCTTTGTCCCGCATGGTGTCAAGCTTCTTGAGTGTTGTTGGAGCTGCACTCAAACAGGCAAGTGCAGTGTATTCCATCACACGTGCCTTGTAGATGGCGGACAGGCACTTGTGTGGCGTGAATGTTACTTACTACTTGTCAGCCCAAGCCTGGATATTGTCCAGGACTTGCTGCACCTGGACATAGACTGCTTCAGTATCTGAGAAGTGGTGAATGGTGCTGAACATTGTGCAATCATCATCAAACAGCTCCACTGCTGACCTTGATGATCCATCTTGGCCTCGTATGGAGGGCCCCAGCATTACAGATGCTATGATTTAGCCAATTTGATGCACTACATATGATATCAAGAAACACTGAAGGCACAGTATACTGCAAAGGCCCGGACAATATTCAGGCAATAGTACTGAAGACTTGTGCTCCAGAACTTGCCGTGCCCCTAGGCAAGCTGTTCCAGTGCAGCTACAACACTGGCATTTACTAGAAAACTGTCAGGTATGTCCTGTACACAAAAAGCAGGACAACTCCAAACCAGACAATACCAGCCCATCAGTCTACTCTTGATCAACAATAAAGTGATGGAAGGGGTCATCAACAGTGTTATCAAGCAGCACTTGCTTAGCAATAACCTGCTCACTGACACCAGTTTGGGTTCAGTCAGGGTCACTCAGCTCCTGACCTCATTACAGCCTTAATACAAACATGGACAAAAGAGCTTGAACTGCCGAGGTGAAGTGAGAGTGACTGTCATTTACATCGAGGCAGCGTTTGACCAAGTGTGACATCAAGGAGCACAACTGGAGTCCAATCAGGGGAAAACTCTCTGATAGGTGAAGTCATACCCAGCACAAAGGAAGATGGTTGTGGTTGTTGGAGGTCAGTCATCTCAGTTCCAGGACATCACTGCAGGAGCTCCTCAGAGTAGCGTCCTAGCCCAACCATCTTCAGCTGCTTCATCAATGACCTTCTTTCCATCATAAGGTCAGAAGAGGGGATGTTTGCTGATGATTGCACAATGTTCAGCTCCATTTGCAACTCCTCAAAGACTGAAGCAGTCTATGTCCAAATGCAGCAAAATATCCAGGCTTGGGCTGACAAGTGGCAAGTAATATTTGCACCGCACAACTGCCAGGCAATGACCTCTCCAAGAAGAGAGAATCTAACCTTCACCTCTTGACATTCAACGGCATTACCATCACTGAATACCCAACTATTAACATCTTGGGGATTACCATTGACCAGAAACTGAACTGGAGTAGTAATGTAAATACTGTGGCTACAAGAGCAGGACAGAGGCTAGGAATCCTGCAGCGGTTAGCTCATCCCCGACTCCCCAAAGCCAGTACAAGGCACAAGTTGATAAATCCCCAGGGCCTGATGATCCACATCCCAGGATACTAAAGGAAGTGGCCATGGAAATAGTGTATCCTTTGGTTGTCATCTTCCAAAATTCTGTAGATTCGGCAACAGTGCTGGCAGATTGGAAGGTGGCAAATGTCACTCCACTATTTGAAAAAGGAGGGAGGGAGAAAACAGCTGGTTAGCCTAACATCAGTAGCACAGAAAATGTTAGTGTCTATTATAAAGGATATAACAGGACACTTGGAAAATACCAATGGATTAGACAAAGTCAACATGGATTTATGAAATCATGTTTGACAAACCTACTGGAGTTACTTTGAGGACTCAACTCGCAGAATAGTTAAGAGAGAACCAGTGCATGTGGTGCATTTGAATTTTCACAAAGGTTTTAGTGAAGTCCCATATAACAGGTCAGTGTGCAAAATTAAAGCACATGGGATTGGGGATGATATATTGGCATGGATAGAGAACTAGTTAGTAGACAGGAAACAGAGAGTAGAAATAAATGGGTCTTTTTCAGAGTGGCAGGCGGTAACTAGTGGGGTACCACAGGGATCAGTGCTTGCACCCCAGCTATTGACAATATATATCAATGATGTGGATGAGGGAACCAAATGTAATATTTCTAAGCTTCCTGGTGCCACAAAACTAGATGAGAATGTGAGTGGTGAGAAGAGTATTAAGAGGCTTCAAAGCGATTTAGGCAGATTGAGTGAGTGGTCAAATAAATGGCAGATGCAGTATAACGTGGGCAAGTGTGAAGTTATCCACTTCGGTAGGAAAAACAGAATGGCAGAGTATTATTTAAATGGTGACGGATTGGGAAATGTGGATGTACAAAGGGACCTGGGTGCCCTTGTACGCCAGTCACTGAAAGCAAACATGCAGAAGCAGCAAGCAGTTAAGAAGGCAAATGGTATGTTGGCCTTCATTGCGAGAGGATTTGAGTAACGGGGGTAAGGATGTCTTACTGCAGCTGTAGAGGGCCTTGGTGAGACCACACCTGGAGTGTTGTATGGCAGTTTTGGTCTCCTTACCTAAGGAAGGATAGAGGGAGTGCAGCGAAGGTTCACCAGCCTGATTCCTGGGATGTCGTATGAGGAGAGGTTGTATTCACTAGGCCTGCATTCACAGGAATTTAGAAGAATGAAAGTGGATTTCATTGAAACGTATAACATTCTGACAGGGATGGACAGACTGGATACAGGGATGATATTTCCTCTGGCTGGGGGTCTAGAATAAGAGATCACAGTCTCAGGGTACAGGATAGGCAATTCAGGACTAAGATGAGGAGAAACTTCTTCACTCAGAGGTGGTGAACCTGTGGGATTCTCGACCACAAGGTGCTGTGGAGGCCAAGTTACTCAGTATATTTAAGGAGGAAATAGATAAGATTTCTGGACTCTAAAGGTGTCAAGGGGTATGGGGAGAAAGTGGGAGTACGGCATTGAGACAGAGGATCAGCCAGGATCATATTGAATGGTGGAGCAGGCTTGAAGGGCCGAATGACCTACTCCTGTTCTTATTTTCTATGTTTCCAAGCCAGGAGTATTTGATGGAATACTCTCCACTTGCCTGGATGAGTGCAACTCCAACAACACTCAAGAAGCTCGACACTATCCAGGACAATGCAGCATACTTGATTGGCACCCCATCCACAAATATTTACTCTCTCCACCATTGACGCCATCTACAAGATGCACTGCAGGAACGTATCAAGCCTCCTTAGACAGCACCTTCCAAACCCACAACCACTGCCATCTAGAGGGACAAGGGCAGCAGACACACAGAAACATCACCGCCTGCAAGTTCACCTCATCATCCTGACTTGGAAATACATCGCTGTTCCTTCACTTTCGCAGGGTCAAAATCCTGGAACTCCCTCCCTAACAGCACTGTGAGCAGACCTACACCACATGGACTGCAGCGGTTCATGAAGGCAGCTCAGCACCACCTTCTCAAGGGTAATTAAGGATGGGCAATTAACACTGGCCTAGCCAGCAACGCCCACAACCCATGAACGAATGAAAAAAAATCAGTCTTTAAAACCTAACTCTTTAATCAAGCTTGTCCAATATCTCCACATGTAGCTCAGTGTCACATCTAATTTGCTGACATGCCAGCGAAACACATTGGGAGATTCTACTACATTAGAGGGGCTGCTTAAATGAAATTGTTGTGGAGGAAGGGAGTTGCACAGGGACAGGATATAATTGCTGTATGGAGCAAACTGTCACCAGTGGAGAACGAACAATAAGTCAGTGTCAGACAGTAGTGGCTGCACATGATCACAGAGGAAAGGGCGGGCAACGCCACAGAGGGATTTGCAGGCAAAGACAAAGATCTTAAAAGTCCATTCGCTGAGGCATGTTGGAGCTTGAAAAGGGCAGGCCCTTGTGTAGGGAGCAATAACAGAGAGAGGATTCTGGACGGATTGAGGTTCACTTAGGGAGGAAATGGTCAAGCAACCAAGACAATATGGAGTCTTAAAATTCAAAAGGTGTTGATGAATGTTTTGGAAGTGGTGGATTAGAGTTGGGCAGAGGCCTATAGTGTTTCGGATGTGGAAAAAGGAAAGCTTGATAACAGATTGGTCACGGTGGAGGAATCTGAATTTGGGGTCAACAAATGCCCCACAACTCTTGTATTAACCTGAGACAGTAGTCAGGTAGTCTGATGGGGGTATGGGGAAATGTAGCAGCGTGCTGTCCTGAGCCCAATCTGCACTTGAAATACTCACCCATCTTGGCGCCTGCTAGGTCTCTTGCATATGAAAAGGAAGGATCAAGAGCCTGTTTAAGGAGCTGGCTCTAAAAACAGTCATGATCATTGAGTGTTTTACTGCAGCCAAAAAATAGAACATCAAGGCCTTGACGGGAAAAGTTTATTTTTACACATTTATCAACTTAATCTAATAAAGACAAAAACTGTGGCCACTAAAATAAATCTGTTCCCAGTATTATCACTTAATGATCTTATGCTCTGGAGAAATTGGTACATCTCTCACCTCACTGATATGTTCTGATGTTGAGTGCCAGCTGTATGAAATGACTTCTGTCTGAGAAACGTTGTACAGAAAGATCATGCGGCTTGATTTTGTGAAGACGGGAACATTTCCAAAAGAAATCCGCTCTTCCGACAAAAACATTAGCTGCCAAAAAAATCCCAGGACTTTAGGAATATTTATTGCTTGCATTGGCAGAGAAACTCTCTAATAAATTGCTTAGGGACCATTCTTTATACATTTTACCAAACTTTGAATATCAACAAGCTATTTAATCATTATAATAAGTGCTTTGCAAATAATCAAATAGTTTATAAAGAGTGAACACTGTTATGATGTAGCAAACATGGTAGCTAATTTCCATGGATCAAGGTCCCAGAAATAGCAATGTGCTAATGATAAAATCAGGTTTTTTTTAAAGTTTTATTGGTTGGTGATAAATATTAGACCAAGCCACCAAGGATAACCAAGGCCATGTAATTTTTTTACCTGAGAAGGCAGATGGGTCCTTGGATTAATGTCTTATCTGAAAGACAGCATCTCAGACAGTGCAGCCCACCCTCAGTATTGCACTGGGAGTGTCAGCCTAGAGTTAGTTATAACATCTGCCCTCTCAAGTGGATGTAAAAAGATACCCATGGTACTATTTTGAAAAGCAGGGGAGTTCTCCCTGTTATCCTGGCCAATATTTATGCCTCAGCCAACATAATTAAAAACAGAATATCTGGCCATTGGTGTTTGTGCGACCCCAGTGTGTGGCTTTGATTTGTGGCCATAGTGCAGGAAGCAGGAACAGGAGCAGGAGACACAGTGTTGATTTATTGCATATTCTGAGTATTTGCATATTCTATACCAGGGTGATTAAAGCTGTACTCTGCCACACATGCGTAGAAACGAGTCCAGCTCTCAGTCTACCTTATGTATTATGCCTTATTTTTCTTTATAAAACTGAAAAAGGAACTCTCAATGCAACTGCATTTGTAGCACAATGAGAGCAGTTTAGTGCCACACAAACTGCAGAGCACTGCTTCACAATCTCAATGTACCATTGCTTCATCAGTTTCTGGAATAATCCATTTTTCCCATTGTCACCAGCTTCGGACAACCACACAACCCTATATTATCAACCTTATCTTATTATCACGTTTAACAAGAAAGAAAATGAGGCATTTTGGAGTTTGTGAGGGAAAATAATCCTGCGTTCTGTCTTTGCTTGCTTTTTACTTCTCAGCCTCTTGTGATGCATAAGAGGGCAGCTGCTACTGCATTGCTGAAGGAATCAGATAAAAATTAGAATCCCATAAGGCAACTGTATGAGCTTTCGAACCAAGATTAGACAACTTAAATTTGAATGGCTGCAAGTACAATAGATCCCTTCACTGAAATATAGTGAAATCAGGGCCTGAATTTTACACTGTTGGAACAGGCACACAGCGGCCTCGATCTCACGTAACAATGAGACAACGTCGGGGTGCAGCTTGAAGTCATGTCGCCATCGCACGATATTACAGATAAGTGCGCTCGTCATCAAATAAAGGGGCAATTAGGCCAATTGAAAAGGCAATTCACCAAGATTTTACATGGCCCGTGCGATTTCACGCTCGGCACAAGGGCCACTCAGCAGGCGGCCTTCACGTTTTTAATTAAAACTCAATCCAAGATGCGATAAAAGGCAAATAGCATCTTGTCAAGTTGAGTAGGCAGGAGTTTGGCTGTGAGTTGGTGGGGGTTGTTTTCAGACTGTTCATTGCATTTTCTCTGTGCTCTGGAGCACTCTTTGGTTTACCAGCTTTTTCAGAGGCTTTCTGCCTAGACCCCCCCTTAAGTGCACTCTCCTGTGCAATCAGCAAATAGGGATTGTCTACTCTGCTGGAGGGATCTCCTCAAGAGAGAAGGAGAGGGCCAGAAAGGAGAGGAGACCAGGTGCCTGCAGGCAGTGTCCCAGAGAGCGACCTGTGGAAAGAGAGGCACAGCCAGAGCAGGTACAGGGCCAGCAGAAAGCACAAAGCAGAAGGGATCATAGAATACACCATTATCTTGCAGCCAGAGTTTACAGGCAGCACCCTTGCTACCTGGATATATCTGAGGTCCAGTGCTGAAGGAGGCTCCAACTCTCTAAGGACACTGATCTCCATTTACCAGATGGTTGGCCCAGAGATCACCTCAAACTGTGTAGGTGGCCACCCTATGCCAGTGGCTCTTAAGGTTACAGTGGCCCTGAATTTTTTTGCCTCAGGTTCATTCCAGGAGTCAGTGGGAATCTATGTAGTGTCTCCCAGTCTGCTGCCCACAGCTGTGTCAAGCTGGTCATCGATGCTCTATTCAGATGGATCAGAAACTTCATTCATTTCCGGATTGATGAAGCCAGCCAGGCTGAGTGAGCCAGAAGCTTTGCTGCAATTGTTGGGTTTCCCCGCATACAGGGAGCCATAAATTGCTCGCATGTGGCCTTAAAAGTGTCAGCGGGTGAGCTGGGTGCTCGTCAACAGAAAGGAGTTCCACTCCCTGAACGTCCAGCTTGTTCGCGACCACAAGACTCAGATATTGAAGGTCTGTGACGCCCACATCCTGCAACATTCCCAGGTGCCAAGGCTATTCGTCACTCCAGCTCAGTAGGATGGTTGGCTCCTGGGGGACACAGGGTATCCTCTGAAAAGGCTCATGACATTAGTCAGACACCCAAGGACAGAAGTGGAGGAGAGGTACAATCAAAGTCATGCCTCTTCAAGGGCGGTAATTGAGGCGACCACTGGGCTGCCCAAGATGAGGTTCCGATGTCTGGACCAATCAGGGGAGCACTTCAATATCCTCCAGAGTGTGTCTCACTTATTGTCGTTGTCTGCTGCACTCTGCACAACCTAGCTCTCTCAAGGGGGAACAACTTGGAAGACAAAGATAGCGATCCTGATCCACATGCCACAGAAGATGACCGAAGTGCTGGATCTGAGGAGTCAGAGGAGCTCCTGGGTGAGGAGTCTGAGGCTAGTGTGAGGACCTCTATGGGAGGCAGGGTAGGCCTTGATTCTGAGAACTTTCAGTTAGGCATCCAATGCAAGGAGTCAAGGCGATGGCAAGGGTAGTGCCACCTTAATGATCTTTCCTGATGAGACAATTCTGTAATCCTTAAGTCAAAGTCCAACCTCTGAAATAAAATTTGCATCCCTTCCACTGTGTCACACGCGACACCCAAAACTATTCCTTTTCCAAAGCATGAAGCACACTAACACAATTGCACATAATGAGACATTTTTATAATGAAGCTACATATGCAAATGAACCAGTGCACATGTGCCAAGAAACATAAATCACACCTGACAAGCCCTTGTGATCAGACTGACTTAAAATTCCGTTTGCAAGTGTTATGTCTTGGTGCCCCACTCTTTTGCTGGCAGCTGGATTGGAGACAGTCTGCTGACTCTGATGCTCTGTCGGCTTTGATGACCTTGGTGACCGTTCTTTGTCCAGCAGAGCCTTTGCAGACCCCATCTGGGCAGGAGAGTCCAGCGCCATTGCTGGCGCTTCTCAGTCATTGTGGTGTCATCAGATGTGACAGCCACAGGCAGAGGAGTGGAGGAGCTGCTGCCATCATCCACATCACCCTGAGAGGAGATTACAGATGTGAGCTGCAGCCCATGCACCAACATGAGGTTGGCTTGAACCTCCCTGCTCACCATTGATGGACGGGCAGCTAGCAGAGCGTTACAAGCTGAAGGGGGATTAGTTTAACAGCGCTGATTTCACCTCTCACTACCTGTCATAAGCAGAAAGGTGTTACTTGATTTTTGATTTCCCCCTTTATGGTTGGTGGCACATTTTTCCCGACCATTCAGTTTGGAGTGATCCAATCCACGATTAATGAAAGCACCTCAAACTTGAGAAAAGGTAAAATAAAAGGGTTGGTTTATTTTACAGAAGCACGAATCACAGGAAAAGGGGTTTTGCCAAGTCCTCCCTTTTTGCACTCATATAATAAAAGAGAGATAAGGGAAAGAAAGGGGTACAGAGGAAGACCGCGATAAAAGTAAGAGTTATGGTTTCACATGAGTCCAGAGTCCAGAATCAGAAGTCCAGTGGAGCATTCCTTCAGAGGTTAGCAGTCTGAAACTGTTGCAGATTAATCCAACTTTCCAGAAGTGAGGACTTCCACAATGGGGGAAGGCACATAGAGATGAATTAGTCTTGAAGGTGCAGATACAGAAGTTCCAATGTTCCAGCAGTTCACAGTAAAGATGAAGTCCAGGCACTTCACCTGAACAAAGCTCGTTCTGCTGTTACTTGTTAGATGATAAAATGATAGACTGCCTGGATTCAGTTCCACATGGCAATATTACAGGTTCTAGTAATTTGGGGGTGGTCATGTGACATACCTCCCACTTCTTCTCCTGAGTGTTGGACAAAGATTGTATTTTTCCAGGTTTGGAATCTTGAGGTATTTATTGGAGGAGCCAGGATCCCTTTTGTCCTTTGCAGACATACCATCTCCATTGGCTGGAGATCCGCCTTAGGAATGCAAAGTGGGTTGGTGCATTTCTTTGGAATTTGATTGTCGGCCACCACAGAGGATATTAGCATCTCTTTAAAGATAACAATGTCCCTGATGGTCGTCATTCAGTTATCACACTTGCAGTGACCTGCTGAGGTCAATGCCAGTGTGTGGGCTTGCAGGTCTGAACGCAATCCCAGAAATCCTGATTGAGTTCCTGCAGCTGCCTCTCCATAAGAGTCACCATTCTCTCTCTATGGAGGAGGCTGTATGCTAAGAGCTCTGGCTCAATGCAGTAATCACACTCCACATGGACTCCTCCAAGACAGAGACCATGGCTCGCAGACCCTCAGGGATCTCTGCCAGATCCTCCCGCGCATCCCACTGGACATCCAGCACCTGGACAACTCCAGAGGCTCATCATCTGCCTCAGACTCAGCACTGTCCTGGTCTCCAGCAATCCTTTGGCTGCCAGCGCCCTCTGCCTCTGCCAGCTCATTAGGCGAGTGTGGTGTGCCATCATCACTGTGCAGTACCATCTGATCTGACACGCTAATTCCCACTGATGTGCCCATGTCTGCACTGGTGCTTGGTGCAGAGGGAGGGTGTAATGTGGGTGCATCTGTGAGTGGCTCCTCCTTGGAGGTCAAAGGAGGGTCCTCGGGGTCTGCCTGGTGTTGTGAGTTGGCACATCTAAGGAAGAAGAGGAAATATCATTACGAAGTCACAGTAATGCGCTCTGATTGCTTCTCACAATGGACAACTCCCTTGCAGAGACATTGTGAATGGTTGAGCAACAGAGACTATTTGTTTAAACATCTCATTCGAAATGCCACTGTCTGACATCTTTTATACCCTTCCCCAGTATCTCACCTGTCCACTGGACTCTTCCCATCCTTCAAGACCCTTGCTCCTCCGCGACCTGTGGAGCTGGCTCCAGACTTGCGGACCATCTCCAGAGCTTCCTCCTCTGCCTGCATCAAAATTAGATTGACCACACCTCCATCCATTCATCCTCACTCCTGAGCATTATGACTCCTCTTCTCCCGTAGGAACAAAAGTGCTTTCATGAGTCCCCCCTCTACATACCCGACCGGACCAGCAATCCCCGTCCACCTACCAACCCCAATAGACACAGGTGCAGGTGCCCATCACATTGGCACACCTTACCCTTGCATACATCCAAGCCAACCAGGCACATTTTTCAGTCTCTCAAAGCACAGGGTATATGTCATTTGGCACTCTGCATTCCATACCCGTAAGCGCCAGCAAGTCCTGCCACCCACTAAGACATCTATACACAGTCATCCAAACAGACTCAGTATTCTCACCCTGGCAGAGCGCAGAAAGTCACTGAATCTTTTCCTGCACTGCAACCAAGTATAGCACACAACATCATGGCTCACCTGGGCAGTCATCTCTGTCCATGCCTTCTTAGTTTGGAGAAGTCACCTCCTCTTCCCCGCCCCACAAATTCAATATATTCTGCCGAGTAATCATGGCCTCCAGAAGAACATGTAGGCATTTAATGGAAAAACAGGGAGCAGGGTGCCCATGGTCATTGCCTTCCCGCCCAGAATGGGATTCTGGTCCTGAAGCCATAATTACTGCTTCGACAGACAATATCTTTCCAGGACAAAAACAGAATTACCTGGAAAAACTCAGCAGGTCTGGCAGCATCGGCGGAGAAGAACAAAGTTGACGTTTCGAGTCCTCATGACCCTTTAACAGAACTAAGTAAAAATAGGAGAGGGGTGAAATATAAGCTGGTTTAAGGAGATCTTTCCAGGTACAGACAGATTCACACACAGCTCCCTGAGGCTTCTGACCACCACTTGGCAGCCTTCAGGGAGCTCCCTGTCCACTTTTAAACCCCCCCCTTCCACCCTCACCCACGAAACCTCATTGGACCCAGCACCCGCACGCCTCCTGCCTCCACCAGTAATGCTGAGCCAGTCTCAGCATGTTTTGTGTTGGCCGGCCATTAATTGGCTAGCCAGTGAAATTGGGGTCAGGAGCCGATTGCGGGCGGATCTAGCAATAGTGTTCCCGCATCAAGCGTAAAAGTCAGGAGAGTGGTGCACACAGACATCACCAGAACATTAAACCTGTCGCTTGCAATGATGTCACATCAGTACAACTGTGCATGCACCATGTTGGAAGCAAATGCAGCTTTAACAAACAGTCGGTTCTGTGATTTACCTGGTTTACATTAACTCTACAGCACAGAAACAGGCCATTCAGTCTATCTGGTCTTTGGTGCCTTTTGTGTTCAAAACAAATCTCCTAATTTGGGGACTGGAGGTTCTTTGAGTGAATGAGCAAAGTGTTCTTCATCCATATCAATCTTGCACCACTGTAAAGCTCTAGCATGTTTAGAATGATATCACTTGAAGTCTGAATAATGCATTCTGTCCCCAGTCCTTAGTTCTAACAATATGTGAGAGAGCTATGGACTTTAGCCAAGGCTGAATAAGTACATGATGGTGCAGAATTTTCTGGAGTGGAAAATCTTGTGATATAAAAACAAAAAACTGCGGATGCTGGAAATCCAAAACAAAAACAGAATTACCTGGAAAATCTCAGTGGGTCTGGCAGCAACGGCGGAGAAGAAAAGAGTTGACGTTTTGAGTCCCCATGACCCTTCCACAGAACAGTTCTGTGGAAGGGTCACGAGGACTCAAAACGTCAACTCTTTTCTCCTCCGCCGACGCTGCCAGACCTGCTGAGTTTTTCCAGGTAATTCAAATCTTGTGACATGCTCCGCTTGTTAAGATTCTTTTCCTTACCTCGCAGCTCGAAAAAAATTTGTGGCACACAATGTCGGAGAGTTAAAGCTGATAACAACATGGTGAGGATCTTGGGACAAATGGGACCAGTAAATGATAGGCCCAAAAGCCTGTCTCCTTAACCAGTCAGATGTAAGGGTTAAGAAAGAAACAGGAATGGCGGAGAAGGAAATAGGGTGGATTCGTTAACTCAGTTACAGAAAGAAATAAAAACAGGAAAAGAAAGAATGGATTAAGAGGCAGAAAAGAGACTGAAACGAAAAGTAATGAAAAAAATTTAAAATCACTTGGAACAATGTGCTACGTAGGAGCAAAACTCTGAAGTTTTAATTGTTCCTTTTCAGGGCTGGAAAAGTTGACTAGCATTTCAGGAATATAAATATTGTCATTAAAATGCTTCTTGCACTAAGTACCAGTTCTAACTTTCTGGGATAAGATTAGCAGTCAATTAATGTGTGAAAGCAGCAATTTGTTGGAGATTCCCAGGGACCTTGGGATTCAGTCGCCACTGTTGTAACACTTACAACAAAGCAGCGTCAAGTGTCCAACAAGTTTGTATCCAAACCTATGGCATATCTCTTCCTCGCTGTAAGTTGCTGGGCTATTTCTGCACTCATAACCAGCGCGTGGCATTAAACATGCTGCTTTTTTCCTGACAAATTTTGTGCAGTTATTTTTTTTTTTTTTTTTTACTGTATTTACAAGTGACAGGAACAAATCCATACATCACAAAGGGGTTTAAGAGGTCCTTGAAATTAAAGAGTTAAACTGTACGGTCCGATAATCAATCCGACTCTCACCTGCCCAAGGACTGGTGCTCGCTGAACAGCCGGAGCTCCAAAGTATGAAGATGGGTCATTGAAAGAGGCACAGCTGCCTAGGACCCGCTTGTCGTACCCAATACCTGTGAAGGTCACCAAGGCAGAATCACCACCAAGGATGTGAATGGGGACGTTCACCTGGAGAAAAGAGTATACAAATCCAATTAATTGGAAGACATGCAAAACCAGAAATGATTTCTGATTCAGGAAGTGAAGTTGATGACCCACAGTCTCAGAGCGAGCCACAGTGGTCAATGAGTAATTGAAATTTTACTCAAACACCACATAACGCAGAAGACATACACATGAACATATGAGTCAATCACCAACATAAAGGGAAAGAGAGTTTGATGTTCAGGGTGTTGCCCACCAGCAAAACTTGGTCCTGATGTTGGGGTCGGGGGTGGGGGGGGGGGGGGGCTGCCTCACAAAATGTTAAACTGTTTATTTCTCTGATTATTTCCAGTATTTATCTTTTAGCATTTCATATTTCCAACATTTCTGGTTGTCTTTTTATCATCACATAATGAACTACCAGAATGATTATAATTGGATTCATATTATGAATGCTTGCTTCTAGTGTGACCTTCACCCACCCAAAGCACATATTGGGCATGTGCCAGAACTCTTGAAATTACAGACTTGAATTAGGTAGAATTTTACAACACAAAAAGAGGCCATTGTGCCCAATTGGTCTGTGCTGGTGTTTATGCTCCACACAAGCCTCCTTCCTAAATCATCTCATCATATCAGCACATTCTTCCATTCTTTTCTCCCTCGTGTGCTTATCTTAGCTTCCCCTTAAATGTGTCCATGCTATTGGCCTCAACGACTCCCTATGGTGGCAAGTTCCATATTCTAACCAGTTACCCCATGATCCTGATTTTCTCTTCTCATGGAGCAAGTTATAAATTGCCTTATTAAATGTGCTTCTGATAGGAAATGCCCCTTCCTGGCACTCATATTCATGAGATTGCTCCCAATATCTTGAAGTTTTCAATGCCATGTAATGGCCCAGCTTTCACTATTCACAGACTTGTAAGTAAAGATTTCTAGTTTCCGATCGCCTAATCCAATGCAGCGTCTGTGAAGAGGGCAAACAGTAGAGAGGCTCTTCAACCTATCAAACTGAAGAATCCTCACTGAGAAACGCAAACTGCAAAGTAGGAAGTAAAAAACAGGAAATATAAATTACATTTAAATCATTGTTCAGGAAGCACAATAAAGGTTGGGTCATACGCATGGGATTAAGGCAGAGACATAAAGGAGAGGAACAGAATTTTGTAAAATTGTTTTAAATTTTATTTTTCTTAAAAACCTGCAACATTAATTTTCTTGAGGGAATGAGACTCCACTTTTGTAAAATTAATTTTTCTAGTACTAGAGAGGTTGTCTAGCTATAATTATCACTTATCACACCATTTAAACAATCAGTTATTCTTGATTCTGCAAGTCCTAACTTCATCTATCTTAAATGCAAAACGAGTGGATAATTATCCTAGATTCATGCTACAATTCACTACAAAGATTTGTATGCAAATTCCATTGGCGAAGACTGCAAAAGCACAGTCTGTGGAAGAATAGGGTGTAATTGACAGCAACTCGAGTTTTATGCATTTAACTGTGCATGTGTAGACTTTAGATGTTGCTGTCAGTTTTACCCTGTAATAACGGCAGGTGCTGATAGCCTCACAGTAATTAGTAGCAAAATACGAGCCAAGGGGCCATAACTTCCAAGCTCCAGGGCAGTGTAACTGGGGTCTACCCCAAGGATGCACTGAGGAACCCCCCCCCCCCACCCCCGGAAGTTCCCAGAGGTAAGGATTGCATGGCAATTGCCCGGGAAATGCAAACCTCCAATGGGCAATTGTCCTGTACTGGGAACCATCCAAAATGTGATTTAAATTGCAAACTTCTGAAGGTTCTGACTTTGTTACCAGAAAAAGTTAGAAGAATTAAAACTACTTCTAGCTTCTGGTTAACCATTGTACTGACCCACATAAACCTGCCTCCCATGGGACTCCCTGCAACCTCCCCAGACCCCTAGGGGACTCCCCTCAGCCCTTGACTACCCACACCCAGGCCCAACCTGACCCAACCCACTCTCCTGCCGACTGCCTGACCTTCCCCCAATCCGCAACTGGCCAACCACTACCGCACCCAACTGCCCACTCCCCCCCACCCTACTGTCCAACGCCACCCATCCCCTCTCCTCACCCACAACCAACTCTAAACACTCACAAACCTACCTTCTCCCTGGCTTTGAAAGTGGCTGGGCCTTTAATCTTACCTGATTTATGACAGCCAGTGCCACAAAAAAGAGGGGGTGGCCTCCTTGTGTCCGACTCTGAAGCCCTCAACAGAAGGCCTTGGAGTGCACTCTCCTGCAAAGTTCTTGAGTCGGAAGGTTGGGCAAGAAACGATCAATAGGATTGGTAGGTAAGAAAGTAGGAGCGGAGTGGCTCCGACTCTGCCACTCCGCGCAAGTTCAGCCCCAATATCTTGATAGATTTAACATCACAGGGTGATATCTCTTCACATGTAAGATAATAATATCAGGATCTGATGGCGAAAAGAAGCTCTGAATAAGAGCAGCTTTGGCTCAGCAGGTATCGCTCTCGCCTCAGTGGGCAGGAGACTGTGGGTTCAAGTCCCACTCATCAGGAAGATATAATAATGTTATTGGAATTTATTGTAAAGTGTGTGTGTGTGTGCGTGAGCTGAAGGCTTTGATGTAAACATGGGGGAAGTTTAGAGTGTAAGATGTAAAAGGACATTTGCATTTTTAAATAAACCAGTCTAGATTGTTTTCAAAAGAGGGAGTGAAATATTACACCTAGCCGGGTGGAGTTCAGAAACAGGGGGCAGAATTTTGCCCTTGATGGGCGGGTGGGCCCCACCAGCTTGGCAGTGACGGATGAGCAGCCAATCGCCGCCACCGAAACAGGCCCCGCCGCCATTTTAAGTGGGCGGGCCAATTAAGGCCCACCCAGCGGGCCACCCAACGGTAAGTGCTATGCGCTTCCTGTGTGTGTGTGTGTGGGGGGGTGGGGGGATTCCCCAACTGTCAGAGTGCGCTCTTTTGCACATGCGCGTGAAAGAGTGCACATCTCCCCAAGGCAAAGTGCTGCCTCAGGGAGATCGCTGAAAGGCTGGCATAGCGCGCCTGCCGACCGAAATATCGCAATGCCGCGTGCTGACGTCGGAACGCTTGCACGACATTTTAAGCGCTGGCGTGTGGACTCCACCACCCGCACCCCAGCCAGAAGATTCTGCCCAGGGTGTTTATTTTTCCCAAAGATTACTGGTAAAACTTAGTGCTATGAGAGACTTCTATTATCAGAAAGGTAAAGTCCAAAGACATAGTGAAACAATGGGAATTTGCATTCAAAGGGGAAAATATGTATAAAGCAGTGAAGGCTGTGTGTAAGGGTAGGCATTTTTAAGATCTAGCAAGTGTGAAAAGCCTTCAGCATTTAAGCCTCAAGCTGCTGTCTTCAAAGAACTGGAGTTAAGAAAACTCACTTTGAATTTAATTGGTTCAGGGTATTGTGTGTCACCTTGCCTGGGTCTTTTAAAATCTATGGGCAGGATTTTTTATTGAGCGGGCATGTGTCCGACCCACTCAAGCGTAAAATGGCGCATGATATTTCAGTCGGTGGGCGTGTGCAGGAGTTGGCAGCGCGCCCGCCGACAATGAAAAGGCCCATTAAGGCCATTAACAATCCAAGTGATTTAAATTTTTTGCTGCCTGTCCAACCTTACAGTTGGCAGGCAGACGAGAAGGCCAGGAGACCTCTGCATTTTTTGCGAAACCTCATCCACCGTGGGGTTTCGCTCTATCGCTAAAAAAAAATTCATCCTAATTTCTAGCATGTCCCGGCTCATGGGACAGAGTCACATGAGCAGGGACATGTTTTTTAACATTTCAAAAATCTTTATTTTTAATTGTCAAAACTTTCCATCTCCCTGAGGCAGCTCTGTGTGAACTTGCATATACGCGAACTTGCACTCTCCCCCCTCTCCCCCCACCCCCTCACCACACAGGCAGCGCTGAACACTGAAGCACGCGTTTAACGCTGGGGCCTTTAATCGGCCCACCAGCGTGAAATCGCAGTCCAGACCCAATCATGGGTGGCGGTCGGCATCCCACCCGGTCCCACCTGCCCCCATCCAACAAGGGGAAAATCCTTGCCCACGTGCCTTAATAAAAGTGTAACAGGGAGTCAGATTAAGTAGGGGATTTAGAAGTTACTATAGTAGAAATTTGTAGGCATATGTATGTGCTTAAAAATCATTTTTCTCGTTAATAAATGTTTAATCTAGTTTTGTAAAAACCTGTAAGAGTTAGTGGTCTTATTACTATTGAATTCAAGGCATGCATCTCGAAATTTACGCTAATTGAAAAACTGATTGTGGCAGTTGTTTCAAGTTTCCCTTTGGGATTTGAACAATGCAGCATTAACCATCGGCTACGCCATAACATACTCCAGAATCTTGAACACAAATCCACAAAGACACTGTTAATGCAACAGTGAAGGAGTGCTGTAGGGTGGAAGTTATTGTTTTTCCGATGAAATGTACACAGTGGCCTAACCGATGATTTGGATAAATTCATCATTACTTCTTTACTCGACCCACATATTTATAAAACACAAAATTCTTCGGCCTTTTCACAGCACTATCTAAACTTTCAACAAATTAAATATTTGATCCTACTTCATGCCCTTTGGTTTCTTTCCATTAAGTGTATACTCTAATTCTTTGCTTTCTTTCTACCAAATATATTATCTGGTACTTATTTACATTAAATTTCAGCTGCCCTTTCTACTAACATTCTGCTATTTCTACCAGCCTCATAAGATCTCAATTGCCATTTGCTAAAGCTCTGACTTACTTGACATGTACAAATTTTGACTTTGTTCTCCTACAACAGCACTCCAAAATTAATTGCCTTTCTTACCTCTAGATTTGACTGTTTTAATTCCAATAATCTTTTGTATGGCCTCCCGCTTGCGCTCTCCATAAACTAGAGTTCATCCAAACCTCTTCTGCCATTATCCTAACTCGCACAAAGCCACATTCACCCTTATGCTCACAGACCTACAGGTCTGATCAGGCCTTGATCTTGAAATTCAAATTTCAAGATGCCTCCCTGGTCTCATCTTTGCCTATCTCTGTAATCTCCTCCAGCTTGAGAAATCTCTGAGATTTCTGTGCTCCACAGTTCAGTTCCCTTGCAAGTCCCCGATTTTAATCGTTCTGCCATCGGCGGTCATGCCTTCATATCAGCCTGGGCCCTAATCTCGGGAATACCCTGAATAAAAAGCCAATAAAAAGGAATGAAACTGGACAAACAACCCGGCATTGACCTAGGCACCGGAAAAGACAATGGCAAACTCAGTCCTATCAGCCCTGCAAAGTCCTCCTTTTTAACATCTGGGGGCTTGTGCCAAAATTGGGAGAGCTGTCCCACAGATTAGTCAAGCAACAGCCTGACAAAATCATAATCACGGAATCATACCTTACATATCATGTCCCATACACCACTATCACAGTGCCTGGGTATATTCTGTCCCACCCAGCACAGGTGGCAGCATGGTGGTATACAGTCGGGAGGGAGTTGTGCTGGGAGTCCTCAACATTGACTCCAGCCCTCATGCGGTTTCAAGGCATCAGGTTAAACATAGTCAAGGAAACCTCCTGATGATTACCAAATACCGCCGCCCCCTCGGCTGATGAATCAGTACTGCCCCATGTTGAAAACCACTTGGAGGAAGCACTGGAGGTGGCAAGGGCACAGAATGTATTTTGGTAAGGGAATTCAATGTCCATCACCAAGAGTGGCTCGGTAGCCCCATCACTGACCAAGCTGGCCGAGTCCTAAAGACTGGGTCTGCGGCAGGTGGTGAGGGAACTAACAAGAGCAGAAAATATACTTGACCTCATCTCACTAACCTGCCTGTCACAGATACATCTGCCCATGACAATATCGGCATGACTACCACACAGTTGTTAAGGAGACAAAGTCCCGTCTTCACATTGAGGATAACCTCCATCGTGTTGTGTGGCACTACCATTATGCTAAATGGGATAAATTTCGAACAAATCTAGCAACTCAAGACTGGGCATCCATGAGGTGCTATGGACCATCAGTAGCAGCACAATTGTACTCAATCACAATCTGTAACTGCATGGCCTGGCATATCTTCCACTCTACCACTATCACCAGCCAGAGGATCAACCCTGGTTCAATGAAAAGTGCAGGAGGACATGCCAGGAGCAGCACCAGGCATACGTAATAATGAGGTGTCAACCTGGTGAAGCTACAACACAGGATTACTTGCGTGTCAAACAGCATGTGCAGCAAGTGATAGACAGAGCTAAGTGATTCCAAAACCAACGGATCAAATCTGAATTCTGCAGTCCTGCCACATCCAGTTGCGAATTGTCATGGATAATTAAACAAGTCACTGGAAGAATAGCCCCATCTTCAATGATGGAGGAGCCCAGCACATCAGTGCACAAAATAAGGCTGAAGCATTCGCAACAATTTTCAGCCAGAAGCGCCTAGCGAATGATCCATCTCAACCTCCTCCACAGGTCCCCAGCATCACAGATGTAGATCTTCAGCCAATTTGATTCACTCCATGTGATATCAAGGAATAACTGAAGGCACTGGATACTGCAAAGGCTATGGGTCCTGAAAATACTCCAGCAATAGTACTGAAGCAATGCTCCAGAACTTGCTGTGCCTCTAGCCAAGCTGTTCCAGTACAGCCACAACACTGGCATCTATCCGGCAATGTGGAAAATTGCCCAGGCGCCCAGATATGTCCTGTACACCAAAAGCATTGACGCACAGTAGCAGCAGTGTGTACCATCTACAAGATGCACTGCAGCAACTCACCAAGGCTCCTTGGGCAGCACCTTCCAAACCCACAACCACTACCGTCTAGAAGGCCAAGGGCAGCAGATAGATGGGAACACTGCCACTTGGAATTTCCCCTCCAAGCCACTCACCATCCTGACTTGGAAATATATCGCCGTTCCTTCACAGTGACTAGGTCAAAATCCTGGAATTCCCTCCCTATCAGCACTGTGGGTGTACCTACACCACAGGGACTGCTTCGGATCAAGGAGGCAACCCACCATCAATTTCTCAAAGGTAATTAGGGTTGAGCGATAAATGCTGGCCTAGCCAGCGAAGCCCACATCCCATAAAGGAATTTTGAAAAAAACCCTCTACCTCTCTCTCCTCCATTAAGATGCTCCATTAAACCTACTGCTTTGGTCACCTGTCCAAATACATCTTTATGTGTCTCGGTATAAAATTTTGTTTGATAAGGCTCTTGCGAAGTGCCTTTGGGTATGTTACAACATTAGATGTGCTATATAAATGCAAGTCTTTGTTAAGGTCATGGAAAGCACGAGATAAATCATCAACCTGAAATGTTAACCCTTTTTCTCTTCACATGTGCTGGTTGACTTGCTAAATGTTTCCAACGTTTTTTGCTGTAATTTCAGATTTCCAGCACCCACGGTATTTTGCTTTTGTATGATATAAATGCCGCCTTGATTTTCTTTTCAATAAATGCTTGTTACAACTTTAAAATCCTCTATTAAATTTTATCTTAGCCTGCTTTTCCCTAGTGGAATATCTCAATGTCGCAAGTATCCCTTCTTAAAACTATGAGCCCCAATTTTACCTAACCCACCGAGCCGGAATAGGCCGGATTCAAGCCAAGTGCCAGTTTTACACTGCACCTGATTTTATGCTCCATTAACTTCACATTCCTACCAGATAGTTTAGGTTAAAATCAGGTCTCACGGTTGTCAACCCTGTCACCTTTGGTGTCACCTGAAATAATTTTAATATTGATTTTGAAATTTCCACAGGTCTCAAGTTTTAGGGCAGAATTTTCAGCCTGGCTGGCAGGTGGCCGGAGCGGGAGCGGGCGCAGACCCAGTCACCGCCCGCAATCGGGTCCACGCTGCCATTTTACGCGGGCGGGCCAATTAAGATGCGCCCAGTGTGAATCACAGCCCCCGAGGACAGCGGGAGTGGGCGGGCAGTGGCCGGACTGCAATGACCACCGGGTCCAATGGCGACCCGGGCAGCCTGTTGTAAAAAGTTGTTGCAGCCTTTCAAAGGATGTGAATCACGGCCAGTGGAAGGGTTTCCCAGAACGCTGCTGGTGAGCAGACCAGGCAGGAGGGTGGGGGGGGGGCAGTCACTGTGCCCCTCGTTTTTCTAATGATTGCCTTGCTGCCCTCCTCGAGGAGGTGGCAGCACGGCGGGAGGTCCTCATACCCCAGGACAGGAGGAGGAGACCCCCCCACATGCCCAAACGTGCCTGGGAGGAGGTGGCGGAGGGGGTGAGCTCCCGCGACATGGTGCGGCGCACCTGGATCCAGTGTTGCAAGCACTTCAATGACCTGTTGCACTCGGGAAGGGTCAGTACCATGTTGGCACTGGTCATTTAACCCAGCAGGTAGGCTTTCCACCCGGCGCCACCTCCCCCCTATGTCTGTGAGTGTGGTGACTGTATTGAATCATTGACAACATGTGTCCTTTGCTGGGTGGGCCAGCAGGTATTGCCCATGCCGAGGTCACCCTGAGAGGGTGGTGAAGAGATGGGTTCTGCATCCGCAGCATGTGGTACACTGAGACCCACGTTACTGTTTTGGGGACAACCTGGAGGAATTGCACCTAGGCACAGTGCTGGAACTCCAGGACATGTCAAAGTTAGGGTGATGACATGCTGGAAGGGGAGCTTCAAGGTGGCATGGCACCGATCGATCTGCTGTCCTCTGCGCTCCACGTGCTTGCGCCTCTGTGCTATGGAAGGTTAGACCGTGCGGTACCTGGTGTGATGTAGGCAGCATTTGGCCAAGGGGGTGGGGGCAGGGACAGGGACAGGCTGAGCATCTTTGTGTGAGTGGAAAGAGTTGACGTTTCGAGTCCTCATGACCCTTCAACAGAACTGATTTTTCTTTACAAGGAGAGGGGTGAAATATAAGCTGGTTTAAGGTGTGGGGGTGGGGGGGCGGTGGAGAGAAGTGGAGGGGGTTGGTGTGGTTGTAGGGACAAGCAAGCAGTGATAGGAGCAGATCATCAAAAGATGTCACAGACAAACGAACAAAAGAACACAGAGGTATTGAAGTTGGTGATATTATCTAAACGAATGTGCTAATTAAGAATGGATGGTAGGGCACTCAAGGTATAGCTCTAGTGGGGGTTGGGGGGCATAAAAGATTTAAAAATAATGGAAATAGGTGGGAAAAGAAAAATCTATATAAATTATTAGGGGTGCACTTAACAGCCTTCCGGACTGAATATTGAATTCAACAACTTTAGGTCTTGAGCTCCCTCCTCCATCCCCACCCCCTTTCTGTTTCCCCCTTCCTTTTGTTTTTTTCCAATAATTTATATAGATTTTTCTTTTCCCACCTATTTCCATTATTTTTAAATCTTTTATGCCCCCCACCCCCACTAGAACTATACCTTGAGTGCCCTACCATCCATTCTTAATTAGCACGTTCGTTTAGATAATATCACCAACTTCAACACCTCTGTGTTCTTTTGTTCTTTTGTCTGTGACATCTTTTGATGATCTGCTCCTATCACTGCTTGCTTGTCCCTACAACAACACCACCCCCCCTCCACTTCTCCCCCCGCTCCCCCCCCCAACCTTAAACCAGCTTATATTTCACCCCTCTCCTTGTAAAGAAAAATCAGTTCTGTTGAAGGGTCATGAGGACTCGAAACATCAACTCTTTTCTTCTCCGCCGATGCTGCCAGACCTGCTGAGTTTTTCCAGGTAATTCTGTTTTTGTTTTGGATTTCCAGCATCCGCAGTTTTTTGTTTTTATCTTTGTGTTCAGCAACAGTGGGGTGAGGAGGCACTGGAGCCCTGCAATGTTCCACTCTGCTTGGGGTGGGCCGTCCACGAAGGGAGCCCAGGTACAAGTAGCACTAATCAATACTCTTTTCTCCTTTTCAGGGAAGAATGCACATAATGCCACCGAGCAGTGAGGACTGGTGCTGGCCCAGCACGGCGATTCTCAGCCGCTTCAAGCAGGAGGCCCTAGATTTGGAGAGGTGCCATGCGCCCAGGTCCACTGGTGTCGGTGAGGCTGGGGTGCCATGGGCAGGCATGTATGCCCAGCAGTGAGGTCACCATTGTTCTCCCAACAGCCATGGCAGTGCTGAATATTCAGTGATTGAAGTTTGCAATATAGCTTGACCATTGCTTATGGAAGGATGAGCGCATAATGATCCGGGGGACAGGGATGTACATTGACATTGTCTCCACGTTAACTGATCCAATGTCTTTGTTCTTCCTTTCAGCATCAGCACAGCAGGGCCAGGAGGAGGAGCAGCAAAGGCCCCCTCTCACACCTGAGGGCCCTGAAGTCACGGACTCACCAGCGTCACACCATTTCTGTCAGGCAGGCATCAGCACAGATACTAGCACCTTGGTGGGAATTAGAACATTGGCTAGTGTCCTGGGACACAGTGGTGAGGGCACTTCACAGTCGCTGGAGAAGCTGGCAGAGACAGAGAGTGCCCATGGCGCCAGCAGTCGGAGGACTGCAGGGGACCAGGCACATGCTCAGTCGGTGCCTGATGATGTGCCTCTGGAGTCGTCCGCGATGCAGCAGGTGCAGGAAATGCGGCTGGGTGTGTGGGAGCATCTGGTGGAGATACACAAGGCCATGCTTGGCTTAGTGTCCGTGGTGGAGGAGTCTACGCGGACTATCACCGAAGCAATGAGCATCATGTCCAAGCACCATGCATCCTCCATGGAGAGAGTGGCGACTCTCATGGAGAGGCTCCTCCAGGAGACCAATCAGGGCTTCCTAGGGATGTGCTCGGACGAGCAAGCCCTCACATTGGCATTGACCTCAGCTGGTCATTGCCAATGTGGGAGATGGTCTGAGCACCAAGTTTCCCAGCTCAGTGCCCATCCGTCCATGGTGAGCAGTGAGGTCCGAAGGAGCCTCAAGTTGGTGCAGCAGTTGCCTATCGTCTCTGTGGGCTCCTCTCAGGGCCACCCAGAAGAGGGCAGCAGCTCTTCCACCCCTCTGCCAGTGACTGTTGCATCTGGTGAGGCTGCGACGACTGGGGAGGTGCCAGCTGTGGAACTGGCAGCTCCCTCCCAGGCGGGGCCAGCACAGGCTCCGTGGGCCAAAGGACGACCGCCAAGGTCATCGCGGCCAACAGGACAGCAGAGTCAGCAGGCTGGCTCAGATACCACTCCCAGCGAGGGGGCAGCACCAAGACATAGCACCCAACAATGTAAACATAAGGCACCTTAGACACACCACGGGTTAATCACTGGTTCTTTTGTGTTGGCCTGGAATGAGGTCTTTATGAGTTGGCGTGATTTTTAACACCTTTGTCATTTTGTTTCATTAAGTTCCTTTGGTTGTAATATTAAATCAGACATGTCACCATGGCTGAGGGTGCCTCTTTTCTTTTGCAGGTGGATGGTTTCCAAAAATGTTATGAATGATTTATGGGACATTCAGCTTTGTTAACAAGGCCCTTAGTTAATGTTCCTAACCACGCAGATTTTGCACTCAGGTATCGAGTATGGAGCCTGCAACCCAGGCTTGTCCTGGAGGTCCATATGTGGTCTGCTAGCTGAAGGTTGGTTAGATTAAAGTCTCCCGGGTGTCCCTGCCTCCCTGGAGTATGCCTGGGTTGGTGTCTACCCCCTCAGCATTTCCCTGTGCTTGCTCATCCTCGGAATCACTGCTGGACTCATTGTGTGCAGCCGCAGCCATTGCATCTAAGTCTTCATCGTCCACAGTGTCCCCGCTTTTCAGCGCAAGGTTGTGGAGAGTGCAGCATGCAACCAATATCAGCGACACACGATCTGGGGGTTACTGCAGTGTGCCCCTGAGCGGTCCAGGCATCGGAAGTGCATCTTGAGAAGACCGATGGCTTTCTCCACCACAGCCCTTGTGGTGCCGTGGCTCCTATTGTACCGCTGCTCAGCTTCTGTTCTTGGATGGCGGAGAGGCGTCATAAGCCACCTTCTGAGGGGATAGCCCTTGTCACTCAGCAGCCATCCATCAACCCGGGCTGGAGCATTGAAGAGCCTGGGAGTGTCTGAGGATGTAGGTGTCGTGAGAGCTGCCTGCGTACCTTACATAGACTTGTAGAATCAGCATCCTGTGATCACACACTATCTGCACGTTCATGGAGTGGAAGCCCTTCCTGTTGACGAAGGCTCTGGGCTCATCTGCTGGTGCCTTGACCGCCACATGTGTGCAGTCTATAGCACCCTGGACACAGGGGAAGCCTATGGCTCGCTGTGTTTGGCTTGTCTAGTCCCAACAGTAGTGAATGAAGGTCAATGCATGCCTGAACAGCGTCTGTAACCTGCTTGACTCAAGCGTGGACAGCTGATTGGGAGACATCGCAAAGATCACCCACCAACTCCTTTTAGCTAATGAAAACAAAACCAATTTTCAATTTGCTTCATTAACATGAACTACAATCTCATCAAGTACTTAATTTTCCCTTACCTCTAAGTATCAGTGGACGAGACACTGGCAAGTGGACAACATTCTATGGTGTAAGCTGTAGCTCAATGCGTAACACTCTTGAGTCAGAAAGTTGTGTGCTCAAGTGCCCCTCCAGGGACATGAGCACAAAGTCTTGGCTGAATTCTTAGAGCACTTAAAACTGATTACATTGTCATTATCAGATTGCTGTTTGTGGGAGCTTACTGTGTAAATTAGCTGCCACATTTCTTACATTACAACAGTGAAAACACTTTAAAGGTGCATAGTTTGCTGTAAAGTGCTTTGGAATGTGACCAAAAACATTATTGCTAAATGGAAGCCTTTCTTTCTCTGGGTAGTTACATACCAAATAAGATCGAGCCTCAAGTGGCGAGAAAATCCACTCAATGTAAGCAGTCATCCCCGCCATGATCTCTCCACGTGGGTTCAGGCACTGAAAGATGGGATGGTTGTAATTCTGCTCCTGAACTTCTCTCACAGAATCCATCTGGATGTCATATATCACTCGCAGTGAGCCACCATTGTACAGCTCGTAAATCTGTGGTGAACGAGAGATACAAGGAAGGGACTGAACACACAGTGCCACACCAATTGTTAGAGACCCAATAACCCATTTCAGAGGGCCCAAGGAATGCCAGCTTCAGTTGCACATGTTCCTGAAGGATTTCTAACACAATGTCCTCACCTCCATCTGCACTGTCTTCCAGGGTCCCACCACTGGGCTACCCAAAATGTCCATGGCATTCCATTCTTCCCATGCCAGGCTCTTCATGACTTAGTTGGATTCTTGATTACTAAAGTGTATTCTTCCCCCTCTATATTTTTTAACTAATAAGCTAAAGTGTTCAATGAAAAAAATAACCCAACAGCACCAACCCCACCCACAATTTTCTTAATGCATCTCTGATTTTTCTTTTGAGCTTTGCCACAGAATAATCTTCAATTGCTGAAGACTCCAGGGCCATCCTGGAGGGTTAGCAAAGTTAGAAGGTACTAAGAGTCAATCCACCACAGAGTCACAAGGCCAGATCGGGTAGGGGTGATAAGCTCCCTTCCCTCAGGTATATTAGAGGTCCCCGGGGATTTTTTAAAAACACAATCCATAAGTTTTGACTTTTAGTTTTCTGCTTCTATCCCACTGATTCACCAGATTTATTTTGAATTCACTATCACAACTTGCCATAGTGGGATTTGAACTTGTTAGTTCAAATTGTTAGTTTAGAACCTCTAAATCAATGTCACTGAGTAATGATTGAGAGTAGGAATCCTGGGGCTGGTGCTCCCCTCCCTAGAGCAGGGCATGGAGGTCAATTGCAGGTATCATCAGCTAAATTGAGATCAGTTAATCTAACAACACAGCCTGGGAATCAAACTCTGAGCCTTTTTAGCATAAATGACACAGTTTCATAGGAGGCATTGCATTTATTAACAGAGTCTTCAAGGGTGAGGCAGGATAGGGGAGAGAGGAAAATGGAACCAGGATAAATAGTTAAAAATATTGTTTTTAAAAAATCAGTTAAGTTTTCAACATTTAATTACCATTCCTTCCAGAATTTACAAATTAATCTGATCCAGTACAAATGAAATATTCAATAGTTAATTACATGACCTGCACTCAATTATAATACAAATGTGAAATGGGCACTTCCTCGCACTAGATAACAATGAGTGAACTCAACTGTAAGAACCGTTTGGTACCCTGAGGGATTCACTCACCTGCTTGGGTGGGTTGGAAGTGCTGATACAAACAGGTGCAAACTGATGATGAGTGACAAGGAAGTGAATGTAGCAATGATCTTTGGGCACCGTGATACCGATGAAATTTAACTGGAAGGAGACAAAGGTGATAAAATAATTTGCATTGCTGCATTCTTATTGGTTTGAGTTGAATCACTTAAAGAATATAGCTGGGGACGAAGGGAATACAGAGGGTGCACTGCCTTTATTAAAGCTTTGCTCCAATGAGGACAACCAATGAAATGTCTGGTAAATAATGGTGCAAATTATTACAGATTAACTTGAATAAGAACAAAAACTACTGCACATTGGGAGAGTGTGAGGATAATCCTAAGCTTTGATCACCCTCCTCTTGCAAAACTGCCCAATTTTCATGCCATTGATTCCTGTGGCTCAGGGAGTACCATTCTAGCCTCCAAGTCAGAAGGGTTTGGGATTCAAGTCCCACACCAGAGAGAAGCGCAAAAAAGTGTAGGCTGAAGCTCCAGTGCCCCTGAAAGAGCGCAGCACTGTTGGATGAGACTTTAACCCAAAGCCCCAACATGGCACTATTTATCCCTCAAATATCATCAAAAAGATTATCTGGTTCTTATCGCAATGTTACTTTTGGGACCTTAAATTAGCTGCTGCATTTCCTACATCACAGCAGCAAACTACACTTCAGAAGTATTTAATTGAATGTGCAATGTTTTGGGATGTCCTGGGGTCATATACGGCGTTATATAAATATAAGTATTTTTCTCTCTGTACTGAAGGACAAACCGCAGCATGTGGGTCCCATCTGCTTGTTCAGGTGGAAATGAAAGGTTCCCCTGCACAATTCAAAGAAAGGCAGGCATTTTCCTGGAACTGTGAGCCAATATTCCTCCTATAGCAAATACCACAAAAAAAACAGAAACGGGCCGTGGGATGTAGTTGGCACAGAATGCCTGTGGCATTACAAACAAAATATTGCATCCCAAAACTGACTCACTGTGCAAAGTGCTCTGAGACATTGGGACGATGTAATAGCATGCTGCATAATGTGCGCATTAAGCTGCTTTTAAAAAGAAAGACTTGCATCTATAAAGCAGCATTCATTATCTCAGGACATCCCGGCAATTTTTAGCCACTGAGGTATTTTTGAAGTGTAGTCACCGTTGTAATGTAGGAATCGTGGCGGCCACAGCAAGCTCCACAAACAGCAATGTGATAATGACCAGATAATCTGTTTTTAT
This sequence comes from Carcharodon carcharias, assembly GCF_017639515.1. Classification (NCBI taxonomy): domain Eukaryota; kingdom Metazoa; phylum Chordata; class Chondrichthyes; order Lamniformes; family Lamnidae; genus Carcharodon; species Carcharodon carcharias. Next base: position 18,772,607 of record NC_054478.1, on the reverse strand, counting down.
AAGCCATGTTGGCTAAAAGAAAAACTCGCATTTATAAAGCCCCTTTCATGATCACAGGATGTCTCAAAGTGCTTTGGAGCCAATGTAGCATTTTTAAAGTCACTGGTGTAATTTCAAAAACATGGCAGCCAAGTTGCGCACACTAAGCTCCTTCAAATAGCAATGTGATATTGGCTTGATAATCTGATTTTGTGATGTTGATTGAGGGATAAATATTGGCCAGGACATCGAGAATAATTCTCCTGCCTTTCTTCAAAATAGATGGTGCCATAGGGAGTTGAATATCTGGTCCAAGCCATGGCACCTCCAACAGTGCAGCATTCCCTCAAATAACGTACTAGAAGCATCAGTCTGCGCAAGCTACATGTTCCAGTCTCTGGTGTGCGGCTTGAGCCCACAACCTTCTGACTCAGAGGAGAAAGTACCAGCAACTGAGCCAGAGCTAACAGCATGCTTAGAAAGGTTCAACATGTGATATTGACTTCCAGAAAGAGTATCAGAGGAAAAAAGCCTGCATGAAGAAACAACTGAGTTCAGGGCGAGTAGGGGCTAAGAGGGATGTTTGGGATCTCCTTGCATGGGTAAATTAAACTGGGCCAAATGGCTGGTCATGTTGTAATTATTTTGACAACCTTGTGGTCTTTCGCCAGTATTTCCACATGTTAGGTCTCATGCAGCTAACACCAATGCCAGCATGTTAAAATTGGCTATGAGGAAGATGGTTCCTTTGAAGTGACTTTCCTTGAAAACAGCAAGGCAATAATTGTTGGCACATGTTTGAGCAGAGGTGTCATACTACAACATTACAATGTCACCATACATGCATGTTCCAATTCATAGGGAAGTTGCTGGAATCTATTATTAAGGAGGTTATAGCAGGGAACTTAGAAAATCTCAATGCAATCAAGCAGAGTCAAATGGTTTTGTGAAAGGGAAATCACGTTTGACTAATTTAGTGGAGTTCTTTGAGGGAGTAACAAGCATCCTGCGTAAAGGAGAATCTGTGGATGTACTGTACTTAGATTTCCAGAAGGCACTTGACAAGGTGCCACATCAAAGGTTACTATGCAAAATAAGAGCTCATAGAGTAGGGGGGGTAGCATATTAGCATGGATAGAGGACTGTTTAGCTAACAGGAAACAGAGAGTAGGGATAAGTGAGTCTTTTTTGAGTTGGCAGGATGTGATGAGTGGAGTGCCACAGGGATCAATGCAGGGGCCTCGACTATTTACAATTTATATCAGTGACTTGGAGGAAAGGACTGAATGTATGGTTGCTAAATTTGCTGATGACAAAAAGTTAGGTAGGAAAGTAAGTTGTGAAGAGGACATAAGGAATCTGCAAAAGGACACAGATAGGTTAAGTGAATCAGCAAAAATTTGGCAGATGGAGTATAATGTGGAAAATGAGAACTTGCCCACTTTGGGTGGAAGAATGGAAAAGCAGCATATTATTTAAATAGAGAGGGATTGCAGAACTCTGAGGTACAGAGGGATCTGGGTGTCCTGGTACATGAATCAAGAAAAGTTAGTATGTAGGTACAGAAGTGATTAGGAAGGCAAATGGAATGTTGTCACTTACTGCACGGGCAATCGAATATAAGAATAGGGACGTTTTGCTACAATTATACAGTGCACAGGTAAGACCACATCTAGAGTACTGTACAATTTTGGTCTCCTTATTTAAGAAAGGATATAAATGCGTTAGAAAAAGTTCTGAGAAGGTTCACTTGACTGATACCCAGGATGGGGGTTATTTTACAAAGAAGGTTGGACAGGCCAGGCCTGTACCCATTGGAGTTTTGAAGACTGAGAGGTGATCTTACTAAAATATAAGAACCTGAGGGGACCTGACAAGGTGGATTCTGAAGGGGTGTTTCCCAGTGTGGGAGAGACTAGAACTAGGGGACACAGTTTAAAAATAAGGGGTCTCCTATTCAAGATGGACAATGAGGAAATATATTGTCTTTCAGAGAGTTATGAATCTTTGAAACCCTCTTCCCTAGCGAGCAGTAGAAACGGGGTCAATAAACATTTTTAAGGCAGTGGTAGATGGATTCTTGACTAACAAGGGAATCAAAGGTTAATGGGGGTAGGCAGAATATGGAGTTGAGGCCACAATCATGATCTTATTGAATGGTGGAGCAGGCTCGAGGGGCCAAATGACTTACTCATAGGAACATAGAAAATAGGAGCAAGAGTAGATAATTTGGCCCTTCGAACCTACTCCGCCATTCAATATGATCATGGCTGATCCTCTATCTCAATGCCATACTCCCACACCCTCCTCATACTCCTTGACACCTTGAGTCCAGAAATCTATCTATTTCCATCTTAACTATATTCAGTGACTTGGCCTCCATAGCCTTCTGTGGTAGAGAATTCTGCAGGTTCACGACCCTCTGAGTGAAGAGGGTTCTCCTCATCCCGTATCTTGAGACTGTGACCTCAGTCAGAGGAAACATCATCCCTGTATCCAGTCTGTCCAGCCCTGTCAGAATTTTATACATTTCAATGAGATCCCCTCTCATTCTTCTAAACTCCAGTGAACACAGACCTAGTCGACCCAATCTCTCCTCCTGTGACAATCCTGCCATCCCAGGAGTCAGTTTGGTGAACCTTTGTTGCACTCCCACTATGGCAAGTATATCCCTTCCTAGATAAGGATATACCTAACTGCACACATTACTTCAGGTATAGTCTCACCAAGGCCCTGTACAGCTGCAGTAAGACACCCTTGCTCCTGTACTCATGTCCACTTGCAATGAAGGCCAACATATCATTTGTCTTCTGAACTGCTTCCTGCACCTGCATACTTGCTTTCAGTGGCTGGCATACAAGGGCACCTAGGTCCCTTTGTACACCCATATTTCCCAATCAATCCCCATTTAAATAATACTCTGCCATTCTGTTTTTCCGTCTAAAGTGAATAACTTTACACTTATCCACATTATACTGCATCTGCAATGCATTTGCCCACTCACTCAACTTGTTTAAATTGCCTTGAAGCCTCTTAACATCCTCTTCACCACTCACATTCCCACAAAGTTTTGTGGTATCAACAAACTTGGAAATATTACATTTGGTTCCCTCATCCAAATCATTGATATATATAGTGAATAGCTGAGGCCCAAACACTGATCCCAGCAGTACCCCACTAATCACTGCCTGCCATTCTGAAAAAGACCCATTTATTCCTAATCTGTTTCCTACCTGCTAACCAATTCTCAATCCATGCCAATATATTACCACCAATTTCATGTGCGCTAATTTTGCACACTAACCTCTTGTGTGGGACTTTATCAAAAGCTTTCTGAAAATCCAAATATGCCACATCCACTGGTTCTCCCTCATCTATTCTGCTAGTTATGTCCTCAAAAAACTGCAGTAGGTTTGTCAAACATGATTTCCATTTCATAGATCCATGCTATCTAATCCCGTTGATATTTTCTAAGTGTCCTGTTATCAAATCATTTATAATAGACTGTAGCATTTTCCCTACAACTGATGTTGGGCTAACTGGTCTGTAATTCACTATTTTCTCCCTCCCTCCTTTTTTAAATAGTAGGGTTATATTTGCTTTGCTCCAATCTGCTGGGACTGTTCCAGAAATCTACAGAATTTTGGAAGATGACAACCAACACATCCACTGTTTCCATGGTCACCTCCTTTAGTATACTTAGATGTAGATTGTCAGGCCCTGGGGGTTGATCAGCTTACAGTCCCATTAATTTCTCCAGCACTTTTTTTTAGTAATACTAATTTCCTTCAATTCCTGCTTCTCACTAGACCCTTGGTTCCCTAGTATTTCTGAGAAGTTATTTGTGTCTTCCTCTGTGAAGCAGGACTAAAGTAGTTAAAAACAAAAAAACTGCAGATGCTGGAAATCCAAAACAAAAATAGAATTACCTGGAAAAACTCAGCAGGTCTGGCAGCATCGGCGGAGAAGAAAAGAGTTGACGTTTCAAGTCCTCATGACCCTTCGACAGGACTTGAGTGAGTCCAAGAAAGAGTTGAAATATAAGCTGGTTTAAGGTGTGTGTGGCGGGGTGGGGGGGGGGGGGGGGTAGCGGGCAGAGAGAGAGAGAGAGAAGTGGAGGGGGTTGGTGTGGTTGTAGGGACAAACCAACAGTGATAGAAGAAGATCATCAAAAGATGTCACAAACAACAGAACAAAAGAACACACAGGTATTAAAGTTGGTGATATTATCTAAACGAATGTGCTAATTAAGAATGGATGGTAGGGCACTCAAGCTTTAGCTCTAGTGAGGGTGGGGGGAGCATAAAAGATTTAAAAATATTTAAAAATAATGGAAATAGATGGGAAAAGAAAAATCTATATAATTTATTGGAAAAAAACAAAAGGAAGGGAGAAACAGAAAGGGGGTGGGGATGGAGGAGGGAGCTCAAGACCTAAAGTTGTTGAATTCAATATTCAATCCGGAAGGCTGTAAAGTGCCTAGTCAGAAGATGAGGTGTTGTTCCTCCAGCTTGCATTGGGCTTCACTGGAACAATGCAGCAAGCCAAGGACAGACATGTGGGCAAGAGAGCAGGGTGGAGTGTTAAAATGGCAAGCGACAGGGAGGTTTGGGTCATTCTTGCGGACAGACCGCAGGTGTTCTGCAAAGCGATCACCCAGTTTACGTTTGGTCTCTCCAATGTAGAGGAGACCACATTGGGAGCAACGAATGCAGTAGACTAAGTTGGGGGAAATGCAAGTGAAATGCTGCTTCACTTGAAAGGAGTGTTTGGGCCCTTGGACGGTAAGGAGAGAGGAAGTGAAGGGGCAGGTATTGCATCTTTTTCATGGGCATGAGGTGGTGCCATAGGAGGGGGTTGAGGAGTAGGGGGTGATGGAGGAGTGGACCAGGGTGTCCCGGAGGGAACGATCCCTACAGAATGCCGACAGGGGGGGTGAAGGGAAGATGTGTTTGGTGGTGGCATCATGCTGGAGTTGGCGGAAATGGCGGAGGATGATCCTTTGAATGCGGGGGCTGGTGGGGTGATAAGTGAGGACAAGGGGGACCCTATCATGTTTCTGGGAGGGAGGAGAAGGCGTGAGGGCGGATGCGCAGGAGATGGGCCGGACACGGTTGAGGGCCCTGTCAACGACCGTGGGTGGAAAACCTCGGTTAAGGAAGAAGGAGGACATGTCAGAGGAACTGTTTTTGAAGGTAGCATCATCGGAACAGATGCGACGGAGGCGAAGGAACTGAGAGAATGGGATGGAGTCCTTACAGGAAGCGGGGTGTGAGGAGCTGTAGTCGAGGTAGCTGTGGGAGTCGGTGGGTTTATAATGGATATTGGTGGACAGTCTATCACCAGAGATTGAGACAGAGAGGTCAAGGAAGGGAAGGGAAGTGTCAGAGATGGACCACATGAAAATGACGGAGGGGTGGAGATTGGAAGCAAAATTAATAAATCTTTCCAAGTCCCGACGAGAGCATGAAGCAGCACCGAAGTAATCATCGATGTACCGGAGAAAGAGTTGTGGAAGGGGGCCGGAGCAGGACTGGAACAAGGAATGTTCCACATACCCCATAAAGAGACAGGCATAGCTGGGGCCCATGCGGGTACCCATAGCCACACCTTTTATTTGGAGGAAGTGAGAGGAGTTGAAGGAGAAATTGTTCAGTGTGAGAACAAGTTCAGCCAGACGGAGGAGAGTAGTGGTGGATGGGGATTGTTCGGGCCTCTGTTCGAGGAAGAAGCTAAGGGCCCTCAGACCATCCTGGTGGGGGATGGAGGTGTAGAGGGATTGGACATCCATGGTGAAGAGGAAGCGGTTGGGGCCAGGGAACTGGAAATTGTTGATGTGACGTAAGGTGTCAGAGGAATCACGGATGTAGGTGGGAAGGGACTGGACAAGGGGAGAGAGAAGGGAGTCAAGATAACGAGAAATGAGTTCTGTGGGGCAGGAGCAAGCTGAGACGATCGGTCTACCGGGGCAGTTCTGTTTGTGGATTTTGGGTAGGAGATAGAAGCGGGTCGGCCGAGGTTGGGCGACTATCAGGTTGGAAGCTGTGGGAGGAAGATCCCCAGAGGAGATGAGGTCAGTGACAGTCCTGGAAACAATGGATTGATGTTCAGTGGTGGGGTCATGGTCCAGGGAGAGGTAGGAGGAAGTGTCTGCGAGTTGACGCTCAGCCTCCACGAGGTAGAGGTCAGTGCGCCAGACAACAACAGCACCACCCTTGTCAGCGGGTTTGATGACAATGTCAGGGTTGGACCTGAGAGAATGGAGTGCAGTAAGTTCAGAGAGAGAGAGATTAGAATGGGTGAGAGGAGCAGAGAAATTGAGATGACTAATGTCACGCCGACAGTTCTCAATGAAAAGATCAAGAGAAGGTAAGAATCCAGAGGGAGGGGTCCAGGTGGAGGAAGAGTATTGGAGGTGGGTAAAAGGATCTGTTGAACGGGGAGAGGACTCCTGCCCAAAGAAGTGAGCCCGGAGATGAAGACGGCGGAAGAAGAGTTCAGCATCATGCCAAGCCCGAAATTCATTGAGGTGAGGGCGTAAGGGTATGAAACTAAGTCCTTTGCTGAGCACTGAACGTTCAGCATCGGAGAGGGGAAGGTCAGGGGGTATGGTGAATACACGGCCGGGGCTGGGATTGGACGATGGGGTGGGGACGGAGGGACAGGCAGGGGTGGAGGGTCCTAGATGCGTGTTGGTGTCGATGAGTTGTTGGAGTAGTGCCCTACCATCCATTCTTAATTAGCACATTCGCTTAGATAATATCACCAACTTTAACACCTATGTGTTCTTTTGTTCTGTTGTTTGTGACATCTTTTGAAGATCTGCTTCTATCACTGCTTGTTTGTCCCTACAACCACACCAACCCCCTCCACTTCTCTCTCTCTCTCTCTCTCCCCCCCCCACACACACCTTAAACCAGCTTATATTTCAACTCTTTCTTGGACTCACTCAAGTTCTGTCGAAGGGTCATAAGGACTCGAAACGTCAACTCTTTTCTTCTCCGCCGATGCTGCCAGACCTGCTGAGTTTTTCCAGGACTAAAGTAGTTGTTTGATTGCTCTGCCATTTCCTTGTTCTCTATTATAAAATCTCCCGTTTCAGACTGTAAGGAACCTACATTTGGCTTCACTAATCTTTTTTTTTTTACATTCTTGTTGTGTTTTTGCACCACAAAGGAATGTATAACTGTTACAATGCCTATATGCATTCCTTAAATATTAGCAATTGCCTATCCACCATCATGCCTTTTAATGAAGTTCCCAATCTACCTTAGCCAACCCATGCCTCACACCTTCATTTAGACTGTTTAGATATAGGACCCTAGTTGCGGATCGGACTACTTCACTTTCCATCCTAATGAAGAACTCTATCATGTTATTGTCAGTGTTCCCTAAAGGACCCCACATGACAAGATTAACCCCTTCTCATTGTACAATACCAAATCTATCATGGCCTGTTCCCCAGTTAGTTCCTTGATGTACTGGTCTGAAAGGCCATCTTGTACACACTCCAGGAATTTATCCGCCACAGTAATATTACCAATTTGGTTTGCCCAGTCTACATGCAGGTTAAAGTCACCCATGATTACTATATCACCCTTGTTACATGCATCTCTAGTGTCCTGTTTAATGCCATCCCCAACCTTACTACTGCTGTTTGGAGGCCTATAGACAACTCCTACTAATACTTTCCGCCCCTTGTTGCCCCTTAGCTCCACCCAGACTGACTCTACATTTAGATTTTCTGAGCCAATATCCTCTCTCACTCTTGCACTGATTTCATCCTTAAGAGAGACTAGATAAGCTGGGATTGTTTTTCTTAGAGCAGAGAAGGCTGAGGGAGACCAGATTGAGGAGATGTACAAAATTATGAGGGGCATAGATCGGGTAGGTAGGAAGAAACTTTTCCCCTCAACGGAGGGGTCAATAACCTGGGGGCATAGATTTAAGGTAAGGGGCAGGAGTTTCAAAGGGAATTTGAGGAAAATGTTTTTCATCCAGAGTGTGGGGTATCTGGAACTCACTGCCTGAAAGGGTGGTAGAGGCGGAAACCCTCATAACACTTAAGAAGTATGTAGATGAACACTTGAAACACCATAGCATTCAAGGCTACAGGTCAAGTGCTGGAAAATGGGGTTAGACTAGATAGGGTCTTGATGAACGGCATGGACATGATGGGCCGTAGGGCCTCTTTCCGTGCTCTATGACTTTAGGGGCAGAATTTTTACCTTGGCGAGTGGGCATGTGTCCAACCCACTTGAGCATAAAATGACGCGTGTTGATATCAAGCGTGCACCCTGACACCAACGCACAGCCACACAATATTTCGGTCAGCAGGCACCCACTGGAGTTGGCAGTTGACAAAATTTTTCACCGCCCATCCAACCTTACAGTAGGTGGGCAGGCAAAAAGGCCAAGCAGCCTTTGCATTTTTTTGGAAACCTCATCCACAGGCAGGATGGGGTTTCCAACATCAAATAAAAATAAATAACATTTTTTAAAGTTCATTTTTAACATGTTCCTACTCATGTGACAGAGTAACTAACAAAGCCACCTCACCTGCTTTTCCTTTTTGCCTGTCCTTCCTAAGTATCGAGTATCTTTGGATATTCAGTTCCCAGCCTCGGTCGCTCTGCAGCCATGTCTCCATAATCACAATCATATTGTACCCGTTTACAACTATTTATGCTGTTAGTTCGTCTATCTTATTGCAAGTGCTCCATGCATTCAGAGACAATGCCCTTACACTTGTCTTTTTAACGTTTTTACATGCCTTTTTTTGTACAATGGCCCGACTTGCTGCTAGCCTTTGTTTCCTCTGCCTTCCACTTCTGCTTCCGCTTTTCTGTCTTTCATTCTTATCTTTGTTCCCCTCTCTTGCGTCTCCCCGCTTAGCTTCCCATCTCCCTGCCGCTATAGTTTAAACCCTCCCCCACAGCACTAGCAAATAACCCTGCGAGGATATTGGTTCCAGTCCTGCTGGGGTGCAACCGGTCCAGCTTACACAGGTCTCATCTTCCCCAGAATCGGTCCAAATGCCTCAGGAATCTAAATCCCTCCTTGCCACACCATCTCTTCAGCCACGCATTCATCCGGTCTATTCTCCTATTCCTGATCTCGCTGGCGCAGGGCACTAGGAGTATTCTTGAGATTACTACTTTGAAATCCTGCTTGTTAAATTTATTTCCCAGCTCCCTATGTTCTGCTTTTAGGACAACATCCATCTTTTTACCTATGTCGTTGGTACTGATATGGACCACGACCTCTGATAATCTGATAATCCTCAACTCCACTTTCCTGCCTTTTCCCCATAACCCTTGATTCCCTTACTGATTAAAAATCTGTCTATCTCAGCCTTGAATATACTTAATGACCCAGTCTCTACAGGCCTCTGTGGTAAAAAATTCCACAGATTCACTACCCTCTGAGAGACGAAATTCCTCCTCATCTATGTCTTAAGTGGGTGACCCCTTACTCTGAGATTATGCCCTCTGGTCCTAGACTGGCCAAAAGGAGAAACAGCCTCTCAGCATCTAATCTGTCAAAGCCCCCTAAGAATCTTAAAAGTTCCAATAAGGTCACCTCTCATTTTTCTAAACTCCAGTGAGTATAGGCCCAACCTACTCAACCTCTCCTCAAAAGAAAATCCCTCTGTGCTCAGGATCAACCTAGTGAACCTTCTCTGGACTGCATCTAATGCCAGTATATCTTTCCTTAGATAAGGGGGCCAAAATTGTTCACAGTATTCCAGGTGTGGTCTAACTAGTGCCTTGAATAGCTTTAGCAAGACTTCATTATTTTTATGCCCCATTCCCTTTGAAATAAAGGCCAACACTCCATTTGCCTTCCCTATTACCTGCTGAACTTGTAAGTTAGCTTTTTGGGATTCATGCATGAGGACTCCCAAATCCCTCTGTGCTGCAGCTTTCTCCAGTTAAATAATATTCAGCTTCTCTATTCTTCCTGCCAAAGTGCATAACCTCACATTTTCCCCCATTATATTCCATCTGCCAAGTTTTTACCCATCCACTTAATGTGTCTACATCCCTCAGTAGACTCTTTGTGTCATCTTCACCACATGCTTTCCCACCAATTTTTGTGTCATTGGCGATTGTACATTCACTTCCCTCATCTAAGTCATTCATATATAGTGTAAATAATTGCGGCCCTAGAACTGATCCCTGTGGCACTCCACTAATTACAGGTTGCCATACTGAAAATGCCCCCCTTATCCCAACTCCCCATCTTCTATTAGTTAGCCAGTCCTCTATCCATGCTAATATACTACCCCCAACACCTTGGGCTCTTATCTTATTAAGTAGTCTTATGTGCGGTACCTTATCGAATGCCTTTTGGAAATCCAAATATATTACATCTACTGGCTCCCCTTTATCTATCCTATTTGTTATCTCCTCAAATAATTCTAAAAAGTTTGTCAGGCATGATTTTCCCTTCATGAAGCAGTGCTGACTCTGCTTGATTAGATTGTGCATTCCTAAATGCTCTGCTATTATATCCTTTATAAACTCTAACATTTCCCAATAACGGATGTTAAGCTAACTAGCCTACAATTACCTGTTTTTGTCTCCCTCCCTTTTTGATAAGGTGTTACATTGGCAGTTTTCCAATCTTCTGGGGCTTTTCCAGAATCTAAGGATTCTTGGAAGATTACTACCAGTCCATTCACTATCTGTGTAGCTGCTTCCTTTAATATCCTAGGATGCAACCCATCAGGTTCAAGGGGTTTGTTGACCTTTAGCCCCATTAATTTCCCAGTATTTTTTTTCTAGTGATGGTTATTGTATTTATTTCCTCCCCGCCTTTTGCCCCTTGATTATTTAGTATTTTTGGAATGCTGTTAGTGTTTTCTATCATGAAGACTGATGCAAAGTATTTATTCAATTCCTCTGCCATTTCCTGGTTCCCATTATTATTTCCCCAGCCTTGATCTCTAAGGAACCTATGTTCACTTTGGACTCTCTCTTCCTTTTTACATATTTAAAGAAGCTCTTACTGTCTGTTTTTATATTACTTGCTAGTTTACCCACAAAGTTTATTTTCTCCTTCTTTATTGTTTTTTGGTCATCTTTTGTTGGTTTTTAAAGCTTTCCAAATCCTCTGGCTTACCACTAATTTTTGGCACATTGTATGTTTTTTCTTTCAGTTTAATACTATCCTTAACTGCCTTGGTTAACCATGGTTAGTTTATCCCCTTCCTAGAATCCTTCTTCCTCACTGGGATATATCTTTGTTATGAGTCATGAACTATTTTCTTAAATGTCTACCATTGTTCATCAGCCATATTTTCTGTTAAATTCCTTTCCCAGTTCACTCCAGCCCACACTGCCCTCATTCCTTTGTAATTACCCTTATTTAAGTTTAGCACAGTTGTTTCTGATCCAAGTTTCTCACTCTTAAACCAAATGCTAAATTCTACCATGTTATGGTCACTGTTTCCTAGGGGATCTTTTACTCTGAGATCATTTATTAAACCTGTCTCATTACACATTACCAGATCCAAAATTGCTTGATCCCTGGTTGGATCCACAACATATTGCTCTAGGAAACTGTCCTGAATACACTCTATGAATTCTTGCTCGTGGCTACCTCTGCCAATTTGATTTTCCCAATCTACATGAAGATTAAAGTCACACATGATTAAGGTGCTGCCTTTTTTTTACATGCCCTCATTATTTCCTGATTTATTCTCTGTCCTACAGTATAGTTACTGTCAGGAGGCCTATAGACTACTCCCAGCAGTGTCTTCTTCCCTATGTTATTTGTTACCTCCACCCATATGGATTCTACATCTTCCGATCCAAGATCATTTCTTGCTATCTTACTTATTCTGTCGCATACTAACAAAGCTACCCCAACGTCCTTTTCTTCCTGCCTGTCCTTTCAAAAAGTCACATAGCCCTGAATATTTAGTTCCCAGCTTTGATCTCCTTGTAACTATGTCTCCTTAATGGCTATAAGATCATACCCATTAACCTCTATTTGTGCCCTTAATTAATTTATTTTGTTCTGAATACTACGTGCATTTGAGTAAAGAGCCTTTAATTTTGCCTTTTTACCATTTTTCCCCCTTTGACCCTCTATGCTGCTTTTTTATGTTTCTACACTCTGTCCCTTCCTGGCACACTCTGGGTATCATTACCTAAGAAGCTGCTCTGCAATGCTGCCATATCCTTTTGCTTTTTAAGCCTATGTATTATTCCCCCTCCAGAACCCAATTTGTATGTGAATGCTTTGTATGTGTGCACTAGTCAAAATACCATGTGCAGCTTGCCTATTCACATTGGTTTAGTGTTGCCTCCTTCAAAGATTTATGCACATACACCCACAAGTCTCCCTGTTCCTGCAGTCCCTTTAGAATTGCACCATTTATTTTATATTGGCTCCCCTCATTCTTCGTACCAAAGTGAATCACTTCTCTGCACTAAATTTCATCTGTCAATGACTGCTCATTTTACCAGTCTATCCATATCCTCCTTAAATCTGTTGCTATCCTCCTCATTGTTTACGACATTTCCGAGTTTTGTGCCATCTGCAAACTTTGAAATGATGTCCGGGTCATTGATAAATAACAAAAAGAACAGTGGTCCTAACACTGACCCCTGGGGACCACCTCTGTACAGTTCCCTGAAAAGCAACCATTCACCACGACTCTCTGCTTACAGTCCCTTAGTCAATTTTGTATTCATGCTGCCCCTGCGCCACTAATCACATGGGCTTTAATGGGACAGTTATATAGTAATGGCCATGGAATCCCACAAGCAATATAATTAATGGTTAAGGGTTTTTTTTGCATTCTCCGCCAAGTAGTTATTAGGTTAAAGAAAACCAAAGCAGAGCCCACTATCAGGAATTTTATGGAGCACAATCCATGGGAATTTCCCAGACCAATGTTATTCCATTGCACCTGCTTTAGCATTTGCTCAAGGAAATAGCAGTGTACAGGACTTGGCAGAGATGACCCACTTCTATGTTTTTTTAACTAAAACCCACTTTAAGGTAAATATTTATCAACCCTTACTGTATTACACATGGCCATTCCTGAGCTACATAAGCTGTATTTGATACAAACTTAGGATATTTATTCTCTTGAGATTACTTCCATTTGGATTTCTTGCAACACTAATATAACTTATGAGAAAAATAAAGAAATAATTTGCATTTATATAGCACCTTTCACACCTCAGAACATCCCAAAATGCTTTACAACTAATTTAAGTATTTTTGAAATGCAGTCACTTTTGTAAGGAATTTAGTGACTGGAGAAACCAAATGCAGATTGGGTGACTGATTTGCAGAACACCTCTGCTGAGTTTGCAGGCATGACACCATGCTTCTGGCTGCTTGCCATTTTAATTCACCACCTTGCTCTCACGCTCATGGACAGGACTTTGAGGTCGTCGGGCGGGTGCGGCGACAGTCCCGGGAGCAGCCAGGTTATGGTCCACCGCCTGTGAACAGCCCCTGAACGCGATTTCATGCTGGCTGGAGTCGAGTGTGGCTGGACACTGCAGGAGGGAGGGCAAGTCGGCTGGGCACTTGGACGAGTGCCTTGCTGTCCTCCAGGAAGAGGTGGCTGCCAGGAAGGACACCCTTGTCCCCAGAGATGAGAGGAGGAGGCCACCGCACCTCACCAAGAGGGCATGGGAGGAGGTGGCAGCGCTAGTGAGCAGCCATGGCGTGGTGTGGTGCACGTGGGTGCAGTGCCAAAAGTGCTTCAATGACCTGCTGCACACAGGAAGGGTGAGTATCGTGCTGGCATGGGTTAGTGTACAGAAGTGTTACGGTGTGGCCGTTCCCCACTGTGGACCTCAGGGGTGATAGAGTCTGAGTGCCAACTGTCTATGATGCCGGGGCTGGCCAAGGGGGTGAGCCCTGGCTGCTTAGACTGAGTGCTTTGCAGCTCGAGGGCCACAACTCAGAAGTGCCCTGTGAGGTGATCCTCAGCTGGGGGTTGGCCAGGCTGAAATGGTGCTGTAGGTAGAGAGTGGGCTAATCAATGCTCCTCTGTCCTTTCAGGAGAAGACGAGCCATAACCAAGCAGAGAAGGCACGTACAGGCAGAGGGTCACCCCACCTCCTGCTGCTCAGCAGATTCAAAGAAACATAGAAACTAGGAGCATGAATAGGCCATTCAGCCCTTCGAGCCTGCTCCGCCATTCAATATGATCATGACTGATCCTCTATCTCAATGCCACATTCCCACTTTCTCTCCATAGTTCTTGATGCCCCTAATATCCAAAAATTTATCAATTTCTTTCTTGAATATACTCAGTAACCCGGCCTCCACAGCCTTCTGTGGTAGAGAATTCCACAGGTTTACCACCCTCTGAGTGAAGAAATTTTTCTTCATCTCAGTCCTAAACGGCCTGCCCCATATCCTGAGACTGTGGCACCTGGTCCTGGACTCTCCAACCAGGGGAAACATCCTCCCTGCATCCAGTCTGTCTAGCTGTTAGAATTTTACACATCTCAATCAGATCCCCTCTCATTCTTCGAAACTCTAGTGAATACAGGCCCAGTTGAGCCAATCTCTCCTCATCCCTGGTATCAGCCTAGTGAACTTTCGCTGCACTCCCTCTATGGCAAGTATATCCTTTCTTAGTTAGGGAGACCAAAAATGCAATACTCCAGGTGTGGTCTCACCAAGGCCCTGTATAACTGGAGTAAGACATCCCTACTTCTGAACTCAAATCCTCTTGCAATGAAGGCCAACATACCATTTGCCTTCCTAATTGCTTGCTGCAGCTGCCTGCTTACTTTCATTGACTGGTGTACAAGGACACCCAGATCCTTTTGTAGATCCACATTTCCCAATATATCACCATTTAAATAATACTCTGCCTTTCTGTTTTTCACACGGAAGCGTGTAACTTCACAATTATCCACATTATACTGCATCTGCCATTTGTTTGCCCAAACACACAGCTTGTCTAAGTCATCCTGAAGCCTCCATACAACTCACAAACCCGCCCAGTTTTGTGTCATCAGCAAACTTGGAAATATGCATTTGGCTCCCTCATCCAAGTCATTTATATGTATCGCGAATAGCTGGGGTCCAAGCACTGATCCCTGTGGAACACCACTAGTCACCACCCGTCACCCAGAAAAAGACCCATTTATTCCCACTCTCTGTTTCCAGTCTATCAACTAATTCTCAATCCATGCCAGTATATTACCCCCAAACTCCATGTGCTTTAATTTTGCCCACTAGCCGCTTATGTGGGACTTTATCAAAAGCCTTCTTGAAATCCAAATACACCACATCCACTGGTTCTCCCTTATCTATTCTACTAGTTACATCCTCAAAAAACTCCAGTGGATTAATTAAGCATGATTTCCCTTTCATTCGAGTGGTTTGCCCTCGTGCTCAAGAGCCCACGTGCAACCGGACGTGGACAGGCGGGGGTGCCAGACGAAGGTAAGAGTGCAGTGCACAGAGGTGAGATTTTCAGCTTGTGTAACCATTGTAGTGTAGTCTTTTCATTGATGTGAGCCTCGAACCTGGAGTCCCCACTGATCATTGGAAGATGATGGCACTGTGATGCAGATCTCCATTGTTTCACCAGGATGCCTGGCATGCACAGTGACAGTGTGATGACTTTAACTAATGACATGTTCTTGTTCTCCCTTTTAGGCTCGCCAGCAGTCATAAGCTCTGTGGGCCCCGAAGGGCCACCCCTGAGGAGGACCATCAGGCTTCAGTTGCACCTGCTCTCTGATGGAGCATCAGCACAGATACCAGCACCTCGGTGGGCATTAGATTGGCGGCTAGTATCTCTGTGCACATTGGTGAAGGCACTTCACAATCGCTTGAGGTGCAGGCAGAGGCAGAAAACGCCCAGGGTGGCGGCAGTCGGAGAACTGCTGGGGACCAAGACAATGCTCAGTTGAAGGCAGATGATAAGCCTCTGGAGTCATCAATTAGGCGGCAGATGCTGGATGTCCTGCGAGATGTGTGGGAGGGTCTGAGGGACATCCATGAGGGTCTGCCTGCCATGGTCTCGCATTATGGAGGAGTCCATATGGAGCGTGAGCACTGCGTTGACCCTCATAGGTGAGCGCACTGCCTCTTCCATTGAGAGAGTGACGACTCTCATGGAGAGGCAGCTCCAGGGACCGAGTCAGGGGTTCCTGGGGTTGCGCGCAGACCTACAAGCCCTCACCCAGGCAGTGACCTCAGGTGGTCAGTGCCAGTGTGGGAGTTGGATGAGGCACCTAGTATCCCAGCTAGTTGCCTGTCCATCAATGGTGAGCAGGGAGGTCCAGAGTGACCTCACATAGGCGCACGAGCTGCTTGTCATCTATGCAGTCTCCTCTCAGGGTGCTCCGGATGATGGCAGCGGCTCCTCCGCCCCTCCACCAGTGACCTTGGCATCTGATGAGGCTGCGATGATTGGGGAGATGCCAGCCATGGCACTGGCCGCTCCCTCCCAGGCGGGGTCAGCACAGGCTCCACTGGCCAGAGGACAAATGCCAAGGTCATCAAGGTGAACGAGACAGCAGAGTCAGCGGGCTGCCTTGAATGCCAGTGCCAGTGAGGCGGGGGTTGAGGGGTGACCAAGATGTAGCACTCAAAAATGTAAGTTAAAGGCACCATGAGCACAAGAGGGATAATTCACAGGTGACTTTAGGTTTATTTATGTTTGCTTTATCAAAATTGGTCTGAGAATGAAGACCAGAGATGGTTCTGGTCACCACATTATAGGAAGGATGTGATTGCACTGGAGGGGGTGCAGAGGAGATTCACCAGGATGTTGCCTGGGATGAAACATTTAAGCTATGAAGAGAGGTTGGACAGACTTGGGTTGTTTTCATTGGAGCAGAGAAGACTGAGAGGTGACCTGATCGAGGTGTACAAGATTATGAGGGGCATGGACAGGGTGGATAGGGAGCAGCTGTTCCCCTTAGTTGAAGGGTCAGTCACAAGGGGACACAAGGTCAAAGTGCGGAGCAGGAGGTTTAGGGGGGATGTGAGGAAAAACTTTTTTACCCAGAGGGTGGTGACAGTCTGGAATGCGCTGCCTGGGAGGGTGATGGAGGCGGGTTGCCTCACATCCTTTAAAAGGTACCTGGATGAGCACTTGGCACGTCATAACATTCAAGGCTATGGGCCAAGTGCTGGTAAATAGGATTAGGTAGGTAGATCAGGTGTTCCTCATGTATAGGTGTACGCCTTGGACTTCCTGCTGGCCCTTTGCCCCTTGTGCTTGCACCTCCCACAGGGCTGCTCCTCTGGAAGCTGCATAGGGACAAGTGCCCTCCTCTCCCTTCTGCCCCTGTCTTCCTCCTCAGAGGGGGTGCCACCAGTGGAGACCACAATCCCCATCACCAGTGTGACAGAAGGTTGTCTGTTACCTGGAAGGGTCCACATGGTCAGAATCTGCCGGGGTCCTTGCTGACACCAAGGAGTCCTGAAATGAAGCCTGGGAATGCTGAGAATGAATCCCCAAACAGAGATGAAGCTGCCAAGTACCAATACGTCACCAGCAACAAACTATGTACCAAACTCCCCGCAACTGACACTGGCAATGCTGCTCACCTCTTTTATCCCGTCCATGGGTGAGGTTTTTGAAAATGTCAGCTGGCCACCCATGTGATGAGCACGAAATCGCATAGGCAACGAAAAATTGGCATGAATTGGCTTGTTTACGGCCTTAAATGGCCTCTTAATTAATGGTGGGTGTGGCTCTGGTACCCGCTTGTGCCCGCTGACCGAAATATCGCGCGAGTGCGCAATGACATCGGGGCACTCACCTGACGTCATCACGCACTATTTTACGCCCGATCAGGTGAGGCACGCACGTGTCTGCCGGTGGGACATAAACTACTGCCCCACAATTCAGTCCTTGTCCTGCTGCAGTATTCCAATGAAGTTCAACACAAGCTCAAGGAACAGCACCTCATCTTCCAATTCGGCACTTTACAGCATTCTGGGCTCAACATTGAGTTCAACAATTTCAGACAATGAACACTGTCCCCCATTTTGATTCTGTCTTTTTGTTGTATGATGGTCTGAATCTTGTTTTTCATGTTTTTGCTTTCGTACAGAGCTGTTCATTATTCTGCCACTCACACTCACTCTAGACCAATGCTCCATTTCTTAACTGCAACCATCACCACTCCCTTTTCCTTTTGTTCCATGATAGCTTTGCCATTTAATCTCTCCTGCCCTCTACCCTATCCCAGACCTTCCTTTTTGTCCTTCCTCCCCCTTCTGGCTTTCAATAGCATAAAACCCATTGTAGTGTAAGGGTCTGGTACATGCAGGGTTAATGTGGGACTGAGAAAAGTACCACCCACACGTTAATGTAAGAAGGCCTAGATCTAAAGTCAGTGTGATGTTGGCCAAAGACATATTAAGACCCAAGATGGAGATAGCTCCATGCCTGTACTCTTTACTGTATAGTTGTATGAAGTTACAAGTAGTTAATAAAGACTTACTGTTAACATACAGAAGACTACAAAGATCTTTAACAGACAAGTTCTGCAACAAACACAATCCCAACACCCATCACATTTCTAACCTCCTACAGTTCTAAAGAAGAGTCATATATGACTCGAAATGTTAACTCTGTTTCTCTCTCCACGGATGCTGCCAGACCTGCTGAGTATTTCCAGCACTTCTTGTTTTTAATCACTTTTAGTGATGTTGATTGAGGGATAATACTGGCCCAGGGCTTGGAATAGAAAAATATTTTAGAAACCACTAAAAGTGAATCCATTAGTTAAAGGAAATGAAAATCATGAACCTCTTTGGCCTAATTGAAACAAACAGGTATGGAGCAAATAAGGTTTAAATTAGGGAATATCAATATTGTACTTAGACCAAAAGCAAACCCTATACAAAACGTAGCTTTAATTTTGTCACAAGCTTTGGAGAAAGCTATGACAGAATGCCTATCCCTCACCCTGAGAGTCCTGACTCACCACATGAAGATGTAAAAATATTATGTGCCTTGTGAAGGCAGTCAAGAGAAATTACAGAGCATCGTGGATAATCTTCTAAAACATGATGTAACATTGTTCACTGGTGAAATGAACATGAAGCTTTCAGTTAAAACGTATCTAAAATTGTAAAATCTAGACCGTCTGCAGATTTGGGTTCTTTCCCATTGGTTAATAATAGCCAAAGCTGACCTCAGTCCTTGGCTCCTGTCATTGTAACATGCTCTGTCACTCCTGGAACTGCTGAGGGACGATTGTTTATCCCAATAGCACTTAATAGTGGGCAGCATTTGCGGAATCTTGCCCCAAATCTAGTGTACTTTTAAAACTCTTTCAATTATACGGCTCATCCCATTCAATGTGAAACAAACCCCTAAGGTGGCACAAACTGTTCCTTACCAGAATTTCACGGCCGTGTGAAAGTTTCAGCAGAACAGGGAACCGATCAGTGCCTGTATATTCATGCCTGAGAATAGAAGAGAACGATTAAAATATAAAACTCTGCACTCAACAATTTCAACCCAGGCATCAAAGATCTGTGATGGTTACTTTTATGTACGAGCTTATAACAATCTCAGGTCAAAGTAAAACTTTAAACTTCAAGGTGTGCATTAGAACATGAACATGGTTCTACAATTTTGATACAAACTCTTTTGTTTAATTATAATTGATTGTCAAGACAATTCATCCAGAGATTGTTTTCCCTATAGAAAAGAAGATTGAGAGGAGATTTGATAAAGGTGTTCAAAATCACAAGAGATCTGGACAGAGTACATGGGAAGAAATTGTTCCCACTCGTGAAAGGATCGAGAATGAAAGGGCACAGATTTAAAATAATTAGTTAAAGAAGCAAATGTGATATGAGGAGAAACTTTTTTACACAGCAAGTGGTTAGGGTTTAGAATGCACTGCACAAGATGTTCAATCAAAGCATTCAAAAGGGAATTAGACTGTTATCTGAAAGGGAAGAATGTACAGAGTTATGGGGAGAAGGTAGAGGAATAGTACTAGGTGAGTTATTCATTTGGAGAGCCGGTGCAGATACGATGGGCCAAATGGCCTCCTTCTAAGCTGTAACAATTCTGTGATTCACTTGATTGTTGGGCTTTTATGGGCTATCATTTATCCTTATTGCCCTTGTGGAGATATTATAGGGTGTTATCATAAATCCCTATTATCTTCTATATGTAGAATATAATTGGCCATTTTCATTTTTTTTTATTCATTGGATGCAGGCATTGCTGGAAGGACAGCATTGGTTGCCCATCTGTAATTCTCTTGAACTGACAGTCAATCACATTAATGTGGATTTGGAGTCACATGTAAGCCAGACTGCGTAAGGATAGCAGATTTCCTTCCCTAAAGGACATTAATGATATTAGGTTTTTGTAAGAATCAACGGTATTTTCATGGTCACCATTACTGTGACTAGCTTTCAATTCCAAGCTTATTAATTGAATTTAAATTCCTCCAGCTGCTGTCATGGGATTTGAACCCTTGTCGCCAAAGGATTAGCCTGGACCTCTCAATAACTAGTCCAGTGACATTACCACTATGCTACCATCTCCTCAGATATTTATCCTTTGTCATGCAGTTTGAAGGAATACAAGTTTGAGGTAAAGGATACACTGAAATTTTTGGTTAAAATTCTTCATTAAATCAAACCGATAAAGTCATAGAAGACAACATGCAGTGACTGAACCGGTATAGCACTTTGCCACAACCACTGTGATGAAGAACTTGCATTTATGTAGTGCCTTTAACATTCCAAGGCAGTCCACAGGAGCAATTACCAAACGAAAGTTTGTCCAAGCCACATAAGGAGATTTTGGAACAGACTGGTCAAAGAAGAAGGCTTTAAGAAGTGAACTAAAGGGGAGAGAGAGGCGGAGTGGTTTCATGAGAGAATGTCAGAGCCTAGGGCCCAGGCAGGTAAAGGCAAGGCTGCCAATAATGGAGTGATGAAGATTGGAGCTATATCTTTAGTATATACATGTAGTATTGCAAATAACTAATTATGACTATTCTACCTGACATACCTACACTTACAAGAATATTTATAAATTGTAGGGCACCTTTGTAGATTTTAGTATTTTTAAGGGCTTGAGGATCTTAAAGAATTTTGTTTTCTTCCGAGTTAATTTGGAAAAAAAATGTCCTGCGAAACTACACACTCCTGATGTACCTTTGCTGAAGATTGGAAGAACTTGTACAGGTCATGGTTGTAATATCTGACTTGCATTGCAGGAAACAAATTAACATGTAAACTCCCCACACAATCTAAAGCCTTGAAAATGAACTTACCTGTAAGTGAGTTGAATGATTTCTCGCTGTCCAGGAAGCAGGCATCCAGATTTTGGTTCCACAGTGAAGAGTCGATTATCGTCGATCCTCATCTCGTGCAGTTCAATGGGGTCGAATTCTCCGGTCTCTGTCCAGTACTCCAGGTCGAGCTGTTGGTCCTTTGGAAACAGGAAGGCCCTTGGCAAGGTAACAGGAGCAAATCAAAGCAAATAAAGTAATTGACCACCAGGTAGTAAATTCAGAATTCAGGATTTGACTGAAATGGACTAGCCATATAAATACTGTGGCTACAAGTGCAGGTCAGAGGTTAGGAATCCTGTGACGAGTAACTCAGCTCCTGACTCCCCAAAGCCTGTCCCCCATCTGCAAGGCACAAGTCAGGAGTGTGATGGAATACTGCCCACTTGCCTGGATGAATGCAACTCCCGCAACAATCAAGAAGCTTAAAACCATTGAAAAGTTACAGCACAGGTGGAGGCCATTCGACCCATCTTGTCCATACCAGCCCGAGGACACCCAGGTGCCCTTTCTAATCCCACCTTCCTGCACCCAGCCCATAGCCCTGCAGCTTACAGCACTTTAGGTGCAGATCCAGGTACTTTTTAAGAAGAGTTTAGAGTTTCTGCCTCTACAACCAACCTGGGCAGTGAATTCCAGACACCCACTACCCTTTGCGTAAAAATGTTCTTCCTCATGTCCCCACTACACCTTCTGCCACTTATCTTGAATATATGTCCCCTGGTTCTAGAATTCTCCACCAAGGGAAACAATTTTATCCTGTCCACTCTATCTATTCCCCTCATAATTTTGTACGCCTCAATCAAGTCACCTCTCAGCCTTCTTTGTTCTAAGGAAAATAAGCCCAACCTATCCAATCTCTCCTTGTAGCTACACTTTTCTAACCCTGACAACATTCTTGTAAACCTCCTCTACACTCTCTTCAGTGCTATTACGTCCTTCCTGTAATGTGGTGACCAGAACTGCACACACTACTCCAGTTGTGGCCTCACCAGTGTTTTATACAATTCCAACATTATATCCTTACTTTTATAATCTATACCTTTGCCAATGAAGGAGAGCATTCCATATACCTTCTTTACAACCTTGTCTACTTGAACTGCTGCCTTCAGGGGCCTGTGTACTTATATGCCAAGATCTCTCACTTCATCTACCCCTCTTAGTATGTTCCCAATTATTATGTAATCCCTGTAACTGTTTGATCTCCCTATATGTATGACCTCACACTTCTCTATGTTAAAATCCATCTGCCACTTTACCGCCCACTCCACCAACTCATCTATATCGTTTTGGAGATTATGGCTATCCTCTACACTATCCACTACTCGGCCAATCTGTGTGTCATCTGCAAATTTCCCAATCGTGCCCCCCACGTTCACTTCCAAATCGTTAATATATAACACAAACAGCAAGGGCCCCAATACCGAGCCCTGTGGAACATCATTTGAGACAACTTTCCATTCGCAAGGGCATCCATCGACCATTACCCTTTGTTTCCTGTCACAAAGCCAACCTTTTATCCAGTTTGCCACATTGCCCTGAATCACATGGGCTTTTACTTTCCTGACTAATCTGCCATGTGGAACCTTGTCAAATGCCTTGCTAAAATCCATGTACACAACATCCACTGCACTACCTTCATCAACCCTTCTTGACACTTCCTCAAAGAATTCAATCAAATTTGTGAGGCAAGACCTTCCTTTAATAAATCCATGCTGACCATCTCTGACTAGACAATGCCTTTCCACATGACAGTTAATCCTATCTCTCAGGATTGATTCTACTATCTTGCTCACCATCGATATAAGACTAACTGGCCTATAATTGTTTGGCATTTCTTTTGATCCCTTTTTAAACAATGGAACTACATTTGCATTTCTCCAGTCCTCCGGTACCTCCCCTGTATCTAGTGAAGATTGGAAAATCATCCTCAGAGCATCTGCTTTCTCCTCCCTGACTTCCTTCAGCAGCCTCGGAAATAATCCATCTGGCCCTGGTGACTTATCAACTTTCAAGGATTTCAACCCTTCGAGTACTTCTTCTCTCTTTATGACTATCCTGTCCAATATCTCGCAGTGTTCCTCCTGGACTACCATATCAACATCTTCCCTTTCCTTTGTAAACATGGAGACAAAATATTTATTCAAAACCCTTCCACAGCCTCTGCATCTACACACAAGTTCCCATCTTCATCTCTGATAGGTCCCACTTTTTCCTTATTTAACCTTATAGCATTAATGTATTGGTAAAACATTTTTGGGTTATATTTAACTTTACTAGCTGATCTTTTTTCAAGCCCTCTCTTTGATTTCCTTATTTCATTTTTTACTTTGTCCCTGCACTTTCTATATTTGTCTAGGCTATCTGCAGTGCTTAGTTCTTTGTGCCTATCATACACTTTCTTTTTCTATTTCCTCTAGACCACCAGGAAGGTCTAGATTTGGCAGTACCACTCTTATTTTTGTAGGGGACATGTCTACTTTGTACAATTGTATCACTCTTATTTTTGTAGGGGACACGTCTACTTTGTAGCTTGACACCTTCCAGGACAAAGCAGCCTGCTTGATTGGCACCACATCCACAAACATTCACTCCCTCCACCACCGACACACAGTAGCAGCAGTGTGTACAATCTACAAGATGCACTGCAGGAATTCATCAATGCTCCTTAGACAGCACCTTCCAAACCCACCACCACTACCATCTAGGAGGACAAGAGCAGCAGATGGATGGGAACACCACCACCTGGAAGTTCCCCTCCAAGTCACTCACCACCCTGACTTGGAAATATATCGCTGTTCCTTTACTGTCGCTGGGTAAAAATCCTGGAACATCCTTCCTAATAGCACAGTAGGTGTACCTATACCACATGGACTGCAGTGGTTCAAGAAGGCAGCTCACTACCATCTTCTCAAGGGAAATCAGGGATGGGCAATAAATGCTGGCGCAGCCAGCGAAGCCCACATCCCGTGAATGAATTAAAAAAAAATATAGACATAACCCACTTATGATGTTATTTGGCATTGCCCTTCTGTGCCCTGCGAAGAGTTATCTAGAATCACAGGGCACAGAAGGAAGCCATTCAGCCCATTGTGCTTGTGCAAGCTCTTTGGAGGACCTATCCAATTAGTTTCTCTTCCCCTACTTGCTTGTTTCCAATAGCTTTGCAAATGTTTTCTTTTCAAGTATTTGTCCAATTTTCTTTTGAAAGTTTTCACTGAATTTCTTCCACCACCCTTTCAGGCAATGCATTCCAGATCATAAAACTCAATGTGTGAAGATAAATTCTCATCTCCACCCTTGTTCTTTTGCCAATTATCTTAATTATGTTCTCTGGTAACAGTGGAAACAGTTTCTCTCTATCTACTCTTATCAAAACACTTCATCATTTTGAAAACTTAACTATGTAAAAACAACTATCACTTTACCTTCCATAAACTTGAAATGTTTTCCTACTCTCAAGGAGCTTGCCTGTAAGGGCCTATAGTGAAAATCCATACTCACGACATATCCTGGCAGTCTAATACAAAGGTCAATTACTCTCCCATAAAAAATAGCTGCCTGGATTCCAACCTAAATGTTTTTGGGCATTTTACACTGATATCCCAAGGCCACTGCTCCCCTCCCGATCCAGTAAGTTATCTCAGAGAAACAAGCATGAAGGTGCAATATGCACGTATATAACCTCACTGTAGTAATTATGGTTTTATTTAGTGTGTAATGTACCTTTTGGAATAATACTTGCTACTGGGTTCACATGATCTGTAGTAACCAATAGGAGAGTAGTGCAGGATACCTCAGCAGGCAGTGTAGAGTTAGAGTTGGAGTTGAAAGCACACGTGTAATTGTTGCTGAGTATATTGTAAATAAACTTAAAGTTTCCACCCAAGAAGTGTCTGCAGAACAACTCTATCACTAATAGTACAACTCAGCCATGCTACAACAACTGGCGAGGAGAATAAAACAGGATTGAACGGAAGAAATCAAGTTAAAAAGAAATCAGCATTGTACCTTGCCCAGTGATTGTAAGTAGCAAGCTCAATTAGAATTGATTAAATTATCCCTTCTCAAAATGCCACAATTTGAGAGAATTGACCCTTTTGAACCAACCACAGGTGATTGGTCTCAATACATAGAACATCTCATGTTCTTTTTTCAAACGAACGAGATTATGGGTGAAGAAGAGGCAAGCGATCCTCTTGAGTACTAGTGGGAGCAAAATCTACAGTCTGATTCAAAGTTTGATAGCACCCAGTGCCCCAGATTCAAAGAATTTCAATGAATTGGTGGATCGCATGAAGGGTCACTTTCAACACAAGCCCTCAGTCACGATACAGAGATTCAGGTTTAATTTGTGAAATAGAGCCCCAGTGAGACAATTGCATGCTCCATGGCAAATTTGAAGCAGTTAATGCAAAATGGAGGCAATGGCGTAGTAGTATTGTTGCTGGACCGGTAATCCAGAGACCCACAGTAATGCTCTGGGGACCTGGGTTCAAATCTCACCATGGTGGAATTTGAATTTAATAAAAATCTGAAATTAATGATGACCATGAAACCATTATCAATGTTGTATAAACCCACCTGGTTCACTAATGAAGATTTCTTTAGGGAATTAAATCTGCTGTCCTTACCTGGTCTGACCTACATGTGACTCCAGGCCCATAGCAATGTGGTTGACTCTTTAATGAACTAGGGAACTAACCATTTGAACCAGGTCAACTAGAGATAGGTAATAAATGCTGGCCTGCCCAGCGATACCCACATCCCATGAATGAATTTTTAAAAAACATTGTGAGTTCGGTACAACA
Organism: Carcharodon carcharias; assembly: GCF_017639515.1. Lineage (NCBI taxonomy): Eukaryota > Metazoa > Chordata > Chondrichthyes > Lamniformes > Lamnidae > Carcharodon > Carcharodon carcharias. The sequence continues at coordinate 18,746,530 of NC_054478.1, read as the reverse complement.
CTGAACAACATGCTCAGAGATCATTTAGTATGTGGTGTGAAAGAGGACTCTATTCTGAAAAGATTATTGGCCGAAGTGAATCTGGACTTCAAGAAGGAGCTCGAAAGTGGCGCAAAAAAGCAAGACTCTGCCGAGAAATAATGAAAAATAACTTAGCAGCGAAATCAAAGAATAGTTTTAGCAGAGGTGCAAACAAGCAGTCTTTTAGCGATTGGCAGTTTAAAAAAATCGAATGCTACTATTGTCACAGAAATGGACACATGGTGAGGCAGTGCAAGGAAAGATTCAAGCAGGCTAGTAAACAAAAGAAGAGGCCCAATGAAAGCTACAATGAAGAAGAGCCTGAAACAACAAATTCAGACATTTACTCGTTGTTTAATCTGAAAGTTGGAAAGACAGAACCAATATTTGTCATAGTGATAGTAAATGGCAAACCTGTTAGAATGGAAGTAGACATGGGAGATTCCACTACAGTAATTGGGGAACATAGAGAACATAGGGAACATTCAGGTATTTGAATAATGGTGAACATCAATTAACTTCAGAAGAAACAGCCGCCAATCTAAAAACATATACAGGTGAAGACATTAAAGTAAAAGGCATAAGCAGAGTAACTGTCCATTATGGAAGCCAATCAGCTTGATGGTGGTAGCAAATGAAGGGTCAAGCCTCCTGGGGCAAAATTGGTTAAAGGAGATTTAGTTAGAAAGGGCTGAAACTTTCCAGTTGAGAGTAAGTGGGCTACGAAAGCTACATAAAAAGTATGTCACCATCTTTAAGGATGAACTGAGGAATATCCAGGCCTGCAGGCCAAGATTTATGTGGATCCAGAAGCAACCTCTCACTTCATGAAGGTGAGGCCAGTGCTATATGCCCTGCGAGAAAAAGTCGACATTGAACTGAACAGACTAGAGAAACTGGGCATTATACAACTTGTTCAGTTCTCAGAATGGGCAGCACCCATAATCCCCATCCTTAAACCCAACCAAAGCATCAGAATTTGTGAAGACAACAAACTGACGGTTAATAAAGTAGCTAAGCTAGACGGGCACCCCATTCCAAAAATTGAAGACCTGTATGCCAAGTTGGCAGGAGGGACAACGTCCACAAAGCTTATCAACAACTAGAGTTGGATAATGCCTTCTGGGAATTTGTCACAATACCCACAAAGGAATGTATCAATATACATGATTGCTTTTCAGTGTCTCCTCCATTTGTGCCATCTTTCAGGGAACAATGGAAAGCTTACTGCAGGTACCGCCCCAGGTTTTAGTCTATTTAGACAATGTATTGGTGACAGGATTCACTGAAAAAGAGCATTTGGCAAACTTAGAAGAAGTCTTAAAATGTTTCTTGCAAGCCAGAGTGCGTTTAAAAAAAGAAAAGTGCACATTCCAAGTGAGGGAGGTAATCTATTTGGGTCACCGGGTAAATTCACAGAGCCTCCACCTGGTTGAGGAGGAAGTGAGAGCTATAAGAGAGGCACCTGCATCAAAGAATGCCTCAGAGCTTAAATCATTCCTAGGAACGATCAACTATTATGGGCGGTTCTTACCCAATTTGTCTATTGTGCTGGCCCCCCGCAGTCTCTACTCAAAAAGAATGAACGTCTTGGGAGGCACCCCAGAAAGAAGCTTTTGTAAAGGTGAAACAATTGTTGTACTCATCCAATCTATTCGTGCATTATGACCAGACGAAAGAATTGGTGCCGGCATGTGATGCATCTCCCTACAGACTGGGAGCAGTGCTCTCTCATCAGAAGGATGACGGCACGGAACAGCCAATAGGTTACGTATCAAGAACGCTCACAACAGCGGAAAAGGGACACTCCCAGATAGAAAAAGAAGGCCTGTCCATCATCTTTCATGTCAAGAAATTTCACCAATACGTACATGGCCGCCATTTTACAATCTTACCATGTGGAGGTGGAGGCCAGATCATCCATTAACGTGTGGACCGTTTAAGGAAGAGAGGGACAAATCATCAATACCCAAACCATTGCTAGGATTGTTTATTGAGGACAAGGCTATACCATCCATAGCCTCGGCAAGAATACAACAGTGGGCTTTAATTCTAGCAGCATACAAATACATTTTCGTATCAAGGCCCGGCAATCAAATCACAAATGCTGGTGCCTTTAGTCATTTCCCCTTACAAGAAAATGAGGAGCACGTCCCAGTTCCACAGGAACTTATTTTACTGTTAAATATCTTAGATTCCTCACCGGTATGTACTCGATAGATCAGAGGCTGGACAAGTTGGGACCCAGTCCTATCTCAAGTATGAGATCAAGTGCTGCATGTTTGGTCACAGAAGCCCATTTCTGATGAAATGAAACTGTACTTCAACAAAAAACAGGAAATAACCAGCTAGGATGGCATCTTATTGTGGACAACATAAGTGATCATTCCTCCAAAGGGAAGGGAGCCACTTTTAATTGAACTACACAGTGCCCATCCAGGAATTTCCCGAATGAAGACCATAGTAGACAGCTATCTATGGTGGTCTGGGATGGAAGGTGAAAGAGTTTATTAAAGCACTGTGTGCAATGTCAGCAACTGCAAAAGTTGCCAGTGACAGCTCCGCTACACCCATGGGAGTGGCCAGGTAGACCCTGGGCACGGTTACACATTGACTACATTGGACCTTTCCTGGGAACAATGTTTCTGCTCATTGGCGATGCCCATTCAAAATGGTTGGATGTATATGAGTTAAAGTCACTAATATCGGCCTCTACAACAGAGAAACTACGTCAGAGTTTTGCCATTCACGGACTATCAGAAGCAGTCGTTTCCGATAACAGCATGGCATTTACAAGTGCTGAGTTTCAACGGTCTATCAGCCTCAATGAAATCACTCACATGAAAACTGCACTATACCATATTCCTCAAACAGACTGCCCAAAAGGGCAGTTCAAATGTTCAAAAAGCTAACTGGCGATTCCTTGGCAACCAAGTTAGCACGCTTTCTTTTTCATTACAGGACTACCCCTCATGAAACAACTGGTGTCACACCTGCAGAGTTATTGTTGAAAGGCTGACTTAGGACGAGATTGAGCTTAATAATGCCAAATTTAGAGGGGAATGTGGAAAGGTGTCAGGGAAGTCAGAAAACTATACATTATGACATAGTCGTGAAGGGAAATGTACCATGGGAGAGCCGGTATACGCGAAAAGCTCCAGGAAAGGACCAAAGTGGTTACTGAGTGAAATAAAAGCTGTGACTGGACCTCTATCTTACCATGTGGAGGTGGAGGCCAGATCATCCATTAACATGTGGACCATTTAAGGAAGAGAGAGACAAATTATCAAGATTTGGTTCCACCAGTGATCATGACCAGGTCTGCGTTTCCTGCTGAGGAAACACCTGATGTGCGGGTAACTCTGGAAAAGCAGTTTCCTGACAAAGAATCTGAAGTTGTGGAGTTGCGACGTTCCACACGGACCAGGAAACCACCTGAAGGACTGAACTTGTAAATTCCTTACCCAGCGTAAATATTATGTTGTCTTGAAAAATATGTACTTGTAAATATAATATGTTTAGCCAAGTTAAAGCAGGAGGAATGTAGTAATTATGGTTTTATTCAGTGTGTAACGTACCTTTAAGCATAATAGTGGTTAGGAGAGATCACATGATCTGTAGTAACCAATAGGAGAGTAGCACAGGCTACCTCAGCAGTCAGTCTAGAGTTAGAGTTGGAGTTGAAAGCACACGTGTAGTTGCTGCTGAGTGTTTGTAAATAAACTTAAAGTTTCCACCCAAGAAGCACCTGCAGATCAACCCTATCACTAATAGTACAACTCGGCCACCCTACAACACACACTAAATTTGGCAGAATTTATCAGCAATAATGTTGAGAATTGATGGCTCACTGTGCATTTTATTTTTTACTTCTGCTGGGGCTGTGCAGTGTGGAGATTGGCTGCTGCATTCACCTTCACAACTAGAGACTACACTTAAGCAGTTCAGTTGGTCCAAAACATTTTGGGACATTGCATCCCAAGGGCATGTCAAAGTGCTACATAAATGTAAGCTCTTTCTTTCTTTAACTATTTGGAAGAGTTATCCCTCTCCACTCAGTGGAATTGAATCTACCTGGTTTCCAAGTTCTGCTTTCCTATAACGCAACTGTGGAAATGTAGAAATGACCATGTTACATTTTTCCTCTGGAATTTAGTTACGCGGCTTTAGTTTCTCCTCCCTCCCTAATAGTGTGTGGTACCTACCAGCTGGCGGGTGTCATCTCTTTGTTCTCCAACCTTAGCAGAACAATGGATGGGTCTGAGCAAATGGGCGCTGCTCCAAAGTTGAAGTTCACCATCACTGGTGTGGACACAGAGGGGCATCGATTTGTGCTGAAAAGAAAGCAGAAAAGACTGTGGGCCAAATCTTCCTCGAAAGAAAAAATTTTGTTTACGCAACACTTACTAATGAGAGGGTTGGCCAGCAAGTTTAGAAGATGAAGAGATATACTGCGAGTTGTGAATCTCCAGAGTTTGCTGGTTGATTTATGCTGCTCCGCTGTTTGTCTCGCACAAATAGCATCTCTCCTTCAGACTCTGGATTTCCAGGTTAATTGCTCATTAAACATGCCACAGAAAAGTTAGGGCTCAGAATAAACAATGCAAGTACCCTTTTAACAACAATATTTGCTAATGCAGCGCCAATCAACATCCCCAGCCTAGAAAGGGTACAATTTAAACTAATTCATGTAGGTAGTAAATACCGCCTAGAGATTTGAAAAAAAATTATTTTTACTTTTCCTGTCTGCCACATTTTCCCTTTCTAAATATAATTTTTCCTTCCCTCTCTTTACTTCTCTTTCTGTACCTGATTTGACTCTAATGCAGCCTGTTTCCTTCTGTTTTCCGGTTTCTTTCTGAATCCTTAAATCACATTTAATTAAGAAGATACACTGTTGGCCCCTTTACTCATTAAGATGGCCTGTTGCCTTCCCCACATCTCTTTCAGTTTGCACTTCCAGCAAGTTAGGCCAGAAATTTTAATTTAAGTTGAAGAATTCAGGGAAATGTCTAATTAACGCTGCGCAGCCTCCTTTCGCCCCCTGTATTTGAGAAACTTGGAGATGTTGAATATATAACATCTGCAATAAAAATGGGTAGAAGCTATGCTACAGTTGCATGAAGTACTGGTTGGACCAGATCTGGAGCAATGCATTCAGTTCTGGCCAATGCACTCAGAAAGGATATGTTGGCCTTTGACCAGGGTGCAGCAATGATTAACCAAAATAAAACAGGGTTCAACAGGGATGAAACCATATGCTCCATATTTAATGGAGTTCAAAGGGAAAGGTGGAATTTATGGCATGGAAGGAGACCATTTGGCCCATTGTTGCTGTGCCAGCCCACTGTTGGCATGCTGGCTTATTGAAAGATTATTTCTAATACATTTTTTGAAAGTCACTGTTGAATCTGCTTCTACCACCTTTTTAGGAAGTGCATTCCAGGTCATCATAACTTGTTATGTAAAAAAATTCTCCTAATCTCCCCTTCTGATTCTTTCATGAATACCATAAATCTGTGCCCTTTGGGTACCAACTCTTCTGTCAATGGAAACAGTTTTTCCCCATCTACACTATCAAAACCCCTCATAATTTTGAACAGCACTATTAAATTCCACAACCAACGTGGATAACAGCATTATTAAATTCCACCCCCCACCCCCTTAATCTTCTATGCATTAAGTAGAACATTTGCAGCTTCTCTAAGTCTCTCGATTAAACTGAAAGTCCTCAGCCCTGATGGATCTCCTCTGTACCTTCTTCAAAACCTTGACAATAAACATTAGAATGTAGGAGCAAAACCCAATCTAATTGAACCTGCCTTCTGGGACCATTTGCAAGCCTTGTCTTCCATATTGTCAGTTGTTCTTTGTGTATTTGGGGCACGTTTTCTCACCTGTGTCTGGTCGGTACCCGGTACAGCAGCTCGCCCTCTGTGGGATCACGCTGCAGGTACTCATTAAGTGTGTCTAGTGAGAAGAGTCGCCAGAGCTGCTGCTTGCTGATGCCACTTATGCTCCCGAGGCAACGAGCATCCGAGATGAATATCATTGGATAGACGCCGTCTGCTGTCACGCAACACAAAGGCTTTCCCTCCTCACTTTCATCAGGCTCCAGCACTGAAAGCATTTGAATTGAAGCAATCTGTGACCATATGCAGCAAGACCTGGACAATATTCAGGCCTGGGCTGACAAGTGACATGTAACATTCATGTGAATATGTGCTAGGCAATGACCATCTCCAACGAAAGAGATCAAACAAATCCAACAAAACCATTTCCCCTGGACATTCAATGGCATTACCATTGCTGAATCACTCACTATCAACATAGTGCAGGTTATCATTGACCAGAAACGATACTGGGCCAGCAATATAAATACTGTGGCCACAAGAGCAGGCCAGAGGCTGGGAAGTCTGTAGAAAGTAGCACACCTCCTGACTCTCCAAAGCCTGTCCACATCTACAAGGCACAAGTCAGGAGTGTGATGGAATACTCTCCATTTGCCTGGATGAGTGTAGCTCCAACAACACTCAAGAAGCTCGACGCCATACAGGACAAAGCAGCCTGCTTGACTGGCGCCCCATCCATCACCATCAGCATTCACTCATTCCACCACCGATGTACAGTGGCAGCAGTGTGTACCATCTACAAGATACACTGCAGCAACTCACCGATGCTCCTTTGACAGCATCTTCCAAACTGGTGACTTCTATCACCTAGAAGGAAAATGGCAACAGATGCATGGGAACACCACCACCTGCAAGTTCCCCTTCAAGTCACATACCATTCTGACTTGGAACCATATCACCCTTCCTTCACTGTTGCTTGGTCAAAATCCTGGAACTCCCTTTCAAACAGCACTATGAGTGTTCCTACAATACATTGATGGAGCTGTTCAGCTTACCACCACCTTCTCAAGGGCAATTAGGGATGGGCAATAAATACTCGTCTAGCCAGTGATGCCCAAATCCCATGAATAAATAAATAAAGCAAAACTATATAGTAGACATGCTTTCATCACAAAGTCCAGGATATGAACTTACACTTAAGAGTCAGAAGGACTTAAGCTTGAGTTGCATTCTAAAGACTTGAGCATATAACCTAGATTGTCATTCCAATGCAGTACTGAATAGGTGCTGAGCTGTTGGAGATGCAATTTTTAGGATGGTACATCAAACCAAGGCCCGGTCTGCCCCTCAGGTGGACATAATAGGTTCCATGGCATTATTTTAGGAAAAGTAGAGACATTCTTTCTAGTTTTCTGGCCAAAATTGATCCCTCAATGAATATCACTGAAATGAATTATCTGGTCATTATCACACTGCTGTTTGCAGGATCTTCATGTGCTGAAATTGGCTGGCATGTTTCCTACCTTACAACAGGGACCACACTTCAAAAAGCACTTTATTGGTTTTAAAGCACTTTATGTTCTAAGGTCATAAAAGATGCTATAGGATAGCAAGGTTTTTCTTCTTTAATTACTATTGCCCTATTTCACACATCAACCATTCTTTATGCATCTTTTTTCTTTATTCTTTCTTGGGATGCGGGCATCACTGGTAAGGCCAGCATTTGTTGTCCATCCTTTGTTGCCCTTGGACTGACTGACTTGCTAGGCCATTTAGGATGCCAATTAATGCCAAATTAGAAGCAATTTTGTGCCATAGGTCCCAAGTAACCAGATTGAGTGAATCGCATGTGAATTTTACAACCCAGATGGAATAAACTTCTAGCCTTTCAGTCCAGATCAGATGTGGAGCAAGGCACCAGATGCAAAAGGCCAATATCTAATTTACACATATAAAAAAGTACCCACCTTTAGCAGAGAGAATCTTGGAACTAATTGTCCAGGAGTAACGAAGCCTTCGAACAGGCCGGACGGTGAACCTGAAACAAACTTTTGACTTTGCAGGTATTGTGCCATGGTGATAATTCAGTTTAAAAGCTGGGGAGACATACATTTCCAACAAAAAACAAAACATAACATTTATTCACCAATGTAGATATTATAGACATGTCTTAACATAGCAACATAGCAACATCAGGCCATTCATACCCTCAAGCTTGTTCCGCTGCCATTCACTTAGGTTAAAGTTGATCTTAATGGTATCTCCCAATCTTAGTTCCATAATCCATAAAACCTTTGCCTAATAAAAATCTGTCACTTGCACTTGTGAAATTTTCAATTGACCCCAGTATTAACACAGTTTTGGGGCAGAGTTCCAGACTTCTACTATCCTTTGATTGAAGAAGTGCTTCCTGACATCACTCCTGAACAGCCTAGCTCTAATTTTACTCCCCCACCAGAGGAAATAGTTTATCTCTTCTATCAATTGCTTTAATCATCTAAAATGCTGCAATTAAATCAGCATGTTTTGAGAGAAACAGGTGACTTTCAACCTATCGATCCAAAAGCTTTCTGCACATCATTTCTGGGTCTGTTGTAGACTAATTGATAGAGAGTGGTTGATATGATTAGTCAAAAACTCCATTATTGCCAGGATAAGAGAATGTAAACTAGATCGGTATTTGTCAATGTTTGTCTACCGAGTCTTATGTTACTATCATACAGATTAGAGTAAATTTGTCTGTAATTTGTCATTCAGTATAAACCACACCACGTCCTATACCTTTTGAGTTGAAGGCACTGCTGAGCTAGGAACTCCATCCAACACAGGGAAAAATGCCAATTCCTGCTAAATACAATAGCAACTTGCAGAGATATCACCCAGAATGACAGACTTCCAGGAATCCTGTTTTTAAATTAGCATGGCTTGGAATAGCCATTTGTCCCATTTTGCTGGAAGGATAGGGGATATTTTACATGGAAAGATCTCTCGATTTCTTTAGTGTCCAAAAATCTATCAAGCTTTGTCTCAAGCATACTCAACAGTTTAGCATCCACACCATCTGGGTAGACAATTTCAAACATTCACAGTGAAGAATTTTCCTTTTACCTCAATCCTAAACGGCGGAGCTCTTATCCTGAGGCTTTGGTCCCTAGTTCTAGACTCTCTGGTCAATGGAAGCAGCCTCTCAGCATCAAGCCTGTCAAGCTATCTCAGAATCTCATGTGTTTCAAGTAGATCATTTCTTAGTCTTATAAATTATTATAAATTCCAGAGAATATAGGCTGATTCAACCCAATCTCTCCTCATATGAATACCTTCCCATCCCAGGAATCAACCAAGTGAATAATTCTCTTTTGATGTTACCTGTCTTAACTTTCTTGCTTCTCCTAAGCACCAAACGCAAACTGCATGCGTACTCCTCTTCATTGTATTGAAATCCTGACTTCTCGTCCTGCTCTTACTCTAGCTCACCCTCGCCCAGGATCTCTAAGTTCCTTAACTCCTTCAGTGACCCTTCCTTCTACCATTGACAGAAATTTGGAATCAAAATTCAGAAGCATCTCAATTTGTCAATAACAAAATGCTTCACTAATATCTCATCAACTTACCCATCGAATCTTTCATAACCTCATCAGGGTCACATAGTCCAGTGATGTTCTGCTTCACGTTCAGCTCAAAGTTCAAAGAGCATGGTTCCTTATTGATCAGTACAAGGTCACCTGACTTAATATTGCCAATCAGGATGTCTCCCAAATCTATATGCTGTTTCTCAGCCTAAAGGAGATGTTTAACAGAGGGGCAAACATTACTGATATAACTTTCAAGCACTGCACATGGATGGCATCAATTGATCTTTCCAGCATTACAGAAAGTGGCCTGGTAGGGATTACAGCAAATATTGTCACAATGGAATAGATGAAAACATACTTAAATTCCACCCATTCACACATTAAAAAGCACTGAGAATAAGTCCTACCCATTTTAATAATCTAAGGTGAACAAAGTTGAGTACAAAATGATACAAGTTGCATCTCCAGGTGGTTATTACATTGTATTTACAGCACAGAAACAAGCCATTCAGCCCAACTGGCCCATCCAGTGTTTATGCTCCACATGAGTCTCCTCCCACCCTTGTTAAAACACTCTACCCAGAAATCCTGCCATCCCTTTCTTTGCCAGCTAGCTCCCCGCTAAACACATCCACGCTATTCACCTCAACTACTCACTGTGGCAGCAAGTTCCACATTCTGACAAAACTTTGGATAAAGAAGTCTCTCCTAAATTCCTTTTTGGATTTATTAGCTGCACAAAGTTGTTATGTATTTGGCCATTATCTCTCAAGAATTATCATAGAGGCTGCAGGGGGTGACAATGTTGCCCTTTCACTTCTAGGATTTAGCCCAGATTGAGAAAAAGCTTTGCATGTCTACTGGCTGTAGGGGTTCTACATCATTTGAATTTGGACAGTTTCGATACAACTTGGCAATTTAATTTACAGAGGCCAAAATTGCAGTTGACATTCAAAATGGAAATTCACACTGGTGGGGCAGAAATGGCTCTACTGAAGTTAAGGCCAAGAGTTATTGTTGGTACAGAGTAGTCTCTGTATCTAGACGGGTTTCTAATCTTTTCATTTCACCCTCTGCTCCAGGTATTAGTAAGAAGGCTGAGGTGATCTGATAGTGGTCCTCAAAATAATGAAGGAGTTAAACAGGGTAGGCAGAGAGAAGATCTTTCCACTTGTGGGAGAGTCCAAAATTAAGGGGCATAAATGTAAGATGATCACTCACAAATTCCATAATGAATTCAGGAGAAACCTCTTTACTCAGAGTGATTAGAATGTGGAACTTTCTACCACAGGGAATAGTTGAGTTGAATAAAACTCCGGTTAGACCATAACTTGAGTATAGCATCCAGTTCTGGTCACTATATTTCAGAAGAGATGTGAAAGTCCTTGCAGGGAGAGGATACAGAGGAGATTTACCAGAAAAGTTCCAGGATTGAAGGATTTTAGCTACAAGGACAGGTTGGTGATGCGGGATTGTTGTCCTTGGAACAAAGGAGATTGAGAAGAGATTAGATACAGAGGTTGTTATGAAGAGATGTTAATGTTATCAGAAATTATTTTTAAATTGGATTTGTAGTGTGTCCGTGTGTGGCTTAATTGGATTCAAGCCAGCTAGTCTGGGTGCTTTGATGTGTAGTAGTTTGAGATGTTAATTAGATAAATGTAAGGGTTCAAGGGGCAGAATTTTCCAATCAGCGTGTGGGCACGCACCCAACATGCCAGAACATTAAATGACGCGTGATGACATCAGGCATGCGTCCTGACATCATCGCGAAGTCGCGCGATATTTCGTTTGGCGGGCGCATACCGGAGTCGGCTGCGTACCTGCCAATAATTGATAGACCTATTAAGGCCATTAATCAGGTAATTAATCAGGATTTTACGCTGCCCGTCCAACCATACATAGTCACATTAAATTTTTATTGTATTTATTTATTTTTTAAAAAAGCGCTTCCGTCTCCCTGCGGCAGCTCAGTGCGCATGCACGAAAGAGCGCTGGGCCCGACTCTCTCTCCTCCACCCGCTGCACAGGTAGCACTCAGCGCTACTGCTCGCGATCGACACAGGGTGGGCCTTAATTGGCCCACCCACGTGAAATCGCAGTGCGGAGCCGATCGCAGGTGGTGGGTGGGCAGGCGGCTCCGCAACCACCTCCGCCAGGTCCTGCCGAGCCCACCCAATGCTTGGAAAATCCTGGCCTAGGTGAAGAGTATACTTGCATTTGATGAATGAACCATTCAAAAGAATGAGTAAAATCTTGTACCTAGTTGGGAGACACCAAGCAATGTGTTTATATTACTAATAAAATTGGTGTAATGAAAGGATTATTGTTGGGAGAGGTAAAATTACAAAAGAAACCTAGTAATACATTGGAAAATTTACATTCAAAGGCAAAGCTAGGGGTTTATGGGCAGAATATAACCGTCGGCGTGCAGGTCCGACATGCCTGCGCACAAAATGATGCGCGATGACGTTGGGTGTGCATCCCGACGTCATTTTAATATTTCATTCAGTGGGCTCACATCGGAGGCAGCTGCGCGCCTGCCGAACTGTCAACGGCCTATTAAGGCCATTAAAAAAGCAATTAAAGTTGGTGACAATGCTGCCTGTCCAACCTTAAGGTTGGCGGGGGTGGACAGGCGAAAAGCCTAAGCAGCCTTCACGTTTTTCAGAAAACCTCATCCACGGGTGGGATGAGGTTTCCTGAAGATTTAATAAAATAAATTAAATAAATTTTGCTAAATCGACAAACATGTCCCAGCTCAGGTGACACTGTCACATGAGGGGACACGTCTAAATAATTTTTCAATTTATTTATAAAAAAAAGTTTCATTGTGTACTTAATCTCCCTGAGGCAGCTCCGTGCCTCAGGAAGATTGCTGCACTCTTTCACGCACATGCGTATTACACTGGGTGGGCCTTAATTGACCCACCCAAGTAAAATGGCGGCTCGCACCGATTGGCTCCGCGCCTGCCCGCTCCCACCCAGCCCGCCCGACATAGGTAAGATTCAGCCCAATATGTGAGAGTCAGGGACATTTAACATCTAACCAGCCCGTAAGCCTACAGCCGTCTGAAAAGGAACCAAATTGAAAAGAACCTCATTTTGAATTCATGGGTTAAATGTGCTTTGTCTGGTGTCTGTTTAAAGTCTATGGGTTATTGTTGCCTTGGTGAAGATTTACCTTGGAGCGATTAATTTGGGGATTTATTTAAAAGTTACTGTGGTAGTAATGTGTAGACATGTGTATGTGTTTAAATTTGTTGTTAAATTAATAAATGTTTAATTTAGTTTTATATAAAAAAACCTCTTGAGGGTTGGTGGTTTTATTTCTGAATTCAGAGCTGCATCTCAAACATATCAATTGAAAATATAGGTTCAAGTTTCCCTCTGGGATTTAAACAACTCAGCCTTTACCAACTGCTGCGTCAAAACAGAGATGCACAGGAATATGGCAGGTTTAAATAAAATAAGGTAGACAAAGATAAGCTGTTCCCATTACCTGATGGTGGAAGAACTAGGAAACACAAATTTAAGCTTTTGGGCAAGATACGTAGGGCATAAGTGAGGAAGAACTTCCTTTATACAGCGAGTGGAACTCGCTGCCCATGAGAGTGGTGGAAGCAGAGATGATCGATGATTTCAAACTGAAATTGGAATGGGCACTTGAAGGCAATAAACTTGCAGGGCTACGGGGATAGCATATGGGAATGGGACTGACCATATTTCGAGAGAGAGAGCAGACATGGAATTGGCATGGGCTGAATGTATTCTTCTGTGCTGTAATGACTTTATGACTCAATAATTGGCATAGATGCAATTAAGGGGAAGCTAGATAAATATACGGGCGAGAAAGCAATAGAAGGATATGCAAAAAGGGTGAGGTGAAGTATTGTGTGAGAAGGCTTGTGTAAAGCGTAAAGGATGGCAGGGACCAGCTGGGCCAAATGGCCTGTTTCTGTGCTGTAAATTTTATGCAATTTGACATAAACTGGGTATGGAGGTGATAGTAAATTTAGGTACTGCCAAATGCAGATGGGGTAATGCTAGGAGAAAGATCTATAAACACGTAAAGCTTCACTTGTGTTCAGTGTTGGGTTGGGCTGTGTGACCTATTAATGACTGAGCTGCTGCTTGAAGTTGCTTGCCATGACACATGAAGGATGGTCTTTTTTACAAAGTACCACAGATCCATCAGTGCCAATCTGTTCCACCGCCCCCACCCCCCCCAACAAGGGTTACTACTTTTAGCGGAGAGAAGGAGAAAATGAACGATGGAGTGGTGGTTACTATTGGAAAGCAAAAAAAATATGAGCAGGACTTATTTCTCTCCTGTAATCTCACCATAATTGTGCCCTTTGATCCTTCACTGATAACCCTGAGGGTGAGGCGAATCTTCTTCCCTTGGTCTGGGCAGTGTGGGCCTTTCACACCCCATAAGAAAATGTCAGGTTTCAGGAAATACTTCCGATGTTCTTGTGGATAGAAAGACCAAGTCTGTGCCTGCAAAGAGCCCAAAGCATATCACTGGTTAGACCTACAATAAATATACACTTCTCAATGGCAATTAGGGATGAGGATAAATGCTGGCTTTGCCAGGAATCCATCCCATGAATGGATTTTAAAAAATCACACAGGCTGCACAGCTATTGGGGAAGCTATAATGAAGCAGCAACACAACAAAGATCTCAAACAGCTGATCAGTTTCATTGAAGCCCTAAAGGAAAACAAAAACTTAAACAAAAAATCTTTAGAATGTAGAGAAGGTCAGCCACGTTTGTCTATATAATGACAGTTGTTGTGTGTGACTTTGAGACTTTTAAATGCAACATATTGCTATCTAAATGCAAGTTTTATTTTCATAATCTATCCAAGTTCTGCTGAAGGCTTCTAACTGAAACACTCAAATAACTTTATTCCCTCAGATGCTAAGTGGCCAGTTGTGCAATTCTGTCACCTTCCCATTAGTTGGTTGTAGACTTATTGACGAAGATTGAATCAATACCCTCATTATCATTGTATCATGCAGCTACCAGAATGGTACAAAGTCCTTGGTCTTTATCACATCTAACTCCTCCTGTATTTTATCTCAACCCTATTACTTGCCAAAGTCAAGCGCTAAAGCTACAATAGGCAATCTTTCAATTCCAGTCTCCTGCATATCCGTGACTTTCTTCATGCCACTATTGGTGGCCATGCTTTCAGCTCTGTCATCCTTGTTTTCAAATCCCTCCATGGCCTCCCCACTCCATACTTATGGAACCTTCTCCAGCCCTACAACTCTCTGATTTCCATGCAGTCATCCAATTCTGGCCTCTTGTTCATCTCCCAATTTCCTATACTCCACTATTAGCATACATGTCCTGAGTTCTAGACTTTGCTCTCTAAGCCTCTTAGCCTCTCTCTTCTCCTTTAAGATGCTCTTTAAAACCTACCTCTTTAACCAGGTTTTTGATCAACTGTCTTAATTTCTCCTATGTGGCTCAGTGTCAAATTTTGTCTGATAACACTCCTGTGAAGCTTCTTGAGACATCTTACTACATTAAAGGCACTATATAAATGCAATCCATTGATGCTGGAAGGACTAACTAATCATAAACACTGGCAGTGGAATGATATGTCCTTCAACAATTCTTGTTGCAATATCAGTTCTGCTGAGTGTTATTCTTAGAACACTGGTTGAATTTCACAAAAGCATTTTAACAGTGCACAAAAAGTAGCACTCAGGAAAATTTCAATTCAACTTTCATTCCTCCCATATCACACTCATCTCAAAGTCCTGAGCACTTTCAATGCTGCCTGCTGGGTTCGCTTTCAGTTGACCTGCATCTCCGTTCACCCACTGATCGCACTCCCATGCAGCACCACATCCACCATGACTCACTTTTCACTTTCGATTTGGCAAGCATGGTGCAACTTACATTTTTCTTCAGATCCCCCAGCCTTTCCGCTCCCCCAGTCACCCATTTCCATTCCCCCATCACTTTCGACCGCGCCCCCCCCCCCCCCACCCCCACCCCCACCATTACCATGCACTTCCCCTCCATGACCTACCAACATGTTCCCTCCCTTCCTTCCCAAAGATCCCACCCCCATCCACAGTAATCTCCCCAGCCGCCTCCTTCCCACCCCCCAGGGTCCATGTCTGCCTCTGCGTCTCTACCAATCATTCTCACTGTCCATTCTACCGATACCATCATACCCCCAGCCTCCCACCTCACTCTGCTCTCGGTCATTTTCACCATTCTGTTGTACCATGCCTACCCTCAGTTCGTTCCCCAGGAGGCAGTCATGGACTCATCAGAGCCCTCTCTTGCACAGTCATCTGGAGATCCCCCCCAACTTCCGGGCTCTTTCCCCCGCCGGAACTCCTTCCCCTCCTGGACTGCCCCCCCACTCACCCCCATCCCCCTTGGAACTCCTTCCCCCCCCCACCTGCCCCAGACTCCCCACTCCAGAATCCACCCACCCCACCCTTAGTCCTTCCCGCTTCCTGACTCCTGCAGCCACCTTTATTTCTTTCTCCACCCTTACTCCTTCCTCCCCAAAACTCCTTCCTCCCCCCAGACTCCTTTCCCTCTCCCTTCTCCACATGCCCTTCTCCCCTCAGATTCCTTCCCCTCACTGAACTCCTTTCTCCCCCAAACTCCTTCCTCCCCCCCAGACTCCTTCCTCCCCCAGACTCCTTCCCCTCTCTGAACTCCTTTCTCCCCCAAAACTCCTTCCTCCCCCCCAGACTACTTCCTTCCCCCCAGACTCCTTCCTCCCCCCCAGACTCCTTCCCCTCTCCCTTCTCCACACACCTTTCTCCCCTCAGACTCCTTCCGCTCTCTGAACTCCGTTCTCCCCCCAAACTCCTTCCCCTCGCTGAACTCCTTTCTCCCCCAAACTCCTTCCTCCCCCCAGACTCCTTCCTCCCCCAGACTCCTTCCTCCCCCCCCCAGATTCCTTCCTCCCCCAACTCCTTCCCTCCTCCGAACTCTTTCCCTTACACCTACCACCCCCTTACAACTTTACCCCAGTTACCGTCTTCTCCCTGTTACTCCCCTCCCTTCCTGTCCCTTCCCCCCAACCTCCCCCTGACACCTTTGTTGCCCCCCCTCCCAAACCTCAATCCCCGACATCTTTATTTCCCCCCACCAACATCAACCCCCCCAACAACTTCATTACCTCCCCCAACCTCATCCCCCCAACTCCTACATTCCCCCCCTTCCATACCTCAGCACCAGCTAACACCTCTTTCTCTCCCAGACGATCCTAGACCTTCCTCTCCCTCTCCCTGGTACACCTACCTCTCCCAAAGACAGCTCAACCTTCCTCTCCACCCCTTTGACTATCAGCCATTATGGGCAAACCCCCAATGTTGACTTTCCACCTTCTGTGAGCTGCTTCACGGTGGAGCCATGTCCATGAGAATCTACCCAGCATGCCATGGACATTCCTCCAGGGTCCGTTGCTGTTGGGTTCCAGAGTCTTCAGCTCCTCAGATGTCCACAATGTGAGCAAGGCCCTGGTGGTATGTGCCGACTTCTGCACATCACAGTTGCCAATACGTGTTCTGCACTGAGGTGCTTTCCCACTGACATAGGTGGATGATCCAGCATCGGGGGTTTGAGTCCGGTGGGCTGGCCTTATAATGATATGCAGATGTATTACAATGAGGTTCTCGATGTCTGACGGCTAGAAACGCGGCTCGCCATTGACAGGCAGAGTGGAGATTGCAACCTGGTTTCATGATGTCATGAAACCGATTTTTTGCCTACTCACCATATTGTCCACTCACGCCGCCGAACATGCCTGACGCCAGCGGGCACGGAAAATTCCACCCTGGGGGAGCAATGGTGATAGGGAATTCTATCGTAAGGGGAACAAATGGACGTTTCTGTGGCTGCAGACATGACACCAGGATAATATGTTGCCTCCCTGGTGCCAGGGTCAAGGGTGTCATTGAGCAGCTACAGGACAATCTGAAAGGAGAGGATGAACAGCCAGAGCTCGTTGTCCATCTTAGTACCAACGACATTGGTAAAGAGATGAATGTGGTCCTGAAAGCAGAACATAGGGAGCTAGGAAATAAATTAGCAAGCAGGATCTCAAAGGCAGAAATCTCAGGATTGCTCCCATGCTGGCGAGATCAAAAATAGGTGAATAGACCAGATGAATGTGTGGCTGGAGAGATGGTGTAGGACGGAGGGATTTAGATTCCTGAAGCATTGGGACCAATTTTGGGGAACGTGAGACCTGTACAAGCTGGACTGGTTGCACCCCAGCAGGACTGGGGCCAATATCCTTGCAGGGGTATTTGCTAGTGCTGTGGGGAAGGGTTTAAACTAGAGTAGCAGGGCTTGGGAACCTGAGCGGGGTGATACAAGAGAGGGAAACAAAAATAGGAATGAAAGAAAAGTAGAAAGCAAAAGTGGAAGGCAGAGGAAACAAGGGCTAACAGCAAATAAAGCCATAGTACAAAAAAAAATGTAAAAATGTCAAAAAGACAAGTTTTTAAAGGCATTGTATCTGAATGCACAGAGCAGTCACAATAAAGTAGATGAATTAACAGCGCAAATAGATGTAAATGGGTACGATATAATTGCAATTACAGAGTCAGTGACCAAGACTGAGAACTGAATATCCAAGGGTATTCGATATTTAGGAAGAGCAGGCGAAATGTAAAAGGAGGTGGGGTGGCATTGTTAGTTAAGGAGGAAATCAGTGCAATAGTGAGACAAGATATTAGCTCAGAAAATCTAAATGCAGAATCAGTCTGGGTGGAGCTAAGAAGCAACAAGTGGCAGAGAACATTAGTAGGAGTTTTCTATAGGCCTCCAAAGAGTAGTGGTAAGGTTGGGGAGTAATCATGGGTGACTTTAATCTACATGTAGATGGGGCAAACCAAATTGGCAATACTACTGTGGCGGATGAATTCCTGGAGTGTGTACAAGATAGATTTTAGATCAGTACGTCGTGGAACCAACTAATAAACAGGCTATCCTAGATTTGGTATTGTGCAATGAGAAAGGGTTAATTAATAATCTTGTCATGCGGGGTCTTTTAGGGAGCAGTGACCATAACATGATGAAATTTTTCATTAGGGTGGAAAATTAAGTAGTCCGATCTGAAACTAGGGTCCTAAATCTAAACAAAGGAAACTATGAAGATATGAGACGTGAGTTGGCTAATATAGTTTGGAGAACTTCATTAAAAGGCATGATAGTGGATAGGCAATGACTAATATTTAAGGAGAGAATGTATGCATTGTAACAGTTATACATTCCTTTCTGGTGCAAAAACACAACAGAAAAGGCGGCCTAACCATGGCTAACAAAAGAAATTAAGAATAGTATTAGATCCAAAGAGGAGTCATATAAAGTTGCGAGAAAAATTAGCAAGCCTGAGGGTTACGAGCAGTTTAGAATTCATGGAAGGAGGACCAAGAGATTGGTTAAGAGGGGAATAATAGACAATAGACAATAGGCAAGACCAAAAATTATATAAACACTTAAATGGAAGCAAAGTTGTAGGTCCACAGGGAAAGAGCGGGTGGAAGGGATTAGTTGGATATCTCTACCAAAGAGCTGGCAGAGACATGATGGGTTGCATGGCCTCCTTCTGTGCTGTATCATTTTATGATTTTAATAGTGACCTGCCGTGTCTGCTCATTTTGGAGAGAGAAGCTTGTGTTTGGAGTAAATGTATCCATTGTAATGAACTTTGAAACAGCATGGGGGCAAAACAATCCAATCCTTAGAATCATGGGTAGAATGTGAAATGACCTCAATTTGTCTATGATTCACCTTTGTCCCAACAGTTAGAGGGACATAAGCGTTGAGGAAAGGCAGTCTAAAAGGGAGATGAAGGCGTAGTGGTAATGTCACTGAGCTACTAATTCTGGGATCTAGCCTAATGCTCTTGGAACATGGGTTCAAATCCCACCATGACAGCTGATAGAATTTAAATTCAATTAATAAAACTGGAATATGAAGATAATCTCAGTAATTGTGACCATTGTTGTAAAAATCCATCTGGTTCACTAATGTCTTTAAGGGAAAGGAATCGGCCATCATTACCCACTCTGGCCTACAGAGCCACAGCAACGTGGTTGATTCTTAACTACCCTCTGAAATGGCCTAGCAAGTCACTCAGTTCAAAGAACAATTAGGGATGGGCAACAAATCCAACAAAAGAATTTTTTTAAAAATCATATGGCCATTCTAGCTGTGGCAGCCTGCAGGTTGGTGGGCTATTATTCATGGTGGGCATCACAGGCAAGGCAGATCAAGTTCTCACCTGACATCCAGACATCCCGGTAGTCCAGCAATCATGAAAAGAGAGCAATCGAGAGCAAACAGCCAGACTCATTTTCTCCCTCCCCTTAGACCAGAGGTACCGGTTGGAGCACCAATAAACACTACCCCAGCAGGAGTACAGGTAACTTAGCACAGCCTGGGGATCAAATATGGAATGTTCCCAGTTGTGTAGGTTAGCCCACACTGCTCCTTTTTGCTCATTTAAACAGCAGAAATAGATCTGGGACTCACCAGTGATTCATTGGCCTGGATGATTCCAAAGACTGGTTTGACAGACAGGACCTTGGATTGAGCTGCCGATATCTTCCACTGAAAATACAGCGGCATCCGAGACACATTCTTAATGAGATAGGATCGTTCTGATAAGGTGCCTACACATGTCGGCTTAAAGTACAGATACCCATTTCCATCCAGAGTCAATAGCGGCTTTTCTACAGTGGAGTACAACCTAATCTCCTAAAAAGCCAAGAAAAGGAATACGGTAAGTATCAACTCCTCTCTGTCCTTTGTAACTAATCACAAGTGTCAGCTGAGCCCATCAGAGCATTTTAGCCTTCAAGCTCTACTCCAGAGGCTTGAACACACAATCTAGGCTAACACTTCATGCTATGCTGTGGGAGTGCTGTATTGTCAGAGGTACCTTTGTGTTTTGGATGAGGCTATAAAACCCAGGGAAAGCATTGTTACGTCAGCCCTCTTATAGTGCAAGAAATGCTTCTGATAAAGCACATTGTGCTATGTGCAGGAACTCACAAGGTGCCATGGAACTTGCTTGATCTGCACTCAGTAGCAGGATCAACAGGTTGTACATCTGGTCCTTTTGATATTATGGAATTGAATGGATTTGTAAGTTCTTGCAAGACATCAAAGCTTGTGCATCAGCCAGATAAAAAGAAATATGGGGAGACATGTAAAACAGGCCGTCGATTCACTATCAACATGATTATACTATGGTACAAGGTCAAAATAATCCCCTGGAGCTTTGTCCATTATTTTGGCCAACATGACAGTGCAGCACTGAAGGAGTGATGTCTTTCAGATGAGACATTAAACCACCTCTCCACTGTCTCTAATTTGTCATGGTACTTGCCATGAGTAGAAATTTATTCCAACTAAGTAGTGCCAAGGCTGAAGCCATTGTCTATGGTTTCTGGCCCAAATTCCCTAGCCACCTACTTCACCTCTCTGGGTAAAATACTGCAGAAGCTATAAATTCAAAATATATCCAAAAAATGCTGGAACAACTTAGTAGCTCAGGTAGCAGCAATGTGTACCATTTACAAGGTGCGTCACAGCACCATCCAAACCTGAGACATCCACAGTCTAGAAGGACAAGGGCAGCAGGTGTATGGGAACACTGTTCCCCTCCAAAGCCACATGCCATCCTGACTCAGAAATATATTACAATTCCTTCATCATTGTTGGGTCTAAATCCTGGAACCAGGGTGACCAGTTGTCTTCTTTTTTTACGGGTTAGTCCAGTAATTTCAGATTGTCCCACATCTACAAAGTCCCTAACTACAGGAAGGACATCAGTAAGATTGAGAGAGTGCAGAGAAGATTTACTAGGATGTTGCCAGGTCTTAAGGAGTTGAGTTACCGGGAAAGATTAAACAGGTTTATTCCTTGGAGCGTAGAAGAATGAAGGGAGATTTGATAGAAGTTTTCAAAATTATGAGGGGTATAAACAGAGTAAATGCGAGTAGGCTCTTTCCACTTAGATTAGGAGAGATAAACACGAGAAGACATGGCTTTAGGGTGAAAGGGGAAAGGTTTAGGGGGAACATTAGGGGGAACTTCTTCACTCAGAGAGTGGTGAGAGTGTGGAACGAGCTACCTTCTGACGTGGTAAATGCGGGCTCACTCTTAAGTTTTAAGAATAAATTAGATAGATACATGGATGGGAGAGATCTGGAGGGTTATGGACTGGGTGCAGGTCAATGGGAGTAGCGGAATAATATTTTGGCACAGACTAGAAGGGCCGAATGGCCTGTTTTCTGTGCTGTAGTGTTCTATGGTTCTATCACATATTTTTTCTTCCTGGGATGGCTTTTGTCCCATATTTCTAAAGCTTCGATTGACCAGTGATCTGGTTAGAGGCCCCAGAGAGCAGCTGAACTTGAAGCTGGCAGGTTTGAACCCAACTACATGGTCCCCAGCAACCCCCACCCACCCCGGTCTTATGGTCACCAGTACCAAACCCCTCCCCACCCACCCTGGTCCTATGATCAAAGTGTCCTTTATTTTATTTTAGGAAAGTTGGTCACCCTGCCTAGAGCTCCCTCCCTAACAGCACTGTGGGAGTACCTTCACCACACTACAGGATGCAGAGGTTAAAGAAGGCAGCTCACCACCACATTTTCAAGGCCAATTAGGGATGGGCAATAAATGCTGGCCTTGCCAGTTATGCTCAGTTGCCATGAATGAATAAAAAAAAATCTGTGGAGAGAGAAACAGAGCTGATGCTGTCTGTGACCTGCATCAGAACTAGAAAATATCTCTTTTGTCATTTAAATATTTTTGCCCTCCACCCTATTACATTCCTTCCCTTTTGTTCTTTCCTCCTCTCCCCACCTCTCCATGTCAGAAGGAACAAAAGAAAGGTCTGTGACTGGGTGCAAGGCAGTAGTGATTCTTTCTTCTTCAATACCAGGCTTCATTGTTTGCATATTGACCCCTAGCAGCCTGCCCTGCCATTCAATAAGATCATGGCTGATCTTCAACCTCCATTTTCACAACCTACCCTCTTCATCTCAGTCCTAAATGGTCAACTCTTATGCTAAGACTATAACTCCCCAGCTCTAGATTCTCCAGCCAGGGGGAACTGTCTCTCTGCATCTACCTGCTCAAACCCTCGAAGAATTTTATATGCTTCAAAGAGACCACATCTAATTTTTCTCAACCCCAGAGAAGATCAGCCCATTGTGCTCAATATCTCCTGACAACTCTCCCATCCTAGGGCTTATTCTCGTAAAACTTTGTTGTAAGTATCTATCCTTCCCTAGGCAAGCAGTCCAAAACTGCATACAATACTCCAAACCTAAGATTTATTGTCAGTACCTGAGAGTATTTCTCTGAGGCATTCAGGTGTAACAGCAGTGTGTGTTTGGTAAGGCTCTCATTCTGGGGGCTTCCTCTCAATGTCAATATCTGATAAGCTTGAGGGAGCACAAAACTTCTAGTTGGTTTGATTTTGATGGCAGTTTCATGCTGTGTATCCACAGAAAAGGCGATGAGCATGTTCCCTGTATTCTTGAGCAGCAGGGTCTTGTAGACTGTTCCTTTCTCATTCACTCCTGGCAACACCTGCAGGAAGCAAACTGAGGTGGATTAGGAATCACAAGTACCTTATATATAGCAGTATTAAAGTCACCTGTTTTGTACATTAAATGGCAACTTTCACAAAATTAAAATGTCCCAAGTTAGGATACAGTAGCGTAGTGCCTAGGGTACTGAACTGGTAACCCTGAGGCTTGGACTAATAATCCAGGGAGCATGAGTTCAAATGTTCAAATCCCACCATGGCAGTTTGAGGATTTAAATTCAGTGAAAGTGGCCATGAAGCTGTTAGACTGTCGTATAAACCCAAATAGTTCACTAATATCCCTTTTTAGGTAAGGAAACCTGTCCTTACTCAGTCTGGCCTATATGAAACTCCAGTTCCACACCAACGTGGTTGACTCTGAAGTCACCTTGCATATCATACACTTATATCAAACTGCTCCCAGCATTTAAGAAGGCAGCTCATTATCAATTTCTCAAGGGCAACTCGGTTTGCCTTTGAAAAGTTGCTTACAGGAAGACCAATGAACATCAAGGAAGAAGTAAGAGAAGTGTTAGGGGAGACGACCAAAGGCACAGGCAATACAGGTACATTCAAAGTGGCCTTTTGAAGGGAGGGGTAGAGGTAGTGAAACAGAAGGATTCAAGGAGGAACCTTCAGTGTACAAGCATAGGATTAGATTAAACATCAGAAGGCCTTTTCTTTACACAGAGTATTCCTGACACTTGGAACAAGTTACCTGATGATGCAGTAAGTGTGGAAAAGTTGCACTAATTATTAAAGGAATGGGGCAGGTTTCTTGTGGTGGTTAAAATCATTATGTACAGAAGATAGGTAAAACGCTGAGTATGATCTCTTGGGATTCGATTTCATTTATTTTCCTCAGGAGGTTGGAGAGGAATTTCCCAGATGTTTTTCCCACTCATTTTTTTAAATCTCTCCCACAAGATTACATGACTATAAAGTGAGAGAATCTGAACAGCATGACTGGAGCTGACTTGATGGGCCATTGGTCTTTTCCTGCTGGTCTTTATGTCTGTTCATGTGATGGCCAAGCTGGTGTGGGGGGGTACAAAGAAGATTCAACAATTGATTGCTGAGATGAGAGGGATATTCATGAGGAGAGATAGAGTGGAATGGTTCTATATTTTCTGGAGTTTAAAAGAATGAGAGGTCTCATTGAAATGTATAAAATTCTTAGAATGACTGGGTGGATGTTAAAAGGCTGTTTTCTCTGATTGAAGACTCTTGAACCAAGGATCATAGTCTGAGGATAAGGGTCACCAAACACATTTTCCCCTGTCCTCCCCTTTCAGCATTCCGAAGGGACTGTTCCCTCCGCAACACTCTGGTCCACCCCTCAGTCACCCCAACACCTCCTCCCTTTCCTCCGGCACCTTTCCATGCAAGCACAAGAGATGCAACACCTGCTCTTTTATCTCCTCCCTCCTCAACATCCAAGGCCCCAAACATTCCTTCCAAGTGAAACAGTGATTTACTTGTACTTCTTTCAATTTACTATACCGTATTCATTGCTCAGAATGTGGTCTCTTCTAAACTAGGGAGACCAAACATAGACTGGGTCACCGATTTGCGGAACTCCTCCATTCAATCCGCAAGCATGACTGCAAACATCCTTTAGCTTGTCATTTAAATTTTCCACCTTGCTCATATTCTGACCTGGGCCTGCTGCAATATTCCAATGAAGCTCAATGCAAGCTTGAGGAACAGCACATCATCTTCCGATTCAGCACTCTACAGCCTCCTGGACTCAACATTGAGTTCAACAATTTTAGATCATAACCTCTACCTCCATTTTGTTTTGTGTGGGTTTTTTGCTGATTTGATTTTTCTCATTTTTCCTTTATTCCATCAATTTCCATTTGGATGGCTGCTAACCAGCCATGCAAACCTCACCTGGACATATCTTTTTTTCTTTATTATACCCATTAACATCCCCTTTGGCTTTTGTACCAACCTTGTTGTCATTTAATTCCTCCTGCTCCCCACCTAACCAATTCCCTTTTGTTCTTCTTCTCCCTCCTCCTGCACCCCCAACAGACACCACGCCCCCAACACCCCACTCTGGTTTCACTTGCTCAAAACTTACATTTCTAACTTCCTTCAGTTCTGCAGAAAGGTCACAGACCTGAAGCATTAACTCTGTTTTTCCTTCCACAGATGCTGCTTGACCTGCTCAGTGTTTCTAGCATTTTTTGTTTTTAGTTTTGACCATATAGGACTAAGTTAAGAAAGTTCTCCTCTCAGAGGATTGTGAATCTTCTCTACCTCAGAGAGCTGCGGTGTTCAGTTGTTGAGTATATTGGAGACTGAAATTGTTAAATTTCTTGGATGCTCAGGGAGTCAAGGGATATGAAGATAGGGCAGGAAGGTAGTGTTGAGGCAGGAGATTACTCTTATCTTATTGTAAGGTGGAGCTAGTTTGAAGGTCAATATGGTCAACTCCTATTCCTAATTCTTATGAGAGGCCGCAGGGTAGCTGGCCCAAACATCCTAAAGACTAAGCAGGTTGAAAGGCTAGATGGCATCAAAGCCTTTTGTGTAGCTAATGTTTTCCTACATTACAACACTATATCACTTCAAAATATTTGGCTGTAATGCACTTTGGGTCATCCTGCCATTATGAAAAGTGCTATATGGATACAAGTTCTTTCTTTCATTACCAGGGTCATGCAACCTGATTGAAGTCTTTGATTGCCTGAAACCAAATCTCTCTTCCCCTAACCCCAGCTCTTTTTGCAACTTAGTGGCAAAACCATTTTAACCAATGAATAAAGGAGGTCACATTCCAATTCTAATTCTTTCCCATTCCCATTCTATTCAAATTTTATTGTCCTATCAGAAGTTCATTGCAGGTACATTACTTGCTCATTAAAAGTCATACACAATCAAATAATTAACAATGAAGAAGAAAAATTACATTGGTCGCTATCTCACAAAAAGAAACATTAAAAACTGATCAAAAACTTTAAGAAAATAAACTGAATGATAAGCAATGTAACATTCCGAGTCTCTTCAGTAAAGCGCCACCTTACATTACAGAATACAGTAGAAAATAGGCAGAATAAAGATTGCAGGGGGGAAATTCAAAAAGGATACAAGGACAAAGAGAGAAAAGTTAAAGGGTTATCATCACCAATTGAAATGATCTAGCCAGACACCGAATCCTAACCCTATTTTAAAAAATACAGGGAAATGGCAGGGAAAATAGAACTATGACAGACAGGAAAAGACCCCCTGGTCCACCCAATTGTGATAGATAACATAGACATTTCCCGCAGCCCACCCAAAACCATGTGATCACCTGGAAGAGGCAGATTAGCAAATTAAAAACATAGGCCAATTTGGGGGAAAAGAAATCGGGGAAATGCCTCTCCTACTCTGATCAAAGCTGGTCCAAGAGATCACTCTGGCCCTGCTATTTTTGTATGAGGTGATTTCCAATCCAACAAGCCCAGCTCTTGTTTGAAGGAACCAGGAGCCTGTTTCACAGGCCCACTATTCTTGGGAACAGTACCACATCCAAAGATCTAATCTAGTTCTGGCCTCATACAACCAAAGACTTTCAAGTTGCATGACCCCTATTTTAAAAAATACAGGGAAATGGCAGGGAAAATAGAACTATGACAGACAGGAAAAGACCCCCTGGTCCACCCAATTGTGATAGATAACATAGACATTTCCCGCAGCCCACCCAAAACCATGTGATCACCTGGAAGAGGCAGATTAGCAAATTAAAAACATAGGCCAATTTGGGGGAAAAGAAATCGGGGAAATGCAAGAACTTGCATTTATATTGTGCTTTTCACAACCATAGGATTACCCAAAATACATTATAGTCAAGTACTTTTGAAATGTAACTTACTTAGGTGGAGAAAGCTGTCTGCTTGAACATAATCTATTACCTTCATCAAGTTACAAATCACGATTAAATCATCCCTAAGTCTGAATCCTCTAAGGTGGTTCATTAATGTGGCATAATCTAAGTGGAGAGCAGGTGGAGTGGGACAACTGCAGTTTCACCAGGCTTCCATCCCATTTTACTTCTGAAGGATGCATAGATACTCTATATACCCAGTCTCTTTTTGTCCCCTACTGTCTGTGGCTTTGCATTTGTCAACCTTCCTGGCCTAGGCTGGCAATTACTCTCAGCTCTCCCCTGAGAGATTAAGTGGAATTCACACCTGCCAAGAGCAGGCAATAGATTAATCTTGGGCATCTTGAAGCCCCAACAATAAAGAGATTATAAACTAAAGCCTGATGTCCATGTATTTCCTAAGTTAATATGTAATGGAAACATGGGGAAATGTTTCCTGGTTTACCCAATTACATTACTTGGTGTACTCTATACGCCACCAACTAGTGGAAAGGATGTAGAGAAACAAATTTGCAAGGAAATTACAGAGATGTGCAAGAATTATAGAGTAGTTATAATGGGGGACTTTAATTATCCGTATGTAGACTGGGATAGTGGTAGTGTAAAGGGGAGAGAGGAGCAAGAGTTCCTAGGGTGCTTTCAGGAGAATTTTCTACGACAGTATGTGTTCAGTCCAACAAGAGGGGAGCCACTCCTGGACCTGGTTCTTGGGAATGAGGTGAGTCAGTTGGATCAAATATCAGTGAGAGAACGTGCAAATGTGGTTAACTCTTAACTGCTCTCGAGGGCAATTAGGGAAGGGCAACAAATGCTGGCCCTGCCAATGATGCCCACATCCCATGAACAAATAAAAAAAATATTTAGGGTACAGTGATCATTGTATCATAAGGTTTAGATTAGCTATGGAAAAGAACAAAGAACAATCTAGAGAGAGAATAATTAACTGGGGGAAAGACAACTTCAATGGGGTAAGAATGGATCTGGGCCGAATAAATTGAAATCAAAGGTTCGCAGGATAAACGATAACTGAACAATGGGCTACCTTCAAAGAGATCATTTGGGCACAGTCAAGGTATGTTCCCATGAAGGAGAAGGGTAGGGCAAACAAATCCAGAGCTCCCTGGATGACAAGAAATAGGGATTAAGATGAAGAAGAAAAAGTGCACTTATGACAGATGTCAGGTGGATAATACAATGGAGAACCAGGCTGAATATAGAAAGCTTAGAGAGAAACTGAGAAAGCAACTAAGAGAAGCAAAGGGGGAGTATGAGAAGAGACTGCCAGCTAACATAAAAGGGAATTCCAAAGTCTTCTATTGGCATATAAATAGTAAAAAAGTGGTAAAAAGAGCAGTAAAGCCGATTAGGGACCAAAAAGTGGATTTGTGTATGGAGGCTGGGGAATAGCTGAGGTATTAAATAAATACTTTGCATCTGTCTTCACCCAGGCTATAGTGAAAGAGGAGGTAATTTATATACTAGAAGGGTTTAAAATTGATAAGGAGATGTTGGTAGGCTGTCTATACTTAAAGTTGATAAGGCACCAGGACAGGGTGAGATGCATCCAAGGATACTGAGGGATGTGAGAGTGGAATTTGTGGAGGCACTGGCCATTATTGTCCAGTCTTCCTTAGACTGGAGGTGGTTTCAGGGAACTGCAGAATTTCAAATGTTACACCCTTGTTCAAAAAAGAGTATAAGCCCAGCAACTACAGGCCAGCAGTTTAACTTTGGCGGTGGGGAAACTTCTAGAAACAATAATTCAGGGCAAAATTAATAGTCACATGGGCAAATGAATTAACTAAGGAAAACCAGCACGGATTTGTTAAGGGGAAATTACGTTTAACTAACTTGCTGGAGTTTTTTGAGGAGGTAACAGAGAGAGTTGATGAGGGAAATGCTGTTGATGTGATGTACATGGACTTCCAAAAGGCATTTGATAAAGTGCCACACAACAGACTTATGAGCAAAGTTATACCTCATGGAATAAAAGGGACAATAGCAACATGGATACCAAGTTGGCTAAATGACAGAAAACGGAGAGTAGTGGTTAATGGATTTTTCTCAGGAAGGTTTGTAGTGGAGTTCTCCAGGGATCACCGTTGGGACCCTTGCTCTTCCTGATATATATTAATCACTTTGACCTTAGTGTACAGGGCACAATTTCAAAATTTGCAGATGATATGAAACTTGGAAGCACTGTGAGCTGTGAGGAGGGTAGTGTAGAACTTCAAAAGGACATGGTCAGTTGGTGGAATAGGCAGACAAGTGGCAGATGAGGTTCAATGTGGAGAAATGTGACGTGATTCATTTTGGTAGAAGGAACATGGAGAGACAATATAAAATAAAGAGTACAATTCTAATTGGGGTGCAGGACCAGGCGGACCTGGGTATGTATGTGCATAAGTCATTGAAAGTAGCAGGGCAGGTTGAGAGTGTGCTTAGTAAAGCATACATTATCCTAGCCTTTATTAATAGGGCATAGAGTACAAGAGCAAACAGGTTATATTGAACTTGTGTAAGACACTAGTCCAGCCTCAGCTGGGGTATTGTGTCTAGTTTTGGGCATCGCCCTTTAGGAAAGATTGAAGGCATTGGAGAGGGTGCAGGAAAGATGCACGAGAATGGCTCCAGGTAGAAGGAACTTCATTTATGAAGGTAGTTAGAAGAAGTTGGGGATGTTTTCCTTCAAGAGGAGGAGGCTGAGAGGAGATTTGATGAAGGTATTCAAAATCCTGGGCAGGATTTTACTTTCTATGGGCGGGCGGGCACGCGCCTGACCCGATCGGGCATAAGATCACGCATGATGATGTCGGGCGAGCGTCCCGATGTCATCGCGCACTCATGCGATCTTTCAGTCAGCGGGCACGCGCAAGAATCGGCAGCACACCCGCTGACAATTAAGAGGCTTATTAAGGCCCTTAAGTGATTAATTCAGTTGTGTGTTTCGCTGCCCACTCAACCGTTCGGTTGGCGGGCGGGCAAATAGGCCAAAGCGGCCTTTGCATTTTTTACCAAACCTCATCCGTGGGCGGGATGCGGTTTCCAAAGGTAAGTAAAAATGTAAAAAATAAAAAATTCCACTTCATTTTAAACATGTCCCTCTTCACGTGACTGAGTCACATTTGGGGATATGTTTATATAACTTATTAAATCTTTATTTTCCTTTGTCCAAATCTTCAGCTCCCCGGGGCCGCTCTGTGCCCTCAGGGGGCTGTCAGCGCACGCTTCCCCGCACATGCGCAGACTTCTGCGCTCACCCTCTTCCCACCCCCCCTCCCCCCCACCCAAGCAGCGCTGTGCCTTTCAGCGCGCCTTTCACACCTGGCTGGCCGTTAATTGACCAGCTAGTGTGAAATCGCAGTCGGGGCCTGATCGCGGGCAGCGGTCGGTTTCGCAGCCACTCCTGGGCCTGCCCGCTGCGCCAACCCGGGGAAGGGAAAATCCTGCCCCATGAGTGGAGACAGAGTAGATAGGGAAAAGCTCGGTAAAGAACCGTGAACGAGGGGGCACAGATTTAAAGCAATTGGCAAAAGGTACAAAAGCGACACGAGGCAAAACTTTTTCACGTGGCAAGTGGGTAAGGGGTGGAATGTGCTGCCTGAGGGTGTGGTGGAGGCAGGATCAGTCGAAGCATTCAAAAGGGAATTGGACGGTTATCTGAAAAGGAAGAATTTGCAGGGTTGAAGGGAGAAGGCGAGGGAATGGCATTAGGTGAATTGCTCCTTCAGAGAGCCAGTGAAGACATGATGGGCTGAATGGTCTCCTTCTTTGATGTAACAATTCTGTGATTCGGAGTCTGCAGAGAAATCATCCCTGCCGATGTCGGCTGTCCCTCAGCCATTTAACGCTCCAGGGAGAGTTAATTAGCTGAAGGTGAGAATTTTGCGCCTCACTCAGGCGGAAGTCCTGCCTCAGAGAGCTGCCGGTAAATATGATTGGCAGCTTTTGTAGTCCCTATTGCACCAACGGGAGGAGTGGCCATTGCTGGGACAACAAGCAGTCCCAAAAGTTGAAGTCCAGGATGGAGGTAAGTGCTGGGAGCTGTCACATCGGGGGCGGGAAGGGAGGCTCCAGGGTCGGTGGGAGGTGGGGAGGGGTGAGGGTCTTAATGGAGAGACCAGAGGGAAAAAGCACCCAGGCGGGCATGCCTTGGGGGGACACCTATGGGGAAAGGGGGCCGATGAGGGAGGCATCCACCCCCTTCCCACCGAGGCCCTATCAGGGTGACCTGCTGGGCCACACCCCACCCCTTTCCTGACCTCCTTCCCTCAGCCTCAAATTTGAAGACAGACAGGAAGTGAACGTTAAGTGGCCATTAATTAGCCACTTGTGGGCCTCAACTGGGGCGAGGACATGTAGGAGGAGAATTTTAATGGCCCCAACGCCCCCACCCGCCCCCCCCCCAACAATGCCTGCAAACACACCAGGAGGGGCCAGTGAAATTCTGCCAGTAGTTTAGATTGTCACATAATTCTGTGTATTCTCCTCTTGAAACAAGCTGAAGCAGCAAAGAAATTATATCCCTCAAACCTAAGATCCCTTCTTGTTTGTTTCCAGATGGATACTTCTCCCCACACCTCTCCTGAAAACCCATGGGAGTGATTACCCTCCTTTCGAAAGGCTGGTGTCCATCCCAGAGTGTCACCCAGTCCCTGTTCCCTTTTCCCTCACCCCCTTGACCCTCCCTACCAGCCACCCTACCCCATTTCCATCTTCCCCTTCTCACTGAGTAAAATGACCAAAAGGTTCAATTTGTTGGCTTCTCCGACACTTGGGCCGCACTGAAAAATATACATGAAACTGCATGTTATTTTCACTCACTACTTCAGAAGAGTCGAGGATGTATTTGGGAACGAAATGTTCATGTCCTGGCTGGAACGTGTTCCCTTGCACGTTTACTGTGAGGGACCATGGTGGACAGAATGTGTTGTCATCTACAAAACGGTGATCACGCATGACCTGCAAATGATGCCAACAATTTGAAAACATAGCAACCATACATACACTTCAAAAAATAAGCACTTTGGATATCTTGAGGATATGGCAGGAATATTATTCAGTACTTCAGTTTTTGGCTCAATGTTCCACCAGGGTCCAGCGTCATGGTCATTCCCTAAGAAAACCTCAGGGTGTCCCAAAGAGCTTTGCAGCCACTGAAGTACTTTTTTTGAAGTGTAGTCACTGTTGTCTTGTAAGGAACATGTCAGCCAATTTGGGCACAGCAAGTTCCCACAAACAGCAACGAGATAATGATCAGGTAGTGACATCAATGAGGGATAAATGTTGGCCATTCAAATCAAATGGGATGCTTTATGTACACCCTTGGGCAGCTGGGGTGTCTAACCTGAAAGACAGCACCACTGACAGTGCAGCACACCCTCAGCACTGCACTGAAGAACCAGTTTAGAATTTTGTTCTCATGTCTCTGCAGTGGGTCTTGAACCCATGATCTTCTGACTCTGAGGCAAGAGTCTTAGCCACTACTGAGACCTTACACTACAGGGGATGATTCCTGAACCTATACTGACCTTATAATAAGCAAAGCATTCCAGTTCAGCAGCATATAGCATGCTGAGCTTATCAGGAGCAAAGTGGACGCGAAAAGCCATATTCTTTAAGGGGGGGATGTCAATGGTCTGAGGTATCACGGTGAAGATGCTGCCTGGTGTTGACGTCCAGACGACGGTGACCTTGCCTTTCGTGTGGTTCATCATACAGAGGGGCAGAGGAGCGATCTGGTCGAGTTCCAGGCACTTGCCAAAATCTAACGCCCTTTCGTTGACTGAGACGTGAGGTGGAAACATGGTAACATCGCTTTGGATACCATCATCAAAATACTCAACAATTGAAGGAATATTGGGGAACAATACTGGAGCCTTTGTACAGTCCTGGGAAGGAAGCATATAGTTAAAACACGGGGAAATGTAAGATTGTTCCCCCTTTGGACTTATGGAAAATAGAACAGCATATTTTCTAAACGGCAAGAAGCTATTGAGTGGAGGAGCAAAGATATTTTGGGGATTCCAAATAGGGAATGTGAAGTGCTAGTGGGCAGTGAGAAAAAAGTAATTAAATAATCTAATGGAATGTTGGCCTTTATTGCAATGGGCTGGAATACAAAGGGAGTGGAAGTTATGACAGTTGCGTAAATCTCATTTAAGTACTGTGTTGAGTTCCGGGCACCGCACTTCATGAAGAATATATTGGCCTGAGATGGGGTGCAGCACAGTTTCACCAGAACTATACCAGAGCTAAAAGAGTTAAATCTTGAGGACGATTTGCATAGGTGAGACATATATTTCCTTCAGTATAGAAGATTAATAATAAAATTAAAGATTATGGCTAGGCACTTAAAGATGATTAGAATAGATTGTGAGAAACTATTTCTTCTGATGGGGAGAGTCCAGAACAAGGGAGCATAACCCTATAATTAGAACTTGGCCATTCAGGGGTGATGTCAAGGAGCACTTCTTCACACAAAGAGGAGTGTAAACCAAGAACTCCTTTCCTCCCAAAAA
The DNA here is from genome assembly GCF_017639515.1 of Carcharodon carcharias. Taxonomy (NCBI): domain Eukaryota; kingdom Metazoa; phylum Chordata; class Chondrichthyes; order Lamniformes; family Lamnidae; genus Carcharodon; species Carcharodon carcharias. Next base: position 18,713,079 of record NC_054478.1, on the reverse strand, counting down.
GAGCTGCTGAGCCTGGTGGTCAATTGAAAATTTCAAAACCGAGATTAACAGATTTTTGTCGGGTAAGGGAAATAAATTTTTCTTCATCTCAGTCCTAAATGGTTGATCCCTTATTCTGTAACTATGACCCCTGCAGGAAAAAGGGCTCACACTCTATCTGCGCACCTCAATATCCTGGCAGTTTGTGAGATCAGCGCACCCTGAGTTAAAACAGCTTGCTGCTGAATATGGGGTGCACTATGTAAGCGGGCCTAAGGGAAAGGTTTCTTAAGATTACAGAACTGATGGAATGTATGAATGTAACTCATCCATGAATTTAATGATCCAGGAGATATTGGTTTGTTCACAGGTATTTATAATGATGAAAAGAGGTGGGTCTTATAAATATGACAACAGAATGATTAGAAGGGATTCAGACAACTAAATGCATCTTACTGCCTCCATGTTGTGACCTTCTGCTGTCACAATGCACTATGATTTAGTGGTTGTATGCAAGGAATGTAGAGATCAAAGGTAGAATTAGAGTAAGAATTGTGAGTGAGCCAATGTATGTTGTACTCATGCTGGACTGTAGAGTGAATTGTATCTGATAACGTAGGTTGGGCCAAGTAATAATAGCTCATTAAAGACCCGTGTACACATACTGGAACTGTGCAGTGTGACGTACCTGAGAGCACATACTAGATTGTGTACTGTGATATCTCATTAAGATCTGATTCAGTATTGTTACAATTGATGCGGTGCTAAAATAACAAAATGAATCACAATAGGAAAGAAGTCCCAACAACCCCTAGTTCTAGATTTTTCAGATAAAAGCAAAATACTGTGGATGTTGGAAATCTGAAATAAAAACAGAAAATGCTGGATGTGATGTCCATCACATTTCTACTTCTCTTTAGCTCTGGAGAAGAGTCATATGGATTTGAAACGTTAACTCTGTTTCTCTTTCCACAGATGCTGCCAAACCTGCTGAGCTTTTCCAGCGTTTTCTGTTTTTATTCTAGACTTTTCAGCCTGGGGAAGGATTGGCGGGGTGTGGGAAAGGGAGGGGGCTAGGGAGGGGCAGTTACCTCGTTGTCATTCTCTGCAGTCATGCAACATTGCTCAGGAGCCAGCATCAGGGTGCCATCAGATTCAAGCTGCAGCTTGCTTTCCTGCAACATCATACTCAGTATGTCAGGTGGGTAGAATGTGAGTCCACGTACCATGTTGGTATGGTACAGTTCGATGTGTTTGAATTTCAGAATCGCTGGCATCGTCTGGTCTGAGTGGCAAGTACCGATTAAATCCAGGAACAAAGGGTCCTGTAGCACAGGTAGGACAAGTTGGATGGTTAAAATCTTCAACAGTTTCACACTTCTCACAGTAGGTTATCACCTCTGCTAAGGATCATCATAACAACATAGTTACTAATAAATCCAATAGGTCATTCAGGAGAAACTGCTTTGCTTATTTTAAAAGAGTGTAGGGAAGAGATTATACATATATACATTATACATGTTTAATAATTCATTAGAAAAAAATGCAGAGCTAGAGGATTGACAGATAGCTAATAATTCCAATTTTTAAGAAGGGTGACAGAATATACCAGGGGATTATTGACCAATCAGCTTAAATTCAGTGATGGATAAAATAATAGCATCAGGGTGCCATCAGGTTCAAGCTGCAGCCTACAAAAGGAATGAAAAGAAGAACACCTAGAAAATAAAAATTTAATAATGAATAATCAGCATGGATTTCAAAAAGGAAAATCTTGCTGGACCACCCTTATTGAATTTTTGAGGGGATAACAGAGAGAATAGATAATGGTAATGCATCAATGTAATTTATCTGGATTTTCAAAAGGCTTTTGTTAAAGTGCCGCCTAATAGGCTAATGAATAAGGTCAGAGAATGTGGAGTCAGGGGACAAATGGTAAAATGGATAGCTTCAAGACGGAAAACCGAGAGTGGAAGTAAAGGCTAGTGGCAGAATGTGGGAAGTGGTGCTCCACAAGGATTAGTGCTGGGACCACAGCTGTTATAATTTACATTAACAATTTGGAGTATGAAATCAAAAACACAATTTCTAAATTTATGGATGACATCATGATGCCAAATTGGATGGAATAATCAATATAGAGGAGGGCTGCAATAAATTACAGAATATTAATAAACTTGAAGAATGGGCAAATAATTGGAAAATGAAGTTCAGCATAGATAAATGTGACGTAGCACATTTTGGCAGGAAGAATAAAGAGATCATTTATGAATTGGAAGGTGCAAGTTGAGGTGGGATAGAGGCACAAAGGGATCTCTGAGTACAAATACATCAATCATTAAAAGTTGCGTCACAGATGGCAAGGCCATGAGAAAAGCAGACCAAGCACTAGATTTTATTTCTACAGTGATGGAATTGAAAAGTAGAGAAGTTATGTTAAACCTGTATCAAACCTTAGATAGACCACAGCGTACCGCAGGCAGTTCTAGTTGTCATATAATAAAATGGAGATGGGGTCCTGGAGAGGGTACGAGAAGAATTACAAGGAAATGTGCGGGAATACGTATCAGAAAAGAATGGACAGGCTGGGTCTCTTTTCTCTCGAAAAGAGGCTGAGGGTTGACTTAATAGAAGTCTTTAAAATTATGGAAGGTTTTGATAGAGTGGATACAGAGAGAATGTTTGTAGGGAAAAGCACAACTAAAAGCCATCAATATAAGATAGGAATAGGGAAGTCTTGCTAAAACTATACAAGGCACTAGTTCGACCACACCTAGAATACTGTGAACAATTTTGGTCCCCTTATCTAAGGAAAGATATATTGGCATTGGAGGCAGTCCAGAGAAGGTTCACTAGGTTGATCCCATGCATAGAGGGATTTTCTTATGAGGAGAGATTTTGTAGGTTGGGCCTGTACTCATCTGAGTTTAGAAGAATGAGAGATGGCCTTAATGAAACATATAAGATTCTTAAGGGGCTTGACAGGGTAGATGCTGAGAGGTTGTTTCCCCTTGTGAGAGAGTCTAATCTCTGAGCAAGGGGGCACCCATTTAAAACAGAGATGAGGAGGAATTTCTTCTCTCAAAGGGTAGTTAATATCTGGAATTCTTTACCACAGAGGGCTATAAAGGTAGGGTCATTAAGTATATTCAAGGCTGAGAGAGACAGATTTTTAATCAGTAAGGGAATCAAGGGTTATGGGGAAAAGGCAGGAAAGTGGAGTTGAGGATTATCAGATCAGCCATGATCTCATGAAATGGCAGAGCAGACTCGATGGGCCAAATAACCTACTTCTGCTCCTATGTCTATATGGTCACCAAGAAATCCAATAGGGAATTCAGAAGAAACTTCTTCACCCAAATAGTGATGAGAATGTGGGACCGGGTGCCAGAGGGAGCAGTTGAAGCAAATGGTATTGATGCATTTTAGAGAAAGCTAGACATGCATCTGAGGGAGAAGGGAATAGAGGATTTCGATGATAGGCTTAAATGAAGAAAAATGGGAGGAGACTCAAGTGGAGCAGAAATGCCTGCATGGAACAGACCAAATGGCCTGATTCTGTGCCTTATATACTGTGTGATCCTATTAAAGAATGTTTAAAACATGGAACTTGTACCACATGGAGTGGTTGAGGCAACCAGCACTGATGCATTTAAGGGGAAGCTAAATAAGCACATGAGGAAGAAAGGAACACAAAGATACGCTGATAAGGATAGATGAAGGAAGTAGGAAGAGGCTCATGTATACCATTTGGTCTGAATGTCCACTTTCTGTATTGTACTAAACCACTGGCAAATTACTTCATGTATCTAAAAAAGGGATCATTTTGATTGATGGAACTGACTTGATACTGCAATGGGATTTTGGAAAAATCATTAAGCCTTTCAGTTCAAAGTTGGTAGATTAAAGGAGTGTGCAACTGCATAGAGTTTTTTTTTCCCTCTTGTAGCCCTCTGATTTCCTCTGTGTCTCCTCTCCTGAAGCTGCAGACTTTTTCTATAAACTGCTTCATAATGTCAGTCGTTCCTGAGTATCACCCCCACTTGGCTATGCTTCATGTGCTTTGGGATATCCTGAGATTGTAAAAGGGGCTACACAAATCCAAGTTTGTTCATTCCTTTCCTTCTCAGTTGTTACATATAACCTACTTGGCGATAACACTAAATAAAAACATTTGTAATTGCAATTCTCAAAAACCATCAACTCATCTTAAAATGTTTCCACCTCAGGTTCTTGAATAACCAACAATGGAAGAAAATATTGGCTTTATCAGGCTTCCAGAATGATCTGATTATTTCCAATGACCTTTATTGACATTTACATGATTGAATGAGTACTGACAAACTGATACACAAGTTAAAAAGCTGATGGCTTGCATTTTTGTACCTACACGAATATAACTACACGAAAAAACTGTGTGGCATTGATCCAAGTGCCAATAAGGGATATCAAAATGGCCATGTACACTTTCAATCATTATGGAAAATGGTAAAAATCCTGTGCTCAAATTGCAAGACATATCTAAGGTTGAACAAACATAACATAAGCTCTTATGATAAATGTTGAAGGTTACTTATATGATTAAGATTCTGAGTAAGAGAGAAGATAGACTACTTGGGAACCCCTGAATTATTAAAATCCAATTCATTGAATGATTAATTAATTACACCCCAAATAAATGACGGCCTCATGGGTCAGCAATGCCTACACTTCAAAAGTGCTACATTGACTGTAAAATGCTTTGGGCTGTCCTGAGGTCTTGAAGGGTGCCAAATAAATGTTAGTCTTTTTGTTTTCATGCTCAATCTAATATCGTGAACCTTGTTCAGTTAACTAGATTTTCTCAATTTATATGACTTTTATAAATGGCTTTCCATGCTATGTTTTACCGTGGGTTGCCCTGTACCTGATGGTGGATGAGGCAAGCCACCCTTCTGTAGTAGTTTATGGGATGGGAGGGTCGGAATGTCACCCTTAGCCTCTGCGTGGACTCCCCTCCCAGAACACCACATGGCTGATCAATGACAAACACGCTCTGGCTGCAATCAATTTCAAATTGGTAAAAGGTTGGTACATCCGACGTGTTACTGATTTCGGTAGCGTAAGTCACTGTCTCGCCAAGGAACACGCAACCGAAAGTCAGCTTCAGGTCTGCAAGCGACACCACCGGACCTGGAACAAGAACATAAGAAAAACATGAATTTTCTTTCAATCATTTATTTTTCTCTCCAAACTTTTGTCTCTCCTCTCCTGAAGGTGCTGACCCACAGCATCAGGAACATTATGATTTGGGCAGACTTCCCACTCCTTATCATTATCCAGTTACTGCTACAGGAAGTGCACCTGCAGCCCCTGTAAAAGTAGGATTGAGATGACTGTGTAGAGTGTTAGCCATAAATCCGTGAGTAGCACTCCCAACTCTATTAGAAGGTTGTGCATCTGACTTCAGGAACTTGAGCATATAATTCTGGCAGACACTGCCAGCACAATACTGAGGGAGCGCTGCACTGTCAGAGATGCCAGCATGAATTTTCATCCTCGAGGCGGGTAGCAGGAGGCAAGAAAATTTCCAGCTCGGCCCACCTGCCTCAGGAGAAAGTGCCCATAAAGGCATTGCCAGGGAGCAATTCATTGCCAAGGGACGGGAATGGGCTGAAGTCAGGCCAGCTGACCCAGAAAAAGTTGGAGATAGCCACAGTGGCTGCTAGGTGCTAAGGCAAGCTGTTCAAAAGGATTACTTCAGTGGTCGACCTCGTCCCAATTAAAACTTGTCCAACCCTCACCCCTCCCACCACATCACCCTCCAAACACTCCCCATGTCCCATCCATGCCACCTCATCCACCTCCTAAGGCCTATCATGCCCCCAATGCCAATTATGCCACTTCCTTGCCCATTGACCCATTACACACTGTATAGGACTAATGCAGCCTATAGTGACAGTAGGAGGTGTAAAATAAAGTTTTAAAAAGTCATTAATTCATAACTTTTTACTAAGTTAAAAAAGTAATTTCACTTAGAAGACAATAAAAGTGTCAATCATCCAGACCCTTTAAAATATCAATGAAAAAAACCACAAGCCCTTGAAAACACTTAACCTTGTGCAAATAAACATTGTGAAGTTGACTACAGAGACCAGAGAGCCTGAGCTGTCAATCAAGCAAGGTTTTCTTTGGGGTGCAGCCGTTTCAACAAGAATAATGGTTGTCTGGGCTCTCAGCCAAGGCAGGGTGGGTGGAAGGGCAGAGCTTGGCATAGGGGTAATGAGGTGCTATAGGGGGTGGGTAGAGGGCACAGCTTGGGAAAGGGGCCATGAGGGGGACCTTCTGAACTTACCTTTTCAAAGGATCCCACATGCAGACAAGGATTCATGATTTGTCTGAGGGGTGTGAACCACGACTCTTTGAAGAGCTGGCCCAACATCATGAAAATTGCAGAGGAGTACGACATGCCTATCCTCGCAAAGGAACTGGCCAGGTCGGAGTACCAGGTGCAGGCTTTTGAAAAAAACCAGCCTGCATTTTGTCTTCCTGAAAATCAGACAACCCAGGAATGGGGGTGAAAATCCCAGAATTGGGACAAACCCGACCTTTTCTAATGGCTTCTGAATCATCCGAACTCAGTGAAAATCCAGGCTTCCATTTTGCAGACGATATGCTAAACTGAGGATCTGTCTGCTCTCTCAGGTGGACATAAAAGATTCCACTGCGTTATTTCAAAGAAGAGCTAGGGAATTCTTTCCACGAATATAAAAGCAAAGTACTGCGGATGCTGGAATGAAATAAAAACTGAAAATGCTGGAAAAACTCAGCAGGTCTGGCAGCATCTGTGGAGAGGGAAACAGAGCTAACATTTCAAATTGCAGTTCTGGAGAGCAGTCATACTTTAACATGAAATTTTAACTCTGTTTCTCTCTCCTCAGATGTTGCCAGACCTGCTGAGTTCCTTACAGTGCCCTGGGTTACATTTATCCTTCAACCAACAGCTAGAAACAGATTATCTGGGCCTTATCCCATTGCTGTTTGTAGGACCTTGCTGTGTGCAAATTCGCTGTAAAGTACTTTGAGATGTCTTGAAGCCTTGAAAGGTGATATGTAAATGCAAATCTTTTTTTGTCTTTCTCTTTAATATTTTTCTCTCCTTTTTTTCAATCCTTGTCTCCTGAAGATGTTAACTCACAGCATCAGAAACTCTAAAGTTCAGCCAGAGTTCCTATTCCTTACTGTTATCAAGTGTTCCCTACTGAACGGGCACGTGCAGAAACACTGGGTAAAAAATAGGAAACAAAAACAGAATTACCTGGAAAAACTCAGCAGGTCTGGCAGCATCGGTGGAGAAGAAAAGAGTTGACGTTTCAAGTCCTCACGAACCTTCAACAGAACTGGGTGAATCCAAGGAGAGGGTTGAGTTTCCCTGCACAGTCAAACAATCTGAATAGACTGCCACCTAATGGTTCAGTTTAGTTTTTCAAAAGTAAATTCAAAAACTTGAAAGGAGCCAGGGTTGATCCTATTTCAAAATCATGAGGGGGCTGGACAGAATCAATCAGGATAAACTTTTCCCACTTGTGAAAGCACCGAGAATGAGAGGGCACAGATTTAAAGTAATTTGCAAAAGAAGCAAAAAAAGGGATATGCGTTCAAGTCCCACCTTAGCAGCTAAGGAATTTAAACTCAGTTAATTAACTAATATCTGGAACCCTTACTCAGCAAAAATATATCAAACTGAACTTGGACATTTTTATTCGATACTCAGCCTCATTGGTTGCTCGGGGAAGAGAGTCCCAGATTTCCACTACCTTTTGTGTGAATAAGTGCTTCCTGACATCCTGAAAGTGCTACGTCTAATTTTAAGGATGTGCTCCCTTGTTCTGCTGGATATTCCAACAAAGGGAATAGTTTCTCTCTACACTATCAAATTCTTTAAACATTTTAAAAATATTCCCCCCTTAGTCTCCTATTCTTAAAAGGATACAAGTCTAGTCTTTACAATCTATCCTCATAATTCAACCCTTTAAGCCCTGGTAGCATTCTGGTCAATCTGCGCTGCACCCCCTCCTCAAGACCAATACATCATTCCTGGGTGAGATATGATGCCCAAAATTGAAGGCAGTTCACCAGGTAGCAATCTAAACCGATCTTATACAACTGTAGCATAACTTCTGCCCTTTTACATTCCAGCCCCTTGAGATAAAGACCAACATCCCATTAGCATTTAAATTTTTAAAAATTATAACTTGCCCAACAACAATTTAAAGCGCCTTTAACGTAATGAAAGGTCCCAATGCACTTCACAGGAGCATTATAAAACAAAGTATGACACCGAACCACATAAGGAGAAATTGCTTGGTCAAAGAAGTAGGTTTTAAGCAGTGTTTGAAAGGAGGAAAGAGAGATGTACAGATGGAAGGAATTCTAGGATTTGAGGTCCTAGCAACCGAAGGCATGACCACCAATGGTGAAGTGATTAAAATTGGGGATGCACAAGAAGCCAGAGGATTGTGGGGCTGGAGGCGATTACAGGGGTAGTAGGAGCTAGACCATGCAGAAATTCAAAACAAGGTTGAAAATTTTAAAATCCAGACAGCACTGGAGCAGGAGCCAATGTAAGTGGCGAGCACCGGTTAGGGGTGTTAAGGGAACAGGACTTGCTGCAAATTAAGACACGGGCAGCAGAGTTTTGGATGACCTCAAGATTACAGAAGGGAGAATGTGAGAGACCAGCCAGGGGATGCATTAGAATAGTTGAGTCTAGAGGTGATAAAGGCATGATTGAGGGTTTCAGGCGATGTTCCAGAGGTGGAAATAGGCTGTCTTAGTGATGGCACAATTATGAGGTCATAAGATCACCTTGGGATCAAGTGTGACACCAAAGTTGTAAACAGACAGGCTTAACCTCAGATTATTGCCAGGGAGAGGGATGGAGTTGGTAGTTAGATTCCCCGCTACAGAGTTTGGAGTGGGGAATGAAGCAATGGTTTCAGTATTCCCAATATTTAACTAGAGGAAATTTCTGCTCATCCAGTAGTGGCTGTTGGATAAGTTTGTAACAGTGGAGGAGCCAAGAGAGGTAGAGCTGGGTGTCATCAGTGTACCTGTGAAAAGTAACTCTGTGCTTTCGGATGATGTCACCAAGGAGCAGATGTAGATTAGGAATAGGAGGAGGACAAGGACAGATCCTTGGAAGACACCAGAGGTAATAGTATGGGGACAAGAAAACCATTGCAAGTGATTTTTTTTGGCTATGATTAGGTAGAAAAGAAAGGAACCAGGTGACAGCAGATACAACCAGCATGGCGTGGTCAACCATGTCAGAGGCTGCAGACAGGTTGAGAAGGACGAGGAGGGAAAGTTTGTCACATGGCTGTATTTTACATGCACTTGGGTGTGTTTTATTTGGGGGGGGGGCACATAAAATGGGGTGGGTGTCCACCCCATCACTTTCTCACCCAGCACCAAGCTCACCCCCTTATTCTGGGGTGAAGTGCTGAAATCAGCAGCCCACCTGCCATATTTAAATAAACAATCAAGGGTCAATTAGGCTTGCTACAAAGCCAACTGACCCTGATAACGCACTGCCCACGCTATAAAATGTTTGGCGTGGTCAGTTGGGCGGGAGAAGGCAGCCCAATTTTTAAAATAATCTCTTCAAGGTTGGGAAGGAAGCGGGGTTCTATCTCTGGGGGCTGTTCCTTGCCGATCGAGGGACTGCACCCCCCCGCCCCCCCCCCACCCCCCCAACCACCCACCACCCAGATAGAACCCACCCCTTACTTCCTACCCGCCGGCAACCTTAAACCCACTCGCTCAGACCTGATCAAATCCTCCCTGCCCAAAACTCTAGACTTAGCTGTTTCCGGGAAATCCACCAGGACTTCTTCCTCCTCCTCTTGTAGTCCTGGGGGGTCGAGCCTTACCGTAATATTCAGCCCACAGTTACATAGGATGTCATTTTGACTTTGATACGGGCTGTTTCAGTTCTCTAGCAGGGGCAAAAACCTGATTGGAGAGATTCAACATGGAGCTCCAGGAAATAAGCCATTCTGCCCAACAGGTCTTTGCTGGTGTTTATGCGTAAATTTCTATTCCTTTCTCCCCCTCGTGTCCCATTCACAGGAGGGTGTCTTTGACTGTGCTGTGCTTCTCCCTGTACCGTGTAGTAATAGTGTATAACAGATTTGGGAGGTAACAACACGTTTAAGAGCTTTGGAGAGGAAAGGAAGTTTGGAGATGAGATGGTGGTTTGCAAGGACAGTGGGGTCAAGGGATGTTTTATTGAGGAGAGGCCCAATGACAGCAGATTTGAAGGAGGGAGGAACCACACCTGAAGACAGAGAAGCATTTACAATATCAGCTAATATGGAGCCAGAGGGGAAGTTGGTGCTCAGCAGTTCAGTGGGAACAGGATTGAATAGGCAGGTCTCATGGACAAGGTGAGCTCAGAGAGGGCATATGGGGAGATAGGAGAGAAACCAGAGAAAGATGCAAGATCAGGGCAACAGCCAGGGAGGTGGTGAGGTTGCGGCGGGTAGGGGAGGGGTATTAAAGGAAGCCCACTTGCTTTTTGCTGATTTCTGTATTGCCTCAGCTTGACCTTGTCCTGTTGCAAACCAAACAGTTTGTACCTTTGCATGATCCGATCACCTTCAGCACTGACGTAGAGCTGTTGCAGGGCCGTGTCACGTGGAAGTAATCGACGCTCTGAGTGCCAACTGTCTGTGGCGTGAACATGATGAGGATCTGGTAACTGCTGTTGGCTTGGACAGTGCCCTCCCTGACCTCACACGTGAATTCAGAATGAAAAGGTGCAGGGCGCCCAAATTGCATGATTCGAAACGAAGTGTTCACCTGGCAAACAGAGGGCAAGAAGTAACAGCAGCTAAAAAAATTGGCATAATGGATTTTACATTTAAATTTATACTATTTGTATGGCACCTATTGGCATTTTAATCTTGACAACTGTGCTTAAATCCTTCCCGAGCTAATGAAATGAAAGCATCCCTCCAGCAGCTGGCTTTAAGAGCCTAACAATTTTTTTTATTCATTCATGGGATGTGGGCTTTGCTGGCTGGGCCAGCATTTATTGTCCATCCCTAATTGCCCTTGAGAAGGTGGTGGTGAACTGCCTTCTTAAACTGCTGCAGTCCATGTGGTGTAAGTACACTCACAGTGATGTTAGGAAGGGAGTTCCAGGATTTTGGCCCAGTGACAGTGAAGGAACGGCGATACATTTCCAGGTCAGGACAGTGTGGGTTGGAAGGAAACTTACAGGTGGAGGTGTTCCCATGCATCTGCTTCCTTTGTCCTTTGAGGTGATAAAAGTCATGGATTTGGAAATAGGTGTCGATGGACCCTTGATGAGTTGCTGCAATGCATCTTGTATATGGTACGCACTGCTGCTACTGTCTGTCAGTGGTGGAGGGGGTGAATGTTGAATGTGGTGGATAGGGTGCCAATCTAGTGAGATGCTTTGTCCTGGATGATGTCAAGCTCCTTGAGTGTTGTTGGAGTTGCACTCATCCAGGCAAGAGGAGAATATTCCATCACACTCCTGACTTATGCCTTGTAGATGGTGGACAGGCTGTGGAGAGTCAGGAGGTGAGTTACCATCTGCGAAATTCCCAGCCTCTGACCTGGTGTTGTAACCACAGAATTTATATGGCTAGTCCAGTTCAGTTTCTGGTCAACGGTAACCTGCATGATGTTAATAGTGGAGGATTCAGTGATGGTAATGCCATTGAATGTCAAGTGGAGATGATCATATTCTCTCTTGCTGGAGTTACTCATTGCCTGGCACTTGTGTAGCACGAACGTTACTTGCCACTTATCAATCCAAGTCTGAATGTTGTCCAGGGCTTGCTGCTTATGGGCAATGACTGCTTCAATGGCTGAGAAGTCACAAATGGTGCTGAATATTGTGCAATCATCAGGGAACATTCCCACTTCTGACCTTATGATGGAGGGAAGGTCATTGATGAAGCAGATGAAGATGGTTGGGCCTACGACACCACCCTGAGGAACTCCTGCAGTGATGCACTGGAACTGAGGTGACTGGCCTACATCAACCACAATCATCTTCCTTTGTGCTAAGTGTGACTCCAAACAGTAGAGATTTTTCTCCCTGATTCCCATTGACTCCAGTTTTGTTAGGGCTCCTTGATACCATACTCAACCAAGTGCTGCCTTGATGTCAAGGTCAGTCACTCTCACCTCACCTCTTGAGTTCAAATCTTTTGTCCATGTTTAGACCAAGACTGTAATGAGATCAAGAACTGAGGGAACCTGGTGGAACCCAAACTGAGCATCAGTGAGCAGGTGTAAATGCCGCTTGATAGCATTGTTGATGACACTTTCCATCACTTTGCTGATGATCGAGAGTAGACTGATGGGGCAGTAATTTGCAGGGTTGGATTTGTCCTGCTTTTTGTGGACTGGACATACCTGGGCAATTTTCCACATTTCTGGGTAGATGCCTGTATTGTAACTGTACTGGAACAGCTTGGCTAGGGGCATGGCTAGTTTTGGGGCACAAGTCTTTAGTTTGACCAATTCTTAGCTTGTGAGTTATAATGCCCCGCAATTAGGTTGGCAGTCTCACTCAGAGAGTCAAAGAGCATGACTCATGGGGAAGGCCAGAACTGGGAGCATAAATATAAGATAGCCACCAATAAATTTCATCAAGAACTTGGGAAAAACTTCTTTACCCAGAGGGTAGCCAGATTATGAAACTAGCTGCCAAAGGAGGTAGTTGAGGTTAAGTGGAAGCAGACAGATACATGGGGGAGAAAGCAATAGAAAGATATGTTGATGAAGTGAGATGACATAGGGTGGGAAATGGCTCATTTGGAGCATAAAACAGATGTTTCTGTGCTCCAAATTTGATACAAGTAATTGATTCACCCCTCATGCCTACTCCACCAAACAATTAGACCATAGCTGATCTACACCTCAATTTCATTCACCCTCTTTTGCACCATATCCTTCAAGACCCTTGCCTAAAAATGATTCCATCTCAGTCTTAATAGCTCCAACTGACCTTCAGAATTAACAGCCTTTTGGAGAACTTGATTTCTCGATTTCCACTACCGTTTGTGTGAAAAAGTGCTTTCTGATTTTGTGCCTGAACAGCCTAGCTTTAATTTTATATTACATCCCCTTGTTCTGGACATTCTTCACCAGAGAAAATGGTTTCTCCATGTTTCCTCCATCAAAACATTAAACATCTCAAACAGTTCACCCCTCAATCTCAAGGGAATACAAGACATCTTTGTGAAACCTGAGTTCATAATAAATGCTCTTGTACTGTAAATGATAAAGCATAGAACAGCAACTTTCTATAACACTTTTAATCATAATATGATTAATCATAATTCTCTGTATCTACCCTTACAAAAACCACTGAATGACAGGTATTAAAAAGTTGTAGCAGCAAATAAAGGCTCTTACTTGACTGAGGCTTCGCTATGTTATATTGGTGATTCAGAGAGAGCCGTACACTCTATTTAAGCCCCAGTCAGTGCCCCAAATGGAATGTGTTTCCCAAGCCTAATCCCACTCCTTAATGACAAAACTAACAAAAAACAAGTTGAAAACACCTTAATGTAGGAACCCACTGAAAACTTGCAAGAATATAACTCAATGTGATATATACATGCTGCCAATGCATCCTCAAGCAGTCACAAAAAATAGAAATTTTGAATCTATTCAGGCCTTTCATGATCCCAGAATGTCCCAAAGTGTTTTGCAGCCAATGGAGTACTTTTAAAGTGTTGTAATGTGAGAAACACAGCAGCCAGTTTGCACACAGCAAGATCCCACAAACAGCAATGAGATAATGACCAGATATTCTGTTTAAGTGAGGTTGGGTTGAGGAATAAATATTGGTCTGGACACTTGAGAGGGTAGCAGATGAGGCCTTGGTTTACTCTCTCTGCCAAAAGAAAGCACCTCCAGCAGTACAGTACTCACACAGTACTGCTCTGGGGGTGTCAGATCATAATAGAAACCTTGCACAAGACAGTAAATCAACAGGAACGGATTTGGACAACTTTTATCAGTAAAAGATTGTAGCAGGTTTTCAATGTATTACATTACATGGAATTAAAAATGACACAGAATTAGTAAAACGCAGGCAGGTTATTAGCATTGTAGATTACTTCACTTTTGTGATAAATGAAAAGGAAAAGGGGATTTCATAGAGGCTAATTACAGGAGAATTTCAACATGCACTTTTACAAAAAGTCTCATTTACTCAAATGTGCCAGTTGGTGGCACTGCTTGACAGCTAAGAGCCACTGTTCATGCTCAGTGTTGATGCTGTGACAAAGTCAGCTCCTGATCGAGTGACAAAAACAGAAATACCTGGAAAAACTCAGCAGGTCTGGCAGCATCGGCGGAGAAGAACAAAGCTGACGTTTCGAGTCCTCATGACCCTTCAACAGAACTAAGTAACAATAGGAGAGGGGTGAAATATAAGCTGGTTTAAGGTGGGGGGGTGGGGGGAGAAGTGGGGGGGGGGTGGTGGTTGTAGGGACAAGCAAGCAGTGATAGGAGCAGATAACCAACAGATGTCACAGACAAAAGAACAAAGAGGTGTTGAAGGTGGTGATATTATCTAAAAGAATGTGCTAATTAAGAATGGATAGCAGGACACGCAAGGTACAGATAGCTCTAGTGGGGGTGGGGTGAAATAAGACTAAAAGGGCATAAAAGGTATAGATTTAAAAATAATGGAAATAGGTGGGGAAAGAAAAATCTATATAAATTATTGGAAAAAACAAAAGGGAGGGGGAAGAAACGGAAAGGGGGTGGGGATGGAGGAGGGAGTTCAAGATCTAAAGTTGTTGAACTCAATATTCAGTCCGGAAGGCTGTAAAGTGCCTAGTCGCAAGATGAGGTGCTGTTCCTCCAGTTTGCGTTGAGTGCATCTCCTGGTGTTTGACAAGGTGTTTACTAAAACCCGCTTTCACAACCATATTTCCTTTCTCAGTGACTGTCTCCGTCTCTGGCTTACCTCACATGGATTTCAACAGAAATTCCATCCCTCATGTTTCGAACCCACCCAGGATTACAGGTATCTCTAGGACATAAAACGTTTCTCGGACTGCTGTTCCCGTCGCATTCTGAGATCCACACTCAATACCATGCGCCGCCATACGAACACACTCAACCTCTCCCAACAGCAGCACCGCCGTACCCTTTTTCAAAGCTGCGCATGCTCCCAGTTTCATTTTATTCTTCGTCTCATCTGACACCTCAACAAGAAACTTTTTCTCTTTCTCTCAAGTGCTAAGGAACGCAAGCTCCAACAACTCATCGACACCAACACCCATCTAGGACCCTCCACCCCTGCCTGTCCCTGCATCCCCACCCCATCTTCCAATCCCAGCCCCGGCCATGTATTCACTTTACCCCCTGACCTTCCCCTCTCCGACGCTGAACGTTCAGTGCTCAGCAAAGGACTTAGTTTCATACCCTTACGCCCTCACCTCAATGAATTTCGGGCTCGGCACGATGCTGAACTCTTCTTCCGCCGCCTTCATCTCCGTGCTCACTTCTTTGGGCAGGAGTCCTCTCCCCGTTCAATGGATCCTTTTACCCACCTCCAATATTCTCCCTCCAGCTGGACCCCTCCCTCTGGATTCTTACCTTCTCTTGATCTTTTCATTGAGAACTGTCGGCGTGACATTAGTTGTCTCAATTTCTCTGCTCCTCTCACCCATTCTAATCTCTCTCTCTCTGAACTTACCGCACTCCGTTCTCTCAGGTCCAACCCTGACATCGTCATCAAACCCGCTGACAAGGGTGGTGCTGTTGTTGTCTGGCACACTGACCTCTACCTCACGGAGGCTGAGCGTCAATTCGCAGACACTTCCTCCTACCTCTCCCTGGACCATGACCCCACCACTGAACATCAAGCCATTGTTTCCAGGACTGTCACTGACCTCATCTCCTCTGGAGATTTTCCTCCCACAGCTTCCAACCTGATAGTCGCCCAACCTCGGACGGCCCGCTTCTACCTCCTACCCAAAATCCACAAACAGGACTGCCCGGCAGACCGATCGTGTCAGCCTGTTCCTGCCCCACGGAACTCATTTCTCGTTATCTTGACTCCCTTCTCTCTCCCCTTGTCCAGTCCCTTCCCATCTACATCCATGATTCCTCTGGCACCTTACGTCACATCAACAATTTCCAGTTCCCTGGCCCTAATCGCCTCCTCTTCACCTTGGACGTCCAATCCCTCTACACCTCCATCCCCCACCAGGATGGTCTGAGGGCCCTCAGCTTCTTCCTCGAACAGAGGCCTGAACAATCCCCATCCACCACTACTCTCCTCCGTCAGGCTGAACTTGTTCTCACACTGAACAATTTCTCCTTTAACTCCTCTCACTTCCTCCAAATAAAAGGTGTGGCTATGGGTACCCGCTTGGGCTCCACCAATGCCTGTCTCTTTATGGGGTATGTGGAACATTCCTTGTTCCAGTCCTACTCCGGCCCCTCCCACAACTCTTTCTCCGATACATCAATGATTACTTCGGTGCTGCTTCATGCTCTCGTCGGGACCTGAAAAATTTTTTATTAATTTTGCTTCCAATCTCCACCCCTCCATCATTTTCATCTCTGACACTTCCCTTCCCTTCCTTGACATCTCTGTCTCAATTTCTGGTGATAGACTGTCCACCAATATCCATTACAAGCCTACCGACTCCCACAGCTACCTCGACTACAGCTCCTCACACCCTGCTTCCTGTAAGGACTCCATCCCATTCTCTCAGTTCCTTCACCTCCGTCGCATTTGTTCTGATGATGCTACCTTCAAAAACAGTTCCTCTGACATGTCCTCCTTCTTCCTTAACCAAGGTTTTCCACCCACGGTCATTGACAGGGCCCTCAACCATGTCCAGCCCATCTCCTGCGCATCCACCCTCACGCCTTCTCCTCCCTCCCAGAAACATGATAGGGTCCCCCTTGTCCTCACTTATCACCCCACCAGCCTCCGCATTCAAAGGATCATCCCCCGCCATTTCCACCAACTCCAGCATGATGCCACAACCAAACACATCTCCCCTTCACCACCTCCCCCCCCCCCGACCCGGCGGCATTCCATAGGGATCGTTCCCTCCGTGACACCCTGGTCCACTCCTCCATCAACCCCTACCCCTCAACCCCCACCTATGGCACCTCCCTATGCATACACAAAATATGCAACACCTGCCCCTTCACTTCCTCTCTCCTCACCGTCCAAGGGCCCAAACACTCCTTTCAAGTGAAGCAGCATTTCACTTGCATTTTCCCCAACTTAGTCTACTGCATTCGTTGCTCCCAATGCAGTTTCCTCTACATTGGAGAGACCAAACGCAGACTGGGCGACCGCTTTGCAGAACACCTTCGGTCTGTCCGCAAGAATGACCCAGACCTCCCAGTCGCTTGCCATTTTAACACTCCACCTTGCTCTCTTGCCTACATCTGTCCTTGGCTTGCTGCATTGTTCCAGTGAAGCTCAACGCAAACTGGAGGAACAGAACCTCATCTTCCGACTAGGCACTTTACAGCCTTCCGGACTGAATATTGAGTTCAACAACTTTAGATCTTGAACTCCCTCCTGTATCCCCACCCCCTTTCCATTTCTTCCCCCTCTCTTTTGTTTTTTCCAATAATTTATATAGGTTTTTCTTCTCCCACCTATTTCCATTATTTTTAAATCTAGACCTTTTATGCCCTTTTAGTCTTATTTCACCCCACCCCCACTAGAGCTATCTGTACCTTGCATGTCCTGCTATCCATTCTTAAATAGCACATTCTTTTAGATAATATCACCACCTTCAACACCTCTTTGTTCTTTTGTCTGACATCTTTTGGTTATCTGCTCCTATCACTGCTTGCTTGTCACTACAACCACCACCCCCCCCCCCCACCCCACTTCTCCCTCCAACCCCCCACCTTAAACCAGCTTATATTTCACCCCTCTCCTATTTTTACTTAGTTCTGTTGAAGGGTCATAAGGACTCGATACGTCAACTTTGTTCTTCTCCGCCGATGCTGCCAGACCTGCTGAGTTTTTCCAGGTATTTCTGTTTTTGTTTTGGATTTCCAGCAACCACAGTTTTTTGTTTTTATCCTGATCGAGTGACTTGGAAAGAGAGGGGGTGGGACAGAGGGTTGGGGGTGGGAAAAGGACAAGGGGACAGGGACGAAGACCAGGGGAGTTGGTAACTTGGCCTTAAGGGTGTCTCCCCATTAAAAGTATGTCAGCTTGGCTGTTGCTGTTCCTGTTTCTGGGTCAAAGGGCTGCGGATATGAACTGTCCCAACTAGGCTTGCGCTATTGCTACACAAAACAGGGAGGAGCATCACACTGTCGGAGGAGCCTCCTTCAAATGAGACATCATGGGAAGAAAGGAATAAAAATTTATGCTGATAGGGTTAGACAAAGAGGGATAAAAGTGTATGTGATGCACAAATGCCAGTATAGATGCGTTGGACAGAATGGCCTATTCTTGAGCTCTAAAATCAATCTTATTCTGTAAAATGACCCTTGGCAACTGTAATGGGAATGTTTTCAAAGAGCAGCCCATGATGATAATCTTACTGACAAAGTATTTAATTTGTGACCAGGAATTGCTTGATACGGTTTGTGTTGAGGGGGTTCATCAGAGTGTACTTTATGAGACATTGTAATGGAAGGGTTACTCTGCATCTACATTTCAACACAAGAACAGTGACAACACTTCAAAAGTACTTCTTTGGCAGCAAATCATTTTGAGGCTGAGGTATATAAATGTAAACCTTTCCTTTTTTTTTATCTCACCCGTGCCATATCTGATCCTCGCTGGAACAATACACAGGCAACTTGACCTGTTCTCTGCTTGGCCTGACAGTATCTAATGGGTGAGAATTAGGGAACCTTCTAGCTCAAAAGGAGACCATTAGGCACATCATGCCTGTGCTGGCTCTTTGAAAGAGTTATCCAATTAATCTCACTCTTCCGCTCTTTCTCCATAGCCCTAAAAATTGTTATTCAAATTCCCTTTTGAAAGTTACCATTGAATCTGCATCCACCACCCTTTCAGCAATTGCATTCCAGGTCGTAACAATTCACTGTGTAAAAACTTCTACTTTGTACTTATACTTGACTTGTGAGTGCTTGATGGGACAATGCCAAGAAAGAGCTTTACACTATGTCTAGCACTCTCATGGCTTTGGATATTTGAGATTGGCATTGTGTGCACGTAGTGGGAAGGCATTCCATTCTCCAGCACTGGCATTCTCATCTGCATTAGCAAGGAAATTACCAGATACTCAGCATATCTCTTGCACATCTCCGATCCATCACTGTACCATCAGCTGTGCCCTCAGCTGCCTAGACCCTAAGCTCTTGAATTCTCTCCTTGTCTGCCTATCTCTCTCTCCTTCTTTAAGATGGTCCTCAAAACTTATGACTTTGACCACCTGTCCTTATCTCCTTATGTGGTTCAGTTTTAAATTTTGTTTGATAATGCTTCTGTGAACCACTTTGAGATGTTTCACTACATCAAAGGCACTATATAAATTCAAGTTGACAGTTGCTGAAAAGCAAAAGTGCAGCAAAGTTTGAATAGAACAAAATCTTGGATCTTGCCCACCAATGATTTGCCAAATCCACCGCTGGAAATACTCACCGTCGAGTAGTTATGAATCTCCATATACCTCTCAGCTGTGCTGCCAATAGCAACGTGCCCAAAGTTTAGGATGCTCTTTGTATCCTCCTGCCCAGATGTCTGGGACATTTCACCTTTCTCACTCACCAAAAGATGAGGGTACTTGGCTGTGGAGCAGAAGAATGTGGTTAGAACACCAAAATGAATAAAATTCTTCCTTGTCATCAGTTGTGCCTCAAATAGTTGTATCCTCGTTCCCAATTCAGAATGTTATGTTTTATAGTCCCATATAGTCCTGGACAGCACCAAGTTTGATCCCACATCATACTCAAGTAAAATTTGCACCACATGTATCAGACTGTAATCATCTCCATCTAACTATCTCCCCTCAACATTCAATGGCATTACTATCGCTGAATCCCCCACTATCCACATCCTGAGGATTACCATTGACCAGAAACTGAACTGAACCAGCCATATAAATACTGTGGCTATAAGAGCAGGTCAGAGGCTGGCAATTCTGCGGAGAGTAACTCACTTCCTCACTCCCCAAAGCCTGTCCACCATCTATAAGGCACAGATCAGGAGTGTGATGGAATATTCTCCATTTGCCTGGATGAGTGTAGAAGCTCAACGCCATTCAGAACAAAGTAGCCTGCTTGAATGGCACTTTATCCAGCACCTTAAACATTCACCTCCTCCATTACCAACACATAGTGGCAGCAGTGTATACTATCTACAAGATGCCCTTAAGCAACTCACCAGGGGTCCTTGACAGCACCTTCCAAACCTGTGTCCTCCACCACCAAGAAGGTGATGGGCAGTAGATGCATGGCAAATTCTCCTCCAAGTCACACACCACTCTGACTTGGAACCATATCACCATTCTCTCACTACAAATGGTCAAAATCCGGGGATTCCCTTCTGAACAGCACCGTAGGTGTACCTGCACCAGATGGACTGCATTGGTTCAAGGCAGCGGCTCACCACCACCTTGCAAAGGCACATCAAGGATGGGGAAGAAATGCTGGCTTCACCAGCAATGCTCACATCTCATGAACAAATAAAACAAAAATAGCGAGGTCCTGAGATCACAAAAGACACTACATAAATGCAATTCCTTTCATTTTTCTTTCTTTCTTGTAAAGTTTGAATGCTGATGTAATTAGATCTCACCTAAAGCTTGCAGCTTCATGTATTTCTCAGATTCATCATCTCCAAACTTGCAGGTGGCAACCGCATCAAAGAATTTAGGGACCTGGGGCTGGAACATAACCTTGATCTTGTAGTCATCCCATGGTGGCAGTATGCCACTAGATGGTACTAGGAAGAATGGGCTGGGCACTTCCAAATGGAAGCGTGTTGATAGCTGACTGTAAAGAGTGTTAACAATGTCAGCATTAACAGCAACAACAGTAGCTGGCATCTATATAGTGCCTTTAACATTGTAAAACATCCCAAGATGATTCATAGGAGAGTTTGTTAAGCAAAATTTGACACTTAAAGAGATATTAGAGCAGGAAACCAAAAGCTTGGTCAAAAAGGTAGGATTTCAGGAGCACATTTAAGGAGGAGAGAGAAGTGGAGAGATATAGCGAAGGAATTCCAAAGCTTGGGTTGTCGACGGCTGGTCATCAAGGATGTGGTGAAGGCAAGTTGGAGATATGCAAAATTGGAGGAGTGTAGGGTTCTTGGGATGATTCTTGGAGGGCTGGAGGAAGTTACAGAGATAGGGTAAGGCAAGGCTATGATGGGATTTTAACAGGAGGATGAGAATTTTATACTTGAGGAGGCATAATCATAGTTAGAACTCAACCATTGGTAACCCTCAAGTTCTGCAGCTTTTTAATTAATTTCAAATGGATCATGTCTGCACCTGGTGGATTATCAAGAATTAGGGGGAAAAATTTCAGAATGACAATATGTGACATTTTAAGCAAGTGGATCACAGAAGCTAAAGTAGGAATACATTGCGACATTCATTAGAATGTTACCAGGATTTGCTGGCCACTGTACTCTCTCCCACAAAAAACAACAGACGCTAGTTCAATTTATAATTTAAAATCTGATATTTACTTTTGGTAGACGAAGGTATAAACTGATACGGAGCCAAGGCAGGTAGATGAGGTTAGGATTCAGATCACCCATGATCTCACTGAATGGCGGAACAGACACGAGGGTCTGAATAACCGTCTCCTGTTCTTATGTTCCTATGGTCTTCTGGCCTTACCTTTTGTTGTGCAAGTAAAATGTGGACTCTGAGCTTTCGAAGACTCCACAGGCTGGCAAGACTACCAATCCAGGGATCTGCAGGTCATGGGAGGGCAGAGAAGCAAGCAGGCGAACAGTAAATGACCCATTTTTCGACTCAAACACAATGCGATCCTCATAGTCTTTCTGCAAGGGGACAAAATTTAAGGTCAAAATATCTCACTGGAGCAGGGCGATTGGGTGAGGCATGTGTATGCTTATGTCATCACCTTAATGTAGTAGCATATCGTGGTTATGTTACTGAACTAGTGATTCAGAGGCATGAGTAAAATTTCTAACACAACTGCTGAGGAATTTAAAGTCAGTTATTAAATAAAGTTGGAATAAAAAGCTAGGCCTGGATTTTTGCCGAGCTGAGCTGACACAGGAGGCCTTTAAAAATGACTGTTCTGGAGTTCCCACCCCTGTTCCCATTTCAGGCGATTTTTGCCAGCTTCGGGTAAGGTTGCAGATAGTCAGCCCACAGGCAGCACTTCTGCCTTTGCTGGCTCCACTGTTGGGGCGGGCAGTTCAACCTCCCAACCCACCCCACAATGTGAGTGGGGACCCTTCTGTAAGTAGAAGTGTTTCACTGCACCCTAGAGGAGCAGTGAACCACGGGGGAATCCTAACCCCGAATGGAGAGTGAAAAAGAGAACAGCAATCTGTTTTTGAAATTCTTTGATTGACAGGCTATTTGCCTTAATATAGAAAAATATCTGTTCTTTCAGTTTAAATAAATTCCATTTTTTGTAATGGTTAGTTTTGAGACCATAAGACCATAAGACGTAGGAGCAGAAGTAGGCCATTCAAGTCTGCTCCTCCATTCAATGAGATCATGGCTGATCTGATAATCCTCAACTCCACTTTCCTGTAATTTCCCCATAACCCTTGGTTTCCTTACTGATTAAAAATCTGTCTATCTCAGCCTTGAATATACTTAACAACCCAGCCTCTACAGCCCTCTGCGGTAAAGAATTCCACAGATTCACTACCCTCTGAGGGAAGAAATTGCTCCTCACCTCTGTCTTAAAGGGGCGCCCCCTTACTCTGAGACTATTCACTCTGGTCTTAGACTGACCCACAAGGGGAAACAACCTCTCAGCATCTACCTCATCAAGCCTCCTAAGAATGTTATGTTTCAATAAGGTTGCCTCTCATTCTTCTAAACTCCAATGAGTACAGGCCCAACCTATTCAACCTCTCCTCAAAAGAAAATCCCTCCATACCCAGGATCAACCTAGTGAACCTTCTCTGGACTGCCTTCAATGCCAGTGTATGTTTCCTTAGGTAAGGGGACCAAAACTGTTCACAGTATTCTAGGTGTGGTCTAACTAGTGCCTTGTATAGTTTTAGCAAGACTTCCCCATTTTTATTCTCCATTCCCTCTGAAATAAAGGCTATCATTCCATTTGCCTTACCTATTAACTGCTGAACTTGTGTGCTAGCTTTTTGGGATTCATGCACAAGAATCCCCAAATCCCTCTGTGCTGCAGCCTTTTTTAGTCTTTCTCCATTTAAGGAATATTCAGCTCCTCTATTCTTCCTGCCAAAGTGCATATCCTCACATTTTCCCACATTATGTTCTACTGGCCACGTTTTTGCCCACTCATTTAACCTGTCTATATCCTTTTGTAGACTCTTCGTGTCATCCTCACCACTTGCCTTCCCACCTATTTTTGTGTCATCTGCAAACTTGGTGATAGTACATTCATTTCCCTCAAGCACTTTATGAATGCTGGGTTGAGTTTCAAAAGCCCAAGAACTACTTAGCTCAGCAGATGATTGTATACACAGTTTAACAATTTTTTAAGGCTATTAAAGGGTTATCTGTCTTTGACATGGTTTGTGAATAGATGTTTGTTTGTTTTTACAACTGAATGGTCATTTGAGAGGGTTGACTTTTTTTAATGGCTCTGGAGTTTTTTTCAAAATGAAATTTTTTTGAGTGGCAGCTGTATTAAATTGTTAGAAGTTTAATTCACTTTCACATCCATCTCAAAGGCTTCTTTTTACTATTACATAGCTTCTGAGGTTTGCCTTTAGTAGCTACTGAGTGACTATGGTGGATAAGTGGAAGGAACAAGGATGGGGTACAGAGAGTTTCAGGGGGCATGCAGAAGCACGAGGGTATGAGAGGTCATGGGGTGTAAAAGGAGGCATGGAGGGGCATGGGGAGTATGAGGGGACATGGGAAAGCATGAGGAGCATTTGGTGTGGGTGGGAGGTGAGTAGCGAGGGGTTGAAGGTCTGATATTCATCATTATACCTGGGCCAATGTCCCAGTAAATAGAGGTGGGCTTCTAGCCTGCTGACCTTGCAATCCCCCTGTCTCTGTTACTGTCTCGGACCTGCTTCCATCCTGCCCCTGCCTCCCTGGAAAGAAAATATGGTGTGCAGAGGCCTCCATAACGAGTGTTTGTTGGGTAAGGAACTTTCCAGACTCATATTTCCCATCTCCTTCACAAAAATACCATCCCCTAGACTCGTTGTTGGTGACCATAAAATATCATTAAACTGTCATAAATACCCATCTGGTTCACTAATGTCCTTTAGGGAAGGAAATCTGCCATCCTTACCCAGTCTGGCCTACATGTGAGTCCAGACCCACAGCAATGTGATTGATTCTTAACCACCCCTGAAATGGCTAGGCTAGCTCCTCAGTTATATTCATCGTGAATAACTAAAGAACATGAGATTAGGAATGAGAAATACCCATCCCACTCACTCTGTTATCTCTCAAGTATTGCATCAGAACCCAATCCGGACACTGCCGACTTTTCGTTTCAACACACATCCCTCCATTCCCCACTGAATCAAGAGTCCATTCAATTTCTTTCTCTTTTTTTTTGTAAAGAGCCTATATTTTATATTTTTTTGGACTTTGGCTTTAAGATTGTACTGTGGCTTTAAAAAGCTACAGTAGCTGCACTTTAAAAAAAATGTTCCCTAAAACAGAAAGAGAAGATCTACAATGTCACTACTCCTTAGAACAATATGTGCCAGGTTGGATGATGGTGCCAGAAAGGTCATGTTTAAGAGATAACCAGCTAGCGAAGGTGTTTGATTGGCTGCTGACCAGGTGACCAGGGTTTTTGTGACAGCAGTAGCCAGCAGAAGGATCCCAACCTGCCAAGAGGAAAGACCTTAAACTGGCAATACTCCAATAATTCTAGTAATTAGCTGGCTATCGCTCACATCTCCATATCCTGTTTTTTTGAGAAATCACTAGTAGAGATGTTAAAAGCAAGTTTTCAACTAATAAACTACAGGCTGGAAGTGCTGAAACATCACGTCGTGTCAGCAGCACAGGTCTGCCATGAACTTGGAAGACTTCAAGCAAAATCAACTCATCTAACCCTGTACTCTGGATTGGTGCTATCGAACTGTTCTTTCCCCTCTCCCTTAAAATCCTTGACCAGAATTTTTCCGTTGGCAAGTTGGGGGCTGGGCCTGCTTGCCGACACGGGATGACATCGGGAAGAACCCCCAACGTCATCCCGGTCCATTGAGGAAGGCGGGCAGACAGCAAAATCAGCTGTCCACCCGCCGACCTGTCATTGGCCAATTGAGGCCATTGACAGGATAATTAAGCTCATTAAAGGCCCTGAACGTCCAACATTAAAGCTGGTGGGCAGGCCAGGAGCCCCAGCGGGCTTCTGATAATACATGAAACCTCATCCACTGGCGGGATGTCTGTTTTGAAAATGTTTAATAAACTTTATGTCCTTTTTATTAACATGTCCCATCTCGTGTGACATCGTCACATGAGGGGGACATGTTACTAAATTTTTTATTTGTCTATTCTTGATGTTTAAAAAACTTTCAGTGATCTCCCTAAGACAGCACTTGGTCTCAGGGAGCAGTGCACTCTTTTGCGCGTATGCATGAAAGAGCACACTTTGACAGCTGGGGAATGCCTCCCCCACCCCTGCACAGGAAGCACATAGCACTTCCCGTTGGGTAGCCTGCTGGGCGGGTCTTAATTGGCCCGCCCACTTAAAATATCGGCGGGCCCCATTTCAGCAGTGGCGATTGGCTGTCCGCCCGCCGCCAAGCTGGTGGGGCCTGCAAGCCCATCAAGGGAAAATTCTGCCCCTTGTTTTGTATGTGTGTTTGTATATAGGATTAAAAAGGGGTGGAGTAAGTCATAGAGCTAAGAGTTAGCAGTTCATATTTCTTTCTGTTGTTATTGTCTAAAAACAATTTGTTTAGTAAACAGTTATCTACTTGTTAAGCTTATAAACCTGGTGCTCTTATTCATAGTTAGGTAAAATTGGGACAACTTGGTAGCCTGATTAAGCTTTTCACATTTGTCTTGGCTTGAGGAGCAGTGG
The DNA here is from genome assembly GCF_017639515.1 of Carcharodon carcharias. NCBI lineage: Eukaryota > Metazoa > Chordata > Chondrichthyes > Lamniformes > Lamnidae > Carcharodon > Carcharodon carcharias. The sequence goes on along the minus strand of NC_054478.1, from coordinate 18,686,880 downwards.
GGCTTGATATTACGGCACACTGTCCCCAGTGTATCGTTACATTTTGCATCTACAACATGCTTCCTTCCTCTCTCACAAAAACAAAGACGGAAAGCAAAGCAACTCTGCACTGGGGCTAGAGTAATATAATGGCCTAGGAACCCAGAGGCCTGGACCAATCATTTTCCTATTGCCCCTGGGAAAGTTTGCTGGCAGCGGGAGCCAACCCAATGTAGCTCCCCAATAGCCTCCTGGCTTCCTCAACCCCACCCCCTACACCGCCACCCCCCCCCCCCCCCCCCCCCCCCCACCCCCCCCCACCCACCCACCCACCCCCCAAACCACCCCTCCACCCACCTCCAACTCCCCCGTCTCCAAGCCTGCCACTCCAGGGCTGGGAACATTCAGCACCACAATCCCACCATGCCAGTTTGAGAATTGTAAACAGCTGTCAGGCATAAAAGTGACCATGATGATGTCAGATTGTCACAAAAAACCGAATGGATCACCAATGTCCCTTTAGGGAAGCACACCTCTCATCCTTACTCAGCCTGGCTTATATGTGACTCCAGGTCCACACCGAGGTGCCACTTGGTTTGTATCATCACGTTCTGAGGCAACTAAGGATAGACAATAAGCGCCTGCCTGGCCAGTGCTGCCTCCATCCAAATAATGCATGAAAAAATAGCTTATCTATCTGGCACAGCCAGCACAATGATTTCTCTTCCTGCATCATTTCCTTGAGACATGACATCATTTCTAACTTGCATGCCTTCACTGTAGCTCCACACATTATCCCTTGGCAACATCATCCTTGGACATGTTTCCACATGTGCACTGACAATACCCAGCTCCAACTCTCGAGAGCCTTCCAGTACCTGTGTTATCCGACTGATTGTCCAGCATCAAGCCTTGGGTGAGTCACAATCTCCTCCAGTTAAGCACTGGAAAGAGCAAAGCAATCATCTTCAGTCCCCGTCACAAACTCCGTTCCCCTCCCTGGTCACCAACTTGGGCTGAACCAGATTGTCTGCGATAATAAAAAAGGAAAATGATGGAAATACTCAGCAGGTCAGGCAGCAGCTGTGGAACGCAGACTGTGTGCTACCCCAGTGTCATTCCAACCCATGCTGAGCTTCTTCCAAGATTCTCTCCATCATAAATTCCTCCTACATAACACTGTCTGCCTCCGCTCCCTAGCTCAGCCTACCTGCTACTTAAACACTCACCCAGGACTGTTCTAAGGCCTAACCCCCCCCTTACCCTCCCATCCTACCTTCATTCTCCATACATATCAGCTCAACCATAATGCTGCTGCTCTGCCCTATTCCAGAGTATGTCTCAAACTTATTGTTGATGAGCTACATTCATATGAAGAGCTGCTTGAACCCATTTATTCTCATCCTTCTAGAATGCTAGTCTTAATGTGTCTCCCTACAGCAAAAGTGTTCTCTACTTTTCATGGCTACCTGCTTCTCCATGTTGATCTCTCTGCTATCTATCTTAAACATGCTCGCACCAATCCTGAAGCAGGGTGGTCTCTGACCCTATTACCCTTGCACAGCTGAAATCATAATGCTCCTTGTTTACTCCATCTGTTACATATCTTACTAAGGTCCCCTCTAAGACATCATCCCTCTTTGAGGTTGAAGATCCCTTAGTTTGTTAAGTCATTGCTCACAGCTTTTCCCATCTAACACCCCAAGAGCCTCATTATATAGATATCATCTTTACACCATGGTGGTCAGCACTGTATGCATGGGTGAAACAAGCAACACTGCATGGTAGCCAGTTCCAGGGGTAGCATTTAGCAGGGGACATAATGAACCAAACAACCCAAAGCTGTAAATTTCTATGACACTATGAGGAGACCTGAGAGCAGATCAGCTACTTAACTGAGGCATGTTACATGATGTGGAGAAACCTTGAAGATCGGATGGAGATATAATATAAAAAGGAAACTTAGATATGAAATGACATGAACCAATACCAACATTGTTCTGCTTTTTTACCTTCTCAAGACCACAAAAAGTGATTGGCAGAGAGTATGAGGTCCCTGCACCCAAGGCCACTGGCTGTGGGAACAGCGTAGTGAAAAATTCAGTGGATGGAGGTCTGTAAAACAAAAAATGCAGATTTATATACAACAATAACTTTATATTTATATATTAGTAAACGCCCCCAGGCGCTTCACAGCAGCAAGACAAAATTTGACACCAAGGCACTTAAGGAGATATTAGAGCAGGTGACCAAAACCCTGGTCAAAGAAGTGGGTTTTAATGAGCTTCCTAAAGGAGACAGAGAGGAAGAGGTAGAGAGGCAGACAGGTATAGGGAGAAATTACAGAGTTTAAGGCCTATGCAGCTGAAGATACAGCCACCACTGGTAGAGTGATGAAAATCGGGGTGTTAATGAGGCCAAAACTGGAGGAATGCAGAGATCTAGTAGAGTTGTAGGGCTGGACGAGGTTATAGAAATAGGTAGGGGGCAAGGGAATGGAGGGAGTTGAACACAAGTAAGAAAATTTTGAGAAGTTTTAATGGAAACTGGAATCTAATTAAAGCCTTGAAATGGTTGGACCAAAGTGCTAACTTGGGGCACCACCCTTTAGGGAGGATAAGCCTTGAAGAGGGTGCACAGAAGATGCGTAAAATGGTATCAGGAACTCTTTTATGTGGATAGAAGAAGCTTGGAGTAGAAGATTGAGTGGAGATTTACTAGAACTATTCAGAATTATGAAGAGTCAATAAGGAGCAACTGTTCCCAATGGCAAGAGAGTCAATAACCATAGAACACAGGTTTAAGGTAATTGGTAAAAGAGCCAAAGGAGATGATAAGAATTTATTTTTTAAGTTATAGGTTGTTGTGATCACAAATGAACGTGTGGTGGAATCTGATTTAATAATAATTTTCAAAACCGAATTGGATTTATATTTGAAAAGGAAAATTTGCAGAACTATGGGGAAAAGCAGCAGTGGGGTGGGTGAAACACTAATTAGATAGCTTGTTAAAGAGCTGGGACAATGGGCCACTTCTGTGCTGTAAGATTCCATGATTATACCAGTGACTGCAATTCAAAGGTACTGAATTGGCTGTATAGCACTTTGGGACGCTGCAGGGTCATGAGAGGCATGATATAAATGCAAGTCTTGCTTTTCATTGTATTAAATGGTTTGAGTAGGCTCTATGATAGGGTGTATGAATTATTGAAAGCATGGGCTATATCAGCTGCGTCCAACAATACTGTCCATGCAGTTTCTGAGTCCTGGCAACATGGGCTCAAAACATGATCCTACCTTCTATCATTTCTTATTCACTGATTTATTCATTGGGCTGCAATTTGAAAAGTGCTGATCTTACACCTGTTGCCCCATTGGCAGGTAAATCCCAAATCACAATGGCAGGATCTGTTACATCAGTGGATGGAGATAAATGTGAATTAATGGGCACATGACTTTAAACTTCCTAACTGGCCTTCAACGTTCAGTGGTACAAGCCTATCTGGCCCAAAAGAACAAAAGACTTGGACAGTCCAGGGCCAGATGGACATGGAAATGGTTACTTCAGTCATTAAAGCTCCTGCAAAGCTATGGCAGAACTCACCTGTACTTGAGTTTTTGAGTTTTGAACTGGACATTCTTTAATACTAGATGTTTGGTGGATGCTATCCCCAGGTCCCAGTTCAGCCATTCCAGATGCTCCAAGACTTCAATTCCATAAAAGTTTGATTTGATTCCCTTGCTCTTCTTCCTTCCTGAGATTTCGGAACTGGCTAGACTGTGAATATTCCACTGCAAAGGAATCAGAGGTAAAATGTTAAGAACTGACAAGATACAGAAACTGTTTCACCACCACAACAGCATCACCTTAGCGTCAATTGGGCAATCAAGCAAAAACGAAACCAAGGGCCTGATCGAAACGCTATTGGGTATTGAATTGCTTAAAACTGAGCCCCAAATGTCCTAGATACAATTCAACATGGAAGGGGTTCAGGCAGCAAAATAGCCTGAATAGGACATTAAATCGGCAATCTGTCTATGATTAGTCTCGGCTGTATGGACCCTAAGCTCTGGCATTCCCTCCCTAAACCTTTCTGCTTTCCTATCTCCATAAACCTCTCTGCTTCCCTACCTCCCGCTCTTTAAAAAGAGATTTTAAAAGATTTTAGTCACCAAAACATCTCCCCATGTGGCTTGGTGACAGGTTTTGTTTGACAATCATGCCTGTCAAGTGCCATGAGATTTTACAATGCTAAAGGTATGATATAAATCAAGTTGTTGTTGTCGATGTGACAATAACATCTGACAAATGGAAATCGCTGCAGCTGGAAAGGAAGAGCCTTACACCAAGGAAGGGTCACATTGTTATGTTATTGCATGTTCCTATCGCTCTTGTTCATTCCAAACATTGTTTTCTGTCATCTTTTCCCTTGAATATATGACCTCCTTGTCCCTTTTCTCCCCCAAATGCCTGCTCCCCACTTTCTTTTCCCTCCCAAAAATTTAAGTTTGCAACTATCTTCTTTCTTTATGTATAAAAGGTGCTATATGAATGTAAAGTCCTGCCATTTGCAGGGGTTATGTTCCTGCAAATTCTTGCAAAGGACGAAATCGCGAACAGTGAACTTACTTTATAATGGGAGTGTATTAGATAGGTTTCAGCAATCACAGAATTTGACTTTTTACAGGCACAGAGGCAATAAAAAATGCATTTTTGAGTAAATTCAAGACAACTTTGTTTAACAAAGCAAGGAAACAGGAACAATGTAAAATTTGTCACACTTGCTGTACAAATTTCTGTACAGTACTTTACTTGAGAGTGGACATAGAGGGAGTGGGTGAAATGGCTGATGTAGACATTGATGTGGATAAAAAGAACAATGTTATTTATTCCTGACTGCTTCACCTTTTGCTCTTTAATTTTGTGAAGTTCTCAGTAAGGAGCAATAGCAGTGTTAATCACTCTACAAAAGGCAATGCTTCTTTCCATGTTTGTGTCATGACCTGTCACCTGTTTTTACAAATCTTCAGCTACTAAGCTCCTAACCTTATTACAGCCTTGATCCAAACATGGACAAAAGAGCTGAACTCTATAGGTGAGGCGAGAATGGCTGCCCTTGACATCAAGGCTGCATTTGACTGAGTGTAGCAGCAAAACTGGAGTCAATGGAAATCAGAGAGAAAACTCTCTGCTGGTTGGAGTCATACCTAGCACAAAGGAAGATGATTGTGATTGCTGGAGACAATCATCTCACTTCCAGGACATCACTGCACGAGTTTCTCCAGGTAGTGTCCTAGGCCCAACCATCTTCAGCTGCTCTATCCTTCCTTCCATCATAAGGTCAGAAGTGGGGATGTTTGCTGATGATTGCACCATGTTTAGTACCATTCGCAACTCCTCAGATACCGAAGCAGACCATGTCCAAATACGTTAAACGGACAATATCCAGGCTTGGGCTGACAAGTGGCAAGTAACATTCGTGCCTCACAAGTGCTGGGCAATGACCACCTCCAACAATCAAGAATCTAACCATTGCCCCATGACATTCAATGGCATTACCATCACTGAATCCCCCACTGTCAACATCCTGGGGGTTACCATCGACCAGAAACTCAACTGGACTAGCCTTATAAATGCTCTGGCTATGAGAGCAGGTCAGAGGCTAGGAATCCTGTGGAGAGTAACTCACTTCCTGACTCCCCAAAGCCTGTCCACCATCTACAAGGCACAAGTCAGGAGTGTGATGGAATACTCTCCACTTGCCTGAATAAGTGCAGCTCCAACAACATTCAAGAAGCTTGACATTATCCTGGACAAAGCAGTTCGCTTGATTGGCATCACATCCACAAACATTCAGCCCCTCCAGCACTGACGCACAGTTGCAGCAGTGTGTACCATCCACAAGATGCATTGTAGGAACTCACCAAGTCTTCTTGGACAGCACCTTCCAAACCCACAGCCACTACCATTCAGAAGGACAAGGGCAGACGACACATGGGAACACCACCACCTGGAAGTTCCCCTTGAAGCCAATCAGCATCCTGACTTGGAAATATATCGCCATTCCTTCACTATCATTGAGTCAAAATCCTGGAACTTGCTCCCTAACGGCACCATGGATGTACCAACACCACATGGACAGTGGTGCTTCAAGAAGACAGCTCACCACCACCTATTCAAGGGCAATTAAGAATGGGCAATAAATGCTGGCCTAGCCAGCAATGCCTACAACCCATGAATGAATAAAAAAACACCCACAGCATGACGTAGAGTCACATGGTGATTGACTGTGTGCAGAGAGAGTCTGAGAGTAGTTGGAATGAAGATAGCACCTAGTTAGGGCTATACCTTGGTGATATGTATATAATTGATGTTTAAACACAAAGCCTCCAAACCTCTTGGTAAAACACAAAACAACCTAATAACAGAGGTCTCCATTTCAAGATGGAAATGAGGTGAAATCTTTTCTCCCAGAGGGTCGCTGGTCTGTAGAATTCTCTTCCCCAGAGAGCAATGGAGGCTGGGTCATCGAGGCAGAGTTAGATCGATTTTTGATAGACAAGGAAGTTAAGGCTTATGGGGATCAGACAGGAAAGTGGATTTGAGGCCACAATCAGGTTAGCCATGAACTTATGAAATGGCGGAGGAGGTTTGAAGGGCCAAAAGGCCTATTCCTGCTTCTATGTTCCCACATCAACTCAAAGCCTGAGAGTCTGATTCCTCACTACACCTTAAACACACTAACTAATCTTAATATTCCTCTACCCTCCATTACTTATTATTCATTGCCTGTCACTACTATCCCCAATTGCCACCTATTCTCAGAGTCTCAATACTCTCCTCAACAATCATCATAGAGCTCAATTGCTCAACTTAAATATACCTACAACCATCCCAAATCCTTACACACAAAACAATTTGTTATTGTACAAGTCAACCTAGAAAATTAGCAATGGTTGTCAACCACCATCTCCAAAAAAACACTGATATAGTCCACGAAAAGATGGCAACACAAGAATAGCCCTGAAGTGTGAAAACAATTAGTTGCATGGGCTTTATATCTTAAAGTGATAGCTCCACACAACATTCCCCCCTTGATAGCAGTGGGACGAAGGGTGCAGAGGGCTTCAGTTACATGGATTTGTTGTGGGTGTGTCAACGAACAGTGAACTCATTCACCAATGCACTATCAGTGTCAAAGCATAGATGTGTGGCGGCGTTCCCAAAAGCCATGTCATCTCACCTGCAATAGAGAACATCACTTCCTCCTAATGACATGAGAGACTGACTAGTATCAATATAGCATTTGCAAAAGGATATGGGAACATAGCTTATTGAATCCCCATTAATGTTTAATACTTCTGTTAGCTCATACCCAGCCTTTATTTTTCTGGAGAAAAGAACCCTAACCAGTTCAATCTTTCCTGAGAGTTATAACCTCTCAGTTCCGGTATCATCCTTGTAAATCTCAGAATCACAGTTACGTTACAGAACAGAAGGAGGCCACTTGGCCCATCATGTCTGCAGTGGGCCAAATGACCTCCTTCTGCACCGTAACAATTCTGTGATTCTGAGATTTACAAGGATGATACCAGAACTGAGAGGTCCAATGAGAGGTAAATCTGTTTTGCAACTTCTCATACATAGAATAAACAATATATTAATCAACCACTGGCTGTATGACCGACTTACCTTACTATAGGCTTTCAGTGCCACGTCTTGAAAAGGAACAGAATTCATGGAACACGACGAGGTCAACATATTTAAACACTGTCAAAGTGAAAACAAAAGACCATCAAAAGGTGAACTCCATGACTCTACACACAGGTTAAAGTTTTTGGGCAAGAGATACAAGGACATGTAAGAAAGAATGTTTTTATGCAGCAAGTGGTAATAGCCTGGAACTCACTGCCCATGCAAGTGGTGAAAGCGGAAACAAGCAGTGATTTCAAAAGGAAACTGGATGGGCACTTGAAGGAAATAAACTTGCAGAGCTATGGGGATCAAGTGGGAGAGTGGGACTAACTGGCTTGCTCCACGGGCAGCTGAACTTGATGAGCCGAGTGGTCTCCTTCTGTGCTGTGATTCTATCAATACATAGTCATTTACTTTATACTGCTAGTGAGAAGTTGAACAGTATCTCTTTATTTCAATGTGCCTCTATACCTCAACCGATCCGAGTGATTTATTTGTTGTAATTGCATAGACCAGAGAAAGTTATGAGTCTGTAGAGGCTTGAGATAGGCTGTTAGAAAAATAAGAATAAAAGTACTCTATTTGCTATAGATAAATTTGGGACATCCTGAGGTTCTGAACGGCACTATATAAATGCAAATTTACTTTCTGCAAATTAGCCACTGATCATCTCTTAATCCTTTTTTATTCATTCACGGGATGTGGGCATTGCTGGCTAGGCCAGCACTTGTTGCCATCCCTAACTTCCCTTGAGAAGGTGATGGTGAGCTGCCTTCTTGTAACCGCTGCAGTAGCAGTTTGATACAACTGAGTGGCTTGCTAGGCCATTTCAGAGGGCAATTAAGAGTCAACCACATTGCTGTGGGTCTGGAGTCACATGTAGGCCAGACCAGGTAAGGACGGCAGATTTCATTCCCTAAAGGGCACTAGTGAACCAGATGGGTTTTTACGCCAATTGACAATGGTTTCATGGTCATCGTTAGACTTTTAATTCCAGGTTTTTATTGAATTCAAATTCCACCATCTGCCATGATGGAATTCAAACCCGGATCCCCAGAGCATTACCCTGGGTCTCTAGATTACTAGTCCAGTGACAAGACAACTATGCCACTGTCTCTCCACTTCTCCCCATCTTCAAAAGCATCAGCTGGCAAACCTACTTTGATTTACTTATTACAGATTTTTACAGGCACAAGAAATAGAGTTCCAGTAAATAAAAGAATTGCTTTCGAAGTGCAATCGTTGTTGTTAAGCAGTGAAATCCAGCAACCAATTTGCACACAAGGCCACGTGTCAGTGCTCCAAAACTTTTTCCCACCATGACCCCATTTCAAGGCCTGAAAATTTGAAAATTGCCATGACCCCTGGGTTCCCAACAGAGAGGGGATGAAATGCCAGTGAGGATTGGTGGGAAACGGCAGGGAGAGGGCAAAGTGTTTAACCTTCAGGGATTTTTAAACAACCTATATTTCCAATGGCTTTTTTGGAGCAGGAATCAGGCCTCAGATATCAGAAAATTACACTGCACCTACCGTTAAAAAATGTGAGGATTTAAAGGAGACTCACAGCTGTCAACATTCTGTCAGAGCTTCATGGCAGCCATTGCTGCCTCACAGCTTGCAAACCCAGAATCTCATCTCCCGAATCCACTGAGGATTGTGACCCACAGTTTGGGAAACCCTGCCCTGAGGTGCAATAACCAGATAAATGACCAGATAATCTGTTTTACATATGTTGGTTGAGGAATAAAGGTTGGTCAGGTCATCTGGAGAATTCTGCTGCCCTTTTCCCAACATCACCATGGAACATTTTACCTGGATGAGTCTTGGGTTCAATGTCTCAACTGAAAGACTTTGGAACTCTGCCTCAAAAGGGAGTGGAAGCGGGTCACTGAATATTTTTAAGGCAGAGGTAGATAGATTTGTGTTAGGCAAGAGAATCAGAGGTTATTGGGGGTAAATGGGAATGTGGAACTTGAAACACAAACAAATCAGCCATGATCTTATTGCAAGGCGGAGCAGGCTCGAGGGGCTGAATGGCCTCCTTCTGCTCCTATTTCATTTGTTCTTATGAGAGAAAGTTGGTGAGCTTTGTCCAACCATTGGTGGTAGAATCTTTACATTCTTCAACCATACTTCTGCAGTTCCCTCCAAAAACCCTTTCACCTCACCACTTGTCTCTGTATCTTTTTAAACTTCTCCAAGCTCAGTGCTTCAATCAAGCTTTCTATTTACCCCTCCTAACTCTAACACCAGCACGCAACATTCAGTCCTTTATTTCTTGATTTCTCTTCATCTCTGCCCTAATTTTAACACAGTGCCTCCTAGTTCTGGATTCACCCATGAGAGGAAACATCCTTTCCACAGAGATAAAAACAAAAAAACTGCGGATGCTGGAAATCCAAAACAAAAACAAAAACAGAATTACCTGGAAAAACTCAGCAGTCTGGCAGCATCGGCGGAGAAGAAAAGAGTTGACGTTTCGAGTCCTCATGACCCTTCGACAGAACTGTTCGCAACAGTTCTGTCGAAGGGTCATGAGGACTCGAAACGTCAACTCTTTTCTTCTCCGCCGATGCTGCCAGACTGCTGAGTTTTTCCAGGTAATTCTGTTTTTGTTTTTGTTTAACATCCTTTCCACATCCACCTTGTCAAGACCATTTAGGATCTTTTATACTTCAATCAAGTTGCCCCTCATTCTTCAAAACTCTGGTGGAAACAAGCCCAGCCTATCCAACCTTTTCTCATAAGACAACCTGCCCTTTCCAGGTATCAATCTAGTAAACCTCCTCTGAACCGCCTCCAACGCATTTACATCCTTCCTTAAATAAGGAGGCCAAAACGGCACACAGTATTCGAGATACATCTCACCAATGCCCTGTATAACTGAAACATAACATCCTTACTTTTATGTTCAATTTCTCTCATAATGAAGGATAGTATTCCATTAGCCTTCTTAATTACATGCTGTACCTGCATACTAACTTTTTGTGACCCGTGCACGAGAACACCTAGATCCCTCGGCACCTTGGAATTATGCAGTCATTCTCCATTTAAGTAATACTCTGCTTTTTTATTCTTCCTGCCAAAGTGTACAATTCACATTTTCCCACATTATACTCCATCTGCATTATTTTTTCAGTTAACCATAGACGATGAGTTCTCCCTTTAGAATTTTTCTTCATAGGAATATACTTATTCTGAGAATTCTGAAATAACCCATTAAATGTCTGCCACAGCTTCTACTAGTCTAGTATCGCAGTTTACTTCAGCTAGCTCAGCTTTCATGCCCACATAGTTGCCCTTATTTAAGTTTAAAATACTAGTCTCAGACCCACTCTTCTCCCTTTCAAGCTGGATGTAAAATTCAATCATATTGTGGTCACTGCTACCTAAGGGTACCTTCATTCTGAGGTTATTAATTATCCCTGTCACATTACACAATACCAAGCCTAATATAACCTGGTCTCTGGTTGTTTCCAGAACATGCTGCTCTAAGAAACTATCCCAAAAGCATTCTATGAACTCCTCATCCAGGCTACTACTGCCAATCTGATTTTTCCAGTTTATATGTAGATTAAAGTCACCATGATTATTACCGTTCCTTTGTCAAAAGCACCCAATATTTCTTGTATAATTTGTCCTACATACCCCTCAGTATTCAGGACACAATCTTTGTCATCTTATAGCCAGGTCTCCGTAATTGCTATCAGATCATATTTATTTAGTTCAATGTGCACTATCAATTTGTTGACTTTGTTACGAATGCTACATGCATTCAGATACAGAGCCTTTAGTTTAGACTTTTTCTTATCTTTGTAACATCTAGTCTTGATTCTTTGTGCATTCTTAGGTTTTTTTCTCCCTGTCCCTTCCTGCCATTCTCTGACCCTCATTTCCCATATTACTATTTTCCTCTTATCTTATGTCTATTCTTTGATGTATCATATCTTTCCACATTTGATCCCTTGCCCCCACTATTTAGTTTAAAGCTCTCTCTACTTCCCTAGTTATGTGATTCGCAAGAACACTGGTCCCAGCCTGATTCAGGTGTAGACCGTCCCAAAGGTACAGCCCCCACTTTGCCCAGTACTGGTGGCAGTGCCCCACAAACTGGAACCTACTTCTCCCACACCAGTCTCTGAACCATGTATTCACCCCTCTAATTTTCTGTAGCCTATGTCAATTTGCATGCGGCTCAGGTAATAATCTAGAGATTATAACCTTTGAGGTTCTGCTTTTCAATTTAGTGCCTACCTCCTCATACTCTCTTTGCAGAACCTCTTTCCTAGTTTTACCTCTCTCTCTCTCTCTCTCTCCAGGTCTGACAGAAGACCAGGATACCTGCAGCAAGTGCTTGTTCTTAAAGGGTCAGTTATTTCCCAATTGTTTTATTATTTATTCTTAGAATTTTAAGGTAATTGGCAAAAAAAAACCAGAGGAGAAATGTGGAGGTTTTTTTAACGTGGCAAGTTGTTGTGATCTGGAATGCGCTGCCTGAAAGGACAGTGGAAGCAGATTCAATAGTAACTTTCAAAAGAGAATTGGATAAATACTTGAATTGGAAAAAAAATCTCGCAGGGCAGAGCAGGGGAGTGGGACTAATTGTACATGAACATAGGAGCAGGAATAGGCCATTTGGCCCTTCGAGCCTGCTCCACCATTCAATAAGATCATGGCTGGTATGATTGTGGCCTCAGCTCCACTTTCCTGTCTGGCCCTAATAACCCTTGAGTTCCTTGCCTAACAAAAGTCTGTCTAACTGTGCCTTGAATAAATTCAAAGGCCCAGCCACCACTATTTTCTGGGGAAGAGAGCTCCACACACCATTGATCCTTTGAGAGAAAGTTTTCTCATCTCTGTATTAAAAGGGAGACCTCTTATTTGTAAACTATGTTCCCTAGTTTTAGTCTCCCCCAAAAAAGGAGGAAATATGGTCCGGGATCCACCCTATCAAGTCCCCTCAGGATTTTATATGCTTGAAGAAGATCAGCTCACATTCTTCTAAATTCCAATGGCTATAGGCCTAACCTGTTCAACCTTTCGCCATAAGACAGCCCCTTCATCTCAGGAATGAGTCCAGTGAATCTCCTCTGAACAATAGCTCTTTCAAAGAATTGGCACATGCCCAATGGCCACCTTCTGTACTTTATGATTATGTCAGGTTAAGGTCAGAAAGGACATTTATAGCCTATTCATAGTTGACATGGGGAGAGAGTGGAGAACCTTCTTCTGTTGTTGACTAATCATTGCAATCAATCTCCATCAATTTTTTTTATTCACTGGCAGGTCCAGCATTTATTGCCCATCTCTAGTTGCCCTTGAGAAGGTGGTGGTGAGCTGCCTTCTTGAACTGCTGCAGTCTATGTAGTGTGGGTACACCAACCATGCTGTTAGGAAGGAGTTCCAGGATTTTGACCTAACAACAGTGAAGGAACTGCAATATATTTCCAAGTCAGGATGATGAATGACATGGAGGGGAAACTCTAGGTGGCGGTGTTCCCATCTATCTGCTGTCCTTGTCCTTCTAGACGTTAGTGGTCGTGGGTTTGGGAGATGCTGTCAAAGGAGCCTCGGTGAATTCCTGCAGTGTATCTTGTAGATGGTTCACACTACTGCTACTGTGTGTTAGTAGTGCAGGGAGTGAATGTTTGTGGATGTGGTGCCAATCAAGCAGGCTGTTTTGTCCTGAATGGTGTCAAGCTTCTTGAGTGTTGTGGGAGCTGCACTCATCCAGGTAAGTGGGAGTATTCCATCACACTCCTGATTTGTGCCTTGTAGATGGTGGACAGGCTTTGGGGAGTCAGGAGATGGGTTGCTCGCCACACTATTCCTAGCCTCTGACCTGCTCTTGTAGCCACAGTATTTATATGGCTTGTCCAGTTCAGTTTCTGGTCAATGGTAACCCCCAGGATTTTGATAGTGGGAGATTCAGTGATGGTAATGTTCAATGAACATCAAGGGGCAATGGTTGGATTCTCTCTTGTTGGAGATGGTCATTGCCTGGCACTTGTGTGGTGTGAATGTTACTTGCCACTTGTCAGCCGAAGCCTGGATATTGTCCAGATCTTGCATAAACTTCTTCAGTATCTGAGAAATGGCGAATGGTGCTGAACATTGTGCAATCATCAGCTAACATCCCCACTTCTGACCTTACAATGGAAGGAAGGTCACTGGTGAAGCAGCTGAAGATGGTTGGGCATAGGACACTACCCCGAGGAACTCCTGCAGTGATGTCCTGGAGTCTACAGCAGACCCAGACATGAGATATGGGAGCATTACCCTTTCATTCTTCTCCTCCCCCATCCTACTTATGACTAACTCCCTCCCTATGCCATACACAGACTCCTTTTGAGATGATGAGCATGACAATTTGCTATGCCTTCTCACCCAGTGCTATTCTTAGTCTCAAGGGGGATGGGGAGAAAGAGAAGATCTGGAGGATTAACTCTCTGATGTTCCCTCCCTCCCTCAAGAAAATATCTCCACCCCAAACACCCTCCCCATCCAACCCCTCAACCATAACTGACATCAGTAAAGCCAGTTTCATTAAACCAAAGGTGGAAAATCACTTGTTTAGTCATCATATTCCAAGGTTTTCCTGGCTGACCTCCCACGTTGCACCCTCCATAAACTTTGAGCTAGTTCAAAACTCAGTCGCCCATGTCCTAACTCATACAAAGCCCCATTCACCTAACACCCCTGTGCTTGCTGACCTACACTGGCAACACCTCAATTTTAAAATTCTCATCCTCGAATTCAAATCCCTCGTTGGTCTCTCCCCTCCCTATCTGTGTAACCTCCTCCAACACTAGAACCTCCAAGATCTCTGCACTTCTCCAATTCTGGCCTCTTACACATCCCTGGTTATCAACACTCTGCAATTGGTGGCAGTGCCATTAGCTGTTGAAGCCCTAAACTCTGGAATTCCCTCACCAAACCTCTTCCCTCCCTCTCTCCTCTAAGATGCTCCTAAAACCCTGCCTCTTTTACCAAGTTTCCTTGTCTAATGTCTCCTTTTGTGGTTCGGTGTCAAATTTTCTCTGATTATGCTGCTGTGAAGTAGCTTGAGATGCTTTACAACTTTAAAGCACTCTATAAATGCTAGCTGTTTTTGTTGCTGTCACACACCACATTGTGTAACAACACATACTACGATGTCAGACATAGACTTCTAATACTAACAAATGGAGAATACCCCAGCCCTCTTTTCCTTATGAATCTGTTTGCTTCAAAAGAGCTTTTTACCATTACCATCAATGCTTATGGGTCAAACTGCTATCACAAGATGCCATTTACTACTCTAAACACTTAATGGGGGTGGAGGGTTATGGAAACATTCAATTAGATCATGGCTGATCTGTATCTTAACTCCATCCACCTATCTTAGTTTCAAATCCCTTAGTTTCCTTATCCAACAAAATTGGATTGACCTCAGTTTTGAAATTTTGATTTGACCCCAGCCTCAACAGGGGGAGCAGAGAGTTCCCGATTTCCACTGCCTTTTGTGTGAAGAAGTGATTCATGACATCATCCCTGTGAAAGGTTACACCCTTTCTTCTGGACTTCCCCACCAGAGGAAATAGTTTCTCTCTATCTGTCCTACCAACTCCTTTAATCAACCTAAACACCTAGATTAGATTATCCCATACGGAACTCCATTTACGCATTTTTGTTCCACATCCCCTTAATACCCTCCTCTAACAAAAAACTCTCAACCTCAGGTTTGATATTTTCAACTGATTGAGTCTCAATAGCTTCTGGGGGCAAAGAGAGTTCCAGGTATCCAGCACATGCCTGAAAACAAAGAAAGAACAGGACCTGTAAACCTGACAATCAAAATGAACAAGGAAAATAAAAATAACTATAATACTAAGTGACCTTTCAGTTAACTGCAATTATAATCGAGATGCTGTTGTCCTTTAAATTGCTCAGCAAGTAAGGCACTCTCCTATTACCAGACTGATGGAATAATATAGTACTGAGCATCAGGTCCAGAATTTATTACAATCTCACAACTCTTACCCTATTCCCCATTTACTTAAGTGGAATTGCTACATATGGTAAATGCAAAACCAATAATTCTGATTAGGTTAAAACATTGCAATCTGTTCATATTATGCTAATGACTTTCTCCCATTGATTAAATAGCAGGTATAAATATTGCTGGGGAGTTAACTTGGCATTTAGAGTTCTGTTATAAGCGAAAGGTTTATGACAACTTCACTGAGATACTGCGATATTCGTGCACAAAATAATGACATCACAAGTGACCCTCTGTGACAGTCTTCCATATGGGGAATCATGCAGCCATGTCACAAAGGCACAACAAAAAGTGCAAAATATTCCTATAGCTTACATTTAAACTGCAATACCTGGCGACACAAATAACAGATTCAGCCCTTCTGTCTTGGGTGGTACCTGGAGAAAGTATTTGAAGCTCTGTAGCAAGGTGAAACATTGGCCTTTACAGGTCTGTCACTGGTGGTGGGAGAAATTTGAGTTGATGGATTAAGAGTATCACATAAGCATTACACACCACTGACTTAAGTTCAGTTGGCTTACATTCAGTTTCTCCTACCGTGAATTGCTGTCAGCATGCTAAACAGCTTAACTGACAAGAGACTGTTAGGAACTGGACAGTTCTGCTGGCTGACACCATAAAAGGTTTATACCTTTCGTGACGAGCTATTGCACCTTGTCCAGGACAGCAGAACATTGAAAGAGGGGGAAATACAAAACTAAACTGCAGAAAGAATAGCCCAGGATATGTTGCAAAAGTAAAGGCAACTTGGATGGCGCTCACCATTATTAATGTGTGAATTATACAGTAATTTATGCTGAGACAGAGGCGCCATGAGTTGTGAAATGCCACAAGTTGCTGGTCAATTTGCACTGCTCCACCATTAGCCTTGCAAAAACAGGAGCTCACCTTCAATCTCCCTGTGAGTTTCAAAACATTTCTGCATTTGCGCCACTAAAATGAATGAAAGTCACTGCGGAATTTTTGGGCTGGTTCTTAATGATGCAAAGATCCCTTTTTTATGACCAGATTTAAGCTCCTGCAATGACCTCCCCAGTCTTGAAAGGCAACAATTGGAGTTGTGAGATCTTACTCCTGTAGGTAGTACATTGTTCCTAGGCTTTATTAAAATTCTTGAGTCTTTCTCTCTCTCTTGACCTAAACTTACTTTCCCTCTCACAACAAAAACAAAAATACCTGAAAAAACTCAGCAGGTCTGACAGCATCTGCAGAGAGGAACACAGTTTCGAGTCCGAATGACTCTTCATCAGAACTAAGGAAAAATAGAAAAGAGGTAAAATATAACCTGGTTTAAGGAGGGGTGGGACAGGTAGAGCTGGATAGAGGGCCAGTGATAGGTGGAGATTGCCAAAAGGTGTCATAGACAAAAGGACAAAGAGGTGTTGACGGTGGTGATATTATCTAAGGAATGTGCTAATAGGTGACATTAAGGGTAGAAAGCAGGACAAGCAAGGTACAGATAGCCCTGGTGGGGGTGGGGTGGGGGGAAGGGATCAAAATAGGCTAAAAGGTAGAGATAAAACAATGGATGGAAATACATTTAATGGAAATAGGTGGGAAAAGAAAAATATATATAAATTATTGGAAAAAGGGGGGATCGGAAAGGGGGTGGGATGGAGGAGAGAACTCATGATCTAAAGTTGTTGAATTCAATATTCAGTCCGGAAGGCTGTAAAGTGCCTAGTCGGAAGATACTTTCCCTCTGTTCATTTATCTTTCTGTATCTAAATTTAGCTTAATTCTTCCTATTTCTTGCGCTGTCATTCCTCTCTATCCTTAAATCTAAGAAGACATTCTGTTATCCCTTTCGTTTACTAGGGTCCCAGATATCCCATTGACTTCACCTGAAGGGTGAGGGAAAAAAATCTAATGAATGGAGCCCACAAAATGGCCCGCTAAAGCAAAATCTGGATCATATAGGTTTATTTCAGGAAATAACATTTTAGGATACAGTATATGAATAATTTGATAGGTTGGGTGGAATTTTCCCCTCCTGCCAGCAGCAGTTTCACAGTGGGCAGAAGCAGAAAGTTTGGAGAGAGGCCAAAAATCAGATTCCTGCCGGCAGTAAAACAGTTCAGATTTCCCCCTCACCCCTTTCATGGTGGGTTAGGTTTCCTGCTGATCAATGTCAGGAACGCTATTTGCATTCATTACCATGTCATGAATGCTCATGAGGTCATTAAAAACGCTACTCATCAGAATCATGTTCCACCTTCCAATCTTGCATCAAGCCAGTGGAATTCAGATCAGTCTAAAACATGTTTGGAAATGAGTGGTGTGCATCAGTTAGCCCTCACTTCACTTCTGACTTAGGAGTGCAACATTCAGACCCAACTTGCAACAGTGCTGTTCTGGTTTCTTAGCGATGGCAGTGCAACACCATACTGGCGGAGGTGAGGTTGGTCTACTCGGGGTGGATGCCTCCATATTCTGGGAGGACACCACTGTGCAGTGGCTCTCAGGCAAGGCTGCACTCTGTTACAGAGGCCAGCATTGCAACCAGGGGTTGGGGAGGGGTGGTGGGGGGAGGTGGAGAAGGATGATGGACACATGGGGGCAATGGGCTATGGAGGAGTTGCAAGGGGAGCGGGAAAGATGGCAGGCGGAGGGGAGACCAAGAGTGGGGAAGCTGGAGCCCAACATGGAAGACTAGAATGCAGACACATAAGGGGGTGGATGGGAACTGAACTGTATGAATGGGAGCAATGTAAGCAGACTCCGGAATAGGAAGGAGGATTGTGTTAGTGTGACACAAGAGGGATGGGTCGCACAGAGACTGATAGAGAGGCGGGTGTGCTGGGGGGAGGGAGATTGTGTTATGATCAGTCATGAGGGGACCGGGGGAGCTCAATGACAGGCAGTCATAGTCCCTGGTCTGGGGCCAACAAGTCAGAGTGAGAGATTAAAGGCAGCCCTGGGGCTTTGTGGGCTTTACAGGGCTAGACATGGCATGCGTGTCGTACTGCCGCTCCAGGGAGGGGCAAGACCTGTATGCTCAATTGAGGTAAGGCACAGCTTGGAGAGCAGGTTATGTTCACAGTTTGTAGCAATGGGCTTTTCAGGCTTGATACTGGGCTGCAGATGGATGGTCATGGTTAGGGGAGGCAACTGCAGCCTGTAAATGGGGAAAACGTAATAAGTTGGTGGGGGGGCCGATTGGGGGGGGGGGGGGGGGGGGGTTGGTGTGTGGGGGATCCCTGTCCTGGCAGGGATCTCCTCTGTATGTGACTGTGCGCACAGCCTCGAGATGGGGAGCGGTGAGGTCCACATGGGGCATGGGGACATCAACAGTGATGGGTTCAGTGGGGGAGAGCTGGAATGTCCACCACAATGACATGCAATCCCGTGGGCTGGGAGGACATCCCCTGCCAGTGGCCCTGAAGGTCACCACCACGCTCAATTTCTTTGCCTGCAGATCATTCCAGGATCCACAGGGGACCTGTGACGAGCAGGAAGGGCAAGAAACTGAAGAGGGAGACGAGGGTCAACATCCACGTGATGATGCCATCGAAGAAGCACGACCTGGAAGATGTGCCCATGCCTCATTGATAGCCACAAGATTCAGGAGCAGTAAGGAGCAGTCTCACAGTCCTCTACACATAAATGTATCAAGAAGGTGACAGATGCCCTCTACAGTAAGGTTCAACATTATGTGAAGTTCACACTCGATGAAGCTAGCCAGGCTGCTAGATTTCATGGGTTTGCAGCTATCTCAGGCTTCCCTAGAGTACAGGGTGCAATTGATTGCACACATGTGGCTTTGAGGGCTCCATGGCAGCAGCCCCTGATGTTCGTTAACAGGAAAGGTTCCACTTCCTGAACGTTCAACTGGTGTGTGGTCATCAGAAGCACATTGTGCATGTTTGTGCCAGGTACCCTGGGAGTTCCCATGATTCAAATGTCCTGAGTCATTCTCAGGTGCCTCACATATTCGAAAGGCCTCAGTAATTACAGTGCTGGCTGCTGGGGGATAAAGGGTACCCGCTCAAACAATGACTCATGACACCCGTGCATCGTCCTCAGAATGTCTCGGAGAAGAGATATAACATGGTGCATAGCTCCACATGATCCATCATCGAGCAGACCATTGGCATCCTGAAGATATGCTTCTGATGTTTGGACCCCTCAGGTGGAGCTCTGCAGCACTCCCCTCAAAGGGTGTCTCACATAATCGTGGTCTGTTGCACCCTTCACAACCTGGCACTTAAAAGTTGGGGGGGGGTCTCTTGCCAGAGGGAGACAGTGAAGGAGGCTGAGAGCTCCTCGGATGATGAAGAGCAGGAAGGGCAAGAAACTGAAGAGAGAGATGAGGGTAAACGTCCACATGATGATACCATCAAAGAAGCACGACATGGAAGATGTGCCCATGCCTCATTGATAGCCACAAGATTTAGGAGCAGTAAGGAGCAGGTAACAGGAGATGGCCAGATTCTTCCTGCTGCTTAATGCCATGCCAGTGCACTGAAAGGCCTTTACAACCAGTAACATTGAGGGCAAGTTCAGCATTTGGACTTGCACCTTCAACCCTCATGATTCATCAGGCTCTAATCTTCAGAAAGGTCAGCAGTGAGCCCTATATCCCTGTGCTTTGGGAAGTCGGCACAACAGCACAAACTCTGCGTCAAAGGACTTGATGCAGTCATTGTCACATTAGTGAGAAACTTTAGCAGACACTGAAATGCACGCATGGTTAGAGAGATCATTGTGGCTGCAGGTCTTGAGCTTTGGCACTACCGGTGAAGAGATGCAATTACAGTTAATCCTCCAAGGCTTCAGCAGGCCTAACTCCATGTTGTCTTATAGAGAATAGATGATACTAATGCATTTTGCAAACACTTCCAATGAAGAGTCTGATTGATCCCCCTGACATAACACAAGGGTTGAGCAAATATCAAGAGGTAAATATCATATGATGTGAGGCTCATAAAAGCAGACACTCACTGAGTGGGAGCATCGCTCACCCTTGCATTAAGAGGGCACATAGATGCATATGCATGACACTTTCAAATGACAAGTCCATTCTTATGAACAGCAAATGTATTTACAAATGTGCATGAAATATACAGTGATTGAACACCCATGATCCAGAAGTGATGTCAAAATTTCTTAAATTTTTCTAACCCTACCATTATACATGGGTGCAGTCCCTACATCTGCAGCAGAGATGGAGACTGTCTGCTGCCTGCTACGCCCTGTTGTCTAAAATGACTTTGGCAGACATCCTCTGGAGGCCCCAGGCCTGGAGGTCTCCAACCTGATAAGGATTTCTTACTCAGGGGCAGATGCACCCTCCTCAGCCTGACCAGCTAGAGTTGATGGGGTCACAGGGAGAAGGGAATTGGAGCGGCTGGATACCCTTGGAGTGTCTGGCTCATCCTCCCCGTGGGTGCCCAAGGCCCTCTCCCTGACTGAGGAGAAGGTGCACTTGGAGGAAGGTCAAAGTGCCTCATCCGCCTCTCACCCAGAAACTGATGGATCCACCAATGCTGATAGCAATATAGTGCAGGTCCGAGTACTTAACCAGCAGCATCTGCTGGACCAAGGTCTCCAAGACAGCCACTACCCTTCCCATGATGATCAAGAGGCGCTCACATGTTGGAGCCATAGCATCAGACAGAACGTGGATGGACCCCTTCTTCCTTTGCTCTAGCCTATTGACTGCCTCTCTGATTTTCCCCCACCTGTCGTTTCATCTCCAACACTTTTTCAGCAGATGCTTGCAGAGGCTCATCATCTGACTCGGGCTCAGGGGGTGCCTGATTTCCAGCGGTCCTCCGAGTGCCAGAGACCTGGGCTGTAACTATCTCCGCCTGTTGTGGAGACGTGTCAGTGAGGTATTCTCCAGGAAATGACCTTGAGCTTAATCTCGAACCATGACCCACTGATCGGGGCGGAGTGAGGGGTGTGGCGTGGGTGAACACTGTGACTGATCTTTTTCAGGTGATTGCTCAGCATCCTCTTCTGAGGTGGGCTGGGGCTTATGTTGGCCCTGCTGGTGTGCCTGGACCTGCTGGTTCCTGTAAGAGAGAGAAGATAGATTTAGTTGACAAACAGTCTGAATACAAGGTTGCATGTCACTCACTGTGAACATCAGGATGTGATCAATTCATTTAAAGGCTCATCAATACTAGCTTGCTGGGAGAAGCTGATCTCACCTTCCCCAAAAGAGCAATCTCTGTCATCCCCTGCCAACTCAGTGGCATCCTCCTCAAAGGGAGTGAGCTCCAGTATGTTGGCCATCCCTCCTCCAGTCTGGGATCTCTCCCTCCTGTCCTAGGCAGGTTTGGCCTGCAGGAAGGCAAGTGAATGGAATTTGATGAGAAAGGCTGGAGCAGAGGTTTGGAAGCATGCATGCCTCCTGTGTGTGGTGAGCCCTCTCCAGTCAGGGCTGAGGATGGAGTTTGTGCAGCATGACAGATGAGATGCTGGTGATGTTAAAATGTCCATGAGACAATCAGTGCTGTTGTCTCCCCTGCTAATATTGCGTGTGATTCCTGAGCAGTATAACCCTTTGAGTGCATGAAGCCATGTGAGATTGGAGTGAGCTAAAGGTTGAGTTACACTCATGGAGTGGATGAGATCATTCATCCTCTTCCTGCACTGCAGGGGCGGGTACCTGACAAGCTGACCTCCCTTGCGAGCGTCTCCCAGGTTGGCGAAGTGCATTTTGAGGGCTTCCTGGGGCACAGGACATCCCAGTGTTGGCACACTCCTCTTAACAAAACCTGGAAGAAGTTGTGGCTGAACCTCGGAGCAGCATTCTTCTTGCATGCAGCCATTTTGAGACATCTCCTGAACACAGCTGGGCAGGCGGGAGTGAATGTGTGTATTTGGGTGGTGTTTAAATATAGCGCCCGGATCTTCGACTCCATTAGGTGACGGCAGGTGGGTAAATCAGTTCCCGACCTGCCATGTGATTCGGAAAGATACTCACCTATGCGTAATTAATTAGCCTCTGAGCACAAAATCAGGCATAATTTCCCGCCACTCCGACAGCGGTAAACATGC
Source organism: Carcharodon carcharias (assembly GCF_017639515.1). Classification (NCBI taxonomy): domain Eukaryota; kingdom Metazoa; phylum Chordata; class Chondrichthyes; order Lamniformes; family Lamnidae; genus Carcharodon; species Carcharodon carcharias. The sequence continues at coordinate 18,664,152 of NC_054478.1, read as the reverse complement.
CACAAACCCTGCCCGCCATGGCACCTAGCTTCAAAAATGGCAAATTCTGCCAGATATGTGGGAAGTGTAGCATGCTTGGGAGGAACAGGTGACTTTGGACCTATGGTTCCTAAAGCTCTCCACCCCTGGGAGTTGGGGGGGGTGGAGGGGGTTTCCTCTCCTCTCATCGGGGTTGTCATAAGCTAATCAATAGAAATTATTGCTGTAATTTAGAGTGTCTTGTTGAATGGGGTTGAAATGTGAAACTTGAGAAAAGGTGACATCCAAAGATTAGGAAGCTGTGAAATGTGGTTCTGGAGAAGTTGGAGAGAACATGAGAGCAATGAAGAAGTTCTCAGGATGGTGGAGGAGGAAAGATCATTGGTGAATATCATCAGGAAATGATGAGATCAGGTAACAAACAAGGTTGAATTGACTATATTTTAAGCAATGAGAATTTACTGAAGGAGGTGATTAAAGGAAGATTAGGGGGATGTAGAACCAAGAGGGAGAAGGAGAACGATGAGGTTAGACAACTTGAATTTGAAAGTGGAAGGCCCCTACAAGCAACTGAAGAGGAAAGCTCAAGATGGTGAGGTGTGGAGAAATGAGCAGAGAGTCAGCCTTTAGGCAGATCATCATTACTACAGGTCAATTCCCGTTATTGTTGTATCACTTTTATCATTTGTCTACCAGGAAGGTGGAAGACTAACTAGATGGACCTTGGTCTATTTTCATCACACAATTGCATTGTACCATTATATTTCAGCTGGTTATTTCATCATTTTTAAAGCATTAGGTTAGCTAGACAGCTAACATGTGGATCAGATTAATGCCAACAGCATGGCCTTCAATCCTTGGTCTGGCTCTGGCACACTTGGGCCTGCCTGCAAGCCCTATCCGTAGTCAAAAAATCACAGCACTCTGCCATGATTTGGCAAAAAATTGTGAAGGACCTGCCCTCGACGACAGAACTGAAGATTGGTTTAGTTGCTGGGATTCTCGTTTCTGAATCCCAAGAGTCAGAGTTTCTATTTTAGGTTGGCACTCCAGTGCAGTATTGAAAGAGCACTGTATTGTTGGAACTCTTGTAGTAGGATGGAATCAGTTATGTCCGTCCTTCACAAGACATCAGTCTGACTTGGTAGAATTTTGCCTCAAGGGTTAGACGATTGTGGGTTCAAGCTGTTTACAAACAGCTGAGTGTCTAATCTAGGCCAACATTCCATTGCTCAACTGAGGCAGTTCTGCATTGTCAGATATTTTGCCTGTTTCAATGATTTAGATGGATGTTAAGAATTCTCTTAAACAGTTTGAAGAGTGTCACTGGCCAGGCCAGCATTTGTTGCCCATCCCTAATTGCCCTTGAGAAGGTGGTGGTGAGCTGGCTTTTGAACCGCTGCAGTCTATGTAGTGTAGGTATATCCACAGTGCTGTTAGGAAGGGAGTTCCAGGATTTTGACCCAGTGACAGTGAAGGAACAGTGATATATTTCCAAGGCAGGATGGTGGGTGGCTTGGAGGAGAACTTCCCGGTGGTGGTGTTCCCATGCATCTGAAACTCGACACCATCCAGGACAAAGCAGCCCACTTGATTGACACTTCATCCACAAACATTCACTCCCTCCACCATCGACCTACAGTGGCAGCAGTGTGTGCCATCTACAAGATGCACTGCAGAAACTCACCAAGTCTCCTTAGACAGCACCTTCAAAACCCACCACCCACTACCATCTAGAAGGACAAGGGCAGCAGACAGAGGAGATGGTGGCATAATGGTAATGCTTAAGGAATAGTAATCCAGAAGCCCAGGCTAATGCTCTGGAGATTTGGGATCAAATCCCACCATGGCAGTTGGTAGAATTTAAATTCTATTAATAAATCGGGAATATAAAAGCTAGACTCGATAATGGTGACCATGAAACCATTGTCAATTGTGGAAAAAACCTATCTAGTTCACTAACGTGATTCTAGATCCACAGCAATGTGGTTGACTCGTAATGGCCCTCTGAAATGGCCTAGCAAACTACTCAGTTCAAGGACAACAAATGTGGGTCTTGCCAACGATGCCCACATCACATAAAAGAAAAAAGAAATTAACCAATTCTCTTTTGAATCCTTGATTGAACCTGCCTCCACCACACACTCAGGCAGAACATTCCAGATCCTAAACACACACTGCTGTAAAAAAATTTATCTTCTGTCACCATTGCTTCTTTTGCCAATCAGTGCCCTCTGCATTGCCTTCTGCCAATGGGAACAGTTTCTCCCTATATACTCAGTCCAAACCCCTCATGATTTTGAAAACCTCCATCAAATCTCCTCTTAATCTTCTCTTCTCCATGGAGAACAGCCCCATATTCCCCAATCTATCCACATAGCTGAAATTCTTCATCCCTGGAACTGTTCTTGTGAATCTTTTCTGCACCCTCTCCAGTGCCTTCACATCCTTTCTAAAGTGTGGTGCCCAGAATTGGATGCCATTCTGCTGTTGAAACCAAACGATGATTTTATACAGGTCCATCATTACTTCCTTACTTTTGTACCTTATGCCTCTATTTATAAAGTCCAGGATCCCGTATTACTAACCACTTTCTCAACCTGCCCAGCCGCCTTCGATGATTTATACACATAGAGCCCAGGTCCCTCTGCCCATATGCTTCCTTCAGAATTGTATTCTTTATTTTATATTGCCTCTCCCTGTTCTTCCTACTAAAATGATTCACTTTACACTTTTCTTGCATTAAAGTTCATCTGCCATATTGCGGAAAATAAAAGCTCATGGAAGGGGGTAATACATTGGCATTGAAAGAAGGTTGGCTGACTAACAGGAAGCAGAGAGTAAGCATAAATGGATCTTTTTCAGGTTGGCAAGATGTAACAAGTGGCACGCCACAGGGATCAGCGCTGGGGCTTCAACTGTTTACAATTTATATAAATGACTTGGTGAAAGGGTTGAAGGTGTGGTTGCCAAATTTGCTAATGACACAAAGATGGGTAGGAAAGTAAGTTGTGAGGCGTATATAAGGAGGCTACTAACAGATAGGTTAAGTGAGTGGGCAAAGATCTGGCAGATGGAGTATAATGTGGAAAAATATGAAATTGTCCATTTTGGCAGAAAGAATAAAAGAGAATCATATTATCTAAATGGTGAGAGATTGCAGAGCTCTGAGGTGCAGAGGGATCTGGGTGTCCAAGTGCATGAAGCACAAAAGGCTAACAGGCATACTAATTAGGAAAGCTAATAGAATATTATCATATCATATCGAGGGGAATTGAAAACAAAAGTGGGGAGGTTGTACAGGGCACCAGTGAGACAACATTTGTAGTAGTAGTGTGTACAGTATTGGTCACCTTATTTAAGGAAGGATGTAAATGCGTTGGAAGCAGTTCAGAGAAGGTTTACCAGACTAATACCTTGAATTGATGGGTTGTCTTATAAGGAAAGGTTGGACAGACTAGGCTTGTATTCGCTGGAGTTTAGAAGAGTAAGAGGTGACTTGATTGAAATATATAAGATCCTGAGGGGTCTTGATAGGGTGGATGTGGAGAGGATGTTTCCCCCTGTGGGAGAATCTAGAACTAGTGGTCACTGTTTAAAAATAAGGGGTCGCCCATTTAAAACAGAGATGAGGCGAATTTTTTTCACTCAGAGGGTCGTAAGTCCTTGGAACTCTCTTCCTGAAAAGGTGGTGGAAGCAAAATCTTTGAATATTTTTCAGGCAAAGGTGAATAGATTCTTGGTAAGCAAGGGGGTGATAGGTTATTGGCGGTAGGTGGGATGCCGATTTCAGGTCAATATCATATCAGCCATGATCTTATTAAATGGCGGAGCAGGCTCGAGGGGCTGAATGGCCTACTCCTGCTTCTTGTTCGTACATACTTGCTCGTCCATTCCACCAACCTGGCTATGTCCTCTTGAAGTTTATCACTATCCTTCTCAACAATTCACAATACTTCCAAACTTTGTGTCATCCACCAATTTTGAAATTGTGCCCCGTAAACCCAAGTCTAGGTCATGAATACAGATCATAAAAAGCAGTGGTCCTAAGCTGGTGAAACCCAGCTCCTTTCCCCTGTCCAAAATACAATAGTTGACCACCACTCTTTGTTTACTGCCACTCAGCCAACTGTGTAGCAATACTGCTACTGTCCCTTTTATTCCATGAGATTTAACTTTGTGGAACTGCTATGCAACAGTTTATCAAACACCTTTTGGAAGTCCATAAGAGAGAGAAAAGACAGAGAAAATGGAGAGTCAAAGAGGGAGAAAGTGAAAAATAGAAAGTGAGAACAAGAGTGAAAATGCAGTGAGAAAAAGACAGAAAGAAAGAAAGTAAGTGAAAGTGAGTGAGAAAAGTAGAGAACATTCCCTTTAAGAGCCGTCTTGAATATGAAAATTGAACTTGTTGCACAGTGCTGGAGGCAGCAGACTGCGTACATATATAGGTGCGTGTGTATGGGTGTGTTTCTATGAGCTTCTGACGCCAGATATGCAATGAGTGAAAGCAAAGGAAAGCCAGCTCCTTCCCCGGGAGTAATGGATAGGAACAGGAGGCCAACAACATGGATGCATGACAAGCCCTTTGGATCTACACCGGCAGAATAAATATCCCAAGGGAGGAAGTGGGGTACAACAATGTGCTTCCCAGAAATCACATACAAAAGCAATAGTACCATAGCCACATTTAACACATTATCTAAAATGAAAGACAAAGTCCAGATGTAAACAGGGCCCTGGATTATTCTTGGGCATGTAATGCGCACATGCTTGTAGCCAATGTTTAGTGCCAAGTTGGCTCCTAAATTGAAAGGGAGACCTCTGCCAACAGAGCTAAAGTGACACACGTGGAGGTTAGAGGAATTAGAATCATACTGTACAGTTTTTCGGCTTAGATTTTTTTTACTCATTGATGGGATGTGGGCAAATATGCTAGGCCAGCATATATTTGCCATCCCTAATTGCCCTTGAGAAGGTGGTGGTGAGCGGCCTTCTTGAGCCGCTGCAATCCATGTGATGTAGGTACACCCACTGTTAGAGAGGGAGTTCCAGAATTTTGACCCAGTGACAGTGAAGGAATGGCGATTTGGTTCCAAGTCAGGTTCATGAGTAGCTTGGAGGGGAACTTGCAGCTGGTGGGGTTCCCATGTGTCTGTTGCCCCTGTCCTTCTAAATGGTAGTGGTCGTGGGTTTAGATGGTGTTGTCTAAGAAGGCTCGGGAGTTCCTGCAGTGCATCTTTAAGATTGTACAGACTGATGCCAATGTGTGTCGGTGTGAAAGGGAGTGAATGTTTGTGGATAGGGTGCCAACCAAGTGGGCTGCTTTGTCCTGGATGGTGTCAAGCTTCTTGAGTGTTGTTGGAGCTGCACTCATTCAGACAAGGGGATGGTATTCCATCACACTCCTGACTTGTGCCTTGTAGATGGTGGACAGGCTTTGGAGAGTCAAGAGGTGAGTTACAAGCCACAGGATTCCTAGCCTCTGACCTGCTCTTGCAGCCACAGTATTTATATGGCTAGTCCAGTTCAGTTTCTGATCAATGGTAACCTCCAGGATGTTGATAGTGGGGGATTCAGCAATGGCAATGCCGTTGAATGTCAAGGGGCAATGGTTGGATTCCCTCTTGATGGATATGGTCATTTCCTGGCACTTATGTAGCATGAACGTTACTTGTCACTTGTCAGGCCAAACCTGGATATTCCAGGTCTTGCTGCATTTGGACATTGACTGCTTCACTATCTAAGGAGTCACGAATGGTGCTGAACATTGTGCAATCATCAATGAACATCCCCACTTCTGACCTTATGCTGGATGGAAGGTCATTGATGAAGCAGCTGAAGATGGGTCAGCACAGGACACTACCCTGAGGAACTCCTGCAATGATGTCCTGGTACTGAGATGATTGACCTCCCACAGCCACAACCATCTTACTTTGTGCTAGGTATGATGGTAACCAGTGGAGATTGTTCCCCTGGATTCCCATTGACTCCAGTTTTGCTCCTTGATGCCACGCTCAAGTAAAATGCTGCCTTGATGTCAAGGGCAATTGTTTTTATCCCACCTCTGGAGTTCAACTCCTTTGTCCATGTTTGAACCAAGACTATAATGAGGTCAGGAACTGTGTGGCCCTGGCGGAGCCCAAACTGAACATCAGTGAGCAGGTTATTGCTAAGCAAGTGCCGCTTGATAACGCTGTTGATGACCCCTTCCATTACTTTACTGATTATCGAGAATAGACTGAAGGGGCGGTAATCGGCCAGGTTGAATTTGTCCTGCTTTTTATGTTTAGGACATCCCTGGGCAATTTTCCACATTGCCAGGTAGATGCCAGTGTAGTAGCTGTACTGGAACAGCTTAACTAGGGGCACGTCAAGTTCTGGAGCACAAGTCTTCAGTACTATTGCCGGAATATTGTCAGAGCCCATAGCCTTTGCAGTATCCAGTGCCTTCAGCCATTTTTTGATATCATGTGCGGTATGTGGTTATCAGCAGGAGGTTTCCTCGACCATATTTGACCTGATGCCATGAGACTTCATGGAGTCCGGAGTTGAGGGCTCTCAGAGCAACTACCTCCCAACTGTATACCACTGTGCCGCCACCTCTACTGGGTCTGCCCTGCCAGTAGGTGATGGTGGTGTCTGTAAGGTATGATTCCGTGAGTATTACATCAGGCTGTTGCTTGGCTAGTTTAGCTCCCCCAATTTTGGTATTATTCTCCAGATGTTAATAAGGAGAACTTTGCAGAGTCGACAGTGCTGAGTTTTCCATTGTCATTTCCAGTGCTAGGTCAATGGTGGGTGGTCATCTGGTTCCTTTCTTTTTAGACTTTTGATTCATTGATACATTGAGTGACTTGCTAGGCCATTTCAGAAGGCAGTTAAGAGTCAACCACATTGCTGTGGGTCTGGAGCCACATGTTGGCCAGACCAGGTAAGGGCAGCAGATTTCCTTCTCTAAAGGACATTAGTGAACTAGATGGGTTTTTACAACAATTGACAATGGTTTCATTGGACTTTTAACTCCAGGTTTTTATTGAATTCAAATTTCACCATCTGCTGTGGTGAGATTCAAACCCAGTCCCCAGAGCTTTACCCTTGGTCTCTGGATTACTTGTCTAGTGACAATACCATTACACCATCGCCTCCCCCAAACCGATCAAGAAAGACTGAACAGGATGAGACTCTTTCTCTAGAAAAGACTAACAAGTAACCTGACCAGGGTCCTCTCACAATGAGAAGATAGATTCTTCCATGGGATGTGGCTGTCACTGCAAGGCCAGCATTTGTTGCCCATCCCTAATTGCCCTTGAACTGAGTGACTTGCTAGGCCATTTCAGAGGGCAGTAAAGAGTCAACCACATTGCTGTGGGTCTGAAGCCAAGCTGGGCAAGGATGACAGATTTCCTTCCTGAACGGCATTAGTGAACCCGATGGGTTTTCTACAACAATCGAAGATAGTTTCATGGTCACCATTACTGAGACTAGCTTTATACTCCAGAATTATTTATTGAGTTTAAATTCCACCAGCTGCCATGTCGCCAGAGCATTAGTCCAGTGACATTAACACTATGCCACAATCTCTCCGTTTAGCAGGTAGGACAGAAGCTAGGGATCACAATTATAAGATAGTCACTAATAAATCCAATGGGGAATTCAAAAGGTTATTTACCCAGGCTGTGGTGAAAACGTGGAACTTGTTACCACAGAGTGATTGAGATAAATAGCATAGCATTTCAGAGGGAGCTAGATAAACACAAGGAAGAAAGAAATAGAAGGATATGTTGATGGGGTGCAATGAAGAGAGATCAGAAGAAGCTTGAGCGCAACTTAAACACCAGCATGGACCAGTTGGGCCAAATGAACTGTTTCTGTAATGTGTATACTTTGTAACTTTGGAATCATCAAGTAAAGTGTTGGTGGCCACTGGGAACTCAGCTAATACAGCTAAGCATCTCCCGCAACTTCCTCAGATGGAATTGGAGACATCATCAGGTGGGAGGCAGGGACAAAATGGGGAGCACAAGAATTTTAGATATGGAACTGCATAAACATATTAGTGCTTTATAATTAGGGCAAGTAATTTGTTCATGGTCAGATCAACTCTACTACCAGCCTCCAAGACTTGTCTGTTGGGTTGAAAATCTTGCTACATTGTGCAAGAGCGATAATTCAAGGAATAATATGCTGCCTCACAACAGTTGCCTTACCTATTCCACCTTGTGTCCTTGAGGGGATCCCAATCTCCAAATAGCCCTGTGGGGGGGGGCTTCGCAATCTCCCTGTAACCATGGGGGTGGGGGTCCCAATCTCCCTGTAACCCTGAGGGTGGGGGTCCCAAATTCCCTGTAACCCTGGGGGTGGGGGGTCCCAAACTCCCTGTAACCCTGGGAGTGGGGGGTCCCAAACTCCCTGTAACCCTGGGAGTGGGATGGAGGGTCCCCATCTCCATGTAACCCTAGGGATGGTGGGAGGTCCCAATCTCCCTGTAACCCTGGGAGTGGGATGGAGGGTCCCCAATCTCCGTGTAACCCTAGGGATGGTGGGAGGTCCCAATCTCCCTGTACCCCTGGGGGTGGGAGGTGTCCTAATCTCCCTGTACCCCTGGGGGTGAGGGGGGTCCCCGATCTCCCTGTAACCCCTGGGGGTGAGGGGGGTCCCCGATCTCCCAGTACCCCTGGGGGTGAGGGGTGGGTCCCCGATCTCCCTGTACCCCTGGGGGTGAGGGGTGGGTCCCCGATCTCCATGTAACCCTTGAAGTGAGGGGGGTCCCCAATCTCCCTGTACCCCTGAGGGTGAGGGGGTCTCTGATCTCCCTGTAACCCTTGGGGTGAGGTGGGGGGTCCCTGATCTCCCTGTACCCCTGGGGGTGAGGGGGGGTCCCCAATCTCTCTGTACCCCTGGGGATGAGGGGGGGGTCCCTGATCCCCCTGTATCCCTGGGGGTGAGGGGGGTCCCCAATCTCTCTGTACCCTTGGGGGTGAGGGGGGGGTCCCTGATCTCCCTGTACCCCTGAGGGTGAGGGGGGTCTCTGATCTCCCCGTAACCCTTGGGGTGAGGGGGGGTCCCTGATCTCCCTGTACCCCTGGGGGTGAGGGGGGTCCCCAGTCTCTCTGTACCCCTGGGGTTGAGGGTGGGGGTCCCTGATCTCCCTGTATCCCTGGGGGTGGGGTGTCCCTGATCTCCCTGTAACACCTGGGGGTGAGGGGGGGCCCTGATCTCCCTGTAACCCCTGGGGATAAGGGGGGTCCCCAATCTCCGTGTAACCCCCTGGAGGTGAGGGGGGTCCCCAATCTCCCTGTAACCCCTGGGGGTGAGGGGGGATCCCCAATCTCCCTGTACCCCTGGGGGTGAGGGGGGGGTCCCCAATCTCCCTGTACCCCTGGGGGTGGGGTGTCCCTGATCTCCCTGTAACCCCTGGGGGTGAGGGGGGGTCCCCAATCTCCCTGTAACCCCTGGAGGTGAGGGGGGGTCCCCAATCTCCCTGTACCCCTGGGGGTGGGGTGTCCCTGATCTCCCTGTAACCCTTGGGGTGAGGGAGGGGTCCCTGATCTCCCTGTAACCCCTGGGGGTGAGGGGGGGGGTCCCCAATCTCCCTGTACCCCTGGGGGTGAGGGGGGTGTCCCTGATCTCCCTGTACCCCCCCCCCCCCCGGGAGGGGGTCGCGGCTGGACCACCCCCGTACCCGGTGCCCCGGTGCCCTGTCCGAACCCTGCGCCCCTCTCACCTCTCCTCCGCCTCTCTGCTCGGGCTCCCGGCGCCGCGTTCCGGCCGCCCCGTCGCCTTGGCAACCAGCGGCGCCGCTGCCACACACACCCCTCCCCCCCCCCCCCCCCCCTCCCCACCCCGCCCCCCGGCCCTGGCAACGGACGGCGGCCCCGTGTGCGCAGGCGCAGAGGAAAGGCGTTTGCGGAGTTCAAAACCGCTCCAGCTCAGGGCGATGAAGCTGCCATTTGTAGAGAGAGAGAATCTGAAACGAAAACAGAAAACGGCTGGGAAAAACCCAGCAGGTCCGGCAGCATCTGTGGAGAGAGAGAGACAGAGTTAACGTTTCCAGCCCGGTATGACGCTTCTTTCAGAGCTTGCATTTAGATAGCGCCTTTCACGCCCTCAGGACATCCCCAAACCGCCTCGCAGGGCCACCGACCTGCTTTTCTGCTGTGTCCTCCCTGTGGTAAAAGAGAAAAGAAGGACTTGCGTTTATGTCGCGCCCGCCTTGTCCTGGCGCTTACCCCCCACCCCCTCCCCTCCCCTCCCCCCGAAGAAGCTTTGCGGGCAATCGATTCATTTTCGAAAGGTTAGCCGCTGTCGTAATCTGGGAAACACGCGGCTGCCAATTTGCGCACAGCAAGGTCGCACAAGCCGCGTTGGGATAATGGCCCGGCTAGACTGTCTGCTTTCAGTGACGTTGGTCACGGGGCATTTAAACGCAAGCCTCCCTTTCTCACGCGCTCTCTAGATTCGGACGTGACCATGACAAGATTACGTGACAGGTTCAGGTGGAACTGGCCTGCAAGCGTCGTCGGCGGTGGCTCAGTGAGTGGCCCTCTAGCCTCTGAGTTGGAAAGTTGTGGGTTCAAGATCGAGGCTAAAATTCCAGTCCACTACTGAGGGAGTGTTGCACTGCTGGTGTTGCTGTCTTTCAGGTGGGATGTTAAACCAATGTCCTCTCCAGTTCGATATAAACGATTGCCTGGCACTATTGTGAAGACGTGTCCTGGCTAATAGTTGTCCCGCAATCACACACACTACAAGTTATCTGTTCATCGTCATTTTGCTGTACGTGGGAGCTTTCTCTGAGCAAATTAACCGACGTGTTTCCAATGTTGCAGCAGGGGCTAACATTTCACAAAGCTCCCATTGGCTGTAAAGCACTTCAGGACGGCCTGAAAGGCTATTTACAATCAGGCTTTAAAAACGTAGGATTCATTACTCCTCAATATCTTGTCCCTTTGATATTTCAACATTAGTGGCGTTAGTGCTGTAAGCCTTTAACCAGGCACAGCAATCAATTAGAAAAGTAAATGTTATGCTCGCCTTTATTACAAAAGATTGGAGTATAAGATTAAAGAAGTCTGACTACAGTTACCAAGGGCCATGCTGAGGGCACACCTGGAGCACTGTACAGTTTTGATCTCCTTACCTAAGGAAGAAACATAGAAACTAGGAGCAGGAGTAGGCCACTTGGCCCTTCAAGCCTGCTCCGCCACACATTATGATCATGGCTGATCATCCAACTCAATAGCCTGCTCCTGCTTCCTCCCCATATCCTTTGATCCCTTTCACCCCAAGAGCGATATCTAACTCCTTCTTGAAAATATGCGATGTTTTGGCCTCAACTACTTTCTGTAGTAGCGAATACCACAGGCTTACCACTCTCTGGGTGAAGTCCTAAATGGTCTACCCCCATATCCTCAGACTGTGACCCCTGGTTCTGGACTCCCCCACCATCAGGAACATCCTTCTTGCATCTACCCTGTCTAGTCCTGTTAGGATTTTGTTGTGGTTTCTATGAAATCCCCCCCCTTCATTCTTCTGAACTCCAGTGAATATAATCCTAACCGACTCAATCTCTCCTCATATGTCAGTCCCGCCATCCTAAGAATCAGTCTGGTAAACCTTCGTTGCACTCCCTCTATAGCAAGAACATCTTTCCTCAGATAAGGAAACCAAACCTGCACACAATGGGCAGAATTTTCTGCCTGACGGGCGGGCAGGCCCGACCCAATCTCTGGCGGGTGGGGAGCCGATCCCTGCCGGAGAAGCGGGCCCTGCAGCCATTTTACGTGGGCGGGCCAATTAAGGCCCGCCCAGCGTGACGTCCAGTGGGAAGCGCTAAGCACTTCCTGTGCGGGCGAGGGGGTGATTCCCCAAATGCGAGAGCGCACTCTTTCGCGCAGGCGCACGAAAGAGCGCACATCTCCCTGAGGCTAAGTGCTGCCTCAAGGAGATCGCTGACAGCTGTATAAACATTAAAAATAGAAAAAAAAAATCCTTAACATGTCCCCCTCATGTGACAATGTCACACGAGATGGGACATGTTAATAAATTTCACTAAAACTTTATTAAACTTTTTTAAACCCTCCATGAAACCTCATCCCAACGGTGACTCCTGGCCTGCCCGTCAACCTTAAGGTTGGACGGGCAGGTCCTTTAATTGTTTTAATTATCCTGTCAATGGCCTCAATTGAGGCCATTGACAGGTCGGCGGGCGCACAGCTGATTTCGCCGTGCCCCCGCGTTCCTGAAGATTTAAATGGGGCGCGGTGACATTGGGGGTTGCCCCCGAGGTCATGTTGCGTCATTTTGCGCATTGGCAAGCGGGCCCACCCCCTGCTCGCCGACAGCAAAATTCAGCCCAATTGTCTTAGAGCAGGAGTGGGGATCCCCTAGCCCAAGGGCCAGATGCACTTTTTCATCCGGCCCGTGGTAAGATTTCAAAAAATATATCAGACAAAACAATTCCTAAATAAATAGTCATAGAACAAAGAAAACACAAATAATTAGGGACTCAGAAAAAGCTATTTAAATATTCCGACAATATTTCAGTTCCAAACTGATAACATGGGAATTGAAATGATAGTGTAAATGAGCCCTCTGCCTAGACTTCAGGAAGCTACCGTAAAGGACAGGGATAGGAACAGAACCGTAAAGAAAGGGATTAATGATCGGAGCCACATTCAAACCCGCTCAATTTTGTGTATCATATGTTTCCTTCAACGGTTATTTCCTTGTTCCATTTTTTAATATTTCAAATGCCGTTTTCTAACATTAGAGCAGGGTCTGGGGTGAGGAATCAGCAGTGGATATAATATAGACTGACCATAAATCAACTGGGAGTGTCAGTGTGCTGATGGATGGTTGTGTAAAGATTTGAATATTCTTAGAAAATTGTTGGAATCTTTACAGAAACACCGTGTTAAAATCTCCACTTGCATCAGGGTGTGCTTCATTTTGTTACATCTCCTTGTGCTTTCCCAGTGTTATTGAATACAGGGCCTTGGGGAGACCACACCTGGAATATTGTGTGCAGTTTTGGGATGGTTGAATATTAGCTTCTCTGCTCCGCCTCGCAAAATCCCATCCCCCCCCAGTGCCCCCCCCACCCCCCGACCCTGATAGAATAAAATTGTACCTCCGCTCCCTCCCCCTCTCTCTGTGTTAACATGGCCTTTGTTAAGATACTTAATCCATATTTAATATGACCAGGAGAGCACCTCTTTTCTGTTCTGCCATTAACACTCTCAGTGTTTCTGATTCAAAGTTGGAAATCCAGAACCTTATGAATCCCTGAGCTGTCTACCCCATTGTGTGACTTTATTTTACCAGTTCAAGGCTACACATTGCCTAATGGGGCATCCTGTGATAGTCCCGCTGTTAAACAATGTGACCATTTTTTTAACATTTCAGTTGGCATTCAATGCAGACTTGGTTCTGCTCTTTCAAAGTGACTGTGTCCATTTCTGTTTGCTGCCACTGCGCTGTAACACCTTGAGGATTGGCATCAGGACCATACTATCCCTGGAGGATGAGAAAAGGAGGATGCCAAGGCATTTCGGAGGACCGCCCCATAATGAAATCGAGTCCCAAAACATAACCGAGTTTAGCAAGGGAGGCAAACTCAGACCGTGCCATCTTTTTAATATTCATTCATGGGATGTGGGCATCATTGGCTAGGCCAGCATTTATTACCCATCTCTCATTGCCCTTAAGAAGGCAAACTCAACCATTTAAAGGTCACCACCAGCGGCAGTCACAGCCCACAGTTTCATGCCTGTACAATAACAAGCGTCATTAAGGAAAATCAAACTCAGCCATTGCATTAAAGCAATGGGTGAGTTGAACATTTCTGTATTCTCTCTAAAAAAAAATTAAGTTAATTTTTACGTGTGTGTGGCCCACGGCTGATTTTGCCTATGCATGAGTGGCCCTTGATAAGATAAAGGTTCCCCACCCCTGCCTTGGAGGGAGTCCAACAAAAGTCCACTGGACTGATTCTGGAGATGAGGGGATTGTCCTATGAGGAGAGATTGAGTAGACTAGACTTACCATAGATCGCTGAGTTTACCCGGCGTACAAAATGACCACAATTTTTTATGCCTATACCTGGTGCATGAGTCAACCCACCATTTTTCAGCTAATAAATGCATGTTTGGGGCTGTACTTGCATAAGGAGTCAGCCTCAATGTTTCAGATCAGAAATACATGTTTAGGGTTATGCTCACCTTATAAGTCAGCACTTAGGATCAAGCAGGCTGTTGCCAAGAAGTGTTTAAGACCTGCTCGTACAGAGCAGACTACACATGGCGATCAAGGAGCAGAAATGGGTCCTCCTGCATCAAAATCAACAGTTCACGTTTTATTCTTGACACATAAGTCAAACCCCATTTTTGGAAGGGTTCTCGAAGCTTCAGAGGACAACTTATACACAGCGATCTACGGTATATTCCTTGGAATTTTTGAAGAATAAGGGTTGATCTCATTGAAACATGTAAAATTCTTTTGGAGCTTGATAGGGCAGATGGTGGAAGGTTGTTTCCACTGGGGAGTCAACACAGGGCCATAGTCTCAGATTATGTGGCCAGCCATCTGGGACTGAGATGAGAAGACATTATCAATAGGAAGGTTGTGAATCTATGAAAGTCTCTACCCCAGAGGGCTATGGATGCTGAATCATTGAATATATTCAAGTCAGAGATCGATAGATTTTTGGATACTAAAGGAATGAAGATTATGGGGTATTGTGGGAAAGGAGAGTTGAGATAGAAGATCAGCCTACAATTAGGGATAGGCAATAAATGCTGGCCTTGCCCATGGCACTCACATCCCTAGAATGAATAGAAAAAGCCATGGTCCTGTCAAACGGTGGCACAGGCTCTTAGGCTGAACGCCCTACACCTGCTCCTATTTCTCATGTTCTTATTTTCTAATCAGGGGCCTCAATAAAAGTAACAATTCATTCTCCTATGCCAGAGGTCCTAGTGTCCTGTCAGGGCACCTTAATCAATTTAGTGCCAAATTGTACATCAACTATCCTGATGGGACTCAGCTGTGTCCAGTCCTGGATGCCACACTTTAGGAAAGGTGTGCAGGGATTGGAGAGACTGCAGAAAAGATTTACAAGAATGTTTCGCAACGAGGAACTTCAGTTATGAAGATAGTTTAGAGAAGTTGGGACTGTTTTCATTGGAGAAGAGAAGGCTGAGAGGAGATTTGTTAGAGCTGTTCAAAATCATGAGGGGGTCTAGACAGAGTAGTTAGGGAGGAACTGTTCCCGCTCATGAAAGGATCAAGAACGAGAGGGCACAGATTTAAAGTAATTGGCAAAGGAAGCAAAGGCAACATGAGGAAATTCTTTTCACACAGCGAGTGGTTGAGGTATGGAATGCACTGCCTGAGTGTGTGGTGGAGGCAGATTCAATTGAGGCATTCAAAAGGGAATTCAACTATTATCTGAAAAGGAAGAAGATGCAGGGTTATGGGGAGAAGACGGGGGTCTGTATTAGCTGAATTTCTCATTTGGAGAGCCGATGGGCTAAATGGCTTCCTTCTGTGCTATAAGGATTCTATGATTCTGTGACCTCATTGCAATGCATAAAATTTGCCACGCGTGGAAAAGTAGGTTCTTAAATGTACAATGAAAGAAATAACTTGCATTTTTATCATTCTTTTCATATGCAATTGAGTAGATTTGAAGTGCAACTAGAGTCGTTGATAGGGAAAACTGGTGCCCAATTTGCACACAGCAAGTTCCACCAATAATGAAATGAATAATCAGTTAATCTGTGTTTGATGATATTGGGTCAAGGAGTTAGTTCTGACAACACATCAGGAAAATTCTTCAGCTCCTCTTAAAATTATGTCCACATGAAAGGGCATGGCAGGGTAGTAGCTGGTGTAGGGAGGGTTTCAGTTTAATATCTCATCTGAAAGACAACGATTACCTCCAGACCCCACTAAAACTTGTTGATCTACTCTGGATCCCGGCCTCGCAACATCTCAAATTTAAAATTCTCACCCTTGTTTTCAAATCCTTGTATGGCCTTGTCCCTCCCTGTCTCTGTAACCTCCTACAGCCCTAGAACCCTTGAGATCTCAGTGCTCCTCCAGCTGTGGCTGACTCTAGCCTCTCGAGTGTTTCCAATTTCCATCATCCCACCTTTGGTGGCTGTGCCTTCAGCTGTTGAGGCCCTAAGCTCTGAATTCCCTCCATAAACCTCTCCCTCACTCTCCTCTTTTAAGAACCTCCCTTAAAACCTACCTCTCTGACCAATGTTTTGACCACCTGTATCTAGTATATAGTATCCTGTATCTCCCTAGGTGGCTTGGTGTCTATTTTTGTCTGATTTTGCACCTGTAAGTTGCCTTCACAATGTTACAGGTGTTATATAAATACGAGTTGTTGCTGTAGATGAAATATTTGTCTAGACAATGTGCTCAAGTACCCTTGTGGGACTTGAATCTAGAGGCGAGAGTGCTGAGTGAGTTTTTAAAAGACAAGCTTGATGAGTCAGACTGACAAAGGTGTAAAACCAACTGACGGAAGACTGAACAGAGCCTTTTCTGTTACATTCAGTCTATCAGCCCCACTCTAATACACCAAGTTCCATTGGTGCAGCTCAGATACCTCAATCATAGAGTCTGAAATACTGCTTTGTGTGACTTCATAGGTTATAGGTTAGCAAAAAGAAATACTGTTTAAATTAATTCTAATGAAAATCGGAAATACTGATTTAAGATAACAACATGGGGCTTTTAATTTCCAATTCATTCCTTGATTAATCAACAGTTAAAAATGGATCTGTATTTGAATTGCAAAGGCAGGTTGTTTGTGAGAATTTTTATTAAATTATTTTTCACAATGCAATGAGAAAACCATTGCCTGCTGTTGATGTTTGGTCAATTTGTTTTAAATCCATTTGTTTGTATCGCACATTACCATGATTGCCTCTCATGCTGATACAGCTATCCATTTTCAATATTACTGCAGTAGAATCTGTGCTCATTCCGCTTTTTATTTACTTTGCTTCATTTTTCTGTTTCTTTCCCCTTTGTTCTTCGCTGGAAGGGCTGACTTGTGTTGGGCTACAAGTCCAAAGGTTATCCAATATCCCAATTAGCTTGCTGTTCTCCAGATTTGGTGGTTCAATGGGCAGATGTCATAGTTAAGCCCTAAAAGTCCCTCACCGTATTGTGCCATTTCTCCCGACCCCCCCTTAAGTAAGCAAAACTAATCCAAAAGATCATTCCTGCGCTGACTGCTTTTATAGAGTTGCCTACCTTTTATGCAAGGTATCCTCCATCTCAGCCAGAGACTAATCCAACTCTTGTTTAATGGGATAAAAACAGAAAATGCTGGAAAAGCCCAGCAGGTCTGACAGCATCTGTGGAGAGGGAAACAGAGTTAACATTTCGAGGCCGTATGACTTCTTCAGAGCTAAAAAGAAGTAGAAATGTGATGGAATTGAAAATGTTTAAGGGGGGTGGAGCAGGTAAAGCTAGATAGAAGGTCAGCGATAGGTGGGAGCGAAGGAGAGATTGGCTAAGATGTCATGGACACAAGACAAAGGGAGTGTTAATAATAGTGGTGAAGATTAAAGAAGGTGATGATAGCGGCATAAAGGTAAGAGAGCAGAATGTGTGAATAGCAGAACAAGGCCAATAGCCCTCACCTATCGCTGACCTTCTATCTAGCTTCACCTGCTCCACTGCTCCCCACCACCCCCCTTTAAACAGAATAAATTTAATCACATTCCTGCTTCTCTTTAGCTCTGAAGAAGAGTCATACGGACTCGAAATATTAACTCCGTTCCTCTCTCCACAGATGCTGTCAGATTGATTGAGTTTTCCAGCATTTTCTGTTTTTATTTCCGATTTCCAGCATCCGCAGTATTTTGATTCTATCTTGTTTGATGGGATTTAGTGAATCAGCGTTCACTGGACAAGCTGTTCCATAGATAGACTTTGTGGCTTGAGTTTGGATTCGCCGGGGCGGAATAGTCTTAGAGGGTATCTAATTCAGGTTTTAAAATGAATAAAGGCATCCGTGACACACAAACAGGTCAATTTGTTGGGACGATGGCACCGACTGGAATTAGAGCTCAACCCCTCTTAACTTGAGGAAACAAGGAGCGAAATTGGATGTGCAGAAGTTTTGCTTTTCTCAGAGGGCAATTGGCCTGCGGAACATCTCAAAACCCTCAAGAAGGTTTTGGTGGAAAAGTAAGGGATCACAGCAGGAAAAATATGAAACTTAGTGTCATAAACAAAGGTATGAGGGTCTCCTGGGATTGCCTGGTCACTTTTGAGGATACAGAGAAGAATTTTTAACAATGTTTACTTGAATTGGTTGTGAATCTCTGTTCTTTTGCTTTTCCTGGGAAGTATAACGGAGGTTGTGGGTTCAAGTCCCACTCCAGAGACTTCAATAGATCTGGATTGATAGTCCAGTGCAATACTGTGGGAGGGTTACGCTCTATTGGATGAGAAACTAAACACCGCCGGCTCTCTCAGGTGGACCTTACAGATCCTAGGGCACTATTTTAAGAAGAGCAGGGGAGTTATCCCGGTCTTAATCACATCGCTGCTTGTGGGAGCTTGCTGTGTACAACTTAGCTGCCATGGTTCATACATTGTAACAGTGGCTACACCTCAATATTATTTCATAGGCTGTAAAGTGCTTTGAGATGTCCTGAGGTTGCGAAAGATGCTATGCAAGTCTTGTTATTGTTCTTGTGTTGCTGTGCAAGTGTTTCTGATAATCCAGCTTTGAATGGCAAGGATAGAACTTATGTTTACATAGGGCTTTCACAACCCCAGGATGCCCAAAGCATTTTATGGCCGTTGAAGTATGTGGCATAACAAAAATTGCAATGTGCATTTTGTCCTCTTGAAGCTTTCTTTATTCTTTCCTGGGATGTGGGCGCTACTGGCAAGGCCAGCATTTGTTACGCATCTCTAATTGCCCTTCAACTGAGTGGCTTGCTCAGCCATTTCAGAGAGGCAGTTAAGAGTCATCCACATTGCTAAGGGTCTGGAGTCACATGTAATCCAGACTGGGTAAAGACGGCAGATTTCTTCCCTAAAGGACGATGGGCCGAAGGGCCTTTATCTGTGCAGTAGACATCGATGACTCATGACTCTAGGACATTATTGAACCAGGTGGGTTTTTACAACAATCAATGATAGTCTCATGGTCACCATTAGTGAGACTAGCTTGATATTCCAGATTTATTAATTGAATTAAAATTCCACCAACTAATGTGGCCTTTGGGTTACCAGTTCAGGCAGCTACACACACACACACACACAAACACACTCACTCACACACATATACCAGCAGAGGGAGTCTGCTAGAAAGAAATAATAAAGGATGCATGTTTAAAAGCTCTTGCAGTTCCAATTCAAAATTTCTCTTGCTGAATATATAACTATTTCTCTCCCAAGAACTTTACAAAGTGCTTTTTTTGAATGTAGCCACACTTGTAATGCAGTAGATGAGGCACTTCAATCCTGTCCTTACCCAACGTGCCAGTTTCAGCACTGGTAGCTGAAATCCAGATGATTATTTCTCCATCTTTGCTAGCCCAAGGTACACTGCGGCTAATTCTGACACCCCATTCCTCCACCTTAATTGAGATGAGCAAACTCTGTACAGACCTGGGTTGAAGGGGATTGAACATGGGACCTTCCTGGGAAAGGATATTTGAAAAGGTGGATAGAGAGAAATTATTTCCTTATTGGGGGGGGGGGTGGGAGGGGGGCCAGACTAAGGGAGCACAACTTTAAAATTAAAGCTAGGCTGTTCAGGGGTAATGTTAGGAAGCATATCTTCACACAAGTCATACCTAGCACAAAGGATGGTGGTTGAGGTTGTTGGAGGGCAATCATCTCAGCTCCAGGACACTGCTGCAGGAGCCCCTCAGGGTAGTGTCCTAGGCCCAACAATCTTCAGCTGCTTCATCAATGACCTTCATTCCATCATAAGGTCAGAAGTGGGGATGTTCACTGATGATTGCACAATGTTCAGCACCACTCCTCAGATACTGAAGCAGTCCATGTCCAAATGCAGCAAGACCTGGACAATATCCAGGCTTGGGCTGATAAGTGGCAAGTAACATTCACACCACATAAGTGTCAGGTAATGACCATCTCCAACAAGAGACAATTCAATCATCGCCCCTTGATGTTCAATGGCATTACCATCGCTGAATCCCCCACTATCAACATCCTGGGGGTTACCATTGACCAGAAACTGAACTGGACCAGCCATATAAATACTGTGGCTACAAGAGCAGATCAGATATTAGGAATCGTGCGACAAGTAACTCACCGCCTGACTCCGCAAAGCCTGTCCAACATCAACAAGGCACAAGCCAGGAGTGTGATGGAATATTCCCCACTTGCCTGGATGAGTGCAGCTCCTACAACACTGAAGAAGCTGGACACCGTCCAGGACAAAGCAGCCCCGCTTGATTGGCACTACATCCACAAACATTCACTCCCTCTCACACCAACGCACAGTAGCAGCAGTGTGTGTACCATCTACAAGATGCACTGCAGGAATCCACCAAGTCTCCTTAGACAGCACCTTCCAAACCCTCGACCACTACCACCTAGAAGGACAAGGGCAGCAGATAAATGGGAACACCACCATCTGGAAGTTCCCCTCCAAGTCACTCACCATCCTGACTTGCAAATACATCACTGTTCCTTCACTGTCACTGGGTCAAAATCCTGGAACTCCCTTCCTAACTGCACTATGGGTGTACTTACATCACATGGACTGCAGCGGTTCAAGAAGGCAGCTCACCACCACCTTCTCAAGGGCAATTAGGGATGGACAATAAATGCTGGCCCAGCCAGCGAAGCCCACATCCTGTGAATGAATTAAAAAAAAGCAAAGGGAGGTGGAAATCTGGAACTGTCTCCCCCCAAAAAGCTGTTGAGGTTGAGAGTCAATTGAAAATTTCAAAACTGAGATTGATAGACTTTTGTTGGGTAAGGATATTAAGGGATATGGAAACAATGTTGGTAACTGGAGTTAAGATACAGATCAGCCGTGATCTAATTGAACAGCAGATCAAGTTTGAGGAGTATTTTTTTATTCGTTCATAGGATGTGGGTTTTGCTGGCAAGGCCAGCATTTGTTGCCCATTCACAATTGCCTTTGAACTGAGTGTCTTGCTTGGCCATTTCAGGGGACAGTCAAGCATCAACCACTTTGCTGTGGGTTTGGAATCACATGTAGACCAGACCAGGTAGGGATGGCAGATTTCCTTCCCTAAGGAGCACGAGTGAACCAAATGGATTTTTACAACAATTGATGATGGTTTCATTGTCGCCATTATTGAAACTAGTGCTCAATTCCAGATTTTTTTATTAATTGAATTTAAATTCTACCAGCTACCCTGGCGGGATTTGAACCCATATCCCCAGAAGGATAAAAACAAAAAAACTGCGGATGCTGGAAATCCAAAACAAAAACAGAATTACCTGGAAAAACTCAGCAGGTCTGGCAGCATCGGCGGAGAAGAAAAGAGTTGACGTTTCGAGTCCTCATGACCCTTCGACAGATTTCTGGCCCAGTGGCATTACCACTACATGACCATCTCCCCGTTAAATGGTTGTGCCCTGTTCCTATGACTGTTTGGCTCAGTAGCACAGTGGGCAGTGGTAATTGGGAGAATCTGTAAACATTTAAATTGGAGAACCCCAGCAAAGAGGAAGAATGAGGATCATTTTGAAAAACACTAGGGGCCACTAAAAATGTACAGGGCTCCTGACAGCCCAGCACTAAAGGATTAATTTTAGCGTCGGGCAAAAGAGACTGATTTGCTGAATTCTCCTTCCTTTTAATGAAAAATAAAACCCCAATATTTTATTCTTAATGACTCTGCTGCTTTTGTGTTTGATTTTGTGTGTGTTTATGGTAATTCCATATCACAAGTTGCAAGGTCCCATTTCTCTAGCTCTCGGCAACTCCATCTCCCACAGTTATTTAGCTTGCTTGGTCTGTTGTCCTTTATTTCACCTCCCAGTAAGGTAATTAAACACATTTAACTAATGGTGATTTTAAATCTGCTCACTTATAATCAATAAACTCTAAAAGAGCCTGCTATCATTATCTGATAGCGTAATTCACACACCAAATATTCAATTACCCCATTAACATTCAATATGTATAATTAAATGGGACAGGACTGACAGGACAGCAATGAAGGTAAATAATGAAAGGAGCTGTTTTCTGTAAATGATCTGAATTTGTTGTATTGGCTCTAATTGTATCTGCGGCATTGTGTCAGCCCTTTACCAGTGTCCCAAAGATTTAAGGTGGGTGGGAGAAGGGTACAAAGTGGGATAAATCTGTGTTTGATGGCATTTGCCACTGTTTACAGCATGACTCATTCCTCTAAACAGCAGTAAATCAGACCTTGAATTAGGAGATCTGGGAAACTGCCCAGTCCTGGGAGCAGTGGACAATAAATAAACACACAGGACGGTTGTCTTTTATAGCTACACGGACCCTAAAACAAGTAAGAGAGATTAGCTGTAAAATTCATCACTTTAATAGGTACAGTTTTTAAACTTCACCCTGCCATTTTACCGAAAAGTCACTGTTTGATGGTGATATCTATTGGCTGCTGTCTTCATCTTTTTGTACTACCCTCTGGCTCTCTATCCATCTTTGTATGATTCTGTCTATCTCTGTCCATCTATCTGCTGATTTATCTATCCATCTATTTTTCCATCCATCTATCTACTTGTCAATTCATGCATCTACCTATCTCTCTATCTTTCTAACTATTTTTCTATTTCCTATCTGTCTCTCTATGTTTTTATATTTTTATATTTCTATTATCTATTTATTTATGTATGTGAGTGTGTGTATATATATATATATATATATATATATATGTATTTATATCTATTTTTTCTCCACGGTCTCAACCTATATGGGAGATATGACTAATGACAAATCAAGCCCAAAGGGAAAGGCCAACTGCTCTCCCCTTGCCCGGTGATAGTACAGACAATGGGAATCCAAACTTCCAATTAGCAGAATGGCGCACTGCAAGAAACAATCCTTTTTTATAAACACTCAATGTAACCTGCCAGAAATGTAGGCCCACAGGAAGATTGTTTAAAAAAATCTCTCTGCCAAACTGACAAAATTAAAGATATCTCCGAGAAGATCATGGGAACAAGGGGCTGGGTTCGAACAAGTTCTGTCATTTGTCGTGATGCGAGATGGGCTTCATCAGCCATTTCCTCAGCTTTTGGATTGCAATAAGGAAGGGTTACACAGAGCAATGGAAAGGGACTTCCATTCAAGAAGCTAGCGAAGCCAGAAGAAGAGCCCCAACCCCTAGGGTCATTTGTTTATAACTCCTGGTATTTGGTTATGAACAAAACAGATGGAGTCTTGTAAGTAGGTCTTAGCTACACGGCATGAGAGGACCAAAGGAAAGGAGAGCAGAGGGGAAAGGAAAGAACAGATATTACAAAAAAAAAACCCTCCATCTATTGACTGTAAAAGTCAGCAGCACAGCACAAAAGCATCTTTCAAAGCAAGATAGATAACACGTGATATTGACAATACACGCGCAGGGTCAAAAGTGACGATAAACTTTCCAGATACTTTATTGACATCTTAATGTGCTATTACTCAGCTTTAAGTGAACTTCTGCACTTGAACCTGTTAAACAGTTAGTAAACCGTAATTATAACCTCATCAAAGATTGGTACCTGAAAATGGTTGCCTGTCAACAATTTGGTCTCCACAAGAGCTCGGAAGGCATGCTTATCTGGGGTCCCCCTCATCCTGAAAATCTTTGATTTAAAGATTTTTCCCGGTTGGGTGGATAAATGTCTGCCTTCTATCCTGCACCGCTAAACATGACCAAAAGCTGAGGTGATGCTCAGGGATGTAGAGTCAGGGTCTGGCATTGAGGTGAGGGTTTATGAGCAATGGGTTTTCAACCAAACATATCCTGCATCCGTTGGCTCAAGAGTTGAGTCAGGAGGAAGTCCGAATTTGAGATAGAAGATCAACCACGATCTTATTGAATGGTGAAGAAGGCTTGAGGGGCAAATTAATTCTCTGTCTCTTAGTTCAATTTGAAGAAGTATCCATATCATTAAATTTTCTGCTCTTGGGCTTCATAGACAAATTTCTCTGCATTTATTTTCTGTCTAAAAGATAGAATCGCACAAATGCATCTTCATCTGTTTTATGTCTTGGGTAAATGAGTTCGTTGGTTAGACAAACCTTCCTATGTTCTCCTCAATTGCTGCTTGCAATCAATAATGGGGAGAGACTGATGTAAGAATAAACAGTGATGGTTTATTGAGACATAGGGCAGAGCACCAGATCATACGTGCTCACTCAGAAACCTCCAGAACTAGAACTAGAACTAGTTCCCAGTTGCCCGTGCTGTAAAGCGATTTGTCAGAGCTGTCACATGAGCAGTACACTTGCATTCTCTTAAGGTACAGCGCATCCCACTTTACCACAATCTGTCAGTATCTTGCACCTATTCAATTTGTGCTAAATTGTGAATGGTTTTATGTATGCCCAGCCATGAACTAAGAAGATATCAGTCCAAGTCACATTACATATTGAATTTGAGTATTGTTGAAAAAAGAGGCATGTCATCAAAGCTTTTTGCCTTGCACTCATCAGAGTAGCTTGCGTGAAATAACCAACTATAAATGGGGAATAAAAATTTATACTGCATGAGGAGGGAGTGCTGATTGGTTGGCAAATGGGTTCTGATTGGTGGAGATTTTGCCATGAGAATGCAGCATAGAACAGTTAACTGCCCAGTTTTGTTCAAATTTGAATCGAGCAGGTCAGCTCTGGTTGGTCAAGGCATTGACAAGCCAATCAGCACTCTCTTCTCATGCGGTATAAATTGTTGTTCCCCCGTTACAGTTGGTAATTTTGTGCAAGCTATCCTGGTGAATGTCTCTTTTCAAAGCAACACTCAAGTTCCGTATGACCAAATGAATATGCAGATAGAATTGTTAGTACTGCATGTGTGACAGATGAACAAGAGGAAGAACTGTCATGCAACATGTAAATGCACTGAAACCCAGGTCTCAGAGATAAAATGGCAGTGTTCTAAGACCATAGGAAATTGGAGCAGGATTAAGTCATAGGGACCCTTGAACCTGTTCTGCCGTTCACTAAGTTTGTGACTGATCTTCCACATCAATTTCACGTCCCGCCTATCCCCACATCCCTGATTCCCTTAGTGTCCATAAAGCTATCAAACTCAGTCTTGAATATAAGAACATAAGAAATAGGAGCAAAGTATTTGAAGCACTGAGCATGCCATTAAGCAGATGTGCTGTGAGCTAGGCTCAAAACTGTACCATAAAATGCCGACGATTTTCAAATGCAAAACCTGAACCACTCGACCATCACAGGTAAGGCCTTATACAAAGAATACTCCTTTAAGAAAGAGCTTGCAATTACATAGCATCTTTCATGAGCTCAGGATACTCCAAAGCCCAGTGAAGTACTTCTGAAGTGTGGTCACTGTTCCAACATAGGAAATGCAGCAGTTATTTTGCACATGGCAAGCTCCCACAAACAGCAGCTTGATAATAAGCAGATAATCTGTATTTTAGTGATGTTGGTTGAGGAATAATTACCAGACATGAGGGATAACTCCCCTGTCCATCTTTGAAATTGTGCTGTGGGATCTTCTGGATTTGCCAGAGAGAACAGACATCTCATCCAAAAGATGACACTTCCATCAATGCAGCACTCCCCCAGTGCTGGACTAAAGCGTCAGCCTGTATTTTGTATTCAGGCCTCTGGGGTGGGACTTGAACCTACAACCTCTTGAATCAGACTTGATAGCTGGTGGCATTCCTTTGAACAGATGTCTGATTTGTGAGGTGCCGTAGAGATATCTCCAGAACAGGGAGGAGGTCTCCTCGGTGGGCTTAATTGTTTCTCTTTTAGTTTAAAAACAGCCTCCACAAAGCAGGAATGTTTTCCTCAAGGAGTGGAAGGCTCAGAGGACCAAACAATATGCCATCTGTCCAACAGAATGGAAAGTGTAACCGCTGGGCACAGAGCCATTTCATATCATTCTGTTTCATTGCGTTACTCATGTGAATTGGTAATGAAAATTCTTCATCAAAAAATAGCCAGACTATATTATACAAGGAATTAGCAATATTTATAGTTGATTTATTGCACTTTTCACTTGGAATATAATTTTGTAAGTGTTCAGCTATAAAGGATTGAGGTGTAAGAATATCAATAAGTTCTTGTTTCTTGCAAAGAGAGGACAGTAATATAAACACAATTGGTTTAAATTGTGCTCTTGAAAAGCCTTTCTTTGACCCTCAATGATACTTATAACATTGGAGAAGGATGACTTGCAGGACCAAGGACAATATACTGTAAAGATGGACATTGCTAAATAAATAAAATAAGTGGATGATCTTAAGCTTAAAGAATGATTGAAAACAGATACATCGGCTTTTTAAAACAAAGGCTTTTCATCATAGCAGGGGGTGGTGTAAGAGCACTGCTGCAATATTAAAACCAATATGTTGCTATAGAAAATGCATGAAATAATACATGTATTACAACAAAGCTATAGCTCGAGGAATGCAATGAAAGAAAGTAATAGTGTGATATGAAAAGGCATGGGGCCTCTCTAGTCTGTCTGGCAATCTGACCGAAGAACTGGATGGTCGTTGAACAGCAGGGAGTGTTACAGGAAGAGGCTAAAAAGAAAATGATATAAAGAAGCCAATTAGAAAGGGGCCACGTGCTACCTTCAAGACCCTAGTGGCATGAACAGGCTTGGAAAAGCCATCTACGCTATATGAAATCCATGTGCCTAGTGTTTGATGTAAGGCTAATGTGCGCTGATCTTCACGGGTGTTTAAAGATGAATGTTTTGCCAGTAATAAATGAAGCAAATAATAGAATCGTAGAATGGTTAGAGCACGAGAGGAGGCCATTCAGCCTATCGTCTCCACACTGGCTCTCTACAATAGCAACATAACTGTCCCACTGCCCTTCCTTTTCCTCACAGCCTTGCAAATCTTTTCTCAGACATGGGGCAGAATTTGTTCCGTTGGTGAGTTGGGGGCGGGGCCCGCTCGCTGACACTTGATGACGCCGGGGGTTGGTGGTGGTGTGGGTGGGTACCACCCCATTTAAATATGCAGGAAGGAGGGGGGGGGGGCAGCGCAATCAGCTGTCCGCCCCCCGACCTGTCAGTAGCCAATCGAGGTCATTGACAGGGTAGTTAAATCAATTAAAGGCCCTGCCCGTCCAACATTAAGGCTGGCGGGCAGGTCAGGAGCCCCCAGCAGGGAATAGAAAAACCATGAAACCTCATCCACCAGCGGGATGAGGTTTCATGTCTGTTTTAAAAAGCTTTAATAAAGTTTCTGTGATATTTATTAACACGTCCCATCTCGTGTGACATTGTCCCATGAGGGGGACATGTTAATACTTCTTTTATTTTTCTATTTTTACACTTTCAAAAACTTTCAGCGCTCTCCCTGAGGCAACGCTTGGTCCCAGGGAGATGTGGGCTCTTCCGTGCACATTCGCGAAAGATCGCGCTCTGATACTTGGGGAATCCCCCTCCCCCCCCCCCCCCAGCACAGGAAGCACATAGTGTTTCCCATTGGGCAGCCCGCTGGGTGGGCCTTAATTGGCCCGCCCACTTAAAATGGCGGCGGGGCCCGTTTTGGCGGCGGCGATCGGCTGCCTGCCCACCACCACCGAGCTGGTGAGGCCATCAAGGGCAAAATTCTGCCCATATTACTGTCTCTAACTTTGCAAATCTGTTTAAAGGCTATGGGACTAATCCAATGAGAGTGTTTGGAGAAGTGAAGAAGGACACTGCATCCCCACCTTTATTACCCCTTCCACATACACACAGACACACACACAGTCTCACGTGTACCTCACACACAGGCGCACACACCCTCACACACAGACACACACCCTCACACACAGACACACACCCTCACACACAGGCCCCCCCCCTCACACACAGGCGCACACACCCTCACACACAGACACACACCCTCACACAAAGACACACACATCCTCACACACAGGCACACACACCCTCACATGCACCCTCACACACACCCTCACACACAGACACACTCTCACATGCACCCTCACACTCAACCTCAAACACAGACACACCCTCACATGCACCCTCGCACACAGACACACACCCTCACACACAGACACCCTCACACATAGGCGCACACCCTCACACACAGGCACACCCCCTCACACACATACGCACCCTCACATGCACCCTCACACAAAGACACACACATCCTCACACACAGGCACGCACACCCTCACACACACCCTCACACACAGACACACACACACACTCTCACATGCACCCTCATATGCACCCTCGCACACAGACACACCCTCACATGCAACCTCACACAGAGACACACACCCCACACACAGACACACACACCCTCACATGCACCCTCACACACACCCTCACACACAGGCACACCCTCAGATGCAACCCCACACACAGACGCACACCCTCACACACAGACGCACACCCTCACACACAGACACACCCTCACATGCACCCTCATACACTGACACACACCCTCACTCACAGACACACCCTCACACACACCCTCACACACAGACACACCTTCACATGCACCCTCACACACAGACACACACCCTCACACACAGACACACACCCTCACACACAGACACATCCTCACATGCACCCTCATACACTGACACACACCCTCACACACAGACACACCCTCACATGCACCCTCACACACACCCTCACACACAGACATACCCTCACATGCACCCTCACACACAGACACACACCCTCACACACAGACACACCCTCACACACAGACACACCCTCACATACACCCTCACACACAGACACACACCCTCACACACAGACACACCCTCACATGCACCCTCATACACTGACACACACCCTCACACACAGACACACCCTCACATGCGCCTTCACACACACCCTCACACACAGACACACCCTCACATGCACCCTCACACACAGACACACACCCTCACACACAGACACACACTCTCACACACAGACACATCCTCACACACACCCTCACACACAGACACACCCTCACATGCACCCTCACACACAGACACACACCCTCACACACAGGCACACCCTCACATACACCCTCACACACAGACACACACCCTCACACACATACGCACCCTCACATGCACCCTCACACACAGACACACACCCTCACACACAGACACACACCCTCACACACATACTCACCCTCACATGCACCCTCACACACAGACACACCCTTACACACAGACACACCCTCACATGCACCCTCACACACATCCTCACATACAGACACACACACCCTCACATGCACCCTCACACACATCCTCACACACAGACACACCCTCATATGCACCCTAACACACAGACACACACATCCTCACACACAGGCACACACACCCTCACATGCGCCCTCACACACAGACACACCCTCACATGCACCCTCACACACAGACACACACTCTCACACACACACACATCCTCACACACAGACACACCCTCACACACAGACGCACACCCTCACACACAGACACACACCCTCACACACAGACACACCCTCACATGCACCCTCATACACTGACACACACCCTCACACACAGACACACCCTCACATGCACCCTCACACACAGACACACACCCTCACACACAGACACACACTCTCACACACAGACACATCCTCACACACACCCTCACACACAGACACACCCTCACATGCACCCTCACACACAGACACACACCCTCACACACAGGCACACCCTCACATACACCCTCACACACAGACATACACCCTCACACACAGACACACACCCTCACACACATACGCACCCTCACATGCACCCTCACACACAGACACACACCCTCACACACAGACACACACCCTCACACACATACGCACCCTCACATGCACCCTCGCACACAGACACACCCTTACACACAGACACACCCTCACGTGCACCCTCACACACATCCTCACACACAGACACACACACCCTCACATGCACCCTCACACACAGACACACACACCCTCACATGCACCCTCACACACATCCTCACACACAGACACACACACCCTCACATGCACCCTCACACACATACGCACCCTCACATGCATCCTCACACACAGACACACATACCCTCACACACAGACACACACCGTCACACACAGACACACCCTCACACGCACCCTCATACACTGACACTCACCCTGACACACTGACATGCGCCCTCACACACAGACACACATACCCTCACACACACCCTCACACACATCCTCACACACAGACACACACACACACAAATATGCACGGTTAGCCTCCCAATTTCTCTCTTTCCTCCTTTAAGATACTCCATAAAACCTACCTCCTTAAACCAACCCCTGGTTACCTGCTCTAATATCTCTTTATGTGGCTGGTTGTCAAATTGTGTATGATCATGCATCTGTGAAGTGTCATGAGTCATTTCACTACATAGAATCGTAGAATGTTTACAGCACAGGAGGCCATTCAGCCCATTGTGTCCATGCCGGCTCTCTGCAAGAATAACTCAGCTAGTCCCACTCCCCTGCCTTTTCCCTGCAAATATTTTCTCTTCAGATAATTGCCTAATTTCCTATAGAAAACCCCATTGAACCTCCTTCCACCGCAATCTCGGGCAGTGCTTTCCACATCCTAACCACTCGCGGTGTAAAAACTATTTTTCTCATGTTGCTTTCGTTTCTTTTCCCAATCACCTTAAGCCAGTGTCCCCTGGTTCTTAATCCTACCACCAATAGGAACAATTTTCCTCTATCTACTCTGTCCAGACCCCTCATGATTTTGAACACCTCTATCAAATCTCCTCTCAACCATCTCTTCCCTAAAGAGAATAACCATTGTTTATTCAGCTAAAGTTTCTCATCCCCAGAACCAACTATTCTAATAAAAGTGACACTTCACAAATGTATAGCCATACACAGTTTGACAACAAGCCACACAAATTGATATTAGGACTCGTAACCAAAAAGAGAATGGCACAGAACCAACATTACAGAGCAGGCCACTTGGCCCAATAGTTTTATGCTAGTGTTTATGCTCCACAGGAACCTTTTCTCACCCTCCTTTCTCTGACCTTATCTCCATATTCCACATTCTCACCGCTCTCTGGTTGAGAGGTTTCTCTTGAATCCCTTTTTGGACTTATTTGTGATTGCTTTACATTTATGATCCCTAGTCCTGGTTTCCAACACAAGTGGAAAAGTCTCAGAGACCGAGAGAAGGGAAGGCAAACGGAGAGGTTGGTGATGTTTCACAAACTGTTTGGAGGCTCGTGGCAGAAGTCTTTCCTCGGTACCCAGGGCAAAAGGAGGAGGCCTTGGACGGGATCTTGTCGAGTTAATGGAGGGAGGTCTCGGCCGCAGGCGAGAGCCTCCTGCGTCACCTTCGGAAAGGCCCGCTGCATCATGTGGCACCCAGACACTTGACAGGCCTTCCCCTGGCATCAAGGATCCTGGGAGGCCGACCTCCCGCTCGCCGATAACTGCTGGCCAGTTGAAGACGGACTGAGGCATAAGTGAGTGATGGCAAGAGGGCAATCGCAGAGGTTGGGGGAGGGGATTCACGCAAGTGTGAATGCAGGACTCGTTCTCACTGCAAATGGGTGAACATCTGAGGTGAAAGATTATGGCATTGAGGGCGAGGAGAGATGTGGCCATATTCCCTCATTTAACTTTACTCTTCCTGGAACCTGTCAGCGATTTAACGTCTCACGGGCACGTCTTCCTCCCTCCATGGCGTGACCACACTCATACTGACCCTCAGCAGGGTCATACTGAGGTTCCTGGGCCTCCGCATTTTCATCCTCTGATGACCTCTCACCCTCCTCCAGTTCATCCTCTGGCAGGGGGGTCACCTCTTTGCATAGCCAGATTGTGAAGGGCGCAACACACTGAGATGATGTGGGAAACTCTGTGTATTGGAGTGAGCCACCTGAGTGGTTCAAGCATCTGAAATGCATCTTCAGAAGCCCTATGGACTGCCCTATAAGGGAGCGTGAGGAGCTGTGAGCAACGTTGTACATTCCTTGGAACGACTCTGAGGGTGACCCACTGGCATCATCAGCCAGCGCTCCAGTGTGTACCCCTTATCCCCAAGCAGCCCTCCCTGCAGATGTAAAGGCCCCTTGAAAATCTCAGGCACCTGGGAGTGATTCAAGATATAGGAGTCATGGCAACGCCCAGGGTACCGTGAACAAATGTGCAGTATGTGCTTCCGGTGATCACACACCAGTTGTACATTGATGGAACGATAGCCCTTGTGGTTTATAAACATTAGGGGCTGCTGCCATGGAGCCCGTATAGCCACATGGGGTACAATCTATTGCACCCTGCACTCTCGGGAAACCTGAGATGGCGGCGAAGCTGATTAATCTCGCAGCCTTACTATCTTTGTTCAGAACAAACCTGACATAATGATGGGCCTTCCTGTAAAGGGCGTCTGTGACCTCCTTTATGCATCAATGTGTTGTGGACTGAGAGATGCTGCACAGGTCCCCTGTTGATCCTTGGAAAGAGCCAGAGGCTCGGAAATTGAGTGCTGTGGTCACCTTCAAAGCCACTGGCAGGGGATACCCTCCAACTCTACTTGGTGTCAAAATGTGGCATATGTGATGTACCAGATCCCAGGACAAGCACAGACATGCACAACATTGCCTCTCACTCATTTGTAAATAGGAGACTCTTCTACAATAAGCCCTAGGTCTGGCGATTTGCCTCCATTGTCTGGGTCTCTCCTCCTGACTCTCCTGTTCATGTTGTGGCTCCACTTGACCATGTCCCTCCTGCTGGAGCTGCGCACAGAGTCGCCTCTCCCTCCTTTGCCTCCTCCATTTCATTAGGACCCTGACAAAGGCAGCATTGAGCCCTGGATCCATATCTGCTTATGCCTTCTCTCTGAAAGGAAACATTGAAGACATTAATGATTCAAGGGCAAGAAAGTGAAGCTCAGAAGATGACATGTTTGGAGACTGTAAGAGTCCATAGTTTTTCCTGCTCTACTTGCATGGTGGCTGATGCTGCCTTGATCCTGAGACTCTAGCACACACATCGAGGTGACCAAGATGGCATCGCAGATAGGTAACATCTTGAGCCCTGCATGGGATGCTGAAGTTTCAATGAGATGAGTGACCCACCTAGCTCTGTGCTCCAACCTCTGATGTGGCATGTTAATGTCCACTCAGCTGCTCGTGGTCAATGAGTGGATGCCCTTTGGCCCATTAGGAGTGTCAATTCTGGTAAACACGTGACAGGCCTTCATTGATGGAATGCCATATAGGATACAGCTGTGTCCCCCTCACTACAGTCTGCAATTCTCAAATGCTATATTCCTGTGTGTTACTCTTGAGATGCAGTGACTGTAATGTGAAGCCACTGAGTTCTGAGTGCTAATGAAGCCATTGGCTTTAAATGGTTTTCATCACTAGAGAGTCTTCCTCCTTTCTTTCTAAGCAGACTCCTGGGACAACAAGAGTTGGAGGCCTTCCCTCCCCATTCCCTCCCTCATTTTCACCCTTCTCCCTCACTGCCATTCCATAGCTTTCCTTCCCTGTTGTCCCCTCCCCCCACCCCCCTCCACCGTGTTCATCAACCCCACCCTCGCCTCACAGCCCACCCCCAATTGAAAAGCTAATTTCTGAAAGTGGAGGCCTACAGGAGTACCACAGCACAGTGATGTTCCTTGGGACAATGTAGTCAAAGAGCAGAAGCAGACCAACCCTACAGCCCCAGCAGAGTGACATTCATCGCAACAAGAACAGGCAGCACTACAGCAGGAAGGCTATGTATGTCCCACTCACCTCAAAGTTACCAGCAAACTGAGGTCCGACTTGTCCACGCCACCCCTTTTCACAATAATCTGAGACCGATGTAACTTCCTGGTGGCAAGATTGGAAGGCCTGACCAGATTCCAGCAAGCAGTTGTTTTAATGAGCATTCATGAGAGGTAAATGAATGCAAATGGAGTTCACACCACTCGTTGGAAGGATAACCAACCAGCCATAAACACACAGCGTCGGGAGAATTGCACCCTGTCTTTACCATGGCGGATTGGCGGCTTTTTGCCTGCAGCTGGATTCTCCGCTCCCACCCGCCGCAGGCCGGATGGGAAAATTCCACCCAATGAGCAGTGGACATCTGGAACTCTCTCCCCCAAAGAGCTGTAGAGAGTGGGGATCATTGAATATTTCAAAACTGAGATTGACTAATTTAAGCAAAGGCGTTACAGGATATAGAATCAAGACACACATCATCCATGATCTAACTGAAAGGTGGACATTCAGATTTGGTCTGATGTGACAAGTAGTTAGGTGCCACAATGTCTGTTGCCAACAAGAGAGTCTAGCTACCTTTCTATGACTTTCAAGGGCATTATCATCATTGAATCCCCCATCGTCAATACCCTGAGGGTTACTATTAACCAGAAACTTAATTGGACCAGACATACAAATACCCTGGCTACAATAGCAGGTTAGAGACTGGGAATTATGCAGTGAGTAACTCGCCTCCTGACTCCCCAAAGCCTGTCCATCATCTACACGGCACAAGTACGTGGTGTAATGGAATACTTTCAACTGTCTGGATGAGAGCAGCTCCAACAACACTCAAGAAGCTTGACACAATTCAGGCCAAAGCAGTCCACTTCATTGGCACCCCGTCCACCACTTTAAGCATCCGCTCCCCCAACCGTCTGTGCATCAGAGCTACACACATACGAACATACAAACATAGGACAAGGAGCAAGAGTAGGCCATTCGAGTCTGCTCCACCATTTAATAAGATCATGGCTGATCTGATAGTAACCTGAAGTCTGCATCCCACCTACCCCCAATAACCTATCACCCCCTTGCTTATCAAGAATCTATCCACCTCTGCCTTAAAATATCAAAGATTTTGCTTCCACCACCTGTTCAGGAAGAGAGTTCCAAAGACTCACGAACCTCTGAGTGACAAAATATTTTGCCTCATCTCTGTTTTAAATGGGTGACCCCTTATTTTTAAACGGTAACCCCTAGTTCTAGATTCTTTCACAAGAGGAAACATCCTCACCACATCCACCCTGTCAAGACCCCTCAGGATCTTATATGTTTCAATCAAATCACATCTTAGTCTTCTAAACTCCAGCGGATACAGGTCTAGCCTGTCCATCCTTTTCTCATAAGACAACCAACTCATTCCAGGTATCAGTCTGGTAAAATGTGCTTCCAACACATTTATATTCTTTCTTAAATAAGGTGACCAACACTGTGCAATACTGTTCCATCTATAAGATGCACTGCAGCTACTCACCAAGGCTCCTTCAACAGCACCTTCATATGACCTCTATCACCTAGAAGGACAAAAACAGCAATTGGAAACACGATTACCTGCAATACTCTTTCTTGTTGAATATGGTCATTTCCTGGCACCTGTGTGAATGTTACTTGTCACTTATCAGCCCAAGCCTGGATGTTGTACAGATCAAACTGCATGGGGGCACAGATTGCTTCATTATCTGAGGAATTATAAACGGTACTGAACACCGTGCAATTATCAACAAGTATCCCCACTTCTGACTTTTTGATGAAGGGGAAGTCATTGATGAAGCAGCAAGAGATAGTCTGGCCTAGGAAACTGCCCTGTGGAATGCCTGCCCAGAACCTAAAATAATTGGTCTTCAACGACTACAGCCACCTTACTTTGTGGTAGGTATGACTCCAGCCAGCAGAGAGTTTTCCCTCCAATTCCTAAAGATTTCAGTTTTACATGGGCTCCTTGATGCCGCACTCAGTCAAATGTTGCCTTGATGTCAAGGGCAGTCACTGTCACTCCTCTCCGTTTGAGCCAAAGTTGCAGTGAGGTCTGGAACCAAATGGTTCCCCTGAAACTAAATGGGTGTCGGTGAGCAGGTTATTGGTGAGTAAGTGCTGTTTGATAGCAATGTTGGCCACCAATTTGCTGATGATTCAGAATAAGCTGATAGGACAGTAATTGTCTGCACTGGAGTCGTCCTGCTTTTTTTTGGACAGGACATAACCTTGGCAAATTTCCACAGTCCTCACTATCTGTTATCCAGTATGTCACTCACATCTCATTACAAAAAGAGCTTTCATTTATATAGTGTCTTTAATACAGTGAAGCGTCCCAACATGCTTCACGGGAGGGATTATTAAACAACATTTGGCATCAAGCCACCAGTGTTGGGGCTGCTGCTGTTTATAATTTTTAAAAATGATTTAGAGGAAGGATCTGTGTCCAAATTTGCAGACGCCACCACATTGAGAGCAGAGGCAACTGATGAATATGAATGTGCACAGGAGATTCTTGACAAGCTCCATCAGTGGCTGGAGAAATGGCCGGTGTAATTTAACAAAAGGGACATGTAAGGTGATGAGATGGAAGATTGATGTGGATTATGCATGGAATGGAAATGCACTTGAGGTATCGGAGCAGGAGAGAGATCTTGGGGGGGTTTTAGTGGACAGGTCACTTAAACCAAGCTTCTTAAGCTGTTTAAAAAAAAAGTCAAAGAAAACGTTGGGATGTATAGCAAGTGGTATAACATTCACTCAGAAAGGTCATTTTAAAACTCTATTTAGTTCTGGTGAGGTCACATCCTGAGTGTTGCGTGAAAACTTCATATCATCCAAAACACTGCTGCTCGTGACCTAATTCGTACCAAGTCCTGTTCGCTCATCATCCTGTTCTCACCAACATACATTGGCTCCTGGTTCAGCAACAGCTCGATTTTAATATTGTTTTCAAATCCCTCCATGAGTTCGCCCCTCCCTATTTCTGTATTCTCCTCCGGCCCCAGAACCCTCCAAGCCAACTGCGCCCCTCTAATTCTGGCCACTTGTGCATCCCTGAGTTTATTTACTGCACCATTGGTGGCTGTGTCTTCAGCAGCCTGTAATTTCACCCCCACCCCCACACCTCCCAAACCTCGCTTCCTCTCTACCTCACTCTGCTCCTTTAAAACGCTCCTTAAAACTACCCCTTTGACCAAAGCTTTGACCACCTGCGCTGATCACCTTATGAGGCTCGGAGTCAGGTTTTGTTTTATACCACTCCTGTGAAAGCACCTTGGGACATTTTATTACCTTTAAGGTCTGGTGAAGGGCTGCACTGAATTAAAGGGAGTGGCGTGTGATGAAAGATTGACTACTTGGTTACTTCACTCTTGAAAAGGGAAGACTGAGATAGATATGACATGTGTTTAACACTGATGAAAGGTTCAAACCAGTGGGGATCCACGTTAAGCTTCTCTCCTGTGAGCACAATGGTCAGTTCTACAAATTAAGGTCAACACAAGATAATTAGAAATACAGGAGAAACTCCTTTACCAAAAGTGTGGTATGTGTGTGGAACAGATTTGGCGGCAAGGGCGGAGGAGAAAGAAACCTCAGAGGGGTTCAAGAAAGGTTCTTGGCAGCAAATAGTATTCAAAGGTATTAGAAATGTACCAAGAGAATAATATGGGCATAAAAACATTAAGTGTGCTGGAAATACTCAGTGGGTCAGGCAGCACCTGTAGGGAGAAACAGAGTTTAACAATGACAACCATCTCGACCTGAAATGTTAACTCTGTTTCTCTCCACCGATGCTGCCTGACCTTCTGAGTGTTTCCGCCATTTTTTGCTTTTGGATTTATTTTGGATTTCCAACATCCACAGTATTTTGCTTTTGGAATAATACGGGCTGATGGCCTAGACTTGCTTTCACCAAAAAAATAGTTGAAGTAAGTAAGGGGAATCTAGATAAGTACATGAGGGAGAAAGGAACAGAGATTTATGTTGATAGAGTGAGATGAAGTATGAGGGTAGGAGGCTAATGTGGAGTGTAAACACCAGCATAGATGTTGAAGGGTCATGATGACTTGAAACGTCAATTCTTTTCTTCTCCACCGATGCTGCCAGACCTGCTGAGTTTTTCCATGTAATTCTGTTTTTGACCAGCATAGACCTGTTGGGCTGAATGGCCAGTTTATGTGCAATAAAATCTCTTTCATTCTATTCAGGGTGGACTGAAGGTCTTCTCCAGTCTGGAACGATTATTATATTATGCTAATCCCATGTCAGACAGGTGCTGACTGCCTTGCTGAGTTTTCCCTATATTTCATGATTTTGTCTCATATTTCCAATATTTCCAGTTTAAAATCCAAAACACGGTATTACCTAATCCTTATATACTTACACTACATGGGTGTTAAAGCTTGTCAATTACATTATTAAGGTTTGTTAATGTCATGTCAATCACAATGTTAAAGCTAAGGGAAACAGGTGATGGTTATTAATTGTCTGAGCACATATAAATAGGGGATGTGTCCCTTTTTAAGGGCCTATCAATTTCATTAGTTTATTTGTTTCTTTTGTTTTATTGGTTTCATAAGAGTGTATAAATAGGAGATAGCTGGGACACTGGGTTGTGTGAGAGGTGAGCTGTGAGACTGAACAAGTCGATAAACTCGTTCAATAAAGAAGAGCTCTGTGTCTTTGTTTCGGCTTCACTAACTGGCTTGGATCCTATTAACATGGATGGAACATTCAACCTTGACAGCATAAATCTGGTGATATTGGACCAGAGCCCCAGATTTACTTTATATTGACTTCAGTTTAGCAAAGTAACAACAACTTACATTTATGTAGCACCTTTAAAGTAGTAAATTGTTCCAAGGTGATTCACAGGAACAATTATCAAACAAATTTGACACCGAGTTACTCAAGGAGATAATAGGACAGGTGCTTGATCAAAAAGGTAGATTTTAGGGAGCATCTTAAAGGAGGACAAAGAGGCAGAAAGATGGAGAGGGTTAAGCAGGGAATTTCAGAGCGTCCAGGCAGCTGAAGGCATGGCTGCCGATGGTGGGACATTGGGATTGTTCCAAAAAGCAGAATTGAAGAAGGATCTTAGGGGGGCTGTAAGGCTGGAGGAGTTTACAGAGATGGAGATGGGCTGAGGCCATGGATGGATTTTAAAGCAAGGACTATAACTTATAGATATCGTAACATTATAGAGGCTGGCTGATAGATATCACTCCCTAAAAGCACCAACTTAAGTTGAATGTTCTGGTGATTATCTTCCACAATCTTTCAGACTGAATAAAGCTTAAAGAGTAGTCTTTGAATGGAGTATAGGTGAATGTTAAAATAAGTTATAAAATGGCATTATGTTTTGAAGAAGGCCATAAATCTGAGCATGATAAAGTAACCATTACTATAAAAATGTTGTTGGGAAGAAAAGTTGGGACTATAAAAGATAAAAGAGTGAAGATAAATAGAATTGTTCTCTAACTTTGATGTTCTCATTCTCATTTTCTCACCACTGTAACGACCTCTTTCAATTGTATATTGCACCTTTCCTGCCCACCTGCTCCTGAGGACTACATTCCTCTAGCTGTTTGTGTGTAGAGTAAAGGGTTAACATCAGAAGCACCTGATGCTGATGTAACAATGATGTAATGACACATGACTTAGTAACAGAGATCTGGAAGGAGAAGAAGCCCAACTGTGTCCATACAGCTGTAAATAAATGATAATGGTTTTAACAAGATACAGTCTTGAGTCGCATACTTAGGGAAAGTTGACAAACCCAGAGAACCCCATCTAGACCCCCCATGAAACACTGTGTATCTGCTTCTCCCTTCCCCTCCATTGGTGGCAAGGCTTTCATAGCTTGGGTTTTATTCTCTATAATATCTTCCAGAAGCCTCACTAATGCTTGACCCTCCCTATCTCTATAACATCCTCCAGCCCACTCACCACCCCACACCCACCCCCAGCCCCCCGCCCCCGATATCTCTGCACTCCTCCAATTCTGGCCTCTTGTGTATTTCTGATTATAATTGGTCCACCATTGGCCACCACACTTTCAGCTACCTGTGCCCTAAGCTCTGGAATTCCCTCTCTAAAACTCTCCGCTTCTCTACCTCTCTCTCCCCCTTTAAAATGCTCCTCAAAAACCCCCTCTTTGACCAAGCTGTTGGTTAGCTATCCTAATATCTCCTTATATTGCTCGGTGTCAAATTTTATTTGATAACACTCCTGTGTAGTACTTTGGAGTGTTATCCTACATTATGGCATTATATAAATGCAAGCTGTTGGTGTTGTTAAGAACCTCACCAAAAGCCATGTCTCCCAATCTCACCTTTTTCCTGCAAGGTTTTCCATTGCCGTCTGCCCAATTTGTGAAATATCTTGGGATCCTTAGTTTTCCACTAAAGGCGCAATATAACCGAAAGGCTTTATCCATGATTATTTTCTGGAATTATTCACCAGTAAGGAAGTTTACTGATTCAGTATACAATCATTGCTGTGAGGTGGCAGCCATGTCTACTGTGTGTCAGTCAGTGGTGGAGAGCATTGGAAACTATAAATCTAAATTCACCTGACTCTGCAAATCCTCTCCACCATCTACAATGCACAAGCTCGGAGTATGAAGGGATACACTCTACATACCTGGATGAGTGCAATTCCGACAACACTCAAGAAACTTAACACCATCCAGGATAAAGTAGCTCACTTGATTGGCACCCAGACCGCCATATTAAACCTTCACTGACTTCAGTGGTGCAACATGGCAGCAGTGTGTACCATCTACAGGATGCACTGAAACAACTCGCCAAGGCTCCTTCGACAGCACCTTCCAAGTCTGAAACCTCTATTGTCTGGGAGAACAAGGATGGCATGGGCTGCAAGTTCCCCCCCAAGTCACATACCATCCTGACTTAGAAATATATTGCTATTCTTTCATTATCGGTGAGTCAAAACCCTGGAACTCCCTCCTTCACACCACTGTGGGTACATCGACACCACATGGACTGCAGCAGCTCAAGAAGGCAGCTCATCACCCTTTTCAAGGGAAAGAAGTGATGAACAATAAACGTTGGCCCGAAAAGAAAAAAAAACTGTTCCTCCCAAGAATGCCACACTTACCACACATCACGCCTCAAATTATTCATTTACTGGATCCCAAAATGTTATAAATCAATACTAACTGCTTCCACTGGCTCCCTCGGGAGGCTATGCCATTGACGGCTTGCTCATTGAAATATCATTTCTGCAGATTAGTTTAGAATTTATCCCCATTTCAAGTGCAAGCTGAGTCCTCTG
Source organism: Carcharodon carcharias (assembly GCF_017639515.1). Classification (NCBI taxonomy): domain Eukaryota; kingdom Metazoa; phylum Chordata; class Chondrichthyes; order Lamniformes; family Lamnidae; genus Carcharodon; species Carcharodon carcharias. The sequence continues at coordinate 18,622,933 of NC_054478.1, read as the reverse complement.
ATTCTCAGGGGAAGAGAGCTTAAATTCTAAAGGTTGCACATAGTGACCAGACTAGAGGGAGGTGATTGGGTAATGCCTCTGTAAATCACTGCTGTAAGCGTCTGGGATACTTACTGCTGTAAATGTCTGGGATAGATACTATGAATGCATTTTGTGTTACATTACTATCCTCCACTCACTGCATTTTAATGGGAGAAATAATCCTGCAGTACTCATGAGATTCTGTTTGCTGTAGTTTCGACTAAGAGTTCAGAGGCACTCAAATCCTGTCTCGATTCCAGTTCACTGGCAGACACGGTGGTGTCAATGCTTGCTCTGAATTTTTTTTTCGCTATTCATTCATGGGATGTGGGTATTGCTGGCAAGCCCAGCATTTGTTGCTTATCCCTAGTTGCCCTTGAGAAGGTGGTGCTGAGCCGCTTTCTTGAACTGCTGCAGTCCAAGTGCTGTTAGGTACACCCACAGTGCTGTTAGGGAGGGAGGCTGTTAAGAGGTTAAATTAGTGAAAACACATTTAAGATGGATTTTGGAACTTCTGTCAAAGGAAAATAATTGTGTGATAATCTACCAAGTATGGTAGTGGAGTCAAAAACAGTAGAGGGGTTCAAATTGCAATTGGACCCCAGATTGTGCTAGTTACATACCAGCTCACCACCACCTTCTCAAGGGCAACTAGGGATGGGCAATAAATGCTGGCCCAGCCAGTGACACCCACATCCCTTGAATGAATAAAAACACATCCCTTGAATGAATAAAAACAAAGTAGTATGTGCTTTGTTGAACTAAATGGCCTCTTGTAAGATCATATCATTTAATATAACATCATGGACAGAAAAGCAGCATATGAATTCAATCCATAGAAGTGTGAGGTAATGCATTTGGGGAAGGCAAACAAAGCAAGGGAATACACAACTAAATGGGAGGATGTTAGGAGGGGTAGAGGAAGTGAGAGATCTTGTCGTGCATGTTCACAGGCTCCTGAAGGTGGCATGACAGGTGGTAAGGAAAGCATACAGAGTGTTTTCCTTTATTGGATGAGGTATGGAACACAAAAGCAGGGATGTAATGATGGAACTGTGTAGAACACTGGTTAGGCCACAGCTGGAATTTTGTGTACAGTTCTGGTCACCACATCACAGGAAGGACATACTAGCCCTGGAGAGAGTGCAGAGGAGATTTACAAGAATGTCGCCAGGGCTTGAAAATGGTTCCCTCTAGCAGGGAGATCAATTACCAGGGGGCACAGATTTAAGGTGATTGGTGGAAGGATTAGAGGGGACATGAGTAAAAACTTCTCCACTCAGAGGGTGGTGGGTGTTTGGAATTCGCTGCCTGGCTTGGTGGTGGAGGCAGAAACCGTCAACTCTTTTAAAAGGCACCTGGATCTACACCTAAGGCGCTGTAACCTGCAAGGCTACAGACCGGGTGCTGGAAGGTGCAATTAAAATGGGCAGCTAGTTTTTTTTTTTCCTTTTTCAGCCGGCACAGACATGATGGGCTGAATGGTTTCTTTCTGTGCTGTAACTTTGCTATGGTTCTGTAAGAAATAGGAGCAGGGTAGGCCATTCTGTCCATTTAGCCGGCTCTGCCATTCATAAGATCATGACTGATCTCATCATCTTTGGCTGTTTGTTATATGTCCTTCCATAGTTTAAAAAAAGGACCAGCTTCACTTCCTCCATAGACACAGAGAAACAATTTCCTCTGATGGAGAATCCAGAACAAGGGGGCGCAATGTTAGAATTAGATCTACGTTGTTCGGGAATGCAATTTAAAAAAAAATCACACAGAGGGTAATGGAAATCTGGAACTCTCTCCCCAAAGGCTGTGAGTGTGCTGAGACTGAATCTTCCAAGGCTGAAATTGCTGGATTTTTGATGGGCAGGGGCATTGAGGGATGTGGAGCTATGGAGTGGAGTTAGGATATGTGACCTATAAGAAAACAGAACAGGCTCAAGGGGCAGAATGGTCCACACCTGCACAAGTATCAGAAACGACCACACATGTAGGGAAGTGATGCTGCCTTTTAAACCACATTATCTTGTTGTACAGAACATGATACTGTTTAATATTCACATTTAAAGCGGGGCAAGCGTTTGCTTTGTACAAAGATCGGGACATCACAGACAAGAATCCAGAGACAGACGTCAAAGACAAGAAGCCCCAGACAGATAGACAGACACTGCATATTTGCTACACCACATAGGGACTGTGGCAGATTCAGTTGAAATAATAAAGCAGACTATTTTTCTACTGTTAAGACCTCCGAGAGCATTGATACCCTTAACCTTTGTGCAGCTTCCAAAATAGACACACAGGTGCACACACACACACAGACACACACACAGACACACACACACACAAAGTTGTACATGTGTGCACATGCACACTCCCGCATGCACCCACACTTGCAAGAATACACACACACTTTTTATATTCTGTAACATCTGTCAGCAATATTTTTCTGAATGCAGAATAATGAAAAGCAAAATTAGAGACATGTACAGCGCCACATAACATTTAAAGTTCACAGTATTTGAATAAATTAAGAAAAACATGTTACAAAGTCTTTGAAATTGTCTTTTTTTTCCCCATTTGCAAGATCCTCCTCCACTTTTGTCTCATTTTTGTTCTTTTTATCCACACTCCTGCTTTCTGCCCCTTCAAGTTTTCGAATGAGAAGGCTTTTGTGGACCCGGAGATTTCTTTCCAAAATATAATATAAGAATAATTCACATTAAATATGACAAAAATAAAAAATAAATTAAATTAACTGTATAAGTACAATATAATCTTCAAGTGCCCAGCAAATCAGGCGCTGCCTCTTTCATGTGTTTTTTTTGTTCAGTTTTTTTTATTTGAAGAAGTCTCGTAAGTCTTTTATCTCTTCCCCTTGGTAAATTAAAAAAAATCTCAGTAGATTTGCTGGATGGGTAGCAGGGGAGAGAGACAGAGAGAGAGAGAGAGAGAGGAGGGAAAAAAATCTGAATGAGGCAGGCGCTAGGACCCAGTGTCGCGGAGGAGTGCAACTTTTCGAGACCCCCCCCCCCCCAAAAAAAGTGTGTTGTTTGGAAAGTTGCGTGAAGTTTGCGCCCGACCGTTCACAAAGCCGACGCGATTTTCATCTCTTTCCGAGTGACTTCGTCTTCCGAGCAGGAGCTGTTGGAGGTGTAGCCCAGTTCAGTGCTGCACTGGAGGAAGTTTGTGGTGTGGTTGCTGAAGTCCACACTCTCCGGCTCTGACCTGCTCTCGCCCCCTGCTGCTTTGTCCGAGTATTTCCCGGCTCGCTGCTTCTCAGCCTCCTGTGCTGCCTGCTCCTTGGCTTTCCGGCTCCGCTTCCACTTCATCCTTCGGTTCTGGAACCAAATCTTCACCTGTGGTGGGATTTATGCAAGAGGGGAGAAATGAAGTCTTACCAGTTCCTTATGTCGCGAACAGAAGCTGCACTTATACAAGTGACATTGATGTAGACACAAGCAAAAAAAAAACTGCGGATGCTGGAAATCTAAAACAGACAGAAATACCTGGAAGAACTCAGCAGGTCTGGCAGCATCGGCGGAGAAGAGCACAGTTGACGTTTCGAGTTCTCATGACCCTTCAACAGAACTAAGTAAAAATAGGAAAGGGGTGAAATATAAGCTGGTTTAAATGGGGGTGAGGGTGTTGTTAGGACAAGCAGCCAGTAATAGGTGGAGATAACCAAAAGATGTCACAGACAAAAGGACAAAGAGGTGTTGAAGGTGGTGATATTATCTAAAGGAATGTGCTAATTAAGAGTAGAGAGCAGGACAGACAAAGTACAGATAGCTCTAGTGGGCGTGGGGTGAAATAATACTAAAAGGGCATAAAAGGTAGAGATAAACAATGGTGGAAGTCCATTTAAAAATAATGGAAATAGGTGGGAAAAGAAAAATCTATATAAATTATTGGAAAAAAAACAAAAGGAAGGGGGAAGAAATGGAAAGGGGGTGGGGATGGAGGAGAGAGTTCAAGATCTAAAATTGTTGAACTCAATGTTCAGTCCGGAAGGCTGTAAAGTGCCTAGTCAGAAGATGAGGTGCTGTTCCTCCAGTTTGCGTTGAGCTTCACTGGAACAATGCAGCAAGCCAAGGACAAACATGTGGGCATGAGAACAGGGTGGTGTGTTGAAATGGCAAGCGACAGGGAGGTCTGGGTCATGCTTGCGGACAGACCACTTGTCCTAACAATACCCCCCCCCCCACCTTAAACCAGCTTATATTTCACCCCTTTCCTATTTTTACTTAGTTCTGTTAAAGGGTCATGAGGACTCGAAACGTCAGCTGTGCTCTTCTCCGCCGATGCTGCCAGACCTGCTGAGTTTTTCCAGGTATTCCTGTTTCTGTTTTTGTTTTTGACATTGATGTAGGATCTTTAACGTGATATAAAAAGCCTTGTGCCTCAGTGACCAGAAACTCCAGAATTGTTGGCCAGCGTTCATGAAACAAAAACAGAAAAATGCTGGAAAAACTCAGCAGGTCTGACAGCATCTCCCCCCCCCCCCCCCCACCCAAGGTGCTGTTGGACCTGCCGAGTTTTTCCAGCATTTTCTGTTTTTGCTTCAGATCTCAGAGCATCCGCAGAATTTTGCTTTTACCAAACGTTCGACAGGTTGATAAATCAGCCTGCTAAACCTTCCAACACTTCCCCCAAAGGGGTTTTAAAAAAAAATGAGAAGATACGAAATAAACAATGTCATGAAACACACCCCCCCCCCTCCCCCCTCCCCGACGTGTGTCACAGGAACATGATCAAACCAAGTTTGACACTGAGCCACATGAAGAGATATCAGGACAGGTAACCCAAAGCTCCCTCCCAGAGATAGGTTTTAAGGAGCATCTTACAGGAGGAGAGAGAGGCAGAGTGGTTGAGTGAGGGGATTCCAGAGCTGTGAGTCCAGGCAGCTGAATGCATGCTACCCTTAGAGCAGAGATTAAAGTTAGGGATGCTCCAGAGGCCAAATAATTTGAAGGGCTGTGGGGCTGGAGCAGATGACCGAGAGAAATAGGGGCTAGGCCAGGGGGTGGGGTTGGAAAATAAGGATGAGAATTTTAAAATTGACTCCTTGCTCAATTGGAAGCTATGTAGGTCAAAGGGCACAGGGGTGATGGGTTCATGACCTTATGACATCCCAAAACATTTCACAACTAATTAAGTTCTTTGGAAGTGTAGTCACTGTTGTAACATAGGAAACGGGGCTGCCAATTTGTGCACAGCAAGCTCCCACAGCAGCATTATGATCAATACCAGATATTAATTTTAGTGGTTAGTTGAGGGTTAAATATATATTGGCTAAGGTGTGGACTGAATTCCCTTCCTCATCTTCAAAATAGTGCCATGGATTCTTTGATTTTCACCTGAAAGGACAGATGGGGCCTTGGTTTAAAGACAGCACTTCTAACAGTGCAGTACTTAGTTCATCAGCCAAAAGGGCATAATTAACTCTAAGCGTTTTGGGACATCCTGAGGCCACAAAAAGCACAGGATTTGGAGCTGCCAAAAACATTTAGGACTATGGCTTGGTTCCTATCCTGTCTCATGACTGTTTTTTGAGGGGGATTTACGGCAACCCAACTTGGGTCCCTGGAGGGAACTTACCATCTTTCCCCTCGTTGGCAATGTGGACTAAATGGTTACAAATTTAAGAGGAGGTAGAGGAACAGAGAGACCCAAAGGTTTCATGTATGCAAATCTTTGAAGGTGACAGGACATGTTGAGGAGGATATTTAAAAATCCTTGGCTCAATGCATTGAAGAATTAGAGAACAAAAGGAAGAAGGTTATTTTAAATCTTTATAAAACACTGGTTAGACCTCAATTGGAGTAGTGTATTCAAATCTGAACACAAACTTATAACTTAGCTACTATCTACAAGTAGTTGCTTTGTAGTACAGAAGTTGAGTATTGCTACAAAAAAAGACATGTTATTGAAGGTTTTCACCTTGCACTCCTCAGGACAGATTTGCAACACCAAATCTCAAAGGGATCAACAATTTATAATGCATGAGAAAAAGGTGCTGATTGGTTGGCAAGTGAACTCTGATTGGTAGATGTGTTGCCAATGGAGAATGCACCAGCTTGGCAGTTAACTGTTCTCTGGTGCATTCCCCATGGCAACACCTCTACCAATCAGCACCCCCTTCTCATGCCGAGGAAATTTTTGTTCCTTTTGAGATTTGCTGTTCTTGCAAATTTGTCCTGATAAGAGTAAGATGAAAAGCTTCACCAGTATGTCTCTTTTTTCAGTAATGTTGGCCAGAATTTTACAGCCCCATCACAGGGGGGGGGAATGGAGCCATAAAATGCAGTGAGCCATTCTAAACTCCATTGACTTTAGCGGGAATGCAGGATCCCGCTGGTGTAAAATTCTGCCCATTTACTACAAACAAAATAAGCTGGAAGAAAATACAGTTTAATTTTTAAAAAATCAGATCATTGTAACTAGCTGCTTGCCTTAACTACAAATGTAAAATAAAACACTTCAGCCAAAAATAAATAATTCTGGGTGCCAGACTTTAAGGAGGATGCCAAGCTCTTAAGAAAAGGCACACAGGAGATTCACTAGAATGGTACCAGGGTGAGGGAATTCAATTCTGTGGAGAGACTGGAGAAGCTGGCATTGCCCTCCTTACAGCAGAGAAGATTAAAGGGAGAAATGTTATTAAGAATAATAATAATCAAAGTAATGATGGGTTTTTATAGAATAACAAGGAAGAAACTGTTTCCAGCGGCAGGAAGGTGAGTAACCAGAGGACACAGATTTAACATGATTGTCAAAAGAACCAGGGGGGTAGATGAGGAGAAAGATTTTTTTTACACCATGCGTGGTTATCATTTGGAATACACTGCCTGAGAGGGTAGTGAAAGCAGATTCAAACTTTAAAAAAGGAATTGGATACATACTTGAAAGGGATAAAAAAAAAAATTTGTAGGGCTATAGAGAAAGGGCAGGGTGAAGTGGGATTAATTTGATGGCTCTTCCAAAGAGCTGGCATAGATATGATGGGCCAAATGGCCTTCTTCCGTATGGTACTGTTCCATGATTGCTTCCTTACCTGGGTTTCTGTCAGCATGAGGGATGTGGCCACTTCGAAACGTTTTGGCCTGGACAGGTATTTGTTGAGCTTGAACTGGTTTTCCAGTTCCAGGAGCTGTTGACTGGTGAACGCAGTCCGTGGCCGACGACATTTCCCCATCAGTCCTGACTGGGGCTGAGCTGGAAAACAGGAAAAGACAAGCAAAATTATTGATCATCTCAGGAGATGTGCATTTATATAGCATCTCTCATGGAATCACAAAGCACTTTACAGTGAAGTGCACTCGCTGTTGTCATGTAGGAAACGTGGCAGCCAATTTGAGCACAGCCAGCTCCCAAGAGCAGCAATGTGATAATGACCAGGTAAGATGATCTAGCAATGCTGAGTGAGGGATAAATATTGGCCAAAACACCAGCGATGACCCTCCCTACTCTTCAAGTAACACCACGGGACTTTTTACATCAACCTTAAGAGGGCTGGCAGGTCCCTCATTTTAGCTTCTCAGCTGATAGACAGCACAGCTGTCCTTGGCTTGGCTTGAATGTTGTGTTGAAGACTCTGGAAAGGGACTTGAACCTACAATGTTCAGATTCAGAGGCAAGAGGGCTACCCATCTGTGATGGAGGAAATGGACCAAGAAGGAACAATGCAAGCAGCTTAGCATGGGTCTGTACAGTGTTCATCGGGCTACGCACAATCTACTGTCAACACTGGTGATGGTAGAACAGTGGCAATGTTACCAGGCCACCAATCCAGAGCTGGACTAATAATTTTGGGTTCAAAATCCCAACACACCAACCTGAGAATTTGAATTCAAGTTAAAATGGATAATAAGAATGACCAAGAAGTTGTCTGAAAGTCTAACGGATTCACCAATGTGCCTTTAGCGGAGGAAAGCCACTGTCCTTACCTGATCTGGACACATACGTGACTTGAGTCCCACAGCGATGTCGCCGACTCTTAATTACGCACTGACAGTGCAGCACTCTGTCAGTACTGGAGAGGGGAGAGAGGGAACACCCAGATGACGATTGTGGGCCCCATAAAAATAATCTGGGCCCCTGCTGCTTTGGGACTCTACCCCGCACCCCACTCTCTGTGATAACAACCCACCCCTCCCCTGCTCTGCGCCGCAACCACCCCCCCCCCGCCCCCACCACCACTCACCACCACCCTACTATTTGTCCTGCTGGGGTTGCCCTGGCCTCAAACCAGTGAGGTGCATTGGTGAGACCTGTTTGGATCCTTGCAGCTCACTTGCCGATTTTACATGAGGCTAGGGATGAAAATGGATCCCAAAGAGCGGGGGGAGACAGTAAAGTTTAGCAGGAGGGAGAGCAGCGGAGAGGGATTTACAGGGAGAGATGCGTTTTTTAAGGAAGTATTGGTCTATCAACAACATTACATGTATCATTGAGTTAAATAGGCATTTATCATTTGAGCACTAGATGGTGCTGTGAGTACACACTGGGTGTAGCAGGTATGAAGGAATGGAAGATTCCTTTATCTCTCCCTTCCTCTGGCTGCAAGGGTCTAACTGAAATCAGAAGATGCTGAGCACAAAGATACACCACAGTAATTTCTGTCTAACCCCACAAAACAGCACAAGTTGATACTCTCATGGATGTTTGCTGGCAGTGAGTAATATTGGACTGGCAGGTACAAAATTACAATCTGTGGTCAGAGATGGATGCAGTTGGTTTAGGCCGATTGTCGAGATATACACTGCTAGGAGAGGAATAAAGGATGCAAAACTGTGTCTCGCAGATAGATTAAAAAGTTTACACAGCGTCTTTCATGACATCAGGACATCCCGAGGCGCTTAACAGCCAATGACGTACTTTTGAAGTGTTGCCACTGTTGTAATGTAGGAATATGGCGACTGATTCACGCACAGCAAGATCCCACAAACAGCAACGTGATAATGGCCAAATAACCTGTTTTTGGGATGTTGGCTTTCCTTCCTTAAAGGAACATTAGCGAATCGGTTAGGCCTTTGACAACTTTCAGACAACTTAAACAGTGGCCGGGATATTGAAATAGTGCCATGGGATCTTTCATGCCCTCCTGAGAAGGACGGCAGGAGCTCGGTTTAATGGCTCATCTGAAAGATAGCACCTCCAACATTGCAGCACTCTCTCAGTGCTGAACTCGATTGTCAAGCTATATCTTTTCTTTAAAGCACATTTATCTGAGTGTTAGTTTGGTATTGCCTCCCTCATTTGTGTAATCTTCTTCAGTTCTCTGGCTGGAGACACATCCGACCCATCACAGGTAGGGCAAGGTGGGGCAGGTCCTGGATCAACCCCGGCAGGAACGGGGATCGAATCCCAAGCTGTTGGCACCAATCTGATCCATGCCAGCTGTTCAGTCAAATGAGGTAATAGGCCCCCCAAGGAGTCCAAGTTGCTGTAGCACTTTATACATGCATGTTGTAATCTGAAGTATAGATAGTGGTGGTAGGGGTTCCAATTTCTTTCCATCAAATGGCTGACCAGGAATCTCTCCCACTCTTACTGCCTGCAGCATATGTTGGAAGGGTTTATAAGTTGATACTCAACCTGTTTGGCCATATTATGAACTCACTTTCCTTGACCATTAAGTCCTGGAGTGGGATTTGAGCCCAGAGCTTCTGGCTCAAAAGCAGGGACACTACTCATTGCATCACAAGACCTCCCTACTCAACTAACCACATCAAAGACATATGATCCTTTCATAACCATTTAAAACTGCCAATCAAAATGTCTATATGGCCCCCTGCTGAGATATGTATTTTCAAACCTAGCCAATCATTCATAATGGGCTGAGCTATAATAACAAATGTTGGGAAATGTAAACAATGGAGTTTGTTGAAACAGTGAGACAAATGGCTATTTTGTTCTAAGCTACACCAGATGGCCTGTCAATCAAGACACTCCAGCAGGTGTCTTTTTTTTTGGTCTAAGTGACAGCTGCTGATATTTTTTTCAATTTTGAAGGGCTGTAGATTTAAATCATTTCAGGTCATGACACTTAAATAGTCCTTAAACCTGTCCTTCAATAACAATTATGCCTCCCCCATAAAATCATGGTTCCACATTGTGGGTTAAGATCCTTGGAACGGTGAAAATTGGGCCTGTTTGAATTCAGTACTAATCTCAAGTGGTCCAGCAAATTTGTGTTTCATGCCACACCCCCTTGTCACTCTCTGACCGCCTGCCATTGGCGTGTATTAGAAGGATTGACAAGTTGACACATAGCCTTTGGCCACATTATGAATGCCTTGGCCATCACGTTTTAGAGTGGGACTTGAACCTAGAGTTTCTAGTTCAGAGGCAGGGATGCTATCACTGCACCACAAGACCACCTCTCATATATGTAATAATACAAATTTTTTTTTAAAACACCTTCATCCACCGAGATTGTGCCCCAGCTTCACTGTATAAGATATTCCAAAGATGTTTAAGCTGGTGACTGAGCAGTTTGCATGAGCATGGAGCCGAGCAACTCAGTTGATATATAAATACAGTCTACTCTTGATCATCAGTAAAGTAATGGAAGGGGTCATCAACAGTGCTATCAAGCGGCACTTGCTTAGCAATAACCTGCTCACTGACGCCCAGTTTGGGTTCGGCCAGGGCCACTCAGCTCCTGATCTCATTACAGCCTTGGTTCAAATATGGACAAACGAGTTGAACTGCCCTTGACATCAAGGCTGTATTCGACCAAGTGTGGCATCAAGGAGCCCTAGCAAAACTGGGGTCAATGGGAATCAGGGGAAAAACTCTCCACTGGTTGGAGTCATACCTAGCACAAAGGAAGATGGTTGTGGTGGTTGGAGGTCAGTCATCTCAGCTCCAGGACATCACTGCAGCAGTTCCTCAGGGTAGTGACCTCAGCCCAACTATCTTCAGCTGCTTCATCAATGACCTTCCTTCCATCATGAGATCAGAAGTGGGGATGCTTGTCGATTGCACAATGTCCGGCACCATTCGTGACTCCTCAGATACTGAAGCAGTCTATGTCCAAGTGCAGCAAAACCTGGACGATATCCAGGCTTGGGCTGACATGTGGCAAGTAACATTCGCGCCACACTAGTGCCAGGCAATGACCATCTCCAACAAAGAAGAATCTAACCATCATTCCTTGACGTTCAATGGCATTACCATCACTGAATCCACCACTATCAACATCCTAGGGGTTACCATTGACCAGAAACTGAATTGGACTAGCCATATAAATACTGTGGATACAAGAGCACATCAGAGGCTAAGAATTCTGCGGTGAGTAACTCACCTCATGACTCCCCAAAGCCTGTCCACTATCTACAAAGCATAAGTCAGGAGTGTGATGGAATATTCTCCCCTTGCCTGGATGATTACATCTCCAACATAACTCAAGAATCTTGACATCGTCCAGAACAAAGCAGCCCGCTTGATTGGCACCACATCTACAAACATTCACTCCCTCCACCACCGATGCACAGTAACAGCAGTGCGTACCATCGACAAGATGCACTGCAGGAATTCACCAAGGCTCCTTAGACAGCACCTTCCAAACCTATGACCACTACCATCTAGAAGGACAAGGGCAGCAGATAAATGGCAACACCACCACTTGGAAGTTCCCCTCCAAGTCACTCACCACCCTGACTTGGAAGTATATCACCGTTCCTTTGCTGTCACTGGGTCAAAATCCTGAAACTCCATTCCTAACAGCACTGTGGGTGTATCTACACTACATAGACTGCAGCGGTTCAAGAAGGCAATAAATGCTGACCCAGCCAGCAAAGCCCACATCCCATGAATTAATGAATAAGAAATAACAACATGCATTTATATAATTCCTTTAAATCCCAATGCTTTTCAAAGATAGATATGATGGATATTAAAGATATCAAGGGATATGGGGTACGTGCAGGAAAATGACAAGGAGGTAGAACATTAGCTGTGATCTAGTTGAACGGCGGAGCATGCTCAAGGGGCCGAATGGCCTCCTCCTACTCCCATGTTCATCTGTTTCTATACGGACAATGGAAAAGAAGGAAAGATCGGCTTGGTGTAAGAAGAGGGATGTGAAGAGTATGAACATGGAGTCAAGGCTCTGAGATATAGGTTACAATGGAGAAGTGTAGGTCATAGAAGATGTACAGGACGTTGTGTCATTTGTTCTAGTATATGTCTAGTTAGAAGCTGTTTGAATTTAATAGACAATTTTTTTAGATAGCCGCTTCACTCCAGTTATTACTTCAACAGATATCTATTAACTGGTGTTTTGCAAGATCAATCAGTTTGATTTGTAGCCTTTGAAGAGGAGTTCACGACAGGAACCCCTAAAGAGACTAAGATTAAATCAGACAACTTGCACAGTTTGTGAAGAAAGGATTAAAAACACAGCTGTACTAAAAAATAATTATTATCTTCATACAGTTGCTCAGTAGTACAGTTTTGAATATTGCTGAAGACAAACATGTTGAAGAGTTTCCTCTTGCACCATCAGGACAAACACAAGAATGCCAAATTTCAGATAATCACAACAACTTATACCACAGGAGAAAATGGTACTGATTGGTTGGCAAGTTGAATCTGATTGGCCAAGGCATTGCCATGAAGAATGTAACAGGGAACTATAAGCTTTCAGGCAGCACATTTCCAATCACAATAACTGACTGCGTCCAAAAAAATGTTTTCCTCAAGTCGCCCCACATTCTTTTGCCAATTATCTTAAATCTGAGTCCCATGGTTGCCAACCCTTATTCCACTGGAAACAGTTTCTCCTTATTCACTCTGTCAAAACCTTTATGGTTTTGAAGGTAAAAGTGTGTGGTCCTTGTGATGGGAAGCTATGTGGGGTGGGGTTTCAAAGCTCAGCTTGGGAGCAAATCGAGGTTGTAAACAGTCCGGATCATTCGAACCTGGCTAGTAAGGAGGTGGAATCAGTGGTGACGATACAGTCTTTGTGGTGACTTCAGCCTTGCCTATGTGTAACTTGCTCACTTACTGCTTTATTTGGTATCTAAAGCCTAGATAAACAGTTCTAAATAGAACTAAGTTCTAGAGTCAATGTTGCTCTTCACAAAGATCCATTGAAAGAATGGAATAGAATAATCCTGAAGAAGCTTTACTGATAACTATCCTAGTTACACCGTAGAATTGTACCTAGATATGAGGGAAAGTGAAAGCACATCTGAAAATGTAGGGAGTGAGGACCCAGCATGGAGGCATAGTCTGAAACACAGAAGCCAAAAATATCAAAATGGTAAAAGATTCCAGAAACATAGCAGGTCATTTGAGTTAAGAAGCCCACCATCTCCATCAGTACTTCTCACGTCAGCTGTGGCTCTGTGGATAGCACTCTCACCTCTGATGCCAAAAGGTGATGTATTCAAATCACCTTACAGGGACTGCAGCACATAATCCAGGCTGATACCCCTAGTGCAATAATGAGGGAGCGCTCCACTGTTAAAGGTGCTGATTTTTGGACGAGGCATTAAACCGAGGCCCCTGTCTGCTCTGTCAGCTGGATGGAAAAGATCTCATGGCACTATTCTGAAGGAGAACCCCAGTAATGATTAGCCCTCAACTGACAGGGAAGATGATCTGTTCATTCATCCCATTGCTGCTTGTGGGAGCTTGCTGTGCGCAAGTTGGCTGCCTTGTTTCCCACATTACAACAGAATCTACGCTTCAGAAAGTATTTGATTGTAAAGTGCTTTAAAATGTCCTGAGTTTGTGAAGGATGCAACAAAAATGCAAATCCTGAAGAAGAGTCATATTTGACTCGAAACTGTTCCTCTCTCCACAGATGCTAACAGACCTGCTGATTTTTCCCAGCACTGCTTTTATTGCAAGTTCTATCTACATTCTTATTTTCCACACCTTCTGAAAATTTTACAGTATTTTTAAGAAAATTTAGGTTACTCTGTAACATTGAGATTATACAATCACTAAATTACTAACTCTAAAGAAGTCACACGGACTCGAAACGTTAACTCTGTTTCTGTCTCCTCAGATGCTGCCAGACCTGCTGAGCTTTTCCAGCACTTTCTGTTTTTATACTAAGTTATTAGTCACTGGTTAAAACAGAAAACAGCCACTTTATTTTGTCTCCACTGGTTATACTGAGTGTATTAAGTACATTGGAAATAAAAGCAGCAATAGGACATAAAGGCCCTCGGATCTACTCAACTATCCAATAAGATCATAGCTAACCTTCACCCTCAACCTTACATTCCTGCCCCATCACAAGGTTATTGCTAGCACAGTTTGAGAGCTGGCCAGTAAAACACTAACCGGTTACTTTATCCTGTAGTTGACCATGCCAAATACATCCGGAATGCATTGACAACCTCTTGTGTTAAAAAAGGCACTCTTACTGGGACTTGATCATCAGGTGCAATTGTAAATCACCAGGTTGCATTTTAACAAGGTGCAATGAGCTGATTGGGCAGCTTCTGGAGTCCGCCCAAAGTACCTGGAGTTTTTAAAAATCATCCATTTGTAATTGGCACTTATGGGAATGGCAACCACTAGTTGGCCAGTGTAAGCATTTTTTTTTTACTCATTCATGGGATGTGGGTGTCACTGGCCGGGCCAGCATTTATTGTCCATCCCTAATTGTCCCTTGAGAAGGTGGGGGTGAGCTGCCTTCTTGAACTACTGCAATCCATGTGGTGTAGGTACACCCACACAGTGCTGTTAGGGAGGGGGAGTTCCAGGATTTTGACCCAGCAACTGTGCAGGAATGGCGATATATTTCCAAGTCAGGATGATATGTGGCTGAGGGGAATTTCCAGGTGGTGGTGTTCCCATGTATCTGCTGCCTACAATAATGACCAAGCGCAGCATAAATGGTGGCTTTCAATCTGAAATGTCAATTACTATATGTCAGCAACTAGATATTAACCATAACAGGGATTAAACAGTCACTGTTATACAGAGATTAGACAGTCACTACATCAGTTAGAGATAGTAGACAGTCACTATGTTATAGATATACAGATCACATGGTCACTGTATTTGATAGAAAGTAAGTAGTCTCAATGTAAGTCTCATCTTCTCTCGAACAATTAAGGATGGGCAATAAATACCTGCCTAGCCAATGATGTCCACAATCATGAAAGTATAAACAAATAAGCATTAGACACTCCAAATGGGGTAACATTTTATGATCAATGAGATTTGAATGTGACTTTTATGGGCCATAATTTCCAAGCTCCAGGGCAATGTAACTGTGGGAAATCGCAAAGACGTGCTGCGGAACCCTCCCCGGAAGTTCCCAGGTAAGATTTGCACGGCAATTGCCCAAAGGGTGCAAGCTTCCAATGGGCAATTGCCCTGCACTTGGAACCATCCAAAGATGCGAGTTAAATTGCAAACTTCAGATGGTTCCGACTGTCGGACATCAGTTATTACCCAGAAAATGCTAGAAAAATTAAAACCATTTGCAGCTTCTGGGTGGCTATTGTACAGACCCACGGGACTTTCCCCACACCCTCAAACCCCCAGGGGACTCCCCTCACCCCTGACTACCCCCCAGTCCACAGGACTCTCCCCGCCCCCAAACTTCACCAGCCCCATAAGACTCCCCCACCGTGGAACTCCCCCGCCCCACCATGGACTTCCCCACTCCCCAGTTAACTCCCCTACAGGACTCCCCCTTCTCATGGGACACCCCCTCCCACGGGACTCCCCCTGCCCCTGACTACCCACCCCCCTTCACGGGACTCCTCTGCCCCCCCAAACTACACCTGCCCCATAGGACTCCCCCTCCCACGGGACTCCCCCAGCCCCCGATCTCACAGGGGGCTCCTCCAACCCTCGACTATGCCCCCGGGCTTGACCCGACCCGACATCCCCCCACCGAGTGCACAAACACCCCGGCCATCTGACCAACCCCACCATGTGCCCAAATTCCCCACCCCCCCCCCCCCCAGGTGCCCAGACATCCCCCTAACCCCAACTATCCGACGTCCCCCCTTCCCCACAAGTGCCAGACCCACCACCCCCCCCGAGATCCCGATTCCCCGTGACTGTCTGACTGCGCCCCCCTCCCCCACAACGCCAACCGCCCCCCTCCTGACCCCACCCCCCCAAAATCCTACCTACTACCTATCTTCTCCTTGCCTTGAAAGTAGTGGGACCTTTAAACTCACCTGATTTACAGCAGCCAGTGCCATCAAAATGGGGGCGTGGCCTCCTTGCGTCTGACTCTGAAGCCCCCAACAGAAGAACCCTGGAGCGTGCTGCCCTGCACAGTCCTTGCTCAGCCTGAGTCAGAAGGTTGGGCGAGAAAGGTTCGAGAAGCTATTCAGGTAAAAATATAGGGGCCGAGTGGCAATCCAACTCTGAGTGCCACTCTGTGCAAGTACATTAAACTGCTGAAGACACAGAGAGATTTAAGAGCGTTCAGCCCATAGGCCCACTGCCCTTCATGGATTCCACCCAGATTTATTTCATCCCTTATGGAAATGATTAGCAAACTTTCTCCAATTGCCAACCCAACAGTAAATCGGACCATGCGCTACCATTGCTCTCTACGTCTCTTACCAATCCTCAATGGACATGAAAAGGACACATTGATTTGGTGTCAAGGCCTTCAGAATAACCAGGCTCATTTTCTTTTCATTCATTCATGGGGTGTTGGTGTCACTAGTAAGGTCGGCTTTATTGCCCATCCCTAAATGCCCTTGAGAATGTACTGGTGAGCTGCCTTCATGCCTTGTTAGAACATTTCACAGGACTAGTCAGAGTCAAACACATTGCTGTGATCTGGAGTCACATGTAGACCAGCCCACATAAGGATGGCGGATTTCCTTCCCTAAAGGACATCAGTGAACTGGTTAGAATCTTACAAAAATCCAATAGCTTCATGGTCACTGTTACTGATAGTAACTTTTTAATCCAGTTTTAACTCACTAACTCCATTTAATTCACTAACTGCCATGGTGGGATTTGAATTCACATGACTCACATCACACCAGTCAGCAACTGTTAAATGTCAACATGTTTAATACACACAATGGCAACGCCTTGCATTTATATGGCGCTTTTATACACCTTCCAAGGCATTTCACAGGGCTAATTACCAAACAAAAATTTGACACCAAGACACATATGGAGATTTAAGAACAGGTGACCCAAAAATCTGATCAAAGACATAGTTTAAGGAGAGTCTTAAAGGAGGGGGTGAGCGGCGGAATGGTTTTAAGGAAGGTGTGAATGGAGGAATGAGGGGGTTAGAGAGATGAGGTGCTTCAGAGAGGGAATCCCAAGGTTAGGGCCAAGGTGAATTGAAGACATGGTCAGCAATTGTAGAGTGTTGCAAGTTATGCAAGTGACCAGAATGGAGAAGCACAGGAGATATACTGGAGAGTTGTAGGGGCTACAGAGATATGGAGGATTGTAAGGGCTGAAAGAGGTTACAGAGATAGGGAGAGTTGTAGGGCTGGAAGATGTTACAAAGATAGGGAGGGTTGTAGGGAGAGGAGAAGGTTGCAGAGATAGAGAAGGGTGTAGGGGCTGGAGGAGGTTGCAGAGATAGGGAGAGTTGTGTGGGTTGGAGAAGGTTACAGAGATAGGGAGGGGTGTAGGGAGAGGAGAAGGTTACAGAGATAGAGAGGGGTGTAGGGGCTGAAGGAGATTACGGAGACAGGGAGAGTTGTGGGGGCTGGAGAAGGTTACAGGGATAGGTTGTAGGGGCTGGAGAGTGTTACAAAGATAAGGATTGTTGTAGGGACTGGAGGAAATTATAGAGATAGGGAGGTGTGTAGGGACTGGAGGAAGTTATAGAGATAGGGAGGGGTGTAGAGCTTGAGGAAGTTATAGAGATAGGGAGGGGTGTAGGGACTGGAGGAAGTTATAGACATGGGGAGGGGTGTAGGGCTGAAGGAAGTTATAGATATGGGGAGGGCATGAAGGACTTGAAAACAAAGAAGAAAATTTTAAAATTTCATGCCAATCTATCTATTAAAGGTTTGTGCAAAGTTTCCCATTTCTTCAGAGCATGACTTTTCCTCATAACGACCAGAGTATTTTCCTACTTCAACTGACCTTTGCTAAATTAATGTCACTGTTACATGGGCCTTTTTAGTTCAGAACTTTTGTTAGTGACTGGCCCTGCCAATATTGGCGTTCTACTCTAGAAAGCTGTCTGTGAAAAATGGAACTGGAGCCAGTCTTTACAGACTTTTATATTGGTTTACAGAGTTGCACTTTATAGGCATGTGCCTCCTAACTAGGGCAAGGCCGATACTTGGTTAGATCAGTGAAGATCAAGGTTACTCATTGCTGGCCTGCAGGGGCAGGCTCAACAAATTGACAGCAACACAAGACATTGCAACAATGTCAAAGGAATCTGCTTAATTTCTGGGCAATGGCTTATAGCCTCTCAAGAACCATCGAAAGTTTATTTCCTGAGGTCATTCTCAGATTCTTGCGTCACCAACTTGCGTTCATCATGCGGCTTTAACATAATAAAAAGCCCCAAAGAGATTCACAGGAGCATTGCCAAACAAAATTTGACACAAAACCATTAAAGAAGATATTAGAACAGGTGACATAAGTTTGGTCAAAGAAGTACATTTTAAGGAGTGTCTTAGAGAAGGCGAGTGAGGTAGAGACATGGAGGCGTGTAAGGAGGGAATTTAGAGTTTAGGTTGCTGAAGGCATGGCTGCCAATAGTGGAGAGATGGAAATTGCGGGTGCACAATGTTCTTTTCCAGAAAGTCAGTTGGTCAAGGATTGAACTGGAGACAATCTTTACACACTTATAAGCTTTTACTTATGGAAGCATGTATTACAAACTTGCAGTTCCAAACCCAACAACCACAGTTTCAGCCTGGGTCTGCTTTTAGGGACACAAGTGAATCCCTGGTTAAGGCTTACCACCCATATACAACTAAGTACAACAAACAGATTCCCTTCTCTCTTTTTAAATACAAATTTGATTTTATATGTATAACCAAAATTTAAAACCAAATTAAATCAGAAGCCTCTATACTCTGTACAAAGTATTACATTGTGAGATGTCCCTCCTCCAGGACCCCTAAGGATTTCTTTGTACTTGCATTTCTTTTGTAAAAGAATCAGTTGATGGTCTGCAATCATTCATTCAGTTTTAGAGATTTTCTTTCTCTCTAGCATTTGCTCCAAGCCAGCGAGGTCAACCTGTCAACTTTTCTCACTTACACTTACAGTAGAGTATACATTATTCCAAAGTGAATGGTTATCTACATGATGTTTAACGGTGGGTATACAATCTTCAGTACACCCATTGTACAGAATCTCACTTAAAATTTTTGACAAATAGAATCCGAGCACAGTTGAAAAAAGAGACATGCTGTCAAAACTTTTCACCTTGCACTCATCAGGACAGAATCAAAAATTTGTGTCTCAACAATTTGAGCACCAGGTGGAGCGTTTCAAGCTGCTACTATGCAGTAGCAACATCAGTGGTTTTCAGCAGTAACAGGATGCTGTTGTCAAGCCAAGAAGACATCCTGCCTACCACACAAATGAGTAATGTGGTACATGAATTTCAGTGTCAGTGTGATGCCACATGTGTAGGCCTTATGTCCCAATGACTGGTAGATCATGTCAAAAAGTACATCCTTTTGGCTGTTCATAATAGGCAAACTACTCACTGACTGTACTTGTGCTTGCAAAATTCAAAAGGTAGTGTCCAGCATTAGATGTGATTCCGCGGTTGGACAATGTTTACTAACCAGAAGAGTCATATTGGACTTTAGACACTAACTCTGTTTTGCTCTCTCTACAGATGCTGTCAGGCTTGCTGAGGTTTTCCAGCACTTTCTGTTTTTATTTCAGATCCCCAGAATCTGCAGTATTTTGCTTTTAATTACTAAACAATCTCAGTTGTGCTAAGAATTGCACTAACAGCTAATTTAAGATGATGGCCTGAATTTTCAGCTCGGGGGGGTGGGGGGGGGGTGGAAAGGGGGGGTCCGGGTGCTTATGGGCGGGCCCGGGAGCGGTCAGGAAACGGACCGCCAACCGCGATCGGCCCCTAACTGCGATTTCACGCTGGTCGGCCAATTGGCAACCAGCCAGCCTGAAACGTGCACCAAAAAACTCAGCGCTGCTGGGGTGGGGGCGGGAGGAGAGCGGGCAATGATGTTTCCATGGATGCAGGCAAGCGCTGAGAGACCCAAAAAGCATACAATAAAGTTTTGAAAATCAGGGGGGAAAAAAAAACACATCACAATCAGGCACCTGAGCATATAGATGATAAAAATGCTGCACATAGGTTTTTATTTTTATTTTTATTTTATTTAATAACAGAAGCCTCAACCCGCCCTTGGATGAGGTTTCATGAAAAATGCAAAGGCTGCCTGGCCAATTCGCTCATCCACCAGTGTATTCCCTATAAACCTCTCTTTTACAATACACCAACTCTCCTGGTTAAATTTTGTCTCATGTCATCTTATACAATGACTCAGTGCTCCCTGAACTTTCTCCCAGGTTTCAGTCTGGGTGAAAGCCCATCTTCCTACACGTAAAACATTCAATTGCGCAGAAAAAAAATGGAACTACCTGTAGTACCTTCAAAAGTGGGAGGACTATCGTACTGCACAGAAAAAAAAATTGGGACTTTGCCTTAGACTAATTATGGGGACTATATCCTCCAAACATCTGAGATTAACTCTCTGCGTGAGCTGTCCGTGCAAAAAGTTGCTTTTTTTCCCCCTCAGAAGCTTATCACCTAATGACATTAATGCTTGTCTAACTCTCTGACAAGAGACATCAGAGTGAGATGTGAAAAACAATGTGAGAGGATATAATAATGGCTAACTGGGTAAAATGCAGATCCATTGGTTTTCCAAAAATAATTGCTTTATTATGCTCTATTTCAAGTTTCATTTTGCCATTTTCATGAAGGTCTACTCAACAGCATAGGTATCTCACTAGAGAACACATCTTCCTCCACCAGGTACCAAGCCCTAAAAGGGCATTGGAGACCATGGACTTCCATAGGATTGGTCCATGATTATGCTTGGCAAAGTGGCCTTCTGCAATATGGCTGACCAGGAAACTCTCCCACTTTTGAACAGGTGTGCGGAAGGATTTACAGTGTGATAATCAATCTGTTTGACCATGTGACAAATGCACCTTCCATGGCTATCAATTCCTGAGTGGAACTTGAACCCAAAGATTCTGGCCCAGAAGTAGGGATGCCATTACTGAGCAACAAGTTCTCCTAGAGAACAAACACATCAATGTTTATAAAATGGCTTACTCCAGCTATTTACAAGGAATCACAATTCTCTTTCGTAACCTCAATGTGGTGTCATCACCAAGCCTAAAGCAAGTAGTGTTTTTATATTCTCTGATCATGTGCTGACCCTCACTACTTAGTAAATCAAGACAACACTGTGACCAATCTGTTCCACCTATTGTTGAAGAGCAAGTACTATCTAGTACTGAACACTTAAAGGAGTTCATGACGAATATATTCATCACAGGACTAAAACTCCTTGTGACAAGTGTAATTTGTTCAGAAACATCATTCTGTACATACTTTCCTCAAAATTCTCTTTATCATTTTTCGTTTTGAGGACCCTGCCTCTCCAATTTGGGCAGTTAACTGTAAAATAATACTTTGAGTCACACCTGAAGCACCTATTAATTATTTCTTGGGCATCCCTGGGGATTCATTGGCCTATTATTACCGTTCTAATTCTGTCCTGTGCTGTAATAACTAAACCTGCTAAAGATGCTTTCATTCCCATCCTGCCTGTACTTAATACTTTCATTGGACTGATGTTTGCATCCAGTATTTAGACCAATTTTCAATCTACTGATCATTGAGTCCTCTATTCTTTGTGTCATTACAGAATGTCTGATCAGTTCCATGAAGGCTTAAGGAAATAATCGTTTTCCCAGGAGTTTTTTCAAGTCAGCAGACATCTGATCCACTTAGGGTCTCGTTCTCCATGAACCAGTTAGAGCCAATGGCCTTCCCATTAGCACCATAGCACAATCCAGAAATTTAAATGCTAGTACTGATCCAGGATCTCCAAATTGAATTTCATTAGCCTTTTATGCAAGCTGTTAAACTCTATGTTATATTCTTGCATGGAATGACCAGCTGTTTTCCAAAATCTATCACAGTCTGACCGTGGCTTATAGGCATTTAACAGATTACTCTTCTTTTGGATTTCATCCTAGAACTCTAACAGAATGTCCAAATCTTCATTATTATCCAACCAATGGGCACCCATTTCACAAAATACATGACCTCTGATCATACTTCTTGTAGGAAGTGACAATGCCAAGGCCTTTGTTCCTCTTTGGTAGGACTGCAACCAATGTCCACATGTCCGCTTCATTTTCCACTGATCATATGGTTCAGTTGCCAGGACATCAGGGGATAATCATACACTGAAAATTTAACTTATTTTTTGCCATTTCCTATGATGGCTAATAGAATTGTAGTTTTTGTCTGAAATTTTTCTTTTGGTTTCCAATTTTGATTCTTAGGCAACCATTTTCTGCCACCTTTTTATATTTTATATGGAAGTTTTTATATGGAAGTTTTATATTTTTTATATGGAAGTTCCCCCTAAGCCACTCACCATCCTGACTTGGAAATATATTGCAGTTTCTTCACTGCCACTGGGTCAAAATCCTGGAACTCCCTCCCTAACAGCACTGTGGGCGTACCTGTACCACATGGACTGCAGCGGTTCAAGAAGGCAGCTCACCACCACCTTCTCAAGGGCAACTAGGGATGGGCAATAAATGCTGGCCTATATCCCATGAATGAATTTTAAAAATTATTCAGAGTTACACATCACAGGCATGCACCTCCTAACCCAACAACCACAGCCCCAGTCTTTGACACATTAATACCCAGCAACTGCATTAAATTAAACACGACTAACATACAACTAACATGCAAGAGGCAACTAACATGGTGGAGTGCAGAGATCTTGGCGATCTGTAGGTTAGATTATGCTAGTGGTTCCAAAATAGTCTTTCTGTCAGCTACAGTGTTGAAATATAAAGAAGCCAGCAATGAGAAAAGGATTGGATGATATGTCAAACTTGCTCCAGTATGCTTCCTGCCTCTCTTGTGTCACAAGCTCTTTCATCCAGCTCCTTCTAATTTTTACTTTATCTTCCACTAAAGCAGGGATCAAAAGAAATTTGTAGCACCAGACACAACGACTGGGCCAAGTGATATGCTGCAACAGCTGATATATTGCCTCTCAGGCCCATTTGGCAACAACTGTCTCTGAGCCTTTTTTTTGATACAAGATTTTAGGACCCAAGCCAGAAAACATTGCGATGCACAGAGAACAAGGAAATTGTTGACATGTATCAGATCAACCACCCCAACATTAACCAATTGATTTTGCTATAACATCTTGCTGAGTGCATCATCACATTGCAGATTACATGATCTCTTGCTGCTTCCAAATCTAACAAAGTGTCATGGGAACATTTGCTCTTGCTATCTCCAGTCTGGGTCATGCAATATTTTGGGTACTAGCCTGGTGACATGAAGCACGTATGATATTTCCATGTGTTGAACAATGGGTCAGCTAGAGTGCAATTTGTGCATCAGAACAACACCATTTTTGCTTCACATCAATGCATAAATGAAGGACAGTCCCCACCACTTAAAAGTCCACATTAAAAAAGGGAATTTGCTTATATCAGGTGAAAGTGATAACCAATTTCCATTTGTCTTGTGTCAATTTCAAGGTTGCCAGTTACAATGTCTTACAAACCCATTCATTTACTTTGAGCAAAAACAGCTATGTTTACTCATGTAACTACTTTAAAGGTTTCTTTATCCAGAGAGTGGTTAGAGTGTGGAACTTGTAACCACAAGGACTACTTGAGATGAATGGGACGGATGCATTTAAGTGGAAGCTTGTTAAACACATGAGAGCGAAAGGATTGGAAGGATAAGTCAATGGGGTTAGATGAATTCCACCTTCAAAGAAAATACCTTTTACATAGGTCACCGGAGTTATTGCAGGCAGGTGCTCTTTTCTCAAGTAAAGAGAAAGCTGAGGGTTAAACTGATAGAAGTCTTTAAAGTTATGAAGGGTTTTTACAGGGCAGATATAAGGGGGAGAATTTTCTCCCTGTTGGGTGAACGGTTCAGGAATGGGGACACGGGCAGGTGAGTAGCCGATTGCCACCTGCAATCGGTTGCGCGCCGCATTTTGTGCGGGTGGGCCAATCAAGGGGGGTGGGGGGGGGAAGGGGGAAAAGGGGAAAGAACACCTTCGGTCTGTCTGCAAGCATGACCCAGACCTCCCTGTCACTTGCCATTTCAACACACCACCCGGCTCTCTTGCCCACATGTCCGTCCTTGGTCTGCTGCAATGTTCCAGTGAAGCTCAACACAAACTGGAGGAACAGCACCTCATCTTCTGACTAGGCACTTTACAGCCTTCCGGACTGAATATTGATATCTGTACCTTGCTTGTCCTGCTTTCTACCCTTAATTAGCACATTCCTTAGATAATGTCACCACCTTCAACACCTCTTTGTCCTTTTGTCTGTGACATCTTTTGGCTATCTCCACCTATCCCTCTATCCAGCTCTACTTGTCCCACCGACCCCGCCTCCCCCCGCCCCCCAAACCAGCTTATATTTCACCTCTCTTCTATTTTTACTTAGTTCTGTTGAAGAGTCATACGGACTCAGTAATAACCATGAAACGATCATCAATTGTTGTAAAAACCCCATCTGATTCACTTAATGCCCTTTGAGGATGGAAATCTGCCCTCCTTACCTGAACTTGCTGACATGTGACTCCAGACCCCCAGCTGTGTGGTTGACTCCTAGCTGCCCTCTGAAGTGGCCTAGCAAGCTATTTGGTTTAAGGGCAATTGGGGATGGGCAACAAATGTTGGCCTTGCCAGTGATATCCGCACCATGAAAGAATTAAGAATGGGCTGTTTATGTGAATTCTATGTCCAAGACGCGATATGACTGCAAGTTGCTGTTTACTGAACGTTATAAAATAAAAACAGAAAATGTTGGGAACATTTAGCAGGTCAGGCAGCATCATTGGAGAGAGAAGCAGAATTAATGGGTGGAATTTTATGGTAGCGGGATTTTATGTCCGCACCAAAGTCGATGGAGTTTAGAATGGTTCACCACATTTTATGGCACCATCCCCACCGCAATAGGGCCATAATGTTCCAGCCAATGTTTCATCAGAGGAGTTGATCTAATGAGTTCTGACATCAACATTTACCTGAGGGGGGAAATCACTCCCCGTTCCTGTGTGGCATTCCTTACCCATCCACTTGACTGACACCCAAATGATTGCATGTGGCTGATATGGAATAGATCACTTGGCAACACTCCTGGATTTCTCCATGGGGCATATGAAGGGATTTTGATAGACTGAGTAAGAAGAAACTGTTTTCACTGGCAGGAGAGTCACTAACTGGAAGACACAGGTTTAAGGTCATTATTAAAAAAAAATCGTTCGTGGGATGTGGGCCTCGCTACCCATCCTTAGTTGCCCTAGTTCAGAGGGCATTTAAGAGTCAACCACATTGCTGTGGATCTGCAGCCAGACCAGGTAAGGACAGCAGATTTGTTTCCCTACAGGGCGTTAGTGAACTGAATGGGTTTTACAACAAATGGTTTCATGGCTATCATTAGACTTTTAAGTTAAAAAAAAATCAAATTCCACCATCTGCCATAGCAGGACTCAAACCTGGAACTTCAAAGCATCACCCTAGGTGAACCCTCTCACCAATGACAATACCACTATGCCATCACCTCCCCCTGAATGGCAAAAGGACTAGTGGGGAGATGAGGGTATTTTTTTTTATATGGCAAGTGGTTGCCTGAAAAGGTGATGGAAGTCGATTCAATTGTAATTTTCAAAAGAGAATTGGATAAATACTTGAAAAGGAAAAAGTTTGCAGAGGTATGGGGAAAGAGCAGGGGAGCAGGAACTAATTGGATAGCTCTTTCAAAGAGCCAGCACTGGCACAATAGGCCTAATGGCCTCCTTCTGTGTTGCAAGATTTATGTGTATATTCCACTGTCAATTTCTTCCCTCTTGGATTCTGGGACCTTGGGGAATTTTACTTAATGTTCAGATAGATCCCAACCCTGCCCCTGGCACCAATCTTGACACACTTGCTGTTCTTGATCATGTTCAAAGTGTAAATGAGTTAAATGCAGATAGTGCACAGGGAGGTAAAATTTTATTGGTTTTTAAAAAATCTGACTTGTGTTTCAATACCTTGACAGACAATAAGAACAGGATCCCTGGTTGTTGAATTGAGGGTGAACTGGGGACAGTGACAAGCTGCATCCTAAAGTACTTGCACTGTCAGCAAAGTGAAATAACACATGGACTGCAATAAACATTGGCATTAAAATTACTTTCCAAAGTCCCCTTCCACATAATCATTAGCCCTGCACTTGTTTGAAATAAGTCATTGAGCAGTTTTAAAGCACTATCAGTTTTAATTTTAGAATATAACTACATATATACAAAATATATTGACCAGCCATGAGTTCTATTGACTGTAATTGATTGTGTTTACCTGCTCCTAACAGGGTACCTCATAAACAGAGACCTGGATCCAGTGTTTAAACAGGAAGCTATAGTTTGTACCATTGAACGTGCCTCTCTATGTCATCACTCCCCTCTCTTTTTGCTGTCTGTATCTTGTTGCTTCACAAATTCTCTCTCCTCTTTATGTTTGTTTGCTCCACCTCTCTTTATCTATGCTTCCTTTCCTTTCAATCGATTTCTCGTTCTGTCTATTTCTGTTTTGTTTTATTTACCCAGATTTTCTACTCCCTTTCCATTTTAGTGATCTCTTGTTTTCTCCTCCCGTTTTCCCATTTTTTTTAAGCTGGTAGCAGTTATGGTGACCATGTAACTAGGTTTTGTTAAAAATCCATTTGGTTGACAAATATTCTTTCTGGAAAAAGAAGTAATGGTGGGAGAGACGGTAGCTCAGTGGCATTGTCATTGGATTAATAACTCTGGGGATATAGGCTCAAATCCGACATCAGATGGCAGAATTTAAATTCAATTAATAAAATCTGAAGTTTTTTTTTAAATCTAGGCTCAGTAATGATAAGTGTCATCAAACTCATCTGGTTCACCAGTGCCCTTCAATGAAGGAAATCTGCCATCCTTAACCGGTCTGGCCCACTTGCGACTCCAGGCTGATAGCAAAATGTGCTTCCCTCTGGGATGGGTGACAAGCACTGGCTTTGTCATCCAATGAAGGTATAAAAAAAATGAGCATCGGTTTTTACACAGGAAGGGTCTCCTTCTGTGCTTGTAAGCTATTCTATAAATCTACGATTCTATGGGAGAAAATCTGCCCCCCCCCCCCCCCCCCCTTACTTGTCTGGCCTACAGGTGACTCCACGGCAACGTGGCGGACTCTTAGCTGCCCTCTGAAGTGGCCGAGCAAGCCACCCAGGTCAAGGGCAGTTAGGGATGGGGCTCAAAAACCTTCTGTCCCGGTTCAGTGACACCTGCATCCCACGAAATGAATCACAAAAAAACCGGCACTTCGCGATTCTCGATCTGGTCTGGATTTCTGTGACCTTTGCTTCAGATGGACTGAAGCAAAATTGAAAGCGAAATTAAAGACCCGATAATATCGGCGAGATTCAATAACTCAGCTCGTGGCGGGCGGGTCGGGGAGTTCCCCTCATTTTAACTTTTGCTACTGCGCTCGGACTGCGCTTCATTGCTTTCAAATTTAGGCGCTGGATTACACCGAGAATTAAATCTGCTCCACATAAATTTTACTTAGTAGCGGCCATGGGCTCATTTGAAAGGCCCTCACCACTAATCAGTTCTTTTTTTAAAATATAATATATATATATAAAAAATTGGGTACGGAATATAACTTACGAAACTTTCGCTTCTTCGTCATCACCAAACTGTCAGCCCAACCCAAGCAGCATTAAAATTAAAATATCTATTAAAATTGAGGAGTTTGAACCGGGACCGCTTGCTGACCTGGGATCTCATTGTTAAACGAGGAGGGACGAAAAAACATACTGGAACACCACATAATAATAAAGCAAAATACTGCGGATGTTGGAAATCTGAAGCATAACAGGCGGGTTCCACTAAAACTGAAATGTATCTGATAGTTAACAGGATAATAGATTTATCTGAAAGATTGAATTAATTAAAGCC
This sequence comes from Carcharodon carcharias, assembly GCF_017639515.1. Classification (NCBI taxonomy): domain Eukaryota; kingdom Metazoa; phylum Chordata; class Chondrichthyes; order Lamniformes; family Lamnidae; genus Carcharodon; species Carcharodon carcharias. The sequence continues at coordinate 18,594,714 of NC_054478.1, read as the reverse complement.
ACCAGAACTTTACAATATTACCGTGAGTGAATCACTTGTTTAATCTCTAATAATATTCGTTAACTGTTGCCAACCGCTCTCATTCTAACTGCGGTTGGAGATACACGGCTGTGTTAAGTGGTGATCAATGTATATTTACAACACGAAATCTTCGCTATTTTTCACCACATTTATATAAATAATGCGCCTGGGTTAAATTAAATTAAATAAAATTCGATTTCTGTCGATTTTCCCCCACGGTCAATCTTTTTTTTTAATTAAAAAGGTAGCAATCGAATCGTTGTATTAAACGACAGAACATCTTCCCTCCCTGCGCCCAGTCCGCGTGTGGTTTCAAATCGAACAATTTTGGTTTTGTTTAAAATGCTCCATTTGGATTGAAGAGAACGGGGACACCGAAGAAAGCGAAGGACCATTTTATTGGGGAAGTGAGAATATCCCCTCCTGTTAGACTTGGAGATCAGCAGTTCGGCTTTTTACATAAAAAAAATCTTCCTGGCAAACCCCATCCTACCGGATCGTTCGGGATAGGGAGATAATAAATAATTAGGTGTAAGTAATTATTTATTTTTCACCATTGTCGATTATGTTAATTAATCCCCCGAGGTTTAGTGTCTAGTGTCAAGGCCTCGATGTAAATTCCATGTTTGTGTAGCTTTGGGCTGTGTATTTATGTAGAGTTCCAACCCGCTTTGTCAAAGAACGGGATTTTAAAAAGTGTATCTAACCCCGGCGACAAATCTCTTGATAAAACATTTCCTTGTTAATGTATAATTCGCTGTAAATGGCCATGTTGGACGTTTTCACATGAATCCCTACATATTAAGGACGAATTTTAAGCGGTAACTGAGCGAGCCCAAAAACCAGGGACTTTCAATCTAGGATCCCTCTTTAATTCTTTTACAGGATGTGGACGTCACTGGCAAGGTCAGCATTTGTTGCCCATCCCTAACTGCCCTTGAACTGAGTGCCTTGCTAGGCCATTTCACAGGGCAATTAAGGGTCAATCCCATTACTGTGGGTCTGGAGTCACATGTAGGCCAGACCAGGTAAGGACGGCAGATTTCCTTCCCTAAAGGAGATTAGTGGGCTTTTACAACAATCGATGATAGTTTCATGAGCACTAATAAACCCAACAGGGAATTCAGGAGAAGTTTCTTTACCCAGAGAGTGGTAAAGTATGGAACTCACTCCCACAGGAAGTGGCTGAGTCCAGTAAGTGTAGATACATTTAAGTGGAAGCCAGAGAGAGACCAGACGCAGAACGGAATAGAAAGATTGGCTTATAGGGTGAGATGTGGGGTAAGTAGGGGGCTTAACACAACATAACATGAGACCTGTTGGGCCCAATTTCCTGCCTCTGGGCTGCAAATTCTATGTATGATCGCATTCAAAAAATTCTCACAAAGGATATGTGAGCTTTACGGCAACATGCTGTCTGTGGTGTATACATTTACTGTATATCTTACGCAGACCTCTCTGCTGTTTGTTTCTCTCTCTCCCCCCCCCCCCCCCCCCCCCCCACTTGTCTACATTTCCCGGGATTGACTCTCTTATCCATTCTACAAACTGAAGGTTCCCTCGGGGGTTAGACAGAACCGGCGTAACGTCTTTCCTTATTCAGCCCTGTCGCCGAAAACCCCTTTAAAATATATTACAAAATCTTTCCCTCGAACCATTCTGAAAGATTGCAGGTTCTAAAATTAAAGGTACTCTTTTTTTTGGGGGGGGGGAGGAAATCCAAATTTCGTTAAACCGACCTCCAAAAAAAAAAATTAATTTAATTACATTAAATTTCGCCCAAGTATCGAGTTCCGGTGAATCTCGAGTTGATTCCTGACTGGATGGGTTCAACTCAATTAAAACATTTCAGATCCCGGATTCGGTTCAAGGTTTTTAACCCATGGCGTTATACATATATATATATTGTAATATAAAAGGAAATCGATTTGGGTTAAAAACGCCATTAAATATGAAACAATCCTTTGGCTTAATTCTAACCAAAAATTCCACAGCTTTTGATGTTTAAATGGCCGGGATAAATTAGATTTCCCAGCTCTCGGTAACATTGCAGCTGTGTCATCTGATTCTCCAATGCTGTTACATGGAAATTAGCAGCAGCACTGATGTTATTGTAAGGGAATTCGGGGCATCATCATGAAATGCAGATCAAAGGAGAATATTACATACAAAAAAAATATTTTGCATTGCGGAATATGTGCTGCCTTACTGCGTCCCGCTTTCTTTCCCTCCAACCAACCCCCCCCCCCACCCCGCCCCCGGCCCCTCTCTCTCTGTTCTCCAGATTAATTATTACGAGTTTTAGAAAAACTTTTCCTGACTCCTTTTGGATTTCTCGATACACGAGAAGCCGTCGGGCTGAATCCAGCCCAGGAGAATGGGAGCCGGTTTATACAATACGACCCAGTTTAGTTTAGTGGGGGGTGGGGGGGGGGGGAGTTGGTTAAGGAGGTTGTTCGTTACATCCACTGCAAAACACTGTCGTTCCGTCTTACACCGCTCGTCAAACTGCGGGTTAAATATTCCCCACCTCACATGTACACACACACACACACACACAAATATACAAACCAGCAAACATTTTACAGGCATAAAAAACAACTAGACTCTCTCAATGAAACAGTAACACGGAAACAGAAGCGATACTCCCAGACTCACACAAAGACACACACATTTACAGGTTTATACATTAACACCCCAACGGACACACATTAATACTCCCACAGAAATGCAATCCATCAAGTAACATATGCGTTAAACGCAGATTAATGCTTCTGGAGAGAACACATTAATACTGACGTACATTAACGCTTCCACTCAAATACACATCAATTAACACCCGCGTGTGGACACTTACAAATACGGGGGGCAGACAAGGACAGTCATGTGCAGCACTGTTTGTTATATATCAGTGCAAAGCGCCCGTTTAAGGAAACCGTTCGCTTAAATGCACAAATGCAGGCTGTTTCTCCATTTGCTGCCAGTTTTTAAATGCAATTCATTTGTTCCGCAAGTTACCCTAATATTAAACCTCTCCGGTAATCGGCACCACTAATTTTTCAAAAGGCTTCATGAAGGAACAGGCCCCTCGCCAAACCGAAAATGGCGAGTACAAGGCTTACTTAAAGAAATTCCAAAATGGCACTAACTTTGTTTTTTTTAAAAAAAACGAGCTAAGAGCAATCCTCTCCTTGCAGAAAGAATCCAACTACGCTCAAATAATTTGAAGTAAATGTTCGATTTGTGTCTTAATGCTAGTGATGTTAGTATGTGTGTTCTACCCAACAGTTCTGAAGAAGAGTCGTGTCGACTCCGAACGTTAGCTCTGTTTCCCTCTCCACAGACGCTGCCAAACCTGCTGATTTTTTCTAGCACCTTCTGGGTTTTTTTTTTAAATCTGTATTCAACTGGTCGTGTACTGGCATTAGATTTAGATTCTTGGCGGTTAACCCAGTTCAGGAAATTGTATCCTTCTGTCAGAGAGGTTTCCAATATTAGCCCACACTCGGAAGGAAGGAGAAAGAGTTTTCATTTGTATAGCGCCTTTCACGGTCCCGGGGGGGGGGGAGGGGTGGGGGGGCACTTTACGGCTCACGGAGTACTTTTTGAAGTGTGGTCGCTGCCGTAAGGTAGGCAGTTAATATGTCTAGAGCGAGTTGCTACAAACAGCAACCAGATAATAAGCAGATAATCTGCTGGGGTAGAGCTGCCTGTTGTAAATCGGGTTAGGGGGATTTCGATTCCATTGCTCGTAATTGCAGTTAATAGGCCTTTTAGCTATAACACACGGAGAGGCTGGAAACTGTGTAGAACCCCCGGGTTAAATATCTGACATGGAATGTATGTTGTAAATATCAAGAGTATTGAAATTGTATCGCCGCACTCAGAGCCGAAGCTGCTGTAAGGGGAGAAGTTGGATTTGATTGCACTTTCTGTCATTTTCAATTCAAAAAGTTCTGAATGTTTACAAATGTTAAGCATAAAGTATTTTTTTTTGGGAAAAAAAATTAGACACTACTTCATACGGACGGGCCTTTCCTCCACCCCCGCCCCCTCCTCTCAGTGTATAATTTATACGTGTTCTATTTACTCTTGTCAGTCATCCTTGAAAAGACGCAAGAACATCAGAGAATGAAATGAAATTTCCGGTGTATTTCCTCCAAGTAATTTAGTTAACATTTTTTTTTAATTAAAAAAAAATTGCGCCCGGAAGATTACAATGTTCATATCTGAATTGACTGGAACAGCTTCCAGCGATCAGGGTGAGAAAGGGTTTGTGACCAGCTGTTAGCACAGGGCTGTCTCTGTCAAGTTAAATGGGACATTGCAGGGAGCCGCTGTGTGAGGATTAAATCGGTGGCAGAGCGAAGGGGGTTTCGTACCAGCAGCAGAGAGGGTTTAATCGGTAAATTAAAAAGCTCCCTCACTACCTTCCCTCCACCCCTGGGGCGGGGTGGGGGGGGGGGGGGAGGTGGGAATAATGCTGTTACGAAAAGAGTTGAGTTCTCTTTGCAGTCTCCACGCGGGGAAAATGCTGCATCACAAGAGTTACAGAACCTCCCAACAGTTAGAGCCAACGGCGTTTGAGGACTGAAAGCGCTCGAATCGGAGAAAATGAGGGCTGAATGAGGTCAGCGACAAGACACAATCACTTGTCTTGTGATCGACAATTAGAAAGAGAGGTGCACATAAAAACAATGCACAATTTGCACATGTACGTAAACCATTCTGTGAAAATGCACATTTAGATGCACATATCTGTGCATTTATATCGACATCGATATACACACACTGATACAGAAAATATACACGCGCGTTCATTGGTGCCTAAGCTCACACTTTGAACCGGAGATATACATATATATGAAATAATAATTTGCAAAAGGGGGAATCGGATGAACACTTTTGAGAGGGACAAAATTGCGGGGCTGTGGAGAGAAAGGGACTGCTGTGGAAACCTGTGCTTCCTCCAACATAGTGACTACACTTCAAAAGTGCTTAATTGGCTGTAAAGCCTTTTGGACAGCCCGAGGATGTGAAAAGTATTATATAAATGCAAGATTTCCTTTCATTTCCTTCTGTGCTGCATCGTTCTTTGATATGCAGAGTCCTTTCGCATACTCAGGCACGCTGTACACCTGTACAGCGATGGATACCAGCAGGCACAATAACCACCTATGGCTCATGGGCAACACTATGCCATTTCACAGCAGTGGTGCCAGGCCCATTTGCCAACCCATAAAAAAGTTTGAAGCATTCACTGATAAGAGGATATGGATTAAATTTAGTGATTTTCCCCAATGTCCCACCAGCATTCTCCTACACACACTCCTGTGCAGACATACACACAGAAATAGATTCATAGGTACTGCTACAGAAAACAAAAACAAGGTACATCTAGTGTTCCCTTAAACCACCTCAGTACTGGCAGAATACAACAATAATGGAATTGTTGACTAATCATAGCCATTCAACTCTATCAATTTGTTTCTAACAGACTCAGGTGGAGAGGAATGGGAACTTTGGGGATAGAAATGATTCATTCAGATTCTATTTCAGGTAATGGATACATACCTTCAATATGGGATTATCTGTTGTATTACAAAAATGTTTGCATTGAATTCACAGAAACTATTCAACTATTCAGACTATTCAGCCCAACTGCTTATGCTCCAGCATATCCTTTTATTTCTTTCTCCCTCATGTGTTTATCTAGTTTCCCTTTAAATGTGTCTGTGCTACTCACCATGGCCACTCCCTGAGGTAGCAAGTCCCACATTCTCACCACTCTCTCCTATTGAACTTATTAATGACTATTTTATGGTGTCTAGTATTGGCTTCCCCCACAAGTGGAAACATGATCTTCATGCTTACCCGATCAACACCTCATCATAAATTTCAAAACCTTCAACAGGTCTCTTTTCCAGAGAAAAGTGTGCCAGCCTGCAGTAACTGGGCTCTATAAAAGGTGTTTTAACATAGTACCCATCATTAGTACTGTTCCATATAGTGACTCCAGTGTCTAATACCAGTTAGGCCACACTGGCCCACAAGTAGATAGGATTGTGTGGGAACTACAATCTCATAAGGAACCAAGTCAGCAAAAAAAACCCACTTGACCATAAATAGGATGAGCACCTTTAAACAATTTTTTTTACAACCCACCCATATATCAGATCTGTAGATCGAATAGGGAAGGGAATTAACTATATATTTTTAAAATTAACAGTATAATAATTGACAGTGCAATAATTTTCCACTTTAAAGTGCTCCCCCACCCCCTTCATCTGGAAAGAAATGAATAGGCTTAACATAAATGTTTCGACTTTAAATAATATCTCAATGCTATTGCTGACATGAAGATCCAGATTCAGGTGTCCATTTGTGTAGGGGCTACCCCCAGTGACATCCATGAAGGTAAATGCCCTTGTGCATCCCATATTCAGGCTTACAGTTCAAACCAGGTGGAGAACTTGGGCTCAGGAAACTATATGTTGGGCAGGAAATACAGATTTTCTTCCAATCATAATATTGTTACAAAGAATCTGAGGGTCATTAATTTGACCTTGCTCTACCCCAGACCTGTGCAAAGATACCAGCAGAATATCAAGAATGGTCTCCCTGATGTGGTACATCAGATGTCAGCTATGTCTCAGGAGGTAGCACAACTCAGCTCAGAACTAGAACCTTACTTCAAGCCTCACTTCGAAACTTTCAGCACATAATCCAGGCTGACACGCCATTGCAGTAATGGGGGAGTGCTGGACTGTCAGAAGTGCTGTCTTTCAGACGAGGCACTAAAGCCATCTCTCACGTGGATGTAAAAGATCCAGGCACTCTTTGGAGAAGGGTAAGGGTGTTCTCTCCCAGTGTCCTGGTTAACATTTATCCCTCAACCAACATAACAGGCAGATGATCTTATCATTACATTTCTGTTTGTGGGAGCTTGCAGTGTACAATTGGCTGCTGCGTTTCCAACATTACAACAGTGACTACACATCAAAAAGCACTTCATTGGCTGTGAAGCAGGTTGGGACATCCAAAGGTGCTAGAAATGAGAGTTTGTTTTTTCCCTCTCTCTTTTTCTTACACGAGAGAATTCCACCACTATTATGAGCTCAACCCTATCTGTGTATAGAGCAAACAGCGATACATACACAATAGAAAAATACTGCATTTAATGGAGAATCTTGACATCTGCCACGCAGGGAGGAATACATTGCCTATTCTAAGTGTGATAACACAATCAGTTCACACGTAATGACATTACAACAAGCAACACACACAATTACTTTTTTCAAAATGGATTATGTCACTTGAATGCCTGTTAACACAAGCTCGTCGAGTGTGGCTGACCTCAAAAGCAGACAATTTGATGGTGTTCACTCAGTACATAGGTGCAGCACTGTGAGGAAGGGAGAAATTCCTCTGGTTAATCTGTTTCTTAACACTTCTCCTGGTTGATAAAGGCAGATAAATTATGAGTCTGCTCCTTTTGAACTACAAAAGGAGTTCTTTCCCCACCCGACCTTTTGTTTAAATAGATTTGGTATCTGTTTTACTCTTTCAGTCGTAAATCTTGCTTTGACTAATTGCCATGTTGAACATAGCAAGAGGAAAATAAAGCTTGGCTGGCTAAACATTATCAGCAATGATATCCATTGGAGTGTCCATCTGATAAGTGCCTCACTTTGTGTATAAGTGTTTCTCCATTCACTTCCATGCCATTGAATTGCTGTGTTAACAGTGAGCTATGCTTTTCTTATTGCACTCGTTTTCTTCTAGTCCACTTGAATGAACGACCTAAAGTAGTGTGCCCTTTTGTCCTGTGTGTCAAGAGCTTAATTAGCTCGTAAAGCTTTTGCTTTGATTTCTTTATGCTGTGTTTATTGCCCTGTGTTTCACTCCACAGGTTACAGCCAAGAGATTTGGAAACTGTGCAAGATGACTTTAAGATCCATATTAACACCCGAGAGGGCCTGATGGAAGTCCAGAATAAGGGGATGTTTCCTTAAAGTTAGAGCCAGGCCATTCGGGGTGATGTCAGGAAGCACTTCTTCACACACAAATGGAAACCTGGGCCTCAGTTTCACGCCTGGTGTGCACGCCGAGCTGGCTGGAGCAGGAGCGGATGTGGATTCTGCTGCTGGCCAAGGTTGAGTTGCAAATGCGATTTCACGCAGGATGGTCAATTAAAGTCCGCCCAGCATGAAATGTGCCCTCCCAATGGCCGGGAATGGCCAGCTGGGAGCGGGTGCCTGTCAGGTGCCCAAGGGGTGCTTGAAAACCGGCAGAGGCAGCTCCCTGAAGGTTGCCAGAGCAGTATCTTTGGAGACCGTCCAGGAATCCATTTCGTTCAAACAATGGCCTCACCAGCAGCTGGAGATGTCGGGCAGGAGGGCAAGTCGGGTGGACACTTGGCTGCCCATTTCTCGGACGAGTGCTTCGCAGTCCTTGTGGAGGTGGTCAGTGTCAGGCGGCACACTCTAGTACCCAGGAATGGCAGAAGGAGGCTACTGCACCTGACTACCGCGGTTTGTCAGGTTGCAATGGCACTGCAGGTAGAGAGTGGACAAATCAATGCTCCTCTGTCATTTCAGGAGAAGAGAAGCCACAACACCAACACCAACGAAAGAACTAAGACAGACGGAGGCCCCCCAAACCTCGTTCTGATGAGGTATGAAATGGCTCCCTTGGAGCTGGAGAACCACCACCCACCTCAGTCAGCCAGCTGTGGAGAGGTAGGGGTCTTTGACGAAGGTAAGGGTGCAGTGCACAGAGATGAGAGTTTTGGATTGTGCAAACATTCTAGTGTAGTCTCTTCATTAAAGGGAACCTGAAACCTGGATTCCCCATTGATCATTGAAAGATGATGGCACCACGATGCAGATCTCCATTGTCTCACCAGGGCGCCTGGCATGCGCAGTGACAGTGTGATAACTTTAACTGATGACATGTCGTTGTTCTCCCCTAGAATCACCCGCTCGCCCCTGAATGCAGGACCTGAAGAGCCACCCTTGATGCCAGATGACCACTGGGCTTTAGATGCACCTGCGTCACACCCGTTCTCTGCACCAAGCACCAGCGCAGATACCAGCATCTTGGTGGGCATTAGATTGTCGGCTAGAGTGGTAGTGCATAATAGTGAAGGCACTTCACACTCACTTGAGGAGTAGTGGAGGCAGAGAGTGCCCATGGTGCCAGCAGTTGAAGGACTGCTGGAGACCAGGATGATGCTGATTCAAAGGCAGCTGATGAGCCTCTGGAGTCATCCATTCGGCTGCACAGCAAGATGTGTGGGAGGATCTGGCAGAGATCCATGTGGGTCTGCGTGCCATGGTCTCTGTCATTGAGGGGTCCATGCAGAGCATGAGCATGGCCAAGTGCACTGCCTCGTCCATTGAAAGAGTTGTGACTCTCATGGAGAGGCAACTCCAGGAACAGAATCAGGGGTTCCTGAGGTTGTGTGTGGACCTGCAAGCCCTCACACATGCAATGACCTCAGGAAGTCAGTGCCAGTGTGAGAGATGGATGAGGCACCCAGTCTCCCAGCTAGGTGTCCGTCCATCAATGGTGAGCAGGGAGGTCCAGAGTGACCTCACATTGGCGCACAAGCTGCTTGTTATCTCTGTGGGCTTCTCTCAGGGCATTCTGGATGATGGCAGCAGCTCCTCCGCCCCTCTGCCAGTGACTGTGGCATCTGATGAGGCTGCAATGACTGGGGAGATGCCAGCTGTGGCACTGGCCACTCCTTTCCAGGTGGGGCCAGCATGAGTTCCACTGGCCAGAGGATGACCGCCAAGGTTATCAAGGCCAATAGGACAGCAGAGTCAGCAGCTGTCTCCAATGCCAGTGCCAGCGAGGAGTGGGGGGTGGGGGGGGTTTGCGGTGGGGGGGGGGGGGGGGGGTGGGGAGGGGGGGTGGGGGGGGGGGGTGCGGCGGTTATGGTGTGTGTGCAACAAAACGCAGCACTCGCAAACGTAAGCTTAAGGATCCATGGACACTAGAGGAACTGTTCATGGGTGATCTTCTGTCCTGCCAAGTTTTGTTAATGTTTACTGGTGTAACCATTAACACTATATATAGCTCTGTTTATTCGGTGTGAGTGCCAACATGATATAAATTTTGCTTTTGTCTTCATGACCTGAGTGTGCTTTGCTTGTTTTGTAGGTACAGGGCACGCCAGTATCTCATGCTGGATGTGTTTGTCTCTAAACTTTATCACACAAGCACTGAGTGGGCTTTGGGTTCAAAGGAAAGGGTTGATTCAGATATCCGGGATGGAGATGGCACCTCTGGCATGAGGTGGAAGCAGATCTTTGGCAGCCTAGCTGAAGGAGCCTTAGATCAAGGCATCCCTGGTGCCTCTGCCTCCCTCAAGGATACAGAGGTCTGTGTATACATCTTCAGTGTGTTCTTCCCCAGGATCCTCTTCTGACTCAGCACTGGATTCATCCTCTGTGGCCTGTGGAGCTGCCTCAAGATCCTCTTCCTCCAGTAGATCCCCCCTTGCCAGAGTCAGATTGTGAAGAGTGCAGCATGTAACCACTATCAGTGACACACGCTCTGGGGGGTATTGTAATCCTCCCCCTGAATGGTCCAAGCATCAGAAGAGCATCTTCAGATGAACTATGGTCCTCTCTATCACTGCCCTTGTGGAGGCATGACTCATATTATAACGTTGCTCTGCTTCTGTTCTTTGGTGGTGGAGAGGCGTCATAAGCTGCCTTCTCAACCAATAGCCCTTGTCACCCAGCAGCCATCCATCCAGTCAAGGTGAAGCAGTGAACAGCCTCGACACCTGGGAGCTGCCAGGGTAATCTTGCACAGACTTGCAGAATCTGTGTCTTGTGGTCACAAACTATCTGGATGTTCATTGAGTGAAATCCCTTCCTGTTGACAAAGGCACCCGGCTGACCCTCTAGCACCTTGATGGCCACATATGTGCAGTCAACTGCACCCTGGACATGGGAGAACCCAGCAATCATTGCAAAGCCTCCGGCTTGCTCAGCCTGGCTGGCCTCGTCCCTATGGAAATGAATGAATGTCGTCACCCACCTGGACAGAGCTTCTGTCACCAGCTTGATGTAACAGATGATCGGGAGACTCCACACAGATTCCCCACTGACCCCTGGAAAGAGCCGGAGGCATAGAAGTTGAGGGCCACTGTGACCTGCAGAGCCACTGGCATGGGGTGTCCATCCACACAGTCAGAGCTGATCTCAGGCCCAATCATCTGAAAAATGAAGGTCACTGTCTCCCTTGAGAGGTGGAGCCTCCTTCGGCATTGCACCTCAGATATGTTGAGGTAGCTGCATCACTGCCTGTAAACCCTGGCAGCGGGATAGTGGCGTCTTCTGCGGCCCCTTATGCCTTGGACTTCCTGCTGGCCCTGTGCCCATTGTGCCTGCCACAGGTCCCTCCCTCCCCTGGAAGCTGGATATGCACACCTGGCCTCCTCTCCCTCCTGCCCCTCTCTTCCTCCTCAGAGGAGGTGCCACCAGCAGAGACCAGAATCCCCAATTCCAGGGTAACAGAAGGCTGTCTGATACCTGGAAGGGTCCACACAGTCAAAATCCTCCAAGGGCCTTGGAGACACCAATGAGTCCTGAAACGAAGCCTGGAAATGCTAAGACTGAACCTCAGAACCGAGATGAAGCTGTCAAGTTCAAACAAGCAACCAGCAGCAAACTATCTCCTAAACTCCCCACTACCCACAATGGCAATGCTGCTGACCCTTTTTATCCCGCTTTTGAATGAGATTTCGTTAAAAGTGGGCTGCTCACCTGCTTGGTTTGCCCCTGCAGCGAGCGTGAAATCGCATGGACAATGTAAAATCGGGATCGATTGCCTTTTTAATGGCCTTAAGTGGCCCTTTAATTGTTGGCGGGTGCAGCTCCGATACCCGTGCATGCCTGCTAACCTGAAGATCGATCACATGCAGGATGACATGGGGATGCTCGCCCAACATCATCTTGCGCTATTTCACGTCCATTCGGGTCGAATACGCGCTGGCCCGTGAGACGTGAAATTCTGGCTCTGGAATTCTTTTCCACAAAAAGCCACTGAGGCTGAGGGTCAGTTGAAAGCGATCAGTTTAGAGCATTAAGGGTTACAGAAGTAGGGCGAGTAGATGGAATGAAATTGCAAATCACTCATGATCTAATTGAATAGCAGAACAGGCCCAAGGGGGCTGAATGGGCTCCTCTTGTTCCCCTATTCCCGTAACCACTGTGCCAATAGTGCACAGGCAGGCCTGATAGCTTCTGTGGGAAGTTGCCATTCTTGTGCCGCTGTGGCAGACCTCATCCAAAAGACAGCACCTCCAACAGTGCAGCACTCCCTCAGTCATGTACTGGAGTATCAGTCTTGAAACAACAAGCTTCAGACCCAGGGATGACAGTGCTACCCACTGAGCCACAGCTGTCACCCATAACTACAAAGTCCCAGCATCATAATTTTTAAAAATTAAATAATTACAAGGATTTTTAAAAAAATACATATTTAATATATTACTTTGATTTCTATAGATTTTTAAATGTTTGTTGATACTAAGTAGAACGAGGAATAATTCACTGATTGGAGATTTTTGCTGCAAATGTTCTTCATTAACTTCTGTGTCATTGAATGGCAGTGATAAGAGTAAGCTAGGCATCTACTTGTACACTAACAACTGTCAATGTTCACAAACACCCAAAATGCTCCTATATTACTTTTGTGCAAGAGCAGAAATTGATCAATAACATCTGGGTAAACTTAGTGCACATGGGAATGCAATGCAAGTCCACATGAGCTCCACCAAGTCAAAGAGTATCCAAAAGGTACTGTAGTGTGGTGGTTATGATAAGGGGGTAGGAATCCAGAGGCTTGGATGTGAATGTGAGTCCTAAATTCCATTGAGAATTTGAATTTAGTTTTGAAAAATAGCTGGGACCAGTAAAAGTAACCATGAAGTTGTTGGATTGTTGCAAAAACCCAATTGGTTCAATAATGTCCTTTCAGGGAGCAACAAACTGGCCGTCCTCACCTGGTCCGGCCTATACGTGACTCCAATCCCACAGCAATGCGGTTGACCCTGAAATGCCCTCTAAAATGATCTAGCAAGCCGCTCAGTTGAATGAATTTGCTCACAGTTTAAGGAGAAGACTCAGCTCTACCTTCTCAGGGGAAAGCTTTCCAGCGGTGCTCACTTTCCAAGAAGGAATAAAGTAAAAAAAATTCCAGAAGAGCCCAGAAATTCTGTGGAGTTCTATTGTCTCTCTCTCTCTCTAACTCCAAGGTAACTACATGCAGCAGTCAATTTCTTGTTAACTTTGTTCTTAGGCTAGGGGTAACACTGGCAAAGCCCCTTTTATTGCCGATCCACATTTGCCTTGAGAAAGTGCTCTCTGCTTGGTTTGTAGAAATCGCCTTTTTTTAAAAGCATCATGACTTGTTAGGGCATCTCAGAGGGCATTGACATTAGGAGGAGACAGTGGTGTAGTGCTGATGTCAATAGGCAAATAATCCAAAGATCCAAGCTAAGATGCTGGGATATGAGTTCAAATCTCACTCATGGTGTCATTAATAAATCTGGAGTTGAAAGCTAGTCTCAGTAATGAAGTTATTATTGATTGTCATAAAAACCTGTTTGGTTCACTGCTGTTTGTTAAAACAGTTACCTGGCCTGGCCTAAATATAACCCCAGGCCCACACAATGTGGTTGACTCTTTACAGCCTACTAGAACGGACTAGCAAGTCACTCAGTTCAAGGGTGATCAGGGCTGGACAAGAAATGCTGCCCTTGCCAGTGACACCCACATCCCATGAACGATTAAAAGAATGAAAGTCAACCACAATGTGTGCCAGAGCAGGTCTCCATCTTTGAAGAACATTCATGAAAATATTGTGTTTTTCGAATAACTCAGCAGCCTTGTGGTCATTTATTTTCCTGATGCAAGTTTACAAATGACCAGCTTTATTAAATTCCTAGCGGTGCTGAAAGTCTGACTGGTGGACAGATCTCGGCATGTGGGGCTTCCACCCCCAGGGTCCTTGATCACAGGGAAGGCCCGCTGCTGGCTTGTCAAGTGCCTGAGTAGAACAAGATGTGGCAGGCCTTCCTGGAAAGAGGCAATGCGGGCTTCTCACTGGCTCCCCGGCCAGTGGCCGAGACCCCCCCTCCCCTTCCACAAGATTCTGTCCATTGATTCTGAAATGGCCTAGCAAGCCACTCAGTTGTGTCAAAACTATGAGGAATGGGTAATAGATGCTGGCCTTGCCAGCAATACCCACACCCTGTGAATAAATGTTTTAAAAACTTTGAATGCTTGACCTCTGGGTTGTTAGTATCACAACCACTGCACTGCTTTATCATTGGTGTCTCTGTTGTGAGGGAGCTGAATTAACCACACAATTGAGAACACAACGCCCAGGCTGTATGGTATGCTTTCCTTTGTGTGCACACTGGAATACATTGTTGGCTGGTGTGGTGGGTACTGATTCTCTGTAGCCATTTGAGAGGGGGAAGGAGGGGGTTCATGCCTGGGGCAGAGATTGCAGGTAAATGTCATAGAAGGTACGCGTCTTCGTAGAGAACATGTGGTCCATGAGATCTCCTGGATTGGTTTTGATCACCTGAGGGAACAGGAAAGAATTTTTCCCAGAATATTTCCCATATTGTTTTTTTCCCCCTATGGGTTCCTTGTCTCTCCCAGGAGATTACATGGATGTTGGGAAGGTTCGGTGGGGGTGGAGGAGCGGTGTGGGTTGGGATTGGGGTTGGGTGGGGAAAGGACGTGTGACAGGGGAGGCATATGAAGTATCTGATCACAATGCTCCAGACATCATGTGTTTGGGGCAAGCTTGATGAACCAGCTGGTCATTTTCTGTCTGTCATTTTTATGTATTCGCTAAATTGCCAATTATATATTTACACCCAAACACACATAGACATACAAGGAAGCTACAATATAGAAATAAGACAATCCTTGTGGGAGCTTACCATCCACATGATCAAATAGCACTAAACACATTTCCCCAGCCCTGTTCTATACACCTTTCCCTTCAGGCGAAGTTAATATCCTTTCTGCACATCACAAGAAAATATAACCCAAAAATGCTTCATTGTCAGTTATGTGTAGGGTTCTTCATAGAGTTCTAGATCTGACTCAGAAGCTTTGCCAAGATAATGGCTTGCATCAAGACTTCAGCAACATCTATTTAAACAGAAAAAAAGCAAAAAAAAAAAGACCTTGGTGATCGAGAAAAATACGAATATACGGGCATCCAGATTAGGAGCAGGGATAGGCCATTCGGCCCTTCAAGCCTGCTCCGCCATTTTCAAACAGATCATGGCTGATCTGATTGTGGCCTCAACTCCACTTTCTTTCCTACCCCCATAACCCTTGACTCCCTTATCTGTCGAGAATCTGCCTTGCTTTGCCTTAAAAATAGTCAACGACCCTGGATACAAGTTCTCCGGGGAAGAGAGTTCCAGAGACTCATGACACTCTGTGGAACTCTCTTCCCCAGACAGACAATAAAATGATACTTATCCTAGTCCTTTAATATGTTGACTTGTAGCCTAGATCCAGGTTGTGAAGCTCCCTCTTTAAGTTTTGTGCCAAAACAGTTTTCATCAAAATAAGGAGAGAATCATGAAATTCAGTCTTGAAGTAAAAAAGTTCAAGTCTCTAAGGGAATCAAGGATATGAGAATGAAGCAGAAAAGTGAAGTTGAGGTAAGGGATCAACCATGATCTTATTGAACTGTGCAGCAGGCTCGAGGGGCCGAATGGCCTACTCCTTTTTTTTATATTCTAATGTTCTATTGGGTAACTATGTGCCACAAGGCATTAGACAATTTTCTTTTATGTTTGAGACCTAGTTTCAAATCCAGCCTAGGGTAAAGGGCCATGGGCCCATCTGCTGGTTTCTTGTTTGTTTTGGATGTGAAGATGGATGTTTTTTTTTAAATATTTTGGGAATATTTCTGGTATTCTGTAAAGAAGTCTGTGTGCGTATGTATGTGTGTGTGTGTGTCCAGGATTAATTGAACTGGGGGAAGGTTAGTAAAGACAGCTTGTCTGTGGGAACTGAGAGATGAAAGTAAAGGGGCTGGATGCATGCATTTGTAATGAGAGGCTCTGGTGAAGGAGTTATGAGTAAATAGGTTGGGTTTTTACATTTTCCTTAGATGATAGAGTCTTGGCTTTTCAGCTGTTAAATTTCAAAGGGTAGTTTAGAGGTGGCAACTGTTACAATTTTAAAAGGTTTCATAAGTAAACAAGGGGAGGTTATTAAATTTTATTTGACCCAAAAATGGAGGCAACAGGAAAGCATGAAAGATTTTTATGTTTTGGTTGAGTTCAAAGAGGTGCTGAGAACAATGGAATCTAAGATGAAAGGGAAAAAAGATATTTAAGGAAAGACTTTTAGTTGAGCTGTGGTGGCTTGTGGGGAAGATGCCCTGAGACCGTCTCTGTGCTGAGAAAACATGTGAAATCTGAAACAGCCACCCCACTGGGACCAGAAAAAATCTTTGTCTCAGAAAGCAGTTTGTTTCTGAAACTTTCTTGGATTCCCATAGCAGAGTGGAAGAGAGTGAGAAGCCGTGTGGTATACTTTTATGAAAGTGACAGCAATTTTTGCCTTGGGTAATATTATTGGATTTGTATAGTTAAAAATCTGTAAGGGGGCTGTTACCAAGTGGTTTACTTGTGTGTTCTGACCAAATGTTTTTTTGTTGGGGGGGGGGGGGGTTGGGGGGGGGGGGGGAGGCTGTTTTAACTGTGTACCTTTAATCTTATGTGCTTAAGTTTATTCTTCTCCTTGTTAATAAATGTTTTAATTTTAAAATCCATTAAGTTTTATTGGGATTCTATGCTTCTAGGATCAGGGGTTTTCTCCTCATTTTCAAAATAGAAAAAAAAAGTTATGATCAGTAAGACAAGCTCCCTTCTGGGATTTGGCTTGCTCAGCGAATAACGTCGGCTGTGGTGGTAACATGGACAGGCGCAATCCAGTATCTACTGGGTGAGAACGTATTGCATAGATGGGTCGGTCAGTCCTCCCAGAGAGGTTAAAGTTAAGGGAAGGTTGGTACTGGGAATGTGCAGTGGTGAGTGGGTCCTTGCATTTACACTGCCAAATCCAACCACTTTAAACCCAGTGCCAGAATGACAGATAGACCCCAAAACAAACGGGATCGGCCAGCTGGATTCAAGCAGCGTGACTGGAATCACGTTCTGGAATCCGACTTAAAACAGCACCAATATCAAAAGCGAGTGAAACACTAAATCTGTTTTCTTTTCCCCTTAAAAAAAAAAGATTGCTGTGTTGAATAGAGACTAAATCTAGTTTAAAATCAGATATAATAAAAGCAAAATACTGAGGGTGCTGGAAATCTGAAATAAAAGTAGAAAGTGCCAGAAATACTCCACAGGTCTGGCAGCATCTGTGGAGAGAGAACAGAAGTCAGTTCGAGTCCAATCGTCTTCGGATCTGTGTTCTGTTTCTCTCTCCTGCCACACCTTCTGAGTTTTTCCAGCACTTTCTGTTTTTATTTAAAATCAGCTACATTGAGTACTCAGACTGGTATTTTTTAAAAAAAAAAATCTGCGGCATTGTGTAAAATACTAAACTTGGTTTACAAAAGCTGTTTTCGGTTAAACACTGATTAAAATCCCTTAAAACGACAAAATATTAACTTAAAACACACACACTCACGAACAGCCTTTTCAGTCCTGCTTGTTTGTGTCATTGTCCATTGGGGGAAAAAAATAACAACCATTGGGCTGGTCAGTGATACAGCGAACACCTGAAGGGGTTTATTACAGCCAGAATGCAAGGAATTGGGCTTCGCTAACTATCTGTAAACACCGCTCGCTTGGGGAAAAAAAATGTAAACCCGCTACGCTTTAATCCACCTGTCATCTTCGCCCTATCAGTGTCTTGATATCTCGCCTCCTAAAGAGAGAAATGTCTTTGCACAGCTGTTTATTACAGCGGCTAGAGCAAATGTTGAGGCAGAATCCGTTGTATAATTGAAGGAAGAAAACATTAAATAACTGATAGGAAAGATACTCTGGGGAGAGAGCGAGGCAGTGGGATTAGTTGAGGGTTACACCAGCGGAGGGCTGGCACGATGGGTCTAATGGCCTTTTGTGCTGCAAACTATACGGTTTTTTCCCCCAATTTTTCAAAGGCCCGTTTGCTGACTGTTTATTTAACACATCGACTGTTGTGCGATCGGCGACGTGAGATTTGTATCCACCACCTCTCTGGCTCTCTGACCCTTGTTGTCCAGCCCCATTACGGAGTTCTCTTGTCGCCCAGACTAACTTTTGCTGAAATGTTAACCGTGTCTTTGTCACGGAGATTTAATCAAAAGAATAATACCAAACAGCGCGGAAATAAGCTTCCAAAAAGCTCGGTATTCTCATTAGAAATGAGAATTGGCCCTTAACACTTCGATATTCGTTCAATGGTTTATGTGGATAAAAATTGCAAGGTAAAGTGGTTGGGGGGTGGGGGGGGGGTGGTGGGGAGGGCACAACTGGATAGCTCTTGCAAAAAGCCAGCACTGGCAAAATGGGCCGGATGGCCTCCTTCTATGCTTTTTGATTCTGTGATACACCCGAGCCCTTCGCCCTGGATGTCCTGCCCACACTTACCTTTGTCAACTTCCTTTCTCACAAACTCCTTCATTCCTGGATCCGCATTCTCCGTGTTTCCTCTGCACTTTCCCATTCTAACACCGGGTCACACTTTCACCAGGTCATTTGGAACTCTGAACTATGACTGCAATGGAAAAGGGGATTGAAATGGGAAAGGGGAGTGGAATGGAGAAATCGGATTGAAATGGAAATGGGGTTTGTAATATGAAAAGGGGGCTTGCAATGGGAAAATGGGGGATTGCAATGGCAAAGTGGAATTGCAGTATGAAAAAGGGGATTGCATTCTCCAATCCTTCATCTCAACTAGTTCCTGCCCAAATGGTCATCCGGGAAATGCAAACTCTAAACGGATCTGTACAACACACCGCCCAAGCCACGGTTGGATTGTAAATAATGATGGACACTAGAATTTTCATACATTGAAACCATCAACAAAAAAAACCCGATCGAACACTTCCTTCATCTTCAGAAACCCTGATCCCAAATCTAACCCCAAACCTTAAACTTTGTCAAAAATGCCTTTGCGTTGCAATGCAGGCCCATCCATTCTTATCAGAACCTCTCCTCTACTGTGTCACTGAAGGACACCGCACCATTCTGCTGCCACCTGTGTTTATATTACTTTTTGATTCTATTTATTTCTGGCAACCAGAAGATAGAACAAGAATCCTCCCAAAATAAGAGGTTAAGGTGTGTCCTGCACTAGGGTAGATTTCTGTTTAAAACCTCTGCCCTGTTAAATTGTGAAGAATGGATGACTCGAATCTTTGAAATCTAGGACCATTGGACCGAGGTTAACAGATCACGATGAAACCCACAACAATGCCCCTCATTAAGAAGGGCGGCAGAAGGTTGGACCTCTCTTCCCGTGGTCAATTATGAATTCCAAATTTGAGATTGATCAATTTCTTGCTACAGAAGTTGTAACATTTAACTGAAGATCACCCTAAGCATCAAGTTCGACAATGTATCAATTTTCTTGATACGATTATCCCGAAGCAGACACGATGGGCCAAATGGCCTATTTCTGTGCCGTAAACTTTATATGATTACAACCTAGTGTTATACATGGTTTTAGGAAAAGGATCTCAAGAGATGCTGAGCAAAGGTGTCAGGAGGCAACTCATCTACTGTTGAAACCCTTATCCATGCCTTCCTTACCTCCACACTCGACGATCCCAGCACACCCTTAGCTGCTCTCCCACATTCTACGCCCCCCGTAAACTTGAGATCCTCCAAAACTCTGTTGCCCCTGCCTTAACTCACAGCAAGTCCCATGCCCCAATCGCCCCTGTGCTGGCTGAAATACACTGGCCCCTTGGCCCAGCAGCCTCATGACTTTAAAATCCTCATCCTTGTTTTCAAACCCCTCCATGATCTTGTCCCTCCCTACCTCTGTCATCTCCTCCAGCTCCACCACCCTCCAACATAAGTGCACCCTCTAACCTTAGCCCCTTGGGCTTTCCCAATTATAATGACTCCGCCATTGGTGGCTCTGCCTTCAGTTGCCTAGACCCAAACTCTAAAACCCTCCCTTCACCTCTCCGCCTGGCTATCCCCCTTTAAGACCCTCCTTAAACCCCCCGTTGGTCATCTGACCTAATCTCTCCTTATGTGGCCTTAGGCCAGACTTTGTTTTATAATACTCCTATGAAGCATGCCTTATAGGCGCACGTCAGCCCTGACCTACCTCACTGACTGGGCTGAACGGCCTTCCTAGAAATACATTCAGTCTCACGCGTTATTAGTCGAATTGCGCAGTAAAAAGCATTTGATTCCAGCACCCGCACCACCAGCCCCCCCCCCCCCCCCACCCACCCAAACTTAATGTGTAAAATCGTAAAGGGACGCTGCGTGCAACCATTGAGAGGTTACAGTCAGAACCTCGACTGGTGCCCGCCAGAATGCAAGGGGGAAACAGGTCGGCCACATAAACAGGGGTTTAAAGTGTTAAGAGGCAAAACGAACGTTCCGTGGCGTCGGCGCATCAGTAAGATATCAGCCTCCATCCCTACCCGGGGTTATGCTTCCCGATTTCTGAAACCGTTTTAAGTGTTTAGACCCAAATCTGGACTCGCTTTTAATCAAATCCGGGTGGATTTGATGTCAAGTCACACGAGGGGTTATAACTGCAGCAAAGTGTCACACTTAATCACACAAACTCACAGCACGGAAGGAGGCCATTCGGCCCATCGTGCCCATGTCGTCTCCGTTTAATTCCAAAGCTCACCCAACTTTTCCCCCAGGGAACTGAATTGATTTTTTATTCCCCTTCCTTTTTCAAGTCAATATTCCTTCATTTTAGAAACAATATTGTGTGTGTGTGTGTGTGTGTGAAACAGATTAGACTGTTTACCCTAAAATCAGACAGCAGCTGCCTCCTATTCCTCATTCTACAATAAACACAGACGGTCACATGCAAAAACATCACAAGCACAAACCGAAGGCAGTTTCACCTTCCAGAGTCACCCGCTGGGAGCAAAGCTGGACTGTTTGTGTGAAGTGTGCAGTAAATGTGACTCCAAACTGTTTCTCTAAAATCAGACGGGGTGACTAGATGGGAAAAATGGGAAGGGGGGGGGGGCGGTATCGGCTAAAGTTAATCAATTGACCAGGAGAAACCACTATATAAATCTGTATGGCTCCATGTAGCTTTAATGAATCTCCCCGAGGTTCCCTCTGGTTCGCATCTTTCTACCTGTTTCGAAACACATCTCTGCCTGTCTGCCTCTCTCTCTCTCTCTCAGTCTCCGACCCTGCCTCTCTGTCTCTCTCTCCCTCTATCTCAGTCTTCGACCCTGCCTTTCTGTCTCAAAACAAGAACAGAAATTGCTGGGGAAAAGCTCAGCGGGTCTGGCGGCACCTGTGCAGAGAGAAATAAGAGTTAACGTTCCGAGTCCAGTGTGACTCTTCTTCGGAACTGCACTTCTGTCCCCCCGCCCCCCCCCCCAATCCCCATCCCCATCCCCATCTCCATCTCATTCAGTGTTAACTCTTTATCCCCGCCTAATGAGCGGCTCTCAATCTCTCTCCGTTTGTCCGTCCGTCTTATTCTTTTTTTTTTGCAGATCTCTTATCAGTCTCTTTCTTCCGTTCCCTCTATTTCTGTTTCTCTCTTTCGGTTCCCTTCTGCCTTTCCCTCTCGACGTCCCCCTGGCTTCATGTGTCCTCATCATGCAGGGCTTGTGTTCCATGCCTGTCGGGTAAGATAGTGCCAGGAAATCGGGCTGTGTGTGTCTGTGTAACTCTTTCGAATACAAACATGTTTCCATCTGTTCCTATTCAGATGAAGTTACATGTACATCGGCATTGTTTCTAACTTGTGCGTGCTGTGTGTCTACTCTTTCCTTCTCCCTCTGCCTGGCTGCGTGTCTCTGGCTCTCTCCTCGCAACCCTCGTTGGTGCATCTAACCGCATTATCTGCACCTACACACACACTGATCCCTTCATCCCGGATAATTTGCCGTGAAACAACCCACTTTCAGCTGCAGATTGAACTAATTTCTCCCAACAAGCAATTAGACTGACAAGGACAACCTTCCTTTGACGAAATTGGTTTCTTCACATCTTCACTCTCTCTCACACACACAGACACAGACACACAGGCTTGGCTTAAATAGCCAAGTGGTTGTGGTACTGGGCTTGTAACCCCAAGATCAAGAGTTCACATCTCACCATGGCAAACTATGAAACAATGTAACTTCATCTGAATAGGAACAGATGGAAACATGTTTGTATTCGAAAGAGTTACACAGACACACACAGCCCGATTTCCTGGTACTATCTTACCCGACAGGCATGGAACACATCGCCATTGTACCACATCATACCAGGTTACAAGTTTGCACTGGTGGCGTGTCCTGTAGGTGTTATTGTTTTATATATAAAGGCAAAATACTGCGAATGCTGGAAATCTGGAATAACAGAAGGGGAGTCATATTAGATTCGAAACGTTAATTCTATTTCTCTCTCTACAGAGGCCACCAGACCTGTTGAGATTTTCCAGCAGTTTCTGTTTTTATTTGACAGTCTATATGTTGATCTACCCACACACACACACATTAGAACAGTGACTACACACACAAAAAAATACACCTCGTCGCCTATTGAATCGTCTTTGGAATGCCCTAAGGCTGTGAAAGAGCTAGCACAGATAAGATGAGCCGAACAGCCTCCTTCTTTGCTGTACGTTTCTATGATTTTGGGAACTGGGTGCAACAGTTATCGGCAGACTTTAACCTGAGTGCTCCTTTTTTCTGTTCTGCGCTCTGTTTCGCTCTGGGATCACTATGTGTCTTAATGTAGGAACGACTCTTTTCGAATAGGAATCGCCGTGTCCCAACTGAGATGCACGTCTTTATGCCTATATGTAGATATATATGCACACACATTTGAAATAATATTTATATATAAAATACACATATTTATATATAATGTATGAGGGTTTACTATTTAATAATTTAATGTAATATTCACACACATTGCAGTGTGTGAACACCCCCTCCCCTAAAGACATTGATTTTTCGCGGTGTGAAATGCCGATCAGTCGGTACCGCGCCGATTATGTGGGACCCAGGCGAGATTAAGGGGCTTAATCCCACTTCCAATGTCAGAAGCGGCTGAGAGGGGGAACCGGAGCTTCCCCCGCCTCCCGAAGCACTCCGACACAGAACACTCTGGCAACTGTTCCTGCTCAAACGCAAAACAGATGCAGGGAGAGAACAAAAGCGGCTCCCACCCTTGAAAGAAACCCTCGCTCTGGAATAATGTTGAAACCTCTGGATGTAACACACAGCCTGAACGGACAGGACATCTGGACACCTCGTTTCACAGGGAGTCTCGCCAAATGGAAATAGAAGGCGCTCTATCCAGCAATTCCACAGAGTAATTCGATTAAACTTTTTTTAAAAAAAAACACAAACTGTGAAACGATGAAATGTTCCCCCGAGCAGTTTCGACTTGAAGCACATTTCTCTCTCAGTTCCTTTACCCGATTTCTCAGCGAACTCTCCGTGCGGCACCCGGCTGGTCCCCAAATAATATTCTCGGGGAATAATTATCACCGTGAAACGGGAGGGTGGGGGTGGTGGTTGGGGGGGAGAAACAATTCCGCAGCACAACCGAAAAAGATCGAAACGAATGAAAGAGCAAGTTGGCTGGTAGCCTTTGCAGCCAACTAACTCGTCCCTGGCCCACTTTACATAATCGTAGACTCTTACAGCACAGGAGGGGACCATTCAGCCCATCATGCCCGTGCTGGCTCTTTGAAAGAGCTACCCAATTAGTTTCGCACCCCCTGCTCTTTCCCCATCGCCCTGCACATGTCTTTCCCGCCGCCCCCACCCCGCCCCCCCCACCCCCTCAAGTATCTATCCCATTCCCTTTTGGAGGTTATTATTAAATCTACTCCCACTGCTCTTTCTGCACAGTCCGGACCACGAGAAATCGCTGGGTAAGAATAAAATACCACCCCCCCACCCCCCCCACCGGTTAATCTGTCAATTCTCTTCCCTCTGGTTACCGACCCTCCTGCTACTGCAGTTTCTCCTTGTTTACTCTTATCCAAACCCTCCCTGATTTAAATCTCCTTTCACCCTTCCCGCTCTAAGGAGAACAATCCCAGCTTCTCCATTTCCACAATGAACTTTGGTGGTCCGTCAAGAACCAGTCCCTGGGAATTATTCATTTTCCGAACGAGCGCATCTTAAAAAAAAACTTCGCAAAGTTGCACCAAAAAAAAAAGTTTGTTTTAAAGTCTTAACAGCAGCGGGTTTTTAACGGTGAATTAAAAGACGGGTGTTGTGTTACTCACTGGTGTAGTCGGGTAGTCTCGGTATCATCATGCCGGCGGTTTGAGCCCGGAGCCAGTGGTCCAACGGGAAGGATCCGGCCGCCGCCGCCGCCGCCGCCGCCGCCGCCGCCTTCAGGTGCTCGGGGTGCGGCTGGGGCAGCTGCGGGAAGCCGCCGTACGACAGAGCCGGGTGGTGGGCGCCCAAGGCCGGGTAGGCGTAGACCGGGTGCCCGTACATGGCTGGGATGCCGGCGTGGGACAGGGCGCCCGGCCCCGGCGGCTGCAGGTGGAGCAGACCCGGCTTGGGGACGATGCTGCTGGCCAGCGGCGGGGCGCCCGAGTGGGGCCGGGGGAGGGGTGGCGGGGGGGTCTCGGCGCGGGGGCAGGGGGTGGGGCTGCCCGCCGAACTCTCGGCCGCGGAGCTGGGGTCGAGGATCGGTGGCGAGGCGCTCGGCACGGCCCGGGGCGGCTCTTCGGCTAACAGGGCGTCGATCCGAAAGTTTTTCGACTTCTCCATGTTGCTGGGTGTTGGAGGTGTTGTGGTGTGTGGTGGGGGGGGGGTGGGGGGGGGTGGGGGGGTGGGTGGTGGTGGTGGGTGGGGGGGGGGGGTGGGGGTAGGGGGTAGGGGGTAGGGGGTGGGGGACCCTCTCAGCGTGATAACCGCCCCCTCTGAGATGCTGAGCAGGCGACTGTGCTGTCTAAGCCGGCGGTGCCAGCCTATAACACTCCTCTCTGTGTGTGTGTGTGTGGGTGTGTGTGGGTGTGGGCACTGCCTATCCCACTGACTACCTGTAGATCTCCACAACTCCTCTCACTGTGCCTGGGGACAGGGCAACTGTCTCTGTACAACACCCACTGCTACTCTCTATACATGAGTCACTTGGCTCAAGGTCTCTCCCTGTCTATTTACCTGGGTCAACTGACAATCCTGCAACTCCACCGTGCCCCAGTTTCGAATTCGTTTGTGTTTCCTCTACAGTTGATTTATCATTGTATGGCTCTCTGGGTCTTCCAGTCTGTATTCGTCCTGTCAGTCTCTCTCTGTGCGAATCTCTGGCCGTTTCTCTCTCTTAGCCTCCGTCTCTCCGTCACCCTATCTCTCAGCCCGTGACTGTCCCCCTCACTGCCTTTCTCTGTCCCTCACTCTGTGACTTTCCCCCGCTGTCTCAGTTTCGCTCCGTCTCAATCTGTCTGTGACTGTCTCTCCCTTTATGCCTTCCTGTCTCTCTCGGTGTCTCTGTGTGTGTGTGTGTATGTGTGTGTCTACCTCTCGCCGTCTTCTCCCTGTCTCACTCTACTTCGTTGTCTGTCTCTATCTCTCTTTGCCTATCTGTCTATCCCCCTCTTTTTTGTGCCTTATTTGCACTAGTCTACTCGGCTCTGGGTTTGTCTAAAATAAATATATATTTTTTTGAAATGCCTGTGTCTGGGGAATCCGCTAACTTTGCTGCGGCTTCGCTAGTCTCTCTCCCTCTCTCCTCTCTCTCGGTGTTGCAGTGAGTGCACAGAAGTCTTTGCCTTTGACAGTCTCTATGAAAATCTCAGCCCCCGGCGGGAGAGGGAACACCATTGGCCCACGCGCTACCCTGAGAGGAGCCTATTCAAAAGGCGTTTAATTAATTAATTACCCTCATTTGGGTGAAGCTCAATCGCGCTCTTGCCGGCGTAAAGGTTTAAATATTCATCGGATTCCGGTCCCAGTCCAGATGCAGCAACAAGGGAATGACAGGAGTGACTTGTTTGTAACTTGCTTTACGCGGAACCTGCTCATGGATATTTCAAATTAATTTAATCGTTAATTTAATCACTAAATTAATGTGCTCCTTGCCAAATTTCAACCGGTGCCTGCAATAAGAAATCTATTTTGTGTACGACAGAAATCACATTTTATTCGTTTATTTCCATTCTATAAAAGAAACATCGAAATGGATTGAACATCAAAGGATAATTTTTGTGTTTCTGATTTTTTCATCAAAGTTCCCACTGTTGTCAATTCTCATCCCCCCCCCCATCCCGTTCTGGATTGGTTTCAAACATTCACAGTGGTGGATTTTCGTTACAAGAGAAGGAGCTGATACCATATCGGAGATTTACCCTGATTGTAGGGAAAGAGCGGGCAGGAAGCGAGGTGCTTGGAAATCTCGGGGTTGAGCTCAGACAGACCTCGACCCCCCCCCCCCCAACTTCTCAACCCCTCCCTCCGCCCCCTTCTTTTTAAAAACCATCACACGGGACAGCAGAATGTGCCATGTGGAGAGTGCAGTCTCCAGAATTCTTAATTCATGTTTAAGGATTTGATGGAATAAGTAAGGAGAAACCGTTTCCACTGACAGAGAAGAGGAGGAGGAGGGGTGGGGGGTGTCAGAAAATATAGGACACAGGGTTTAAATAATCTGCAAGGGGCCAAAAGAGGAGATTGGGATTATTTTACGCAGCGAGTTGATGTGATCTGGAACTCGCTGTCTGAAAGGGCGGTGGATGCAGATTCAATGGGAACTTTCAAAAGGGAATCGGATAAATATTTGAAAAGGTCGGGGGTGAGGGGGGAGGGGGAAACCTGGTTTGTGATTATAGAGAAAGAGCGGGGGACAGCAGGACTGTTTACATAGCCCTTTTCAAAGCACCGGCACGATGGGCGGAATAGACTCCTCGGTTCTGTATGATTCTAAATGTAGACTTTGCAGGGCAAACTCACTAATTTATTGGCTTTAAACTCCCACTTTCCCCCCCCGATCCAGGCACTTTACGACCAAGACTTGGAACCCGTCTTAAAATAATTCAAATTTAAATCATTCAGTTCTGCTGGGATAATGGCAGCGGGTCCGGCAGCTCCTGTGGAGAGGGAAACAGGGTTTAACCTTTCGAGTCCAATATGACTCTCCTTTGGAAGAGAATCCAGCAATCCGCAGTCATTTTCTGTTCATCCGGAGGGAGTGGGATATTCGGGGCCATTTACTACAGGCCTAGGTTTTCAACTAAAAGGACCAATGACCAAAGCAGGAGGCAAAGGTGTGCGTTCAACTCACTGCATTTGAACGAAATATATTTTTTTTATAAATTGTGTGAAAATAAATTAATCCGGGAGCATAAAAAAAAGGGTAGTAGATTGGGCAGCAGAACAGACGAGTGTTATACCTGAGAGTTAATATGCAGAATTCAGGCCTGAGGTAATGATAAGACCCTGTAAGGTAAACACAAAATGAAACTTTCTTCATACCGGACAAGTAAAACACTTGCAGCTTTAAAATAAAGTGGAGAGGGAACGAAGGGTGCGTGATTTAAAATCGAAACTTTTAACGAAAGTTGTACAGAATACAGTCGAGCTATGGTCAGTGTAAACACTACACACTCGGTTTACTGTAATCTCATATCAGGAAGTCGAAATCGGTGAAAAAACGCCACCGGCGCCCCACAGCCCCCACCACCCCCCACCCTAATTTTCTCACTAATTCCTTCCTCAGAAGTTTCTGATCCCAGAGTTCGTTTAATTTTGCATTTCCTCTGTAGTTCTGGCTATGGATTCTCTCTCCCTCCTCTCTACTCAGTACAACTTGCCCCGTTATCTCTCTCTCTCTCTCTCCATCTATCTCTCCCTTGTCACTCTGGGACCTGACTCGCGTTTCACATCCTAACCTGTGTAGTTGGTCCGGGAGGGTGCAGAAGACGAGGGAATCTACGCAGGATCAGACTTTGTTATTAAACCACCTCTCAGTCCCTTACATATACCTTCCCCGTTTAATGTAAAATGATATATCTCGTTTCCAAAATATATATATATATATTAAAAAAAACCCCAGAAAGCGCTGGAAAGACTCAGCAGGTCTGGAGAGAGAAACAGCTTATCCAATCTCTTACACAACAAAAACAGAATTACCTGGAAAAACTCAGCAGGTCTGGCAGCATCGGCAGAGAAGAAAAGAGTTGACGTTTCGAGTCCTCATGACCCTTCGACAGAACTTGCGTTCGTACGGAACTCGAACGCAAGTTCTGTCGAAGGGTCATGAGGACTCGAAACGTCAACTCTTTTCTTCTCCGCCGATGCTGCCAGACCTGCTGAGTTTTTCCAGGTAATTCTGTTTTTGTTTTGGATTTCCAGCATCCGCAGTTTTTTTGTTTTTATCCAATCTCTTCACTGTTTCACAATTCTTGGTATTTCTGGGGCATCCTGAGAAACGATTGATTGCTGATATAATTTGTATAATTCTTTTATTTTTTTATTCATTTTAATTTCTATTAATTTTTTTTAATAATTCTGAAATAAAAAAAAGTCCTTCCGTGCTTTTTGAATGTTTTTGCTTGGATTGTTCCGCCTTCTGTTCTTTGTATCATCGACAATAATGGTGTGTAAGACTCATTGACCTCAAACGCAACCTAGCAGAAGGAAACATTTTAAGCCCTTTGGGGTCCGATATGATTCTCCTTCGGAACTGGGGAAAGGCAGAAACGTGAAGCGCTTTAACTTTTTACATCGCCCACTCCACAACGTCAATAAAAGCCTCCCTGGCGCACGACCCCGTAGGAAAACTACCGAGTGTACCCTCCTCCTTAATTCGCACTGGGGGCTGAGGGAGCCTTTCACCCCTGATCGTTACAAGCAGCCTTCACCTAACACTTGAAACCATGGGGGAAACGGGTTTTCGGGGGGATTGAAAAGGCGGTAACTTTTGAATTGAGAACAAATAGTAAGAGGTGCCGCCGAATATGACAAGAATTTATTTTGTTCCCTATTGCTTTCAAAATCCTGAACACATCCCAAAGCATCAAACTGGGATATTCTGGTGCAACTGACAACCAAATGGAATTTCCTTGTCGTGTTTAGGATGCAGCATAAATGTGTGTGTGTGTGTTTATATATATCTACAAACACACAAACACATATATGTGTATATACACACATATATGTAAATACACACACATATCATATATGTATTAGCTGCATCCTAAGCACAGAAGGAAATTTGTGTTCATGGGGATGAGGAGGAGAATATTAGGCTAACCATTAAATTCCTCTGGTTTTATACATATATGTATAAATACACACACACGTACATACAAATAAAAGCAGAGGAATTTAGTGCTAATCTAATATTCTCCTCCTAATCCCCATGAACACAAACAGTGACACTTGCCCCCCACCCCCCACCCTCAAGCCCATGAACGTAAACCACCACATCTCATCATCCTGACATTTTTATCCAGAATCACAGAACTGTTATAGTTCAGAAGGAGGCCTTTCGGCCCATCATGTCTGCACTGGCTCTCCGAATGAGCCTTATGACTTAGTGCCATTCTCCTGCTTTTTCCCCCGTACACTTGCTCATTGTTTCTATTCAGATAATCATCCATTGCCCTCTTGAATGTCTCGATTGACAGGATTCAGATTCTCAAGCTTAAAATGTTTCCTTCTGCTAGGTTGCGTTTGAGGTCAATGAGTCTTACACACCATTATTGTCGAAGGTACAAAGTTAGAACAGAAGGCAGAACAATCCAAGCAAAAACATTCAAAAAGAATGGAAGGACTTTTTAATATCATAATTATAAAAATAAATTAAAATGAATAAAAAATAAAAGAATTATACAAATTATATCAGGAATCAGTCGTTTCCCAGGATGTCCCAGAAATACCAAGAATTGTGAAAGAGTGAAGAGATTGGATAAGCTGTGAAATCCCTGGGATTTAATGGACATAGAAAATAAACTGGGAACAATGCTGATATATTATTCCAGGGTAGCAGGGCAGGAGGGAAAAGGTTAGGGTTGTTAAAGACAAGTTTAGGACAGACATCAGAAAGTGGTGGGATTGGTAGTTGAAGCGTAAAGTGGAGGTTACAAAAACAAATTGCACAACAGGCTATTGAAAACTGGATTAGATTGTTTCAAATGACTATTGAAGCAAATTAAAGCTCAATATTTGAGTTTGAATTTGATAAAGTTTTAAAGAGCAAAGGAATCTACCATCTTCAACATTCACTCCCTCCACCATCAAAGCACAGCGGCAGCAGTGTGTACCATCTACAAGATGCACTGTAGCAACTCACCAAGGCTCCTTCCAAACCCACAACCTCTACCAACTAGAAGGACAAGCGCAGCAGATGCATGGGAATGCCACTACCTGTAAGTTCCCCTCCAAGCCACACACAATTCTAACTTGGGAATATATCACCGTCCCTTCACTGTCACTGGGTCAGAAGCCTGGAACTCCCTCCCCAATAGCACCACATGGACTGCAGCAATTCAAGAAGGCAGCTCACCACCACCTTCTCAAGGGCAACAGATGTTGGTCTGGCCAGCGATGCTCACATTCCAGGAATGAATAGAAAAAATAAAGGCTAGGTAGAGAAGTGGTGAAACGTGATTATTCCAAAATGACTTGGAAGTAATGGGCTAAATTGACAGATGGAATGAAGGGCTAAGGCAATGGCACTGAATAGTTTAAGAAACACCTGGGTGGAGTAATGTGAAGGTGGTAAAGTTGGTATTGTGGGGTGATGAGGTGAAAGGGGAGAACAGTCCTCTTCATCCAAATTTATCTGTAACTTTAACGAAAGTGCATTGGTGTGAAAATTCAATGTTATGCGTGACCTCTTTGTCAATGGAGTACTCATGCCGCGCTTGCCAAATGATCTGAGCTAGGAGAATGTTTGTGACTGTAACACAGGGGTTTACTGTCATTGGGAGATGGGAGGAGCATTTAAAAAAAAGTCAGCATTGCATTCCTTTGCTGGAAGCTTCACATATGAGGAGTTTGGCACAGGGAAGTAACTATGCCTGGGTCTGATGCCTCTTTCTCTACCTTCTTCATTCAAATGGATAGGTTAATTCCACATCTGAATGATGGTCAACAGGTTAAGATGCCAGAGGTGACTTGTACATTTGGAAATTTCCCTGAACATGAGTCAGAAGAGGAGGGAAAATTGTGGTGCAAAAATGACTGTTTAATGTGTTAGTGAACAAATGGTTTTGGTTGTACCACAAATGGAGCTTTTAGCATTAATTTCTAGAATAAATTTTGAAAACAGAGCCTTCCTACTAAGCTATCATTGATCTGTCTATCATGCATTTTTTAAATCATGTATATTGCTATCATGTGTTTACCTATCTACAACAACAACATATATTTAAATAGCACCTTTAATGTAATAAATTGTTCCAGAGTGCTTCACAGGATTACCATAAAAGAAGTAAAACTCTGAGCTCCAGAAGTGATATTAGTTCAGATGACCAAAAGTTTGGTCAAAGACACAGGTTTTAAGGAATGTCTTAAAGGAGGAAAGTGAGCCAAAGAGGTATCTGTCCATTTGTCCATCCAACCAACCAACCAACCATCATGTCTGTAAGCATGTATCTACCTATCCATGAGTTATGTATCTATCTGCTATGTATTTCTACCTTTGTAACATTGCTCAGCTTTGTCCCTGTCTCAGCTCATCTGCTGCTGAAACCCTCATCCATGCCATCCCCACCTTTAGACTCACCTATTCCAATGCACTCTTGGCTGCTCTCCCACATTTTACCCTCTGTAAACTTGAGGTCATCCAAAACTCTGCTGCCTGTGTCTTAACTTGCAGCAAGTCCCATCCCCCTATCACCCCTATGTTCACTGACTTACACTGGCTCCTGGTCAATGCAATGTCTTGATTTTAAAACTCTCATCCTTGTTTTCAAATCCCTCCATGGGCTTGTCCCTCCCTATCTCTGTAATCTCCTCCAGCCCCACAACCCCCTTGAGAAATCTGTGTTCCTCTAATTCTGGCCTCTTGTGCATTCCTAATTATAATGATTCCAACACTGGGGGCTATGCTTTCGGTTGCCTAGGCCCCTAGCTCTGGAATTCCCTCCTTAACCCTCTCTGCTTCTCTACCTCAATTTCTTCCTTTAAGACACTCCTTAACACCTACCTCTTTGACCAAGCTTTTGGTCATCTGATCGAATATCTTCTTATGTAACATGGTGTCATAGTTTATGTTATAATGCTTCTGTGAAGCACCTTGTGATGTTTTATTATGTTAAAGGTGCTAGATCAATGTAAGTTGTTGGTGTAAGTAGTGAAGTATCCACTATATATGTATTCATTTATCTACTATGTTTGTATCTATTTATCAGTCAACCTATATCAAAACAGTGGAAAAAGGAATTACGTAGAAGGTGAGTGAACTATACTTAAATAATCAGAACTGTTGGCCTATTATTTCCTACGTGGCTTTTTTTCTACATGAATGTGTAGAATTAGAAGCTGTTCAGTCTGCCTCTATGTTCCTGATTAATTATTACTCTCTCCCAGCAGCCTGTTCCCCAGTGACCCTGCTTCGAAATCCGGTCAGGTTCACAGAGATCACTGATTGGTCGAGTTTCAATAGATGAAATTGACCACAAATTGGACGAGTTGGTGGTTTGGGAGAAGCCTGTCGTAGCTTTAAGGAGAAGGGGGTGATAAATCCTTATTCTATTTATTTGGCTTTAATAGTGGGGGGGGTCACGTACTTTGATCTCCATCCACACTTATCAAGATTGTCACACAACCCCCTGAGGGCCAAGGAACATAAAACTGTGGTGCTGCAGCTTCCTGCTCCAATCCGGATCTTGTTCATTACTGGCCTGTGCTGAGTTCACTGATTTCAGCCAGGGCTCACAGTTAGAATCCCAAGGCTAAGGAGCAGAACAATCAGCCAAGGCTCCTGCTCCAGATTACTAACCACTTAGGAACATTACAGACAGGAATAGTGTTCAGCTTCTTGAGTATCCTCCACCATTAATGCCTGATCTGCACCTCAGCTCCATCCCCCTGCCTTAGCTCCATATCCTTTGATACCCTGATCCCACCAAAATCTATTGATTTCAGTCTTGAGAGCGCCAGTTGACTCCAGCATCCATAGCCTTTTGTGGGAGAGAATTCCAGATTTCCACCACCACTGGGTGGGAAAATGTGTTTCCTAATTTCACTCCCCAGTAGATCAGGCTCGAATTTTAATTGTCCTCTTGTTCTTGATTCCTACATCAGAGGAAATATCTCCTCTCCGTCACTCCATCAAATCCTTTTAATATTATTAACACTTCAGTTGGATCATCCCTTCAATATCTTAAACACAAGGGAATACAAGGCTAGTCTATGAAAGTTAACTCTTTTAGCCCAGGCATCATTCTGCATTGCACCCTGTCTATGGCTGAAATACCTTCCTGAGGTGCTGTGCTCAAAACAGTACACAGTGCTCTGGAAGGGGTCTAACCAATTGAGAAAGACAGATGCATTTATAGTCATCGGGAACAGGTTTGGAGTCCCTGATTAACTCCTCTATTGCCATTGAAATACATTGAGGCTTCCAAAAATGGCCTCCCAGGATTGCCCCTGGCCGGTTATGGAGCCAACACATGGGGAGGTGGTGGCATAGTGGTATTGTCACTGTACTGATAATCCAGAGACCCGGGATAATGCTGTGGGGACTCTCAAAAGATGGTGGAATATGAATTCAATAAAAATCTGGGATTAAAAGTCTAATGATGACCATGAAACCATTGTTAATTGTTGTAAAAACCCATTTGGTTCACTAATGTCCTTTAGGGTAGGAAATCTGCCGTCCTTATCTGGTCTGGCCTACGCGTGACTCCAGACCCACAGCAATGTGGTTGACCCTTAAATGCCCTCTGAAATGGCCTTGCAAGCCACTCAGTTGTATCAAACCACTAAAAAGCCAATAAAAAAGAATAAAGCCATACGGAGCTCCAGGCATCGACCTAGGCACCGGAAACGACAACGGCAAACTCAGCTCTGTCGAACCTGCAAAGTCCTCCTTCCTAACATCTGGGGGCTAGTGCCAAAATTAGGAGAGCTGTCCTACAGACTGGTCAAGCAACAGCCTGACATAGTCATCCTCATGGAATCTTACCTTACAGATAATGCCCCAGACACCACCATCACCATCCCTGGGTATGTCCAGTCCCACCGGCAGGACAGACCCAGCAGAGGTGGCAGCACAGTGGTGTACAGTCGGGAGGGAGTTACCCTGGGAGTCCTCAGCATCAACTCCAGACCTCATGAAGTCCCATGGCATTAAGTCAAACATGGGTAAGGAAACCTCCTGCTGATTACCATGTACCGCCTCCCTCAGCTGATGAATCAGCGCTCTTCCATGTTCAACCCCACTTGGAGGAAACTGAGGGTGGAAAGGGTGCAGAATGTACTCTGGGTGGGGAACTTCAATGTCCATCACCAAGAGTGGCTCGGTAGCGCCACTACTGACCAAGCTGGCCAAGTCCTAAATGACATAGCTGCTAGATCGGGTCTGCAGCAGGTGGTGAGGGAACCAACAAGACAGAAAACATACTTGACCTCATCCTCACCAACCTGCCTGCCACAGGTCCATCTGTTCATGATATTATTGGTAGGAGTGACTACTGCACGGTCCTTGTGGAGATGAAGACTCGTCTTCACATTGAGGATACCCTCCATCATATTGTGTGGTACTACCACAATGCTGAATGGGATAGATTTCGAACAGATCTAGCAACTTAAGACTGGGCATCCATGAGGCGCTGTGGGCCATCAGCAGCAGCAGAATTGTACTCAACCACAATCTGGTGGTCTCTTGATCCAGCATAACCCCCACTCTACCATTACCATCAAGCCATGGGATCAACCCTGGTTCAATAAATAGTGTAGGAGGGCATGCCAGGATCAGCACCAGGCATACTTAAAAATGAGGTGTCAACCTGGTGGCCTGAATTTTCAGCACAGTGGTTGGGTGCAGGCGGGTGCGAGTTGGTGGTGTTCCCATGTATCCGCCGCCTTGGTCCTTCAGATGGTCATGGGTTTGGAAGCTGCTGCCTAAGGAGCCTTAATGCGTTTCTGCAGTGCATCTTGTAGATGGTACACCCTGCTGCCTCTGTTCGTCAGTCGTGCAAGGAATGAATGTTTGGGGATGGGGTGCCAATTAAGTGGGCTGTTTTGTCCTGGATGGTGTCAGGCTTCTTGAGTGTTGTGGGAGCTGTACTCATCCAGGCAAGTGGAGAGTATTCCATCACACTCCTGACTTTTGCCTTGTAGACGATGGACAGGCTGTGGGGAGTCAGGAGGTGAGTTACTCACTGCAGGATTCCTAGCCTCTGACCTGCTCTTGTAGCCACAGTATTTATATGGCTAGTCCAGTTCAGTTTCTGATCAATGGTAACCCCCAGGATATTGATAGTGGGGGATTCAGTGATGGTAATGCCATTGAACATGAAGGAGTGATGGTTGGACTCTCTCTTGTTGGGGATGGTCATTGCCTAACACTTGTGTGGCATGAATGTTACTTGCCACTTGTCAGCCCAAGCCTGAATATTGTCCAGGTCTTGCTGCATTTGGACATGGACTGCTTCAGTATCTGAGGAGTCACGAACGATACTGAACATTGTGCAATCATCAGCGAACATCCCCACTTCTGACTTTCTGATTCAAGGAAGGTTATTGATGAAGCAGCTGAAGATAGTTAGGTCTAGGATCTACCCTGAGGAACTCCTGCAGTGATGTCCTGGGACTGAAATGATTGCCCTCCAACAACCACAACCATCTTCCTTTTTGTTAGGTTTGACTCCAACCAGCAGAGAATTTTTCCCCTGATTCCCATTGACCCCAGTTTTGCTAGGGCTCCTTGATGCCACACTCTGTCAAATGAGGCCTTGATGTCAAGGGCAGTCACTTTCACCTCACTTCTGGAATTCAGCTCTTTTGGCCATGTTTGGACTAAGGCTGTAATGAGGTCAGGAGCTGAATGACCCGGGTGGAACCCAAAGTATCAATGAGCAGGTTATAAGAACACAGGAGCAGGAGTAGGTCATTCAGCCTATCAAGCCTGCTCTGCCATTCAATACGATTATGGCTGATCATCCACTTTAATGCCTGTTTCCCCACACTATCCCACTATCCCTTTTTCTCATTAAAAATCTGTCAATCTCTGCTTTAAACATTCTCACTGACTGAACTTCCACAGTTCTCTGGAGTAGAGAATTCCAAAGATTCACAACCCTCTGAGTAAAAAAAGAAATTCCTCATCTCGATCCTAAGTCAGTTTCCCCTTATTTTGAAATTGTGTCCTCTGGTTCTAGACTCCCCAGCCAGGGGAAATATCTTAACTGTACCTACCATGTCTATCCTTTTAAGTATCTTGTAGGTTTTAATGAGATCACCTCTCATTCTTTGAAACACTAGTGAATACAGGCCCAGTTTCCCCAATCTCTCTTCACAGGACAGCCCTACAATCTGGGAACAAGTCTGGTGAACCGTGTTGCAACCTCTATGGCAATAATATCCTTCCTAAGGTAATGGGATCAAAGCTGCACATAGTACTGCAGGTGTGGTCTAACCAAGGTTCTACACAATTGAAGCATGTTACTATGAGTAAGTGTCGTTTGACAGCACTGTCGACAATACCTTTCACCACTTTGCTGCTGATCAAGAGTAGACTGGTAATGGGCTGTTTTGGATTTGTCCTGCTTTATTTGGACAAGACATATCTGGGCAGTTTTCCACATTGCTAAGTAGATGCCGGTGTTTTAGTTGTACTGGAACAGCTTGGCTAGGGGCGCGGCAAGTTCTGGAGTGCAAGTCTTCAGTGCTATTGCCAAAATATTGTCAGGGCCCATAGCCTTTGCAGTATCCAGTGCCTTCTTGATATCACGTGGAGTAAATTGAATTAGTGAAGTAGTCCAAAACTAGAGTCTATTAAGAAGGGATAGTTGCCAATAAACCCACTAGGGAATTTAAGAGGAACCTCTTTACTCAGAGTGGTGAGAATGTGGAACTTAGTGAGTTGAGAGGAAAGCTAGATA
Organism: Carcharodon carcharias; assembly: GCF_017639515.1. NCBI lineage: Eukaryota > Metazoa > Chordata > Chondrichthyes > Lamniformes > Lamnidae > Carcharodon > Carcharodon carcharias. The sequence continues at coordinate 18,557,443 of NC_054478.1, read as the reverse complement.
AAAACACATGGGAGAAAGGAATCGAAGGTCATACTAATAGGGTTAGATGATGACGGGTGGGAAGAGGTTCAAGTGGAGCATGGACCAGTTGGGCGGAATGGTCTGTTTCTGTGCTGCAAGTTCAATGTAATTCAATGTGAGTAAACTGAGGTAAAAACAAAACACTGCGGATGCTGGAAACCCAAAACAAAAACAGAATTACCTGGAAAAACTCAGCAGGTCTGGCAGCATCGGCGGAGAAGAAAAGAGTTGATGTTTCAAGTCCTCGTGACCCTTCTGTTTTTGTTTTAAGTCAACTGAGATATTATTATGTTTCAGTTCATTGGAGTGCTAAACAAAGGCAGTACCTGTATTAAGGTTATTGGGACAAGAGTTCAAAGCCTCTCACCTGAAAGATAAATGCTTGCGCACAAATCTTTCACACTGTTCCTGCTGCATGTTCAGGTGCTTTGATTTATGTGACCATTGTAAATCATTAACAATGGCTGGGCTGCATTCACTGAGGATTTTATGATCGGTTAGCAATCTCTGATCTCTCCAGACTCGCTATATTTGTGAAAGTGTTTGAATTAGTCCACTTACAGAAACTGCAACCAACATTAAATGGATGGAAAGAGTCGACCGTCCAAATAATTGGAATCAATAATCTGGAACAAGGCATGACGCTTGTGGCCGGCACTGATTAGGAAGCTGAGGATGGCGATGAGACAGATGGGATACATCTCTCCAGAAAAGGAGAGACACAGGGCCACCTCTAAGCTGAGCCTCCACTCTGGGGATGCTTTGTTTTTATTAATTGGTAACCATTTTATTTTGCATCGAGGACAATGACGCAGGATAAAGAGATAGAAAGAAGTAACATTTTTACCTCAAGAAGCATTAACATTGGCCATGGCTCAGTGGGTAGCACCCTTGTTTCTCAGTCTGAAGGTTGTGAATTCCAATCGTACTTCAGAGACTTCAGAGCGCAGAAATCAAAGATAACGCTCCTCATGCATTAAAAACAGAATACCCAGCAATATTGCTGTGGGTAGATTGGCTGCCCAATTTGCTACATTACATCAGTGACCACACTTCAGAAGCACTTTGGTCACAATAAAAAACTCATTGATGTCCTGGGGTTGTGAAAAGCGCTACTTAAATAGTGCCAAGTGATGGTGTGGGGCACTAAACAGCTAAACAGGCCATCAATTTTAGCATGGACATGATGGCCCAAATGGTCCCCCCTTCTGTGCTGTAAATTTTTCTATGTTCCTGTGAATGGACAAGTTTGTGTGTGGAACCCGCAGGTGGTTGTGTAGTGCTGTCAAGCGCTTCAATCACACGGAGGACATTTTAAAAGAAAACAATGACTTCCTTGCCTAGGAGGGCGGGGGAGGTGGGGGTGGGTGATGGGGGGGTGGCGGGGGGGGGGTGGTGCGTAGGGTGCAGCGCTGGGTGGTGTGGGGGTGGGTGGGTGGAGGCTGGTTGAAGTCACAGACGGGGTCAATGAGAAAGTGGGTGTTTAGGTAGCCCCTCCCAAATCAGATGAGTGGTCATATCCAGTTTCCAGTGAACAGTTTTTTCACGGAGCCACAGGATCTTACAGCATTGAGGGAGGCCATTTGGCCTGTGCTGGCTCTTTGAAAGAGCTATCCAATTAGCCCCACTCCCCTGCTCTTTCCCCAAAGTTCTGGAATTTATTCCCCTTCAATTATTTATTCCATTCCCTTTTGAATTTTACTACTGAACCTGTTTTCACTACCTCCTCAAGCAGATAATTCCAGATCACAACAACTCGCTGGGTGAAAAGAATATTACTGTTGATTCTTGGGCCAATCACCATAAATTTATGTTCTCTAGTCATTGACCTGCCTGCACTTAGAAACAGTTTCCTCTTATTTATTCTATCAAAAATGTTCATGATTCTGAACAATGCCATTAAATTTCCCCTTCAACTTCTCTGTTCTAAGGAGAATGACCCCACTCACAGCTATCTCAACTCCCTCAGCATCATTGAACCTGCCTTCCCATTGGGCTCACAAATTTTGATCACAGTTAATGTTGTACGATATCAGCAAGTCAAATCTCAGCACAACTGCTGAGACCACCATCCCTCGAACAGCAGAGTCAACATCTCCAGGGGTCCTAGAAGCACAAAAATCATGGATGGTTTGTTCAATTCTCTTAAAATCTGGTGCAAAATCCAGGCTGACACTTGTGGTGCAGTAATGAGGGGGTGCTACATTATCGGAGGTGCCGTCTTTCAGATGTGGGATTAAACCAAGGTCCTAGGTAGACATAAATGATTCATGTTGTCATTTTGAAGACGAGTGGGGAACCTCTCCTGGGTCTCCTGACCAATATTTATTGCTCAACCAACATCGAGAAAGCAAATGATCACATTGGTGTTTGTAGGAGTTGCTGTGTGCAGCTTGCTATCACCTTATCTAATTTACAGCAGTGTGATGAACTAGGTTATGAAAGGATAGAGAAAACTGGAACTAGGGACCATAAATATAAGGTAACTAAGAATATACTTAATAGGGAATTCAGGAGAAATGTTTTGACAGGGAGAGAGTTGAGAATCAAAAACTCACTATCACAAGAATTAGCTGGGTTGAATGGCATTTAAGGGGAAGCTAGATTAACAGATGAAGGAGAAAGGAAAGCTTAATGGGGTGAGATGAAGAGGGCTGTGGGAAGGCTTGTGTGGAGCTTTAACACCCATATGGGACTTGTTGGGCTGAATGGCCTGTTTCTGTGCTGTAAAAGTCTTGTACTATGGTGACTTCGTTTAAAAAGAAGGTATAAAACAGTGAGACTTCAGCAAGGAGAGTGTGGCTGTAAAGAGCAAGACTTCATCAAGAAGTCAATGAGTCTGAGGGAGCCAGCAGAAGCAGCAGCAGAGATGAGGACCTGTTGGGACCTGTAGAGGAACAGCTTCAGCTTTCATCTTTCGCTCAGATTGAGAAAAAAAATTCAAACAGTGTCTTCACTGGAAAGCTGTAAGTTGATTGGTTAATGAGTAATTACTGTTAGGAACTGTTTTTATAGAGCTGGAATTTAGAAAAACATAAGCTTTTAAATAGCCCTAAAGTACCTACTTTATAATTAATTTAGGGTCATTAGAAGGGAAGTAAGAAACTAATGAGTCCATTCTTTCTTTTATTCTTAACTGATGGCGTTTATTGGATTACTGAGGTTTAAATTAGTACAGTGAGAGGCAGCATTAATTTAATTCAAAATAAATTAAGAAAATAATTAATTAGTTACTTAATTAAGATACAATAAGGATGGCAACTGCAGGATGTGGGAGCTCCTGAATGTGATCCAGGGCAAACAAGTCTGCAGTAAGTATCTGTGGCTTGAGGAGCTTTGGCTCAGTCATTGACACTGTGACACATCAGGGATGGGAACTGTTACTTGGACACTTTGTTCCAGGAGGCAGCCACACACCTTAGGATAGGATGTTTTAGTCAGTGGTCAGGGACTGCAGGTGAGGCAGGTCAGGGGATTGAAAAGGTAGAAGTAGAGGAGACTCAGCCCTTGCAGTTATCAGACAGGTTCAAGGTACTTGCAACCTGTACAGATGAGAGTGCGGACTGCAGGGTGAATGAGTAAACTGACCATGGCACTATGGTACAGGAAGCTATTCAAGCGGGGAAAGCTAAGAGAAATGTAGTGGTAGCTGGGGACAGTATAGTGAGGGGGATAGACACAGTTCCCTGCAACCAAGAGCCAGAATGCAGAAGGCTGTATTGCCTGCCTAGTGTCAGTGTTCGGGACAGCTGCTCTGGTCTGGAGAGGAGCCTGCAGTGGGAGGGGGAGGATCCAGTGGTTGTGGTCCACTTAGTTACCAATGATATAGGTAGGACTAGAAAGGAGGTTCTGCTTAGAGATTAAGAGCAGCTAGGGGATAAACTAAAAGCAAAACCTCAAAGGTAATAATCTCAGGATTACAATGAGCCGTGAGCAAATTGCTGTAGGGTAAATAAGATTAGAGAGTTGAATGCGTGACTCAAAGACTGGCGTGGGAGAAATCTGTTTCGATTCCTCTTTAGCTCTGAAGAAGAGTCATATGGACTCGAAACACTTACTCTGTTTCTCTCTCCACAAATGCTGCCAGACCTGCCGAGTTTTTCCAGCATTTTCTGTTTTTATTTCAGATTTCCAGCATCTGCAGTATTTTATTTTTGTTTGATTTCTGGGGCACTGGCATCAGTCCTGGGGAAAGTGGGAACCGAACCATTGGAATGGTCTTCACCTGAGCTGTGCTGGGACCAGTGTTCTTGCAAGTCATATAACTAGGGCAGTAGAGAGGACTTTAAACTAAATATTGGGGGTGAGGGAAGATGCGATAATCTAAAGCGAGAGGAGAAGGTAAGAGAGCAGTATAGCAATAAGGGAAATGGTTATTAGAATATGGCAGGAAGGGACAGAGTGCACCAGCAGTTAAGGCTAGAGATTGCGAAAAATAATAAGACAGAATTAAATACATTCTATCTGAATACACACACTGTCCACAACAAAGTAGATAAATTGTCGGCACAAGTAGAAGTAAACAGATATGACCTAATTGCCATTACAGAGATGTAGCTGCAGGGTGACCAAGGTTAGGAACTGAAAGTTCAACGGTATTCGACATTTAGGAAGGAAAAGCAAGAAGGAAAAGTAAGTGGGGTTGCTCTGTTAGTAAAGGATGGATTCAGCACATTAGTGAGAGAGGATCTTAGATAGGAAGATCAAGAGGTAGAATCAATTTGGGTGGAACTAACAACAGCAAGGGGCAACAAACTTTGGTAGGAGTTGTTTATAGGTCACCAAACAGTACGGTAGCATTGGGCATGATATAAATCAGGAAATTATGTGCAAGTAACAAGGGTAACAACAGTAATCTTCGGGGACTTCGGTCTACATATAGACTGGGTAAATCTAATTAGCATTAATGCTGAGGAGGACAAATTCCTGGAGTGAATATGTGATGGTTTTCTAGAACAGTATGTTGAGGAACCAACTAGAAAACAGGCTATTTTAGATCTAGCATTGTGCAATGAGAAAGGGCTAATTAGTAACCTCGCTATAAAGTAGCCTTCAGGGAAGAGTGACCATAATATGATAGAATATTACATGAAAATTGAAAGTGATGTAGTTCAATTCAAAACCACGGTCTTTAATCTAAACAAAGAAAACTACAAAGATATGAGGGGCAAGTTGGCTGAGGTAGATTGGGGAACTACACTAAAAGGTCATACGGACTCAAAACATTAACTCTGTCTTTCTCTCCACAGATGCTGTCAGGCCTGCTGAGTTTTTCCAGCATTTTTTGTTTTTGTTTCAGATTTCCAGCATCCGCAGTATTTTGCCTTTACATTACAAGGTATGATGGTAGACAGGCAATGGCTAGCATTTAAAGAATTAGTACATAGTTTGCAACAAATTTACATTCGTTTTAAGTCACAAAAGGTGATCCAACCATGGCTAACAAGAGAAATAAAGATTCGATTAGATTAAAGGAAGAGGCATATAAAGCTGCCTTAAAAAAGTAGTAAGCCTGAGGATTGGGGGCATTTTAAAATTCAGCAAAGGAGGCCTAAGAGGTTGATAATGAAAGAGAAAACAGAATATGAAAGCAAACTAGCGAGAAACACAAAAAATAGAATGTAAAAGCTTGTATAGGTATGTAAAAAGGAAAAGGTCAGTAAAGACAGATGTGGGCCCATTACAGGCAGAGAATGGATAAGTTCTACTGGGTAATAAGGAAATGACAGAGAAGCTAAGCAAATACTTTGGGCATAATCTTACACAGGCGGGATTTTATGATACTGCTGAAGTCAATGAAATTTTGAATGGCTTGCCGCATTTCTGTCTATCTTCTCGGAGGAAGATACAAAAAACCTCCCTGAAGTATTGGGGAGGCAAGGGACAATGAGATTGAGAGCCTAAAAGAAGATAGTATTAGTAAAAAAGTGGTAAAATGGGGCTGAGAGTTGATAAAGCCCCTGGATCCGATGATCTATAACCTAGAGTGTTGAAAGAGGTGACTGTAGTGATAGTAGATATATTGGTGATCATCTTTCAAAATTTTAGAGATTCTGGAACGGTGCCTGCGGATTGGAAGGTAACCCCCCTATTTAAGAAAGGAGGGAAAGTGAAAACAGGGAACTACAGACCTGTTAGCCTGACCTCAGAAATGGGGAAAATGCTAGGATCTATTTTAAAGGATGTGTTAACTGGGCATTTAACAAATAATGGTAGGATTGGGCAGAGTCAACACGGATTTATGAAAGGGAAATCATGTTTGAAAAGCCTGTTGTAGTTTTTTGAGGATGTTACTAGCAGGATAGATGAGGGAGAACCAGTGGATATACTGTATTCAGATTTTCAGAAGGCTTTTGATAAGGTCCAACACAGGAGGTTAGTAAACAAAACTAGAGCACATGGAATTAGGAGTAATATACTGGCATGGATTGAGGTTTGATTAACAGACAGAAAGCAGAGCATAGGAATAAACAAATCATTCTCAGGTTGACAGGCTGTAACTAGTGGATACCACATGGATCAGTGCTTGGGCCCCAGCTATTCACAATCTCTACCGGTGATTTGGATGTGGGGGCCAAATGTAATATTTCCAAGTTTGCTGATGACACAAAACTTGGAAGGAATGTGAGTTGTGAGGAGGATGCAAAGAGGCTTCAAGAGGATTTAGACGGGCTTAGTGAGTGGGCAAGAACTTGGCAGATGGAATAAAATGTGGAAAAAATGTGTTTTGGTAGGAAAAAGCAGAAATGCAGAATATTTACTAAATGGGAAGAGGTTGGGAAGTGTTGATAGCCAAAGGGACCTGGGTGTCCTGTTCATTAGTCACTGAAAACTAACATGCAGGTGCAGCAAGCAATAAGGAATGCCTTTATTGCAAGAAGATTTGAGTACAGAAGTAAAGAAGTCTTTCTGCAGTTGTACAGAGCCTTGGTGAGACTTCACTTGGAGTATTGTGTGCCGTTTTGGTCTTCTTACCTAAGGAAGGATATACTGCCCTTAGAGAGAGTGAATGAAGGTTCACCAGACTAATCCCTGGGATGGTGGGAATGTCCTATGAGGAGACGTTGAGGGTCACTGGGTCTGTAATCTTTAGAGTTTAGAAGGATGAGAGGTGACCTCATTGAAGAGTACAAAATTCTTACAGGGTTCAACAGGGTAGATGCAGGAAGTGTTGTGGCCTCTTACAGTCTGTTGCCACCATATATGTTGAGGGTCTCAATGTAGACCTCAGGGGATCTGTCTCTATCCTATCTATGCTAAGCAAGATGTTGAGATTAACAAGGATTCTGGTCAAACACATTTACGTGAAGTTTAATACGCAATAACTATATACAGCTCTGCACAAGTCTTGATCCAGCCTGGATCCCAACAGTTACGTAGGCTGATTACTTGACTATATGCCTGACTTATAAGGTATATGTAAAGTCTTACTGATACAATCACAAACAGTAGTGATTATCTGCAGTCAAGTTCACTGGTAATAGTGAACATCTAACATGGAGGCTGTACCTTTTATCCTCCAACCTTACACACAGTGATGTCATAGTGATGTCACTATGCAGCTTCTTAAAGATACATGTCATTGTCTGCATTGGCAAGCATACAATATCACAAGGGGAAAGATGGATCTCCTGTTTGGGAGTCTAGAACAGGGTACACAAGTCTCAGAATAAGAGGCAGGCCATTTAGGACTGAGATGAGGAGGATTTCTTCACTCAGAGGGTGGGGAATCTTTGGAATTCTCCAGCCCAGAGGGCTGTGGGGGCTCAGGAATTGAGTATGTTCAAAGCAGAGGTCGATATATTTCTAGATACCAATGACATCAAAGGGATACGGGGGTAGTGTGGGAAGATGGTATTGAGTTAGAAGATCAGCCATGATCCAGTTAAATGGCGGAGCAAGCTCAAGGGGCTGAATGGCAAATGGGGACCTGATAGGATGAATGAGGAAAGGATGTTTCCGCTTGTGGAAGAATCTAGAACTCGGGGTCACTGTTTCAAAATAAAAGGTGGCCCATTTAGGACAGAGATGAGGAAATTTTTTTCTCTCAGAGGGTTGTGAGACTTTGGAATTCTCTTCCTGAAAGGGTGGTTGAGTCAGAGTCTCTGAATATCTTTAAGGCAGAGCTAGGTAGATGCTTGATAAGCAAGAGGGTGAAAGGTGATCAGGGGTAGACAGGAATGTGAGGTTAAAATTAGATCAGCCATGATCTTATTGAATGGTGGAACAGGCTGGAGGGGCCGAGTGGCCTACTCCTGCTCCTAGTTCATATGTTTGTATGTTCCCCCATCAATGGTCTCCTGTGGACAGGTAGCATGTTATGTGGAAAGGGCCAAAGTCTGATCCCTAGTCTCTGCTGAAATTGTTAGCCAGTTTCAACCATGGCAGGTGGAGTACTATCACTGACCGTACATCCCTGAGCTATGGAAGGAAAAAATTAAAAAAAGGACCTGCATTTTCACAACCTCAGGAGATCCCAAAGCACTTGACAACCAACGAAGTAGTCAGGCTTGGCTGTTTGTTCTTCACAGCTCACCTCCCTCTGTCTCTGCTCGGAAGCAGCTAGCTAAGGGGTCAGAGAGTGGCCCGGACCCATGAAACTGTACGCCAGCCAGAATCATGGGGATGGAGGGTGAAAACTCCACGAGTGTTTGGGGGCAGGTGCAGGGAGGAGGGAAGGCAGTGGCATTTGTATAAACAACGAGGATGAGGAGGAGGATGGTGGCACTTGGGAGGAAAAAGTGCTTTGAGCAAACCGAGACCTGGACTGATGTGGATCTCGCGATTCTCCCCTAGCTCCCAATAAAGCAGATTAGATATTGTCCATCCCTTGAACTGCCCCCACTCCCAGTATGATATAGAGCTAATTTGCTCAGGGGAAATCAGAGAGGAGAAGGCGAGTGCTTTTACAATTTTACCTCCAGCTTTTATGATTTAAAAGTAATTTAAGTAGCCTCGCTGGTAAATCCGTCATTGAGTGTGACAGAAATGCACAAATTAAATTTAATCAAAAGAACCACTTACCCACATGTCAGTCTCTGTTATTCAAATAGCCGAGACCTGCTGGTTGAGAACTTCAATTTCATTTCATTCCAATGCATTGAAGTATTTTTCATGTTGGGAATGAACTGCTGTCAAAACATTATTAAGCGGGTCATCAATCTGCTACTAGCTCAGGGACAAGCTTCAATGCTCCTTAAAGGTGACAAGCAAAGTAGGGTTTATTGGAGATTAGAGTAAATAAAGAGTTGGCTTAAAGAGATGAAGAATTAACGGTTTTTTGTTTTCACACGATACAAATAAGAAAGGACTCACATTTATATGGCACCTTTCACCACCACCTCGGGACATCCCAAAGAACTCTACAGCCAATGAAATAGCTTTAAAATATAAGCGCTGTTGCAATGTGGGAAACGTGGCAGCCAATCAGCACACAGCAAGCTCCCACAAGCAGCAATGAGTTAAATGACCAGATCAGCTGTTTTAATGATGTTGGCTGAGGAATAAATATTGTCCAGGATACTGGGACAAACTCCCCTGCTCTTCTTCGAATAGCGTTGAGGGACATTTCGCATCCACCTGCAAGGGTAAAGAGGGTCTTACTTTAACATCTCATTTGCAGGAGTGAGAAGCACCTTAGAGACACAGGAGCAGGAGGAGGCCATGCAAGGCCTTCGAGCCTGTTCTGCCATTCAAGGAGATTAGGGATGATCTGTATCTTAACTCCATCTACCTGCCTGGGTTCCATAATCTTCATACTCTTTACCCAACAAAAACCTACCCATCAGAGTTTGTGAATTTTCCTTTGCCTCACCACTGCCCTCTAGTCTCTTCAGCTTTATTTTGGGTGAAATTTCCACGGCCCTTTATGTCTTTTCTGTTATCACCCCTTAATGGCCTACTTCTAATTTTAAGGTTATCCCCCTTGTTCTGATCTCCCCTACCAGAGGGAATAGGTTAGTAAAGAGAAACTATCAACTTCTTTAATTATCTTAAACACGTCAATTATGAGGGGGGTGGGGACTAGTGGCGTGGCAGTAACATAACTGGACTAATAATCCAGAGAACCAGGTTAATATTCTGGGGACAAGGGTGCAAATCCCACAGCTGGTGGAATTTAAATTCAATTAATAATCTGGAATTGAAAAGCTAGTCTCAGTAATGGTGACCATGACAATCACTATTTGTGATACTCTGAGGTGCAATATACCTTTAAGAGACTGTGAGCAGATTGACCACGTGACTGTAAGACTCAATGGCTGCGTAGCGCGGGCTACCAGTTTCAATTTTGTCTAGAGGGAGTCAAGAGGGCATTGGATGATTATTTAAATAGAAGCAATGTGCCAGGGTTACGGGGAAAAGGCAGGAGATTGGCACTAAGTTAAAATGCTCAGAGAGCCGGTGCAGACACGATGGGCCGAATGGCCTCCTTCTGCACCGTAACAATTCTGTGATTCTGTGATGGAGTAGGGTCTGGCTGGAGAAGCACATGTTAATGCTGTGGTGTTTGTGTAAATAAATAGCATGTGATTTATTTCATATTGGTCTCTGCTTCTGCCGTATATTGTAATCGACTCACCTGCTGACAGATAAGCTTGCAACCGGTTCACGAGCAAAGCGACCCATAGTCAAAACATAACGACTGGTGACGAGGCAAAACACCACCAGTCGACGATACCAAGGAAAGTCGCGAAAACTCAACCGTACTGAAGTAGCCATGCCTGCAGGCTGATTGTAAGTACATTACAATTGTAAACCCTCACCATAGACATTGAAACTATCTCCCTCCACAATTTGGCTGCATCGAAATGTTTGATCAGACCACCACCGATGACTGATCACATTATATTGAACACCTCGCGTGTTTCTCTTTGGATCACGACATGTCAGGGGGGGAGACGAGGCGAGCGATCCTCTTATTGACATTCGGCAGTAAACAGTACGGCCTATTTCGTAGTCTGTCGGCACCCAACGCCCCAGATTCCAAGAGCTTTGATGAGTTGGTGAATCTGGTGAAAGGCCATTCTCAACCGAAACACTCGGTAACAACGCAGCGTTTTAAATTCAATTTGTGGTGTCGTCGCCCCCCCCCCCCCCCCCCCCCCCCCCCCCCCCCCCACCCCCACCCCACCCCCGCCCCCTGGAGATACAGTCACTTGCTATGGAGCAGCCTTTAAACAACTGACAGAACACTGAGAGTTCGGGACACTGACTGACGACATGTTAAGAGACATGTTAAGGTGTGCGGGATTAACGAAGACGGGATTCAAAAAAGGTTGCTGTCTGAGACAAATGTGCATTTCAGCAAAGCCCCGGAGTTGGCGCTCGCAATGGAGAGCGCAGTCAGGGACTCAGAAGAAATCAAGGGAGCACAAAATGGCGCTGTTCTTCACGTCGGGGGGGAGGCACCGGTTAGAAATGGCGCGGAAGCGCAGGGCTCCGCGGAAAGGCAGGAAACAGCCACCATCAACGGACCAGCAAAAAGCAACTGCTTTGTGGATAAAAACCACCTTAAAAATAGCAGGATTGGAACCAGACAGCCTGCGAACAAACGACAACTTAAAAGAACCGAGTATTTTTACTGCCATTGCAATGGGATATTGTAAAGACAGATTGAGGCCAAAGTTCAGACAAAGAGGGAGAAGTCGTGACATTTATATAATGGGGCAGCCAGAAGAAACAGAGTCAGATATTTACTCCCTACACAACTTAAAAATGGATAAAACAGAGCCAATCTACATGACAGCAGAAGTCAACAGAAAGCCTCTTTGAATGGAGGTAGATACAGGTGCATCCACGACAGTCATAGGAGAGCACACGTTTCAATATCTGAATGGAGGAGGCCACTCACTTAACCTGGAAAACTCAGATTCCAGATTGAAGACATTTACTGGTGAAAACATATGGGTGAAAGGCATATGCAAGGCTCCAGTACAATATGGAAGTCAGTCCGCTAACCTACCCCTGATAGTGGTAGCAGGGGAGGGTCCAACTTTACTTGGTCGGAACTGGCTTAAGGAAATAAAATTGGAGTGGACTGAAATTTTCCAACTCAGAATGAAAGATCTACAAGAATTATTATTGAAATATGCCCCTTTATCCAGAGAAGAGCTCGGGAAGATTCAGGGACTGCAAACCAAAATCCACGTGGACCCCCAGACATTTGAAGGTGAGGCCAGTTGCCTATGCATTACGAGAAAAGGTGGATATTCAATTGGACAGGCTGGAAAGGTTGGGGGGTCTTACAATCTGTACAATTTTCTGAATGGGCAGCGCCCATAGCTCCAGTTCTAAAGCCTGACCAGAGTGTGCAAATATGCAGGGACTACAAGTTGACCGTTAACAAAGTGGTCAGACTTGATAGGCACCCTATACCAAAAATTGCTGAATTGTACTCCAAGCTGGAAGGGGGAACTGCACAAACAAAACCCGACATGAGCCATGCTTACCAGCAAGTTGAGCTAGAAAAGGCCTCTTGGGATTTTGTGACTATCAACACACATATGGGGTGATACCAGTATATGATGTTACCCTTCAGAGTCTTATTGGCTTGTGCCATTTTCCAACGGGCGATGGAAAATTTGCTTCAAGGTCCACCCCGTGTGGTGGTTTATCTCAATGATGTCCAAGCGACAGGATTGACTGATGAAGAACTCACCTGGCTAACCTGGAAGAGGTATTGAAGCATTTCTCACAAGCCAGAGTATGCTTGAAAAGGGAAATATGTATCTTCCAAGCAAAAGAAGTGATTTACCTGGGTCATAGGGTCAACTCGCAGGGCCTTCACCCAGTAGAAGACAAGGTGAGAGCTATTCCTGAGGTGCCAGCCCCAGAAATTGCTACGGAACTCAAGTCCTTCTTGGGAATGGTTAAGCGCTATGATCGTTTTTCTCCCAAATTTGTCAATAGTACTGGCTCCATTATACGGGTTACTCAAGAAAAACCACAGGTGGACTTGGCAAGCCCCACAACAACAGGCTTTTACAGCAGTAAAGCAGTTGCTACGTTCAGTGGCCTGTTGGTACATCTCCAACCCAAAAGAAATTCAAAGACCCAAAGAAATTATTGAACATGTGCTGCATCCCCTTATGGAGGAGGGGCAGTACTCTCCCACCGGATGACAAATGGCTCCAAACGGCCCATTGGCTACGTTTCAAGAACACTCAGTGTGGCAGAGCAAAGATACTCACAAATAGAAAAAGAAGGCTTATCCATCGTATTCGGTGTTAAGAAATTCTACCATCCATGGTCACCATTTCATCATAGTATCCAACCACAGGCCACCACTAGGCTTGTTTGGGGAAGATAAGGCAATACCCCCAATCACCTCGGCTCTCATCCAAAGAAGGGCGTTGATTCTAGCTGCTTACGAATATACTTTTATCCACGGCTGGGAATCCAGATTGCCAATGCCAATGCACTGAGCTGATTACCCCTGAAGGACAGCAATGCGAACGTCCCCATCCCTCAAGAGATTGTCTTGTTATTAAATTTTCTAGATTCGACAACAGTAAATGCCAAACAGATCAGAGAATGGACAGACCGCGATCCAGTTTTGTCTCACGTCAGGGAACAAGTCTTGCAGAGATGGTCTAACGAGCCAAAGCTGGACAAAATGCAGCCATATTTTAACAGGAGTTACGAGTTCACCTGCCAGGATGGCATCTTACTGTGGGGAGTGGGAGTCATTGTGCCTCCCAGAGGAAGACAACCATTATTGATAGATTTGCATAGCGCTCACCCCAGCATTTCCAGAATGAAAATGTTGGCTCCAGCCACTTATGGTGGCCAGGGATGGACGTTGAAATCGAAAACATGGTCAAGGGCTACGTGCAGTGCTAAAAGCTGCAGAAATTGTTTCCTTCTGTTCCACTGAATCCTCGGGAATAGCCAGAAAGGCCATGGGTCCGCCTCCACGCTGACTACGTGGGACCTTTTTTTTGGGCACAATTCCCACTCCAAATGGATGGATGTATGCGAGGTGCGATCACCCACATCTGCCACCCCTGTAGGCAGATTGCATCAGAGTTTCACAATACACGGTTTACTCGAGGTAATAGTGTCTGACAATGGAACGGCATTCACTAGCGGGGAGTCCCAAAGATTCACAACTCCCAATGACATAACACATGTCAAGACCTCGCTATGCCACCCTGCATCCAATGGGTTGGCCGAGAGGGCAGTCCAGACCTTCAAGGCCGGAATGAAAAAACTAGAGGGGGACTCTATAGTAACAAAGTTATCATGCTTCCTGCTAAGCTATAGAACCATGCCACATATGACCATCGATATTGCCCCCTGCAGAGTTATTAATAGAGATGTCTCAGGACACGGTTAAGCCTCATAATGCCAAATTTAGGGGGAGGGTAGAGAGAAGTAAGGAGACACAGAAAAATGAACACAATTACCATAGCCGTGAAAGAAACTTAGGGGAAGCTGTTTTCGTGCAGAACTTTGGAGATGGGCCAAAATGGCTATCAGGTGAAGTCATTGTTGCCCATGTCCTACCATACATCGGTTCAACGTTGGGTAATCAGGGGACATATGGATCACCTCGGGAGACGGGAAACAGATCCACAAGAAAAGGTGCGCCAAGCATTCCCGCTGGAGTCTACACCATAGGTAAAAGGAACTCCTCTTGCTTTGGGAGCACCTGCAGAACCCATTGAGCCTGAGAGAGTTGAAGTGGCAAAATTGTGGGTTCCTACTGGGGAGCCTAGTGGACAGATAACTCCTTAGAGGGAGGCTTCAGATAAACCATCCGAAGTCATAGAACTACAACGGTCAACACGTTTGAAAAAGCCTCCTGAGAGACTGAATTTGTAAATTGCTCATTTTTGTAAATAGTTAATATATTGTTAGATATGCTTTCAAGTAAATGATGTGGTAATCTGAGGTGTAATACACCTTTGAAAGACTTTGAGCAGATTGACCACTAGACTGTAAGACCCAACAGCTGTGTAGCACGGGCTACCAGGTTAATGTTAGTCTAGAGTAACCCCTACTCTTTGTGGAGAAACACATCATGTTAACGCTCTGGTGTTTGTGTAAATAAATAGTATGTGTTTCATTTCATATTGGTCTCTGCATCTGCCGTATATTATAATCAACTCACCTGCTGACAGATAAGCATGCAACCAGTTCATGAGCAAAGCGAACCATACTTAAAACGTAACCCTATTGATTGTTGTAAACACCCATCTGGTTCCCTAATGTCCTTTAGGGAAGGAAATCTACCATCCTTACCTGGTCTGGCCTACATGTGACTCCAGATCCACAGCAACGTGGTTGACTCTTAACTGCCCTCTGAAATGGCCTAGCAAACCGTTCAATACAAGGGCAATTAGAGATGGGCAACAAATGCTAGCCTTGCCAATGACGCCCACATCTCATGAAAGAATAAAGAAAAATAAATCACCTTTTAATCTTCTGTGAGCAAGCCTAGTCCAAGCAACCTGTTCTCATAATTTAATCCTTTTAGCACTGGTATCATTCTGGTGAATCTGCACTGCAGCACCTCCAAGGCCAATATATCTTTCCTGAGGCATGGTGCCCAGAACTGAATGCAGTTACTACACACGTGGTTTCAACAGAGCTTTATACACCTGTAACAGGATGAAAGTAGAGCAAAAGATTGAAGCAGTTTGAAGTGGATGTTAGCTTGGCTCAGTTGCTAGTCCACTCGTCTCGAAGTTTGAAACTTGTAGGTTCGAGTTTAGCTCAAGAATTGGAGCACGTAAATTGGGATGACACTCTAGCGGAATACTCAGCCAATGTTTAATGTCCAGAGGTACTGAACTTCAGATGAGTCATTAAACTAAATCTCCGTCAGCACTCTTGGGTAGATGTAAAAGATCCCATGGCACTATTCAAAGAAGAACAGGAGAGTTCTCCATGATGTCCTGGCTAATATTTATCCCCCAGTCAACATCTTTAAATCAGATTGCCTAAATTTTCACATTGTCATTTGTGGGATCTTGCTGTGCACAAACTGGCTGCCGCATTTCCTACATTACAACAGCGACTACACTTCAAAAAGTATTTCATTTTCAGTAAAGTGCTTCAGAACATCCTGAGGCTGTGAAAGGCACTATATAAATGCAAGTTATTCTTGTTTTATATGTTAAACCCTGACCCTTTGAAGTCATTATCTGCTGATATCATTCGTATGCCTGAAAGATTGTCTGTATCCGAGAGATTCAGCGAAAGCAAGGGCTGGATGTTACGATCGGCCGATTCCCCACACCCCTGGCTAAAAGGTCAAAGGGGAGCCTGCCAAGGGTTCAACTGGCTACCCTGCAGCTAATTTAACTGCCAGCTGGAGGCAGGACTTCTGTCCTTGTGGGTCAGATAGTCCTGCCTAATAGTGCTGCCTACCAATCAGAGGCCAGCAGCTCTCCAGCACCTTGAGACAAATGCATGTGGTGCTGGATCAATTTGGGTCCTTGCTTGGGGGCCTTGCTGATTTCCAAGCTGGTAGGCCCCACAAGGCAGCTGAGAAGGGGGTGGGGGGCTGGGGTTTGAGAAGCTTTTGGGGGTGTGTGGAACCTGGGGCTTACAGCTTGGGAGGAACTCTCCAATAGCCCCAGGGGGCCGATTAAGGAGGGACCCCTCCACACCCCCACCAACCCACACAGGGAAAGCTGCTGGGCTGGACACTTGGGGTGGCCCTTTCCTGCCATGGGCTAGATCCTGGCAATAGTGGGATGAGCCTCAGGCTGATGCTCTCGGGACATGGGTTCAAATCCCACCATGGCAGCTGGTGGAATTTAAATTTAATTAATAAATCTGGAATTGAAAGCTAGTCTCAGTAATGATGACCATGAAACAATCATCAATTGTTGTGAAAACCCAGTGTCCTTAAGAGAGGAAATCTGCCATCCTTACCTGGTCTGGCCTACCTGTGACTCCAGACCCACAGTAATTGGTGGAATGCAGATATCTTGGAGGGCTTAGGACTGGGTGAGGTTACAGACATAGAGAGGGGTGAGATCATAGAGGCATTTACAAAAACAGGGATGAGAACTTTAAAGCTGAGGCACTATTCAACTGGGATCCAACGTAGGTCAGGGATCACAGGGGTGGTAGGTGAACAGAATTTGGTGTCAGTTAGGATACGGACAGCAGAGTTTTGGATGAGTTCCAGTTTACGGAGGCTGGGAGATGGGAGGCTGGCCAGGAGAGTGTTGGAACAGTCAAGTCTGGAGGTGACAAAAACATGGATGGAGGTTTCAGCAAGAGCACATTACTCCCTCAGAAGGTTGTGAATCTTGGAATTCTCTACCCAATAACCCATGGAGGTCAATTCAAGGTTGAGATAGACTGATTCTCGAACCATAAAGAGTCAAGGGTCATTGGGTACAGGCAGGGAAGTGGAGTTGAAGCCAAGATCAGATCAGCCATGGTCTGATTGAATAATCTTATTTCAATACTCTTGCTCCTATTTCTTATGTTTTTATGAGTTAAAGCAGGAATGGGGAGAAAGGCAGTTCTGATTTTCCTATCTTATGGTGGTGGTGCCTACTATTAACAGGTATAATTTTCAGAGAGCTGCCGGGGGAGCTCTGCCTGTTGGATCCAGGTGTCAGGAAGTGTCAGACAACACACCCACAATATTCCAATAAACACTGCCTGTGATTGGGAATCTGCTTCGGAAGTGAGCTTGGACCATGTCATCTTTTCTGCAGGTTGGTGTGTCAGTGTGGCACAGGGGAAGGAGGACTAATTTTATATTAATTTTCACAATCTGCTTTGACTCTTCTTGCCAGTGATGGATGAGAGCTGACAGAAACAAACTAGTTAATCAGTACAAGGAGGCTGATTGAGCTGGAGGATTAGATTAAACTGTGGCTGAAAGTTCTACAGCAACGAGGCGATTGGAGGGAGATGGAGAGGAAGGGGTGAGTCGATGATATATGTCGGTTTGCAGATGAATTCCAACTTCAGTGGGTCGTTAATCAGCCACGCGATGTGTTCAGGTGTCTGTGGGCTGATTAGCTTTATCCTCTACTCGTGAGAAGCGATTGAAAATGAAAGGAGAAATTACCCTTCATTCTTCACGATCATTGACAGTCAGAACAACAGATAACAGGAGGATCAGGCAGGGACTTGGATAGTGCCGCAATGTATTGCCCTGGCCTGGCACAATGGTCTTAAGAAATGAGCGGTCACAATATCACACAAATCTCGCCACACCTTAATGCTCTAATCCCATTACATCCATTACTGCGCTCAGTTGCATTCGTGCAACATAATGGTTGCCTAGTGCTCCTGACAGTGGACTAAGAGATCAGAGGTCATGGAAACCAAAATAGACTTTACCAGTGGTGTGGATTAGGATTTTTGATGAATTGGAAGCCTGTTGTACACCATGTGTTATGATGAGGCAGGCGGTATTTGCCAGGCTGACCAAATCCACAAGAGAAACTTGGCTACGCTGTCACAACGATTTTGCAATTTGTATTATTACGAGAAGGTTTGTGCACTGAGGTCAGAAGTAATGAGTCCACGACCACCTTTAGAGATTTTAAAGATTAAATTAAAACATTTATTAACAAAAGAAGAAAAACCTTAAACACACACAGAATTACTGTTACACATTTATAACAGTTCCCAAAATGTCTCCTTGACTAGATTCCCAACTATACGGCCCCCTTAAGGCAACAGTCCAAAATAGATTCCAAATTTATAAAGTCATATAGCAATTTTACCACAAGCACCCACTGGAGAATGGACGTTCAAAGGCATTTAATACAACTTTGGTTAGTGGAACAGCAAACTTCTGTAGGGTGGCTAGAGGTTTTTTCCCCCAAGTCTGTTTCACACACAATTACCTTTCAAGATCTCACACCTCACACAGTCTTCCACCCTTCTTTAAATATATTTCATCCCTTTTGATTTGTCAATCCCATTGTTTCCACTTGTCTTTGGAAGTTACTGTTCTCAGGATATAAAAATATTTCATGTTCTCATTGTGGCCAGCACTTTTGGGAAAAATCAACGTAATAACCTTGACTTATTTATCTTGTCAGTTGTAAACATTTTCCATGTCCCTTTGAAAATCAAACATTTCTCCACTTATTTAAAAATGCAAATTTCATTCACACCATCTCTGCTGAGACTTCACCCAAGCTTTACTCATCTACATTTCAAACGTCTGTTTTACACCTCACTTCTTTGACAGTTTAAACCCTGCCATCTAGCTGTCTCTACTTTAATGAAATTAGCCACACACAGAACCATACACATACACACGCACACACACACACACACACACACGCGCGCAAGCCTGCTTTAAAATATCCCACAATAATATTAAGAAAAATATGATAGTTTCTTGACACATGCATGGCTTTTTTTGTTGAAATCTGTTATGATCCTTGGCTAAACCCCTGTTAAGGATCAATAACGTTTTGCTTAAAGTGGACAAAGTTTGAGATTTAAGACACTTGCTAATAGAATAAAGCCACAAGATTCAATGAATTTTGAACAAACAAAAATAAACTTCACTCTACAAGGTCAGAAAGATGAAACAATTTACAATTCTATCATAGACTCCAACATTCAGGGTAAGTATGAGGTCTGTGGGGATTAACTGGCAAAAGGTGGTTGAACACACCACACTGCACACTAAATGGCAAATGCGACCAAGTCCTTGGATTTCTCAATGACCCACCTGACTCAGTAACACTGAGTCAAGCAATCTCACTAAAATTCTGTCTCTCTCACGAGAGATTCCAGTCTTCACCATCAAAGATCTCGCCTTGGAATTCTCTCCACAAGTCACTCCAACTGTGACAGCCTCAATGATGGATGAGATCTCCTGAGATTCTGTTCTCCTGGATCCTGAATCTGCATTCAAGTACAGTTGCAACTCTTCAGACACGCCAGGCAGAACACTGTTGCTCCAAAGGCATACCTTTGCCCAAACAGTATGTAGCAAGGAGTCCCCAAACTTTGGCTGTCTTCTTGGATCTTCAGGGCTTCTCCTGAGCTCACTTCAAATTTGCAACCTGCAGCCTCTTTCCTGTTTGGAACCTCATTCTCTGCTCCCTTCGTTTTTCCATGACTTAATTGAGACCTCTTCCTTTACTGCCTAGGACTGATCTTTTGGGATGTCTCCCTGTCCCCTCTCCTTTTTCCCTGCCTGGGACATTTGCTTTCAATGGTGCTCCTCTCCCAGTCCCATGATCTGGGTTTTTGAGCTTCTTTCTTCATGCATTGTCATGCTGGGCCCAAACAATGAAAAATGCAGAACTGTGCATGTGAAGCCCATATGGGGGAGGTGGTGGTGTAGTGGTATTGTCACTGGATTAGTAATCCAGAGACTCAGGGTAATGCTCTGGGGACCCAGGTTCAAATCCCACCATGGCTGATGGCGGAATTTGAATCCAATAAAAATCTGGAATTGAAAGTCTAATGAAGACCATGAAACCATTGTTGATTGTTGTAAAAGCTCATCTGGCTCAATGTCCATCACCAAGAGTGGCTTGATCGCACACTTCTGATAGGCTAGATTTGTGGCAGGTGGTGAGGGAACCAACAAGAGGGAAAAATCACTTGACCTCATCCTCACCAGCCTGCTACAGATGCATCTGTCCGTGACAGTATCGGTGGGAGTGACCACCACACAGTCCTTGTGGACACAACGTCCCATCTCCACATTGAAGATACCCTCCATTGTGTTGTGTGACACTACACCATGCTTAATGGGGTAGAGTTCAAACAGATATAGCAACTCATATGTACCGAAGACTGGGTAAACACAAGACGCTGTGGGCCATCAGCAGCAGCAGAATTGCACAGGAACACGATCCGTAACCTCGTGGCCTGGCATATCTCCCACTCTACCATTACCATCAAGCCAGGGGATCAACCCTGGTTCAATGAAAAGTGCAGGAGGACATGCCAGGAGCAGTGCCAGGCATACCTAAAAATGAGGTGTCAACCGAGTGAAGCTAAACAGCATAAATAGCAAGTGATACAGAAAGTGAAGTGATTCCACAGCCAACGGTTCAGATCTAAACTCTGCAGTCCTGTTACATCCAGTCGTGAATGGTGGTGGACAATTAAACAACTCAGTGGAGGAGGAGGCTCCACAAATATCACCATCCTTAATGATGTGGAGCCCAACACATCAGTGCAAAAGATAAGGCTGAAGCATTTGCAACAGTCTTCAGCCAGAAGTGCCGAGTGGATGATCCATCACGGTCTCCTCCGGAGGTCCCCAGAATCACAGATGCCAGTCTTCAGCCAATTCGATTCACTCCACGTGATATCAAGAAAGGACTGAAGGCACTGGATACTGCAAAGGCTATGGGTCCTGACAATATTCTGGCAATAGTGTGGAAGACTTGTGCTCCAGAACTTGCTGCACCCCTAGCCAAGCTGTTCCAGTACAGCTACCATACTGGCATCTACCTGGCGATGTGGAACATTGCCCAGGTATGTCCTGTACACAAAAAGCAGGACAAATCCAACCCGACCAATTACCCCCCATCAGTCTACTCTCAATCATCAGTAAAGTAATAGAATGGATCATCAACAGTGCTATCAAGCAGCACTTGCTGACTGATACTCAGCTTGGGTTCCACCAGGATCACTCAGCTCTTGACCTCTTTACAGCCTTGGTTCAAACATGGACAAAAGAACTGAACTGCAGAGGTGAGGTGAGAGTGACTGACCTTGACCATCAAGGCAGCATTTGGCTGAGTGTGGCATCGAGGAGCCTGAGCAAAACTGGAGTCAATGGGAATCAGGGGGAAAACTCTCCGCTGGTTGGAGTCATACCCAGCACAAAGAAAGATGGTTGTGTTTGTTGGAGGTCAATCATCTCAGTTCCAGGACATCACTGCAGGAGTTCCTCAGGGTAGTGTCCTAGGTCCAACCATCTTCAGCTGCTTCATCAATGACCTTCCTTCCATCATAAGGTCAGAAGTGGGGATGTTCGCTGATAATTGCACAATGTTCAGCACCATTCGCAACTCCTTAGATACTGAAGCAGTCCATGTCCAAATGCAGCAAGACCTGGACAACACCCAGGCTTGGGCTGACAAGTGGCAAGAAATATTTGTGCCACACCAGTGCCAGGCAATGACCATCTCCAACACGAGAGAATCTAACCATCGCCCCTTGACATGCAATGGCATTACCATCGCTGAATCCCCCACTATCAACATCCTGGGGGCTTACCATTGGCTAGAAACTGAACTGGATTAGCCATATAAATGCGGTGGCTACAAGAGCAGGTCAGAGGCTAGGAATTCTGCGGTGGGTAACTCAACTCCTCACCTCCCAAAGCCTGTCCACCATCTACAAGGCACAAGTTAGGAGTGTGATGAATTACTCTCCACTTGCCTGGATGAGTGCAGTTCCAACAACACTCGAGAAGCTTGACACCATCTAGGACAAAGCAGCCCGCTTGATTGGCACCACATCCACAAACATTCAGTCCCTCTATCAGCGACACACAGTAGCAGCAGTGCGCACCATCTACAAGATGCACTGCAGGAACTCACCAAGCCTCCTTAAGCAGCATCTTCCAAACCCACGACTGCTACCATCTAGAAGGACAAGGGTGACAGATGCACGGGAACACCACTGCCTGGAAGTTCCCCTCGAAGCCATATACCATCCTAACCTGGAAATATATCTCCATTCCTTCATTGTCGCTGGGTCAAAATCCTGGAACTCCCTCCCTAACACACTGTGGGTGTACCTACACCATATGGACTGCAGCGGTTCAAGAAGGCAGCTCACCACCACCTTCTAAAGGGCAATTAGGGATGGGCAATAAATGCTGGCTTAGCCAGCAACATTCACATCCAGTGAATTAATGAAAAAAATTCCCATGTGGGGAAACTCCAAGATCTGTCGGGATTCGGAGTTCCCGAGCTCTGCTCTCAAAGGGAAGGTAAGTTGGCTTTTGTAACAAATCAACTCAAAGAGTAGGGCCCATAAGGGACCAAGGGGGCAATCTATGAGTGGAGCCAGAGGGCATCGCTAGAGTGTTGAACGAATACTTCACATCCAACTTCACCCAAGAGAATGAGAATGAAAGTATCAAACTCGGGGAGAGAGACTGCGAGGTTCTTAAGCAAATTGATATAGGGAGTGACAAGGTATTGGAGGTGTTGGCAGGCTTAAAAGTGGACAAACCTGCAGGTCCAGGTGATTTGTGTCTCAGACTGCTGAGGGAGGCAAGGGAGGAGATCGCAGGGGCTCTGACCCAAATTTTTAATTCCTCTCTGGCCACGGGGGAGGTGCCAGCGCACTGGAGAACAGCTAATGTGGTTCTGCTATTTAACAAAGGTTGTAGAGATAAGCCAGGGAACTATAGACTGGTGAATCTCACGTCAGTGGTAGGGAAACTATTGGAGGAAGTACTGAAGGAGAGAATCTATCTCCACTTGGAGAGGCAAGGTTTGATCAGGATTGTCAGCATGGCTTTGTCAGAGGGAGGTCATGCCTGACAAATTTGATTGAATTTTTTGAGGAGGTGACCAGGTGTGTAGATGAGGGTAGTGCAGTTGATGTAATTTATATGACAAGGTCCCACATGGGACACTTATAAAGAAGGCAAAGGCACATGGGATACAGGGTAATCTGATAAGGTGGATTCAAAATTGGCTTAGTTGTAGGAGACAGAGGGTGATGACAGAAGGATGCTTTAGTGACTGGAAGCCACTGTCCAGTGGCATACCACAGGGATCTGTGCTGGGTCCCCTATTATTCATCCTTTATATAAACAACATAGACGACTATGTAGGGGGTAGGATTAGTAAGTTTGCAGATGACACAAATATTGGCTGGGTGGTTAACAGTGAGGTTGAGTGTCTTGGGCTACAGGAAGATATAGATGGGATGGTCAAATGGGCAGATAAGTGGCAGATGGAATTTAACCTTGAAAAGTGTGAGGTGATGCACTTTGGAAAGAATAATTTGACAAGGAAGTATTCAATGAACGGCATGACACTAGGAAGTTCTGAGGAACAAAGGGAGCTTGGCATGCGTATCCATAGATCTCTGAAGGCGGAGAGGCATGTTAGTGGAGTGGTGAAAAAGGCATATGGGATACTTGCCTTTATCAATCGAGGCATAAATTACAAAAGTAGGGAGGTCATGTTGGAGTTGTATAGAACCTTGGTGAGGTCACAGCTGGAGTACTGTGTGCAGTTCTGGTCACCACATTATAGGAAGGATGTGATTGCACTGGAGGGGGTGCAGAGGAGATTCACCAGGATGTTGCCTGGGATGAAACATTTAAGTTATGAAGAGAGGTTGGATAGACTTGGGTTGTTTTTGTTGGAGCAGAGAAGACTGAGGGGCGACCTGATCGAGGTGTACAAGATAATGAGGGGCATGGACAGGGTGGATAGGGAGCAGCTGTTCCCCTTAGTTGAAGGGTCAGTCACAAGAGGGCATAAGTTCAAGGTGAGGGTCAGGAGGTTTAGTACGGATGTGAGGAAAAACTTTTTTACCCAGAGGGTGGTGACGGTCTGGAATGCACTGCCTGGGAGGGTGGTGGAGGTGGGTTGCCTCACATTCTTTAAAAAGTACCTGGATGAGCACTTGGCACGTCATAACATTCAAGGCTATGGGCCAAGTGCTGGTAAATGGGATTAGGTAGGTAGGTCAGGTGTTTCTCACGTGTCGGTGCAGACTCGATGGGCCGAAGGGGCTCCTCTGCAGTGTGATTCTGTGATACCGTGACTTTACATTTTGGTGTTAAAAAACAGGGAATCGTGAACTGGCAGCCCATCTACATCTCTCCCAGTTACTATCAGAAAGACTGGCATTTCTATAACGCTTTTCATGACCACAGATGTTTCAGACAATGAAGTCATTTTGAAGTAATGTCACTGTTGTAGTGCAGGAAAAGTGGCAGCTAATTTGTGCACAGCAAGTCCCCACAAACAGCAGAGAGATAAATGGCTTTCTTCCTGACATTGCTTGGGAGATAAATATTGGCCAGGGCATCAAGGATAGCTCTCATAATCTTTCTCAAATAGTACAATGAGACCAGAAACAGCAGACAATCTCTTAACATCTCCCACAGATGACACCCATAACAGTGCAATACGGCCTCAATTCTGCAGTAGGAATGCTCTCAACCTGCAGAGTGCGGCTTGACCGCAGTGACCTGTGACTGAGAGAGAAGTGCTGCCATTGAGCCCTGGCTGACACCAATGTGCTGGTGTAAAGGCTGCAAAATGAATGAAAATAATGAGGGTGTTGGGGGCAAGGGAAGGAAAATACAGGTCAACTGATCAAATCAGAGCCCACAGAGTTCCAGACTTGAACTGAGCCCAAAGTCTTGACCATATTGTAAGTTTCTTCCCATAAAATGCCCACATCCAGCTCACAAAAGCACCTATCTTCAAGATGCCACCTTGTTGGGAAATGCATTATCACATCTCAGGTGTGAACAGTCAGGTCAACCAGTCAAGGTTTCCTCTTGGTTAGGGGTCAGAGGTCAGTGAGAGCCTGGATTATGTGAGAGAGATAAGGCACATTGTCTACACATTCTGCACACACCTGGGACTGTGTTGTTTATCAGCTGTGTGTGTGCAGAAGCTTTTCACACTTTACAATGGGCCAATTATCAATTAACACGAGCTGGGGTAGAGTAGCTACGTAGCTGCGGCATAGTTTTAGGAGGTGCAGACTTGCCTAGCATCTGAACCCTCCCTCTCGACCTGATAGGTTAATATCCAGTGGAAAGAGAGAAGCCAGTACATTCGGGCCTAGTCAGTGGCAGGAGTTGCCGGAGGCTTCTTGCTTGTGGGAAACACCAACTGCCTCCACATTTTAGCCTTTTGACTCTCAATGTTGTTAATGTTAAAGGTGCCATCCAGCTGCGTCTGGATCACCACAGAAGGTATGAGTAAAAAGGAATATGATACCAATGGATAGCTGCCTCTTGAGACAGTTCCATTGGTGAATCCCATTGCCCAAGTGGGCCTGTCCATGGCCCACCTCACAGCAACCAGCCCTCCCCAACATTGGCGATAGCTGCCGAAACCACCCCCCCTCAGCACTAACCCCCTCTATCAAGCCTGCGATTCAGTACTAGTTCAACATCTCAATAATGAAACTTCCTCAATAAACCGCCACCTCGACAATTTAACCCACTTAATAACGCCTCCATGACAGTGGTTAACTGGGGGAGTTTAGTGCTGTTGAGGTGGTTGGTGTTCCATGATTGTGGATTCCTATCGTACACATGACATTCATCTAATAAAACTGGTATGTATTTAACGTAAAGTGATCACAAATAAGCTCACATTTTAAAAATTCTTTCATGGGATGTGAGAGTCGCTGGTTAGGCCGGAATTTATTGCCCATCCCTAATTGCCCTTGAGAAGATGGTAGTGAGATGCCTTCTTGAACAAATGCAGTCTATGTGGTGTAGGTACACCCACAGTGCTCTTAGGGATGGATTTCCAAAATTTTGACCCAGTGACAATGAAAGGACAGTGATATATTTCCAAGTCAGGATGGTGAGTGACTTGGAGGGGAACTTCCAGGTGGTGGTGTTCCCAAGTGTCTGCTGCCCTTGTCCTTCTAGGTGGTGGAGGTCACAGAACAAAAACAGAAACAGAAATACCTGGAAAAACTCAGCAGGTCTGGCAGCATCAGCGGAGAAGAGCACAGTTGACGTTTTGAGTCCTCATGACCCTTCAACAGAACTATGGTGGAGGTCACAGGTTTGGAAGGTGCTGTCAAAGGAGCCTTGGTGAGTTGCTGGAGTGCATCTTGCAGATGGTACACGCTGCTGCTGTTGTGTGTCAGTAGTGGAGGGAGTGAATGTTGAAGGTACTGGATCTATCTGGAAATACTCAACAGGCTGGGGCTCTTTTCTGTAGAAAAGAGAAAACTGAAACATCAACTGATAGTTGTCTTAAAGATTATGAAAGTGTTTGGTAGGGTAGACATAGAAAAGTTGTTTCTCTTTTTTTTATTCATTCACAGGATGTGGGTGCCGCTGGCTAGGCCAGCATTTATTACCCATCCCTAATTGCCCTTGAGAAGGTGGTAGTGAGCTGCTTGAACCGCTGCAGTCCATATGGTGTAAGTACACCCACAGTGCTGTTAGGGAGGAAGTTCCAGAATTTTGACCCAGCGACAGTGAAGGAACAGTGATATATTTCCAAGTCAGGAAGCTGAGTGGCTTGGAGGGGAATTTCCAGGTAGTGGTGTTGCCACCTATCTGCTGCCCTTGTCCTTTTGGGTGGTGGAGGTCTTGGGTTTGGAAGGTGCTGTCCAAGTCTTTCTGCATCTATTGTACTAATATGCTGGCTGTATTTCAATGCTAATTTGTTGGTTTTTGATCACAATTAAGATGCTGAATCATATTTGTTTCTCAGCTTATTTCTAGTCAGAAATATAAGAACACAAGAAATAGGAGCTGGAGGAGGCCATTTGGCCCTTTGAACCTGCTCCACCAATTAGTAAGCTCATGGCTTCTTCTACCTCAACTCCACTTTCTTGCATTATTCTTGCCTTAATCCCCCGATGATCCAAAAATCTACTAAACTGAGTCTTGAACGTACTCAATTCCTGAACATCCACAGCCCTCTGGGGTAGAGAATTCCAAAGATTCACAACTCTCCAAGTGAAGAAATTTCTCCTTGTCTCAGTCCTGACTGGCCATATTCTGAGATTATGACCCCGTGTTCTAGCTCCTCCTGGCAGGCTCAACATTTTCTCAGCATCTACCCTGTCAAGCCCCTTAAGAATTTTATATGTTTCAAGTAGATCACCTCTCACTTTTCTAAACTCCATGGAGTATAGGCCTGGTTTACCCAATCTCCCCTCATAGGACAATCCCCTCATCTCAGAAACCTGTTTAATGAACCTTCCTTGCACTCTTGCTTGGTCAAATATATCCTTCCTTGGGTAAGGAGATCAAAACTGCACATAGAACTCCATGTGTAGCCTTGCTAATGTTCTGTATAATCTTAGCAAGACTTGTTTACTCTTATACTCCAATAGTCCTGTATCTACATGGCATAGGTTGTTGTGACACTGAAAGACTCTATCCCTATCTGGAACTCGCAATCAGTCAGTATCCAAACACCAGTAGTGCGGAGCTGCCTGAATAAAATGAATGCTGTAAATCGTACAGTCATAGAAACTTACAACCCAGAAGGAGGCTATTCAGCCCATCGTTTCTGAGCCAGCCAACAAAGAGCTTTCCAGTCTAATCCTGTCCTGCCACCTTCAATGATTTGGCCACATACACCCGCAGGTCCTTCTGTTCCTGCACCCTCTTTAGAATTATACCCTTTATTTTATATTGCTGCTCCTCATTCTTCCTATCACAATTAATCACTTCACATTTCTCTATGTTAAATTTAATATGTTATATGCCTGCCCTTTCCACCAACCTGCCTATGTCCTTCTGAGGTTTAACATTATCCTGCTCCAAGTTTTGTATCATCTGCAAGTTTTGAAATTGTGCCTTGAACACCCAAGTCTGCGTGATTAATATATATCAGGAAAAGGAAATTCTTACTTATTTGCTCATCAGACAGCTTTGGGGTGTAAGTTAAATTTGACAACCATGGTTGTCAAACCATGGTGATGGTTTGGGCCTGAGGTAGCTGATTACCAGTCTACTCCTAAAGTTCCCGCTGGACGGTTAGTCCTTCTGCTGCTCGAGTACAGGCCTTCTAAATCCAAACAGTGCTGACTGAAAGGTGCAGGATCCTGAATCCTGCTGGCTTTTAGTGTTTCAGTGGGAAAATGTGAAGATTTAAGCATCTGATTCCCAAGGTACAAGTCACACCAATCGACCTGAAGCCAGGCATTGAAAAATGACACAAGACAAGTCAAGGACACAGGGAATAGTTTACCACAACAGTATCCTTTGTCTACTGTGACTCAATAACATCAATAATTTACTTCCCATGACAGAATGCAGCCATATATCTGAAAGCAAAATCTACTTTCTGGAAAAATAACCCTTTAAATGTGCAATATGTAGGTTTCTCAGAACCCAAAAAGTCAATTGGTTACCGTGATCTGGGTTGTGTATACCCATTGCCGCGATAACATACATATCAAAATGTTGCTTATAACATAAATTCTGCTCCTCGTGTTGCACCAAAGAAAATGTAGTCCCATATTTTAGGGCTATTAGGAACATAGGAACAACAGGAGGAGGCCATTTAGCCTCTCAAACCTGTTCTGTCCATTCAATTAGATCCTGGCTGATCTGTGCCGCAACACCATTTATCCATTTTGAGAGGTGGAAAGATTTAGGGAGGGAATTCCAGAGCCCAGGGCCTCAGTAGCTGGCAGCTCAGCCACCAATGGGGGGAATGATTAAAATCAGGAATGGGTTTGAGGGCAAAATTGAGGGAGCGCTGAGATCTTGGAAGAGGTTACAAGGATAGGGAAGGGTGATGCTATCGAGGGTTTTGAAAAGAAGGGGGCAAGCATTGTAAGACTGAGCATTGGTGGATGAGGAGCCAGCGTAGGTCAGTGAGCACTGAGGTGATAGGTGAATGGATGCGAGTTAGAGTTCGGAGTGCAGAGCTCTGGGTGAGCTTGATGGAAGGTGAAAGTTGGGAGACCAGTGAAGAGAGTATTGGAACAGTCAAGTCTATTGATGTGTTTATCCATTCACTTGTTACAGTATCTTGTTGTGCCTTGCCCCACCCCCACTCTGCCTTAATAGGCATCTGTTGCAATGTGCGTTACAGTGTAAACATTCCCACACATTTTCTTTTATCTTTTACAAGCTCAGCCAAGGAACCCTATTGCGTCACTTGCTTTAAGTTCCCTCACTCAGAATGCATTATCACTTAATGCAGTGCTAATAAAGTCTTCAGTGTTCTTTTAACTGAATCAGTTACAAAACATAAAAAATGATTGCCCATTAAAGACATAATCGAGGCAGTGCTCATCTTGTTAATTAGATTTTTTCAATAATTAGTCATTTTTAAGCACTTTAACTTGTCACTAATCATTTTCAATGTCACTTGCTTATTTATTCTACCACCTTCCGGCTGGATGTTCCCAGACTTTAACTCAGATAAAGGCTCTGTGTATTAGTCAGCTGAATTAGACCAAAAGATGCAAAATATTTTAACCCCTCAGGACTGCTGTTCAGTCTGCTCCCAGCATTCTACAATCAGGTTAAATTATGATTCATTTTTTATGTTCTATTTAAGATGTGGTCGCACATTCTTATTGGCTAGAGAAAGATTTGCATTTAAAAGGAACCTTTCACCTCCTCAGAATGTCCGGGGTTGGGGGTGGGGTGGGGGGTTGGGGGGTGGGTGACTTGTGGATAGTACAAAAAAGCAAGAATTTGTCTTGTATAGTATCTTTCACCACCATACAGCAAACTCCCACTTAACAGCAACAATGTAATAAACACCCATCTGGTTCACTAATGTCCTTTAGGGAAGGAAATCTGCCCTCCATCCTCAGTCTGGCCTACGTGTGACTCCAGATCCACAGTATAGTGGTTGACTCTTAACTGCCCTCTGAAATGCACTAGCAAGCCGCTCAGTTCAAGGGGAGTTAGGGGCAGGCAACAATGTGGCCTTGCCGGCAACGTCCACATCCCATGGAAGAATAAAGAAAAATAATGTCCTGCAACTTTTTCTCGTTCAAGCATTTATCCAATTATCCTTTCAGAGCTATGACTGGATCCCTTTTCACCATTCTACCAGGCAGTGCATTCCAAATCCCAACCACTCGTTCTGTGAAGAAGGTTTTCCTCGTGTCACCTCTGGTTCTTTCGCCAATCGCCCTAAATCTGTCGCCCCCCCTGGCTCTGAACCCTTTAGCTATTGGAAGCAGATGGCTGCCAGCCTCCCTCAGCAGATGGATCAGCATTCCTCCATGTTCAACAATTCTGGCATTTGGGACACAAAGGAATTATTCTAACGTTGAAAGAAAAGCAGGGAAGGCTGATGATCAACGCTTTGGAAAAAGGGAAATCGGCAAAAATTGACTCAAGGCAAATTGTGTGGGTTAACGATGAGGTTTCAGGTTAAAAACTGGTGGACGGCAAATTTAGGAGCGATAGTCAAAGAACGATCGATGTGTGGAACAGATTTCCAGATGGAGTAGTAAAGTCGTAAACCCTGCAATAATTTAAGACCAAAGAAAGAAAGACTTGTATTTATGGAGCACCTTTCATGACCTCAGGATGTGCCAAAGTGCTTTGCAGCTAATGAAGCACTTTTCAAGTGTGTAATCGTTGTTGTAATGTAGGAAAACTAATTTGCACACACCAAGCTCCCACAACCAGTAATGTGGGAATGTTCAGATTGTCTGTTTTAGTCATATTGGTTGAAGGATAAATATTGACTAGGGCAACAGGGACAATTCCCCTGCTATTCCCTCAAAATAGTGCCTTGGAATCTTTTACATCCACCTCAGAGAGCAGATGGGGCCTCATCTCTTCCAACAGGTGGCATCTTCAACAGAGCAGCATTCCCTTAGGTATGACACTAGAATTGTCAGTCTTGCTTTTGGACTCAAGTCTCTGAAGTGAGACTTGAACCCACAACCTTCTAGTTAGTATACGTAAATGATTTGGAGGAAAATGTAACTGGGCTAATTAGTAAGTTTGCAGACAACACTAAGGTTGGAGGAGTTGCAGATAGTGAAGAGGATTGTCAAAGGATACAACGGGATATAGATCGGTTGGAGACTTGGGCGGAGAAATGGCAGATGGAGGTTAATCCGGACAAATGCGAGGTAATGCGTTTTGGAAGGTCTAATACAGGTAGGAATTATACAGTAAGTGGCAGAACCCTTAAGTGCATCGACGGTCAGAGGGATCTGGGTGTACAGATCCACAGGTCACTGAAAGTGGCAATGCATAAGGTAGTCAGGAAGGCGTATGGCATGCTTGCCTTCATCAGTAGGGGTATTGAGTATAAAAGCTGGGAAATCATGCTGCAGCTGTATAGAACCTTGGTTAGGCCACACTTGGAATATTGCGTGCAATTCTGGTTGCCACATTACCAGAAGGATATGGAGGCTTTGGAGAGGGTGCAGAGGAGGTTTACCAGGATGCTGCCTAGTCTAGAGGTTATTAGGTATGAGGAGAGGTTGGAGAAACTCGGATTGTTCTCACTAGAGTGACGGAGATTGAGGGGTGACTTGATAGAAGTTTACAAAATTATGAGTGGCATAGACAGAGTAGATAGTCAGAAGCTTTTTCCCAGGGTGGAAGAGTCAATTACTAGGGGACATAGATTTAAGGTGAGAAGAGAAAACTATAGAGATGTGCGGGGCAAGTTTTTTATGCAGAGGGTAGTGAGTGTCTGGAATTCGCTACCAGAGGAGGTGGTGGAAGCAGGTACAATAATGGTGTTTAAGAAGCAGCTTGACAAATATATGAATAGGATGGGAATAGAGGGATACGAACCCCGGAAGTGCAAAATGTTTTAGTTGACGGGCAATATGATCGGCACAGGCTTGGAGGGCTGAAGGGCCTGTTCCTGTGCTGTACTTTTCTTTGTTCTTTGTTCTTGTTCTTTTAATTAAAGGAGAAAGAGTTGCTCCCCACTGAGTGCTGCCATGGGTAAATTCAAGCATTTCTGGGAGTATGAGCTAAGGTGGGTCAAATTGCCTCCCTCCTCCAGGACAAAGCAGCCCACTTGATTGGCGCACTATCTACCACCTTAAACATTCATTCCCTCCACCACTGCTGACCAGTGGCAGCAGTGTGTAACATCTACAAGATGCACTGCAGCAACTCACCAAGGCTCCTTAGACAGCTCCTTCCAAACCTGCGACCTCTACCATCTAGGACAAGGGCAGCCAACAGATGGGAACTCTACCACCTGGAAGTTCCCCTCCAAGACACTCACCATCCTGACTTGGAAATATATCACCGTTCCTTCACTGTCGCTGGGTCAACATCCTGGAACTTCCTCCCTAACAGCACTGTGGGTGTACCTACAGCACATGGACTGCAGCGGTTCAAGAAGGCAGCTCACCACCACCTTCTCAAGGGCAATTAGGGATGGGCAATAAATGCTGGTCTAACCAATGATTGCCACACCACGTGAATGAATAAGCAAAAAAAAAAAAATCCTTAATTATTTTGAGGTCTTGTGCTCACTATCACAGATTGGGAATTCATTGGAATGAGGGATTGAAGCTGGGACAAAAACAGAATTACCTGGAAAAACTCAGCAGGTCTGGCAGCATCGGCAGAGAAGAAAAGAATTGATATTTCGAGTCCTCATGACCCTTTCCAGGTAATTCTGTTTTTGTTTTGGATTGAAGCTGGGACCTGAGCTCTACAGCAACATCAGTTGGAACTTCAACGCACTGCACCATCTTGCCACTGAGGTAAGTGACATGATTCAATGATCTGGGGGTTTAAGTCAAGTGACCAGGTTCATATGGTTACTTTTCAAGTGCTTTTTAATTGTGAATTTTCCATATATTGAGATGTTCACCCTGAGGAATAAGCAGATAGAGCATATCCCACATCCTCATCAACAACTCCCAGGTCAAACACAGAAGAACTAAATACAGAATGCAATTTCCTCCACTTTGCCCCAATAATATGCTTCCATCCTATCCTCAGAAGAGTGCCCCTCCCCCAACGCCCCGCTGTAGCACTGGATTTTTTTTTTTGTCTCTAGTAGTCATCCTGTAGATTGCTGAGTATGCTTAAGATTGAGATCGATAGATTTCTATATATTAAAAACATCAAGGGATACAGGGATAGTGCAATACTGTTGAAGTAGAAGATCAGCCATGCTGTCATTGAATGGCGGAGCGGGTTGAAGGGCTGAATGGCCTACTCCTGCTCCTATTTCTTATGTTGTGTTCCTTATCTCTGAACAAGATTGACAATTTATTGCTTGTGGTGTTAGTTAAGGCTCTGGGTCACACACTTCTGTTTCTGAATCTGAAGGTCATAGCCTATGACTCATAGGTTCAAGCACGACTCTAGGTACTACTCTTGAGCACATAAGTTAGGCTCACACTCCAATGTAGTACGTATGGAGTGCTGCACTGTTGGAAATGTGTTCTTTCAGCTGAGTTGATAAACAGAGGCCCCTCCTGCTCTCTTACGTGGGTGTGAAAGATTCCATGGCATTATATTGAAGGTGACTTGGGGATCTCTCTCTGGTGTCCAATATTTATCCCTCAGCCTCCATTACAATTGATTCTCTAGTTGCTGGTTATGGGAGCTTGCTATACACAAATTGGTTGTCTCATTTCCTACGTTACAACAGTGACCATATTACAAAAAGCATTTAATATATAGCAATGATTTGGATGAGGGAACCAAATGTAATATTTCCAAGTTTGCTGGCGACACAAAACCAGGTGTGAATGTGAGTGGTGAGGAGGATGTTAAGAAGCTTGAGGGTGAGCTAGACAGGTTGAGTGATTGGGCAAATACATGGCAGATGCAGCATAATGTGGATAAGTGTGAAGTTATCCACTTTGGAAGGAAAAACAGAATAGCAGAGTATTATTTAAATGGTGAAAGATTGGGAAATGTTGATGTACAAAGGGACCTGGGTGCCCTTGTACGCCAATCGCTGAAAGCAAGAATTCAGGTGCAGCAAGCAGTTAAGAAGGCAAATGGTATGTTGGCCTTCATTGTGAGTAGACTTGAATACAGGAGCAAGGATGTCTTACTGCAGCTTTACAGGGCCTGGGTGAGATCACACCTGGAGCTTTGGTCTCCTTATCTAGGAAAGGATATACTTGCCATAGAGGGAGTGCAGCGAAGGTTCACCAGACTGATTCCTGGGATGGCAGGATTGTCGTATGAGGAGAGATTGAGCCCACTAGGCCTGTATTCACTGGAGTTTCGAAGAGTAAGAGGGAACCTCATTGAAACATATAAAATTCTGAGAGGGCTGGACAGACTGGATGCAGGGATGATGCTTCCTCTGGCTGGGAGTCTAGGACAAGGGGGTCACAATCTCAGGATCTGGTCAGGCCATCTGGACACTAAAGGAGTCAAGGGGTATGAGGAGAGTGCGGGAGTACGGCGTTGAGATAGTGAATCAGCCATGATCATATTGAATGGTGGAGCAGGCTCAAAGGGCCGAATGACCTACTCAAGCCTTTATTTTTTTCTATGTTTCTAAGGCTGTAAAGAAATTTGAGAGGAAGAAAGGTGCTATATAAATGCAAACTCTTTCTTGTTTTTTGACAGATTTATGCTTCTGCTCCTATTTCTGATGTTCTAGGGACTTTCCACAATGGAGAGTGGAAAATCAGGTAGATGTTTAATGGGTGCCTGGTCCCTAAATCGCCCCTTATACTCCATTGATGAAATTTAAAATGAGACCCTTAGAGCCAAGGTTAGAGACTGCTGAAGTAAACAGTGAACCCCTCTGATCCTTAGCAGCAGCCAATGGTAAGGGGTACAGTAACCTTGGAACAGGATAGGCTCGCAGCAATTGCAGTGAGTCATCTCATTTGAGTAATTCAGAAGATATTAGTAAAGTATAATCTGGGTAATAAACACATAAAAATCATTGTTGATTCATTCAATTGGTGGTAGTTTTGGTCATTAACCATGAACTTTAACTTATTAGTTTATTATTAAAAGGAAGATTGGAATCACATTGCATCCTAGTGTTCTCAGAGGGGATGGTGGTAATTGGAGAAAGAAGGTGAAAGAGGAGATTTGTAGACAAGTCAGGAAACTGAGTAGGCATAAGTTGGCCTCCACCTATCACTGGCCCCCTATCGAGCTCTCCTGTCCCACCCACTTCTACCAGCTTATATTTAATCTCATTTCTATATGTCTTAGTTCTGATGAAGGGTCATACGGACTTGAAACGTCAACTGTATTCCTCTCCGCAGATGCTGTCAGACCTGCTGAGTTTTTCTAGGTATTTTTGTTTTTGTTCTAGGCATAAGTAGGCTGGGGCTCCTCCTAGGGGTCTTTGTGTAAGAGTTTGACAGGGTAGACATAGAGAAGATGTTTCCACTGAGACTGGATAGGCTGGGGTTGTTTTCCTTAGAGCAGAGAAGGCTGAGGGGGAACCTGATATTGGTATTACAAAATTATGAGGGGCGTAGATAGAGTGGATAGGAAGAAACTTTTCCTCTTAGTGGAGGTGTCAATAACCAGGGGGCATAGATTTAAGGTAAGGGGCAGGAGGTTTAGAGGGGATCTGAGGAAAACTTTTTCACTCAGAGGGTGTTTAGAATCTGGAACACGCTGCCTGAGGGGGTGGTAGAGGCAGGAACCCTCACAACAATTAAGAAGTAGTTAGATGAGCACTTGAAACACCATAGCATACAGGGCTACGGGCCCAGTGTTTGATGGCCGGCATGGACACGATGAGCCGAAGGGCTTGTTTCTGTGCTGTATAACTATGACTCTATGACACTGGCGAGACCAGAACTCATAACCATAACGTGGTTAGACCACACATGGAGAACTGTGCATAGTTTTAGACGCCATATAAAAAGGAAACGCAGCATAGGAATGTTAGCAAATAAGATTTACACAGATGATGCTAAAACTGCGAATCTATGCCTATGAGGAAAGGATGAACTGCCTGGATTGCCTTTTTCCTCAAATAGGAAGGCTGAGGGGTCACCCAAGAGAGGCATTTAAAATAATGAAATATTTTGACAGATACAGGGAGAGTGATTCCATTTATGGGGAAGAACAAAGTCAGAAACCATCAATATGAGATAGTCACCAAGACACTTAAACAGGGAATTGAGAAGAAACATATTTACACAAAGAATGGGGAGGGTGTGGAACCTGTTGCTACATGGAATGGTTGAGGTGAAGGAGAGTAAAGGGCGGGTTAGATAAGCACACGCGGGAGAAAGGAATTGAGGGTTATGTTGACTGATGAGAATGGATGCAAGGAGATTCAAGTGGAGCATAAATGTGGCATGAAAACAAAAAATGCTGGAAAAACTTAGCAGGTCTGACAGCATCTGTGGAGAGTGAGACAGAGATAACGTTTCGAGTCTGTATGACTCTTCTTCAGATCTAACGGGAGGTAGAGATGTGGCAAAATATATACAGATTAAGGGGGTTGGAACTGGTGAAGCTGGATAGAATGCCAACGATGGGTGGAGGCAAAGGAGAGGTGGCAAAAGGTGTCATAAACAAAAGGTCTTTTCATTGAAAACTGTCGGCGTGACATCAGCTGTCTCAATTTCTCTGCTCCTTTCACCCACTCTAACCTGTCTCCTTCTAAACTTGCTGCACTCCATTCTCTCAGGTCCAATCCTGACTTTGTTATCAAACCAGCTGACAAGGATGGTGCTGTTGTTGCCTGGCATTCTGACCTCTACCTCGCAGAGGATGAGTGCCAACTCTCAGACACTTGCTCTTACCTCCCCTTGGACCATGACCCCACCACCGAACATTAAGCCATTGTTTCCAGGACTGTCACTGACCTCATCTCCTCTGGAGATTTTCTCTCCACAGCTTCTAACCTCATAGTCTCCCCACCTTGGTCAGCCTGCTTCTACCTTCTTCCCAAAATCCACAAACAGGACTGTACCGGTAGACCGATCGTGTCAGTCTGTTCCTGCCCCATGGAACTCATTTCTTCCTATCTTGACTCCGTTCTCTCTTCCCTTGTCCAGTCTCTTCCCACCTACATCCGTGATTCCTCTGATGCCCTACATCATATCAACAATTCCAGTTCCCTGACCCTAACTGCCTCCTCTTCACCATGGATGTCCAATCCCTCTACACATCCATCCCCCACCAGGATGGTCTGAGGGCTCTCGGCTTCTTCCTTGAACAGAGGCCCGAACAATCCCCATCCCCCACCACTCTCCACCGTCTGGCTGAATTTGTTCTCTCACTGCACAATTTCTCCTATAAACTCGTCTCACTTCCTCCAAATAAAAGGTGTGGCTATGGGTACCCGCATGGGCCCCAGTTATGCCTGCCTCTTTACAGGGTATGTGGAACATTCCTTGTTCCAGTCCTACTCAGGCCCCCTCCCACAACTCTTTCTCCGGTACATCGATGATTACTTCGGTGCCGCTTCATGCTCTCGCTGGACCTGGAAAAATTTATCAATTTTGCTTCCAATTTCCACCCCTCCATCACTTTCACGTGGTCCATCTCTGACACTTCCCTTCCCTTCCTTGATTTCTCTGTCTCAATTTCTGCTGATAGACTGTCCATCAATATTCATTACAAGCCCACTGACTCTCACAGCTACCTCGACTACAGCTCCTCACACCCTGACTCCTGTAAATACTCCATCCCATTCTTTCAGTTCCTTCGCCTCCGTCGCATCTGTTCTGATGATGCCACTTTCCAAAACAATGCTTCGTCTCCGGGCTCACTTCTTTGGGCAGGAGTCCTCTCCCCGTTCAACGGATCATTTTACCCACCTCCAATATTCTCCCTCCACCTGGACCCCTCCCTCTGGATTCTTACCTTCTCTTGATCTTTTCATTGAGAACTGTCGGCGCAACATTAGTCGTCTCAATTTCTCTGCTCCTCTCACCCATTCTAATCTCTCTCTCTCTGAACTTACTGCACTCCGTTCTCTCAGGTCCAACCCTGACATTGTCATCAAACCCTCTGACAAGGGTGGTGCTGTTGTTGTCTGGCGCACTGACCTCTACCTCGCGGAGGCTGAGCGTCAACTCGCAGACACTTCCTCCTACCTCTCCCTGGACGATGACCCCACCACTGACATCAAGCCATTGTTTCCAGGACTGTCACTGACCTCATCTCCTCTGGGGATCTTCCTCCCACAGCTTCCAACCTGATAGTCGCCCAACCGCGGATGGCCCACTTCTACCTTCTACCCAAAATCCACAAACAGAACTGTCCCGGTAGACCGATCGTGTCAGCTTGCTCCTGCCCCACGGAACTCATTTCTCGTTATCTTGACTCCCTTCTCTCTCCCCTTGTCCAGTCCCTTCCCACTACATCCGTGATTCCTCTGACACCTTACGTCACATCAACAATTTCCAGTTCCCTGGCCCCAACCGCTTCCTCTTCACCATGGACGTCCAATCCCTCTACACCTCCATCCCCCATCAGGATGATCTGAGGGCCCTTAGCTTCTTCCTCGAACAGAGGCCCGAACAATCCCCATCCACCACTACTCTCCTCCGTCTGGCTGAACTTGTTCTCACACTGAACAATTTCTCCTTCAACTCCTCTCACTTCCTCCAAATAAAAGGTGTGGCTATGGGTACCCGCATGGGCCCCAGCTATGCCTGTCTCTTTATGGAGTATGTGGAACATTCCTTGTTCCAGTCCTACTCCGGCCCCCTTCCACAACTCTTTCTCCAGTACATCGATGATTACTTCGGTGCTACTTCAT
The DNA here is from genome assembly GCF_017639515.1 of Carcharodon carcharias. Taxonomy (NCBI): domain Eukaryota; kingdom Metazoa; phylum Chordata; class Chondrichthyes; order Lamniformes; family Lamnidae; genus Carcharodon; species Carcharodon carcharias. The sequence continues at coordinate 18,518,126 of NC_054478.1, read as the reverse complement.
GCTCTTGTCGGGACTTGGTAAAAGTTATTAATTTTGCTTCCAATCTCCACCCCTCCATCATTTTCACGTGGTCCATCTCTGACACTTCCCTTCCCTTCCTTGACCTCTCTGTCTCAATCTCTGGTGATAGACTGTCCACCACTATCCATTACAACCTACCAACTCACACAGCTACCTTGACCACAGCTCCTCACATGCCGCTTCCTGTAAGGACTCCATCTCATTCTCTCAGTTCCTTCGCCTCCATCGCATCTGTTCCGATGATGCTACCTTCAAAAACAGTTCCTCTGACATGTCCTCCTTCTTCCTTAACCGAGGTTTCCCACCCATGGTGGTTGACAGGGCCCTCAACCGTGACTGACCTATCTCCCACTCCTTTGCCCTCACACCTTCCTCTCCCTCCCAGAACCATGATAGGGTCCCACTTGTCCTCAATTTTCACCCCACCAGCCTCCGCATTCAAAGAATCATCCTCCGCCATTTCCGCCAACTCCAGCGTGATGTCATCACCAAACACATCTTCTCTTCAGCATCCCGCCTCCCCCCCCACCCCCCCACATCCCCATCGGCATTCCATTGGGACCGTTCCCTCCGGGACACCCTGATCCACTCCTCCATCACCCCCAATACCTCATCCCTTTCCCACGGTACCTTCCCATGCAATTGAAGAAGGTGCAACACTTGGTCCTTTACCTCATCGTCCAAGGACCCAAACACTCCTTTCAAGTGAAGCAGCATTTCACTTACACTTCCCTCAATTTAGTCTACTGCATTCGCTGCTCCCAATGTGGTTTCCTCTACATTGGAGAGACCAAACGCAGACTGGGTGACCGCTTTGCGGAACACCTGCAGTCTGTCCGCAAGCATTACCCAGACCTTCCTGTCGCTTGCCATTTCAACACACCACCCTGCTCTTATGCCCACACGTCCGTCCTTGGCCTGCCGCAATGTTCCAGTGAAGCTCAACGCAAACTGGAGGAACAGCACCTCATCTTCCGACTAGGCACTTTACAGCCTTCCAGACTTAACATTGAGTTCAACAACTTCAGACCATGAACTCTCTCTTCCATCCCCACCCCCCTTTCTCATCCCCCTTTTCTCCATATTCATTTTTTAAAAAATTTCATTAATTTATTTTTTCTACTTACTTTCATTATTATTGTTAAAATTTATTTCCATTTTCATTCATTGTTTCATCCCCAGTAGCTAGTAGCCTATTTTTGATCCTTCTTCCCCCACCCCACCACTACTAGGGTCGTCTGTTACTTTCCAGAGTGCTTACCCTGGTCTGGCCATTTCGCTTTCTTAATGTCACCATTAGCACCTCCTTTAGCCAGTTCAGCCACCAATAACAACCCTTTGACCTTTTGTTTATGACATCTTTCACAATCTTTCCTTTGCCTCACTATCGCTGGTCTTCTATCCAGCTTCACCTGTCCCACCCCTCCTTAATCTGTATACATTTCACCACATCTCTACCTCCTTTTAAATCTGAAGAAGAGTCATATGGACTCGAAATGTTATCTCTGTCTCTCTCTCTCTCCACAGGTGCTGTCAGGCCCGCTGAGTTTTTCCAGCATTTTTTGTTTTCGTTACAGATTTCCAGCATCCGCAGTATTTTGCCTTTATATAAATGTGGCATGGATTGGTTGAGCTAAATAGCCTGTTTAGACCATAAGACCATAAAACAAAGGAGCAGAAATTAGGCCATTCAGCCCATCGAGTCTGCTCCACCATTTAATCATGGCTGATAAGTTTCTCAACCCCATTCTCCCGCCTTCTCCCCGTAACCTTTGATCCCCTTACCAATCAAGAACCTATGTATCTCGGTCTTAAATACACTCAATGACCTGGCCTCCACAGCCTTCTGTGGCAATGAATTCCATAGATTCACCACTCTCTGGCTAAAGAAGTTTCTCCTCATCTCTATTCTAAAAGGTCTTCCCTTTACTCTGAGGCTGTGCCCTTGGGTCCTAGTCTCTCCTACTAATGGAAACATCTTCCCAAATCCACTCTATCCAGGCCTTTCAGTATTCTGTAAGTTTCAATCAGATCCCCCCTCATCCTTCTAAACACCATCGAGTACAGACCCAGAGTCCTCAAACGTTCCTCATATGTTAAGCCTTTCATTTCTGGGATCCTTCTCGTGAACCTCCTCTGGACCCTCTCCAGGGCCAGCACATCCTTCCTGAGATTCGGGGCCCAAAATGGCTCACAATATTCTAAATGAGGTCTGACCAGAGCCTTATTAAAGCCTCAGCAGCACATCCCTGCTTTTATATTCTAGTCCTCTCAAAATAAATGCCAACATTGCATTTGCCTTCCTAACTGCCGACTCAACCTGCAAGTTAACCTTAAGAGAATCCTGGACTAGGACTCCTAAGTCCCTTTGCACTCCAGATTTCTGAATTCTCTCCCTAATCAGAAAATAGTCTATGCCTCTATTCTTCCTACCAAAGTGCATGACCTCATACTTCCCCACGTTGTATTCCATCTGCCACTTCTTTGCCCATTCTCCTAACCTGTCCAAAACCTTCTGCAGCCTCCCCGCCTCCTCAATACTACCTGTCCCTCCACCTATCCTTAGCCAGGATGCCCTCAGTTCCTTCATCTAGATCATTAATGTATAAAGTGAAAGGTTGTGGTCCCAACACTGACCCTTGCGGTACTCCACTAGTCACCGGCCGCTATCCTGAGAAGGACCCGCTTATCCCCACTCCCTGCCTCCTGCCAGACAGCCAATCTTCTATCCATGCTAGTACCCTGCCTTTAACACCATGGGATCTTATCTTACTGAGCAGCCTCCTGTGCGGCACCTTGTCAAGTGCCTTCTGGAAGTCCAAGTAGATAACATCCATTGGCTCTCCTTTGACTAACCTACTCGTTACCTCCTCAAAGAGTTCTAACAGATTTGTCAGGCCTGACCTCCCCTTGATGAAACCATGCTGACTTTGCCCTATTTTACCATGCACTTCCAAGTATTCTGAAATCTCATCCTTAATAATGGACTTTAAAATCTTATCAACGACCGAGGTCAGGCTAATCGGCCTGTAATTTCCCATCATTTGCCTCCCTCCCTTCTTAAACAGGGGGGTTACATTAGCGATATTCCAGTCCTCTGGGCCCCTCCCTGACTCCAGTGATTCCTGAAAGATCACCACTAACGCCTCCACTATCTCTTCAGCTATCTCCTTCAGAACTCTGGGGTGTAATCCATCTGGTCCAGGTGATTTATCCACCTTCAGACCTTTCAGTTTTCCTAGCACCTTCTCCTTGGTAATGGCCACCATACTCACCTCTGCCCCCGACTCTCTTGAACTTTGGGGATGTCACTCGTGTCTTCCACTGTGATGACTGATGCCAAGTACCTATTCAGTTCCTCCGCCATTTCTTTGTTCCCCACTACTACTTCTCCAGCATCATTTTCTAGCGGCCCAATGTCCACTTTTGCCTTTCTCTTACCCTTTATATATCTAAAAATAACTCTTGCAATCTTCTTTTATATTACTGGCCAGTTTACCCTCATATTTAATCTTCTCCCTCCTTATTTCTTTTTTAGTTGTCCTCTGTTGGTCTTTGTAGGCTTCCCAATCCACTGGTTTCCCACTGCTCTTCGCCACATTATATGCTTTCTCTTTAGCTTTTATGCTGTCCCTGACTTCCCTTGTCAGCCATGGTTGCCTCGTCCTCCCTTTAGTATGCTTCTTCTTCCTAGGGATGAATTTTTGCTGTGTCTCCCAAATTATTCCCAGAAATTCCTGCGATTGCTGTTCCACTGTCTTTCCTGCTAGGCTCATCTCCCAGTCAATTCTGGCCAGCTCCTCCATCATGCCTCTGTAGTTGCCTTTATTCAACTGTAATACCGTTACATCTGATTCCAGCTTTTTCCTCTCAAATTGCAGGGTAAATTCTATCATATTATGGTCACTTCCTCCTAAGAGTTCCTTCATCTTAAGCTCCCTTATCAAATCTGCCTCATTACACATCACTAAATCTAGAATTGCCTGTTCCCTAGTGGGCTCCACCACAAGCTGCTCCAAAAAGCCATCTCGCAGACATACCACAAATTCCTTTTCTTGGGATCCACTACCAACCTGATTTTCCCAGTCTACCTGCATATCGAAATCCCCCATGATCACTGTAACCTTGCCTTTCTTACACACCTTTTCTATCTCCTGGTGTATCTTGTGCCCCACATCCTGACTACTGTTCGGAAGTCTGTACATAACTCCCATTATGGTTTTTTTACCTTTGCGGTTCCTCAACTCTACCCACACAGATTTTACATCATCTGACCCAACATCATTTCTTGCTATCGATTTAATTTAATTTCTTACTAACAAAGCAACCTCACCCCCTCTGCCAACCTGCCTATCTTTTCGATAGGATGTATATCCTTGGATATTTATCTCCCAATCCCAATTTCTGTGCTGCTGTATATTCAGTGTAACTCCGTGTAATAAATCCAATTCAGCAGAAAGCTTTTTACACAGAGAGTGCTGAGCATGTGTAACTCATTAACACAGGGAGTGGCTGAGTGAACGGCAGAGATAGGTTTAAGGGGAAGCTAGATAAACACGTGAGTGAGAAATGACTAGAAGGATCTGGTGACGGGACTAAATGAAGGAAGAAGGTGTGAAGAGGCTCATGTGGAGCAGAAGACATTGGCATGGACTTATACAAAAGCAAGATACTTTGGACACTGGTGTCTGAATTTTACCCTCAGGATGCGCCCGAGGTCGGTGGGGCCGGAAGTGGACACAAAACCCGCTCTGCTCCCGGCCAAGAGTGCGCTGTGAACGTGAGCTCACGCTGGCTGGCCAATTAATGGCCAGCCAGCGTGAAACGCGCACAGCACTGCCAGCGGGGGTGGGAAGAGGGCGGGTGCTGATGTCGCTGCGGGTGCTGGTGAGCACTTCCATTGGTGAGAGCTCCCTGAGGGCAGACAGATGCCTCGGGGAGCTGCAGACTGCCAAAATACAAAATAAAGCACAGAAGTCTGAAAAAGCTGTCCATGCAGCACAGTCAAGCACCGGACAGCAGGCCTCATTAAAAACAAAAGCAATCCTCGGATATTGCCTTTTTATTTTAAATCCAAATGGAGATTTCGTTCTGCCCTTGGATGAGGCTTGAGCAAAGATGTAAAGCCCGCTTGGCCGATTGGCCCGTCCGCCAACCGTAAGGTTGGTCTGGCCACGAGAAGTCGCTTACAATTGGGTCGTTAATGGGCTGAATTGTCGGCGGGCACGCTTCCGACTTTTGCACGCGCCTGCTGAGCGAAATATCGCGTGATGATGTCGAGACACTCACCCGACGTTATCCAGCGCAATCTTATGCCTATTCGGGTCGGGCGTGTGCCCGACTCCGGGAAGCAAAATTCTGGCCTGGAAATCTTAAATAAAAAAAGAAAATGCTGGAACTATTCAGCAGGTGGACTAGCCATATAAATACTGTGGCTACAAGAGCAGGCCAAAGGCTAGGAATCCTGTGATGAGTAGCCCATCTCCTGACTTCCCGAAGTCTGTCCATCATCTAAGAGGCACAAGTCAGGAGTGTGATGGAATACTCCCCACTTGCCTGGATGAGTGCAGCTCCCACAACACTCAAGGAGATTGACACCATCCAGGACAAAGCAACCCACTTGATTGGCAGCCTATCCACAAACATTCACTCCCTCCACCACCGACTTACTGTAGCAGCAGTGTGCGTAACATCTACAAGATGCACTGCAGGAATTCACCAAGATTCCTTCAACAGCATCTTCCAAACCCACAGCCACTACCATCTAGAAGGACAAGGGCAGCAGATAGATGGGAATACCACCACCTGCAAGTTTCCCTCCGAGCCACTCACCATCCTGACTTGGAAATATATCGCCGTTCCTTCACTGTTGCTGGGTCAAAATCCCAGAACTCCCTCCCTAACAGCACTGTGGGTGTACCTACATGGACTGCAGCAGTTCAAGAAGACAGCTCACCACCACCTTCTCAAGGGCAACTACAGATGGGCAATAAATGCTGGCCCAATCAGCGAAGCCCACATTCTGTGAACGTATAAAGAAAAAAAGGCCTGCCAGCAACTGTGGAGAGAGAAACCAAGTTAGTATTTCAAGTTAGTGACCTTTCATCAGGCCATCGGGTAATTTGCCTGAGATGTTAACTCTGTCCCTTTCCCTCTAAAGATGCTGCCTGATCTGCTGAGTATTTCCAAAATGTTCTGCTTTTATTTCTTGCAAGGACTTTTTGGGCTGATTGGTCTGATTCTCTGTTGTAAATACTTCGTAATTGTATCAAGACTATTGTTCCTGGAGAGAGAGATTAATTACCCACTCATTGATTAGGAGAGAGAGGGAATAAATGCAAAATAAGGGAACAGAACTCTCATGCAGGAATCCATCCTCAAGATTTATGATCACACACCTTCGGGTGGGAGGTATTGTTAGATCATGAGCAATGAATCTGTACCTTACCGGAGATCACACAGATTGGGCATGGTCTAATTAAATGGCAGAACAGGCTCAACGACATCCTTGAGCACAAAATCAAGGCCAACACGCCAATGCTCAGAGGGCACTGCGATCTTTTGGATGAGGTGTTAGCCTTTCAGGTGTAGGTAAAAGATCACATGACCCTATTTCGAAAGAGAGCCGAGGTGCTCATTGCTAAAACAGACTATCTGGTCATTCTGGGCAGAACATTGCCCTCGTCAGGCGAGCTCAGCGGGGGCGAGCGGGCAGCCAGCTGACCTCTGTCCGCGATCGGGCCGTGACCACGATTCCACGCTGAGCAGGCCAATCAAGGCCCCCCCAGTGTGAGACATGCACTGCAGCACTGCCTGTATGAGGAGGGGAGGGTGGGGGGGGGAGCCCACAGGTTTGCATGGGTGCATACAGGGCTAAGCTCCCTGAGCCACAGATCTGCCTCAAGGAGATGCAGATTTATGAAAATAAAAAAGGAAAGGTTTTTAAAATGTTAACGACATTCCCCATCAGGTGACTCTGTCACATGAGCAGGGACATGTTAGAAATTAGTTTGAAAAATGTTGATTTTTTTTTTTGGTGACGGATTGAAACCTCATCCCGCCTGTGGATGAAGTTTCGCAAAAATTCCGCAGGCCCGCTCGGCCTATTCGCCTGCCCACCGCCCAGACGGTTGGACGGGCAGTGAAAAATTTGATTCAATTAGATCTTTAATGGCCTTAAATGTTAATAGTCGGCGGGCGTGCTGCCGACTCCCACAGACACTCGCCGACTGAAATATCGCGCGTCATTTTACACTCGTTCGGTTCGGGCGCACGCCCGCTCAACAAGCGCAATATTCTGGCCTAAGACTTTGCGGTTCGTGGGATCTTGCTGTGCACAAATTGGTTGCCAGTTTTCCTCCATTTCAACAGAGGTTACACTTTAAAGGGACTTCATTGGCTGTAAAGTGTTTAGGATAACCTGAGGTTATGGGAGGCACTATATAAATGCAATTTCCCTCTTTTCACATTCATTATATTCCTGTGAAATAGATAGGGGTGAACATCTCGGGAGCAATAATGACAACAAGGTACCGGCACAATGGGAAAACGTTAGTGTAAAATCATTGTGTAATGGTGCCATTTTTCAAAGGTTTAGGATTGGGATAGAGGAGGTGAGGAAGTGGGACAATTTGACAGACAGGACCTTGGATCAACAACTGTTCCTACGAAAGGAGAATGACTCCAAATTTCACAACATGGCAGACAGATAAAGAAGTTCAAAACAAACTAAAATCAAACACTCGGGCAGATAGGGCTGATTATGTTAAAAATAAAAGGGAATGAAAGAAAACAAGGAAGGAGGTTAAGAAATGGGGAAGGTAAACACGGAATATGAGAGGAGAGAACTTAACAAATATTTAAAAAATAATATCCTATCAACAAATCAACATAAGGAGAATTTAGTTTCACGTAGTGGGTGGCCTGAGAGGATCGCGAGTTCGTGGAGGATCGTGAGTTAGTAGGCGGTAACCGATCCTATTAATGGTTTCTGAGAACCGAGTGCTGGTCTCTGTATTTCGGAGGTGCTTATGATGTGGTTCTTTACGTACATTTGGCTTCAACGACCCTCTCCCCCTTTCCCAAGCCCCTCCCCCACCCCCGGTGACCAAGTGAAGGCCACACCTTGTCGTCTCAAGGTTTAGATACTGCACCATCGGTCTGTAATATGGCAGTGGATGGTGGGGGTGGGGTGGGGGGGGGGGGAAGTGGGAGGGGAGAAGAACTGGAATAATAAATTACTATTATCGCATTAATGAGGTGACGTTAATTAGCGTGGCGAGGCCACTCTGCAACAGTTTGATTTATCTCCCTGCTCGAAATGCTACAGAATTGGTCTAATTAAGGACAGGCTCTGAGCAGGTTTCTGAAAAAGCAATCGTATGAAAAAAATGGCCAAGCAGCTGGAGAAATGTGAAGACTACCCTCACTCTCAAAGTGTTTTTACACTTAATATAGAACTGTAGGATGATACAGCACTAAAAGGAGGCCATTTGGTCCATCATGTCTGTGCTGGCTCTTTGAAAGAGCTTTCCAATTAGCCCCTGATTTTTTTCCCCACGGCCCTGCCATTTTTTTTTTCCTTTTTGAAGTATTTATTCAATTCCTCTTTTTGAAAGTCACTATTGAATCTCATTGTCACAACTCACCATGTTTTAAGTTCATTTCTTCTCCTCACTCCCCCCCCCACCCCCTCCTCCCGCAGCAAGGTCCTTTTGCCGATTATCTTAATCCTGTCTCCTCTGGTTACCCAGCCTCCTGCCACTGGAAACGGTTTCTCGCTATTTACTCTATGGGAACCCTTCAGTAATTTCAAACTGGATGCAGCACCTGACCCCACCCATTTTCCTCAGAAAAAGCTCTGGCAGGAACTTAATGAGTTGATGCAAAGCCAACTTTGCGATCTTGAGAACAATGAGGCTCTATTGTTGTCGAGAGCTCTGAGAACAGGTGACGTTGCACAGGAATAAACAGTTTGGCGGTGCATCAGATTGGAGAGGAGGCTGAGGGAGGGGCAAGTGTAGGCCATTTTCAGTATCCCTTTTCCAGTGCAGCATATTCAGCCCATCAGGACTACCCAGGGCAATTTATTTGACCATAAAATTTCTCTTGTTAATCAAGATCGTGCCCTTGGCGACAATGCTTTACACGATGGTGGCTATGATGGAGGGGGCTGGTAGGGCTGGTTTCCGGTCGGGAACCTTGCCTGTAATGATCTTGGATTGGAAGCTCGAGCATACAAGATTCCGATTGGGAAAAGATTGGAAAAGTTACTCACTACTTCCGACTCTGACAGCACGGGCTGGTAAGACACATTGTACCACTGTAATTCCGATAAAGAAGGAAATTACATTTAGATAGCACCTTTCATTACCTCATAACCTCCCAAAGCATTTTACAGTCAATGAAATACTTTCAATGCACTGTTGCTGCTGTACTCTAGGAAAACATGGCAGCCAATTTGTACATAGCAAGATCCCACAAACAGCAATGTGATAATCACTGGATCATCTGTCTTTTAACGTCGGTTGAGGACTGAATATTGTCCCAGGATACCAGGGATAGCCCTGCTGATCTACTTCAAAATAGTGTTGTGGGATCTTTTATGTTCTCCTGGGAGGGCAGATGGGGTTTAATTGAATTTGAATGATGGCACCTCTGACAGTGCAGGACTCCCTCAGTACTGCATTGGGAGTGTCAGCCTGCATTATGTGCTAAAATCATCAAGTGTTGTTCCACCCACTGAACCATGCATGACAGCTATACTTTTCAATATGTGCGTGCAATATAGATTTTTTATATTCATTCATGGGGTGTGGGCCCTTGAGAAGGTGGTGGTGAACTGCCTCCTTGAATCCCTGCAGTTCATGTGGTGTAGGTACACCCACAGTGCTGTTAGGAACTGAGTTTCAGGAGTTTGACCCAATGACAGTGAAGGAACGGCAATATATTTCCTAGTCAGGATGGTGACCTCAGGAGGGGTACTTCCAAGTGGTGGTGCTCCCATTTATCTGCTGCTCTTGAGATGGTAGTGCTCATGGATTTGGAAGGTGCTATCTAAGGAGGCTTGGTGAGTTCCTGCAGTGCATCTTGTAGATGGTACACACTGTTGCTACAGTGTGTCGCTGGTGGAGGGAGTGAATGTTTGTGGATGGGTTGCTGATTAAGTGGGCAGCTTTGTCCTGGAGGGTGTTGAGTTTCTTCAGTGTTGTCAGAGCTGCATTCATTCAGGCAAGTGGAGAGTATTCCGTCACACTCCTGATTTGTGCCTAGTAGATGGTGGACAGGCTCTGGGGAGTCAGGAGGTGAGTTATTGCAGAATTCCCAGCCTCTGACTTGCTCTTGTAGCGAACGTATTTATATGGCTAGTCCAGTTCAGTTTCTGGTCAATGGTAACCCCCAGGATGTTGATAGTGGGGGATTCAGTGATGGTGATGCCATTGAAAATCAAAGGGTGACGGTTAGATTCTCTCTTGTTGGAGATGGTCATTGCCTGGCACTTGTGTGGCATGAATGTTGCTTGCCACTTGTCAGCCCAAGCCTGGATATTGTCCAGGTCTTGCTGCATTAGGACATGGACTGCTTCAGTATCTGAGGAGTTGTGAATGGTGCTGACCATTGTGCAATCATCAGTGAACATCCCCACTTCTGACCTTATGATGGAAGGAAGGTCATTGATGAAGCAGTTGAAGATGGTTGGGCCTAGGACACTACCCTGAAGAACTCCTGCAGTGATGTCCTGGAGCTGAGATCACTGACCTCCAACAACCACAACTATCTTCCTTTATGCTGGGTATGACTCCAACCAGCGGAGAGTTTTCCCCCTGATTCCCATTGACTCCAGTTTTGCTGGGGCTCCTTGATGCCACACTCAGCCAAATGCAGCCTTGATGTCAAGGGCAGTCTCTCTCACCTCAGCTCAGGAGTTCAGCTCTTTTGTCCATGTTTGGACCAAAGCTGTAATGAGGTCAGGAACTGAGTGGCCCTGGCGGAACCCAAACAGGTTATTGCTAAGCAAGTGCCGCTTGATTGCACTGGTGATGACCCCTTCCATTACTTTACTGATGATCGAGAGTAGACTGATGGGACAGTAAATGGCTGGGTTGGGTTTGTCCTGCTTTTTGAGTACAGGACATACCTGGACAATTTTCCACAATGCTGGGTAGATGCCAGTGTTGTAGCTGCACTGGAACAGCTTGGCTAAGGGTGTAGCAAGTTCTGGAGCACAAGTCTTCAGTGCAATTGCCAGAATATTATCAGGGCCTATAGCCTTTTGCAGTATCCAGTGCCTTCAGCCATTTCTTGATATCACATGGAGTGACTCAAATTGGCTGAAGACTGGCACCTGTGATGCTAGGTCCTCTGGAGGAGACCAAGATGGATCATCCACTTGGCATTTCTGGCTGAAGATTGTAGCAAATGCTTCAACCTTATCTTTTGCACTGATGTGCTGGGCTCCCCCATCATTGAGGATGGGGATATTTATGGAGGGTCCTCCTCCAGTGAGTTGATTAATTGTACACCACCATTCACGTCTGGATGTGGCAGGACTGCAAAGCTTAGATCTGAACCGTTGGTTGTGGGATCGATTAGCTCTGTCTATCACTTGCTGCTTATGTTGTTTGGCACACAAGTAGTCCTGTGTTGTAGCTTCACCAGATTGACACCTCAATTTTAGGTATGCCTGGTGCTGCTCCTGGCATGCCCTCCTGCACTCTTCATTAAACCAGGATTTATCTGTCACTGTTTAAAAATAAGGGGTCGCGCATTTGAAATAGAGATAAGGCAAAATTTTTTCACTGAGGGTCGTGAGTCTTTGGAACTCTCTTCCTCAAAAGGCGGTGGAAGCAGAGTCTTTGAATATTTTTAAGGCAGAGCTGGATAGATTCCTGGTAAGTAAAAGGGGTGATAAGTTATCGGGGGTAGGCGGGATGAGATTTCAGGTTACTATCAGATCAGCCATGATCTTATTAAATGGTGGAGCGGGCTCAAGGGGCTGAATGGCCCACTCCTGCTCCTTGCTCGTACATTTGTATGTTCACATGGGTTGATGGTAATGGTAGAGTTGGGGATATGCCGGGCCATGAGGTTACAGATTGTAGTTGAGTACAATTCTGCTGCTGCTGATGGCCCACAGCGCCTCATGGATGCCCAGTCTTGAGTTGCTAGATCTGTTTAAAATCTATCCCATTTAGCACGGTGGTAGTGCCACACAACACGATGGAAGGTATCCTTAATGTGAAGGTGGGACTTTGCCTCCACAACGACTGTGCGGTGATCACTCCTACCGATTCTGTCATGGACAGATGCAGCTGTGGCAGGCAGGTTGGTGAAGATGGGGTCAGGTATGTTTTCCCTTCTTGATGGTTCCCTCACCAGTCTATCAGATATGTCCTTTAGGACTCGGCCAGTCCAGTCTTTAGTGGTGCTACCGAGCCACTCTTGGTGATGGATATTGAAGTCCTCCATCCAGAGTACATTCTGCGCCCTTGCCACCCTCAGTGCTTCCTCCCAATGGTGTTCAGTATGGAGAAGTACTGATTCATCAGCTGAGGTGGTGGCGGAGGTGGGGGCGGTGGGGGAGTGGGGTGTGGGTTGATTGTAGTACATGGTAATCACCAGGAGGTTTCCTTGCCCATATTTGACTTGGTGCCATGAGACTTTATGGGGTCCAGAGTCGATGTTGAGGACTCCCAGGGCAACTCCCTCCCGACTGTATACCACAGTACCGCCACCTCTGCTGGGTCTGTCCTGCCAGGAGGACAGGATATGCCAAGGGATGGTGATGGTGGAGTCTGGGACATTATCTGTAAGGTATGACTCCATGAGGATGACTATGTCAGGTTGTTGCTTGACTAATCTGTGAGACAGCTCTCCCAATTCTGGCACTAACACCCAGGTGTTGGTATGGGGGATTTTGCAGGGTCAACAATTGTCGTTTCTGGTGCCTAGGTCATTGCTGGATGGTCCATCCTTTTAGACTTTGTGGCAGTTTGATACAAATGAGTGGCTTGCTAGGGCATTTAAGAGTCAGCCACGTTGCTGTGGGTCTGGACATTAGTGAACCAGATAGGTTTTGACGACAGTCGACAATGGTTTCATGGTCATCACTAGAGTTTTAATTCCAGATTTGCTTCTCTAGCCATATATCTCAAGCCCGCACCATCCTGTTCTCGATTCCTTTTCAGCCCCTCTCCCTCAGCTCCACCATCAGCAGCTGATCTTTCAGCCGTTCCCTGGAGCTCTGTCCCATAGCTGTTCTGTCTCATGATGCTTTTCCCTTTGAAAGTCTCTTAGAAAGGTCCATAGGGGTGCAATCCTGACCTTGAGTCAGGAGAGCAAGAATCTAGGGTCCAGCACTTTTTTGGTCTTTTTGTTTCAATGGGTTATTGAGGGCCTCGCATGCCTGCCAATTCACAACAGAGGTGATTGGCAATGCAGAGAATCGCACCTCTTATCGTTGGTTGACTATGTTCTCATAGTCTGTCTGAACTCCCCAACATCTGGTCTAACTATCAGGCTTCTTCTTCCCCTTTATGAGCGTCTCCAAGACGCTCTGTCAGTTAGAGCCACTCACTAAAGTTAATATGGTGCCCTTTCTGTGAACTATAAAACTGGGCAGTCAGTAACTCCTGGAAGGCACCTGGTTAATAGGAATATAGGAACAGGAGCACTTTGAGTTTGTTCAACCATTCAATTAGATCATGGCTGCTCTGTATCTTAGCTCTATTTACCGGCCTTGGATCCATATTCCTTAATTCCCTTAGACTGTGGGAAGGTGGTGGCCTAGTGGTAATGTCACTGGGCTAGTAATCCAGAGGCCCAGACTAATGCTCTGGGGACATGGGTTCAAATCCCACCATAGCTGTTGGTGGAATTTAAAACTAGTTCACTAATGCCCCTTTAGGAAGGAAATCTGTGCTGGGCTGGTCTGGCCTGGCCCACAGTAAGGTGGTTGACTCTTAACTGCTGTCTGAAATGGCCTAGTAAGCTATTCAGCTGTATCAAGCTGCTACAGAATAGCCAATAAGGAATGAAATTGGATGGACCACCTGACATTGACCTAGGCACTGGAAGCAACAATGGCACACCCAGCACTATTGCCCCTGCAAACTCCTCCTTAGTAATGTCTGGTGGCTTGTGCCAAAATTGGGAGAGTTGTCCTACAGACTGGCCAAGCAACAGCCTGACATAGCCATACTCATGGAATCTTTCAGAATCCTTTAATTCTAGAAAGGTTCCTGCAGACCAGAAAGTATCAAATGTAACCTCACTATTTAAGAAGGATTTGGATGTTCAGGAGGCTTTTGATAATGTCCCGCACAGGAGGTTAGTGAACAAAATGCTAAGAGTAAACAAGCACAATCCTTGCACGTGGGATGGGGGAAATATACTAGTATGGATTGAGAATTGGTTAACGGACAGAAAACAAAGTAGTAATAAACAAATCATTCTCAGAATAGCAGGCTGTTACTAGTCCAGTATCGCAAGGATCAGTGCTGGGGCCAAAGCTGTTCACAATCTATATCAATGATTTGGTGTGGGGACCAAACATAATATTTCCAAATTTACTGATGACACAAAACTAGGCGGGAATGTAAGTTGTGAGGGCCAAGTAAGGAGACTTTAAGTAGACTTGGAACGGCTAAGTGGGTGGGCAAGCACACGACAGATGGAATATAATGTGAGTAAGTGTGAAGTTATCCACTTTGGCAAAAAAAAACAGAAAGACAGACTATTTCTTAAATGGTGAGAGGTTGGGAAGATGTCCAAAGGGACGGGGGTGTCCTTGTTCATGAGTCACTAAAGGCTAGCATGCAAGGCAGCAAGCGATTAGGAAGGCAAATGATATATTTGGCCTTCATTGCAAGCGGATTTGAGTACAGGATTAAAGATGTTTTGCTGCAATTGTATAGAGCCTTGGTGAGACTGCACCTGGAGTACTGTGTACAGTTTTGGTCTCTTTATCTAAGGAACAATATACTTACCATAGAGGGAGTGCAACGAAGGTTCACCAGAATAATCTCTGGGATGGCAGGATTGTCTTATGAGGTGAGATTGAGGAAACTGGGCCTGTATTCTCTGGAGTTTCGAAGAATGAGAGGTGATCTTATTGAAACTTACAAAATTCTTACAGTGGCTGACAGGATTGTCTTATGAGGTGAGATTGAGGAAACTGGGCCTGTATTCTCCGGAATTTCGAAGAATGAGAGGTGATCTTATTGAAACTTACAGGGTAGATGTGAAGAGGATGTTTCCCCTGGACACCGGGGGACACAGTCTCAGAATAAGGGGCAGGCCACTTAACACTGGGATGAGGAGAAATGTCCTCACTCAGAGGGTGATGAACCTTTGGAATTCTCTATCCCAAAGGGCTGTGGAAGCTCAATCATTGAGCATGTTCAAGACAGGAATCAACAGAATTCTGGATACTAATGACATCAAGGAATATGGAGATAGTGTGGGAAAGTGGTGTTGAGGTGGATGATCAGCCATGATTTAGGTGAACAGCTCAATGGGCTGAATGATCTACTCCTGTTCCTCTGTCCCTCAGACCTTAATACCCTTACTCAACAAAAATTTACCGGTGCCAAAGAAGTCATGTCGGACTTGAAACCTTGGGCGGAATTTCACCCATGTCGGGCGAGCTTGGCGGGAGTTGGGGGGGGGTGATTGGGAAGCCGACTGCCGCCCGCGATCTGGGGCCGGAAGGCAATTTCACACTGTGGGCCAATTAAGGCCCGCACGGTACGGGAACGCGAGCGGCAGCGTGTGCGGGCGGCGGGGGAGGAGGGCACACGTGAACTTGGCGCATGCGTGTGCCTGCCATTTGCAAGTCTCCCTGAGGCACGGAGCTGCCCCAGAGAGATGAACTGATTTTTAAAAAAAATTAAAAGATTTTATAAACGTTATAAAATATATCGCCGCATGTGATTCTGTCGTATGGGCAGGGACATGTTATTAATGAAAAAGTAAAGTCTTTATTTCATCTGTATTTGCTTTTGGAAACCTCATCCCGGCCTGCCGAGCTAAAAATTTTACCCTTCAGCTCTGTTTCCCTCTCTGTAGATGCTGTCAGACCTGCTGAGTTTTCCCAGCACTTTCTGCTTTCATGAAGAATCTACCAATCTCTTTTGAAATTTTCAATTGAACTCCCCCACCACCCCCCAACCCCCACCCCCTCCCCACCCCCCACCTCCAGCCTCAACAGATTTCCATTCCCCTTTGTGTGAAGAAATGCTTCCTGACACCACTCCCCTGCACCAGCCTGGCTCTAATTTTTAAGTTTATTCCTCCTTGCTCCCCCGCAAAATTTCTCTCTACCCTGTCAAATCCTTTAATTACCGTAAACAACAACTCTGACTTGCATTTAAATAGCAGTTTAGCAGATTAACAGCTATTAGGACAGGTTGTCAAAAGCAAGGTAGGTTTTACAGAGCAGCCTTAGGAGAGACAAATAGGCTCATGGAGGGAATTCCAGAGCTCAGGGCCCAGGCAGTTGAAGGCACAGCCGCCAATGGTGGAGCGGTTAACATAAGAACACAAGAAGTAGGAGCAGGAGGAGCCATTCCGGCTCATTGAGCCTGCTGCCCCATTCAATACGATCACGGCTGATGTTGGGCTTCAACCCCATTTTCCCGCCACTCCCCATATCCCTTGATTCCCTGAGAAACCAAAAATCGGTCTGTCCCAAGCCTTAAATGTATTCAACAATGGGGCATCCGCAACACCTCTGGGGTAGAGAATTCCAAAGATTGACACTCCTTTGAGTGAAGTAATATCTCCTCATCTCAGTCCTAAATGATTGGCCCCTTATCCTGAGACTGTGCCCCCGTGTTTTAGGTTCCCCGACCATTAACATCGGGGATGCTCATGAGGACAATAATGGAGCTGCACAGAGATCTCAGAGGGTTGTAGGGCTGAAGGGGAAGGAAGGGGTGAGGCCATAGAGTGATTTGAACAGAAAGATGATGATTTTGAAATTGAAGCACCTTAAATGGATCACCCTTAATATCCTAGTCTCAGAACAACATGGCAACTTTTATATTGTAATAATGAGAGATCCTGAACACTATGAAGCAAAAGCTTTTCCCACAAGCTGAATGTTTACAGAGGTGGGGACTACAATGAGTGCTCTGAATCAATTGAACAGCACAGCCTTATCTTTATGGGCAATAATATTTATTGGATTAGCTCCATTGGCAGCTCTCTTGCCATTTGAATCAGGAGATTCCTGGGCACATAATCGAGGCTGATGCTTAAGGAGTGCTTCTGAAAATTCATTCTCGGGATGTGGGTGCTGCTGGCGAGGCTGATATTTATTGCCCATTCCTAATTATCCCTGAGATGGTAGTGGTGCCTTCTTTTAGTGGTTGGACATTACTGAGTGGCTTGCTATGTTACTTCAGAGGGCAGCTAAGAGTCAACTACATTGCTGTGGGACTGGAGTCACATATAAGCCCAGGTCAGGTAAGGATACCAGGCTTCCTTCGCTGAAGGGACATTACTGAACCAGATTTTACGACAATCCAAGTTTCATGGTCGCTTTTCCTGATGTGAGATTTTTATTTTCAGCTTTTTTAAAAATTAAATTCTCTGGAATATAATCCAAGCCTCTCAATTGTTGGCTTAACAACAAAACCACTACACACTACCATATCTACTTTTGCATCATCAGAGATGCTGTTCTTTAACAGCACCAAACTACTTGTATTTATTTAGGATCTTTAACATAATAAAACATTTCAATCTGCTTCAATAGAGCATTATAGAGCAAAATTTGGCATCAAGTCTCTCAAGGAGATGTTAGGACAGGTGGTCAGAAGCTTGGTCAAAGAGATAGGTTTTATGGAGAGTCTTTAAGGGAGAAAGATAGGTAGAAGGGATTAGGGAGGAAATTCTAGAGTTTAGCATGCAGGCAGCTGAAGGCATGACTGCCAATGGTTAAAATGGGGAAGCTCAAGTGTCCAGAATTCGAGCAATATAGACGTCAATCTGAGGTGCCATCTTCTTTTCAGGTGGATGTGGAAGATCGTACAGCTCTATATTGAAAAAAGAGTAGGGGAGATTTCATTGGTGCCCTGGCTAATATTTACATTTGAATCAACTCCACTGTAATAGAGATTATCTTAATCTAGTTATGGCATCTTGCTGTGTGCAAATTGGATTTTGCGTTTCTTACAGTAAAATAGTGACTATGCCTCAAAGGTGCTCATTGACTGTGAAAGACATTCTAGGGTGCTAAATAAATGCATATCTTCCTTTACTTCAGCTGGTATAAGGAGTGGTATGTGGGGCCTTCCTCGACCCCTCCTTGATGTGAATAGCACACCCCTGGGTTTTGGATTGCTGGAGAGGAACAGTTTTGGGTGTGGAGCGTTGGTAACCAGTGCAAGCTACGCCACATTGATATGAAAGTGTCAATGAAACTGCACCCACCATGGGGATTTCACTGAGCCTGCCTGAATTGCAATATGGCAATTACCATCGGGACAAGCTTCAAGTGGGGAAATCGATTGAACAAGCAAAATATCAGCAGTACTTTACATCCTTGGAGTGCTTCACTTCCCATTGGGCTGGAGATCTCTTATCACTTGACGATGGCCTGTTTCACCCTGAGCTGGCAAACTGCAGGCAGGTCTGTGTTTGTCTCTCTATTAACAGCGGCTGGGCTTGAATTGACCAGAGGGAGATAGTGTTAAAAAGAATCAATTAACACCCACCGCCCCCCCTCCGTACTATTTACAAAACTAATCATTAATGAGGAGTCGCACCCAGATTACTGTGTTATTAATAACAGGCTTGATAAGTTTCCTCCTGCTAAACGTTTAAGAATATGCTGCTTTATGTTGTCTCGGGGGCCAATTGTGCTCACCGGAGGCAAGGAGTGTGGAGCCGTTGGAAATTTTTTACCCTGCAGCGTTGTTCTGCCGACAACCAATCTGATCTAAAGAGAAAGCTCGTCTTAAAATGGAGGGGCACCCACAAACTACAACTGGCCAAAGATGAAGCAGCTCACTGGCTCAGGTGATAAGATAGCTCAACACGGACTGAAGCGCTCACAGGCTGTCCTGACTAAAGAACGCTTTTGCTTGTTCAATCGATACCCCTCAGAGTGTGAACCCGATGGTAAATGTGAGTGTATCATTTCAGCGACCAGGATGTAGCAGTGTGCAACGTTCAGAACGAGATCGGGCTGGGGTGGGTGGGTGGGGGGTGGGGGGGAAGCAAGGGACTCAGCCCTCTCGAGCTTTGCTGCGCCATTTGATTAGATCAAGGTCGATCCGCTTCTTAAGCTCAACTACCTGCCTTGTCCCACGACCCTTAACACCCTTACCTAACAAAAATGTATCAATCTCAGTTTTGGGATAATCAATTCACCTGCAGTCTCGACAGCCATGTGGGGGAGAGACTTCCAGATTTCCAATCTCTTTGGTGTGACTAAGTGCTTCCTGACGTCATCCCACCCACCCCCCCCCAACCACCCCCCACACCTGCAACACCATGGCTCTAACTTTAAGGTTCTGTCCCCTTGTTCTGGACTCCACACCCCCGCCCCCCCACCCCCCCCACCACGACCAGAGGAAATAGGTTCTATCTGTATCAAACCCTTGCACCTTAAACAACAATTTGCATTTATGTAGCACCTTTAAACCAGCACAACATCCCGAACTATTTCACAGGAAGGTTACCAAACAAATCTTGGCAAATATGGAGATATTAGGACAGGTGACCACAAGATTGGCTTGAGAGGTAGATTTTAAGGAGCGTCTTAAAGGAGGAGAGGTAGCGAGTTGGAAGTTTATAAAGGAAGTCCCAGAATTAGTACCCAAACAACCAAAGGAATGGATGCCAATGGTGAAGCAAGCAAAATTCGCAATACACAAGAGGCCAAATCCAGAGGAGTGCAGTGACCTCAGAGAGTTGGAGGAAGTTACAGAGATAGGGAGATACGGACAGGTATAATCAAGAAGGGCACTCCAGCAACAGCATACTCTCTCAAGCCAACTTGCCTAGCAGCGAGACACTAATCTCACAAAACCAGCTCCACTGGGCAGAGCATGTCCTTTGTCTGCCAGACCCGAGACTCCCGAAGCTACTGCTCTACATGGAACTTAGTCGCGGCAGGCATTTCCCAGGAGGACAGCAGAAACGCTTCAGGAATGTCCTCAAAGCATCCCTGAAGAGGTCAAACATCCCCGCCAACTCATGGTAGACCCTGGCTTGTGACTGACCAACATGGAGATGGTTTATTTGGGAAGGCACTGAACACACAGAGACTTCATTGGGAATGTGCAGAGGTGAAGTCAAGGTGTCAGAGGGAGCACATAAACTTCCAAACACCCATCTGCCCAACCCTTAAAGTACCACCTGCCCCACATGAGCCAAAATCTGCAGATCACATGTTGGACTTAGCAGCCATGTCAAAGTCCTTCGAACGGGAGCAAGGCATCCACAATCGAGGGGACTGGCTAAGAAAAACAAGTAATCATCTTAAACACCTCAACTGAATTATCCCTTAATCTTCAATACTCAGGGGAGTATAAGCCTAGTCTGGACAACCTTTCCTTGTAATTTAACCATCGAGATTGAATTAGATAGACACAGGGAGCTGTCAGGTTCCTGCTCCACCTTGGGTCGCCTGATTGCAAGAATATTCAAGTTGGTCTCAAAGTATTTTGGTAAGTGGGGTTGTTGGGGAAGGGGCATCACAGTGGCAGGGTTGTTGGGGGTGGGGGGAGGGGTGCAGGGAAGCCAGCCAGGGTTCCGCTTATCAGCAGCTGTCCAGTGAACCTGTCAGACCAGGATGAAGTTTCCCACATTCTCCCCTGTTGTAAACTTGAGGCCATCTGTCAATGTCTTAACTCGCAGCAAGTCCTGTTCCACATGACTCCTGTGCTCGCTGACTTACATTGGCTCCCGCTCAAGCAATGTCTTGATTATAAAATTCTCATCCTTGTTTTCAAATTCCTCCGTGCCCTGGCCCCTCGCTGTCTCTGTAATCTCCTCCAGCCCCACAACCCTCTGAGATTCTCTCAATCTGTAAGGTAAAGTAATTAGCCAGAGCCTATGAGATACCATAGGTACCCCTCTCTGTTAGAGTCTTGTTTATTCATGAGTAGCTATCGGTAAAATTTAGGGGCGACTCCCACTGCCCACCCCTGTGTGTTACATTAAGCATGGAGCGAAACAAGGAGGCAGGCCACTGTGTCTGTATGAGTATTGAGATCACAGGCTCAATGGCTGTGTCTATTACACATTTCAATCATAAAATACAATTACTGTGGCCACATCTGGATTCCCAAGTAGCCACATGTGTCTGGTGGCTAACATATCAGCCAACTCTATCATGCTAGTTCTTGGAGATTTGTAGCTCAGTAGCAGCCTCTTTAAGTGGATGCAGCAGCAATCAGACAGGAGCTGTCTCTCCTTTGTGATCAAATAGAAGTTTCCACAAATGCCTGCTTTACAGAGGGCTGTGGAGATGTATTCAGCCAACTTTGTCTGACCTGGGGCCACTAGTCAGCTACTTGTTCAGTGTCCTGCTCCTCCTCCTCCCATCCCACATCTGCTTCACTGCACCATGTTAACAGTGACCTCCATATGCCCGCCCACACACACACATACAGACACACACACTCTGGAGACCACCCAGGAGACCTGCACCTCCTTCCGTTGCATGCATTCACCCCAACAGGCTGGCCTGGGGCTGCGTCTGCTTTAACCTAGTCATTCAAACACCGAGCAAACTTAAAGGCTCAATGTCAGGATGGGTGGGGGGGAGTGCGGGGGAGGGTGGTGACGGAAGCCGATTGACGGCCTATGTTTTCCAAATGCACTTGGTCAATAAGTATCCTCGCCTGTACACAACGATTGACGGACATGTAGATGCCTGCTGGCTGAGAGGGTAATCGGGAGCTCCTCACACACTTCATACGCTGTTAAAAAAAAACAAAGGCTTGCTTTTTTAAATCTTTTATCGTAGCTCAAGTTTGCATTTTGGGTTTTGGGCGACAGGAAGAGGAGGAGTTGAGGCACCCTGCTATCCAAGTTATCTTTAAGAATAAGGTGGCCCAGAATTATGCATTCATTCTGGGCACACCTTGATTCCTGCTTTTTCTCATTCATTCATGGAATGCTAGCATCATTGGCATGGCTAGCACTTGCTGCCCATCCCTAATTGCCCTTGAAAAGGTGGTGGTGAGCCGCCTTCTTGAACCGCTGCAATTCATGTGGTGCAGGCACCCACAGTGCTGTTAGGGAGGGAGTTCCAGGATTTTGACCCATTGACAGTGAAGGAATGGCGATATATTTCCAAGTTTGGATGATATGTGGCTTGGAGGGGAACTTGCAGAAGGTGCTGTTTGCATATGTCTGCTGCATTGGTTTTAATTTTCCAAAATTCTCTAGATTCTGGAAAGGTCCCACCAGGTCAGAAAATAGCAGATGTAACTCTTCTATTCAAGATAGAAGGTAGACAAAAAGCAGGAAACTACAGGCCAGTTAGCTTAACACCTGCCATAAGGAAAATGTTGCAACTTATTATTAAGGAGGATATAGTGGGGCACTTAGAAAATCTCGATGCAATCAAGCAAAATCAACATGGATTTGTGAAAGAGAAATAGTGTTTGACATATTTATTAGAATTCTTTGAGGAAGTAGCAAGCAACATGGATAAAGGGGAACCTGTGGATGAGGTGTACTGATTTCCAGAAGGAATTTGACAAGGCACCACATCAAAGGCTACTGTACAAAATAAGAGCTCATGGTGTAGGGGGGTAACATATTAGCGTGGATAGAGGATTGGTTAGCCAACAAAAAACAGAATAGGCATGAATGGGTCATTTTCAGGTTGGCAACATATAATAAGTAGAGTATCACAGGGATCAGTGCTGGGGCCTCAACTATTTGCAATCTATATCAATGGCTGGAAAATGGCCAGAAAATACAGATGGGAATCTACGAGTCTGTCTGGAGCCCAGAGACCTAAACAAGGCAGTATAAAAAGGACATTACCAGCTACCCATAGTAGAAGAGATCATGTGTAAGCTAGCTGATGCTAAATACTATTCAGGCTTGGATGCAAGTTCAGGCTTCTGGCAGGTCAGGTTGGTTGAACACAGCTCCTATCTCTGTAACATCAACACACCACACGGGCGATACAGGTTTTTACACTTACCTTTTGGTATTAATTCATCTCCGGAGGTGTTCCACAGAACAGTGAAGCAGCTGTTTGAAGAGCTAGAGGGTGTGGAAACCTATATCAACAATACAGCCTCACGAGAAGAACACAACCACAGACTGAGGCAGGTACTGGCCAGAGCTAGAGAAAGGAAACTCAAGTTGAAGACGGAAACGTGTAAAATAGGTCTTCATGACATCAAGTACTTGGGACATGTGCAAACAAGTGAGGAACTGCAGCTGGACCTGAGTAAAATCGAAGCAGCTGTGAACATGCTGAATGTAAGAAAGACTTGGAGATCTGGGAAGCGACCAAGAATGACACCACCCTGAGAAAGCAGCAGATTATGCAAACTGGCTGGCCCACACACCGGAACGGAGCCCCTTCTGCCATGCAAGAGTACTGAAACTTCTGTGAGGAACTTCATGTAGCAGAAGGAATACTTTTCAAGGGAGAAAAGATCATAATTCCTGCAACACCGAGGAAAGAAATGCTGCGGCGCATACATGAAAGTCACCTCAGCACAGAAGCATGCAGGAGAAGAGTTCGAGATGTAGTGTATTGGCCTGGAATGGGAGCACAAATCGGGGAAACGGTGAATGCGTGCGCAGAGTGCCAAAAGTACAGTAAGTCACAACAAAAGAACCACTTCAGCCACACAATGTTCCAGAGAGGCTCTGGCAGAAAATTGGAGTAGACTTGTTCACATTTGACAACAGTGAGTACCGAGCAGCAGGTAATTACTCAAAGCCTTTTGAGTCTGTGCTGCTGAGAAATGAGAGTAAGAGCGCGACTGTAATAAGTCATTTAAAATTAATTTTTTCTCGCCACGGCGTCGCTGAAGTGCTCATCTCAGATAACAGTCCACAATTCTCAGGCACTGAGTTTCACAAATTTGCTGGGAGTTCTGCCACACTACGTCAAGTCCCAAATGTCCACAATCCAACAGAATGGTGGAACGTACTTAAAATGCCTGTTGAAGGAGGCAAAGTGGTTGGAAGATGCCCCTACCTGGCTCTGTTGGATTTCAGGAATAATCCATTAGAGGGCATTGGATCATCTCCAGCACAGCTCCTGATGGAGAGAAGACTGAAAACTAAGCTTCCAATGGTGCCCCAACTGTTATTTCCACAGCCAGTGACCTACAGTGCACAGGACCTGCTCAAACTGAGACAGCAGAAGCAGAAACAGTACTTTGATCGAGGTGCCCGACCTCTGCCTGACCTGAACATGGGAGCGACAGTGAGGATTCTGCGTGAAGGGATCTGGAATCCTGCTGTTGTCACGGGAATCACAGGGGAACCAAGGTCTTACATAGTGCCGACTCCAAACGGACAACAGCACAGGAGAAATCGGAAATTCTTGTGGAAAACGAATGAAACGCAACCCCGCGCTGAGCCAGAAAGTGTAGCTGAAGATCAAAAGCCAGAACGCACCAGTGAAGCAACGGATTACAGAGAAAGCCTGAGAGTCCTGAAAACCACCCAAGGGGTGATAGTGACACAGAGCTGGAGAAGGCCCTTTGTCCTTCAAAATCACCTCTGTCACCATTCAGAACATCCAGGGGAAGAATTGTGAAAAAAAACCACAGAGATACAGAGATGAGTAAAAGACAAATCAGACTGATCAAAACAGGGTGAGAAAGAATAGGTACAAGACTTTGTGTACTTGAGCTGTATAAAAGCTTCTTTTTAAAAGAAAGGGAAATGTCATGATAATAGTGGATCGTGGTAGTGCACTCCAGTATTAGACACTATACGGCATCCTGTACTAGATATGGGGTCACCTTACCTGGGGGTCGAAGGTCAGATAGCATTGTCCTGGATGGCGTCAACTTCTTGAGTGTTATTGGAACTGCACTCATCCAGGTAAATGGAGAGTATTTCATCACACTCCTGGCTTGTGCTTTGTAGATGGTGGACAGGTTTTGGGGAGTCCAGAGGTGAGTTACTCACTGCAGAATTCCCAGCCTCTGACCTGCTCTTGCAGCTTTAGTATTTATATGGCTGGTCCAGTTCAGTTTCTGGTCAATGGTAACCCCCAGGATGGCGATAGTGGGAGTTTCAGCGATGGTAATGCCATTGAGTGTCAAGAGGATGTGGTTAGGTTTTCTTTTGTTGGAGACGGTCATTGCTTGGCACTTGTGTGGCACAAATGTTACTTGGCACTTATCATCTCAAGCTGATAAGTCTAGGTCCTGTTGCATATGGACACGAATGGCTTCAGTATCTGAGGAGTTGCGAATGATGCTGAACATTGTGCAATCATCAGCAAACATCCCCACTTCTGACCTTATGATGGAAGGAAGGTCACCGATGAAGGAGGTGAAGATGGTTGGATCGAGGCCTGAGGAACTCCTGCAGCGACGTCCTGGAGCTGAGATGATCGATCTTGATTAACCACAACCATCTTCCTTGGTGCTAGGTACGACTCCAACCAGTGGAGAGTTTCCCACTTGATTCCCATGATGCTGGAAATGGTACAAAATGGGGCAGAACCCAGTCCCTCGCTATTTGATATGATGGGTTGAATGGCCTCTTTGGATCTCTGGCCAACTTGACCTCTCTCTTCCAGGATACCAGCCTTCCTGTCAACCCTTTGAAGCATGCTGTTGTGCCTTGAACCAGCCCAGTGTCTATGCTTCAATAGCCCTTCTGACGAGCTTATTGCTTCCGGCAGTGCGCAGAGGTGTCTGTCCTAAAACCTTCCCCTTGCATGCTGATTTGTTGTGCCCCTTTATCTTACTTTCCACTTGTTTTCTCTTGTGGGAGAACCTAGGACCAGGGACCGCGGTTTAAAAATAAGGGGTCGCCCATTAAGACAGAGCTGAGGAATTTTTATTTCGCCCAGAGAGTCATGAGCCTTTGGAACTCGCTTCCTCAAAAGGCAGTGGGAGCAGAGTCTTTGAATATTTTTAAGGCAGAGTTAGATAGATTGATAAGCAAGAGGGTGAAAAGTTATCGGGGGGGTGGGGGGGAATGTGAGGTTGAGGTTATAATCAGATCAGCCATGATCGAGGGGCCTACACCTGCTCCAAATACCTATGTTCACATGTTCCTGGTGTATAACAACAACCTGAATTTATTTATATAGTACCTTTATGGCTGGATTTTATGCACCCACTCCCCCCACCAGGAGTGGTTTTGTAAAATATGTTGGGTGTCTAGTCCACTGCCTTCTGTCCACCCCCAGCCCGGTTCCTATAATACAGGGAGGTTGGTAAGGCACCCACTAGGCCACCCACCCTTTGTCTATTGAGGCCCTTACATGGCCAAATATTATCCACTTATGGCCCTCAATCTGCCTCTACCACCATAATGCGCTGGTCAGTGGAGGACAGACTGCAGTGGGCAGGCTGCTTTTTCACCAGCTTTGGTGATGGTGTCCTGTGTCCTGTGTGCATCAGGGGCACCTCCCCTACGATCTTATCCCTGGGTTTGTACCTTCCCACCTGGCCTTTAAAACCCATCTCCCCCCACCACACTCCTATCCCTCCCTAGGCTCCTGAATCCCTCCTTGTCCAAAACTCCGAACTCACCTGAGTCCGGAGACCATGTCCTCTTCACCCTGAGGACTGCTTGAAGCCCCAGCAGCACCCACCACTGAGTACCCATGCTGCTGGGGGTGCTAGAGCTGTCGGCCAATCTGATTGGACAGCAGCGCTTGAGGGTGGGACTTCCTCCCTCTGAGGGGTGGAAGTCTGACCCCTAACTCATTAAGGACGCCCGGAACGCATTATGGTTATAGGGCGGCCTTGTTTAAAGTCTGTCGATTCGAGATTCGGGGCCAACCTTACTTCTGGGGTACTCTGCCCCCACTGCAATCCACCCCCCCCAACCACATGCCCCACGCATCCTGACCTCTGACCCCCAAACCCAGAATCCTGGATTACAGAAAAGGCTCCAAGTGGGACCAAGGTCAGTGAGCAGGGTTGATGGTCTTGTAGTGACAATGTCACTGGGCTAATAATCTAGAGGACCAGGCTACCGCTCAGGGGACATGGGTTAAAATCCCACTGTGGCAGCTGCTGGAATTTAACTTCAGTTCAACTTAATTCAATTAATAAATCAGGAATATAAAGCTAGTCTCAGTAATGGTGATCAGGACAACCATTTATTGATTGTTGTAAAAACCTGTCTGGTTCCCTTATGCCTATAGGGAAGGAAATCTGCCGTCCTTACCTGGTCTGGCCTACATGTGACTCCAGACCCACAGCAAACGTGGTTGACTCTTAACTGCAAGCCACCCAGGTCAAGGGAAATTAGGGATGGGCAACAAATGCGGGTCTTGCCAGTGATGCCCATATCCCAAGATGGAATTTTAAAAAAAGACAATTGATAAAAGAACCAGGAAGGAGAAAAATTTTCTTTTTACACAGCGAGTTGCTGTGACCTGGAATGAGCTGCTCGAAGTAGATTCAATAGTAACTTTCAAAAGGGAATTGGATACTTGAAGTAGAGGAATGTTTACAGTGGTTGCAGTGGATTGTGTCAGTGTGGCTCAGTTCGTCACACTCTCACCACTATGTCAGAAGGTTCAAGTCTCACTCCATGTCTTGAGTTTAGAAAGCTAGGCTAATTCTCCCAGTGCCAGCACTGTGAGAGTGCGGTACGGTTGTTTGGGTGTGATGTTAAACTGAGTCCCCTCTCAGGTAAATGTAAAAGATCCCATGGTACTATAGGGTACTTTGGAAAAAACACAGTTGAGTTATCCCTGGTGTTATTGCCAATGAACTACCGAAATAAACAGAGATAAAAGCAAAAAAACTGCGGATGCTGGAAATCCAAAACAAAAACAGAATTACCTGGAAAAACTCAGCAGGTCTGGCAGCATCGGCGGAGAAGAAAAGAGTTGACGTTTCGAGTCCTCATGACCCTTCGACAGAACTCTGTCGAAGGGTCATGAGGACTCGAAACGTCAACTCTTTTCTTCTCCGCCGAGGCTGCCAGACATGCTGAGTTTTTCCAGGTAATTCTGTTTTTGTACCGAAATAAACAGGTTTACTGTCATTTTCACGTTGCAGTTTTTGGGAACTTGCTGTGTGAAAATTACTAACAGATGTTCAGTCTATGTAGTGACTACACTTCAAAAGTACCTCATTAGCTGCAAAGTATTTTGAGACATCATTCGTCATGCAAGTCTTTCTTTAATTGGATAGCTCTTTCAAACAGCAGGTATGGGCATGATGGGCTGAATGGCCTCCTTCAATGCTGCTTCTATAAGAGTGCCAGAAATTCGAAACAAAAAGGGATGGAAAATGCTGGATTTATGCTGAAAAGGCAGGTTCATGTTTCAGGTCTGCCCCAGATTTTACAGATGGTTCTTCTGGTCCATTCTTGCTGTTCAGAACAAAGAGTTCTTGTGATTTTGAACAGTTGTCAAGTAAGAATAAAGAAGAACTAACAGCCCCCATAGGTCTTTCAGGGAGTGTCAGTATAATAAAATTGTTGGATACAATGAAAGCACAAACCAGCCCCAAACATGACAGAACACTCCCCAACATTAATCTAACACTGATGCTCCTATTGTTGTGAGCTGACCTGCTCAGATGGGAGTCTTTCAGGGCCCTGGTTGCCCTCTTTGTGCTAATGTCTTCATTTCATCAGTTTAATTAAACAGGCACTTCCATATGTCATCACCCTTAACTGTTTAGGAAGCATTCAATTGAGCAAATTCATTCAACAGAAGCAATTCACTGGCGGCTCTTATTGACCTCTCAACTGCTCGAGTCCCTGTCCACCTCTGTCTCCTCGCCCCCTCGTTCCCTAAGGAGACACAATAGCTGAGCTGTCATCAGGCAGTGTGATTCTGTTCAGGTTTGACAAGCCCCCAACCCCTCCCCACAGTGCAGCTTGCCCAATCGGATTGAATGCCAGATTTTATTTGGGTGAAGGGAGACTGAACTTGGCCCAAGGAAAGCTACACTAGCAGGAGCTGTCGGCTGTGGTTCCGTGGCTAACACTATTGCTCCTGAACCAAAGGGTCATAGGTTCAAGTCCCACTCCAGAGTCTTCAGATAGAAAATCAAGCTAATCCACCCCTTCCTACACTGTTAGATGGGATGTTTAAACCAAGGCCCTGCCAGCCCTTACAGGTGGGTATGAAAGATTCCATGGCCATTATTTTTAAGAAGAATGGAAGAGTTCTACTTGGTGCCCAGGCCAACATTAACGTTAAGAAAAGGTCACCTGGTTATTATCACACTGCTGTTTGTGGGAGCTTGCTGTGCACAAACTGGGTGCCATGGATCCTACATTACAACTCTCCAAATATACGTCATTGGTTATGAAGCACTTGGAGCACCCCGAGGTTCGGAAAGGTGACTGTTTCTTTCTTCAAATTCTGTGCACAACAGGAAAGTTTACCAATTTGTGCAAAAATTTCATACCGCATGTTCCCCTCTCCCTGAGACCTCGCCAACATGAATTTGGGCAAAGTTTATGTACTTGTGTCCAATTGCTGCTGATACTTTGAATTGAACCAGTATGATGTGGAAATGAGAGCAAATTCAGAATGGAGCACAGGCAGAAACCCTTATTTAACACTGAGTGTTAAACGGGACAGGTAACTCTGAGGATTAAAACTGAACAGTCACACAGGCCAGGGAGTAAATACATCAACAACTCAAACAAGTTAGAGTTAGGTTCGCTTGTCAAACAAAGAAGGAGTCCAGAGAAGTCTGTGAACCCACACAAAAGCTTACTTATGTTGAGCCATTAGTTATTTTCATTGGGTAATGATTTTGCGTCACAAGGTTGTGAGTTCAAGTCTCACTCTAGAGGCTTGAGCACATAACCCAGGCAGATGCTCCCAGAGCAGTGCTAAGGGAGTGCTGCACTGTTGGGGGTACCATTTTTCAGATGAGCTGTGAAAGAAAGCAGAGGCATTACTTGTCATATTTAATAATTTGTTAGAAAAAGATGTAGTGGTAGGTAACTAATGTAATACCTCTGTTAAGAAGGGAGTCAGAAGATGTCCAGGGAATTATAGACCAATCAGCTTAACATCGGTAGTTGGAAAAATAATGAAATCCTTACTAAAGAGAGAATGGAAGAACATCTAGAAATGAGAAATATAATAATGAATAGTCAGCATGGAGTTCAAAGGGAAAATTTTGCTTGACCAACCTTATTGAATTTTTCGAGGAGATAACAGAGAGAATAGACAATGGTAATGTCATAATATAATTTATCTGGATTTTCAAAAGGCCTTCGATAAGATGTCCATAATAAACTAGCGAATAAGGCCAGAGAAGATGAAGTCACGGGGCAGAATGGATTATTGGCTGGCTTCAAGATAGAAAGCAGAGAGTAGGAATAAAGGGTATTTTTCAGAGTTGTAGAAGGTGTTTCACAAGGATCAGTGCTGGGACCACTGTTGTTCACAATTTATATTAACAATTTGGACTTTGGAATCAAAATTACAATTTCTAAATTTGCAGATGGCACCCAATTTGGGAGGCATGGGATATAGTCAATAATGAGGAAGGATACAACAAATTAGAGGAAATCATTAATAAACTTGCAGAATGGACAAATAATTGGCAAATGAAGTTCCACACAGATAAATGTGAGTTAGTACATTTTGATAGGAAGAATAGAGAGTTCACTTTAATTGGAAGGTGCAGATTTAGGTGGAATAGAGGAACAAAGGGATCTCAGTATGCAAACACACCAATTGCTGAAAGTTGCACAACACTTCAACAAGACCATAAAAAAGCAAACCAAGCCTTGTTTTTATTTCTAGGGGGTTGGAATTGGAAAGCAGGGAGGTTATCACACTTTTTTTGTTATGTACTCTTTTTGGGATACACAGATTTTTGGTTTCTCAGGGAATTAAGGGAAAAGGGAGCAGGCGGAAAAATGGGGTTGAAATCCAAGATCAGCCTTGATCGTATTGAATGGTGGAGCAGGCTCGATGGGCCGTGTGGTCTACTCCTGCTCCTATTTCTTGTGTTCTTATGTTCTTTCATGGGGTGTGGGTATCGCTGGCTAGGACAGCATTTATTGCATTTATTGTCCATCTCTAGTTGCCCTCGAGAAGGTGGTGGTGATCTGCCTTCTTGAACCGCTGCAGTCCATGTGGCATAGGTACACCCACAGTGCTGTTAGGAAGGGAGTTCCAGGATTTTGCCTTAGCGACAGTGAAGGAATGGCAATATATTTCCAACTCAGGATGGTGTGTGGCTTGGAGGAGAACTTGTAGGTGATGCAAGACTATCTGATGCCCTTGTCCTTCTAGGTGGTGGTAGTCGTGGGTTTGGAAGGTGCTTTTGAAGGAGGCTTGGTGAATTTCTGCAGCCCATTTTGTAGATGGTACATACCGCTGCCTCTGTGCGTTGGTGGTGGAGTGAGTGAATGTTTAAGGTGATAGATGGTGTACCAATCAAGCGGGCTGCTTTGTCAACTTTGAGTATTGTTGGAGTGTCCTCATCCTGGCAAGTGGAGAGTATTCTATCACACTCCTGACTTGAGCCTTGTAGATGGTGGACAGGCTTTGGGGAGTCAGGAGGTGAGTACCCAGCCCCTGACCTGTTTTTGTAGCCACAGTATTTATATGGTGAGTCCAGTTCAGTTTCTGGTTAATGTTCTGTGTGCAGTTCTGGTTGCCGTATTATAGAAAGGATATGGAGGTACTGGAGAGGGTACGGAGAAGATTTACAAGGATGATACCAGAAATGTGCGGGTATTCATTATCAGAAAAGGATTAACAGGCTAAGTCTCTTTTCTCTTGAAAAGAAAAGGTTAAGGGGTGATCTCATAGAGGTCTTTAAAATTATGAGAGGTTTTGGTAGAGTGATTACAGAGAAAATGTTTCCTCTTTTGGGGAAGAACATAACTAGAGACCATGAATTTGAGCTTGTCACTAAGAAATCCAATTGGGAATTCATAAGAGATTGGTGAAAATGTGGAGCTCACTGACACAAGGAGTGGTTGAAGCAAATAGTATAGCATTTGAGGAGAGGCTAGACAAGCCTGTGAGAGGGATGGGAATAAAGGATTATGATAGTAGATTAAGTTGAGGAAAGACTGGAGCAGGCTGAAGTGAAGCATAAATAGCAGCATGATAAAGGCAAAAGACTGCAGATACTGGAAATCTGAAACAAAAACAGAAAATGCTGAGTTTTACCAGCATTTTCTGTTTTTGTAAACAGCAGCATGGACTTGTTGGGCTAAATAGCCTGTTTCTGTGCCATATTGCCTATGGATGTAATCCTACATAAACTGAGGCCTCCATCTGCCCTCTCAGGTGAATATAAGACACTATTTGAAGAAGAGCAGGTGAGATCTGGCCAACATTTAGCCCTCAACTGACACTGAAAACAGATTATCTAGGCATTTAATTCATTGCTGTTTGTGGGATCTTGCTGTGCTCACATTGGCAGTCGCCAGTGGTGTAAGGAGAAAGGTCAAGAGACAAGGTCAGGAGATCAGTGAACAGGAAAGGAACAAGTAATGGGCTCGATAAGGTTGACAACAATAATCCGAGTGATGGTGGTGTCAAAACTTGGACTGAAAAGGTAAAGGTGTGAATTTTTAAAGTTGGGGGGGTGGGGAACAGGGCTCAAATATACTTGGGGCAGTGATTGAGGACAGGGTGGGTCAGATTGAATTCTGAATACATCAGCAGCATTTAAGCACTTTAGCTTCCTTCAAACACAATGCACTATCCACTACCCACCACCTAGCACCAAGAACAACAGAAGATATGTTATCAATGCAAGTTATTTATATGGCACCTTCAACTTGGTCAAACATCCAAAGATTCTTCACAGGAGCATTATTAAATTAAATTTGACACTGTGACGATCTTTGTAGAAACTGTTAAATAGAAATTTGAACTTCCAGCTGAGAGAAGGACATGTGACAAGATTTCACGTTTAAAAGTAACCTCTCCTGTATCAATGACTAAAGACAAACACTATTGGCTAAACACTATTTTCTTCTCGTAGGCAACTTATACTTCAAACCACCAAACAGAGTTTGTCACTTTCTATTTTAAATAACCACTGAAAAACCCAATTTTGTTATGTTACTTGATCTCTTATGTAGATATCCATTCTCCTGGGACCAATCCAAAGTGTTTTGCAGCTCCCAAGGGTTTATTTCTGTTCCTTTCCTTTCCCAATACTATCTTCCACTTATACTATCTTCCTGGGGGTTTTTCCCATTGCCCCAGTTAGGTAAGCCGTTCAGCCTTGTTTTAACTCCTCATAAACTTTTCAAACTGAGCATGAGCTCCCACCCGCATTCCTTGTGGTGAACGACAGACGCAGCATTTTCTCTGCTTAAGGTGCAGGCCTGACTGACGCCTATCTTTTATTGCTCCCCACCTCCCTTTCGGCTGCAGACTACACAGGACCAATAGTGCAACTGCCCTATCTCTGACATTTCTGGGTGTATAGCGAAACCTGTAACCCGATCTCAAAATGGCTTCCTCAACCCCCTTTCCCATGGAAATGGCAACACATTAGCTTAGTATCCAGGTAGAAATGTTAATCAGCTGTCTCTGATCACAACAGCCCTTTCATTTTAGAAACAAAGGGACAGGTACAACTCTTCACAACTTGATATCAATAATTGAATATTGAATTCAACAACTTTAGGTCTTGACCTCCCCCCTCCATCCCCACCCCCTTTCTGTTTCTTCCCCCTTCCTTTTGTTTTTTTCCAATAGATTATACAGATTTTTCTTTTTCCCACCTATTTCCATTATTTAAAAATATTTTTAAATCTTTTATGCTCCCCCCACCCCCACTAGAGCTATACCTTGAGTGCCCTACCATCCATTCTTAATTAGCACATTCATTTAGATAATATCACCAACGTCGACACCTATGTATTCTTTTGTTCTGCTGTCTGTGACATCTTTTGATGATCTGCTTCTATCACTGCTTTTGCCTACAACCACACCACCCCCCTCCACTTCTCTCCCCCCACCCAACCGCACCACCCCCCCCCACCACACACCTTAAACCAGCTTATATTTCACCCCTTCCTGGGATTTGCCTAGTTCTGTCGAAGGGTCATGAGGACTCGAAACGTCAACTCTTTTCTTCTCCGCCGATGCTGCCAGACCTGCTGAGTTTTTCCAGGTAATTCTGTTTTTGTTTTTGATATCAATAACACCTTTCTGGGTTTTAGAAGACTTAGGCTCATTATGGATTGATAACAGATGTCATTGTTCCCAAGTGTAAATATCTGGCAATTCCCTTTCAAAAAAACAATCTGAGTCTTCAGTTTGAGCTTTATTCAACTACCCAGGTTTACAATCAGATAGACTCCAGCACTGGTCACATGACTCCTATCATTTACCTGAAATTTAAAGATAGAGTCCCAAATTATAACCCTCTTACAAAACAAAAGAGTCCTAAAACATAACAATCCTACAAACATCACGCTTGCATCAACACCAAGCTGTAGAAGGGTAAGTGACAAAAATCTTGGTCTAAAGTTTAGGTTTTAAAGAGTATCTTAAAAGAGGAGAGAGAGCGGGGTGAGGAGAGAGGCAGAGAGATTTTGGGAGGGAATCAAACAGAACAGCAAAGAAAGACTGACAAGAAAAGGCATGAAGGCAAAGAAAACCAACCAATTGAAAGGAATATTTTCCTGGCTCACCATAAGTAGAGCTAGAAGAAATTCATTATTCTATTTATAAATAATCTGATTTTCTCCACTGTTTTCAGTCCCACATATCTGTTATTCTATATATAAGCCATACAAACATAAGAATTAGGAGCAGGAGTAGGCCACTCAGCCCCTCGAGCCTGCTCTGCCATTCAATAAGGTCATGACTGATCTGTTTGAGACCTCAACCCCAAATTCCTGTCTACCCCGATAACCTTTCACCCCCTTGTTAATCAAGAATCTATCTAGCTCTGCCTTAAAAATATTCAAAGACCCTGCTTCCACCGCCTTTTAAGGAAGAGAATTCTAAAGACTCACAAACCTCCAAGAGAAAAAAATTCTCCTTATCTCTGTCTTATTTTTAAACGGTGGCCCCTAGTTCTAGATTCTCCTATAAGAGGAAACATTCTCTCCAAATCTACCCTGTCAAGATCCCTCGGGACCTTAAAGGTTTCAATCAAGTCACCTCTTACTTTTCTAAACTCCAGTGGATACAAGCCTAACCTGTCTAACATTTCCTCATAAGACAACCCGCCCATTCCTGGTATTAGCCTGGTAAACCTTCTCTGAACTGCTTCCAACGCATTTACACCTTTTAAATAAGGAGACCAATACTGTACACAATATTTCAGATGTGGTCTCACCAATGCCCTGTACAACTGAACCTTAACCTCCCCATTTTTGTAATCAATTCTCCTCATAATAAATGATAACATTCTATTAGCTTTCCTAATTACCTGCTGTACCTGCATGCTAGCCTTTTGTGATTCATGCACACAGACTTCCAGGTCCCTCTGAATCTCAAAGCTCTGCAATCTCTCATCGTTTAGAGAATAAGCTTCTTATTCATTCTTCCTGCCAAAATGAACAATTTCACATTGCCAGATCTTTTCCCACTCACTTAACCTATCTATGTCACTTTGTAGCCTCCTTATGACCTCTTCACAATTTACTTTCTCACCTACGTTTGTGTTGTTGGCAAATTTAGCAACCATTCCTTCAGTCCCTTCATCCAAGTCATTTATATAAATTGTAAAAAGCTGAGGCCCCAGCACTGATCCCTTTAGCACAATACTCATCACATCCTGCCAACCAGAAAAAGACCCATTTATGCCTACTCTCTGTTTCCTGTTGGCTAGCCAATCTTCTACCCATGCCAATATTTTACCCCCTACACCAATGGCTTTTATTTTTCGCAATAACCTTTGATGTGACACTTTATCAAATGCCTTCTGGAAATCCAAGTACCGTACATCCACTGGTTCCCCTTTATCCACAGCACATCTGAACCCCTTGATTAGATTCCAGCCTGTAATTACTCCTGCGTAACCATTACTCCATATATAAACCTTCGGAACACCTCAATTAGAATCCAGCCTGCAACTCACTCCAGGCATCCATTATTCTGTGTATAAACCACACAAACCCTTGATTAAATCCTAGCCTGTAACTCACTCCCTGATTCCATTATACTCTACATAAACCATCCAAACCCCTTGATTAAATTCCAGCATGTAACTCACTTCCAGGTGTCTAGTCTATCAGTAAATCAAATTCACATCCCAAAGTCACTTCCAGGTGGTCATTATTATTCTTTATGTATAAACTATAAAAAAACTCTTTAACGCTTTCAGACCAAGCTTTGCAATGACCAGGTAAATGAGCGCAAATGTTGTCCAGCACGTTGGCTCCTGAAATGGGCACTTTGATTTTCCCATGTGAGCCATCTTACACTTACAATTAAGCCTCATGTTACAATTAAAGATTCATCAGCTTGAGATGTTGAAATTCCAATGGCATTAACAATGACCTTGTCTGTGATGAAGGCTACTGTGCAATATCTTCTAAATAAACATTACATCGTGCAGCTTACATTACATTAATACCCCAATGATGTGCTTGTCTCTCACGGGCTTGCTCTGATGCTTCTTGCGAAACCAATCTACTGATTAATCTTTTCAATTTAGGAGCTTGATCAGGACAACTCATAGCTCATCTTCAACCCTTTACTACGAACATAAATTTACTAATCAGCTTGGATTATCTCCACAAGGACAGCGCTTTGCAGCCTCTCTCCTCCCTCTCAACAGCCTCCACATTCATCAGAGACAGTTAACAATTTGTTTCCTTTAGAAATTTCTAAAATTTTGGCTCCCCACTCCAGCCTCATAATTAAATTTCTCATCCTCATATTCAAATCCCTCTTTGGCCTGCCCTTCCCTACCTATCTCTTTAATATCCTCCAGCCCTACAACCTTTAAGATCTCTTTTTTTCCTATCTGTTCTTGAGATGTGGGCATTGCTGGCTAAGTCAGCATTTATCCCCCATCCCTAATTGCCTTTGAGAAGGTGTTGGTGAGCTGCCTTCTTGAACTGCTGCAGTCCATGCAGTCCACAGTGCTGTTAGAAAGGGAGTTCCAGGATTTTGACCCAGTAACAGTGAAGGAATGGTGATATATTTCCAAGTCAGGGTGGTTTATGACTTGGAGGGGAACTTGCTGGTGGTGATGGCACCATATGTCTCCTGCCCTTGTCCTTCTAGGTGGTAGAGGTCAAGGGGTTTGGAAGGTGCTGTTGAAAGAGCCTTGGCGAGTTGCTGCAGTGCAACTTGTAGCTGATATACACTGCTGCCATTGTGCATCAGTGGTAGTGGTCTAAATGTTTAAGCTGGTGGATGGGGTGCCAATTAAGTGAGCTGCTTGGCTTGGAGATAGCATCAAGCTTCTAGAGTGTGGATGGAGCTGCACTCAACAGGCAAGTGGAGAGCGTTACACCGCACACCTGACTTATGCCTTGTAGATGGTGGACAGGCTTTTGGGAGTCAGGAATTACCTGCCACAGAATTCCCAGCCTCTGACCTGCTCTTGTAGCCACAGTATTTATTTGGAGAGTCCAGGTCAGTTTCTGGTCAATGGCAACCTCCAGGATGTTGATAGTGGGGGATTGAGTGATGGTAATGCCACTGAATGCCAAGGCCAGTGCTTTCCAAACTATTTTCCAATGTAACCCTGTTAAATCTACATGACTGCAGATGCCAGCAAATACAAAACAGCAATAGTAACATTCAGGATATAATTATTAAGGTCTGCATGTTATACATCAACATACCTCATATAAGTATGAAAATATGAGCTTTTGAAGTATTTTGTAAAAATGTTAATTTTATGTGCCCATATAGGTTTCTGCCAAGCCCTCCATATTCGCTGTTGACCGAAGACTCAGCAAAGCCCCTTCCCCATACCTCCCCCCCCCGCCCAACACAAACACACCCCTCTTCCTAAACCCCCTCCCCTCCCCACTCACTCACTGACTCATCAGCACCCCTTCCCTTCCCCCCACTTTTGGTCTAGCTGCCAATGACTGTGAAGCAAAGTCACTAGCCCAGGATAAGGATCCTGTACAACAGCCACAAAGGAGCAGGAACACAGTGGAGTCTGAAGCTGCCACTCACCTTCCCAGCTCAGTTGTCTGACCTCTCGCTTTTTCTCGCACTCGACCAGTGACTGAGTTACACTTGCAAGCCTCTGCCTGTACCAAGTTGGCACACAGACATCCTGGGCCTATTTGAACTTACTGCTAAGAGTGGTCTGTGAAGTTATAGAGCACTTTAAGCTCACCATCTGCCCCTTGCTGTTTGGTAGCATCAATTCCAGGGCTGCCCAGCCAGGGTCTCTGTATTGGGCAGTCTTCTCGCTGCAGTCGCCATTACTGCCTTGGAGGAGTGGGAACTAGCGACCCCAAATGTGACCTCTCTGACCCCAATGAAGATTACAAGTCCCGAGACCCACAGTTTTGGAGCCCCTGGTCAAGGGGAGACATTCAGCTTCTATCTTGGAAATGGTCATTGCCTGTCACTTGTGTGGCATGTTACTTGCCACTTATCAGCCAAAGCCTGACTGGTATCCCAGGACTTGCTGCATGTGGATATGGTCTGCTTCAGTATCTGAGGAGTCATGAATGGTGCTGAACATTATGCAATCATCAGCGAACATCTCCACTTCTGCTGTTGCTGGAAATGTAATATCAGTGCTTAAAGTTACACACTGTTTATACTTAACCTTTTAGTGCATTTGTTGGTAAAATGGTGGGATGTGTTGCAAAGCAAGCGAGTTTTTTATTTCCTTGGTCACTGCCTGTGGATTACCTGTTAAAATGGTGAGTAACACAGGCAAGATTACTTAACGTTAGCACTATGAAACACCATGCAGCAATATGGTTTGGAGTGAACAGCTGTCGTTATCAGACCAACCAATTGGAATCACCGCTCATGGTCAGCAGAAGTAAGTAAAGTAATCAGTAATGAGGGAATGTCATGGCAACAGGCAAGAAGCATCTAGTTGCATTCTAGATGGAGAGTGGGATCTGGATGCAAATTGGTGTGGGGTCTGGATGGCGAGTCGGGATGGGGTCTGGATGAAGAGTGGGGGTGGGGTCTGGATGGTGAGGGTGGAGTCTGGATGGAGATCGGAGGTAGAATCTGGATAGAGAGCAGGGGTGGGGTCTGGATCGAGAGTGGGGATGGGGTCTGGATAGTAGGGGTGGAGCCTGGATGGAGAGTGGGGGTGGGGTCTGGATGCTGAGTGAGAGTGAGACTTGATGCAAACTGAGGCTCTGTAGGGACAGTAATGTGCTGGTGAGATGGGGTTAGGGGTAGGTCCGGAAAGTGAACATTCCCAGTGATCACTCTGATGAAATCAATGTACCATTCACAATTGCTGGACAAAATTCCTCAAAAATTTGTCGTTTGTCCGCTACATTCACGGCCAGAATTCCAAACATTGATAAAGGCAAAAGACTGCCAGGTTTCACACTAAGTGATGGTACATGCAAATATACACACACCTAACTTCTATTAAAATTAGTGAAAGTGTCTGAAGATGTGTCGCTGTAACCACACCTGGGGCTTGCCAGCAGTTTTTGTTTGATAACATTGTTCCATGAAGTGAAAAATGTCAAGCTGGGTCAGTGGGTGATGTCCTGGTGAGGTTGGCATTGATGCATGATGATGGGGCAAAACAGATCTGCCTCTAGGACACACTGTGATCGCTTCCAGACCTCTGAGATCTCTGCGTTCCTCCAATTCTGGCCTCTTGCCCATGCACAAATCCTTTGCTCTAACATTTACGGACGTACCTTCAGCTGCTTGGGTCCTAAGCTCTGAAACCCCCTCCCTAAACCTCTCTCTCCTCCTTTAAGCCACTTCTTAAAACGATCACTTTGGCCAAGTTTTTTTCACCTGCCCTAATATCTCATGTGTCAAATTTTGTTTGGTAATCACTCCTGTGAAGCATGGATGCAGTATTATATTAGAGGTGCTATATGAATGCAAGTTGTTGTTGTTGATATATGTACAAACCATGATGCTGATGGTTTTGTAGAATGCAACATACTCTTATAAGACTGTTATATTTTAGTGGCTCTTAAATCCCGCTTTAATGAATGGAAATTCTTCTGAAACATTTTCCTTTTGTAGGAATGCAAGCAACAAAATGGGACCCAATTTTCCAACAATTGTGCTCCATGTGCGGAGAGGGTCTCTTCAATACAGACACAAGAGAGTCATTGAAAGAACGATAAGCTAATCAAAGGGTTTATGTGTTTTCTTTGTAGGCAACCCAATCATTGAAAGACATGAGCACTCACATTCATAATTTTCTTGCAAGTCAATGGTTCATCAATTGTTTTGATAATGGTATTCACAAATTGTTTTGGTGTTGCACCTTCAAATGGTTTAGTCTCTGAGACATTCCTCCATTTAACATTGATATTTTTATGATATTTTTATCTACAATTTCAACCCCAGACTGATGTCACTCCTTCGCTGGTACAGCTCAGATGACATTTTGTATATTTTAGTATTGAGTCTAAAATAGAAATTTCCTTCTCTAGTCTTATTCACCTCTTAAGCAGTCAGGGGTTAAACGGTTGATATTTTCTTTGCGAGGAGCAAAGTTGAGGGGGCAAGGCATGGTGCAAGAAAAGTGGGAATTCCGTTGATCTGTGATTCATTAAAGGACAAGAAAAGAACTTGCATTTACCTAGCACCTTTCATGACCTCAGGATGTCCCAGAGCTAATGTTAACATTTTATCTTCTGTCATACTCCTAATGTACATGTGCACTCGGAATCTAATGCATCTGGCCCTACGTGGGAGGATAGGAAAGTACTAGAAAGGAAACTATTGATCTCAGTAAACAAATTGCATTTTTATAGAGCCTTTAATGTAGGAACATGTCCCAAAGTGCTTCGTGGGAGTACAAGCAAATAAAAAGTTCCACTGAGCCAAATAAGGAGATATTAGGATGGGTGACTGGCTGAAGAGGTAGGTTTTGAAGAGGTAGGTTTTAAGGAGGGTGAGAGAGATGTGGAGAGGTTTGGCGGGGGAGGTGGTGAATATCACTGCTTTGGACCTAGACGGTTGAAGACCAAGGCTAGGGAGAAGGGGGAGGAAAATGCCCAAGAGGCCAGAATTTGAGGAGTAGAGTTCACAGAAGGCTGTGAGGAGGTCACAGGGATAGAGACCCATCCGTTGCCCCACCTTCAAGTATCTATCCAATTCTCCCTTCTCTGCCTCCAGTCCCTCTCTGTCTGTCTCACATATTCACCACCCTCTGTGTAAAGTGCTTCAATCTAAACTATTGGTGCCCCTTTTGTCTTCTGGAACCACCATAGTTCCAGAGTTTGTGATAATCTCAAACATGTCACCATGGTTCAATGTGTTTATTCCCTCAAGTCTTGAATCTTATATAATCTGTCCACCACCAACCTCACCCTGCCCCCCCAACCCCCACCCTACCCCCTAAGCTTTTACTTCTCCAGTAAATAACTCTGGATTTTTCCACCTGTTGTCAAAGCTCAGATCTCTTTCTCCATTACCTCCAATGTCTGGAAGTCCTTGCTGTACTGGGTGACCCGTCTCGTACCCAATGTTCCAGTGGCTCATACAGGCTCAATATTCTCTGTTGGAATTTGTACTCCACTTCTCTGACTGTATGTCCCAAGAAGCAATTTGTTTATGTCCTACTGCTGGATGCTGTGCACTATAGTTTCAGTGAGTACTATTGTTTCAGTTAGCTACCTACTAGACCTCTTCTGAGAGTTGTTTACTCCTGGGTATCCATTATTGTATATATAAACCATCTGAAACCCTAGCTGCAATGACAGCCTGTAGCTCACTCATGCTAGATATCTATTTTTCTATATACAGACACAAGAACACGAGAAATAGGAGCAGGAGTAGACCATATGACCCATCGAGCCTGCTCCGCCATTCAATACGATCATGGCTGACCTTGGGCTTCAACTCCATTTTTCTGCCCGCTCCCCATATCCCTTAATTCCCTGAGAGACCAAAAATCTGTCTATCCCAGCCTTAAATATATTCAACAATGGAGCATCCACAACCTCCTGGGGTAGAGAATTCCAAAGATTCACAACCCACCTGAGTGAAGTCATTTCTCCTCATCTCAGTCTTAAATGATCCCAAATGAGCCCCTTATCTTGAGGCAGTGCCTCTGTATTTTAGACTCCCCGACCAGCGGAAACAATCTCAGTGTCCACCCCATCAAGCCCCTTCAGAATCTTGAATATTTCAATGAGATTGTCTCTCACTCTTCTAAAATCCAAAGAATATAGATCTAATTTATTCAGTCTCTCATCATAGGACAACACCTCATCCCAGGGACCAATCTAATGAAACTTCAGCATATGACCTCCAATACAAGTGTATCCTTCGAATTCAGGGTATGGTAGTGTAGTGATTATTTCAATGGATTATTATTCCAGAAAACAGGAGTTTAAATCCCACGGGTTGAAAATGTGAACTCATTTGAGTTAACATTTGGAAATTAAAAACTGGTACCAGTGTGAAGCTGTTGGATTGTTGTAAAATTTTATTGACGTCCTTTAGCAATGGAAACTAGCCACCTTTACCCTAGTCTAGTGTAGTGATTGAAGGTGTAGCTTTTCCTACTGCCTATAAGGGGTCACGTGATTGTTCTTGACAAATGAGCCCTAAGCGCGGTAATCCGGAGAGTGGGGGGGCGGATCTTTCTAGTTACGGACCTGGTTCAAGTGTATAGCTTCTAAAAGAGTTGTGCAATAAAGTTATCTGTTTCAAGTAGAAAACTGTCTGTTATGTCAAGTCATTACATCTAGCCTATCTTTGATTCCAGCCCCACACGAATGTGGCCTGAAGTGTTCTCTGGTGTGCCCCAGCAAACAATCAGTTGAAGAAGTCTCACCATCACCTTCTCAAAGTGACTAGTTACGGGCAATAAGACTTGGCATTGCCAGTGAGGCCCACATCCCATGAATAAATCCATTTAAACCCCTCCATCAGATTCTAGCCCATGATTTGCTCCCTGGTATCTATATGTTCTACGTAGAAACCATCCAACCTCTTTGATTAAAGATTGCACTTCAAACATTTATTCCATTTTAAATAATCCTCTTTCAACTATCTATCTAACTTCATGTTATATGGAGAGATTGGACATACATATGAACATACGAATTAGGGGCAGGATTAGGCCATTTGGCCCTTCAAACCTACACCCCTATTCAATAAGATCATGGCTGACCTGCTTGTGTTTTGAATTCCACATTCTCATTTACCCTCAATAACCTTTGAATCCCTTGCCTACCAAGAATCTATCTACCTCAAAAATATTTAATGATCCCACCTCCACCACATTCTGAAGCAGACAGTTCCAAAGTCGCACAACCCTCTGAGAGAAAATTTTCTCCTCACCTCTGTCCTAAAAGGATGATCCCTAACTTTTAAACAGTGCCCCCTCGTTCTGGACTCACCCACAAGAGGAAACATCCTTTCTACATCCACCTTGTCAATACCATTCACGGTCTTATATACTTCAATCAAGTCACCCCTCAATCTTCTAAATTCCAGTGGAAACAAGCTCAGCTTGTCTAAACTTTCCTCATAAGACAACCCACTCATTCCAAGTGCCAATCTAGTAAACCTCCCCTGAACTGTCTCCAATGCATTTACAGCCTTCCTTAAATAAGGAGACCAAAACTGCACACAGTATTCGAGGTGCGGTCTCACCAATGCCCTGCATAACTGAAGCATAATATCCTTACTTTTATGTTCAATTCCTCTCGTAATAAAGGATAGCATTCCATTAGCCTTCTTAATTACTTGCTTTATCTGCATACTAACTTTTTGTGACTCATGCACTAGAACACCTAGGTCCCTCTGCACCTCGGAATTCTGTGGCCGTTCTCCGTTCAAGTAATACTCTGCTTTTTTTATTCTTCCTCTCAAAGTGAACAACTTCATATTTTCTCACACTACACTCTACCTGCCAGACTTTTGCCCATCAAACCATGAGCCAAACAGGCAGTGAAGAGGGCACCAGCAGGCCTTCCACTTGGAGTCAAGACACAGGGGGCGAAAGTCTGGCTTATCAAGAGCTTCCAGCCAATCAGAGTCTGGCAGTTCTTTTGCTCAGCAATGCCACGGGGGGTGCGGGGGTGGTGGTTGGTGGTGATTGTTGTAGGAAAAACACCTTCCCGTGTCCCAGGATTGCAGAGCGATCCAGGCCATAGGTAACTGAGGTGAAGGGTTTCATGGAGTTGGGGTCACGGGGAGAGGGGTGCAGGGGGGGGTGGTCAGCAGCAAGGGCAGAGAGGTGCTTCTCAGTGGCGCCCCCCTTCCTGATGTCGAGTTCCTCGATCAGGCGCTGAGTGACAAGCAGCTTGCACAATTTTACCTGTCATGGTAACAAGCCCGCCTGAAGCTGGGGTGTTACCAACAGCAGTGGGATGGGGCCATTCAGTGGTCATTAATTGGGCATTTAAGGGCCTCAGTTGGGGGCGAGTTGGGAACGTTGACCATGGTCCTTGCCAGAACTTAATTCTGGCAGAGGCAGGCGCCTAATCGCATGCCCTTTCTGCCTCCAAGCTTGCCACTAGCGAGAGCACAAGATTCCACTCCAAGTGTCTATTTTTCGATTGGCACCAAGGGGCTGGGCTGTTTCAGCAGTCTCCACTGCAGCGATTGTAAGTGTACAGTAAAAGATCCATTCCCCTGGCGCAAAAAGGTTGCTGCTTTTCTGTAGACCGTGTCCCCTCTTGAACGCAGTCTGTATTCGATTAATTCATCAATGACTTTTACGGGCAGGCATGA
Organism: Carcharodon carcharias; assembly: GCF_017639515.1. Classification (NCBI taxonomy): domain Eukaryota; kingdom Metazoa; phylum Chordata; class Chondrichthyes; order Lamniformes; family Lamnidae; genus Carcharodon; species Carcharodon carcharias. The sequence goes on along the minus strand of NC_054478.1, from coordinate 18,473,146 downwards.
ACAGAACAGGTGGCAATGGCTGTGGAAGGAGGAGCAAATGGCCCCACGTCTGGGTCCTGCTGTCTTTAGCCCCAGTTCGAATCGTGCTCTGCAATGCAGCCTGTATCAGGTACAGATGGGATCATTAAGGATTGAGATGACATCATTTGTGTGTAGACAAAAGCCACAGGAGCCCCTCGACAAGCAATAGTTTACGCAAATTAATCAGGAATGTTTAACAACAAGGAAAAGAAAAGGGGAAAGCTTTGGCAGAGGGAGAGCTGCAGTTTCACGATACTTTAATGGCACAGTTACCAATGGTTTCACCCACAATTGTAGGAAGGAATCAGCCTGCTTTACTGGCTATCTCTCCCCCCCTCGTACCTGCCAGTTTCCCATAAAAGAATAAAAAGTATTAAAAATCGCCGCATAAGATTGGATGAAAGACACCTTTATTACTCTGGCTTATTGTGGGGTCGTAAAGCGTCAGACGGAGCAGGCACCATGGTTGGGTGAGGGGTTGGGGGTGGGGAGGATAGCCGTCCTGGTGGTCTAATAAAAGTCAAAGTAGTAATCAGCACTCTTCCGCTCGAGCAGGCCCTTTGGAGACTGTCACATGAGATTAAACAAATCTAGAGCCTCAAATAACCTGCTGGTGGAATGTGCACGAAAGCGCAAACAGGCGGTTAAAATTATATTCATTCGGAGCTCAGCACTAAATCTGCTCCTGGTTAAAACAAAATTCCTCCGTCCTTCTCCTCTGTCACCCGTTGCCCTCGCTCCCCTACCCCAATGTGGATTCGTTGTAAAAAAAAACCCAAGCTTTTTTTTAAACCTTTGACCAACTTCCAATGTCTTTGCAATGGCATCCTGTGCATCAGGTCCGTGTACCACACTACAGTCATAGAGGAACAGAAGAAGGCCATTTGGCCCATCGAGTCCATGCCGGCTCTCTGTAGAGCAATCCAGTCAGCCCCGTTCCCCTGCTCTATTCTTGCAGCCGCTGCAAGTTAGTTCCCTACAAGCGTCCATCCAATTTCATTTGAAGTCCATTGTCACCATTTCCCCTGCTCTAGCAGGCAGTGAGTTCTCGTCTCTGGGAAGAAAGAATTTGCAATCGTTTAGCACCTTTCACTACCTCAGGACAGCCCAAAGTGCTTCACAGCCAATGAAATATTTAACGCAATGAGCTATTGTAATTTAGGGTAAGCAGCAGCCGGTTTATGCACAACAAGGTCCCACAAACAGCAGCGTGATAATGACCAGGTCATCTGTTTATTTATTTTTTGTCTGATGTTGGTTGAGGGATAAATTTTGCCCAGGAGTATAACTTCCCTGCTTTTCTTCCAATAGCGACCATGTGACTTTTTACATCCACCTGAGGTGGCAGATGGGAGCCTCCTTTGAAGGTCACATCCAAAATATGACATCTCCAACAGCGCAGCCTAGATTTTGTGCTCATGCCTCTAGAATATGGAAAGAGGGGGAGAATAAATGGAGGAGAGGACAAGCAATGAGAAAGAAACCCCAGTTTGGTGGGGGAGGGGTGGAGGTGTTGGGTGGTTGCAGGAGGGGGAGTTGCTGAAAATTAATCCAAGTCAGCCTCAGACAAGGCAACAAGGTGAAGAACGAGTAATGTTGGTTCGTTTAGTTCAATTTAGCGAACGAGTAAATTTGGCCCCATCATTTACACTGCCCATATGCTTTGCTAAACAGCCAGAAGAATCAGGTTGACTCAACATTTACTACTTGTCCGGCCCTATATCTGAATGATCAGACAATCATCTTGTAAGTGTAGCAATGTGCAATTCTAAATTCACTGCTTCATTATCGAGTAGAAGGATGGACGATTTTGAGGGCTGCTTGGGGAATTAAATTGATTACAAGCCAGAACCAATTTAGCTAGGGGAAGTCAGCGAAAGAGTTATCAGAAGGTAAAACAGTGGAGGAATCTATATTGATGCCTCTTCATTTATAAATTACAAGGACAGAATCATTGCATTGCAATGAGTGGACATAAAGTAATGAGCATAAACAGAGGTTGTTAGCAGGGATTAAAGTGGCTGATATCCTATTGCTTATTACTGGAGCTTTTTGAGCTTGGCCTAAATAGCCAAGTGGTTATGGTACTGGGTTTGTAACCCTGAGATCGAGAGTTCAAATCTCACAATGGCAAAACTATGAAACAATGTAACTTCATCTGAAACAGATGGAAACAGGTTTGTACTCGAAAGAGTTACAAAGGCAGGGAGGCTTGGCCTAAATAGCCAAGTGGTTATGGTACTGGGTTTGTAACCCTGAGATCGAGAGTTCAAATCTCACAATGGCAAAACTATGAAACAATGTAACTTCATCTGAAACAGATGGAAACGGCTTTGTACTCGAAAGAGTTATTTGCATTTATAAGGCTTGGCCTAAATAGCCAAGTGGTTATGGTACTGGGTTTGTAACCCTAAGATCAAGAGTTCAAATCTCACAATGGTTAAAATCATGAAACAATGTAATTTCATCTGAAAAAATAGATGGAAATGTGTTTGTACTTGAAAGAGTTACTAGAGCTTTTTGAGCTTGGCCTAAATAGCCAAGTGGTTATGGTACTGGGCTTGTAACCCTAAGATCAAGAGTTCAAATCTCACAATGGCAAACTATGAAACAATGTAACTTCATCTGAATAAAAACAGATGGAAATGTGTTTGTACTCGAAAGAATTACTGGAGCTTTTTCCTGTGGCAGTAGGGGACATGGCCACAAGATAAGTTGTACCATTAGTCCAGTTTGATTCCAGCAGGAGCAGGTAGATAAGCTTCGAGCCCAGGTGTCCGTTGTGGCTCGGTGGGCCGCACTCTCATCACTGAGTAAGTCAGCAGGTCATGAGGTTAAAGCCAGACTCGGGAGACTCGTGCATGTCAACTAGGCTGACCTGCTCCCAGTCAGTACAGCTCTGTCGGAGGCGTTGTCTTTGAGGTGTGAATCCAAAGCGCCATCTGCCCCCTCAGATATGAAAGATCCCATGGTAATATTCAAAGAATGTCATGGGCGTTCTCCCTGCTCCCCAATACAATGCTTCACAAACTAAACTTTGTGACCACACTTCACAGAGTACTTCATTGGCTGTGAAATGCTCTGAGGTCATAAAAGGCACTATATAAATGCAATTTCTTTCTCTATCTTCTTTATAAAAAGAAAGAAGGAACACTTTCATGACTTCAGGATGTCCCAAAGCACTTTACAGCCAATGAAGTAGTTATAAAGTGTAGTTACTGTTGTAATGTAAGAAATGCGACAGCCAACTTGTGCACAACAAGCTCCCACACACAGCAATGTGATCATGACCGCATAATCTGTTCTAGTGATGTTGGTGGACGTTGGCTGGTGGGAGAAGAGAAGGTTGAGAGGAGATTTGATAGAAGTGCTCAAAGTCATGGGGGGGCTCTGGACAGAGAAAATAGGGAGAAACTGTTCCCATTGACAGAGGTCAAGGACCAAGGAACCCTGATTTAAGGTGAATGGACAGAGAACCGGGGGCGAAATGAAAGGAAGCTTATATACTTAGTGAGTGGTTAGGATCTGGAATGTACTGACTGAGCGAGTGGTGGGGGCAGATTCAATCATGGCTTTCAAAAGGGAATTGGATAATTAGCTGAAGAGAAAATATCTGCAGGCTATGGGGAAAGGGCAGGGGATTGAGATAGCTGAGTTGCTTTTGCAGAGAGCCAGACGGACCCCACAGGCCGAATGGTCTCCTGCTGTGCTCTAGCCATTCGATGATAAATATTGACCTTGACACCGGGGACACCTCCACTGCTCTTCTTCAAAATAGTGGCTGTGGCATGTTTATATGCACCTGAGAGGACAGAGAGCGCCTTGGTTTAATGTCTCAACCAAAGTACAGCACCTCCGACACTGCGGCATTCCCTCAGTACTGCACCAGAGAACCAACCTAGACCACAATCCTGGAGTGGGACACGGAGGCTAAAATCCTATCCACTGAGCATTGGCCGACACTCGAAACCATTGTTGCTGTTCGTACGCAAAGGACGAACCCAACCCTAGAAAGTCCATTAGGATCGGCTGCGCTTGCAGCAGAGTGGAGGCCTTGGTGGGGTTCCAGCTCACCATAGACATATTGAGTGAACTCTGTACATCACAACAACAACAACTGGCATTTAGATAGCACTTTTAAAGTAGTAAAATGTCCCAAGGCACTTCACAGGAGCAATTATCAAACAAAATTTGACACAAAGCCACATAGAGAGGTATTAGGACAGTAGGTCAAAGAGGAAGGTTTTGAAGGTGGGTCTTCAAGGAAGAGAGAGGTAGTGAGGCAGGGAGGTTTGGGGAGGGAATACCAGAGCTTAGGGTTCCAGTTGCTGAAGGCACAAACACCAATGGCGGATTGAAGGAAATCAGTGATGCTCAAGAGGCTGGAACTGGAGGAACGCAGAGGTCTGGATGGGGTTGTGGGTCTAGAGGAAGTTACAGAGATGGGGAAGGGGTAAGGCCGTGGAAGGATTTGAACACACAAAGAAGAATTTCAAAATAGAGGCGTCACCGGACATGGAGCCAGTGAGCGGCTAACAACAATTGATGGTGTGCTCGGTAATTTGGTAAAACCAAAGGGACTGTAAATTGACGGTACCTTCCATGTTTTGTATGGGGTGGGGGTGGGGCGGGCGAGCGGAGGGGTAGCGCATAAGGATCAGGGTGACCTTCGAAAAGACACTGCCTCAGAGGAATGATCCAATCAGGCCCATTTGTTAATAAATCATCCATCTTAATCATTGGCTGGCCGTCCTCCATTAATAACTCACCGGTTCAAGCTGGCTGTGGCCACAATGTCCCTAATGGAAGTATTTATTTAGATAATGTTTTTTGCTTTCCCCCCACCGCCGAGGAAGTTTCTAATTAGGGAATGAATTTCCGTGTAAGACCCTGATCGGAAGACGAATGCGTTTCCCTGACAGAGCCACTTAGGGCTTATCAGCTCCCATTGACAGAGAGGCGAATTAAACCACTTCTAATCATTCACTAAGCTCCCGTCAACCACACCTCGACAGTATCCAATTCCTTTAACCACCAGGCGTTTAAGCTCTATGCATTTAATTTTTTGCTCTCCCCTACTTAAAATGGGGACAGAAATCAAACTGAAGTTAAAACACGCTCACCAAGAATATCTTTCATACGGCAAGTCACCACATGTAAGCGATGCTGTTTTCTATGCCATAAATAGCCTGCTTGTCAGAACCTTTCATTTACCTTTAGAATTGCAGTGATGTGTGTTTACACTTTTATATGCACACACACATGTATTAACTGCTCATACATATATGTTATATACACATACATATGTTAGATGTACATACGCCCTGCTGAGACTGGAGTAAGAAGATCGACCAGCATTTGCACAGAACCTCATCACATTGCTCAATGGATATTGTTACGCTCAGTAGGCATGGTGGCCATTTTGTATACAGCATGATCCAATATGTTTTTAAAAATTCACTTTTGGGATGTGGGTGCCACTGGCTAGGCCAGCATTTATTGCCCATCCCTAATTGCCCTTGAGGAGGTGGTGGTGAGCTGCCTTCTTGAACCGCTGCAGTCCATGTGGTGTAGGTACACCCAAGTGCTGTTAGGGAGGGAGTTCAGGATTTTGATCCAACGACAGTGAAGGAACGGCGATATATTTCCAAATGACAATGGTGTGTGGTTTGGAGGGGAACGTCCAAATGGTGGTGTTCCCATGTATAAGGTGTCCTTGTCCTTCTAGAATGTAACGGTTATGGGTTTGGAAGATGCTGTCTAAGAAGCCTTTGTGAGTTTCTGCAGTGCATCTTGTAGATGGTACACACTGCTGCTACTGTGTTTTGGTGGCGGAGGGAGCGAATATTTGTGGATGCGGTGCCAATCAAGCGGGCTGCTTTGTCCTGGACGATGTCAAGCTTCTTGATGTTGTGGGAGCTGCACTCATCCAGGCAAGTGGGGAGTATTCCATCACACTCCTGACTTGTGCCTTGTAGACGGTGGACAGGCTGTGGGGAGTCAGAAGATGAGTTAGTGACCGCAGGATTCCTAGCCTCTGACCTGCTCTAGTAGCCACAGTATTTATATGGCTGGTCCAGTTGAATGAGGTGACTAGCTAGTGAACAGCAACAACTTGCATTTATACAGCACCTTTTAATATCCCAAAACATCGCAAGGCACTTTGTAGGAGCATTATGACTTAAAAACTGAGCCACATAAAGAGATATGAGGACAGGTGATGAAAAGCATGTTCAATGAGGTAGGTTTTAAGTAGTGGAGAAGGGAGAAACAGAGATGTTTGAGGAGGGAATTCGAGAGTACCTGGACCAGGGAGCTGAAGGCACAACCACCAATGGCGGAGAGAATAAATCAGAGAAGAGACAAAAATGGGAGGAGCACACGGATCTCGAAGTGTTGTAGGGCTGTAATAACAGCAAAATACTGCAGATGCTGGAAATCTGAAATGAAGACAGAAAGTGCTGGAAAAGCCCAGCAGGTCTGGCAGCGCCTGTGGAGAGGGAAACAGAACTGAGTTCCGAAGGAGAGTCATATTGGGCTCGACAGGTTAACTCTGTTTCTCTCTCCGCAGATGCTGCCAGACCTGCTGAGGCTTTTCCAGCACTTTCTGTTTTTATTGCATATTATATTGTTGTAGGACTGTGCTGGATGATACTCCTGTGAATCTCCTTGGGACCGTTCCCTACGCGAAAGGCGCTATAAAAATGCAAGTTGTTGTTTTTGGTGTATTACAGGCAAGCTTGTGAATCGTTCCTCCAATGTCTTCATCTACCTTTCTCAAGGATGATGGAGAAAAGCCGAAGCCCTGACGTTGATCCTTGTACCACTCAACACTAACAACAACTTGCATTTATATAGCACCTCTAATATAAACATGCAAGATCATGGGCAGGAACAGACCAGCTGGTTCATCTAAACTGCCACACACCATGGACGAGGGTTTAAACTAGGGTGACGGGGGAAGGACGAGAAGGAAACAAAGATAGCAATGAAAGACATAAAAATAGAAAGCAAAAGTGGAAGGCAGAGGAAACAAGGGCGAGCAGCAAATAGGGCCATAGCACAAAAAAAATGTGTAAAAATGTTTAAAAGACAAGTCTAAAGGCACTGTATCGGAATATACTGAGTACTTGCAATAGGATAGATGAATTAACAGCGCAAATAGATGTTAACAGGTACGATATGATTATGATTACGTAGACATGGCTGCAGGTTGACCAAGGCTGGGAACTGAATATCCAAGGGTATTCCATATTTAGGAAGGACAGGCAAAAAGGGAAATGAGGTGCGATGGCTTTGTTAGTTAAGGAGGAAATCAGTGCAGTAGTGAGAAAGGCTCAGAAAATCTAAATGTAGAATCCGTCTGAGTGGAGCTAAGAAGCAACAAGAGGCGGAAAACATTAGTGGGAGTTGTCTATAGGCCTCCAAATAGGAGTGGTAAGGTAGGGGACAGCATTAAACAGGGAATTAGAGATGGATGTAACAAGGGTGCTACAGTAATCATGGGTGACTTTAATCTTCATATAGACTGGGCAAACCAAATTAGCAAAAATACTATGGTGGATGAATTCATGGAGTGTGTATGAGATGGATATTTAGACCAATACATCAAGGAACCAATTAGGGACAGGTCATTCTAGATTTGGCATTGTGCAATGAGAAGGGTTAATTAATAATCTTGATGTGTGGGGTCTTTTAGGGAACAGTGACCATAACATGATAGAATTCTTCATTAGGATGGAAAGTGAAGTAGTCCAATCTGAAACTAGGGTCCTAGGTCTAAACAAAGGTAACTACAAAGTTATGAGGCATAAGCTGGCTATGATAGATTGGGGAACTTCATTAAAAGGCATGATGGTGGATGGGCAGTGGCTAATATTTAAGGAATGAATGCATGCATTGTGACAGCTATACATTCCTTTCTGGCTCAAAAACACAACAGGAAAAGCAGCCCAACCATTACTAACAAAAGAAATTAAGGATAGTATTGGATCCAAAGAGGAGTCATATAAAGTTCTAGAAAAAGTAGCAAGCCTAAGGATTGGGAGCAATTTAAAATTCAGCAAAGGAGGACCAAGAGATTGATTTAGAGGGGAAAATAGAGTAAACTTGCAAAGAACATAAAAGTGGACTGTAAAAGCTTCTATAAGCATGTGAAAAAAAAAGTTTAGTGAAGACAAATGTAGGTCCCTTACAGTCTGAAACAGGAGAATTTATAATGCAGGACAATTAAACAACGACTTTAGTTCTGTCTTCATGGAGAAAGGCACAGATAACTTCCCAGAAATGCTAGGGAATGAAGGGTATAGTGAGAAGGAGGAATTGAAGGAAATTAGTATTACTAAAAAAATAGTGCAGGAGAAATTAATGGGACTGAAAGCCAATAAATTTCCAGGATGTGATAACAGGACACTTAGAAAATATCAATGGGATTAGACAAAGTCAACATGGATTTATGTAAGGGAAATCATGTTTGACAAACGCATTGGAGCTTTTTGAGGATGTAACTAGTAGAATAGATAAGGGAGAACCAGTGGATGTGGTGTATTTGGATTTTCAGAAAGCTTTTGATAAAGTCTCACATAAAAGGTTGCAATGCAAAATTAAAGCACATGGCATTGGAGGTAATATATTGGCATGGATTGAGAATTGGTTAACAGACAGGAAACAGAGAGTAGGAATAAATGGGTCTTTTTCAGAGTGGCAGGCGGTGACTAGTGGGGTACCGCAGGGATCAGTGCTTGGGCCCCATCTGTTCACAGTATATATCAATGATTTGGATGAGGGAACCAAATGTAATATTTCCAAGTTTGCTGCCGACACAAAACTAGGTGGGAATGTGAGTGGTGAGGAGCATGTTAAGAGGCTTCAAGGCAATTTAGACAAGTTGAATAAGTGGGCAAATACATGGCAGATGAAGTATAATGTGGGTAAGTGTAAAATTATCTGCGTTGGTAGGAAAAACAGAATGGCAGAGTATTATTTAAATGGTGATAGATTGGGAAATGTTGATGTACAAAAGGACCTGGGTGTCCCTCTACACCAATCACTGAAAGCAAGTATGCAGGTGCAGCAAGCAATTAGGAAGGCAAATGGTATGCTGGCCTTCATTGAGAGAAGACTTGAGGAAAGGAGCAAGGATGTCTTACTGCAGCTGTACAGGGCCTTGGTGAGACTGCGCCTGGAGTAGTCTGTGCAGTTTTGGTCTCCTTACCTAAGAAAGGATATACTTGCCATAGAGGGAGTACAACGAAGGTTCACCAGGCTGATTCCGGGGATGGTAGGATTGTCATATGAGGAGAGATTGAGTTGACTAGGCCTGTATTCACTGGAGTTTAGAAGAATGAGAGAGGGTCTCATTTAAACGTATAAATTACTGACAGAGCAGGACAGACTGGATGCAGGGATGATGTTTCCTCTGACTGGGCGGTTTAAGAAAAAGTCTCAGGATACGGGGTAGACCATTTAGGACTGAGATGAGGAAACATTTCTTCACTCAGAGGGTGGTCAGCCTGTAGAATTCTCTACCACAGAAGGCTGTGGAGGTCAAGTCACTGAATATATTTAAGAAGGAAATAGATAGATTTCCAGACTCTAATGGCATCAAGGAGTAAGAGGAGAGAGCGTCCAGAGGATCAGCCATGATCATATTGAATGGCGGTGCAGGCTCAAAGGTCTGAATGACCTACTCCTGCTCCTATTTTCTATGTTTCTATGTTGTCTGGAGCCTCGAAACGAAAAGCTTTCTTCACACTAGCTCTCATCCCTGCAGCCATGTAATTCTGCAGGGGCCTGAGAGGGTAGATGCTGAGAGGTTGTTTCCCTTGTCTGGAGAATCTAGAACAAAGGGGCACAGACTCAGGATAAGGGGTTGATCATTCAGGGCTGAGATGAAGAGAAATTTATTCACTTGAAAGGTTGTGAATCTTGGGAATCCTCTATCTCAGAGGGTTGTGGATGCTCCATTATTGAACATATTTAAGGCTGAGACAGACAGATTTTTGGTCTCTCAGGGAATCAATTGATATGGGGGGCAGGCAGGTGGGAAAATGGAATTGAAGTAGAAGGTCAGCCATGATCATATTGAATGGCAGAGCAGGTCTGATGGGAAGTATGGTCTATTTCTGTTCCTATTCCTCATGTTTATAATCTCTTGCGAGTGGAAAAACATTTAGTACAACCTCCCAAAGTGCTTCACAGGAGCATAATCAAAAAATAAGATTCAGTCAAAGAAGAAGGTTTTAGAAGGAGAAGAAGATGACCTGCTGAGTCTTTCCAGCATGTTCTGTTTTTATTTAAGAAGATTTTAGGAATGGGTGACCCATAGTTTGGTCAGCAAGGTGGGTTTTAAGGTTAGGGAAGAATTCACCTCAGGAAGGGTTGTTAGATCGGAAGGGGCAAGGCAGTCAGGGGATTTAAACATGAGGACGAGAATTTTACATTTTCAAATTCCACTATTAACCTACCCCCACTCAGAGCCACTGCCACTAATAACACATTTGTCTACACAAGTACTTTCATTGAAGGTTTGTTGAGGGGACATCAGGGAGAGTTCCTCGCTTGTTCACATGGTGCCATGGGACATTTTTACATCCACCTGAGAGAGCAGGCAGGGCCTCAGTTTAACATCTCATCCAAAAAATCATCCCCAACAATGCTGCACTCCTCTGCAAGTGTCAGCCGAGATTTTATGCTTCAGTCTCTGGAGTGGAACTTGAACCCATGACCTTCTGGCTTGGAGATGAAGAGCCACTGAGCCACAGCTGATGCGACACCTGCTATGCCCTCATTCTGAAACTCTAGGACTAATTATCCCACCAATTGTCCTCTCAACTGCAGCTGGTTTACAGACAATACACGACCCATTGAAAGAAAGAATGAACTGGCATTATACAGTACCTCAGGACATCTTGAAATGCTTCATAGTCAATGAAGTACATTCAAATTATGGTCACTGTTGCAACAGAGGCAAGTCTAATTAATTTAATATTTTAAATGATGTTCATATTATAATGTATAACATTGTGTAAAATGACTACTTTTGTAATTGGTCCAAATTTAACTTGGGGGGGCGGAGGGCATGTTCAATGATATCTGGCATAGATCGGACAAGAGCAACGAAAAGAGGCACAAAGGGTTTTTCAAGATTATGCTATCAATACTGAGCTATGCAGAGCTCAACAGCCATTCGCTAGTTTCAGTCACTTGCATATACATACACACACACACACACCTGCACACACACACACACACACGCATACCTGCACACACACACACACACACACACACACAAACATGCACACACACACGCATACACACCTGCACACACACACACGCACACTCACACACAAACATGCACACACACCTGCACACACATAAACACACACGCATGCACACAAATGCACACGCACACACAAACATGCACACACATGCATCCTCAGCACACAGGCATGTACACTTCACACACATAGCCCTGCACACACATACACCTGGACACGCACAGACACAAGTCCATTTGCCCGCATAGCCGCACCTGCGTGCGCGCACACATACACACACACTCACATACACCATCCATCCACTGCACTTAATGCTGAGAGAGTGGGACAGAGTGCAAGGACAACTAATCTACAATAATGAATAAGACAGTTCATTAATTGGACGTGTTAAGCAGGAACTGTGCAGCATGGGTCGATGGATAAAGTAGACACTGTAATACTGTTATAATTGCACCTCATGATGAATATCACCTTTAGCCTTGGAAGCACAGCACCGTGATATTTACAAGGCAAAATTGGCAAGTCCCAGTCAGTTTGCTGATGGAGAGTGCCTATCCCTGAGGTGACCCTAACCAGGGAGTGCAGTCAATTCCAGTTGAAAAAAATAACCTGCTTAACACGATCATTTTATTAATTTGTCAGCGATGCACACTTAACTGGACTACTCACTAGCACATTAATTCTGCTTGTTGAGTTCCTGACCGCATGGGATACTTATCATTGGGAATCCAGTCTTGTCAGTGAATTTTCACCCAGCCATGCCCCTGAAACTCACAAGGCAGATATTAAAAAGAATACAAATCTTCGCCAATTGGATACGGGCACGGAGCAAGAGCTAAGAGGTCAATGGAGCATTACCAATTACTCAGTGGTAGCATCTAACTGGGCGACATGGAGCAGATCCACAGAAACTATCTGCTCTGCTGGGGGGGTGGTGGGGGAGATCAACAATGAGGGTGTCGCAATCTTAAATGAGGAACTAGTTCATTTAGGAGGGAATTTCAAGAAGGGCCTTTTTCACAGTAAAGGTAACGGAAATCTGGAACTCTGTGCTCCAAAAAAGGTGTGGATGTTTTGAAGTTTTCAAGACTGAGATTGATGGATTTCTTTTTTGTTGGGTTAAGGGGATAAAGGGATCTGGTAGTAAAGGAGTTTGAGGTACAGGTCGACCATAAAGGGGATGCAATAGATGGACTGAAAGGCCTCCCCCTCTGTCGCTAATGTTTCTGACGTGGAGCACAGGGCCAAGCTCAATTTCTAGGAAGGAAAGAAAAGCTTATATTTCTATAGCACCTTCCAAGGCTTTGGGACATCCCGAGTGTTTTATAGTCAATGAATTGGTTTTTTTTTTGGTGTAATTACTTTAGTGCAGGGCTGATGATGGGCTGAGGGACCAATCGACAAATTTTTATTTGTTCAGAGGGTGTGAGCATCGCTGGCGAGGCCTGCAACTGCTGCCCATCCCTAAGTACAGAGGTTATGCTAAATCTGTACTGAACCTTGGTGAGGCCACACTTAGAGTCTGATCACCATGTTAGAAAAATGATATAGAGGTACTGGGGAGGGTGCAGAGAAGAATTACAAGGACGATATCAGAAATGTCAGGGAATACATATCAGGAAAGGATGGAAGGGCTTGGTCTCCTTCGAAAAAAAATGAAAGCTGAGGGTGATCTAATAGAGGTCTTTAGAATTATTAAATGTTTTGATAGAGTGGACACAGAGAGAATGTTTCCTCTTGTGGGGGAGAGCATAACTAGAGGCCGTCAATATAAGATAGTCCCCAAGAATCCAATAGGGGATTCAGAAGATTTTTTTTTTATCAAGAGAGTGGTGAGAATGTGGAACTCACTACCACAGGGAGTGATTGAAGTGAATAGTATAGATACCTTTAAGGGGAAGCTAGACAAGAAAATTAGGGAGAAGGGAATAGAGGGTTACGATGATAGTTTTAGATGAGGAAATATAGGAAGAGGCTCCAGTGTAGCATAAACACCAGCTTGGACACTGTGGGTCGACCGGCCTGTGTATCCTGTGTAATCCTAGGTAATTGCCCTTGAGAAGATTGTGATGAGTCATTTTCTATAACCACTGCAGTCCATGTGGTGTAGATAAATCCACAGTGCTGTTACGGAAGGAGTTCCTCCCCCTTTGACCCAGCGACAGTGAAGGAACAGCTATATATTTCCAAGTCAGGATCGTGAGAGACTTGGAGGGGGACTTGCAGGTGGTGGTGTTCCCATCTATCTGCTGCCCTTGTCCTTCTAGAGGGTACAGGTGGTGAGTTTGGAAGGTGCTGTCGAAGGAGCCTTGGCGAGGTTCTATTTGCAAGTTCAGGTGGATTCACACGCTCAGACACACACAGGCACTCACTAACATATACATGCACACATACTGACACAAATGCTTATCCATTCACACACTCAAACTCCCACACACATACACTCATACATCCTCACACTGATAGATACACACACACACACACACACACACACACACAAACACTTTTCTTTTCCGTAAAATAAAATACTGCGTATGTTGGAAATCTGAAGCTAAAACAGAAAATGCTGGAAAAAACTCAGCAGGTCTAACAGCATCTGTGGAAAGAAAAAAAAACAGAATTAATGTTTCGAGTCCGTATGATTCTTCTTCAGAGCTAAAAGATGGGAAGAGGCTCCAGTATAGCATAAACACTACCATGGACGCTATGAGTTGACCAGCCTGTTTCTGTGCTGTGTAATCCTAGATAATTGCCCTTGCCCTTTTAGCTCTAGAGAAGAGTCATTTGGACTCAAAACATTAACTCTGTTTTTTTTCTCTCCACAGATGCTGTTAGACCTGCTGAGTTTTTCCAGCATTTTCTGTCTTTGTTTCACTTTTCTTTCCCCAGGCTTTCACCCCACTTTGCCTCTCCTTCCTCACTCCAGTGAAGCGCTTTAGCTCTATCCTGTAAAGTTTTCTGAAAAAAAACCTTGGACAGGGTGCCCTGGAGATTCACCGGGGATGAGGGGTTTCAGTTGTGTGGAGAGACAGAAGAAAATGGGACTGTTTTCCTTGGGGTTGAGAAGCCAAAGGGAAGATGCGATAGAGGTGTTCAAAATCATGAAGGGTTTTGGTAGAGTAAATTAGGAGAAACTGTTTCTAGAGGTCAGAGGGACATTAACCCGAGAACACAGATTTAAAATGGTTGGAAGAAAAGCTGGGGGGTTAGGGAGGGTAGTGATGAGGAGAATGTTTTTGTCAGTATGTTGTTACAATCTGGAATGTCTGAAATGGTGACAGAAACAGATTCAATAGGAACTTCCAAAGGGGAATTGGAAAAAGAACAATTTGTGGGGCTATAGGGAAAGAATGAAGGGGGAATGGGACTAACTGGGTAGCTCTTTCAAAGAGCAGGCACAGACACAATGGTCAAATACCCTCCTTCTGTGCTGCAAATGATTCAATGGGGTGAATCTAATGGGGCACCGCCGTCCCCACTCCCCTCGAACGTCACACACGCTATTGGCCATTAACGGACTGGCAGAACTTCCAACCTGAAGGGACAGGAAGGCCTACTATAGAGAGCCGTCGGCCAATCAGAGGTTGGCAGCTCTCCAGTACTTCGGGCCAGGAGGAGGTGTGTGGCTCTGGATCGGAACTGGTGAGCATTTGGGGGTCTTGTCGGAGTCAAGCTGGTGGGCCCAAGTGAGGAGGTATGGGAGGCAAGGGTTTGAGAGGCCACAGGGGAAAAGGATCCTTGTGGAGAGGCAAATCCTTGGGGTGGGGGGGGGGGAGTGGGTGGGTGGGGGGACACGGTGGGTGGGTGGGAGAGGCCCTTTGACGAGCCCTGAGAGCCTATTAATGTGCGACCCTCCTGCCCGCCACCAGCCTGTACAGTGGGGGCAGGGATGAGTGGGTAGGGGGTGGGTAGGCCACCTGCTGAATTTAACATGCCACCCCCACCTTCCAACCTGCCAGCAGGGGAGTGGAAATTCCAACTGTGTGTTTCTATCCCTATGTATTCAGCAAGCGGCCTACCCACCTCCTACCCGCTCGTCTCTGCCCTGCACGCCCCCCGCAATTGCACCAGTGACACCAATCTTGTCAGGTGGCCAATTGTGACAACAGTGGGCAATTAAGGCTGACATAAAGGCCTCAATCCACCATCGCCAGGATTTAACTGGTGGTGGGAGAGGCCCACATGGTCAGACCAGCATGTGTGAGGAGTAAAGGAGAAAAGCTAATTGTTGTCAATGCACAATCGCAATTCATGATAATTTGCAACTGCCAACTGAAGAAAGGAGGTTATGGCAAAAAATTTCATGCTTGAATCATGGTTTTTATTGGGATAGCATCGTGGATAAAAATAGCAGGTTCGCTAATCTTTTGTCTCACACTCCATGTAATCATTCATGCAGCAATTCAATCACACACAATTATAATCACAGGAAACACTTAACCGAGGCATCTATTTCACACAGAAAGTGATTGGATTTCTAAAAGGTGTTGGTCTATCAAGGAGACGTTTGACAATGAGTTGACTGCACTCTGCACACTGAGCAATATAGCCAGGTACTCCAGCAAAATATTGCATCTGAATTAAAATCTTGCACATTGAAGCAAAGACTGGCTTTTATATCACGCCTTGTGGCATCCCAAAGTACCTCACATGCAACCTAATGAGGACTGCTAAATGCTCAAAATGTACACCACTGGATGTCAAGCACTTTGGGACATGCTGAGGTCATGAAAAGCGCCATATAAATACAAGTTCTTCCTTCTTTCATTCTTTGCCTAAACAAATTTAGCATTGTTTTGCACACAGCAACACCTCACACATGGGGCAGAATTTTCTGCCTGTTGGGCTATGCGCTTCCTGTGCGGCAGGGGGATTCCCCAAAAGCGAGAGTGGGCTCTTTCACGCATGTGCACAAAAGAGCCACATCTCCCTGAGGCTAAGTGCTGCCTCAGGGAGATCGCTGACACTTATAAAAATATTAAAAATAGAAAAAAAATTCCCTAACAATGTCACATGAGATGGGACATGTTCATAATTACCATAATAACTTTATTAAAAACGTTGAAACCCTACATGAAACCTCATCCCGCCGGTGGATGAGGTTTCATGTTTTTTCTAGTTCCCGCCGGGGCTCCTGGCCTCCCCGCCAACCTTAAGATTGGACGGGCAGATACACCAAGTACTTTAATTGATCTGTCAATGGCCTCAATTGGCCATTGACAGGTCGGCGGGCACCCAGCTGATTTTGCTGCGAGCCCGCCTTCCTGAAAACTTAAATGGACTGGGATGAGGTCAGGGGTCCCGCCTGACATCATTCTGTGTCATTTTACGTGTCGGCGAGTGGGCCCCGCCCTCTGCTCACCAACGGCAAAATTCTGCCCTTGGCAATGGGATGAATGACCAATTTATCTGCTTTTGGTGTTGTTACTCCTAGGAGGAATGTCTTTGAAGAATCCCTGGCCTTCTTGATATAGTGCCTTGGATCTACCTGACTCACTGGGACAGAGAGAGAGAGAGACAAAGCATTGGTTTGGTGTCTCAATTGAATTGAGTGATTAGTAATTGGTTTGGTCCATTGGCATTCTCAATGCTAGGAGAAGCTGGTGTCTTGAAATTCTACATTACAGGAGCAATTAGGGAAGGGTTAGCCTTAGTTCTGTTCAGAGTTCAGCTCTGGGTCAGAATGTTGCGGGTTCGAGACTCACTTGAGCCCAAACATCTAAGCACAATATTGAGGGAGTGGTGGAATCCCTCAACCAACATCACTAAAGAAATAAAATATTGTAGGTGCTGGGAATCTGAAATTAAAAGTGGAAAATTCTGGAAAAGAAGGCAGGTTAGGCCAGGCAGCAACTGTGGAGAGAGAAACAGAGTTAAAGTTTCAGGACAACAACCTTCCACCAGAACTGGGAAACATTAGAGGTGTAACATGTTTTAGAAAGTACAGCGGGAGGGGAGGAAGGATCAGAAGGGAAAGTCTATGTTTGGTGGAAGGCTGGATAGATTAGTTGACCAAAGGAACGCTAGTGCAAGGCAATAGGAGACGTGTAATAGGACAAATGAAGATGTAAATGGCAACAACGATTTCATTACCAAAAGCTGCTGTCTGAAAAATGGGTGCATTGGTTAAGACCTTAAACTGTTAGACTCAATATTGAGCTAGGACTGTTGAAAGGGCATTGACCAAAAATGTTGACTCTGTTTCTCTCTCCACAGATGCTGCCTGGCCTGTTCTGTATTTCCAACATTTTCTGTTAAAAGCATTTCATTGTCTCCGAAGCGATTTCGGACCTCCTGGGGTCTCGACAGGTGCTATTTAAATGCAAGTCTTTCCTTCCTTCCTCCCATTCTTTCTTTCTTGGCTTGGATATTTGGACTAAGATGCCTGGCTCAGAAACATACTTCGTATGTCGCTCTTTACATAGAACTGACTGACTCGGAATGATCTGTTGCGTTGGAGGATATTTGGATTTGAAAACCAAACCAGATTAATGAAAGATCTGCATTTTATCCTGGCTGAATGGTTCGATATGAAGTGAGCCTGGCATCATTTTGAATCATTCCTGGTAAGAGATGACACACAAAGCTGCCTATAATTCACTTCAGATTGGCACTGAATTGACAACCTAACAAAGAGAGGTCATGATGAAGACTGGTGTTGGAAATGGAAATGTCACTTCATTGTAGTGAAGGGAGCCTCAGTGATTGAAGCACATCAAAGTATCATTTTGTAGAAAGCTTTACTCTGTACCTAAGTATAACAAGCTGGGAGTGCTTATTGCTGACACCGCTTGCAGCTAGAACGTTGCCTAGTATTAGCATCTCTCATCTTGAGCACAACATGCCACTCAAACATTTATTCAATGTTGTAAAGAGAGTCAGCAGAGAGACAACAAATAAAGCAAAGGATCTGGTGGATTATAAATGGCAGCTAGGTAAGAGCCAGGGACAGCATGAAGAAGGCAGAGAGAAAGCGAGAGGGAGAGAGAGAGCCAGAGAGAGAGAGAGAGAGAGAGAGACCAGAGAGCCATAGGAGAGAGAGCAGGGAGAGAGCGAGCGGGAGAGAGACAGAGCCAGGGAGGGAGAGAATAAGTGAGCAAGGGAGAGAAAGAGAGCCAGAGGGAGAGCCAGAAAGAGAGAGAGAAAGCAGATAGCCAGAGAGATAGCAGAGAGCCAGAGAGAGAGAGAGAGAGGCAGAGACAGAGAGAGAGAGCAGAGAGCAAAGAGCCAGAAGAGAGAGAGAGTGAGAGAGACCAGGCAGCCAGAGAGAGAAAGAGAACAGACAGCCAGAGGGGAGGGAGAGAGAGAGAGAGAGAGAGGAGAGAGAGAGAGCAGACAGTCTGAGAGAAAGAGGCAGAGACAAAGAGAGAGAGAGCAGAGAGCAAAGAGCCAGAAGAGAGAGAGAGAGAGACCAGGCAGCCAGAGAGAGAAAGAGAGCAGACAGCCAGAGGGGAGAGAGAGAGAGAGAGAGAGAGAGAGAAGAGAGAGCAGACAGTCTGAGAGAAAGAGGCAGAGACAAAGAGAGAGCAAAGAGGCAGAAGAGAGAGAGAGAGAGAGAGAGCAGGCAGCCAGAGAGGGAAAGAGAGTAAAGAGCCAGCAGAAAGAGAGAGAAAGAGAGAGAGACACACACACAGGAGAGAGCCAGAGAGACAGCAGAGAAATAGCAGAGAACTATGGGGCCAGATATCAAAAGGAAAGATAATGCTTGATCAATCAATCAAATTCTTTTAAGGAGTAACAGAAAGAGTAAATAACGATAATGCAGTTGATATAATAAAGTAGGATTTTCAATAAAGTATTATACAGTAAATTATGACTAAGGTGGGAACATGTGGAATCAGGTGACGAGTAATAGAGTGGGAAACAAGCTGGCTACAAAACTGAAAACAAAGAGTGTGGGTTAAAGGTATTTACCCAGACCGGCAGAAGTTGAGAATTCCACAGGGATTGGTGCTGTGAACACTGCTGTTCACCATTTACATAAACAATCTGCATTAGGGAATCAGAAGTACAATTTCAAAATTTGAATGGCACCAAATTGGGGAATGTAGTTAACACTTAGGAACTTGCAGAATGGGTGTGTAATTGGAATATCAACTTAGGTAAATGTGGGATGGTGTATTTTGGTAGGAGGGATAAGGAGGTCACTACTGCTTTGAAAGTAAATTTAAATGGGTTGGTGGAGCAAAGAACAAAGAACAAAGAAAAGTACAGCACAGGAACAGGCCCTTCCGCCCTCCAAGACTGCGCCGATCATATTTCCTGTCAACTAAAACATTTTGCACTTCTGGGGACTGTATTCCCATCCTATTCATGTATTTGTCAAGCTGCCTCTTAAACACCACTATTGTACTTGCTTCCAACACCTCCAAAGGGATTAGACCATTGTCCACCTCCTTCAGGAGTGTGCCTTCACAAAGGTGATCTGGAAAGCTATGCAGCCTTTTGGCTAAGATCAGGTGTAGTCGTGAAGCGATGGCTATAACCAGTCGAGCCCCATACCATGGGGTATGTAACAACGTTCGGGTGACGGTGAAGGACAGTGAAGAAGGAGCACCCATGGATCGGGCCTTCTTCATCAAGTGGATCCTGTTGAAGGCGTGTGGATTTGAAGCGGAGGAGATCTACTCCCTGCAAGACTTCCCCAGCGCTGGAGAGCCAAAAGGAAGAACGGGCTAAGAAGGGACCAAGCCATTTCCCAGACAAGTAGCAAGAGGTGTCTCCCATCTCACATGGATGACAAGGTCAGCTGCTCTTCGGACTAAGAAGGGAAAGGGTGGCACCTACAGAAGAAGCGGCAAAGCTCTAGGGAGTTGGAGGATGAGACACCCGAGCTCCAGAACATTGGAGACAATGAGGAGACCAGCGCACCCCAACTTTGTCCACAACCCGAAGAGGCCAGTGCACCCCAGCCCCAGGAATCTTGGAGCAGTGAAGCACTCAGCGCACCCCAGCTCCGGGAAGCTGGGAACAGCAACGCTCCAGAGGGGGAGAGGATCAGAGAGACTTCTCCAACAGAGGACATTTCAAATCTTGTTTCTTGCATGAACCCCCAGATGCCACCTGAGCGGAACATCTCCAATGGGATGGTTCAGGACAGTTTCCTCAGGCAATCCAAAGTGGGGCAATTTGTGAACACTATGGGTATGCAGGAGCAGACCAAAGGTCTGGCTCGCTCAAAGACAACAGGTTTGGTAAGAGACTAAATGCTTTAAAAATGGATGTAAAAATTGTATCCATAAATGTGCGTGGCATTAAATATACTATGCGATGTGTTGCGACCTTGGACTACCTTGCCAAGGTCAAAGCTGACCTGTTGTTTCTGCAGGAGTGTGCGATACCGCACCTCAGCTCCTACAGGAAATGGTTATGATGGTGATCCCATGGGCCATCGATCTGGTTGGGAGGAAACGACTCTCGTTCCTCCGGCCTGGGTATTCTGCTGTGGGGAGGCACCTTCACTGTCTCCGAGGTTAAGGAGGTGGTGGGCGGGCGCCTCCTTGTAGCAGATGTAATGTGCAAGAATGCTCCACTCCGGGTAATTAACGTGTACACCCCGGCACAAAAGGCCGAGCGGCTGGCGGTCTTTCAGCAGCTCCCACTGCTGCTGGCGACCTCCAGGCTGCTCATTCTGGGCGGTGACTTCAACTGCATCATCGATGCGGCTGGACAATCTGGTAGAGCCGACAGCAGATTGGACACTATGTCCAGATCCCTGATGGAAACAATTAAGCTGCCAAGCTGCACGACGTCTTCAGCAATCCTGCAGACAGAGCACAGCATCGATACACCTGATCGCAGCCAGACGGGTCCATCCATTCCAGGATAGACTTCCTGTTTGTGTCCCGTGTGTTCGCAGTCAGATCCACCGACGCCAAGCCGGTGTTCTTCTCTGGTCACTGCCTCCTACTGGCTGATTGTCACTTAGAGGAAGACCAGAGTTTGGGCAGGGGGGCATGGAAGCTGAATGTGCAACTGCTGACCCCAGAGAACATTGAGGAGCTCAAGAGGGATTACAAAGATTGGAGAACCGTGAAACCCCTCTTTGAGTCCCTGACACACTGGTGGAAGCGATCAAGGGAAACATCAAGCGGCTTTTCATCCTCAAAGGCGCCTAGAAAGCTAGAAAGGAACAGAGAGAAATGTCCCGACTCCAGAAAAACATGCAGAATCTGCTCTGGCTGCAGTCGGTGGGGGTCGATGTCAAGGAGGAACTCCAAGAGGTGAAGAGCCAGCAAGCCTCGCTCTTTGTCTTGGAGGCCTCCAAGATCATCTTCTATTCCAGAGTCTGCTCCGTGGAGTAGGATGAGACGTGCTCACATTTCTTCTTCCAAAAGGTACACAGAGAGAGCTCTGTGATCAGCAGCCTGAAGGAAGAAGACGGGCTCAGTAAAGTCATCACAGTCCGACATTTAGAGGATCAGCAAACCCTTTTATGCCGATTGTATGACATGAAGCCCACAGACAGCACGGCCTCCCAGTCCTTCCTGTCCCCTAACACGGAGGTCTTAGACGACAGTACACGGGAGAGCCTGGACAAACTGCTAACTCCTGACGAACTGACTAAGGCCCTTGAGTCCTTCGAGAAGAGTAAAACTCCTGAAAGCACCGGCTTGCCGGCAGAATTCTATTTGGCTCTGTGGGACTGGGTCGGCCCAGACCTGCTAGAAGTGTACAAGAGTATGCTTCTGGCTGGCAGCATGTCAGAATCCATGAGGAAAGGCATCATCACCTTCATCTACAAGCACAAAGGGGAAAAGGAGGAAATTAGAAATTGACGACCCATTTCACTTTTGAATGTGGACTATAAGATTTTGTCCAAGGTCAAGTCCGCTCTGGAATTGGTGATCCACCCTGACCAGACCTGCGCTGTGCCCGGCAGGAAGATCTCTGACAGTTTCGTGCTGCTCAGGGATGCGATTGCCTATGTACAGGACAGGGGTGTGGACACCTGCCTCATCAGCCTGGATCAGGAGAAGGCCTTTGACAGAATATCGCACACCTACATGGTGGATGTGCTCTCCAAAATGGGGTTTGGGGAAGGAATTCGTATTTGGATCCAACCGCTCTACAATAACATCAGTAGCGCAGTCTCAATCAATGGGTGGGAATCAGATAGCTTTCCTATTAAATCTGGAGTCAGGCAGGGCTGCCCTCTCTCCCCTGTCCTGTTTGTGTGTTGTATAGAACCCTTTGCTGAGTCCATCAGGAAGGATCCAGGCATAAGAGGAGTGACAATCCCAGGCAGTGGAGGCACTCAGGTCAAAGCCTCCCTGTACATGGACAATGTCACTGTCTTCTGCTCGTATCCGCTGTCGGTGCGCAGACTGATCCACATCTGCGACCAGTTCAAACTGGCCTCGCAAGCCAAAGTAAATCGTGGGAAGAGTGAGGCCATGTTCATTGGGAACTGGGCTGACCGATCCTTTGTCCCCTTCACCGTCAGGGCTGACGGCCTGAAGGTGCTGGTGATATGATTCGGAGGGACCGGGGCATGCGTTAGAAACTGGAAGGAGTGAGTGTCTATGGTGCAAAGAAAACTGGGCATGTGGGAGCGACGCTCCCGCTCCATTGTGGGTAAGAACCTGGTCATCAGGTGTGAGGTACTCTCGCTGTTGCTGCAGGTCTGGCCCATTCCAGACTCCTACGCGATGGCGATCACCCGAGCCATCTTTTGCTTTATCTGGAGATCGAAAATGGATCGTGTTTGCAGGGACGCGACGTACAAGCCTCTAGATAAGGGGTGAAAAAACTTGCCTAACATCACCCTCATACTGATGGCCACCTTTGTGTGCGGCTGCATCAAGCTGTGCGTAGACACTCGGTGCGCAAACACCAAGTGTCACTACATGCTGAGGCTCTACCTGTCCCCGGTATTGTGAAGGATGGGTCTGGCCACGCTGCCGCGGAACACTCCAAGTCGTTGTACCGTTTCGTACCACCTGTCCTTTGTGGAAAAATTTATGCAGAGAAACACCTTTGATCACAAGTCCATCAGGCAGTGGTCGGCACGTAACGTCTTAGAGGCCCTGCGGGAAAAGGAGAGCGTGGATCCTGTGGGATGGTTCCCCAAGCAGACTGTCAAAGTTATTTGGCAGAATGCCTCATCGCCAGGACTTTCCAACAAGCACCATGACGTAGCTTGGCTGGTGGTGAGTAAGGCCCTCCCCGTCAGATCTTTCCAACACGCCAGGAGTCTCACCCCCTCTGCATGTTGCCCTCGAGGTGGCTGTGGTGGGGACGAGAGCATTGTTCACCTCCTCGTAGATTGTGCCTTTGCAAAGAAGGTCTAGAGAGAGATGCAGTGGTGTCTGTCGAGGTTCATCCCGAGCAGTTCTGTGACACAGGACTCGGTGCTTTACGGGCTGTTCCCAGGGACACGCACCGAGACAAACATCAACTCAGTGAAAGACGCTCTTTGGTCTGCCCGAAACTTGTTGGTCTTCCAGTGCAAAGAGTTGTCCCCGACCGAGCGTTGCAGACTGGCACATTCCAAGGTCCAGGACTACGTGCTGAGGAATGCACTAAAGCTTGGGGCAGCCGCTGCAAAGGCGCAATGGGGAAAGGTCGCTGTCTAAAACCTTTCTGCCGTAGAGCACCAAGGGGCTGAGAAAGGTATAGACTCCTCGGGCTCTACGGCTTACAGTGAATATATGCATTGAATACTAAGTGTATTATAATTGTATTGAAGCACCTCAGAGTGCAACATGATCTATGCTGATAACTCCAATACCATTGTTTGATTGTCTGTAATGACCATATTGAAATGATTGTAATATTCATTTGAGTGTATTGATGCACCTCGTGATCCATGTGTAAAAGTTGAATCTGATTGTACTTTTGTGATGGTGATTTTGAAATGTTTTGGAATGTTCTTCTAGATATTTTATGAATAAAGTATATTTTTAAAATTTAAAAAAATTTTAAAATCTGGAAAGTGATGCAGTGATTTTCGCCGAGGTTCATCCCGAGCAGCTCTGTGACGCTGGATTCTGCTCGACGGGCTGTTCACAGGAACACACACTGAGACAAACATCAGCTGCAGCTGGAGGATCAGCAACTCGGTGAAAGACGCTCCTTGGTCTGCCCAAAATTTGTTAGTCTTCCAGTGCAAGGAGGTCTCCACTGTTAATGTTGCAAATGCAGTCCAATTGAGTGCATGCTCTAGTTGTGATTAAGGGCGGTTATTACTAATTGATGAAAGGTTAGAGCACAGATACAAGAACCTGTGAGGGGGAGAAACTGCATAGAAAGTAGTCGGCACTTGTTATACTGAGTTTTGTGAATGACTCTATGTTGATGACAAACCAGCTCCAACCTCTTCCTTTGCTAGACGGATATTTACTGGATCAACATCCACAACCCCGAGTGCTGCACACTGGCATGTTCCAATGTCCAGGACTACACACCGAGGGACAAACTAAAGCTTGGGGCAGCCACCACAGAGGCTCAATGGGGAAAGGACACTGCCTAACATTGACCTGCCATGGTAGACCGAGGGGCTGGCAACAGTGCAAAACCCCTCGGGCATGAAATGTATTTTGTAAATATGACATGTAGTTGCGATTGTGCCACATGCTGTACAAAAAGAACTAGAACTGGGTTGCACTTTCGGTGATGTCCAATTGAACGGCTATGGAATGTAATTTTACAATTTTTTATGGATAAAGTATATTTTGGGGGGAAAACTCCAGGAGTATAGATAGAGTAGTAACACAGATTAAATGGGGCATAAAGACTAACCAGGCACTGAGTTTCAATTCTAGAGGGATAGAATGTAAAGCAGGAAAGTTATGATAATTTGGCATAGAACCTTAACTTGGAGTTACTATGAACAGCTCCAGTCTTCATATCATAAAAAGGACACAGAGACACTGTTGAAAGGACAGCAAAAGATTTACCAGGGTGTTACCAGAACTGAGAGGCTATACCTATCAGGAAAGGTTGAACAGGCTGAGGATCTTTTCTCTAGAAAATAGAAGACTGAGATGTGATCTAATAGAGATCACACATGATGAACATGCAGGATAGGCATAAAATGTTTCCACTTAAAGGGGAGATCAAAACTAAATATAAGTTAGTCACTAATAAATTCAATAGGGAATTCAGCAGAAACTTCCCAGGGAGTGGTGAGAATGTGGAATTTGCTACACCATTCAGTAGTTGGGGCAAACACGAGGGAGAAAGGAATAGAAAGTTATACTGATAGGATTTAAATAAAAAGAAAGACTCACATTTATATAGCATCTCTCAGGTCCTCAGAATGTCCCAGAGTGTTTGATAGGCAATCGATTACGCTTTCAAGTGAAGTCGCAGAGCAGTAGCGATTGCATTGCAATGTACGAAGAATCAGGGAGAAGGCAAGGGACCCGAGAAGGCAGAGAGACAGCTGAGAACTGAAGAGATAGTAAAGATTCTCACCTGCGCCAGAGGGACAGGCTGCAAATGGAAGCAACAATGTGTGATTTAAGCATCAGTCATCTCCATGGCTTCAACCCAGAGCCATTTAACGTATGAGCCAATTGCCAGACCAGGTTGGAATATCAGGAGGTCCACAGGTAAGATTCCATTAGGGTATTACAGAGGCAAACAGACTCTGGAGCTGACATGCCCAAACTGGGCTTAAGAGACTTTTAAAATGCTAAATGAGCCTGAACTGTTGAAGCAAATCGGTGCATTTCTGAAAAAGTCTCAGGGAATGTTTGACCAGGACTTTACAGCATCAAAGATTATGTGTCAGCTCATGTACAACATTAATGCAAACATACCAGAATAAACAATGGGAATTGTACATAACTGTCACACACCAATGTATACAAAGAAAATGTTATTGATCAACAGGTCAACTCCCTTTACTGGAGAATAAGAAAAACATTATCTTTAATTTTTATTTGATTGTTTTCACTGGGTTTATGGGACTGCCCTGTTAACGCCTGGATTGTGCAACAGGTTTGAAATAACAGCCCTCACCTTATTAAGAGAAAGAGAAAACTCCCTAAACCTCGCTTTCCTCCTTTAAACACTCCTTAATACCTACCTCTTTCCTGCCCTAATATTTCCCCATGTGGCTCACGGTCAAATGTTGTTTTGTTTCGGCTCCTGTGAAGTGTCTTGGGGTATTTTGTCACATCAAAGGTGCTGTATAACTACAAGCTGTGTTGTTGCCTTTATCATGCATTGCCCTCTGAAATACTCAAGAATGATTCACATACTATGAATGCTGTGTATTCCTGTGAATTCAAAGTTTCTTAAACGTGGAGAATTTACAGCACAGAAACAGGCCATTCAGCTCAACAGGACTGTGACGATGTTTAAGCTCCACAGGAGCCTCCTCCCACCTTATTTCATCTCGTCCTACCATCATATCCTTCTATTCGTTTTTCCCTCAAGCGATTATCCAGCTTCCCCTGAAATGTGTCTATACTATTCGCCTCTGGTGGCGATTTCCACATTCTCACCACTCTCTGAGTAGAAGAGTTTCTCCTGAAATCCCAAGTGGAATTTTCAGTGATTATGTTATATTTATGACCTTTGGTTCTGGCTCCTCAGCTTCATCCCATCTACCCTATTGGACCCCTCCCTAATTTTAAAGGAAGATATCAGGTCATCCCTTGGTATTCTCTTTCCTATAGAGAAAGGAGACTCAGCCAGTTCAGTCTTTCCTGATAGTCAAACATTCTCAGCTCTGGTGCCACCCTTGTGAATCTTTTGCTGTACTTTCTCCAGACTTCTGCATCATTTTTGTAATATGAAGACCAGAACTATGCATTGACTTTAAGTGCGATATGTTACTTGTGTTCCTCAATGCACAAAATAGACTTTGAACGATTAAACCAGTAAACCATTACTGTTACAGGGGAAGAATTGTTGCATCCATTTTGCATACAGCAAAATTAATTGGTAATTAGCCCAGAACCAAAGGTCATAAATATAAAATAATCACTCCTCTGAGGGAGTGAAGCACTGCCGGAGGTGCCATCTTTCAGATGAGATGTCAAGCCGAGGCCTTCCTGCTCTCCCAGATAGACATTAAAGATCTCATAGTCCTACTTCAAAGAAGAGCTGGAGATTTCTCCCCTGTGTCCTTGCCAATATTTGTCCCTCAGCTAACATCACTAAAGAAGGTTATTTGGGTAACGTGGGAGCTGGTTGCATCCAAAATGGCTGCTGTATTTTCTAGGTTGCAACTGTGGCTGCACTTCAAAAGAAAGTCATGGGGTACAAAGTGCTTTGAGATGTCCTGAAAGGTGCTATAGAAATGCAAATCATTCTTTCTTTGTTCTTTTCTCTGCTGGCAGCAGCTGAAGCTGCACCCGTCCCGCTTGGAAGAGCAAAGATGTAAAAGTTGCAACTGGAATGATCCAGGATACCTTTTACTGGGATGTACAGCAGGACCCTGGCTAATGGTGAAGGCAACTTGAATGTTAGTATCAGCATCCCAGTAACCAGTTGCACCAACCCTCCAGTAATTGTATGTGCCTTACTGCATCTTTCCTATGATCTGGGCATGCCAAATCAGTCATGAGCAGGGCTGTAGTCAATAATCATGGTTTTCTGGTAACTTGCCAAGGGAAAAGTAAATTCGCGGTCAGGACAAGCACAGCATGTTTCATGTGATGTGAGCTTCACTTGCAAGCCCGGCATTTATTGCTCATCCCTAATTGCCCCTTGAGAAGGTGGTGGTGAGCTGCCTTCTTGAACCGCTGCAGTCCATGTGGTGTAGGTACACCCACAGTGCTGTTAGGAAGGGAGTTCCAGGATTTTTGACCCAGCGACTGAAGGAACGGTGATATATTTCCAAGTCAGGATGGTGTGTGACTTGGAGAGGAAATTCCAGGTGGTGGTGTTCCCATGTATCTGCTGCCCTTGTTCTTGGGTTTGGAAAGTGCTGCCAAAGGTGCCTTGGTGAATTGTTGCAGTGCATCTTGCAGATGGTACACACTGCTGGCTCTACACCAGTGGTGTGGTGAGTGAATGTTTAAAGAAGTGAATGAGGTGCCAATTGAGTAGACTGCCTTGTCCTGGATGGTGTTGAGCTTCCTGAGTGTTTTTGGAGCTGCACTCTTCCAGGCAAGTGGAGAGTATTCCATCACACTCCTGACTTGTGCCTTGTAGATGATGGACAGGCTTTGGGGAGGCAGGAGGTGAGTTAATCACTGCAGAATTCCCGGCCTCTGACCTGCTCTTGTAGCCACAGTGTTTATATGACTGGCCCAGCTAATTTTCTGGTCAATTGTAATATTACTTGACACTTAACATCCCATAAGACCATAAGACCATAAGACATAGGAGCAGAAATTAGGCCATTCAGCCCATCGAGTCTGCTCCACCATTTAATCATGGCTGATAAGTTTCTCAACCCCATTCTCCCGCCTTCTCCCCATAACCTTTGATCCCCTTACCAATCAAGAACCTATCTGTCTCGGTCTTAAATACACTCAATGATCTGGCCTCCACAGCCTTCTGTGGCAATGAATTCCATAGACAGCCCAAGCCTGAATGTTGTCCAGTTCTTGTCATGTGCAGGCACAGACTGCTTCAGTATATGAGGAATTGTGAATAGTACTGAACACTTCTCGATCATTAGCAAACATCCCCACTTCTGACCTTATGTTGGAGGGAAGTTCAGTGATGAAGCAGCTGAAGATGGTTGGGTCTAGGACACTACCTTGAGGAACTCCTGCAGTGATGTCCTGGAACTGAGACGATTGACCTCCAATGACCACAACCATTTTCCTTTGTGCTAGGTATGACCCCAACCAATAGAGAGTTTTTCCCCTGATTCCCGACTTCAATTCACCAGGGCCCCTTGATGTTACACTTGGTCAAACATTTCCTTGGTGTCAAGTGCAGTCACTTTCACCTCACCTCTTGAATTCAGCTCTTTTGTCCATGTTTGGACAAAGGTTGTAATGACACCTAGAGTCAAGTGGCCCTGGTGGAATCCAAACTGTGCATTAGTGAGCAGGTTATTGCTGAGTACTATAGCGTTTGATAGCACTGTTGATGACCCCTTCCATCACATTACTGATGAAAGGGCAGTAACTGGCTGGACTGAATTTACCCTGCTTTTTTTTGGACAGGACAAACCTGGGCAATTTTGCACATTATCACCCGAATCCCTCGATTAGATTCCAGCCTGTAATGCGTTAATGTGGTGCAGTGGTAATGTCACTGGTAATCCAAGAGGCCCAGATCTGGAGGCATGGGCTCAAATTCCACTGTGGCAGCTGGTGGAATTTAAATTCAATTAATAAATCTGAAATAACCATGACAACTACTATCAATTGCTGTAAAAACCCACCTGGTTCACTAATGCCCTTTAGGGAAGGAAATCTGCTGTCCATACCTGGTCTGGCCTACATGTGATCCCAGACCCACAGCAATGTGATTGACTCTGAAATAGCCTAGCAAGTCATTCAGTTTAAGGCAACAAATGCTGGCCTTGCCAGTCAATGCCCACATCCCATGAAAGGATAAAGGGGGAAAAAAACCTCCTGGGTATCTGTTATTCTATATTAACAACCAGAACCCCTCGATTAGATTCCAGTCATGTCTGGGTGTCTGTTACTTTTCTTTTTGCATATCTTATCTCTTGTTCTTTGCAACAATCACGTAATGATGGGACTGCTCCTAAATCAGAGTACATTCCCAGGGATTTGGGTTGAGTGGCTTGGTATCCTTGCCTAATGAGTTGATCGTCAGAAGAGAGGATTCTGTGCTTTTAACGACGGCAAAGAGGTGGCCATTTAAAGGTTAATGCCGTTCACACTCTTTGACCTGTGCTGGCAAAGCAGGGAGGTGGGCAATGCACATCCATCAAAGGTTGGAGGAAGGGCAAGAAACAAAGGAGGACGTTGCCACATTGAAATTGCTCTACATTCTCCAGTCAGTTCTCTTATTTAAACCTATATTTCTCCTACTCATTTTCAGTGTTTACCTCATCCCCCCGGCCAGCCTGCCTGCCTGCACTCTCCGTAAACTTGAGCTCATCCAACAAGGCCTGTGTCCTAACTCACTCCAAGTCCCATTCACCCAACGCCCCAGTACTCGCTGACCTACATTGGCTCCCAATCCAGCAACGCCTCAATTTTAAAAGTTTCATCCTTGTTTTCCAATCGCTCCATAGCGTCACCTCTCCCTATCTTTGTCGTCATCTCCAGCCGCACAATCCTCGAAGATCTCTGCGCTACTTCAATTCTGGCCTCTTGCTCATCCCCGATTTTAATCGCTCCGCCATTGGCATCTGTGCCTTCAGCTGCCTAGGTCCTAAGCTCTGGAATTCTCTCCCTAAACCTCTTCGCCTCTCCAAACCTCATTCTCTTTCCTCCTTTAGGACAGTCCTTAAAACCTATCTCCTTTGACCAAACTTTTGGCCATTTGTCCCAACATCTCCTTAAATGGATCAGTGGCAAATTATGTTTGATAATGCTCCTGTGGAGTGGCTTGGGGTGTTTTACTCTGTTAAAGATGTTATATAAATGTAATTTTCTGTTGTTGTAGAGGAGGGTCAATGTCTTTGAAAGATAAAGAAATGGGAGTAAACTGGAGAGCAAAGTCAAGTCTATCATACCAAGTAAAACTTTGGTTCCTAGACTCAATGTCAAATCCACAGGAAGTTCCAAACGGTGGAGGGATTATAAGAGAAAGAACATACATTTATATAGTGCCTTTCACGACTTCACAATGTCCCAAAGTGTTTTACAGCCAACTGTAGATGCATTTAAGGGGAAACTAGGTACGTATATGAGGGAGAGGGTAATAGAGGGTTACGATGGTATATTTAGTAGAGGAAGGATGGAAGGAGGCTCGAGTGGGGCATAAACACGGCCTGGACTGGTTGAACTGAATAGCCTGTTTTCGTGTTGTATATCCTAACGTATTTAATGAATTTCCTTTGAAGTGTAATCGCTGTTGTGTTGCCAAATTTTCATACAGCAGGCTCTCATAAACAGCAGCAAGATAATGGCTATGTAAACTATTTTATTGATGTTAGGCTGAGGGGTAAATAATGACTCCAGGACACTGGGGACAACATCCCTTCCCTTCTTCAATATATTGACCTTAGGTTCCTTTATGTCCGGTTGAGAGGACAGACAGGGCTTCGGACTGCATCTCCAACAGTACGGCTCTTGCCCAGTGTCAGCCCTGCCAGTGTGATTTGAACTGGAAACATTTTTTGACTTGGCCACTTAATGTCTGCTGCTTTGTGTAAAGCATTTGAAGGTCTGCCAAGTGGATTTGTTTCCCCATCTGGCTCAGTGTTGAGTTGAAACAGCTCAGCCGCAAAAATGTGAAGCGAGTGCACACAGTGATCCAACAAGGAGATTGCGGTACTGCACGTTTGCCACAGAAAACCCTGCCCAACTCCAGCCCTGTGCCCCTCTCTCTGAAGTGGTTGTGGTTCCTGCACTGTTGACAAAATGGGTGTCTCCATCTCAACCAAGCAATGGTGAAAGTCAGGAGCATTGAATGCTTGGTGCATGAAATATAAATTTCACAATAGATTTGAGTTAAATGGAGAATGATAGCCATGTAGAAATAATTGCCACTCTGTAATTTAGACAAGAGGTTCAGACATTGTTATAAAGCTTAAGTTGTTTATTACCAGTATGCCAAAATTAGATTACTGTCATGCATTTGATCCCTGCTATTACCCTGGCAGCCAATCTATGCACAGCAAGATCCCACACATAGCAATGTGATAATGACCATTTCATTTTTTTTTTTGGTGATTCAGGGTCAACATTAGCCAAGGTAGTGGGGTGAACCCTCCCTTCTCTTCCTCAAAATTTGTGCCTTGGGGTCCACCTCAGAAGGAAGACAGAGCCTCAGTTTAACATCCCATCCGAGTTCAGCATCTCAGAGAGTGCTGCACTCCCTCAGTGCTTTGCTGGGAATATCAGCCTGGATTTTGTGCTCAAATGTCTTGTGTAGAATTTCAATACTCAACCCCCTGACTCCAGGGCGATGGTAGGATAGTGGCAATGCTGCTGCTCTACTGCTCTGATTGAAACATGTAAGATCCTGAGGGCTCTTGACAGGGTGGATGTGGAGAGGATGTTTCCTATTGTGGGAGAATCTAGAACTAGGGACCACTGTTTAAAAATAAGAGGTCGTCCAATTTAGGACAGAGATGAGGAGATTTTTTTTTCCCTCAGAGTGTCGTGAATCTTTGGAACTCTCTTCCTCAAAAGGCAGTGGAAGCAGAGTCTTTGAATATTTTTAAGGCAGAACTAGATAGATTCTTGATAAGCAAAGGGGTGAAAGGTAATCAGGGGTATGCGGGAATGTTGGGTTGTGGTTACAATCAGATTAGCCGTGATCTTATTGAATGGTACACAGGCCGTGTGAGCCAATTGCGACCTATGGTCAGACACACCACACTCTGAAACCAAGCGACAGATGTCACCCCAGGCAAATGCTATAGATCTCTCCTCAACTCCCCCCAGACAACTGTCACACCGTGAACCAACCAATCTCACTGCACTGTCTTTCACACTAGGGTTTCCAATCTCCACTCTCGAAGATTTCGCTTTGGAATCTTCTTTCAAACCAATGCTTTCTCACAGACGCCTTCTGCAAGGGTTCACCTCCAGGGTTTTGAATTCTCCTTCCAATGTTCCTCTTCCCGGGTTGCCACATGCATTCAAGCTGTCTTCCATATACTCTCTCATTGACTCAGTTGTCAACAGTATAACACTGTGTCACATGCCCATAGCAAAGAGTTACAGACATTCAGTGCCTCTTTGGACCTTAGAACCATAGAACCATAGAAAAGTTACAGCACACAAGGAGACCATTTGGCCTATCTTGTCCATGCCAGCCCGAGGACACCCAGGTGCCCTTTCTAATCTGACTTTCCTGCACCCGGCCCATAGCCCTGCAGCTTACAGCACTTTAGGTGCAGACCCAGCTCCTTTTTAAAAGAGTTTAAAGTTTCTGCCTCTACCACCAACTTGGGCAGTGAATTCCAGATATCCATTATCCTCTGTGTAAAAAAGTTCTTCCTCATGTCCCCCCTATATCTTCTGCCACTTATCTTGAATCTATGTCCCCTGGTTCTAGAATTCTCCATCAAGGGAAACAATTTTATCCTGTCCACTCTATCTATTCCTCTCATAATTTTGTACACCTCAATCAAGTCACCTCTCAGCCTTCTTTGTTCTAAGGAAAATAACCCCAACCTATCCAATCTCTCCTCATAGCTACACTTTTCTAACCCTGGCAACATTCTTGTAAACCTCCTCTGCACTCTGTCCAGAGCTATTACATCCTTCCTGTAATGTGATGACCAGAACTGCACACAATACTCCAGTTGTGGCCTCACCAATGTTTTATGGTGAGGTATTGATGTTGCCTCTTGCAAGCTGTTCTCACTTTAAATCTGCATTCTGCAGCTTTTGTCACTTTAAGTCTGAAGCTTGGAGCCTTTCTCTCTGCCCTTCACTCTTGACTTCATTTTCCAGCTTCCTGTCCTTCCTTTGACTCGAAGGTCTGCTTGGGACTTTCCCCTGTTTCTGTTTCACTCCTTTGGCCTTGGGACCTTTTGGTTCTTTTGGGAAATCTGCTCTCACTCTGTAGTTCCCTCTCCCAGTGTCCAGTCTCTTTAGAGTCCTGGCTTCAAACTCAACTCAAAACTGCTGTTTCTTTATTTTTTCCTCAGTTGGGGATCATAACAAGAACAAATATTTTTTTAAAAACCTCAGAATACTACCAGCTAAGCCACCACTAACACAGAAACCAAATTTAATCAGATGATCATTTAGTTGCAGCACACAGTGGAAGATTGGGGAGCTGCATTGTGGCTGCAGAATCCTACCTACCTAACCTCCTTCTATGTGTGGTATCAGGTGATCTTTTACACCCACGCACAACACAAAGGAAGATCTGCCATCATATGCGAGGGAGGGAGGTCTTATGGTGCAATGGCCCGTGTCCCTAACTCTGGGACAGAAGCTCTAGGTTCGAGTCACACTTCAGGACTTGATGGTCAGGAAAGGTGCGCTCATTATGTGACCATGATTATGGACCACAAACCCTTTCAACATACATCAACGGCAGACGGCAAGAGTGGGAGAGATTCCTGGCCAGCCGTGTGATGGGAAGAATTGGAGCCATCACTATCCACAGCTCCGGAATACAATGTGCATGTAAAAGTGCATGTTGCCACAGCAACTCAGACACCTCGTGGGGGCTCGGGGGCAGTTGTCTCAGTTGGCTGGATGGCTGTTGTGAATTAGGCTAGTGCTAACAGCGTGGGGGTTCGATTCCTGTTCAGGCTGGGGTAGATTCAGGAGCTGCCTCCTTGCCCTGGTGGAGATCACAGTGCTGTGGGTCGGACCTGCCTTTGGGCAGAGAACTGAAGGAGAAGAAGATTCATCATGTGGGACAATTTCTTAATCACTGTGGGATAATTGCTTAGTCAGAATATCAGTGGTATTTAAAACATGTCACCAAGCTCACAATACAAATAAAATTGCAACTTGGTGTACTTTGGGCAGTTGTCCCAACTATTTCCAACAGCTGGTGTCCGTTGGCAGACAATTAAACTGAGCGAGGCATCACAATCCGAGTTTCATCCTTTCCTCCCTATCCAGCTGCGTTTACCACACCACAACGAAGGCAGACAGCCTGGCCCAGAATCTGCTGGAAACCAATAGCAGCACCAGTTAGGACCAATCATCCAGCTGTGCCGCATACAGGGAGATTGAACTTGACAACTTCAGGCTGGTACCAGTTCAACTAGTTACCAGATAAGTTGCTTGGGGCCATTATTTGTTCTTTTTAAACTGTTTACTTAGATAACGTAGCAGCTAGAGAACATGCAAAGCTAATAAAAGAAAAACATACAGTGAAAAGGATATGAAGGTAGCATCAACAGAGCATATTATTCAAAAACAAACACTGTGTAATTGTTACACGGTTTAATTTAGCAAGTCCAAAACTCCATACACTCTTGTTCCTCTCACCACCTTCACTTGGATGAAATCAAAATTCTTTTATTTCAGATCTCACTCCATCACAACCTCACATGGGCACTCACTATTGTGGAAGCATGAAAACAAGGTGAGGGGAGGGGTGTGGTGGGGGGTGGGGGGGGGGGGTGGCGTGGCAAAGAAAGAAAGATTTGCATTTATATAGTGCCTTGCACAAGCTCAGGACTTACCAAAGCACTTTACAACCAATGAAGTATTTTTAAGGTACAGGAAACACTGCAGCCAATTCGCGCACAGAAAACTCCCACAAACAGGAATCGGATAATGACCAGTTAATCAGTTTTCATGTTGCTGGCTGAGGGAGGGGGTAAATCTTGATGTGCTATTGTATTTGCTATGTGTTCTTGTTGCCTATGTCCCGCTTTTGGATCAATCTGCAGAGCTTGTGGAAAGGCTAATTGGCAAAAGATGTGCAGAACAAAGGTGGAAGGAGGTAGACGAGCCACAACAGCCAGAGCAACTGGACAGATGGACAGGAAAAGAAACCAAAACATTCATTCTCTGGAAGATGACGATGAGTTTGAGAGCATGATAGACATAGGAACCAAACCACTACATGAATTGGCTGGATGGAACAGTTCCCAGAGAAAATAAATTTGCATAACTATTCAGATCAGGAATAGGATGAGAGGAAAGCCCACAACGATAAATCCGAAGTTGAAAATTAATATCTGAGTGCAGAGTCACATTATCCCACCGCTGCCACCATGCTATGTGTTCTTGTTGCCTTATGAGTCCACCCCTGATGTTGGTAATCATCAAACTTCAAGGTTGGAAAGATGAGAACTCTTTATATTTAACTTGCCATGTTGCCTTGTACGAAAGAAGGACCAGTTTAAACTGGTTTTGTTACGCATCGCATCAGTTTCTAGAGCAGCTGTGAAATGTGGCCCCCTGGAATATTTACACATAACAATTAGTTCCTAGCTGATTCATTCCTAGCTATTCACAGATATTTACAGATAATACAACAATATCTAGCAGTACTCCTCTTTGAAATAGTGCTGTGAGACATTTTACGTTCACCTATGAGCAGGCCTTGGTTTAAGCTCCCTCTAAAATACAGCATCTACAACTGTGCAACACTCGCACAGTTCTGCACTGATGTGCCAGCCTAGAGCCTGGGCTCATGTCTCTGAAATGTGATACTAAATCCACAACCTTCAGAGGTGGAAACTGTGCCAAGACTGAAGCTGTAGGCTTTATAAAGTTGATTCTCCTTTGTTCAATTATGTGTTAAAATTAGACGATAAAAATAGATTGACAGGTTTTTTAAATTCCTTCAAAGGGTATGGGTGTCACTGCCAAGGTCACTATTTATTGCCCATCCCTAATTGCCCTCAAGACAACTGAGTGTCTTACTAGGTCATTTTAGAGTCACCCACATTGCTGTGGGTCTGGAGTCACATGTAGGCCAGACCAGGTAAGGACAGATTTCCTTCCCTAAAGGACATTAGTGAACTATCTGCGTTTTTACCACAATCCAGTAGTTTCATGGTCACCATCACTGAAATTAGCTTTTTTATTCCAGATTTATTTAATTAACTGAATTTAAGTTCCCCAAGCCACCACGATGAGATTTGACCTATGTTTCTAGAATATTAGTCTAGTTTAGTATTATCCAATACACTCACCACATGTGGCAAATCGGCTATAGGCATGTGTGAATGAACAGAAGTGCTGTTCATTTTTAGAGCCACAGCATGCCAAGTCTGTTCAAGTTGCAGCGGTGAGTTTGAATATGGGTGTCACTTGCTAGACCACCATTTGTCGTTGAGCAAGCAAAAATTAAGCACACTGCTGTTGGACAGGAGTCACCTATCAATCAAACTACGACTATATTTATCAAAATATAGTTCAGTCGTCGGGTTTCTAGTGACTTGAAGCGGAATGAAACAAGAAAAAATAAAACGCTGTTTGTTACCTCTCCTGTTCCTGTTCCCTTTGAGTGTCACTAAATGATGATATGTTTAGACCTACGTGGAGCCGCACTGTGAAACGTTGTGAAAGCAGGGCCGGGCTGTAGAAGGACAATGGTCCAATTGCTCTCGAAATGCTCTTGAGGAATCTAGCAACAAACTGAAGAACCTGGTTTTGTTTAGCTGGAGGTTGGTGGTAAAACGGAGGCAGCCACATCCAAATGTGTTCAGCCGTTGTCTTAATAGGCTTGATGAAACAAGTGATTAGCACAAAAGGAAAGATTACAGAAGGTTGGCCATGCGTCAAAGGTGTAATAAATTCCCGGACACTGTAATCAGAAATAGCAGGTGGCAGAGCGTAAGCAAGGCAAGAACAGCAGTGCAGAAGCCAATACTTTTTAACGTTCTTTTTCATTTACAGGATGTTGGCATCGCTGGCTAGGCCAGTATTTATTGCCCATCCATAATTACCCTTGAAAAGGTAGTGATTAGCTGTCTTCTTGAACGGCTGCAGTCCCTGAGATGTAGGAACGCCCACAATGCTGTTGGGAAGGGAGTTCTAGGATCTTGGCCCAGCGACAGTGAAGGAACAGCGATATATTTCCAGGTCAGGATGGTTAATAGCTCGGAGGGGAACTTCCAGATGGTGGCATTCTCATGTATCTGCTGCCCTTGTCCTTCTAGATGGTGGGGGTCGTGGGTTTGGAAGGTGCTGTCTAAGGAGCCTCAGCGAGCTTCTGCAGTGCACAGATGGTGCACATTGCTGGCACTGTTCGTTGGTGGTCACCAATCAAGCTGGCTGCTTTGTCCTGGATGGTGTCAAGCTTCTTGAGATTTGTTGGAGCTGCACTCATCCAGGCAAGTGGAGAGTATTCCATCACACTCCTCACTTGTGCCTTGTAGATGATGGACAGGTTTTGGGGAGTCAGGAGGTGAGGTCAGGATTCCTAGCCTCTGACCTGCTCTTGTAGCCGTAGAATTTATATGGCTAGTCCAGTTCAGTTTCTGGTTAATGGTAGCCCCCCCAGGCTGTTGATAGTGGGGGATTCAGCGATGGTAATGCCATTGAATGTCAAAGGGTGATGGTTAAATTCCCTCTTGTTGGAGTTGGTCGTTGCCTGGCACTTGTGTTGCGTGAATGTTACTTGCCACTTGTCAGCCGAAGCCTGGATATTGCCCAGGTCTTGCTGCATTTGGACATGGACTGCTTCAGTATCTGAGGAGTTACGAATGGTGCTGAACATTGTGCAAACATCAGCGAACACCCCCACTTCTGACGTTATGATGGAAGGAAGGTCATTGATGAAGCAGCTGAAGATGGTTGATGTAAAGATTTGTCACTTCTTTTCCTTCTTCAAAGCTCCTACTATATCAATTCTGATAAAATAGAACATGTTTACCCTTGTAAAAAGTTGCTTTTTAAAAATAAACTGGGCGCATAGAAACAGTACATTTCAGTTAACAGATTGTCACCACACTTTGAGAGT
This sequence comes from Carcharodon carcharias, assembly GCF_017639515.1. Lineage (NCBI taxonomy): Eukaryota > Metazoa > Chordata > Chondrichthyes > Lamniformes > Lamnidae > Carcharodon > Carcharodon carcharias. The sequence continues at coordinate 18,434,441 of NC_054478.1, read as the reverse complement.
GTATACACCAAGCTTGTTTTGCAGAACTCAGCTCTGAAGAAGTCATATGAACTCGAAATGTTAACTCTGTTTCTCTCTCCACAGATGCTGTCAGAACTGCTGAGTTTTCCCAGTACCTTCTGTTTTTATTTCAGATTTCCAGCATCTGCAGTATCTTGCTTTTGTTTTGTAGAAGAGTTGGATTGCAAAACTCTAACTCTGTTCTCCTAGCATTAGCAGGGAGTGTATCAAGCCTTGATTGCTGATGGTTTAAAACCTCCAACCTACTTTCAAAAGACTGAGCATTTGTTTTTTTTAATATTCTATCTACTTTGTATCATGGGATGAATATGGTGGCCTGATCGCCACAAGTTTGGTAAGCATTGAAATCCTATTGGGAAATGTTGATTTAGGATATTGGAGTAATGGGTACAGGGCTCATTATTGCCTGAATAAATCTCCACAATGCAAACCTCATTGGATTGGATCTCAAAAGCATGGTTTCTATCTGCAGCCTTACAACCTAACATATTACTGCAGCTCTGGATAGATCACATTGATCATTGAAGATGCGCTGCCTTAGTGACAAGGAAAGGCTGGGAGACCCAGAATAAAAGCGTATTCAAATTTTATTTTCTAAAGGTGGTTTTCAACAGAGAATTGTGACATTTCAGTGTGTTTCAACGTCACTTTTAACAAGCATTTTTTTGCAAAGCTGGAAGTGGATGTGTGCCAAAAATACATTATTTAAATGATTATAGACACTCACTGGTGAAAATTTTGCTGGTGGCAGGGCAGAATGAAGCCAGTCACTTGCCTGCCCTGATCCCACTGCTGCAATCCCGCCATCTCCTGATATTAACTTGGACCCAACTGCTGGGGCCCTCTTATAATATGCAGGTCTCATGCAAAGGACGGCCCCTTTGACAGTGCAGCACTTTCTCAGGACTGCATTAAAGTGTTAGCCTAGGTTATGGGTTCAAGTCACCGGAGTGGGTCTTGATTCCATGATCTTCAGAGGCAAGTATACTACTCACATGTAGTTGCTTTCACTTGTGGATGACCTGTCCCTAATTTTAAGACTACACCCTCTTGTCTCCCCAATTCTGGCTCATGCACATTCCCAATTTCCAATGCTCCACCACTTGCGGCTATGCCTTCAGCTGCCTAGGCCCTAACCTCTGGAATTCCTTCTGTGAGGGACTAAGACCTCACCTAATGTATTTTTATAAAATATATGTAGATATCCTCATTGTTATTTGGAAATTTTTAAACTGAACAAAGGCCCTTAAAATGCCTGAACCTATGTCCGCCTGTGATCCCTGAACAAAACCAGCCATGTCGCAGTTTCAGGGAAACTCACATCGTTATCTCTGAGGAACCGCTAATGACCACCTGTGCATGGTACAGCTCAACTTCAAAGAAAGCTATAAAAAGGCCATCTGCATTTAATAACCCAGGCTGACCAGAAGGAGACTGATGGTTTGCTAAGACAAAAGGCTCTGCAACCTTCCTTTCAATTCATAATGGCTGAGACACTTAGCAATTGTCAAAACCCATTAAATCCTGAAGTGGGGCTTAAACCAAGAGCTTCTGCCTTGGGGCAGGGATGTTAACCACTGCACCACAAAGACCTCCTTTTAGCTGCCCTAATAATTCCATATCTGTCTCAGTTCAATTGCTGTTTGAAAATCATTCTGGTGAGGCATCTTGTGACGTCTACTACGTTAAAGGCACTATCTAAGTTCAAGTTGTTGCTGCTCTGAAGATATTGTGCATATATAACACAGTTTTATTTTATCTAGTTAGCTAATCTTGTGAATCCCAGGAGCACATGGTAGCCCCGAAATTCTCGAGCTGAAGAAGTAGAAAACCCGCCCTTTTCATGGGAGGGCAGGAATGAGGGGCAATTCTGGGCACATCTGGATTTTGCCCCACGTTCTGTGGTCCTTTAATTTTCAGCATCGGTGGGGGAGGGTTGAAGCCCACCAACTGATCTGCGGTCTGACATACTTCCCAGGATGAGGGGATGTGTCTGGGTGACATCCCCTGCAATTTCCACCCCTTACTCCCCAACATTAGCCTCTTGGTATGTGAGTCAAGCTCACATCAGCTGAGAGCAGGTGTGAATATACAGTTGTCATTTAAAAAGGTTCCAAAACCTTAGCTAGATTCAGCGTGTTACTCCTAGAGTTGCCAAACCTCCAGGAATGTCCTGGAGTCTAAGTACTTAAAAATTAATGTCCTGGACACTCAGCAGCCAAGAGGACCATCATAGAGGCATTAAAAGAAATGACGTGTTCTTTTCATTCTCTTTGAATGCCTTTGTTTATTTGTTATAAAAATACTGGAGATGTGGAAAGAGGCTGTTTGACTCACAGTCAAGAATCACCTTGGTCAGGACACTGGGAATGATCTCCTGCTCCTCTTCAAAATAGTGCCACAGGATCTTTTGTGTCTGCCTGAGAGGGCATATATGCCCTCAATTTATCATCCTATCTGAAAGATGGCTCCCCTGACAGTGCAGCACTCCCTTAGTACCGCACTAATTGTCACATTTGTGCTTAGGTCCTGGACTCTCATTAGCCAAGATGATTCTTGACCAACATCACTAAATCAGGTTATCCGGTCATTATTACATTGTTATTCATGGGAGCTTGTTGCGCACAAATTAGCTGCCGTTTTTCCAACATTACAACAGTGACTACACTTCAAAAGCACTTCATTGGCCATAATCAATTTAATCTGAAGGATAGCACCTCTGACAGGACTACCCCAGTACTGCACTCTGAGTGTCAGCCTAGAGCTTACGTGCCATCAGGAGTGGGATTTGAACTCACAACCTTCTGACCCAGAGGCAACTGAGCCCCAGCTGACACTTAATTGAGTTCAGATAGGAATGAAAATCAGGCAGGTTCTATAACAAGTGGTCAATCTGCTATGCCTGGATATCAATGAATCGAAAATCTCACCCCAATAGTTTCCAGCAATCTGTCATAATGCTTAAATTACGCAATGAGTGGGTCAGCTAGTTCTGTAATAAACTGTAAAATGACAGTTCCATAAAATGCCCTGAGCAGAGTCCATTGAGATTATCAGAGATCATCCACTTGTTGACAGAGCAGATAAAAATCAGCTTCCATCTGCTTTTTTCTTGCTTTCCGTGCCCTTCGACGAACGCTTTTCATTTCCGAGCAGGATCCTGTGCCCGTAAAGCAGGAGACCAGGAGATGTAACTGGCGGCTCACTCTATTTGCGATTGCCTTATCGTTGTTTACTGAATGTTGTTCCCAACGAGAGAATCTCCGAGAGAAGTGTCTTCAGAAAAGACAGACCCCAATCCTCCTCCTCCACCAATATCTCCCGGGACCAATCAACGACAAACAAAGAAAGACTTGCAATTCTACAGCACATTTCAACACCTCATATGCCTCAATGCACTTTACAGCCAATGAAGTACTTTTCTGATGTGTAGTCCCTGCTGTAATTTAGCAAACATGACAACAGCCAATTTACACACAGCAAGTCCCCTCAAACAACAACATGGTGATGACCAGATAATCTGTTTCAGTGATGTTGATTAATAACAATTCATCTGCTTTTCCTCCAATAGTTTTTTTTAATTCGTTCACTGGATGTGGGCGTCACTGGCTAGGCCAGCATTTATTGCCCATCAGAGGGCATTTCAGAGTCAACCACATTGCTGTGGGTCTGGAGTCATATGTAGGCCAGACCAGGTAAGGACGGCAGATTTCCTTCCCTAAAGGACATTAGTGAACCAGATGGGTTTTTACGACAATCAGCAATAGTTTCATGGTCATCATCAGACTTTTAATTCCAGATTTTTATTGAATTCAAATTTCACCATCTGCCGCAGTGGGATTCAAACACAAGTGCCTAGACTATTGCTCTGGGTCTCTGGAATACTAGTCCAGGGGCAATGCCACTTTGCCACAGTCTCCCCCATAGTGCTGTAAGATCCTTTACATCCACCTAAAATGGTAGACAGGGGGTCTCGGATTAATGTTGCATTCAAAAGATAGATTGAAGCATCTTCAAAGACGAGCAGAGAAGTTCATCCTGGTGTCCTAGCCAATGTTTATCCCTCAATCAACATACGAACATACATACAAACATATAATTTAGGAGCAGAAGCAGCTTCTTAGACCTTTGAGCCTGCTCCACAAGGAGGAAGGTTTGTAGTAGAGCTCTCCAGGGATCAGTGTTGGGACCCTTGCTCTTCCTGATATATATTAATAACTTAAACTATGGTGTGCAGGGCATGATTTCAAAATTTGAAGATGATACAAAGAATGGAAACGTTGTCAACTGTGATAAGGATAGTCTTGAACTTCGAAAAGACATAGACATCTTGGTGGATTGGGCAGGCAAGTGGTAAATGAAGTTCAATGCAGAGAAGTGTGAAGTGATTCATTTTGGCAGGAAAAATATGGTGAGACAGTGTAAAATAAAGGGAGAGACTAAAAGAGATGCAGGAACAGAGGGACCTCGGTGTATATGTACATAGGTCATTGAAGATGGGAGGGCATGTTGAGAGGGCAGTTAATAAAACATATAGTATCTTAGGCTTTATTAATAGGGGTATTGAGTACAAGAGTAAGGAAGTCATGTTGAACTTGTATAAGACACTAGTTGGGCCTCATCTGAAGTACTGCATCCAGTTCTGGCCACCATACTTAAGGAAGAATGTGAAGGCATTGTAGAGAGTACAGAGGAGATTCACAAGAATGAATCGCGGGATGAAGAACTGTAGCTATGAGGATAGACTGGAGAGGTTGGGACTGTTTTCTTAGGAGAAAAGAAGGCTGAGAGGAGACTTGATAGAGGTATTCAAGATCCTGGGGGGTATGGACAAGGTAAATAGTAAGAAGCTGTTCCCTCTCAAAAGAGCATCAAGAACTAGAGGGCACAGATTCAAAATAACTGGCAAAAGGAGTAAATGTGATGTGAGGAAAAATTCTTTCACCAGGAGGATGATTGGAGTCTAGAATAAACTTCCTGAAAGGGCGGTGAAGGCAGGTATGGGGATAAGGCAGGGGAGCGGGACTTGGTGAAATGCTCTTTCAGAGAGCCAGTACGGACTCGATTGACTGAATAGTTTCCTTCTGCATTGTAAAGATACTGTGATACTGTCAATAAGATCACGACTGATCTGACTGTAACCTCAACACCACATTCCATCTACCCTGATAACCTTTCACCCCCTTGCTTATCAAGAATCTATCTACCTTTGCCTTAAAAACATTCAAGGATTCTGCCTCCATTGTCTTTTGAAGAAGAGTTCCAAAGACTCACAACCCTCTGAAAGAGAAAAAAAATTCTCCTCATAAATGGGTGACCCTTTATTTTTAAACAGTGAGCCCCAAGCTCTAGATTCTCCCACAAGTGGAAACATCGCCTCCACATCCACCCTGTCAAGACTCCTCAGGGTTTTATATGTTTCAATTATGTCACCTCTTACTCTTCTACATCACTGAAAACATGTACCTTGTTACGTTTTAATACTGGTACTGCCAATAACTTTTCAAGATTAATCATTACACCAGTAGGCGCAGAGGTGATTGAACATTGCAGCTTCCATTTTATTTTACTTCAGCAACCAAGCAAAATGGATTCTGCGACCCCATAGTGCACTGGCTTGTAAAGTATGGCAAGCTAAACAAGATATACAGTACATAACATATCTCATTAGTGTTTGTGCGACCTTACTGTTTCCTACATTAAGACAGTGACCAAATTTCAAAAGTACTTCAATGGCTGTAGAGCCCTTTGGGACATCCTGAGATCATGGAAGACACGATGGAAAGGCAAGTCTTTCTTTTACCTAATACCGTTGGTTGCATCCAACTAATTTTCAAGCTGAAACAAAAACAGAAAATCCTGGAAGACCTTAGCAAGTCTGGCAGCACCTGTGGAAGCAGAAACAGAGTTAACGTTTCGAGTCCGTATGACTCTTCTTCAGAGCTAAAGTGAAGTAGAAATGTGATGGATTTTATACTGTTTAAGAGGGGGTGGAGCAGATGTAGTGTTAAAGATGAAAGAAGGTGCTGATAGTAGCATAAAGGTAAGAAGCCACTATCAGCACCTTCTTTAGACTTTATCACCACCATTAACACTCCCTCTATCTTGTTTTCATGACATCTTTGTCAACCTCACCTTAGCCCCCGCCTATCCTTGACCTTCTATTTTGGTCCACCTGCTCCACCCCCTCTTAAACAGTATAACATCGATCACATTTCTATTTCTCTTTAGCTCTGAAGAAGAGTCATACTGACTCGAAACATTAACTCTTGTTTCTTTCTCCACAGATGCTGCCAGACCTGCTGAGCTTTTCCAGCATTTTCCATTTTTATTTCAGATTTCCAGCATCCTCAGTTTTTTTGCTTTTAGCCTTCACGCTGAGGCTAGTTAACTCAGTAAAGACTAGGATCAAATTTGAGATGAGAGCATCTATCTATTGGACCATTAAGAGACTATGATTTCTATCTTTATGGGGCATTCTGCCATGCAACTTGTTTGATCCTTGCGTTTATTAGAATGATACAGGCAGATTTGGTATCAATTAACAAGCTGAGGCCGCAATGATTAATTCACTTTTTATGACAGCATGGCCTGGATTTTCCGATCAATATAGTTTAATACCAGTGGTAAACTATTAATTTGAACCATTTATTTATTAAATTATTTTTTATAAATGCATTATACCACCAGCATCAAAAGAATGCTAATCATAAAATCATAATTTATGAGGCCAGTCCATTTCTCCCAATTATTGGTTTAACCATCGCTTGGAGTTTATTGTTTTATTATTAAAAGCAACATGATGCTCCATTTCTCAATTCAGAAATGCACAAGAATCTTCTGGAATTTTCACAACAAGAAGAAGCCAGCAAAGGGTATAACTAAAAAAAAATAAGGAATAGGAGCAGGATTAGGCCATTTGGCCCCTCGAGCCTGTCCTGCCAGTCAATAAGAACATGGCTGACCTGATTGTAACCTCAATTCCTCTTCCCTGTCTGCCACCACCACCACCCCCCAATAAGCTATGACTATCTTGTCAATCAAAAATATGTCTATTAGAACATAAGTTCTTCCACCTCAAGTCCAGACCAGCCAAGTTCGGTCCACCTCAGCACAAGATGGATTATCTCAAAGTGGGTTGGAATCCAAAGGGGAGGAAATTCTGCTTCAGTTGTATAAAAGTCTGACTAGATTACATCTGGAGTAATTGTATTCAGTTCTGGTCATCGGACCTCAGGAAAGATATATTGGCTTTAAAGGGGATGCAGAGCAGATTCACCAGAATAACGCAGGGTTAACTTATGAGTAGAGGTTTGCAAATGCTCAGTTTATTGAGCACAGAAGATTAAGACATGATTTAATTGAGGTGCTTAAGATGATTAACTGATTTGATAGGGTAGATAGAGAGAAACGATTTCCTCTAGTAATGGAAGTCTGGAACAAGGTGGCATAAACATATACAAAAGCAAAATACAGCAGATGTTGGAAATTTGAAATATAAACAGAAAATGCTGGAAACACTCAGTGGGGGAGGAAAAATCTGTGGAGAGAAACAGAGTTAACCTTGGGAATTTTATGGCCCCTCCCACCAGAGGGATTTTCCGGTTCTGCCCAAGTCAATGGACATTTGAACGGCTTGCCGCGTTTTCCGGCCATGCTGACACTGTGACAAGGCAGTAAAATGCGGCCCAATGTTTCAGCTCAACGTTGACCCTTCACCATGAACTCATAGTTAGAGTTAGACCGTACAGGTGTGGCATCAGGGCACTGACAGGAAACGGGTCACATCTTCACACAAAGGGTCGTGGAAATCTGGAACTCTCCCGAAAAAAAAAGCTGTTGAGAACGAAGTCAAATCATTGAATCATAGAATGGTTACAACACAGAAAGAACCATTCGGCCTGTTGTATCTGTGCCAGTGCTCTCAAAGAGGAACTCAGCTAGTTCCAGTCCCTCACCTTTCCCCATAGTCCTGCAATTTGTTTCGCTTCAGATAATCATCCAAGTCCCTTTTGAAAGCCACAACGTTCTCTCAAGCAGCGCATTCCAGATCCTAACACCTCTCTGCCTAAACATTCTTTTCCTGATGTCACCCTTGGCTCTTTTGCCAATCGCCTTAAATTGGTGTCAACTGGTTCTTGATCTTTTGGCCAATGGGAAGAGTTTCTCTCCATTTACCCCATCCAGGCCCCTCATAATTTTGAACACCTTTATCACATCTCCTCTCAATCTTCTCTTTTCTAAGGAGAATAGTCCCGGATTCTCCAATCTATCCATGATAAATCGAAAATTTCAAAACCAAGATTGATCAATTTTTTTTGGGCAAGAGTGATAAGGGTTATAGAACCAAGGTAAGTAGCTGGAGCCAAAACCGGCTTGAGGGGCTGAATGAACCCTCTTCTTCCTACATTCCTCATGGAAGAGAGTGCTTCTTCTTCTTCAACTCTAAATGCTGCTACAATCCAAGGCTGATCTCTTAATTGTGACTGACCTTACCTTATCTTTCCACCTGAACAATGCCTGGCCCAATGGTCTGGGATCTTTCTTTGTAAGAAATAAACTTAACAACCGCCAATGAGAAAGCACTTCCCTCTAGAACAGGCCCACTGAATAGCAGCTTAAAAAAGGCTTTAAATTCCATAGTGACTTGCACAACCTCAAGACTTCCCAAAGGACTTCACAGTCAATGAAGCACTTTTGAAGTGTAGTCACTGTTGTAATGTAGGAAAAGTGGCAGCCAGCTTGGGCACAGCAAGCTCCCACAAACAGCAAAGTGATAACGGGCAGATAATCTGTTTTTGTGAAATTGACTGAGGGATAAATATTGGCCAGGGCACCTGGGAGCCCCGCCCTGCTCTTCCTTAAAAGAGTGGCTACGGAATCTTTTACATCAACCTGAGAGGGCAGCTGTTTAACGCCTCAGTGTAATGTCTCATCTGAAAGACACATGAAAGGTAGAAGACAAATGGAAAACTAAGCTGTAACTGCGTCAGCACATAGCCGCCACCTAAAGACCTCGTCCCCAGTTCCAGCCACGTCTGATGATCGCAGCACCAATCAATGTAACAGGTGCTTGTAACTTCAAACCTACGATGTCAGATACATTCAGTACTTACCCAATGGGTGCACGCAAGGTTGCAGTACTGTTTGCGCTCATATAGCTTGTTGTGCTGGTGTCTTCATAAAAGATATATATAAAATACAAAAGAGTTTATTTGCTAGTTACTGGTTTCTAATGTGGGGATCATCTCTGGATGACTCACAAGTGAAGTTATAAAATACAGCTCATCTCCTTGCTGGTGTTGAGGGCTGACTATCTCCCTTGTGAATAACTTATTGGACAGCAGCCGCTTTCAGGCATTTCTGCAAGGGTTGAGGAGATACTACAAAATAGTCTTTCTTGAGGCTCTATTAGAGGTCAGTAACTGGGTTGGCTTCATTTGGGGGAATGGATGGAATAGCCCGGAATTTGCTGGAGTGGGGCATCTCAAGGTGTGCCCCTTTTGTTAGATTATTCAGTCTTCAGCTCGAAAATGATTTACGCTATAACTTCCAAAGAAGAGCCATATTGATTTTGAAACATTTACTCTGTTTTTCTCTCTACAGATGCTGCCAGACATACTGGATTTTTACAGCGCTTTCTGTTTTTATTACACTATAGCCTGTTGGAGTTGCGTGTAGGGGCACGTGGGACCTTCGTGAATGACCAGACAAACAGTCTGTCTCCTCAAACAAATGAAGTTGAAGTCTGAGAGAAGAGCAGGGGAATGATGGAAAAGGAAATAGGGTAAATTAGGGTCAAATCAGGTACAGAAATGGAAATAAAGAGAGGGAAAGAAAGACTGGATTAAATGAGACAGAAAGGAAAAGTGACAATATTTTTAAAAATTTTATTTGGATTTTAACAATGCGGTGATTCATTGTTTCAACGTGTGGCTGAAACTTGGAGATAGAAAGAAAGACTTAGATTTCTATAGTGCCTTTCACGACCTCAGGACATCCCACAGTGTTTTACAGCCAAAAAAGTACCTTTGAGGTGTCACTGTTGCAATGTCATAGAGTCCCAATGGTACAGAGGGTGGCCATTCAGCCCATTGAGTCCATGTCAGCTCTCTGTAGAACAATACAGTCCCATTCCCCACCGCAGCCACTCCCTTATCCCCGCCTCTATCCCTGTAGTCCCATAAATTCATTTCCCTCAAGTCCTCGTCCAATTTCCTTTGGAAATCACTCATCGTACTGGATTTTCTTGCCCCGTCCACCATTGGGATAGTCCGGTCCCGCCGAAAGTCAATGGGCTTTTGGTTGGACAGCAGCCGCTTTCAGGCATTTCTGCAAGGGTTGAGGAGGTACTACAAAATAGTCTTTCTTGAGGCTCTATTAGAGGTCAGTAACTGGGTTGGCTTCATTTGGGGGAATGGATGGAATAGCCCGGAATTTGCTGGAGTGGGGCATCTCAAGGTGTGCCCCTTTTGTTAGATTATTCAGTCTTCAGCTCGAAAATGATTTACGCTATAACTTCCAAAGAAGAGCCACATTGAATTTGAAACATTTACTTTGTTTTTCTCTCTACAGATCCCATGAAAAATCCCTGCCATCATCTCCGCTTCCAACACCCACGTAGACAGCAAGTTCCTGGCCATTAACACTCGCTGGGTAAAAAGCTCTTCCTCACATTCCCCCATGAAACTCTTGCCTAAAACTTTAAATCTGTCTCCCCCTTGTGCTTGTACCATCAGCTAATGGGAACAGTTTTTCCTCCTCTAACTTATTTAAACCTGTCATCATCTTGTGCACCTCTATCAAATCTCCCCTCAATCGCCTTTGCTCCAATGTGAACGACTCCAGCTTCTCCAACCTATCCCCCATCCCTGGAACCATTCTGGTAAATCTCCTCTGCACCCTCTCAAAGGCCCTCACATCCATCCTAAGATGTGGTGGCCAGAATTGGATGCCATAGCCTGAGCTTTATAACGGTTCAGCATAACTTCCCTGCCTCTATTTATGAAGACCACCGGGATCCCAAATACTTTGGTCCTGACACCTTCAAAGATCTATGCACAAACTCCCCCAGGTCTCTCTGTCCCTGTGCATTCTTTAAAACTGTGCCATTTAGCCTATATTGCCTCTCCCGATCCATTCTGCTAAAATGCATCTCCTTGTACTTCTCTGTATTAAATTCCACATGTCTACCTATCCTGCCAGCCTATCCATGTCCTGTTTTGGCCAATCAGTATCATCCTCACTGTCAACCACACCCATTTGTTTAGAGGAAACATGATGGCTAATTTTGTGCACTGCAAGCTCCCTCAAACAGTGATGTGATGAAGACCAATTAATCTGTTTAGTGATGTTGATTGAGGGATAAACATCAACCAGGACACCAGAAAGACTACCCTGTTGTTCAAAACAGTGCCATGTGGTATTTTATGTCCACCTGCGAGGGCAGACAGATCCTTGTCTCATTTAACGTATTTTCTGAAAGGCAGCACCTCCAACAGTATGGTATGCCCTCAGTACTGCCTGAGAGCATCAGCCTAGATTTTGTGCTCAAGTGCCTAGAGTAGGAATTGAACACACAATCTTCTGACTCAGGTGAGAGCGCAACCAACTGAGCCATGGCTGAAGTAACATCTGAAGATACAAGGGAGGAATGTTCAGAGGAACAACAGCCATAGTAGGTATGAAAGACAAGAAGATTGCGATGGAGAGACCGAGAGGCTAGAAGCTACTGTTGAAAGGCACCTCCACACCATAAAAAAAAACACCCCTGTCCCCAAGCGATAGTTTCCTCAATCAAAGGAGTAGCCAAAACAACCTCTGAATTAAATGAATATGCACAAAGTAGCTAAGCTGAGCACAAATGTCCCCCAGATCTAACAGGGTCAATGGGAATACAGAAAAACTATCCCAGAAACCAAGAAGGATTTCCACTCCTACCAGCAGTGAGAGAAACAAGAGAGAGATACTCTGGGCTATCAGTTTATATCAAACCCTCTGCCGCGGCTGATAACAGATCCAATTGAAATGAATAGTGCCATTTTTCCCATTGAAACATACGCTGCACAGGACTTTTGACCCACTGTTGCCATGTATATAAAGTTTGTTTTGACAACTTACTGTATCACCAGATTGCCAAGTAATTACAGTTCAATAGAAGCTTATGCTGTAATTTAGAATCCTTATCAGCCTGTTTGCTTTTAATTGCTCGTACTGATTAACTTTCCAACCCTGGTGTATAATGAAGATTAGACTATAATGAAGAAGATAAATGATTATACTCTTGATCATTTTGACTGTGTGGGAACAAATATCCTCTCAATGGTCATTAGTTCCATAAACTTATCAGATACTCTTACAAAGGGGTTGATAAGTTTATAGCTTTTAGATTAGGAGCCAGCGTTTGAACTATCATAAGAGAGTTGGGTAGGGACAACAGAGAACACAGGGCTAGTGTAGAACCTGCACACATACAGCAGTGGGGGGTACTGTAAATCTTACAAGTTATGTAAAGAAAGAACTTGCATTTATCCATCATCTTTCATGACCTCAGGACATCCTAAAGTGCTTTGTAGCCAGAGAAGTACTTTTGATCTGTGGTCACTATTGTAACGTATGAAATGTGGCAGCCAAATTGCACACAGCAAGCTCCCACAAACAGCAACGTGATGATGACCAGCTCATCAGTTTTAGCCTTTGGCCTTGCACCACCAAACCTTTTGTTATTTAATTTCTCCTGCTCTCCACCCTATCACAGAGCTTCCCCTTTGTTCTTTTTTCCACCCTCCCCCCACCACCCCCCTTTCATTTCCTTAAAACCTATTACATTTCTAACTTTTCCCAATTCCGATGAAAGGTCAGCGATCTGGAATATTAAAAGCAAAATATTGCAGGTGTTGGAAACTAAAATAAAAACAGAAAATGCTGGAAAAACTCAGCAGGTCTGGCAGCATCTGTGGAGAGAGAAACAGAGTTAACGTTCTGAGTCCGTAAGACTCTTCTTCAGAGCTAACGAGAACTAAAAAGGTGATGTGTTGGATTTTACACTGTTTAAGAGTGGGTGGAGCAGGATAGAAGGTCAGAGATAGTGACAGCTAAGGAGAGATTGACAAAAATGTCATGGACACAAGACAAAAGGAGTGTTAATGGTAGTGGTAAAGAGTAAAGAAGGTGCTGGATAGTGGCATAAAGATAAGATAGCAGAAATTGTTATTAGAAGAACAAGGGTCAGGTGGCCCTGTGGGGGACGCGGGGCTGGGGAAAAAAGATTTAAAAATTAACAAATAAATAAAGGAATAAATATAAAGAACACTACTACCCTTTACCACTAAAATTAACACTCCCTTTGTCTTGTGTCCATGACATCTTTGTCAACTTCTCCTTAGCTGTCACCTACCCCTGACCTTATATCTTGCTCCACCTCCACTCCCTCTTAAACAGTATAAAATCCTTCACATCATATTTGTACTTTTCTTTGGCCTTGAAAAAGAGTCATATGGACTGGAAATGTTAATCCTGTTTCTCTCTTCACAGATGCTGCCTGACCTGCTCAGTATTTCCATTATTTCCTGTTTTTATTTCAGAATTCCAGCATCTGCAGTCTTTTAGTGATGATTGTAGCCTCGATGCTTGTGGTGCCTGCTAGTCATCCCACTTAATATGTAAAGTATTCTGCAGGCATCATTGATGGTATGACTCCGGTGCCTCCTAGACATTGTCCATGTTTTAACCTGCACAGGAAGGGATTATGACCACATGGTAGCCCATGAGCTTGGTTTCAGTTTTGATGTCACGATCTTCAAACACTTGCTTCCTCAGGTGGCCAAAGGCTGCAACAGCAGATTTCAGGCGAAACTGGATTTCTTCATCAATGGTTTTTCCTGCAATGGAATGGTCTTCAAAATGGTCTCTCAAATGAGTATTGTCAGCTTCCCTTTCCTTGATCGGATCTCTCCAATCCTTAGGCTTCAGAGGAGCTGGTCCTTGAGTACTTGGGCCATAAGTGGTCTTTGTGGCAGTGAAGAAGCCAAGGATATAATTCATGTCAATGGGATGTTGAATTTCCCTTGCCTTGTCTGCCAACCACGTGTTCTTCGGGGGTGCACCTTTGTACCTCAGCCTTTTTTTGTTGGTATGGCAATTTCTTTTCCTTTGAGTTCAGGTCATTCCACCAGGCACAGAAAGTCTTGTGCTTATGATCAATCAGCTTGTCGACGTTCTGATCATTTTCATCAAACCCATCCTGACTTTTTATGACAGGAAATCTAAGTGACTCTTTGCAGGCATTGATGACATTGGCCTCAAGGACATCCCAAACACTGTGGATGCTCTTTTTCTGTTCTTGATTGGAGCTTGAAGATTTTCCCTAAGGCATCATTGGAAACAATCTGTTTTGACTGGATCCTCCAGAGTCTCGACGCTGATCTTTCATGAGTATCTCTTCTGTTGTGCCTTTTGTTTGGGAGCCAGCCAGTTTGATGGATTTAAATGAACGAATAAGTTGGTGATTGGTCCAGCAGTCATCAGTCCCTGTCATTGCTTTGGTGGTGCGGACATCTTTGCAATTCTGGGCATGGACAATAATGCAATCAACCAGGGGTCAGTATTTGGGGAAAGAAAAAGGTAATAGCCAGCTTCAATGTGAAGTTGTCATTGTTACAGAAAATGGGGCCAAATGCCTTCTTTCAGTGCTAAAATTTCCATGATTATCTGATTTCTGTGAAAAAGCCTGGTGATGTCCTCCATTCAGTTTCAGCAGAGCTCAAAATCCTCTGAACTCTGATGGGCTGCAAGAAAGCAGCACTTTCCGATGAGAAGAGATTGAGGAAATTGGGCCTGTATTCTCTAGAGTTTAGAAGAATGAAAGACGATCTCATTGAAACACACAAAGTTCTTACAAGGCTGGACAGGGTAGATGCAGGAAGGATGTTCCTTTTGGCTAGGGGGAGGGGGCTGTTCTAGAACCAGGGGACACCCTCTCAGAATAAGGGGTAGGCCATTTAGTATTGAGATGAGGTGGAATTTGTTCACTCAGAGGGTGGTGAATCTTTGGAATTTCCTATCCCAAAGGGCTGTGAAAGTCCAATCGCATTAAACTAATAACATAAAGTATGTTTGAATTGCTCCAGTATTGATTGTCACTGTATGCCACACCTCATGGTCTGCAATTAGCTGAATTACAAAATGCCAAATGATAACAATGGACAAACTCTTCAGGCTCAGAATATCTAATCCTTAATGTTTCATAATGAATGACTCCATCATCAGGAGTAAGGATGCCGTGAAAGTATATTTGTCATACCTGTCATCAGAAATGTCAATAGCATTTAAACTATTATAATTAATGCATAGTTAATCAAATGGATAAAACCTTCCAAGAATCGACAGAATGTCAGAAGGCTTGGAAAGAAAGACACCTGTGTTTAACCCTGTTCCCCCCTCCACAATTCACCACTTTAAACATTCACTCCTACCGCCACTGATGCACACTGGCAACAGTGTGTACCATCTACAAGATGCACCACAGCAACTCACCAAGGCTCCTTTGGCATCACCTCCAAAACCCGTGGCCTCCACTACTTAGATTGACAAGGCAAACAGAGGAAACAGTACCACCTTATAGGTTCCTCTCCAAGTCACTCACCATCCTGACTTGGAAATACATCGCCGTTCCTTCACTGTCGCTGGGTCAAAATCCTGGAACTCACTCTCTAACAGCACTGTGGGTGTACCTACACCACACAGACTGCAGTGGTTCAAGAAGGCAGCTCACCACCACCTTCTCAAGGGGCAACTAGGGATGGGCAGTGAAAACCAGCCTTGCCAGTAAATCTTGAGAATGAATTAGAAGGAAAAAGTTAAGGATCAGAAAAGCCGATTCGACCTAATACCAACAACTTGCATTTATGTAATTTCTTAAACTTAGAATAGCTGTCCAAGGCACTGCACAGGGGAATATAAAAAAGGGGCAGGATGGTTGTGCGGCAGTTAGGAGAGGTGCCTGTAAACAGAGTTAAAATAAGGCATTTTGAGATGGCTTCTAAAGTGGGTTGGACAAAAGAGCATGGGAGGTGTTTGGGGACAGAGTTCCACAGTGTGGGCTCACCTTCATCTGAAGGTTTGGCCTCTTGGGAGAGTGAGGAGATGCACAGGAGACCAGTTTCAGAGAATTGGAACACTTGCGCATAAGGTTGGAGAAGGTTGCAGAGCTAGGCTGGAGTGAGGTTGTGGAGCACTCATAGACAAGGAGGATTTTAAATTCAGTCCACTGGGCTATCAGGAGCTAATGTAGGTCAGCGATGATGGGATTAATGGGTGTCAAGGGTTAGGATGCAAGAGTTGGAGTTTACAAAGGGTAGAAATTGGGAGGCTGGTAAAGAGATACTGGTGAGAGCTCCCAATGCATTGAAACAAAATTGTAAACTCCTTAAATGTGAAGTTCCTGATATGTTACTAATTACATCTTACCTGGTAGTTCATTCCAAAGACTTACCAGTATTGAAGATTTACTTACATCTATTTTAATTTCTACTTTTGAGTGGCTTAAACTTAAATCCCACCTTAATTTGAGATTATATTCTATGCTATCCTTCCTTATTCTGTTTAATATTTAATATCCCTCAATCAAGGGTGACCAATCAACTTTCTCTCCACACTGTAGATCTTATATCTTCCTAAGAGAGAAAAGGGACAGAAGGAAGCCATTTAGTCCTTCAGGCTTGTACTGCTGTTCAATGAGATCACAGATGATCCCCAATCCAACTCCATATACCTGCTTTCGCCCCATATCCCTTAAAACTTTTGGTTAAAATAAAAAGCTATCAACCTCAGTTCTAAAACACAATTGCCATTTGTGGAACAGTGTTCCAAATTTCTACCATCCTTTGTGTGAAGAATAGGATTACTAACCCTCCAGGATTGGCCTGCAGTCTCCAAGAATTGAAGATCAATCTCCAGAACATTGCTGTGTGCAACCCTGGAGAAAAATCATCGGGACATTGAAAAAGATAGATTTTTAGAACAACATTTTTTTGAACATTTCTCTTTACCAGATATAATATTGTAAATGGGTGAAAAAGGCTGTTTGTCCAACAATCAAGCATCATCCATCATTCTTAAACTTAGAATAGCCGTCCAAGGCTATGGGTAATGTGGCTTTTTGCTTTCGAATTGGCATAGGAAGGCAGTACGTCACAAGGATGGATGTGTTGGCCGACTAATGGCTGGAGTGTGGGGGCAAGTCATGTGATGAAACCTCCAGGAATACAGTTAATCACAATTGGCAACCCTATCGAAGAAATGTCTCCTAACTTCATTCCTGGAAGGCCTGGCTTTAATTTTTAGACAATGCCCCCTAGTCCGAGATCTCTTCAACCAGCAGAAATGAATTTTCTATATCTACTCTCACAACACTTAAGAAGTATTTAGACGAGCACTTGAAATGCCTCAGCATCCAGGGCTACGGGCCAAGTGCTGGAAAATGGGATTAGAATAGATAGGTGCTTGATGGCCAGCACGGACACGATGGGCCGAAGGGCCTGTTTCTGTCCTCTTGTATAACTCTATGATTCTATCACTCTATGACACTGTTCACCTTAATATCTTGAAAACTTTAATTAAATCACTCCTTAACCTTCTAAATTCCAGGGAATATAATCCTAGTTTGTGTAATCTCTCCTCATAATTTAACCCTTGGAATCCAGGTGTCATAATCTACACTGCACTCCCTCCAAGGTCAATATATCCTTCCTAGGGTATGGTGCTCAGAACGACTCACAGTAACTCCAGGAATGGTCAACATCAACTCTACATTTTTGTCAGAAAAACCCAGGCAATATGAACAGAAAACTGAGCATTTTTTTAAGTTTGGGATGTATTTGACTAAACACAGTTCATCTGCAATACGGCTTTGTATAACTGAAGCATGACTTCTGCCCTCTTGTGTTCCCCTTTGTATTCTAAACTTCCAGATATGAAGGCCAGCCTTTTCGATTATTTTTTGTATCTGTGCATCTGTTCATAACATGTTCCTAACTTTTTCTCATAGCTCCGTTGAATTGGAGGCCAGTGTCAGCAATGATTCAGTGGGTCACACTCTTGCCTCTTTTCAGAACTCTGGACTCACGTCAGAGTACAAAATCCAGGCTGACACTAACAATGCAGTACAGAGAGAGTACTGCATTGTCCAAGGTGCCATCTTCAGAGGTGGGGGGGAGATGGTAGTGTGGTGGTGATGACACTGAGCTACTAATCCAGAGGCCCAGGCTAATGCTCTAGGAACATGGATTCAAATTTCCCACAGCAGCTGGTGGGATTTAAACTCAATTAATAAATCTGGAATTGAAAGCTACTCTCAGTAATGGTGACCATGAAACCATCATCAATTGTTGCAAAAACCCATCTGGTTCACTAATGTCCTTTAGGGAAGGAAATCTGCCATCCTTACCTGGTCTGGTCTACCTGCGACTCCAGACCCACAGCAATGTGATTGACTCTTAAAAGCCCTCTGAAATGTTAAGTTCAAAGGCAACTGGGGATGAGCAACAAATGCAGGCTTTAACAATGATGCCCACATCCTACAAGGGAATTTAAAAAATGAGATATTAAACCAATGTATTGTCTAGCCTGTCAGGTAGATGTAAAAGATTCCCATGGAACTATTTTGAAGGAAGAGCAGGAGAGCTTTCCCCTGACATCCTGAACTATATTTATCCTTTAACCTTTACAAGAACTATTTGGTCATGATCACATCGCTGTGTGTGGAAGGTGGTTGTGTGCAGGTTGATTGTCGCTTTAACTACAGTACAACTGTGACTACACTTCAAAAGTACTTCATTGGTTGTAAAGGTG
The DNA here is from genome assembly GCF_017639515.1 of Carcharodon carcharias. Taxonomy (NCBI): domain Eukaryota; kingdom Metazoa; phylum Chordata; class Chondrichthyes; order Lamniformes; family Lamnidae; genus Carcharodon; species Carcharodon carcharias. The sequence continues at coordinate 18,415,571 of NC_054478.1, read as the reverse complement.
CTTTGGGACACAAGAATATAAGAAATAGGAGCAGGAAAAGACCATACAGTGCCTCAAGCCTGTAGCCCCTCAAGCCTGTTCCAACATTCAGTAAGACCATGGCTGATCTTTGACCTCAATTCCACTTTTCCTTCTATCAATCAATGAGTTCAAGAGGCAATTGGATGGGCACCTGAGGGAAATTTGCAGGGTTATCGGGATAGAGTGGTGGAGTGAGACTTGCTGCATTACTGTACAGCAAACTGGCATGGACTTGATGGGCTGAATGGCCTCCTTTTGTGCTGTTATGACTCTATGGGTGGTACTTAGTGGAGGCCTTGCCAAGGCCCTGTGTCGCCTCTTTTATGGAGGGCCTGCCGAATCAACTGGACAGCGGTGGGCCTATCCCGTGATCAAGGATCCCCGGGCAGAAGACCTGCCTGCCGAAAACTACTGACCAACCAGAAGCTAGCAGCTCTATTGATCGGCAGCACTACCAGGGAGACAGTGGTTGTTGCTGGTTCTACACCCATCCAAGGCCTAGTAATGGATCCGCGGCCACAGGTGAGCGATGGCAGGCTGGAGGTGGTGGGGAGATTGGGTTCAGCAACAAGGGCGGAGAGGGTGGCTCTCACTGGGCTCTCCTCTTGACAATGCTGGGTCCCTCTACAGGCACTGTGCCTTGGACTGAGGGGCCTACCCACCCTGCAAGGGTTTGCTTGTCCTGCTCCCCCCACGGCGAGACCCCACCCACCATGGGTTAATACCAGCAGCGGCCGGATGAGGCCCTTAAATGGCCATTAATTGCCCACTTAAGGGCCTCAATTGGCAGCAAGTTGAAAAAACTGTCCACGGGCCTTCCCACCATGGACTTAATCGGGTTGGAGGCAGGAAGGTGGCGGGGTCCCTCCCCTGCCACTCTCCTGCCTGATTAAATGCCCTCCCCACCTTCAAACTCACCACAGGGGAGGGCATTAAATTCTGCCTTGTGACTCTATCACCATTCCCTTGATTTCCTTAATGGGCCAAAATCTATCACTCTCTAACAGTCCTAAATACATCAACTGAGCATCCATGGCTCTCTGGGACTGAGATTTCGAAAGATTCACAAGTTCCTGATGAAAGAAATTTCCCCTCATCTCAGTCCAAAATGGCAGACCCCTCGTCCTGAGCTAATGACTTCCAGTTTGAAACTCTCCAGGGTAAACAGCCGTCCGGAGGTGTTATATAAATACAAACATATGAACATATGAATTAGGAGCAGGAGTAGGCCACTTGGCTCCTCGAGCCTGCTCTGCCATTCAATAAGATCATAGCTGACCTGATTGCACCCTCAATTCCACATTGTCACCTACCCATGATAAACTTTCACCCCTTTGCTTATCAAGAATCTGTCTAGCTCTGCCTTAAAAATGTTCCACCGCCTTTTGAAGAATAAATGTTTATTTTTTTTCCTATGCATTCTTCAGCAGTAACACTCATACCTGAGTCCGATTTTGTGGATTCAAGTTCCCATTCCAGAGCCTCGAGCACCACAATCTAGGTCAATATTAATTGCAATGCAGTATACTGAGAGAAGAAGCAAACCAGGAGACAAACGCTGTGCAGTTATCACTAACAGCCCTACTTCTGACCTCATAACTGCGAGGAGGTCTTGATGAAGCAGCTGAAGATGGCTGGACCAAGCACACTGCTCTGAGGAACTCCTCCGGCGACATCCTGGTCTGCAATGATTGGCTTTCCATAACTATAACCATCACAGACCCAAAAGCAAGGAACATTTACTAAAACTTTGTAAGCCACTGGACAGATCTCAGCTGAAGCATTGTGTTCAATTCTGGGCACTTTAGGAGGGGGATGAAGTCTTTGGTGGGGGTAGAGGGGAGTTTTTAAAAATTCTTCTATGGGATGTGGGCCAGCATTTGTTGTCCATCCCTAATTGCCCTTGAACTGAGTGGCTTGCTAGGTCATTTCAGAGGACTGTTAAGAGTCAACCACATTGCTGTGGGTCTGGAGTCACATGTAGGCCAGACCAGGTAAAGAGGGTAGATTTCCTTCCTTAAAGGGCAATAGTGAACCAGGTGGGTTTTTAACAACAATAAGTGCCCTGATTACCACTACTAAGATTAGCTTTCAATTCCAGATTTATTAATTGAATTTAAATTCCTCCAACAGCCACAATGGGATTTGAACCCATATCCTCAGAGCATTATTCTGGGTTGTAGGATTACTAATCTAATGATATTACCGGTGCACCACCATCTCCCCCAACAATTTAGTTAAATGGTACTGGTGGAAACAAAATACTTCAGTTACAGGGAGAGACCAGCAAAGCTGGGGTTGTTCTCTTTTGAGCAGAGAAGATCAAGGGGAGATTTAGTTGAAGTATTCAAAATTATGAGGGGTTTTGATAGGGTAGGCAGGGAGAAACTTTCTCCACCGGCTGGAGGGTTGGTAACCGAAGGAAAGATTTAAATTAATTGCCAAAAGAACCAGGGTGAAGAGGAGAAAATATATTTTTTCACACAGCGAGTTGGTATAATCTGGACCGTCTGAATCGTGGAAACCATCAACGTTAACCTTCAGAAGGGATTGGAATATATTATTGATAAGGAACATTTTTCAGGGCTACAAGGAAAGAGGAGGAGTGGGATAGTTGGACCTTTCAAAGAGTTGTCACAGGCATGATGGCCTCCTTCTGAGCTGTTTAATTCTAAAATAATAGATTTTAGTTTGTTCTTTTACTGAACTAGAGGTGAAAAATTCATAGGCTTGACTTTATCAAATTCCAGTTGGACTCACTCTCTCCCTATCCACAATAGGCATTAGGGCATTTCCCCATTGAACAATGTAGGGGACTGGATTCAAAAACTCACAGACAGAAGCCTTTCTGTCTTCTTGTTTTTCACCCTGGGTTCTACCCTGGGTCAAGGGTGCACCTACCCAGGGTCAAATCTGATCACTCTCCTCCATTCCCGACCGCCCCTCTCCCCTCCTTGTCTGCACCCTGGCTGTATTTAAAAATTGCTGCCCCACCTCCTCCACCATGCACTTCACCCCCCTCGTCCCTTAAACTGCACCTGATCCAACAGCTATACATGCGAACAATGCAGAGAGTAATTAGCCTGCCAGAGATAAAACCTTTTCATTCATTCACTCGATTAGTGACAAAATGATTTACACTGCCAATTAACTCGTACAAATATTTAAGGATCTTCCCAATCACAATTATTGCCTGGTTAATGGATGGAGATGACCCTTCCTATTAAAATCTGAGGATGGAAAGTATATTAACAGCAAGAGGACTGCCTTAAGTATCTATGGGCAAATTAACCTACAAAGGAAATTCAGAGCAGATTTACAACATTTACGCAAACATTCTTGTTGTTTAGAGATATTTGCATTTATGAACATACCAATTAGAAGCAGGAGTTGGCCATTCGGCCCCTCAAGCTTGCTCCTCCAATTGATAAAATCATGACTAATCTGATGTGGCCTCAACACCACTTTCCTGCCTACCCCCAATATCCTTTGATTCCCTTGTTAGTCAAGAATCTATCTACCTCTGCCTTAAAAATATTCAATGGCCCTGCCTCCACTGCAATCTGGGGAAGAGAGATCCACAGGTTCACGAGTGTCTGAGAGAAAAAAATTCTCCTCATCTCTGTCTTAAATTTCCATCCCCATAATATTTAAACTGTGTCCCCCGGTTCAAGTCTCTACCACAAGTGGAATAAAAATTGTCCAGGGCACAGGGATAAATCTCCTTTCCATTAGTGCCGTGAGATCTTTTATGGCTAACTGAGAGAACAGATGGGACCTCAGTTTAACATTTCATCCAGAAGGAGGCACGTCCAAATGTGCAGCACTCCCTCAGTACTGCACTGGAGTGTCAGTGAAATTTTAATGCTGAACTGATGGAGCAGGATTTGAACTCACAACCTTCAGACTCAGAGGCAGGACTGCTGCCAGTTGAGCTGCTGCTGACATTTGCATAGCTCCTTATTAGCACCAACTTGCATTTACATAGCACCTTTAGCATTGTAAAATGCCTCAAAGAACTTCGCAGGAGCATAACCAAACACTGAGCCACATATTAGGACGCTTGTTCAAAAGCTTGGTCAGAAAGATAAGTTGTAAGGAGCATCTTAAAGGAGGAGAAATTAAGAGGTTTAGGGAGGGAATTCCAGAGTTCAGGGCACTGGCAACTGAAGGCAGGGCCACCAGTGGTGGAGTGATGGAAATTGGGGATGCCTGGCATTCCAAGGTCCAGGATTACATGCTGAGGGATGCACTAAAGCTTGAGGCAGCCCCTGCAAAGGTGCAATGGGGAAAGGTCACTTTCTAAGACCTTTCTGCAATAGTGCACCGAGGGGCTGGGAATTGTACAGACCCCTCAGGCTGTAGAACTCACAATGAATGGATGTAGTGAATACTAAATGTATCATAATTGTATTGAAGCACCTCAGAGTGCAACACGATGTATGTCAATAACTTCAATCCCATTGCACCGACGACTGTCTGTAATGACCATATTGAAACGATTGTAATATTCATTGATTGTATTGAAGCACCTTGTGATCCATGTGGAAAAGTTGAATATGATTGCACATTTTGTGATGGCCATTTAGAAATGTTTTGTTCTGCTCTTTCAGATATTTTATGAATAAGGTATATTTTTCAAAAAAAAAGATGGAAATTGGGGATGCCTGAAACTTGCTGGTCTTCCATTGCAAAGAGTTGTCCCCGACCAAGTATTGCAGACTGGCACATTCCAAGGTCCAGGACTCCGTGCTGAGGGAAGCACAAAAGCTTGGGGCAGCCGCCTCAGAGGCCCAAAGGGGAAAGGTCGCTGTCTAAGACCTTTCAGCCATAGTGCACCGAGGGGCTGGGAATTGTACAGACTTCTCGGGCTGTATGACTCATGTTGAATTGTATTGCAGCATCTCAGAGTGCAACATGATCTATGTAGACAACTCAACTAACACCTTCTGATGAAGAGTCATCCGGACTCGAAACGTTAACTGTATTCTTCTCCGCAGATGCTGTTAGACCTGCTGAGTTTTTCCAGCTATTTTTGTTTTTGTCTCAACCACCATTTCTTTGTCTGACTGTCTGTTCTGACCATTTTGAAATATATGTAATGTTCCTTTGACTGTATTGAAGCGCCTCAGGGTGCAACATGATCTATGCAGAAAACTTGAATATTATTGCACTCTCTGTGTTGGCCATCTTTAAATGTTTTCTAATGTTCTTTCAGATATTTAATGAATAAGATATATTTTTTGCAAAAAAAAAGGAAATTGCAGATGCTGAAAAGACCGGAAAACGGAGCAGCAGAGAGATCTGAGAAAGCCATAGGCATGGAAAAGCTTACAGAGGGAGGGAGGGGTGAGGCCATAGAGGGATTTGACTTAAGGAAGCGGATTTTGAAATTTAATGCGTAGCTGGATGGGGAACCAGTTTGGTCAGTGAACAGTGGGGTGAGGGGTGAATTGGACTTGTTGTGATTTAGGGTATGTACAAACAAGGTTTTCAATGAGTTCAAGCTTATGGGTAGGTGGAAGATGGGAGACCAACCTCTCTCAGGAGACCAAACCCCTTCATGATGTCTGCCACCCTTGACCTAACCACAAAAGCTTTCTGTGCTTTTGTTGAGCCTCCAGAGTCAATTGTTGCTGGAAATGATTATAATTCCTTCTCTTCCCCACACACGTGCACCCCTAGTCCCCTCGCAATATCTGTACGACCAAAACTTGCTATCATTTTGCACTTGTGAACACACACTCACACACTCGCACGCACACACTCGCACACATACACTCACACTCACATCTGTGACTCGGGAGGAAGAAAGGGTGAAGAGGGGCTGCCAGCCTCTTGTTGAATGTCATGAGCATAGTCCATGAAAATGGCCCAAAACAACAGCAAGAGGAGAAGCCCTGTGAAAATTCAGATACAGGATACAGTCCAGAAAGACAAGGCATCTGCTGCCCACTTAAAGTGGATAATTACGCAATGTACAAAATTCTACTTTACTCAGGTAAATCTCGTAAATAGGGCTCAAGACATTTGCTCACTGTGCAAGCTTGACTCTGAAACAGGATGTATCAAAGCTATCCTATGTGATAATGGCTACCCTGATCAGATCATTGCTCGTTGTGTATTGCGCAAGCTCATGAATGTGTCTAAGGCCTCTATTTTCAGACCCAAAAAATGCCCAATCTACCTCAAGTTACTGTGGGCCGGTGAGGCACCTCAAAAATTTGAGCAACAGGTGAATCTAACATTTTCACGCTGCTACTGTGCAGTAGCAACACAAGTGTATTTATTAAGGCTGACCTGAGGTTTATAACCCCTAGGCTGAATTTAATGCTCTCCGCGGCAGTGAGTTTTGAGGCGGGGGGGCATTTAATCGTGTTGGAGGGTGCAAGGTGAGAACCTCACTTCCGCCTCCACCTGATTAAGTCCTGGGCTTAAGTCATAAATGGCCATCCTGCCTGGACGCTGATTAAAGTCCTTAATACCCTCTTAAGGGTCTCATCTCACCACTGCTGGTATCCAAACAACAGCGGGCAGGGATGTCGCCACACGGGGAGCCCCAATAAGGAAATGCTGTCAGGTTTGCTTACAGGGCTCAAGGGTGGAGGAGTCCCTCATTCAAAGGCACTGAGTGCCTGATCGAGGGACCCGGCATTGGGAAGGAAAGACCCCCTGAATGTCAAACCCCTGCCCTTTCCTCCAATCCCCTCCCCCCTCACCCCATCCCCCGTGTCCTGCCCTCACTCATCTGTGGCCTGGATCCCTTCTCAATCCTAGGGCTCTGGTGGGTGCATTACCAGGAGCAGCCATTGCTCGCTGTGGTACTGATGGGCAATGTACAGCTGCCATTGTCTGTTACATCAGCAGCTCTCGGGTGTGGGTGTGGATGGGGGGTCCTAAATCCCAGAGAAGGCCAGACCCTGGCCGGTTAAGTGCCTGACGGACACTTAATTCTTTAGTTCCAGCGGGTGATCCCCAAAGAAGGTGACTCGGGACTCCCACTGGTTCTCCAGTCAACATCACATTCTGCCCCTAATTTTAGATTCTCCCATTTGTGAGGAAACATTTTCTCTACATCAAACACTTTCATAATCTTGAAGACCTCTAGTCAGTCATTCTCCAGCCTTTTCTCTCCTAGCGAAATGAGCCCCAGCCTTAACATTCATTAAACTACAGATAAAAGTGGGGCGGTACATTTTGAGAAGAAGTATAGGGATGTCACTTATTACCTGGAAGGTGCAAATCTAGGTGGAATAGAGGAGAAAAGGGATCCGACAGTACAAACACACCAGTTACTAAATGTGTGCAATAGGTCAGTAAGGCCACAAAAAGAAACAAACCAAGCACCGGGCTTTATTTCTAGAGGGATAGACTTGAAAAGTAGAGAAGTTGGGTTAAACCTGTATCGAACCTTGGTTAGACCACACTTAAGAGTACACTGTGCAGTTTTGGTCACCATATTATAAAAATCATATACAGGTACTGGAGAGGGTGCAGAGAAGATTTACAAGAATGATAACAGATATACATGGGTAAACATATCAGGAAAGGGTGGACAGGCTGGGTTTCTTACCTCTTGAAAAAAGAAAGCTAAGGGGTAACCTAATAGGAGTCTTTAAAATGATGAAATATTTTGTTACAGTAGATACAGAGGGAATGTTTTCTCTTGCAGGGAAGAGCAAACTAGAGGCCATCAATGTAAGATAGTCATCAAGAAATCGAATAGGGAATTGAGAAGAAACTAATTCACCCAGAGAGTGGTGAGAATGTGGAACTCTCTACCACACACAGTGGCTGAAGTGAATAGCATAGATTCATTTAAGGGGAAACTAGACAAGCATTTGAGGAAGATGGGAATAGAGGGTTACAATGACAGATTTAGATGTGGAAAGATGGGACGAGGCTCGAGTGGAGCATAAACCTCAGCATGGAATAGTTAGGCCAAAAGACATGTTTCTGTGCCATAGATTCCTCTGAGTGTGTATACTTGGTATTTTATTATAACTGAGAAGAGGTCAAGGCCTTAATTCCAAGTCTGCAGTAGAGGTTGGAAAATGTCGAAGATGTTATGAGAGAAGTGGTTTGGTGATGCAGTCCCATGGTGAGATGTCAAACCAAGGCCTTGTGGTGCTCCTTTCAGGTAGTTCAAAGTGCCTCTAAAGATCCCACACCATTACTTGAATGAGAGCAGGAGGTACTCCTGGTGTCCCTGACCTGCATGCCTCCCTCAAGCAACAGCATCAGCACCGATTTGCTGGCCATTCATGAGATTGTGGCAAGCAGGACCTTTCTGTGTACAAAATGGTCGTCACTCTTGCCTGCAGAGCAGTCATTTAACTTCGTCATTTAACTTTGATGCAGGTCTGAGAGAGGCGGTGAGGCAGAAATTATAAATGGAAATTTTTGAAATATGGAAAGAAATTCACATTTGCCCTGCAATATAAAGCTGACGCTTCAACAGCAAATCCCAAACCTGTGATCTCTGCCACCTAGATGGACAAGGGCAGCAGGCACATGGGAACCCCCACAACCTGCAAGTTATTCTGACTTGGAAATATATCACCGTTCCTTCAGTGTCACTGGATCAAAATCCTGGAACTCCCTCCCTAACAGCACTGAGGGTGTACCTACACCACATGGGCTGCAGCAGTTCAAGAAGGCAGCTCACCACCACCTTCTCAAGGGCAACTAGGGATGGATAATAAATGCTGGCCCAGCTAGCGAAGCCCACAACCCGTGAATGAATAAATGGAAAAGATATTCAGTGTATTTTAATCAAAGGGGGTTTTTTTTTGCACAAAAGGGCCATGAGGTATAAATCAAAAGCAGGGGAGTGGGATTAATTGGATAGCTCTTGCAGAGAGCCAGCACAGCCACAATGGGCCGAATGGCCTCCTTCTTACATTGTGTGATTCTGTGATTCTAAGTCAGTTTGGGCAGAAAATAACATGATTTTGGCAGTGGTGATTTTTTTGTGACTTTTTTTCCTCAAATATTCCTACAGCTATATTTCCTTACCGAGGAGCAGACAGCAAACTTAAACTCCGATGGAGGCATACGGGACCAGAAGAAGGGAGTCTGCAATCCTTCCGAGATAGGCTGCAGATGTGAACCGTGAAATAAGACAGAAGGGGGGGAGGGGGAGGGGTCGAGGGAATGTGGGTGGGGGGGGGGGGGGGGGGGGGGTGGGGGAAAGGGGCGCGGGTTGAGGGGGCTGGTCATGTCAGTACAGATGTTCCCTTTGTTCTCCTCTATTTAGATGCAAATCAGAACAAACTGATGAAGATTTCTTGTGTGTCACACACAGAATGCAACAAGCTAACGCCAGCCACCCAGGAACTGGCCCATCCATCAACTGTACGGCTAGTCGTTCATTTAATCAATTAACTAATTGATTCATTATGTCCACTTTACAGCTTGGGGTTTTTTTTTATTACAGGAGTACAGGTGGACTCAACTGTCAAAGAGGCAGCTCTGTTTATTAAAGGATATTTAAGAGCAAATTGAAACACAGATGAAAAATAAATGTCCAGTTTTGTGGAGTGCAAGTGGTTTAATGGTTTTGCAGGCCTCTGTGTCAAAGCAAAGGCAAGAGAAACAGATTAAATAAAAACTGCCTCAAACTACTCTCAGAACATACAAACATATGAAATAAGAGCAGAAGTAGGCTGTTCGGCCCCTCGAGCCTGCTCTGACATTCAATAAGGTCATGGCTGATCTGTTTGTGTTTTGAATTCCACATTCCCAACTAGCCCCGATAACCTTTGATTCCCTTGCCAAACAAGAATCAACCTACCACCGCCTTAAAGACATTCAATGATCCTTCTGAGGCAGAGAGTTCCAAAGTCGCACAACCCTCTGAGAGAAAAAAAATTCTCGTCATCCCTGTCCTCAAAGGGCGACCCCTAATTTGAAAACATTGCCCCCTTGTCCCGGACTCACCCGCGGGAGGAAACAGAAGAAATTGGGCATTTGGCACTTTAATGTTTGGGATGATGATCACCACATGGACTGCAGCTCACCGGCACCTTCTCAAAGGCAATTAGGGATGAGCAATAAATGCTGGCCCAGCCAGCGATGCCCACATCCCATGAATGAATAAATAAAACCTTGTCTGGCTGTGTCCAAGGGGGCATAAATATAAGATGGCCGCTAATAGATCAAATAAATAATTTAGAGGGAATGCCTTTACACAGGGAGCGGGGCGAATGCCACGTGGTGCGGTTGAAGCAGGTTGCCGCTTCGATGATCTGGAATGCGCTGTCTGTAAGGGTGGTGGAAACTGATTGAATAATAACGCTCAAAAGAGAATGGAAGGGCAATAATTTGCATGGCTATGGGGGCAGAGCAGGAGAGTGATTCACCACCACCTTCTCAAGGACTTCTAGGGATAGGCGATAATTGCTGGCCTAGCCAGCGACACCCACGCCCATGAAAGAATTTTTAAAAATGGATAATGTAGAGCAAAGGGTTAACCTCAGGAGTACACCACTCAATGAAACTGATAACACCATCAAAAATCCATACAGGCAGGATGGGCCAAGTGGCCTCCCTCTAGCTGAACCATTCTATGCTTCTAGTTTCTTGCCGTGACAGGGAGGATTCAATAGAAATTCACGGGAGATGTGGTTAGGGAGTGCAAAATTAGTGAATGGTGCTGCATCATTTTATGGTTCTATGATTTAAGAGGAGGCTTGATGCATGCATGAGGTGGAAGGGACTCGAGGGATTCAAGGAAGAGGACACAATTGCAAGAGATAATTAGAGTGGGATGAGGTTTGTGCGGCATGTAAATAGAAAGGCAGAGTATTTCTTAAATGGTGAGATGTCAGGAAGTGTTGATGTCCAAAGGGGCCTGGGTGTCTTTGTTCATGAGTCACTAAAGGCTAGCAAGCAGGTGCAGCAAGCAATTAGAAAGGCGAATGGTATATTGGCCTTCATTGCAAGGGGATTTGAGTACAGGGGGAAAGACATCTTGCTGCAATTGTATAGAGCCTTGGTAAGACCTCACCTGGAGTATTGTATACAGTTTTGGTTTCCTTATCTAAGGAAGGATATACTTGCCATTGAGGGAGTTCAACAGAGGGTCACCAGACTAATCCCTGGGATGGCAGGATTGTCTTATGAGGAGAGATCGAGGAAACTGGGCCTGCATTCTCTGGAGTTTCAAGAATGAGAGGCAGTCCCATTGAAACTTACAAAGCTCTTATGGGGAGTGACAGGGTAGATGTAGATAGAGTCTTTTCCCTGGCTGGGGGAGTCTACAACCAGGGGACACAGTCTCAGAATAAGAGGCAGGCAATTTAGAACTGAGAGTAGGAGGAATTTCTTCACTCAGAGGGTGGTGAATCTTTAGAATTCTCTACTGTAGAGGGCTGTTGAGGCTCAATCATTGATCATGTTCAAGATAGAAATCGATAGATTTCTGGATACTAATGACACCAAGGAATGGATTTAGCACAAGAAAGCGGCATTGAGGTGGATGATCAGCCTTGATCAAATTGAATAGCAGAGCAGGCTTGATGGGCCAAATGGCCTACTCCTGCTCCTATGTCCTGTGTAATTACAGGCATAGACATTGATTTGGTTCTAAGGTGTAGGTTCTGTCTAATTTTTTGTACTCATAGGAAATGACAATTGGTGATGGTTGTAGCCCCACTACAGAGACTTGAGCACAAAATCTAGGCTGAGATGCCAGTACAGTACTGAGGGAGTGCTGCACCATCAGAGATGTCACCTTTCAGATGAAACTTTAAATTGAGGCCTTGCATGTAAAAAATCCCATGGCACTATTTTGAAGAGCAGGGGAGTTCTTCCCGGTGTCCTGGCCAACATAGATCACACAACCATCATTAAAACAGAGTTTCTGGTCATTATCACATTGCTGTTAGTAGGAGATTGCTGTGTGCCAAGAAAGGCCGAGGGGTGATCTACACGTGGTCTTTAAAATCATTAAATGTTTTGATAGAATGGATACAGAGAGAATGTTTCCTCTTGTGGGGAAGAGCATCACTAGAGGCTGTCAATATAAGATAATCCCCAAGAAAGATGGCGGCCGTTGACCCCCGGGCCTGTCAGCAGGAAAACCCCAAGCAGCTGCTGCCAGTTCAAACCTGGACGCAGGATCTACTTACTGGGGGTTTGGGATCCACACCGGGTGTTTGTGACCCCTCCTGTCTAACCCAGCCGCCGGCTCCATCCCTCCCCGCTCACCTAGCAGCTTCTCACCCGATAAACAACCGCCGCCCCGCTCAGTGTAACTGCGGGACTGGGAGTTTCCTTTGGGGTTTGGCGGCTCCACAGGGTGTTTGTGAATCTTCCCCACCCACTTGGCCACCTCTATTCCTCCTACAATCGGCCGTTTAAAAAAAAACCCAATAGGGAATTCAGAAGCAACTCCTTCACCCAAAGAGTGGTGAGAATGTGGAACTCTCTTCCATAGGGCGTGGTTGAAGCAAATAATATAGATATGTTTGAGGGGAAGCTAGTCAAGTATATGAGGGAGAATGGAATAGAGGATTACGATGATAGATATACATGAGGAAAGATGGGAGGAGGCACGGGATAGAGAATAAACACCAGCATGGACTGGTTCTACTGAATGGCCTGTTTCTGTGCTGTATATCCTACGCAATCCTATAATAATTTTGCCTTTGGTTCTTTTTCCATAAATCTGTGTAAAATGTTTTCTGCTGTTGAGACCAGCTGTGGTGATTTTCCCCCTCTCTCCCAAATGAGGGGGTCTCTGACACTGTTGGAAATCCTGAGTCCAATGATATTGAAAGTGAGCCTGGCCAGTGGAAATTGGATGCAGGCTGGGCAGATGGAATCCCTGCCTGGGGGCTAGGCCAATAATAATCCCTGATTCCTTGAACTGTGTATATTTATGTGCTGCTGCATCCAATTGGGTCACTGTCTGTACCACATACTTGTGACACCCACTGATGTCAGCAAGTTTGTAAATCATACCCTTCATCTGCCACACTCTGTACAGCATACAACACCGTGGAGGTATGTGGTTTTAATCGCACAGCCATTATCAATCTCAACAGAAAGAGAGAAAGAAAGGGGGAAAGGGAGAGAGAGAGAGGGAGAAATAAAGAAATAGAAAGAAAGAAAGAGAGAAACGGAGATAAATAAAGAAAGAGAGAGAGAGAAAAAGAGAGAACTAGAGGGAGAAAGAAAGAAAGAAAAATAGTAAGAGTGAAAGAAAGAGAGGAAAAAGAGAGAGAAATAGATAGAACACAATGCTGGCCTATTTAAAAACCCAACTATTCCCTAAATGTCTTTAGGGAGGATACTCTGCCGTTCCCACCAGGTCAGGTCTAAACATAACTCTGGTCCCATGCTATGTAGTTGGTAAGGGGATCGACAGTTACGGGGAGAAGGTGGGAGAATGGGGTTGAGAAACTTATCAGACATGATTGAATGGTGGAGCAGGCTCAATGGGCCGATTGGCGTAATTTCTGCTCCAAAGTCTTATGGTCTTATGGCTCCTTGGCCCCGATATTTACTGGGGTGAGACTTGTGAACTGTGAGGCAGGAATTGCTTTGGTCGGCAGACCTTGAGTCCAGGGTTTGTGACTCCACACTGCGCACCTTTTTTTCACAAGCAGGTCCCCTGCCTAGGGAGACAGCCTGATCGGCAGGTTTTGCTCCCTGAGGGACTTGAAAGGCTCCAGACGAGGCCTCGGGCCTGAAGCAGTTGGGGCGGCAGCAGCCGTGTGAGTGGGAAAGTGGGTTTGGATCCTGCTCGTTTTGGCCCACAAGCAGTGCTATAAAGGCACTTACCATGTCCTGATGCTGCCCTCACCTCCCTGCAGCTTCTTCACTTGCCTAGGTGTGGGAAACATGGCCGGCCAGCTTAAGGCTTGAAGTCAAGTGAAATTTGAGGCGCAATGCCTAACTATAAGATTTAAGTAACTAACTGACCACTTGATTGCTCCCCCATGACCTCCATCAAAACCAAAAGAGAGTCGGTTGAAGCTGGGCTGGGGTCGGATTTGGGGTTCAAAATTGTCAACATCCAACTGAAAACAACCCCACCCAATTTTTTGAGGTTAAAATGACCCCCTTAAACATCCCCCAGGCAACGAGGGATAGGAAATGAATACAGAGTATTCACTTGGCTGTGACAATCACATTCCAAAAGCTAATTTTTTTTAAAAAGCGGGATACAGAGAGACTGGAGAAGCTGCGACTGTTCTCCTTAGAGAAGAGAGGGTTAAGGAGACATTCAATAGGGGCCTTCAAAATCAAGCAGAGTTTTGATGGAGCAGATAAAAAGAAACTGGTTCCGCTGGCAGAAGTGTCGGCAACCAGCAGACATGGATTTAAAATAATCCAGGTAGACGAGGGGTTGGGAGGAATTTTTTTTTCTGCAATGCGCTGCCTGAAAGGGAGGTGGGAGCAGATTTAATCTTAACTTTTAAAAGAGAATTAGATATATTTTGGAAAAGTAAAAATTTGCCAGGTTTTGGGGAAAGAGCCAGGGAGTGGGACTAATTTGGATAGCTTTCAAAGAGGCAGGCAAGAGGGGCCGAATGGGTTCCTTCCCTGCTGTAAGATTGTAAGGGGGGAAATTTGGAGAGAAAGCCAAAGAAAATTTAATAAAAGAGAGTAAGTTTTTTTTTCCTGTGGAAGAGATTGCTGACTGCAGGGTTGCTTTTTACAATGCATCAGTCTCTGTGCTGTAGCCTCTCTCGGTGACTGACTGCACCTTTACCGCCTGTCAGCACACCACAATGGATTCATTAAGCGCTGGGCTGGACTGATCATCCCAAGTCCATTGCATCTGTCAGCCTGTGATCCCCGGGAGAGACTCAGGGAGGCACCTGGGACCTGTCGTGTCTCAATTTATCCCATTAGCATCACCGCGAAATAAAAATAAACCTAATTTAACAAACAAGGTTCCTGAGTGCTCTCATTAGCGGAGCCTTCGCCAACTAACCTCGGAGGATCAATGTGACCAAAGTATTTCTGGTGTTGTCCCTCTAAGTGAAGGAGAGAGAAGCATTACTCGAGCAGCCGTCAGTGTAGTTGATCCCTCTTCGGATAGCTGCAGACAAATGATATAAAATGCAATTTACTAATATGTAAAAGGAGAGGCTTCGCAATCATATAACCACTTTCACAACCTCAGGATGGCCCAAAGTGCTTTTCAGCCAATGAAGAAGTGCCTATGTGTACTCACAATGTAATGTAGGAAATGTAATAGTCCAGCAAGATCCCACAAACAGCAATTAAAACATTAAGGAGATCATCGATCATCTTTTTTTAAAAAAATAATGTTGGTCGCATATACAGCAATGTTTTAGCACAACTGGGGCCACAGCTTATCATCTCATCTCAAGGACTGCACCTCTGGCTGTGCAGCACTTCCTCAGTGCTATCCAATGATCACCAACTTCAGCGCAATAAGAAGGTCTGTATGGAACAACACTTGCATTTACATAGCTCCTTTAAGATAAAAATTGTTGCAAGGCGCCTCACAGAGGCATAAACAAAAACAGTGCTTATTTTTGCTTTATTTATTGTCAGGGTGCTGGGCAAGACCAGTATTTATTGCGCCTCCCACGTTGTCAGTTGAGGAGGTGGTGGTGAGCTGCCTTCTTGAACCGCTGCAGTCCATGTGGTGTAGGTACACCCACAGTGCTGTTAGGGAGGGAGTTCCAGGACTTTGAGCCATGACAATGAATGAACAACAGTATAGTTCCAAGTCAGGATGGTGTGTTACTTGGAGGGGAACCTGATGTCCTTTACATGGCTTTGAGATGTTGAGTTAAATCAGTGAAGAAACTAAGGCTTTCATTTTTAGAGTAACTTTCACAACTACAGGGTGCCCAAAGCACCTTACAGTCAACGAAGTGCAGTCACTGTTGTAATGTCGGAAATGTGACAGCCAATTTGACTATGGAATGCTCCCTCAAATCATAATGGCCAGATAATCCATTATGGTGATGAAAGCAAAATGCTGCAGATGCTGGAAATCTGAAATAAAAGCAGAAAATGCTAGAAAAACTCAGCAGAACTGGCAGCGCCTGTGGATAGAGAAACAAAGCTAATGTTTTGAGTCTATATGGCTGTTCTCCTTTTAGCTCTGGAGAAGAATCATTCGGACTCGAAACGTTAACTCTGTTTTTCTCTCTCCACAGGGCACTGCCAGTTCTGCTGAGTTTTTCCAGCATTTTCAATTTTAATCTGTTATGGTGATGTTGATTTAGGGATAAATATTAGCCTTGGCACCAGGGAGATTTCCCCCCTGTTCTTCTTTAGAACAGTGCCAAGGGATCGCTTCCATCTACCTGAAAAGGTCGACTAGCACTTCAGCTTTGATTTTTTTTTGTGCTCAAATCCTGGAATGGGGCTTGAACCCACAACCGTCTAACTCAGGAGTGAGAGTGCTACCCACTAAACTTCAGCTGCTACAAGTGAAGATCAGGAGGGTGACCATGAAGCTTGGTCAGAGAGGTGAATCTTAAGAAGGCTTTTAAAGGTGGAGGTGGAGGTGGAGGCGGAAGTGAAGTGACTGGTCTAGAGAGGGAGTTCCAGAGTGAGGGGCCCAAGCTGTTAAAGATATGATCAATGGTGGGGCAAATGGAGGGAGTGGGCGAGGTCAGTGAGCACAAGAGCCCAGGGTCAGGGGAACAGACAGTTCAGATGATGGCTTTCAGATAACTGGGTCCTGTTTGCATCCTTAGCTGGACGTAAAAGATCACATGGCACTGTTACGAAGAAGAGCAGAGGTGCTCTCCCCAGTGTCCTGGCCCGCATTTATTCCCCAATCAACGTCACTAAAGCAGATAATCCAGTCATTATCACCTTGTTGTTTGTGGGAGCTTGCTGTGTGCAAACTGGCTGCTGTGATTCCTGCATTACAACAGTGAATAAAACTTCAAAGGTACGCCATTGCATGTAAAGTGCCTTGGGACACCTGAGAGGTGCTACATAAATGCAAGTCTTTTCTCAGTGGCGAATGTTGTAGGGCTGGAGGGTGGGGATAAAATACTTCACATTTCTACAGCCCCTTTCACCACCTCAGGGCAATTCAAAATATTGCCCAGCCAAACTAGTGTATTTGAAGTATAGGCGCTGTTGCAATGTAGGGAGCTGATCTGGGGACAGCAAGCTCCCACAAACTGAAATAGCGGTGCAAACCAGTATCCAAGTGGAGTAACCATAACCAGAGTGCGGGTGGAAACATTAACAACGACCCGCATTTATATCGCACCTGTAACATAGGGCAGAATTCTCCCTTCGGCGAGCGGGGGCTGACCCCACTCGCCAACGCATAAAAAGATGCGCAGTGATGTTGGGCGGGCGTCCTGACATCACCGTGTGTCATTTAGATTCAGGACTGTCAAAGGCCTATTAAGGCCATTATTAAACTAATTAAAGTTGTTAACCTTAAGGTTGGCCGGGCAGGTGAAGAGCCCAGGCGACCTTCAGAAAAAACGTGAAACCTGATCCACGGGCGGGTTGAGGTTTCATGAGGGATTTAAAATTTGTGTTACATTTTTAATAAAAGTAATTGACATGTCCCAGCTCATGTGAAACCGTCACACGAGGGGACATGTCAATAAAATTTTTCTCATCGTTTATTATCTTTTTAAAAGTAACACTGATCTCCCTGAGGCAGCACTTTCCCGGCTCAGGGAATCACCCCCCACCAGCACCCCACCAGCAACCCCCCCCCACCCCCCCCTCCCCCACTGCCTGCGCAGGGAGCACATAGCATTTCCTGATGCACATCACGCTGGGCGGGCCTTAATTGGCTTGCCCACGTAAAATGGCTGCGTGCCCCTGACCGGGGACACTGATCAGGAACCTGCTCTCTCGTGCCCGCTCCCACACATCCCCCTCAATGGGGTGGGGGGAGAATGCTGCCCGTAGTCAAACATTTCAAGGTGTTCCACAAAAGTGATTATCAAACAAAATTTGCCGCTGACTCATACATGGAGATATTAGTACACTCAACCAAAAGCCTGGTCAAAGAGGTAGATTTTAAGGAGCATCTAAAAGAAGGAGAGAGAAGAGGCATAGAAGCGTAGGGAGGGAATTCCAGAGCTTACAGCAGCAATGAGAATACATTAACTGTGGGTATAGGAGATAACATTTCCCGGATGTGCAGGAAGAAAGATGTCAACCGTTGTGCCAAGGGGAAGATATTAACCGGTGCACAGATAGTTGTGCAGATGTAAACAATTTCACTGTGTCTCCCACCAACGTAAAATGGACACCTGGTCCAAGCAGACACCACTCTGCTCAGTTGGCAAGTTGTTAATGTCTTGATTCCACACAGGATATCATTCTGCTACAATATGTTCCAGGCAAACAAGATGGTGGGGCCATAACACATTTAGTATTGAGTAATTGGGACAGACTTGGCAGTTCATAATTAACTGAAATTTGAAAAGGAGAAATGCAACACAAATACTAATATCCCATATTGCAGAAGGTGTAAATTTAATGGGAGGGAGATGTTTAAACACTGTGGGTCCCGCCAGCTCACGCTCACTACCACCCACCACTTGGAAACTTTCTTCGATCTGTGAAGAGGCTGAAATGGAGAAAATTCCCATTAATTCCTTCACACAGTGTCCGCTGGTGTACTTTTGCCTCAAATCCGAACCTGCACTAAAAGGGTAAACATGGTGGAGAAACGCTAGAACTGCACATGCGTGGCACTGGCAGCAAACGCAGCCAAATAAATTGGCCAAAGGTTATGTTGTATGCAAACAAAAGCATTATCCAATGCACAAAGAGAAACATGTCAGCCTGTGTGTCCAAGTCTAATCTCACCCTCTAAGTGTTTCATTTCTATAGCTGATGGCTCTTTGTGCCCACTTTATCCACAAGTGTGCAGTGTATATTTAGCTTTTACTGCACTGGGCACATTCATATCTGTTTTTTTTTGGTCAGGTTAAGTGCCACCCGGCTGAATAAGTAAAATGGGGAGGGGAGGGGAGGGGGGTAGAATCAGTCCGATCTCCCTCTTCTGCGAGGTCATACCCCTGGGGGGAGCCGATAACGTCACCACTTCATTACTGAAATCTGTTAACCCATCACAGCTCAATGAGGGAAAGCAGAAACTGGAGAGCTTAAAGGGACACATGATTGAAAAATCTGTCCATAAATCTCATCTTGCTGAGGCCCAGTTTCGGAGCACGGGCTGTCGATGATTGAAACCTTGTGTAGCGTTCGGTCACCCCTTCGATTTCAGGACAGCCTTCCAATCAGGCTACCTCCCCCTCTCTGCTTACTCATGCTCACTTTCTAGTTCTCCTGTTTTCACCTCTCGCTGTGACCTGCAAACGGTTCCCCAAAGCTATCAAAGCGTCTTCAAAATAACAGAGAAAGGGGGAAAGGGGGAAATCCAGTAAAGAAACGGTCACAGCCTCCTCAATATCCCACCATGCTTTACAACTAATGAAGCGCTTTCCAAGTGTGGTCACTGTTGTAATGCAGCCAATTTGCACACAGCAAGCTCCCATGTGCAGCAATGCGATAAATTAAAACCTGAAGTTGCCCTGAGGAGTATTATTGGTCATAACACTGAGGAGATCCCCACTGCTCTTCTTTGAAATAGTGCCTGGGATTTTTTACATCCACCTGAGGGCGACGGGTGTCAGCCTAGATTTTGAGTTTGTGTAACTGAGACGGGACTAGAACCTTTAACCTTCTGAGAGGGGTGAATGCTTTCCACAGAGCCACAGCTGGTGCAGCTGATCTGGGACTGCCTATCGGAGGCTAGCAGCCTCCGTTAAGCCCTGCACTCACCCCCACCCCCCGCGTACCCCCACCCCTACCCCCACCTCGACAAATGAAAGTCTGACTCAATTTTCCCAGAAGAGTGCAGCAGTAGGAAAGCAATAATAATTTGAAAAATCAGTCTGACTTGCAAACCTCTGCCTGATGATTCCCGTTTGGGGAGTAAGCGGGTCTCAGGCCGGGATCTTCTGACTCAATCGATGCACCTCTCCACCCCATGGTAAAATAACAGCCCCCAGTCACCATCCCCCCAACATCACACACCGCCTCTCTGGAAAATCTGTCAAACCTCAGCACCACAACACAATGGTCTCGGGAAGGGCAGGAGGGAGGGGTTAGATTCGGGAGCATAAGAATGAAAGGAGTTTCTCTTTGCATGAATGGAAGGGGCTTTTTGGAAACTGTGCGACAACATCAACTTTCATTTATAGAGCATCTCCAACATAGCAAAATGTGCCCAAGGTGCTCCACAGGAGTGTTCTCAAAAGAAATTCGACACTGAGCCACAGAAGGTGAGGTTTGTACAGGTGATCAAAAGGTCAAAAGGTTTGAGCTGAGGAAAGATGGAGAGAGAGGGGTGGAGACGTTTGGGGAGGGAATTCCCAAGGCCCAGGTTGGGGTTTGGGGTGGGGGGGGGGGCAAGGCCACCCATGATGGAGCGACTGAAATCAGGGATGGGCAAGAGGTCACGACTGGAGAGGCGCAGGGATCTGAGGGTTGTGGGGCTGGAGGAGGCCACAGGGATAGGCTGGGGCGAGGCCATGGAGGGATTTGAAAGCAAGGGTGAGAACTTTAAACTCGAGGTGATGCCAGGTCAGGAACCAGTCTAGGTCAGCGAGCATGGGGTGGGGGGGGGGGGGCTGGTGGTGGTGGTGTGGTGATAGGTGAACAGGGCTTGGTGCGAATGAGGGCATGGGCAGCAGAGCTTTGAACAGCAAAGTGAAAGATTATTTAAGTTCGGCCTCTGTCCAACCAGTGGATGGAGGGGGTGGGGGCTGGGGTGAGGGCGGTTGCTGGTTTCCATGGTTTAATCACTGGCAGGTTTGATTTGTAAACTGTTAATTAAAGTGAAATTTATAAGGAGTGACGCTGTGTCAGGTTTAATACAAGGGTTATTGCTGCTCCCAGTCTCCTGGGCACCCAAATTAGCTGGGAGACGCTTCGCAAATTAAACTGAGCTCAGAAATTGAAACTAATTCTTCATTCTGACTGGCGAGGTGAGAGGCTGGGATAATTTATACCCAGTCACTTCCCAAACAGGTTTCAATTAACAACAAATCTCGATAGATTGAATTAATCTGGAGATGCCTGTCCTAGCAGAACCCAGCAGCATTATTACACACGCTGACCTAGGATGCAGTTTGCAAGGCTGACCGCAGAGCAGGCTCTGTGAGAGGCCGGGAAAGGATGGGGCGGGAGTGGCTGACAAGCCAGAGGACAAAAGAAGCAAAAAGATAGACCCAGAAAAAATAGAACGATTTTAAACAGTTCTAATGGGCCAGGCACAATTGTTTTCCATCAGACAGGAGCAGTGAATGATAGAAAACTTGTTTGCTATCAGCTACTCAGTGTTGGGTTAAGTACATGGAATGATCAGTCGAATCATACAATGGTTACAGCACAGAAGGTGGCCATTCGGCCCCTCAAGTTCATGCTGGCACTCTGCAGGAGCAACTCAGCTGATCCCGCTCCCTGTACTTTACCCTATAGCCCTTGAAATTTTTCCCTTCGGACACTTATCCAGTTCCCTTTTGAAAACCACAACTGAATCTGCCTCTGCCACACTCTCAGGCAGTCACTCCATTCTAACTCGTATGCACAAGGAGGAAGTTCCAACGTAATCGCGACAAGTACCCGAGAAACTGGGACATCCCTCGCCTCCCACACCCCTCTTTATCTTGTGCTATTTTATTGATACAGAGGGTTATTAGAAGCTGGGAAAGTTCCCCACAACTAGCTGTTAGGCAGAGACTAGAATAGCATTTGTGTCCAACCTGTCAATGTTATGCACCTACAGGCCGAGTATCCTTTATCTGTAAATCCAAAAACCGAACACACCAAAAAGCTGCCCTTTTTTTGAACCTCATCAACCTTTAATGCACTATGTCCCTGACCTGAGCCCACACGAATCTCGCTGACCGTACCCAACTTTTAGCGTGGGAAGTCCAGTTATTTGTCTGCACATCAACACTCTGAACCCTCTCCTACAAGCAGAATCACAGATGATGCTATGGGTGGGAACTTATTACAGGTACCCTGTATTTATTGTTCAGTGATACGTCTTATTTTTCTAGTCATTTTATTGACTTTAGGCTATAGCTAGATTTGGCTTAGGCCATTGTAATGCAGGTAGGCCTGTAGACCGTATTCGGAAACCAAAATGATCTGAAATCTGAAACGTGATCGGCTTCGAGGCTTTCGGATAACGGATACTCGACCTCTAGTTTATAATAAGAGGTCTCTCATTTAAGACAGAGATGAGGAGAAGCTTTTTCACCCAAAGGGTCATTGGTGTGTGGAATTCTCTTCCCAAGAAAGTAGTGGAGGCTGGGTCTTTGAATTTATTCAAGGCTGAGTTAAAGGGATTTTTGTTTGGCAAGGGAGTCAAGGGTTATGGGGGGAGGGCAGGAAAGTGGAGCTGAGACCACAACCAGATCAACCATGATCTTATTGAATGGTTGAGCCGGCTCGAAGGGCGAAATGGCCTACTCCAGCTCCTATGTTCCTAGTGTGTGGCTGAAGAGTGTCAGCATGCTTTCCGCTTGTGCGGGCTAACTTTCTTCCCATTTTCAGGCCACACCACTGTCTAGCAGCAATACACAAAAGAGAACCAAATGTGTAAGTCTCTCCCTGTCAGTACACAGCGTCCCCATCGGCAAGTCCTCAGCTGTGCCTCCTTGTGGTGACACACTGAAACTGGATTCCTCACCGCCCCAGGCTAAAGCCTCAGAGGAACTCGGAGGTGGTTTTGCCCCCAGACAAGCAGTGTGCAGGCTTATTGGCACATGGACACACCCTGACACCCATGAACCAAACTCCCAGCTATCGGGCGGAAAGCTCCACTGCCTTGTGGATACCTCGGGAGAGTTGAAGGTTAAGGGAGTAAAACCGGACAAAAGAGTCTGGAGTAGAGACCAAAGGGGGTCTGATGTCTAAATATGTCATCTTTCCAACAACTCCTGCAACCAAACTGATACCAAATGTAGTGCTTTGCATTCTTTTGCACTCAGCCAGGGTGGTTGACAAGGGGGCCCTGATGTTTGGGCAGCCAAGGGTCTCCAAAGATTTTTCCCAGGCTTAAATCCTGGAGAGGACCCTCCAGTTTTGCACCGGGGGCAGGGGTTACGAGTGATAAGCCCAACTCAGTTGGCGTGGAGAGCGGGTGCTACGGGCTGCCTCTGACAGTGGAGGGGCCATCATGTCCCACTGGTCAGTCACTGCCCACCTAAAGTTGGGCAGCCCCTGAATAGTAAGGGGCCAACTCACCAACCAGGCTGACCAACCATCCCTTATTTTATGGGATTGTCCTGTGTCTGAGTCCATTGTCCCATGTCCTGGGCTGCTCGGTGCTGGGAAGCTGTTTGTCCTGTAATTTGGACCTTTAAATTTTGTGCACGCATAGCATCCACTTCCCTTCTGCTTGAAAGCTCTCACACCTCTGGCATTGCCACCCACCCCCTCACCCCATTCTCACACCTCTGGCATTGCCACCCACCCCCTCACCCCATTCTCACAGCTCTGGCATTGCCCCCACCCCCTCACCCTATTCTCACAGCTCTGGCATTGCCCCCCTCACCCCATTCTCACAGCTCTGGCATTGCCCCCCTCACCCCATTCTCACAGCTCTGGCATTGCCCCCCTCACCCCATTCTCACAGCTCTGGCATTGCCCCCACCCCCTCACCCTATTCTCACAGCTCTGGCATTGCCCCCCTCACCCCATTCTCACAGCTCTGGCATTGCCACCCACCCCCTCACCCCATTCTCACAGCTCTGGCATTGCCCCGCTCACCCCATTCTCACAGCTCTGGCATTGCCACCCACCCCCTCACCCCATTCTCACAGCTCTGGCATTGCCCCCACCCCCTCACCCCATTCTCACAGCTCTGGCATTGCCCCCACCCCCTCACCCCATTCTCACAGCTCTGGCATTGCCACCCACCCCCTCACCCTATTCTCACAGCTCTGGCATTGCTCCCCTCCCACCCCCACACCCCATTCTCACAGCTCTGGCATTGCCCCCACCCCCTCACCCTATTCTCACACCTCTGGCATTGCTCCCCTCCCGCCCCCTCACCCCATTCTCACACCTCTGGCATTGCCCCCACACCCTCACCCCATTCTCACACCTCTGACATTGCCCCCATCCCCTCACCCCATTCTCACACCTCTTACATTGCCCCCTCCCACCCCCTCACCCCATTCTCATACCTCTGGCAATGCCCCCACACTGTCACCCCATTCTCACAGCTCTGGCATTGCCCCCACCCCCTCACCCCATTCTCACACCTCTGACATTGCCCCCTCCCACCCCCTCACCCCATTCTCACAGCTCTGGCATTGCCCCCACACCCTCACCCTATTCTCACACCTGTACTCATGGGGAACTTAACACTGTTATCAGCAGATTCTCTAAATCAGAACATTTTTACCTATTGGGGGATTTCAATGCAGGACTGGGCATGGACCATGAGGCATGACCTGCAAGCATCAGACATGATGGGAAAGATAAATGAGAACAGACAGAGACTGCGTGAGTTTTGCTGCTATCACAGGCTTAACTAACACCTTCTTTCAGAACAAACCTTGCACAAGATGTCCTGCAGACATCCAAGATCAGGGCTTTGGCACCAGCTGGATCTGATCATCGCCAGATGTGACTCTCTGAACAGCATTCACAACACACGCAGCTACCACAGTGCTGACTGTGATGCAGATCATTCCCTGGTGTGCACCAGGGTTAGGATGCAACCCTTGAAGTTTTTTCATTCTAGCAGAAAGGTTGTCCTCATATCAACGTCAGCCATACTGCCTACCCAGATAAAAGCCAACAGGTCTGTGATTCAATTGAACAGGCACTCTCTGGCATTCCCACAGAGGGTGCTGAAGCAAAATGGAACATACTTCAAGACAGAATCACACAGTGCAGAAGAGGCCCTCAGCCAATCGAGTCTGCACCGACACGTGAGAAACACCTGACCTACCTACTAATCCCATTTACCAGCACTTGGCCCATAGCCTTGAATGTTATGATGTGCCAAGTGCTCATCCAGGTACTTTTTAAAGGATGTGAGGCAACCCGCCTCCATCACCCTCCCAGGCAGCACATTCCAGATGTTCACCACCCTCTGGGTAAAAAAGGTTTTCCTCACATCCCCCCTAAACCTCCTGCCCCTCACCTTGAAGTTATGTCCCCTTGTGACTGACCCTTCAACTAAGGGGAACAGCTGCTCCCTATCCACCATGTCCATGCTCCTCATTATCTTGTACACCTCGATCAGGTCGCCCTCCAGTCTTCTCTGCTCCAACGAAAACAACCCAAGTCTATCCAACCTCTCTTCATAACTTAAATGCTTCATCCCAGGCAACATCCTGGTGAATCTCCTCTGCACTCCCTCCAGTGCAATCACATCCTTCCTATAATGTGGCAACCAGAACTGCACACAGTACTCCAGCTGTGACCTCACCAAGGTTCTATACAACTACAACATGACCTCCCTACTTTTGTAATCTATGCCTCGATTGATAAAGGCAAGTGTCCCATTTGCCTTTTTCACCACCCCACTAACATGCCCCTCTGCTTTCAGAGATCTATGGACACACACGCCAAGCTCCCTTTGTTCCTTAGAACTTCCTAATGTCATGCCGTTCATTGAATACTTCCTTATCAAATTATTCCTTCCAAAGTGTATCACCTCACACTTTTCAGGGTTAAATTCCGTCTGCCGCTTATCTGCCCATTTGACCATCCCGTCTATATCTTCCTGTAGCCCAAGACACTCAACCTCATTGTTAACCACCCGGCCAATCTTTGTGTCATCCACAAACTTACTAATCCTACCCCCGACATAGTCATCTATGTTGTTTATATAAATGATATAAATAATAGGGTACCCAGCACAGATCCCTGTGGCACACCACTGGACACTGGCTTCCAGTCACTGAAGCATCCTTCTGTCATCACCCTCTGTCTCCTACAACTAAGCCAATTTTGAATTCACCTTATCAAATTACCCTGTATCCCATGTGCATTTGCCCTTTATAAGTCTCCCATGTGGGACCTTGTCAAAGGCTTTGCTGAAATCCATATAAACTACATCAACTGCACTACCCTCATCTCCACACCTGGTCATTTCCTCAAAAAATTCAATCAAATTTGTTAGGCATGACCTCCCTCTGACAAAGCCATGCTGACTATCCCTGATCAAACCTTGCCTCTCCAAGTGGAGATAGATTCTCTCCTTCAGAATTTTCTCCAATAGTTTCCCTATCACTGATGTGAAACTCACTGGCCTGTAGTTCCCTGGCTTATCTCTACAACCTTTCTTAAATAGCGGAACCACATTAGCTGCTCTCCAGTACTCTGGCACCTCCCCCGTGGCTAGAGAGGAATTAAAAATTTGGGTCAGAGCCCCTGTGATCTCCTCCCTTGCCTCCCTCAGGAGTCTGGGAGACAAATCATCCAGACCTGGAGATTTGTCCACTTTTAAGCCTGCCAACACTGCCAATACCTTATCAATCCCTATATCATTTTGCTCAAGAACCTCGCAGTCTGTCTCCGCGAGTTTGATACCTTCATCCTCATTTTCTTGGGTGAAGACGGATGTGAAGTATTCTTTCAACACACTACCGATGTCCTCTGGCTCCACCCATAGATTGCCCCCTTGATTCCTCATGGGCCCTACTCTTTCCCTGGTTATCCTCTTCCCATTGATATACTTTTAGAACATCTTGGGATTTTCCCTACTTTTACCAGCCAGAGCGCTCTCATAGTCCCTCTTTGCTCTCCTAATTGCTTTCTTAAGCTCCACCCTGCACTGTCTGTACTCCACTAATGCCTCTGCTGATTTGCTCCCCTTGCACCTGCTACAAGCCTCTCTTTTCCTTCTCATCGTATCCTGAATATCTCTGGTCATCCATGGTTCTCTGGGCTTGTTATTCATTCCTATCACCCTAGAGGGAAATGTTGAGCCTGTACCCTCCCCATTTCCTTTTTGAACACCCCCCACTGCTCCTCTGTAGATTTTCCCACAAGTAGCTGTTCCCAGTCTACCTGGGCCAGATCCTACCTTATTTTACTAAAATCCACTCTCCCCAATCCAAAACATGTTTTTGCAACTTGTCTATTTCTTTGTCCATAACAAGCTTAAATTGTACCATGTTGTGGTCACTATCACTAAAATGCTCCCCCACCACCTCAGCCACTTGTCTGGCTTCATTCCCCAGAATTAGGTCCAGCACTGCGCTGTCCCTTGGTGGACCCTCAACATATTGACCTAAAAAGTTCTCCTGAACAAATTTCAAGAAATCCACCCCATCCAAGCCCTTAATGTTGAGAAAGTTGAAATCACCTAATATAATTACCCTATTGTTATTGTTTTTACACACCTCCGTAAATTGTGCACATAAATTTCCCGCTATCTGGGGGTCTATAATAAACACCTAACAATGTGGCTGCTCCTTTTTTATTCCTAAACTCTACCCACAAAGCTTCATTTGATGCCCCCTCCAAGATATCATCTCTCCTTACTGCAGTAACTGACTCCTTAGCTAATAATGCAATGCCTCCTCCTCTTTTACCCCCTCCCCTGTCTCGCCTGAAGGTTCTATATCCCAGAATGTTGAGCTGCCAATCCTGCCCCTCCCTCAACCACGTCTCAGTGATGGCTAGTATATCACAATTCCACATGTCAATCCTCACTCTTAACACATCCATTTTACCTGTTGTACTCCTGGCATTAAAGTAGAGGCCATCCAGCCTTGCCTTTCTCCCTTGAAACTTAATGCAGCTGTACTCCCTCTGACTTGATTGTTTTACTGTATTATGATGTGTCCCTAATCTGATAACATTATGTATCCCCGCCCCCTGCCAAATTAGTTTAAATTCTTCCCAACAGCACCAGCAAACCTGCCCACAAGGATGTTTATGCTGCTCTGGTTCAGATGTAGACCATCCCGCTTGTACAAGTCCCACCTTCCCCAGAAATGGTCCCGATGATCCAGGAATCTAAAAGCCTCCCTCCTGCACCAACTCTTAAGCCACGTACTCATCTGCGCTATTCTATTTCTGAACTCGCTAGCACGTGGCACTGGAAGTAATCCAGAGATTATGACCCGAGAGGTCTTGCTTTTTAGTCTACTGCCTAACTCCCTGAATTCTTGATGCAAGACCTCATCCCACTTTCTACCTATGTCATGGTACCAACATGTACCATGACCTCTACCTTATCACCCTCCCCCTTCAGGATGCTCTGCAACCGTTCAGTGACATCCTGGACCCTGGCACCAGGCAACACACCATCCTGGAGTCACGTTGACGGCCACAGTAGCGCTTATTTGTTCCCCTGACTATAGAATCCCCTATTACTATTGTTCTTCTTCCCCTCCTGTACAGACAGGCTGCTTGTGGTGCCAGATGCTTGGCTCTGTCTGCACTCCCTGGAGGAACCATTGCCCTCATCAGCATCCAAAATGGAATACCGATTTGCGAGCGGGATCCCAAGGGACTCCTGAACTACCTGCCTGTTTCTCTTGGACTGCCTGGTGGTCACCTATCCCCTTCCTTCCTCAAGACCCTTCAGCTGTGGTGTGACCAGCTCTCTAAACTTGCTATCCACGATGCTCTCAGACTCGCAGTTGCTCCACAGTGTCCCCAGCCGCCGTTCCAGCTCTGAAACCCGAGCTTCCAGGAGCTGTAGCTGGACACCCTTCCTGCACACATGCTGACCCTGGGCAATGGAAATGTTCTCGGCTTCCCACATGAAGCATGAGGAGCACACCACGGCTTTGAGCTCTCATGCCATGACTTATCCTTTTAAATTAAACCTTTTAAATCACTTACTCTAGAGCCCTTCTTTCCTGATCCTCATTACTACAGAATATACAAACTATAAACCACAAAAAGACCTTAAACTATAAGTGATAAAAATAGTAAATACTTACATGACTGTACCTACTACTTCACAGTCATTCCTTTCCCTTGTAGCCTCTACTACTGCAGCAAGGCAAGACCACACTCTGAAGATTTAAGAAGTTGGATAGCAAAGAAAAAATGCAAAGAGCACCTCTTCCCCTCTGCATCGAATTCCCACTGTGCACCAAATTGCCAATATCCACACTCACTCTGGCTGTGTCTCACTGAAGGTGAGGTCTCTCCCCTCTTCATGTGCAAGCAGTGTGCAGAAACACCGTATATAAAACCACATTTGTAACATGCAGGAAGCAAGAGTGGAAAAATGCTGTCTGGTTCGAGTCTAACATCACAGTGATGGAACCTGTCATTGAAGCCAAGCGGTACACTCTCATTAATGACAAGAGAGATCCGAGTGAGAAGACACTGATTGCAATGACTGCTCGGTGGTGTGCCAATGACTACTGGCTACAACTTCGCCAGACTATCCAGATATCCTTGACACTGGGAATGCCAGGGGCATGTATGAAGGGATCAAAAAGACAACGGGTCCATCAGCAAAGAAAATGGCTCCATTGAAAACAAAGGCGGGGGAGGTCATCGTCGACTGCAATAAACAATTGGAGAGGTGGTTGGAACACTACCTTGAGTTGTACTCTAGGGAGAACACTGTCACCGAAGAAGCTCCAGACACCATAGAAAGCCTGCCTGTGATGGCAGAGCTGGATGTCAAACCCATAGTGGAGGAGGTTAGCAAAGCTATTGACTCGCTTGCCATGGGCAAAGCTCCCTGTGTCGATACTGTACTGCCTGAACTCATCAAGCACGGGAAACCAGCACCCCTGCAGCATCTGCACAAACTTCTGTCTCTGCTGGAGGGAGGGGGCAGCATCCCAGGATGTGTGTGATGCAAAGATTGTGACTCTGTACAAGAACAACAGCAACTGCAACTATCAAGGCCTTTCCCTGCTGAGCATCATGTGAAAAGTATTTGCCTGCGTTGTCCTTGACAGACTGCAGACCCTGGTTGAACGCATCTATCCCGAATCCCAGTGTGGTTTCAGAACTGGAAGATCTACAATTGATCTGATCTTCTCAGCACAGCAGCTGCAAGAGAATTGCCAGGAACAAGGGAGACCACTATACATTGTTTTCAAAGATCTCACCAAGGCATTTGACCACGTGAGCAGAGGCAGCGTGTTTAAGCTGCTGGAGGTAATTGGCTGTCTGCTGAAGCTGCTCAATGTGATCTCCTCTTTCCATGACAATATGATGAGTAAGGCTATGGGTCAGCTACAACGGGACAACATTGGAACCCTTTGAGATCCCCAGTGGGATCAAAGAGAGTTGTGATCTGGCACCGACACTCTTTGGCATATCCTTCTCTTTGCTGCTTGTAATATGTCTTCAGGTCATCTACCGAGGGTGTTTACTTACATACCAGAGCTGATGCAAACCCGTTCAGCCTTGCTCGCTTGAGATCCGAGACACAGGCGCACCAAGTCCTCATCAGGAATTTGCTCAATGCTGATGATGCAGCACTAACATTACACACTGAGGAACAGCTACAGCGGCAAATGGACAGACTCTCTCACATCAGTAAAGAGTTTGGTTTGACCATCAGCATCAGGAAGACAAATGTCATGGTCCAGGATGTTGCTATTCTGTTATCCATCAGCATTGACAATGTGGCGCTGGAGGTGGTGTTAGCTTCACATATCTGGGCTCCACAATCGCCTGCAATCTGTCACTTGATGCTGAAATCAACACACGCATCACAAAAGCTGCAGCTGTTCTGTCCAATCTGAGTGAGAATGTGAGGAACAACAGCAACCTGACTGAGAACACCAAACTGTGAGTCTACCAAGCCTGTGTCCTCAGCGCACTCCTCTACAGTGCTGAAACCGGGACAACGTGTGCTAGAAAGGAGAAAAGACTGAACAGTTTCCACCTTCGCTGTCTCAGAGGTATCTTCTGTATCTCTTGGCAGGACAAGATCACCGACTCAGAGTTCCTGGAGTGAGGTAATTCCATCAGCACACACTCATTGCTAAGCCAACGACACCTACACTGGTGCACTAGCTCGGGTACATTCATCGGATGGAGAATAGCCGTATACCCAAAGTCCTTCCGTATAGTGAACTGGCCACTGGGTCATGACCTCCTGGAAGTCCACAGCTCTGCTACATGGACATTGACCCTGCTAACAGGGGGACAGTCGCTGATGGCCGTGACCTCTGGAGGCTGACTGTTTGGAAGGACATTGTAAGAGGTGAGCAGAAACACTCCCAGGGCAGGTACAGCATGGGGTTAGTTACAGAGTAAAGCTCCCTCCACACTGTCCCCATCAAACACTCCCAGGACAGGTACAGCACGGAGTTAGATACAGAGTAAAGCACCCTCTACACCGTCCCCATCAAACACTCCCAGGACAGGTACAGCATGAGGTTAGTTACAGAGTAAAGCTCCCTCCACACTGTCCCCATCAAACACTCCCAGGACAGGTACAGCATGAGGTTAGTTACAGAGTAAAGCTCCCTCCACACTGTCCACATCAAACACTCCCAGGGCAGGTACAGCATGAGGTTAGATACAGAGTAAAGCTCCCTCCACACTGTCCCCATCAAACACTCCCAGGGCAGGTACAGCACGGGGTTAGATACAGAGTAAAGCTCCCTCTACACTGTCCCCATCAAACACTCCCAGGACAGGTACAGCACGGGGTTAGATACAGAGTAAAGCTCCCTCCACACTGTCCCCATCAAACACTCCCAGGGCAGGTACAGCATGAGGTTAGATACAGAGTAAAGCTCCCTCCACACTGTCCACATCAAACACTCCCAGGACAGGTACAGCACGGGGTTAGATACAGAGTAAAGCTCCCTCCACACTGTCCCCATCAAACACTCCCAGGGCAGGTACAGCATGAGGTTAGATACAGAGTAAAGCTCCCTCCACACTGTCCACATCAAACACTCCCAGGGCAGGTACAGCACGGGGTTAGCTACAGAGTAAAGCTCCCTCTGATGTTCCCCTTAGGAATTACCCCTGAAGGAAGCTGCAGCTTCAGGCAAGAACGTGGTAATCTTGAAGAAACAGGGAAGGGTCATGTTGGAGAGGAAGGTGAGATTGAGGCAAGCGCCAGGTATCCTAGCAGGAAATGTTTTATTCAAAAATCAATTTTGTTCAGGACCCTATTTTTGTAGCTAAAGGATGTTGAGAATGTCACTTGTAGACTACTCAAACCACCAAAATCCCTTTACAGGTCTAGCACCAAATGTCAATATGCACAATTGAGCTTGTGTAGTTTCGGCCCAATAGATACATGTATCCTACTAAACATTATGCTTGCCTTTTCTGTACAATTTAAGTGGATAGGACAGTTTAGGTCCTCATCGTTACTGTGGAACCTCTGGATAACAGCAGAGTCTAATATTTATATGGAGCATTCACCATGGTAAAATGTCCCTGGCACTGACTTCACAGCTGCGTTATCAGACACCGAGCCATATAGAGAAATATTAGGAGAGGTGCATCGAAGCTTGGGACAGAACTTTTAGGACAGTGTGTGGGTGCGCGCCTGGCCCACTCGAGCGTAATATAGCGCGTGGTGACGTCGGGTAAGCCTCCAGATATCATCAGGCGCTCGCGCGATATTTTGGTTGGCGGATGCATGCACTAGTCGGAAGCGCACCCGCTGACAATTAAGAGGGCAATTAAGTTGTAATTGCCCCCGACATTACGGCTGGTGGACAGGCGAGTCGGCCAGGCGGACTTTGCGTTTTTGTTGAAACCTCACCCAAGGGCGGGATGAGGTTTCCGTTATTAAGTTAAAAAAATAAAAACCGTACGGACAGAATTTTCATCGTGTAAATGTTCAGGTGACTGATTTTGATGCGTGGACATTTTTTTCCGGATCTTAAAATCTTTGTTTATCGGTTTTTCAAATTCTTCGGCTCCCTGAGGCAGCTCTTTGCCTTCAGGGAGCTTTCGTTCAGTGCTCCCCTGGTGCCCACGCTTATGTCAGCGTCCAAACCACCCCCCCACCCCCCACCCCCCACCCCCCACCACCCCGGCAGCGCTGAGCAGTTCAGCGTGCGTTTCACACCAGCTGGCTGTTAATCGGCCAGCCAGCGATGAATCGCAGCCAGGGTCCATCCCCCGGCCACTCCTGGGCCTGCCCACAAGCTGACCTATAAATCCTGCCTTTGGTCAAAGAGGTAAATTTTAAGCTGTGCCTTATAAGAGGGAAGAGAGGTGGAGGGGGTTAGAGAGAGAATTCCAGAGCTTAGGGCCCAGGTAGCTGAAGGCACGGTTGCCAATGGTGGAGCGGTTAAAATCAGGGGATGCTCGAGAGGCCAGAGTTGGAGGAGCGCAGAGATCTCAGAGGGTTATGGGGTAGATCACAGAGATCAGGAGGGGTGAAGCCCACAGAGGGATTTTAAAAAACATGTGAAAATTTTAAAGATCAAGAGCTGGTTGGGGGGTAGGGGCGTTGGCGGGTGGTGGGGAGCCAATGCAGCTCAGTGAGCACACGGGGGTGGCAGATGAACAGGACTTCTCTGAGTTACAATGCGGGGTAGCAAGATTTAGTTCTTTAGTTGGTTTCGGTTTATGGGAGATGAGAAACTAGGAACCTGTCACATGACCCACCCATGTTAACCTCAACAAGTAGTTGAGTTTTCTGCACAAGAGAGAAAAGCACTAACACCAGACTGATTGTGTGAAAGTGTTTTTTTTAAGTCAATCTAAGCGCTTTTGAACAGTGTGAATCTGTTATCCAATTACTGAAAAACGTTTATAGGACACCTGGTGGCTGTTTAATTCATCTGTTACGATGACACGAAATGTAAGAATGCACTCTCTTTAATTACTGATGGGATTCATTAGGAATGCTGCCAGTTATTGGAATCCGCTCTCAGCCTCCCCAGTGCCCTGTGCAGGTTTATACAACAAGGTAGGCTGGGGCGGGGTGGGGGGGAGGTGGGTGGGGTCAAGTTTAATCTCCAGGCTCTTGTGTTACGAGGGTGCTAAATTGGTGATCAGTAAGGTGGAGTTGGGTTCAACATTCACAAAGTTCATGGGGTTACAGAAATGGGCCAGCGTTTCCCCTTCCTGTCATTGCAAGGCAGATGTGATGCCCCCCACAGTTCACTATCTAAGTGGTCTCACCTTACACAATGCATTGCATAGAACATACAGCACAGATAAACCATAATAAAGCACTGGTTCAGCCTCAACTGGAGTATTGTGTCCAATACTCAGGTTGGTAGTGAAAATGTTTACTGAAGCAGTCTGTGCCCATGTGCAGCAAGACCAGGACAACATTCAAGTTTGGATTTATAAATGGCAAGTAACATTCACACAGGTGTCAGGTAATGACCATCCCCAACTGGAGAGAATCTAATCATCTCCTGACAACGGCACTGCCATCACTGATTTTTTTTTGTTCATGGGATGTGAGCGTCGCTGGCTAGGCCAGCATTTATTGCCCATCCCTAATTCCCTTGAGAAGGTGGTGATGAGCTGCCTTCTTGAACCGCTGCAGTCCATGTGGTGTAGGTCCACCCACAGTGCTGTTAGGGAGGGAGTTCCAGGATTTTGACCCAGTGACAGTGAAGGAACAGCGATATATTTCCAAGTCAGCATGGTGAGTGACTTGGAGGGGAACTTGCAGGTGGTATGGTTCCCATCTATCTGCTGCTCGACAGTAGAGGTTGAAGGTTTGGAAGATGCTGTCGAAGGAGGCTTGATGAGTTGCTGCAGTGCATCTTGCAGATGGTACACACTGCTGCTACTGTGCGTCGGTGGTAGAGGGAGTGAATGTTTAAGGTGGTGGATGGGGTGCCAATCAAGTGGGCTGCTTTGCCTTTCTTGTATGGTGTCCAGCTTCCCCCACTATCAATATTCTGGGGATTACCATTGATCTGAAACTGAAATGGACCCGCCATATAAATACAGTGGCTACAGAGACTGGGAATTCTGCAACAAGTAACTCACCTCCTGATTCCCCGAAGCCTGTCCACCATCTACAAGGCACAAGTTAGGAGTGTGATGGAATACTCTCCACTTGCCTGGATGAGTACGGCCTCAAGAAATTTGAACAGTCCAGGACAAAACATCCCGCTTGATTGGCACATCCATAAACATTCACTCCCTCCACCACCAACACACAGTGGCAGCAGTGTGTACCATCTACAAGATGCACTGCAGCAATTCACCAAGGCTCCTTAGACAGCACCTTCCAAACCCGCAACCTCTACCATCTAGAAGGACAAGGGCAGCAGATAGATGGGAACACCACCACCTGGAAGTTCCCCTCCAAGTCACTCACCATCCTGACTTGGAACTATATTGCCATTCCTGCACTGTCGCTGGGTCAAAATCCTGGAACTCCCTCCCTAATAGCACTGTGGGTGTACCTACACCACATGGACTGCAACGGTTCAAGAAGGCAGCTCACCACCACCTTCTCAAGGACAAATATGGATGGACAACAAGTACTGGCCATGTCAAGGATGAATAAAATAATTCCTGGGCACCGTACTTTAGGAAGGATGTGAAGTGTTTACAGACAGTGCAGAATTCACAAGGGTATTTCCAGGTATGAGTGACTTCAGTTGCACATCGATAGATTGGAGAGGTTGTTCTTCTCAGAAGAGAGAACTTGAGAAGAGGTGTCCAAAATCAGGAAGGATCTGGACAGAGTAGACAGGGCAAAACTGTTCCCATTGGTGGAAGGATCGAGAACCAGGGGACACAGATTTATGGTGATTGGCAAAGGAACTAATGACATCGTGAAAAACATTTTACGCAGCGAGTGGCTAGGATCTAGAATGCGCTGCTTGAGAGTGTGGTGGGGGTAAGCACGGATACGATGGGCTGAAAAGCCTTCTTCTGTTCTGTGACGGTTCTATGATTCTGCGATTTAATCGTGTCTTTCGAAAGGGGCAAAAACAAAAATAGCTGGAAAAACTCAGAAGTTCTGAAAGCATCTGCGGAGAGGAATATAGTTAACGTTTCGAGTCCGTATGACTCTTCATCAGAACTAAAGAAATATTGAAATGAGATGAAATATAAGCTGGTTGAGGGGGGGTGGGACAGGTAGACCTAGATAGAGGGCCAGTTATAGGTGGAGGCAAAGAAGAGATTGCCAAAGATGTCATAGACAAAAGGACAAAGAGGTGTTGACAGTGGTGATATTATCTAAGGAATGTGCTAATGGGGACATTAAGGGTAGAAAGCAGGACAAATAAGTGGCAGATGGCCCGAGTGGGGTTGGGGTGGGGGGAAGGGATCGAAATGGGCTTAAAGGTGGCGATAAAACAGTAGATCAAAATAAATTTAAAAATAGGTGGGAAAAGGAAAATATATTAAAAACTATAAATTTGGAAAAAAGGGGATCGGAAAGGGGGTGGGGATGGAGGAGAGTTCATGATCTGAAGTTGTTGAACTCAATATTAAGTCCGGAAGGCTGTAAAGTGCCTAAGCGGAAGATGAGGTGCTGGAACATTGCAGCAGGTCAAGGATGGACATGTGGGTATGAGAGCAGGGTGGAGTGTTAAAATGGTAAGCGACAGGGAGGCCTGGGTGATGCTTGCGGACAGGCCGAAGGTGTTCTGCAAAGCGGTCACCCAGTCTGCGTTTGGTCTCTCCAGTGTAGAGGAGACCATATTGGGAGCAGCGAATGCAGTAGACTAAATTGAGGGAAGTGCAAGTGAAATGCTGCTTCACTTGCTCCTTTCGAGTGTTTGGGCCCTTGGACAATGAGGAGAGGGGAAGTAAAGGGGCAGGTGTTGCATCTTCTGTGGTTGCATGGGAAGGTGCCGTGGGAGGGGG
Source organism: Carcharodon carcharias (assembly GCF_017639515.1). Taxonomy (NCBI): domain Eukaryota; kingdom Metazoa; phylum Chordata; class Chondrichthyes; order Lamniformes; family Lamnidae; genus Carcharodon; species Carcharodon carcharias. Next base: position 18,378,812 of record NC_054478.1, on the reverse strand, counting down.
TTGAGGTGTAAGGGGTGATGGAGGAGTGGACCAGGGTGTCCCAGAGGGAACGATCCCTGCAGAATGCCACCGGGGGGGGTGAAGAGAAGATGTGTTTCATGGGGGCATCATGCTGAAGTTGGCGGAAATGGCAGAGGATGATCCTTTGAATGCGGAGGCTGATGTGTTGATAAGTGAGGACAAGGGGGACCGTATCATGGTTCTGGGAGGGAGAGGAAGGAATGAGGGCAGAGGCGTGGGAGATGGGCCAGACACGGTTGAGGACCCTGTCAACCATCGTGGAAAACCTCGGTTAAGGAAGAAGGAGGACGTGTCAGAGGAACTGTTTTGGAAAGTGGCATCATCAGAACAAATGCGACGGAGGCGAAGGAACTGAGAGAAAGTGATGGAGTCCTTACAGGAATTGGGGTGTGAGGAGCTGCAGTCAAGGTAGCTGTGGGAGTTGGTCGGCTTGTAATGATTTCAAAGGGGAATTGGTTAAACACCTGAAGGAACGCAAAATTGCAGGGCTACGGGGAAAAGGCTGGTAAGTGGGTCTAGCTAAGGTACTATCACCCACTGGTGACCTCTATTGACTCCAATTAAGACAATGCCTTGATTTTAAAATTCTCATCCTTGTCTTCAAATTCCTCCCTTACCTCACTGCCTCCCTTTCTGTGACCTGTTCCAGCTCCACAAACCTCCAAGATCTCTGCGTTCCTCCAATTCTGGCTGCTTGCACATCCCCCATTTTAATTGCCCCTCCATTGGTGGCCATGCCTTCAGCTGCCTGGGCCCAAACTCTGGAAATCCCTCTCTAAATCTCTGAGCCCTTCCTTATCTTTCATTAAGACACCACCTCATTGTCCAAACATTTTGTCACCTACCTAGTATCTCCTTATGTGGCTTGGTTGTTAAACTTTGTTCGATAATACTCCAATGAAGCTCTTTGGGACAATTAACTATGTAAATGCAAATTGTTATCTTCATTATTGTTTATCTGCAAAAACCAGTTTCATTGAGCAATTTTCAAGGTGGTCAGAAATCAGCTTACTTGCACCATCATGTGGTCATTCTCTGCCGAGCAGTTTCACAGCTCCACCTGATTGGGATTAGGATGGGAGGGGGTTCCAAATGCAGATTACTTTGCCGGATCGCTTCTCTCTGAGCTCCCTGTCGTTTCAATTCTCTGTCCCATTCCCTCCATCTCAGGACCTCTCAGGTTGAAGAGAAAGATGCAATAGCACTATCTCAAAGAAGAGCAGGGGTGTCTCTCTGGTGTCCTGGCCAATATTTATCTCTCAACCAACATCACCAAAAACAAACGTTCTACTATTTTATCTCATTGCTGTTTGCGGGACTGTTATGATCTCCAGTTGAGGATACCTCTGGACAAGCCTGGTCCCAGGGTGGAACCCAGCTTCATAGATCCTAACTTTTATTTGTTTGTTTAGATACTTGGGGAGGGGCTACTGAACAGAGTCACTGGAGTCAGCTGATGAACTTTTAACAAAAGTATAAAGCATTTATTAAACAAGAAAAGATTAACTATATTACAATACTCCTTCACCCACAACTATACTTTCACAGATATATACAGGTTTGTAAGGATAACACAAGTTACAAAAGCTATCTTATACTCTAATGTTGACAGTAAGTATACAGTCCATGTAAACTAATTAGCGGCCAGTGGTCAGACACACCACACTCTGAAACCAAGTGACAGATGCCACCCCAGACAGATGCTATGGGCCTCTCCTCAACTCCCCCCAGACCCTTGTTACACCGTGAGCCAACCAGTCTCACTGAACTCCATGTTTCAGTCAAGGGTTTCCAAACTCCACTTTCCAAGAACTTGCCTTGGAATCTTTTCCTAAACCGATGCTTTCTCTCAGACACCTTCCGCAAGGATTCACCTGCAGTGTTTCGAACTCTCCTTTCAATGTTCCTCTCCCATGGGCCACCACATGCATTTAAGCTGTCTTCCACACACTCACTCTCACCGACTGAGCCGCCAACAGTACCACTGCTTCACATGCCCATAGCAAAGAGTTACAGACCTTCAGTTGCTTCTTTGGACCTTATGACTTCTCACAAACCTTTATATCACTTTGACTCTGCTTCCTGCTTCCTGAAGATTTAAGCTGGAAGCTTGGAGCCTTTCTCTCTGCGCCTCACTCTTAACTTCACTTAACAGGACCTTTTCCAGGTTCCTGTCCTTCCTTGGTTAGAAGGTCTGCTTGGGAATTTCTCTTGTTCCACTCCCCTGGGTTTGGGGACTTGGAAATATATCACCGTTGCTGCACTGTCACTGGGTCAAAATCCTGGAACTCCCACCCTAACAGCACTGTGGGTGTACCTACACCACATGGACTTCTCCTGTTCCACTGCCCTGGATTTGGGGACTTTAGCTTGGGACTGGCTATTGGTCCCTTTTGCTCCAGTCTCTCTCTCTCTGGCAGCTACTTCCAACCAACTTTCCCTTGGGACCAGCTATCTGCCCTTTCTAGGCTGCTCCTGCCTGGCAGCTGTCTTCAAAACCAACTGAACTCAAACAGTTTCCAAATCAAACTGCTGTTTCTGGTTTCTTCCATGTGTTTGTGGGGGGGAGGTGATGGCGTAGTGGTATCGTTGCTAGGCTACTCATCCAGAGACCCAGCATAACGGTCTGGGGACCGAGGTTCAAATCCCACCACGGAAGATGCTGGAACGAATGGTGGAAGGGGTGGAATTTGAATCCAATAAAAATTTGGAATTAAAAGTCGCATGATGACCATGAAACCATTGTTGTTTGTTGTTAAAAACCCACCTGGCCCCACTTAAGGGAAAGAAATCTGTCACCATCCTTACCTGGTCTGGCCAACACGTGACTCCAGACCCACAGCAAAGTGGTTAACTCTTCTCTGCCCTCCGAAGAGGCCGAGCATGCCATGCCACCACTCAGTCGCAAAAAAGGAATAAAACTATACGGACCACCTGGCATCGACCAAGGCAATCTCAATCTCTGCCCTGTTGACTCTGCAAAGTCCCCCTTACTAACATCTGGGGGCTAGTGCCAAAATTGGGAGAGCGGTCTCACAGACTAGTCAAGCAACAGCCTGACATAGTCATCCTCACAGAATTATATCTTACAGATAATGTCCCTGACACCACCATCACCATCCTTGGGTATGTGCAGAGTTGGTATGGACTTGTCCTGGGAGTCCTCAATATCAACTCTGGACCCCATGGCATCAGGCCAAACATGGGCAAGGAAGCCTTCTGCTGATTACCATGTACCGCCCTCCCTCAGCTGATGAATCAGTACTCCTCCATGTTGAACATCACTTGGGGTACACAGAATGTACTCTGGATGAGGGACTTCAATGTCCATCGCCAAGAGAAGGTCAGTAGCTGAGTACCAAAGGACATAGCTGCTAGACTGGTCTGTGGCAGATGTTGAGGGAACTAACAAGAGGGAAAAACATACTTGACCTCATCCTCACCAACCTGCCTGCTGCAGATGCATCTGTCCATGACTGTATCGGTAAGAGTGACCACCGCACAGTCGTTGTGGAGTCGAAGTCCCACCTTCACATTGAGGATACCTTCCATCATGCTGTGTGACAATACCACTGTGCCAAATCCATGAGGCGCTGTGGGCCATCAGCAGAATTGTACTCAAAGACAATCTGCAACCTCATGGCCCGGCATATCCCCCACTCTACCATTACCATCAAGCTAGGGGGTCAACCCTGGTTCAATGAAAATTGCAGGAGGGCATGCCAGGAGTAGCACCAGGCATAACTAAAAATGAGGCACAAACCTGGTGAAGCCACAAGACAGGACTACTTGCATGTCAAACAGCAAAAGAAGCAAGTGATAGACAGAGCTAAGCGATCCCACAACCAACAGATCAGATCTAAGATCTGCAGTCCTGCCACATCCAGTCGTGAATGGTGGTGAACAATTAAACAACTAACCAGAGGAGAAGGCTCCACAAATATCCTCATGCTCAATGATGGGGGAGCACAGCACATCAGTGCAAAAGACAAGGCTGAAGCATTTGCAACAATCTTCAGCCAGAAGTGCCAAGTGAACAATCCATCTTGGCCACCTCCAGAGGTTCCCAGCTTCACCGTCTTCAGCCAATTCAATTCACTCCACATGATGTCAATTCACTCCACATGATGGCAAGAAACAGCTGAAGGCACTGGATACTGCAAAGGCTTTGGGCCCTGACAATATTCCAGGAGTAGTACTGAGGATTTGTGCTCCAGGCCAAGCTGTTCCAGTACAGCTACAACACTGGCATCTACCCAGCAATGTGGAAAATTGCCCAGGTATGTCCTGTACACAAAAAGCAGGACAAATCCAACCCGGCCATTTACCACCCCATCAGTCTACTCTTGATCATCAGTAAAGTGATGGAAGGGGTCATCAACAGTGCTATCAGGCGATACTTGCTTAGCAATAACCTGCTCGCTGACAGCCAGTTTGGGTTTCACCAGGACCAGTCAGCTCCTGACCTCATGAGAGCCCTGGTCCAAACATGGACAAAAGAGCTGAACTCCAGGGGTGAGGTGAGACTGACTGCCCTTGACACCAAGGCCGCACTTGAGCGAGTGTGGCATCAAGGTGCCCTAGCAAAACTGGAGTCAGTGGGAATCAGGGGGTCAAACTCTTCACTGGTTAAAGTCATACCTAGCACAAAGAAAGATGGTTGTGGTTGTTGGAGTCAATCACCTCAGTTCCAGGACATCACTGCAGGAGTTCCTCAGGGTGGTGTCCTAGGCCCAACCATCTTCAGCTGCTTCATCTATGATCTTCCCTCTATCATAAGGTCAGAAATGGGGATGTTCGCTGATGATTGCACAAGGTTCAGCACCATTTGCAACTCCTCATATACTGAAGCAGTCCATGTCCAAATGCAGCAAGACCTGGACAACATTCAGGCATGGGCTGATAAGTGGCAAGTAATATTCACGTCACACAAGTGCCAGGCAATGACCATCTCCAACAAGACAGAATCCAACCATCGCCCCATGACATTCAATGGCATTATCATCACTGAATTCCCCACTACCAACATCTGGGGGTTATCATTGATTAGAAACTCTATTGAGCCAGCCATACAAATACTGTGGTAACAAGGGCAGGTCAGAGGCAGGGGATCTACAGTGAGTTACTCACCTCCCGACTCTCCAAAGTCTGCCTACCATCTACAAGGCACAAGTCAGGAGTGTAATAGAATGCACTCCACTTGCCTAGGTGAGTGCAGCTCCAGCAACACTCAAGAAACTTGACATCATTCAGGACAAAGTAGCCTACTTGATTGGCACCACATCCACTATCTCCAACATTCACTCCTTTCACCAGCGACACACAGTTGCTGTAGCAATTCACCAAAGCACCTTCTTAACAAAATGAGCTCTACCATCTAGAAGGAGAAGGTCAGCAGATGCATAGGAACACCACCACCTGGAAATTCCCCTCCAAGTCACTCACCATCCTGACTTGGAAATATATCAGCCATTCCTTCACTGTCGCTGGGTCAAAATCCAGGAACTCCCTCCCTAACAGCATGGTGGGTGCACCTACACCATATGGACTGCGGCGGTTCAGGAAGGCAGCTCACCACCACCTTCTCAAGGGGCAATTAGGGATGGGCAATAAATGCTGGCCCGGCCAGAGGCACTCACGTCCTGCGACATAATTTTTAAAAACCACGGCAACGCCATCTCCCTCCATAGTTTGAACTAAATAGGGAAGTATTGTTGCAACTGTACAAGGCATCGGTGAGACCGCGCCTGGAGTACGGTGCACAGTTTTGGTCCCCTTACTTGAGGAAGGATGTCGTTGCATTGGAGGCGGTTCAGAGGAGGTTCACTAGATTGATTCCAGAGATGCGGGGCTTGTCTTACGAGGAGAGATTGAGCAGTTTAGGCCTATACTCGCTCGAGTTTAGAAGGATGAGAGGAGATCTAATTGAGGTATATAAGACGCTAAAGGGGATAGACAAAGTAGACGTGGAGCGGATGTTTCCCTTTGTGGAACATTCTAGAACGAGAGGCCATAGTTTTAGGCTAAGGGGGTGGTAGATTTAAATCCGAGATGAGGAGGAATTACTTTTGGCAAAGGGTGGTGAATCTGTGGGATTCACTACCTCAGAGTGCAGGGGATGCCGGGACGCTGGATAAATTTAAGGAGGGGATGGACAGATTTTTAATCGGTAACGGGTTGAAAGGTTATGGAGGGGGGTGGGGAGGGGGGGGGTGGGTGGTAGGGGGAAGAGGGCGGGAAGTTGGAGTTGAGGCCGAAATGAGATCAGCCATGATCGTGTTGAATGGCGGGGCAGGCTCGAGGGGCTGAACTGCCCACTCCGGCTCCTGGTTGCCAGGAGCTGAGTCTGGCTCCTCCTCAGCCAGGAGGGCAGAGCGGGAGGGAGCACATGGAGCAAAGCCCCGCCCACCCCTCTCGCGAGACCTCAACAGGCGCAGGGAGAGGGGGAGAGAGAGAGAGAGAGAGAGAGAGAAAAAGGTCGATCTCGCGGGAACGGGCCGGCCGAAGCGTCCATCAGCCGAAGTGGGGCGGGCGGGCGGGCGGGATTTTGTTGAGGTACGTGAATCTGCCGCCGGTAGCTCGAAGCGGCTCGAAAGAACCAAACAAAAAGAAACACTACTGAGAGCCGAGAGAGGAAAGGTAAAGGGACTTAAAAAAAAAAACACCGCGAACTTTTGGGTCGTTTCGGAGATGCGTCGCTCCGTCTCCTGACAACAGCTGTGGCGGGGAGGGGGAAGGGAACTCCAACTCCCAGGGGGACACTGGGCCTGACGAGCATGCGTAGTTGCCACTGGCCTGCCCATATAGATATATCCAGCGCAGTGGCTGGGGTGCGCATGCGTATTTAGCGATTCCTGTCCGCCCGGCAGCTTGGGTGTGTGGGGTCGAGAAACCTGGTCGCGCATGCTCACAAGGGGAAGGAGGTGTTCTTTGATTCTCATTCAGGCTCAAAGGTATGGTCTCAGTTGTAAATTCACACACACGGTTTTGTGCTTTATTTTGAGCTTTACTGCTTCTCAAAGTGGGTTTACAGAATGGAAAGTGTAATGAGTGTTATGGAGGCCATTTATCCAGCCTTTCCCCAATGTTGACTGTGTTTTAGAAGAGGAAGATATTTGAAAATATCCACCTGTTTGGTACTCAGCCTTGCCTTGGGTTTTTTTTTGTGCTGTGCTGTCAGATTAGATGTTAAGTGTAGGCCCCCATCTACTCTCAGGTGGATGTTCAAGACCTTATGGTACTATTTTGAAGAAGCATAGGGGAGTTCTCCCTGATATCATGGGCTAATATTTATCCTTCCACCAACATCACTGAAACCGATTACCTGGTCATTCTGATATTGCTCATTTATGGGAGCTTGCTGTGCGCAAATTGGCTGCCACATTTCTTGAATCGCAACTATTGCTGTGCTTCAAAATTATTTCATTGGCAGTAAAGCACTTTGGACCATCCTGATGTTGGATAGGTGCTATATAAATATAATTTCCTTCATTTAATGTGCTTTTTGTGACTGACAAGTTGATCTGCATCCATATGAATACTTTCACAATATTGGTATAAAATAATGTGGCAATAGTTATTGCAGCATGTCAGATTCTCAGGGGTCCTGGCAAGCTTGATGCTGAGAGGAGGAATCTAGAATCAGGGGTCACAGTTTCCAAGTTAATGGGTCTCCCGTTTAAGACGGAGATGAGGGGGGATTTCTTCTCCCAGAGGGTCGTCAGTGTTTGGAATTCAGGCCCCCAGAATTGGGAGAGGCGTCACTTGGTCTCCTAACAACAGCTGGGGCTACAACTCCCAGGGGACGCTGGGCCTGGTGAGCATGCATGGGTGTCACTGGACAGCGCATGCATACCCAGCGTGGTAGCGGGAGTGCGCATACGTGCACGGAAAGCAGCCTCCTCCAGTGGAGGCTGGGTCATTGAACATTCAATGCTGAGTTAGACAGATTTTTGAGCTACAAGGGAGTCAGGCGTAATGGGGGATGGGGGAAAACTAAATAACCACCACCTCTTCCTGCATTCCTATCTTTGAAGCAGTGTCCTATTTTCTTTCCTGGTTGCACTTGTGAAGTGCCTCAGGGAAATTTTTCTACATTAAAAGTGCTATATTTAGATAGCCACTGCATTACAAGGAGGATGTGATTGCGGCAGAGCAGGTGTAGAGATTTAAGGGAATGTTGCCAAGACTAGGGAATTTTAGCCATGAGGAAAGAGTGGATAAGCTGAATTTATTTGTCTTTGGAGCAGAAAAGGCTGAGGAGAGATGTAATTGAAGTGTACAAAATTATGAGGGTGTTTAAATAGAGCGGAGAGGAAGGACCTATTTCCCTTACCAGAGAAGTCAATAAACAGGGGGCAGAGATTTAAAGTAATTGGTGGAAAGATGAGATGGAAGTTGAGGAGAAACCTTTTCACACAGAGGGTAGTGGGTGTCTGGAACTCTCTGCGTGCAAGGGTGGTAGAGGCAGAATCACTCATTGCATTTAAAAGTTACTGGTATATGCTCTTAAGGACCAAGAGCTGGAAAGTTCATTGAAGATTCTTTTTGGACTGGTATGGACACGATGGGCATGAATGGTACCTTTTTGTGTCATGAATTTGCATCATTCTATATCACAGAATCATATGTGCAAGGTCCTTTTGGGCTGGTAATAATATCATTTATTTTGTGCTTTACTGCTTCTCAAAGTGGGTTTACAGAGTGGAAAGTGTAATGAGTGTTATGGAGGCGATTTATCCAGCCTTTCCCCAATGTTGACTGTGTTTTAGAAGAGGAAGATATTTGAAAATATCCACCTGTTTGGTACTCACCCTTGCCTCGGTTTTGAGTTCTGTGCTGTTGGATTAGATGTTAAATGTAGGCCCCCATCTACTCTCAGGTGGATGTTCAAGACCTTGTACTATTTTGAAGGAGCATAGGGGAGTTCTCCCAGATTTTCTGGGCCAATATTTATCCTTCCCTCAACATTATTGAAACCGATTACCTGGTTATTCTGATATTGCTCATTGTGGGAGCTTGTTGTGTGCAAATTGGCTGCCACATTTCTTGAATCGCAACTATTGCCGTGCTTCAAAATTATTTCATTGGCAGTAAAGCACTTTGGACCATCCTGACATTGGATAGGTGCTATATAAATATAATTTCCTTCATTTAATGTGCTTTTTGTGACTGACAAGTTGATCTGCATCCATATGAGTACTTTCACAATATTGGTATAAAATAACGTGACAAAGGTCAAGATTCAAATTCCTTACAACAAATAGACAAGAGTTTTATTTAATTGTGCAACAATCTCATAATAACAGGAAAAAGCAAAAAGATATTTTCTCAAAGGCAAATTTACACCAACTGCATTGTGACACACCCTGTTATATATGACTCATTCAGAAATGATTGAGACTTTCAGGATACCATGCAAAACTATGAAATTAATTAAACTTCAATCATATCCCATTGTAATCAGGTGAATGGAAATCCTATCGAAAAGATGTCCAGATACTCTACCTCAAAAGGGAAACAAACAGGAATAATTAGGATAAAAACAGAAAATGCTGGAAAAACTCAGCAGCTCTGGCAGCATCTATGGAGAGATAAACAGTTTCAAGTCCATATGACTTCTTCAAAGCTGCTAACGTTAACTCTGTTTTAAAACTTCTGTTGAAGACTAGCATCTGAAGTCTAAAATGACTTCTATAGTGCGTTTTGCAGATTGTGGTCCTAGGTAATTTAGTCCTTCTCATTATTTGCTAGTGTGTCCTTTTTGAATTATGTGAGCCAGGGTGTTTTTAGTGATGCTGTCTTTTTGGTGGGTCAGTCCTAAATCAAAACCACGAGATATTTTAGTACCCGCAACTTGAAGTGTGCACAGCTGATCCAGACTCTGATACGTCCTCCTACAGTCAATGAAGACAAAGATCTTAGATGCACCTGATTTATAAGTTGGGTCTAAATTAGAAGGACAGGATGGAAGTTTGAATATCCTTGAGTGTAGAGGGCCGAGCAGCAACCTAATTGAGGTCATTCTAATGACGGAACGGGTTTGAAAGGATCTGGATCTCCAGGAAAGAGATCTCGAGACCTGGGGTCAGTTGAAATTTTCAGGACAGAGGAGGGGAGACTTTTGTCGGCGAAATCATGACAAAAATCTAGTTTAAGCATCATGTTGATATTTTAGAGGTATTGGTTAGTTCTGGGAAGATTATTGTTGTAAAAGTAAGGCAACTAAAATGCTGGGCTTAGAGATTGCCCGAACACCTAGAAGAAAATGGCATTTCAGACAGGTACCTATGTTTGTTAATTTTTTTTTTATTATTCATTCACGGGATGTGGGCATTGCTGGCTGGGCCAGCATTTATTGCCCATCCCTAAATGCCCTTGAGAAGGTGGTGGTGAGCTTCCTTCTTGAACCGCTGCAGTCCATGTGGTGTAGGTACACCCACAGTGCTGTTAGGAAGGGAGTTCCAGGTTTTTGACCCGGCGACAGTGAAGGAACGGCGATATATTTCCAAGTCAGGATTGTGAGTGACTTGGAGGGAAACTTCCAGGTGTTGGTGTTCCCACCTATCTGCTGCCCTTGTCCTTCTAGATGGTAGCAGTCGTGTGTTTGGAAGGTGCTGTCTAAGGAGCCTTGGTGAGTTCTGCAGTGCACCTTGTAGATGGTACAGACTGCTGCTACTGTGCATTGGTGATGGAGGGAGTTAATGTTTGTGGATGTGGTGCCAATCAAGTGGGCTGCTTTGTCCTGAGCTGCACTCATCCAGGCAAGTGGGGAGTATTCCACCACACTCCTGACTTGTGCCTTGTAGATAGTGGACAGAATGTGATGAGTCAGGAGATGAGTTACTCACCACAGGATTCCTAGCCTCTGACCTGCTCCGGTTTCTGGTCAATAGTAACCCCCAGGATGTTGATAGTTTGGGATTCAGTGATGGTAATACCATTGAACGTCAAAGGTTGATTGTTAGATTCTTTCTTGGAGATGGTCATTGCCTGACACTGTGTGGCATGAATGTTACTTGCCACTTGTCATCCCAAGCTTGGATATTGTCCATGTCTTGCTGCATTTGGTCATGGACTGCTTCAGAGTCACAAATAGTGCTGAACATTGTGCAATCATCAGCGAACATCCCCACTTCTAACCTTATGATGGGAGAAGGCCACTGTTGAAGCAGCTGAAGATGTTTGGGCCTAGGACACTACCCTGAGGAACTTCTGCAGCGATGTCCTGGAGTTGAGATGACTGACCTCCAACAACCACAACCACAACCGCTTTGCTTTGTGCTAGGTATGACTCCAACCAGCGGAAAGTTTTCCCCCTGATTTCCATTGACTCCAGTTTTGGAGTCAGAATTAAAAAGATGGAGCCACAAAACAGTAGGTGGACTTACTTAGCTGGAGAGCATAATGGCAAAGTGGAGTTGAGACCACCGTCAGATCAGCATGATCTTATTGAATGGTGGAGCAGGCTGAGAGTTGAATGGCCTACCCCTGTTCCTAAGTCCTGTGTTCCTACTACCCACTGGGCTGCACTTCTTTGCAAGATGTTTGGTTTTGGGAGTTAGAGCTAAGTTAGTTTAAAAGCATTGTGAACCCTGAAAGGCTATGTCATCATGGAGATGGGTGGAGCTTAGGAAGGTTCTCTGGTTTCAGTTTATCTGCGTGTTCTGCAGCAGATGAAAAGGTTCAATACCAAAAATGTGCTGCTGTTAGCAGGCTCCAGACAATTTGGCTCCCAGGGCTTCTCTGAGCCCCTTTGGTGCAGTTAGGGATCAGGAGAAGCCCTGGGAAGCTGAGAAGGTGGCAGAAGGTTAATGGCTCTGTGCTGAAGAGGACTAGGGCTAAGAGAAGCTCTCGGAGCCACTCGTAGCTTGGTGCAGGTAGGAAACTGGAGTTCGAAGTAATCAAGGGGCAGTGATGGAGGAAGCAGCCTGTGAAAGAGTTGGAAGCATGTTTGTATTTAAAGACAGGAGTGCAGCTTTGTGAACCCGTGGAATGCAGTCTTGGGAGGAGAGATTGAACCATTGGGAGGTGAGAAGTTGCCAAGGCAGTCCGAGTCAGTGGTTTTCAAGGGAATTCAGAGACTTGATCTTTGAATGCGAAGAATTGAAATCCTTGTGAGAGATGGAGTTTTAACAAGGTTTTGACTGTCAGTCACTGACGTCTGGGTGGGTTGCTGAGAAATCTGTCTTGATCATATCTGCCATTAAATGTGCAGCATAGTGTGTTTGAACACAATTTGTCCGTTAATTCATATTTACCTCACGTCAATTCTGAGTGTTAGCATATAAGAAAAAAAAATCAAATAATCTACCCAATATGGAAGTTTTATCTAATTTGTGCAAAACCGTAGAATCTTGTCACTTTATTCTCTTAATAAGTACCTGGGATTTTAAACTTGGTCTTTAAACAAAAAATGTTATCAGTCCCTGACTGGATCATAACAAGGATACCAAGCAATATGGAACATAGCAGGAAAATGGTATTAGAATACAGATTGCCATGACCTAGTTGAATGAGTATAGCAAGCTTGAGGAGTGAAAGCTTTCCCCGTGTTATACTTGATCTATCCAGGAATATCTGGATTATTCGCGCCCCCCCCCCCCCCCCAACCCTCACGCAAATTCTTTATGCTAATACTGGCAGCACTCCTAATCCCTAGTCAGAAGGTTTTCCTGCAACACTTGGAGCTCACTGAGATGATTCAGAATCCTCTCGGGGACAGTGGGTTGGTTTAGGTTTGGTTGGGTGGAAAGCAAATCTGCAAACTTTTAGATTTCAGTAAGTTCTGAAATTTATTTATTTTTTCATACCGTAGCAGCCTAAAGGATGTCCCATGGACCATGGGCCAAGCTGTTTGCATCTGCTCTCGTGGGACAATCACCATCGATAATAAGCGTTATTTCTTTATCCAGAAGCTGGACGAAGGGTATGTGATCACAGCCACTGTTATGTCTTGCGTATGGCTTTTGGCTCACCCTGTGCTTAAAAGATTAGAATCAAAGAATACCCCCTTAATGCACAAAATGCAGACTATCCTGCCTGTGCCGCTTCTTTGAAAGAGCTGCCCAGTTTAGCCTCAGACCCCATCTTTCTCATCAGTAACTCTACAAATTAGTCTGCTTCACGTACATGTCCATTTGCCTTTTCAAAGTTCCAATGAAGTCTGATTCTAACACTTTCTGCTGTGTGTGTTCCAAATCTTAACAGCAGCCGCTGCATGAAGAAATTTCTCCTTGATCCCTTCTAGCCAATAATTTTAAATCCATGACCAGAAGAAGCAGCTTCTCCCAGCTTCTTGTATGAAATCCCCTCGTTATTTTCATTACCTTTCTTCCCAACATCTTAGTAAACCCCCTCTCTACCCTCTCCAAAGCCTTACCATTCATCCTATAGCGTGGTTCCTAGAATTGTACACACTTCTGCACCTGAGGCCTCACTAGTGATTTGTTAAAGTTTGGCATGACTTTTTTAAAATTACATACTCCTATTTATAAAGCCAGAGATACCGTAGACTTTCTTAACCGGCTTTTCAATTTGCCTCTCTGCTCTTGCACCGCCAATGTTGCTTTGAGACATAACTTAATTCAGCCACAGAGACCTGTGGGTCCTGAGGTTTAATCCCGGGTCTGCAGTGAATCACGCAGAGCAGCATTTAGAACATTACATGTGCCGTGGTTTCAGTTCCTGCCCTCTTTCCAGTGATGCCCACTGGACAGTATTTGGTCAGGGCAGGATCAGTTTCAGTTGTGATACACCCCACCTCTAGATCTCAAACATGAAGAATGGAAGAAACACTCAGAGATTTACAGAAGCCTTTGGCAGTACTGCATGAAATACATATAGTGTAATAGCAGAGTGGATCGAACATTCAGTTCGTTGTACTGCTGCTGATGAAGATCAACACCCTCTGAACTCTTGATAACGACAATTTGCATTTAAATGGCATGTTTTAATGTGGTGAAACATCCCAAAGGGTTTTGCAGGAAAGGTTATCAAACAAAATTTGACCCCAAGCCACATAAGGAAATAATACAATAGGTGAACAAAAACTTGTTCAGAGGTAGGTTTTAAGGAGCCTCGTAACTGAGAAAAGATGCAGAGAGCTTTAGGGAGGGAATTCCAGAGCTCTGTTAACATAAGAACTAGGAGCAGGATTCATTACGATCATGACTGATCTCATTTCAGCCTCAACTTCAATTTCCCGCGCTCTCCCCATAACCCTTCATCCCATTACTAATTAAAAATCTGTCTATCTCCTTATTTATTCAGCATCCTGGCATCCACTGCACTCTGAGGTAGTGAATCCTACAGGTTTACAACCTTTTGAGAAAAGTAATTCCTCCTCATCTCTGATTTAAATCTACCACCCCTTAGCCTAAAACTATGGCCTCTTGTTCCGGAATGCCCCAGAAGGGGAAACATTCATTCCACGTCTACTTTGTCTATCTCCTTTAGCATCTTGTATACCTCAATTAGATCTCCTTTATGGGGTATGTGGAACATTCCTTGTTCCAGTCCTACTCTGGCCCCCTTCCACAACTCTTTCTCCGGTACATCGATGATTACTTCGGTGCTGCTTCATGCTCTCGTCGGGACTTAGAAAAATTTATTAATCTTGCTTCTAATCTCCACCCCTCCATCATTTTCACGTGGTCCATCTCTGACACTTCCTTTCCCTTCCTTGACCTCTCTGTCTCAATCTCTGATGATAGACTGTCCACCAATATCCATTACAAACCTACCGACTCCCACAGCTACCTCGACTACAGCTCCTCACACCCGCTTCCTGTAAGGACTCCATCCCATTCTCTCAGTTCCTTCGCCCCCGTCACATCTGTTCTGATGATGCCACCTTCAAAAACAGTTCCTCTGACATGTCCTCCTTCTTCCTTAACCAAAGTTTTCCACCCACGGTCATTGACAGGGCCCTCAACCGTGTCCGGCCCATCACCCGCGCATCCGCCCTCATGCCTTCTCCTCCCTCCCAGAAACATGATAGGGTCCCCCTTGTCCTCACTTATCATCCTACCAGCCTGCGCATTCAAAGGATCATCCTCTGCCAATTCCGCCAACTCCAGCTTGATGCCACCACCAAACACATCTTCCCTTCACCCTGCCCCCGCCGGCGGCATTCCATAGGGATCGTTCCCTCCGGGACTCCCTGGTCCACTCCTCCATCACCCCCTACTCCTAAACCCCCACCTATGGCACCACCCCATGCCCACGCAAAAGATGCTACACCTGCCCCTTCACTTCCTCTCTCCTCACCGTCCAAGGGCCCAAACACACCTTTCAAGTGAAGCAGCATTTCACTTGCACTTCCCCCAACTTAGTCTACTGCATTCGTTGCTCCCAATGCGGTCTCCTCTACATTGGAGAGACCAAACGTAAACTGGGCGACTGCTTCGCAGAACACCTGCAGTCTGTCTGCAAGAATGACCCAAACCTCCTGTCGCTTGCCATTTTAACACTCCACCCTGCTCTCTTGCCCACATGTCTGTCCTTGGCTTGCTGCATTGTTCCAGTGAAGCCCAACGCAAACTGGAGGAACAGCACCTCATCTTCCGACTAGGCACTTTACAGCCTTCTGGACTGAATATTAAATTCAACAACTTTAGATCTTAAACTCCCTCCTCCTTCCCCACCCCTTTCTGTTTCTTCCGCCTTCCTTTTGTTTTTTCCAATAATTTATATAGATTTTTCTTTTTCCACCTATTTCCATTATTTTTAAATCTTTTATGACCCCCCCACCCCCACTAGAGCTATACCTTGAGTGCCCTACCATCCATTCTTAATTAGCACATTCGTTTAGATAATATCACCAACTTCAATACCTCTGTGTTCTTTTGTCTGTGACATCTTTTGATGATCTGCTCCTATCACTGCTTGCTTGTCCCTACAACCACACCACCCCCCTCCACTTCTCTTTCTCCACCCCCCCCCCCCCCCCCCACCTTAAACCAGCTTATATTTCACCCCTCTCCTTGGATTCACCCAGTTCTGCTGAAGGGTCATGAGGACTCGAAACGTCAACTCTTTTCTTCTCCGCTGATGCTGCCAGACCTGCTGAGTTTTTCCAGGTAATTCTGTTTTTGTTTTGAATTTCCAGCATCCGCAGTTTTTTGTTTTTATCAATTAGATCTCCTCTCATCCTTCTAAACTCTAGCGAGTATAGACCTAAACTGCTCAATCTCTCCTCATAAGACAAGCCCCGCATCTCTGGAATCAATCTAGTGAACCTCCTCTGAACCACCTCCAGTGCAACGACATCCTTCCTCAAGTAAGGGGACCAAAACTGTGCACAGTACTCCAGGTGTGGTCTCACCAATGCCTTGTACAGTTGCAACAACATTTCCCTATTTTTATACTCTATTCCTTTAGCAATAAATGCCAAAATTCCATTTGCCTTCCTTATTACCTGCTGTACCTGCATACCAGCTTTCAGTGATTTATGCACGAGGACACCCAGATCCCTCTGCACTGAGGCATTCTGAAGTTTCTCTCCATTTAAATAATAAGTCACCTTTTTATTCTTCCAACCAAAATGGATAACCTCACATTTACCCACGTTAAATTCCATCTGCCAAATTTTGGCCCATTCACCTAACCTGTCCATATCCATTTGTAAATTTCTTATTTCTTCATTGCAACTTACTTTCCCACCTATTTTGGTGTCATCTGCAAATTTAGCTATAGTACCTTCTATCCCTGAATCCAAGTCATGAATATAGATTGTAAATAGTTGGGGCCCAAGGACCGAACCCTGTGGCACCCCACTAGTTACAGCTTGCCATCCAGAAAAAGACCCATTTATCCGCAATCTCTGTTTTCTGTTGGTTAGCCAATCCTCTATCCAAGCTAATATATTACCCCTAACTCGGTGTGAGCTTATCTTGTGTATTAATCTTTTGTGCGGCACCTTATCAAAGGCCTTCTGGAAGTCCAGTTATACATTATCTACAGGATCCCCATTATCCATTTTGCTTGTCACATCTTCAAAGAACTCTAGCAAATTAGTCAAACATGATTTACTCTTCATAAAACCACGCTGACCCTGATGGATTGCATTTTGACTTTCCAAATGCCCCATTACTACTTCCTTAGTATTGGATTCCAACAATTTCCCAACGACGGACGTTAAACTAACTGGTGTATAGTTTCCTACTCTCTGCCTCCCCCCCACCCCTTTTTGAATAAGAGCATTTTATTAGCATTTTTCCAATCCACTGGAACCTTTCCAGAATCCAGGAAATTTTGGAATATTATAGCCAATGCATCCACTATCTCAGCTCCCATTTCCTTTAAGACCCTGGGATGTAGGCCATCAGGTCCAGGGGACTTGTCACCCTTTAATCCCAATAGTTTGCTCAGTACTTTTTCTCTAGTGATGGTGATTGTTCTAAGTTCCTCCTTCTCTATACCCTCTGAACTCCTTGTTACTATTGGGGTGGTACTAGTGTTCTCCACTGAAAAACTAGGCAAAATATTGATTAAGCGTCTCTGCCATTTCTGCGTTCCCCACTATTAACTCCCCAGTCTCATCCTCCAAGGGACCAACATTCACTTTAGTTACTCTCTTTCCTTTTATATACTTGTGGAAGCTTTTGCTATAAGTTTTTAATTTTGCGCTAGTTTTCTTTCATAATTTACCTTTGCTCTTATTTTTTAGTAACCCTTTGTTGATCTTTAAAAGTTTCCCAATTTTCCAGCCTGCCATTGACCTTTGAAATTTGGTATGCCTTAGTTTTTGCCTTTACATATTATCTTTAACTTTCTTGCTTAGCCATGGATGCTTTTTCCCCCTCTTACCATCTTTCTTCCTCATTGGGATATATTTTACTTGGGAGGAATTAATTATCTCCTTAAATATCTGCCACTGTTCATCAATTGTCCTACCTTGTAGTCTTCCTGCCCAGTCCACTAGGGCCAAATCTGCGCTCATACCTATGTAGTTACCTTTGTTTAACTCCAGAACACTAGCGTTGGACTCAAGTTTCTCGCTTTCAAACTGAACTTGAAATTCCATCATGCTATGATCACTCTACCCTAGAGGATCCTTTACTATGAGATCATTAATTAATCCCATCTCATTACACAAAACCAAATCCAGAATAGCCTGCTCCTTGGTTCGTTCCACAACATTTTGCTCCAAGAAACATCTCTAATACACTCTATGAACTCTCCCTCGAGGCTACCCTTGCCAATTTGATTAGTCAGGTCTATATGCATTTTAAAATCATCCATGATTATTGCCGTGCCTTTCTTATGTGCTCCCAGTACTTCCTGGTTTATACTGTGCCCTACTGCTAAACTACTGTTTGGGGACCTATAGATCACTCCCACCAGGGACTTCTTTCCCTTGCTATTTCTTATTTCTACCCAGACTGACTACGTCTTGCTCTCAAGTGCCAAATCATTCCTCACTATAGCACTGATCTCTTCCTTTACTAACAAAGCTACACCACCTCCTTTTCTTTCCTGCCTATCCTTCCGAAACACTGAGTACCCTTGGATATTCAACTCCCAAACCTATTCTCCCTGTAAGCACGTCTCAGTAAATACCACCAAATCATACCCATTTTTCTCTATTTGCGCTTATAACTCATTAGTTAAGCTCAGAGCCCCAGGCAACTGAAGGTACGGCTGCCAATGCACAAGAAGCCAGAATTGAGGCACACAGAGATCTCGAAGGGCTTTAGGGCTGGAGGAGGCTACAGAGATGGGAAACCTCTCATCTGTCTTATATCTCCATATGACTCAGTTTCAAATTTTGTCTGATTGTGCTCCTGTGAAGCACCTTGGGACATTTGCAACATCTAAGGAGTAATTTGAACACCAGGATGAGGGTTATTTGCAATGTGTTAATCCTAGAATATTCTCTCAATTGGTTATCTCTCTGGGTTTGGCCCAGGAATCAGCCCCCTACCTGCTCTGTTGGGGAGATGTTTTAAAAAAAAAAGTGGAGAACATTATTTTGAATTATGTGCCGACACCCTTAGCTCCATTCTCCCTTTCTGTTTCAGGGGTTTTAGCTACGTGGATCTAGTGGAGAGCGTTCAAAACGGCCAGTTCTACGCCCTAAAGCGTATCATCTGCCATGACAAAGAAGATCGCAAGAATGCTCTTAACGAGGTGGAGATGCATCAAATGTTCAACCACCCGAACATCCTGCATTTGGAAGCACACTGCATCATGGACAAAGGTCCAAAGTGTGAGGGCTGGCTGCTGCTGCCTTATATTAAGGTGGGGCTGACTGTCTGTCATATTAGAGAGGGAATTCTATGTAAGGATAACTTTGCACCCCAGCAAGGAGCTCAGAGAGAGAGAGCACTACAAAAGTGTCATATTTGATTCTCCAGCCCACTATTCCTCTGAGCATAAATTTTTATCATATCATAGAATTAACCCTTAACATACATGTGTCAGCCTCAGCTTAGTTGGTAGCTCTCGTCTCTGAGTCAAAGTTTATTATTTCAATCCCCACATCAGTGACCTGTGCACATAATCTCAACTGACACTTCAGTGCTGCACAGTTTCAGGTGCCATCTCTCAGATGAGACCCTAAAATTGATTCCTTGTGGATGGGTGCAGAAGATCCCATGGAACACCATATGAAAAGCAATAAGGGAAGCTTCTTTGGTGTCTTGATCAACATGTGTCCCTCATCCAACATTACTAGGCATATAATAAGCCCAACATCAGAATGGGCAGATTTGGATATAGATTTAGGGAATGAACCAAGGCAGGTGGAAGTGGGTTTAGTGGGAGAGCAATTTAGTGGTAGTAATCATAATTCAATTAAGTTTAGAGTGGTTACGGAAAAGGATAAAGATAGACCAAGAGTAGAAGTTTTAAATTAGAGGCCAGTTTTACTAAACTGAGATGTGATTTGGCAGAGGTGAACTGGAAACAGCTACTTGATGGTGATGGGATGGAGCTAAAGAGGGTTCAGAAGAAATACATTTCCTTAAAGAAAAAGATGGGACTTGCCTATCTCGAGCCCCCAGTAACCTTTTACCCCCTTGTTTATCAAGAATCTATCTACCTCTGCCTTGAAAACATTTGAAGACTCCCTTCCTCAAAAGGCAGTGGAAGCAGAGTTCCAAAGACTCACTACCCTCTGAGAGAAAAAATTTCTTCTCATCTTTAAGTAGGTGACCCCGTATTTCTAAACTGTGATCACTTAACCTATCTATGTCCCCTTCACAACTGACTTTCCTACCTAACTTTGTTAAATTTGCTGATGATACAAACATACCTTCGATCCCTTTCTCTAAATCATTTATATAAATTGTCAAGAGTTGAGGCCCCAGCACCGATCCCTCTGGCACACCACTCATCACATCCTGCCTACCAGAAAAAATCCATTTTTGGCTACCCTCTGTTTCCTGTTAGCTAGAAAATCTTCTAAACATGCCAATATGTTACCCCCTACCCCATGAGCTTTTATTTTCCACAATAACCTTTGATGTGGCACCTTATCAAATGCCTTCTGGAAATCTAAGTACAGTGCATCCATCGGTTCCCCTTGATCCACAGCACATGTGACTCCGTCAAAGAACTGCAGCAAGTCGGTTAAACGTGATTTCCCCTTCACAAAACCATGTTATGAACATACAAAATAGGAGCAGAAGTAGGTCATTCAGCCCCAAGAGCCTACTCCACCATTCATTAAGTTCATGACTGATCTACTTGTGTTTTGAATTCCACATTCCCATCTACCCCTTGCCTAACATGATGGTAACAGTTGACTCTGCCTGATTGCCTTGAATTTTTCTAAGTGCCCTGCCATAACGATTTTCATAATAGCTTCCAACATTTTTCCTGTGACAGAGGTTAGGCTAACTGGCCTGTAGTTTCCTGCTCTCTATCTGTCTCCCTTTTTGAATAAAGGAGTTATATCTGTCATTTTCTAAGCTAATGGCACCTTCACCATATTCCAGAGAATTTTGGAAAATTAAAACTAACATGTCAACAATCTCACTAGCCACTTTTTTAAGACCCTAGGATGAAGTCCATCAGAACTCGGAGATTTGTCAGCCTGCAGCTCCAACAGTTTGCTAAGTACCACTTCCCTGGTGATTGTAATTTTCCTGAGTTCCTCCCTCCCAGTCCCTGATTTACAGCTATTTGTGGGATATTGCTTGTGTCCTCTTGTAGTGAAGACCAATGCAAAATACCTGTTCAATTCATCTGCCAGTTCCTTATTTTCCATTATCAATACCCCAGACTCACTTTCTATAGGACCAATGCTCACTTTATTAACTTTTTTCTTATCTAAGTATCTATTGAAACCCTTACAATTAAACTCTTAAAGTCTTTATATTTCTAGCTAGCTTTCTCTCACACTCTATTTTTTCACTCCGTATTAATCTTTTTGTCATGGGACAATCCTTTTGCCATTTCATGCCATGACATGGTTCTTGATGAACACTTTACGTCCATTTTCACAAAAGAGAGGGACAAAGCAGTCACTAGTTAAGAAGGAATGTGAAATATTGGATGGGATTAATATAGTGAGGGAGGAAATATTAAAATGCTTAGTAACCTTTGGATCACCAGGCCTGGATAAATTACATCCCAACCACTAAAAGAAGGCACAGCAGAGGCTCTGACCATCATTTTCCAATCTTCTCTGGCTTCTGTGGTGATATAGGAGGACTGCTAATGTTGTACCATTGTTTGAAAAGGGAAGAAAGGATAGCCTGAGTAATTGCAGACCAGTCAGCTTAACATTTGGTGGTGGGCAAATTATTGGAAAAATTTCAGAGGGATGGCATAAGTCACCATTTCGAAAGGCATGGATTAATCAAGGATAGTCAGCATAGCTTTGTTAAGGGAAGGTCATGGTTGAATAACTTGATTTAATTTTTTGAGGATGCAACAAGGAGGGTCAGTGAGGGTAGCATGTTTCATGTAGTCTTCATGGGCATTAGCAAGGTTTTTGATAAGGTCCCACATTGCCAGACTGATCGGGAAATTAAAAACTTCTGTGTCATAAACATTTATGTGTTGCTATTTATCCCTTTGCTGTTTGTGGGATCTTGCTATGTGAAAATTAGCTGCCACGTTTCTTACAGTGACTGCACACCAAAAACGCTTAAGAGTCATAGAGTTATTTACACACAGAAGGAGGCCATTTGGCCTATTGAGTCTGTGCTGGCTGCCCGTGCAGCAGTCCTGTCAGTCGCACTCCCCTGCTCAGTCCCCGTAACCCTGCAAGTTTAAATATAGAAACATAGAAAATAGGAGCTAGAGTATGTCATTCGACCATTTGAACCTGCTCAGCCATTCAGTATGATCGTTGCTGATTCTCTATCTCGACACCATACCCCCGCTCTCTCCATAACCCCTGACGCCTTTAGAGTCCAGAAATCTATCTATTTCCTTCTTAAATATATTCAGTGACTTGACCTCCACAGCCCCTTGTGGTAGAGAATTCCACAGGTTCACTATCCTGAGTGAAGAAGTTCCTCCTCATCTCCATCCTAAATGGCCTAACCCGTAACCTGAGATTGTGACTCCTGGTTTTACGGGTTCCCACCCCAGCCAGGGGAAGCATCATCCCTGCATCCAATATGTCCAGCCCTGTCAGAATTTTATATGTTTCAACGAGATCCCCCCCCTCATTCTTCAAAACTCCAGTGAATACTGGCCTAGTTGGCCCAATCTGGTGAACCTTCGCTGCACTCCCTCTATGGTAAGTATACCTTTAGGTAAGGAGTCCAAAACTGCACATAATCCTCCAGATATGGTCTCACCAAGGCCCTGTACAGCTGCAGTAAGACATCCTTGCTCCTGTACTCATGTCCTCTCTCAGTGAAGGCCAGTATACCATTTGCCTTCCTAACTGCTTGCTGCACCTGCATGCTTGCTTTCAGTGGCTGGTGTACAAGGACACCCAGGTCCCTTTGTACATCAACGTTTCCCAATCTATCACCATTTAAATAATACTCTGATTTTTCTACCAAAGTGGATAACTTCACACTTCTAAACTCCAGTGAATACAGGCCTAGTCAGCATGATCACTCCTCATGACAACTCTGCCATCCCAGGAATCAGTCTGGTGAACCCTCGCTGCACTCCCTCTATGACAAGTATATCCTTTCTTAGGTATTTCCTTCAAGTGCCCATTTCCTTTTGAAATCATTGATTGTTTCCACAACCATCACATTCATGGACAGCAAGTTCCAGGTCATTACCACTCACTGCGTAAAGTTCTACCTCACATTCCCCCTGCAACTCTTGCCCAGCATCTTAAATCTGTGTCCCCTAGTCCTTGTACTTTTAGGTAATGGGAAGATTTTTTTCCTTGTTTATTTTAACTCAGCCTGTCATAATCTTGTACGCCTCAATCTCCTTTGCTCCAAGGAGAGCAACCTCAGCCTTTCCAATCTAAAACCCCCCCCCCCCCCCCCCCCACCCCGGCCCCCAATTTCTGGAAGCATTCTGGTAAACCTTTTCTGCACTCTCTCAAGGACCTTCACTTCTTTCTTAGAGTGTGGTGACCAGAACTAGATGCAGTGCTCAAGTTAGGGCCTAACCAGAGTTTCATATAGGTAACTTCCCTGCTCTTGTATTTGATTTATGAAGCCCAAGATCCCATATGCTTTGCTAAACACTCTGTCGATTATGTCCTGTCATCTTCAAAGGTTATCACTGGCGGTATAATGTTTGGGATGTCCTGAGGTCATTATATTAACACAACTGGGTCAAAATATTCTTTTCGAGGGTACTTTTTGAGATTTTCTCAAA
The DNA here is from genome assembly GCF_017639515.1 of Carcharodon carcharias. Classification (NCBI taxonomy): domain Eukaryota; kingdom Metazoa; phylum Chordata; class Chondrichthyes; order Lamniformes; family Lamnidae; genus Carcharodon; species Carcharodon carcharias. The sequence goes on along the minus strand of NC_054478.1, from coordinate 18,355,034 downwards.
GGCTGAATTTTGATTTTCGGGGACAGCCTTTTGGCTTTCAGGGGCTCCTCGAAGGTACAACAGATCTAAAGAACTGTTCTTGAAGCAGGAATTTGCAAACTTGCTCTACACGTCCGATTTAAGGATATGAAAGAAACAAGAGACTGTGGTGTGCAGGAAGCCAATTCCTTCATTCAACACCGCGCCCCCCCCTCCACCCCAAACTCTGTCGTCATCCTCCAGTGGCTGAAATGAAAGCAAACTGGAGGCTTGGAAGGTCGGGCTCTTCTGGATTGACTGGTGTCCCAACCTTTTCTACACATCAAAACTTCTTTTTCAAAAAAGAAAACACACACACCCCCACACACCCCTGACAACAGGCAAAAGTAGCTTGTGTACAGACAGACACTTCTACAGCAGAAACACTTAAAGAGAAGCCTAAGGAGAAGAAAGAAATTGGATTTTCCCAACAGTATTTTCTCTCTCTCTCTACCCCAGGTCTCTAGATTTTTTTTTTAAAAAGTTGAGAAATCATATACATAAATGAACAAAATAAGTTGTGTGAAAGTGAGCGATGTTGCTGTTGCCCAGACCCTCCCTCTCTTACCCTGAGAGGCTTCCTTTTCCCTCCAATCCACCCCACTTCTCAGTCTTTCACTCTCTCTCTTTCACGCCATCCCTCCCCCACTTCACATTCCCTCTCCCTCATGGGCACAGCCAGAGCCACTTTACCTGCACTGGATCCTCTGCCAACTTGACCTCCCTCTCTCCTCCAGATCTGCTCGCTGATGGCCGTGCTGAGATCCCAATTGTATTTCCTTTTATATTTAAATAGGAAGGTTGTTGTAACTGGAAGAGGGGTGGAGAGGGGACTTTGTTTATAATTGCTGAAAGATACCTCAGTTCATCCTACCCAGCGCCTGCCAGAGACAGCCCTCTCCCCACTCGATTTAAGAAAGACACTCACTCTTAAAAGGTTCAAAAAAATTCCAAAAGGGAGGAAAAAGCGTCAGCTATTTGACACTTTGACTTCCAAGTTCTGACGTTCTGCTCTGAAGCGAATTGTTTCTCTCTTTCGCACTTTCTTCCACTCATGGAAAAGTTCTTTTTTCGTTTTGATTTCCTTATCTCTCCCATCCTCACTGCTGCAGCTCCTCCAATCACAAGTTCCCTCCCTCCTGCACCGTCTGCTCCTCCAATCAGAGATTCTGCCTCTGCAGGAGCAGCAAGAGCAAGAGAGAGAGGATCAGTGATTGGAGGAGCTGTAGCAGCGAGCATGGGAGAGACAGAATCTGATTGGAGGAGAAGCTCGTCACAGATTCTGTCTCTCGTGCTTGCTGCTCCTCGAATCGAACTCTGCATTATTTTCCTGTTCTCTCATGCCTCCAGTTGTTCAACCCCATTTTGACTACAGAGGAGTCAGAAGGTAAGGTAATATGTGCGAAGCAAAGTTCCTTGAACTTTTGGGCCCCCCTCATCTTTGATTTTGCATGGGCTACTCGTGTGATTTCAAGGGTGAATTTTCCCACTGCCCCCCCTGTATTTTGAACACTGAAATGCAGGTTCTTTGCTCCAGCGATGAGATTGCACAGCTCTTCAGTTGGACTCCAAGGAAAGGCAGGTTGACATTTTGATGGAGTCTCAGCTGTGTCCCTTCTTGAGAAAGAGGCAAACACTGACTGACCTGCTGCGTATTGCTAGCCTTTATTTTCATTTTATTTCAGATTTCCAATTACCCAAAGGTTTCTCTCCTGAATCTTCTCATCCCTTCTATTTTGGAAGTGACTGACTTCAGACACTTGATGGTGCTGTTCAGCTATCCTTACACAGGATACCCTTACAAAGCAGGACTGCGATAAAACGTGTATGAATGTAACAGCTATTACCAAGCGATGGAAGTTTTTATTTGAAGAAGATTAATGCAAATAAAAAAGATTGAAAAATAAACACCTGAAAAGGGAAATAAACAATGAGAGGCAGATAACTTAATACTTTCAAAGCCAGAGCAGCGACTTGAATTTATACTGCACTATTAATGTAGTAGAACATCACAATGTACTTCACAGGAGCATGATAAAACAAAGTTCAACACAGCCACATAGAGAGTAGACAATTAAGGAGATGACTAAGAGATGACTTAAAAACCTACCTTTTTGTCCAAGCTTTTAGAAGTGTCTTTAAGGAGGAAAGAGAGGCACAAGGTTTTGAGGAGGAGGAGGGGGGGGGACAATAGCTTAGAGGCTTTGCAGTTGATAGCACGGCCATTAAGGAAACCAAATGAGTACATGAGATGAAAGGGAATGGAACGACATGCTGAAAGGCTGTGATAAGATTTGGAGTATAAACATCAGCACAGACTGGTTAGGCCAATTTATTTGTTTGTTGTGTTGTAAATTCCACGTAATATCTAAACGACTTGGGATTTCTGTAATACCTGATCATGTCCTCGGTACATCCCCAAAGCGATTCACATCCAATGATTTACCTGGGGATTAATGCAGACAAGCAGAGCTGCCAACTGCACACACACATCCCAGAAGCAGCAGATGGGATGAATGGGTGCCTAATTAGTTATTGTTGGTTTAGGCTCACGGGGAGAACTCCCTCCTCTGGTTTGGGTTGTGCCATTGGATCTTTTCCATCTACCAGAAAATGCAGGCAAGGCCATGGTTTAATGTATCATCTGAATCATGGTCCCCTTTGTCAAAAGAAAGAACTTGCATTTGTATAGCACCTTTCGTGACATCAGACATTCCGACATGCTTTTCAAACAATTAAGTGCTTTTGAAGTGTAGCCAGTATTGTAAGTGATTGGAGCATGCACACCAAACTCCAACAAACATAGTGACAAAATAATCATCTCATGTGATATTGATTGAAGGATAAATATTGGTCAGCTCCCCTGCTCTTCCCCAGAGGGATGGGCAATAAATGCTATCCTAGCCAGCGAAGCCCACACCCCTTAAATGAATAAAAAAAACGGTGACATGGAATCTTCTGCCTACACTTGAGAGGCCAGACGAGGCATCTGTTTAACTTCTTGTCTGCAAACAGTTAAACAGTCGAGACGATGCAGCAGTCTGTCAGTACTACATTGGGACTGTCAGCCAAGAGTGTGCTCAGATTTCTAGAGTGGGACTTAACCCATGACCTCCAGCCACAAATTAAAGTGTTATCCACTGAGCAGTGGCTGACAAAACAACTTTGCACTTGACAGTCTATGTTATTGGAGTCATTTAAATAATGAGCATAACACCATTTCTGTTTTTTTTCCTTCAGAACGGCTCACTGTGGGCAGAGCTGGAAAAGCTCAGGGACACCAATAGCTTCATGTCTGAGGAACGGATATTGAAAATTTTCCACGGGCTCTGCGGTGGACTCAAAGCCATCCATGACAAAGGCTATGCGCACAGGTAAACCTCGGCCTCTTCATGTTGGTGACCTGTGTACGTTGGGGACATGTGTGTCCGTCTCAGCCATTTCACTGCAAATAGCATTTTTGCTTCCTGAGGTCATGGATCCAGGTCCCACTCCAGAACATGGAGCCCACAACTCATGTTGAAACTTCCAGTGTAGTAATTTGTTTTTTCACTCACAGAATGTGGGCTTCGCTGGCTGGGCCAGTATTCATTGCCCATCCCTAGTTGCCCTTGAGAAGGTGGTGGTGAGCTACCTTCTTGAATAACTGCAGTCCACCCACAGTGCTGTTAGGAAGGGAGTTCCAGGATCTTGACCCAGTGACAGTGAAGGAACGGCAATATATTTCCAAGTCAGGATGGTGAGTGACTTGGAGGGGAACTTCCAGGTGGTGGTATTCCCATCGATATGCTGCCCTTGTCCTTCTAGATGGAGGTGGTCATGGGTTTGGAAGGTGCTGTCGAAGGAGCCTTGGTGAATTCCTGCAGTGCATCTTGTAGAAGGTACACACTGCTGCTACTGTGTGTTGGTGGTGGAGGGAGTGAATGTTTGTGAATGTGGTGCCAGTCAAGTGGGCTGTTTTGCCCTGGACAGTGCCAAGCTTCATGAGTGTTGTGGGAGCTGCACTCATCCAGGCAATTGTGGAGTATTCCATTACACTCCTGACTTGTGCCTTGTAAATGGTGGACAGGTTTTGGGGAGTCAGAAGGTGAGTTACTTGTTGCAGGATTCCTAGCCTCTGACCTATTCTTGTATCCATAGTGTTTATATGGCTAGTCCAGTACAGTTTCTGGTCAATGGTAACCCCCAGGATGATGAATACATCCTGTACTCACGGAGCTGTCATCTGCATATGAAATGTTAAACCAAGACAATGTCTTACACCCTCATGATAGACATAAAAGATCCAAGACACTCTTTTGAAGTAAGCGAGGGAGTTATCCCCGGTATCCTGGTCGATTCAATTATCCCTCAACCAACATCACAAAAATACATCATCTGACCATTAACATGTTGACGTTTGTGGGAGCTTGCTGTGTGCAAATTGGCTGCCGCATTTCCTACATTGCAACAGCGACTACACATTGAAAGTACTTTGTTGGCTGTAAAGTGCTTGTGGGCGTCCTGGAGTTGTGAAAGGCGCTGTAGAAATGCAAGTTCTTTCATCAGTTATTTACTTTCAGGGATTTGAAACCCACCAATGTTCTCTTAGATGACAATGAGCAACCTGTGCTGATGGATCTAGGATCAATGAATAAGGCGAGGATCGAGGTGAAAGGGTCTCGAGAAGCCATGACAATCCAGGTAAATATGGCAAGGGTGAAGGAAATTTAAAAAAAAATATAGATTTGGGAGAGGCAGAAAAACAAATCAATGTTAATTATTTATTTTGTATTTTATGCTATAAATCCAGCCCTTGTAAGTACAGACTGATTTCATAGATGGTCACAGCACAGAAGGAGGCCATTCATTCCATCATGCCACTTTGCATGAACTACTCAGTTAAGTCCCTACTTTTTCCCCATTTCCCTGAAAATTGTGCCATTTCTCTAAACTGAAGCCAAAAATGATCAAACTTTGAAGTCAAACAATTCAGAGCAAAAAAAAAGTGAGGTTTCTAAAGTATGTTGTGTAACATTAGCATTCTAGCTGATTATAATGAGAGGAATCTCATCCCCACGAAATAGTAATGTGAGGCATTGCTGATCTCCCTTTTCCTTTGTCAGAAGCCTCATGTGACCAAAGCCTAAACTGTCACTGTGTGGAAGCATTTGTGCACAAGTCACTGCAGCCTCCTCACATCCTAACATATGAAATCATTTTATTCACTTATGATGGATAAATCATTGCCAGAATTTGAGCCGAGGCGCCTTTGCTACTAAAGCAGAACCAGATCAACTGAACCTTTGAGGATTTTAGAGGATCACTGGCATGAAACAGAAACTAGAAGCAGGAGTAGGACATTCAGCCCTTCGAGCCTGCTCTGCCATTCATTATGATCATGGCTGATCATCCAACTCAATAGCCTGCTTCCGCATTCTCCCCATATCCTTTGATCCCTTTCACCCCCAAGAGCTATATCTAACTCCTTCTTGAAAACATACAATGTTTTGGCCTCAACTACTTTCTGTGGTAGCGAATTCCACAGGCTCACCACTCTCTGGGTGAAGAAATTTCTCCTCATCTCAGTCCTAAATAGTCTACCCCGTATCCTCAGACTGTGACCCCTGGTTCTGGACTCCCCCACCATCGGGAACATTCTTCCTGCATCTACCCTGTCTAGCCCTGTTAGAATTTTATAGGTTTCAATGAGATCCACCCCCCTCATTCTTCTGAACTCCAGCAAATACAATCCTAACTGACTCAATCTCTCCTCATATGTCAGTCCTGCCATCCCAGGAATCAGTCAGGTAAACCTTCACTGCTCTCCCTCTATAGCAAGTACATCCTTCCTCAGATAAGGAGACCAAAACGGCACACAATATTCCAGGTGTGGTCTCACCAAGGCCCTGTGTAATTGCAGCAAGACATCCCTGCTCCTGTACTCTAATCCTCTCGCTATGAAGGCCAACATACCATTTGCCGCCTTTACCACCTGCTGCACCTGCATGCTTACCTTCAGCGACTGGTGTACAAGGACACCCAGGTGTCATTGCACATTCCCCTCTCTCAATTTATAGCCATTCAGATAATAATCTGCCTTCCTGTTTTTGCTACCAAAGTGGATAACCTTACATTTATCAACATTATACTGCATCTGTCATGCATTTGCCCACTCATTCAGCTTGTCCAAATCACACTGAAGCATCTCTGCATCCTCCTCACAGCTCACCCTCCCACCCAGCTTTGTGTCATCTGCAAATTTGGAGACATTACATTTAGTTCCCTCATCTAAATCATTAATATATATTGTGAATAGCTGGGGTCCCAGCACCGATCCCTTCGGTACTCCACTAGTCACTGCCTGCCATTCGGAAAAAGACCCGTTTATCCCTACTCTTTGTTTCCTGTCTGCCAATCAGTGTTCTGTCCATCTCAATACACTACCCCCAATCCCATGAGCTTTAATTTTACACGCCAATCTCTTATGTGGGACTTTGTCGAAAGCCTTCTGAAAGTACAAATAAACCACCCCACTGGCTCTGCCTCATCAACTCTACTAGTTACATCCTCGAAAAATTCCAGTAGATTTGTCCAGCATGATTTCCCTTTCATAAATCCAAGCTGACTCTGTCAGATTCTGCCAATGAAGCATTGCACTAACACGGCAGCCACCTTCCCTTCTCACAATTTGTGTGTAATGTCAAATTATGTAGTGTGATATAGTTAAGACTGTAGAAGACTGTGACATAATGCAAGAAAACAGTAAAGTTGCAGAATTGGTGTGTAATTGGCTAATTAATTTCAATATTGTTGTGAGACAGTACGTTTTTGGTAGGCAGAATAAGGGGGTCACGTACTACTAGGAACATAAAAGTCTAAATTTGGTATAGCAGACAGATCTAGGGTTAAAGATACACAGATCACTAAAAGAACAAACCAGGTTAATGAGACCACAAAAAAAGCAAATAAAGCGAGAATTCGGAGGAGAAAGTGAGAATTCTGAGCAGAGAGCGGGGCCATAAATCAGCAAGAAAGAGAATTCAGAGGAGCAGAGAGCAGGGCGAGAGATCACGAGGGACGATGTGGCAAGTTAAAGGGAAAGGGCAAGGCAAGAGAGCAAGGTAGCAATAAGGGTAATGATAATCAGAGTGTAGCAGGAAGGGACAGAGTGTGAAAACAAGAGTGAATCATCGATAAGGCCAGAGTTTGCAAAAATAATAAAAAGATGAGTTAAAGGCTCTGTGTCTGAATGCCCGAGCATTCATAACAACATAGATGAATTGTCAGCCCAAATAGAAATAGATATGAATGACCTGATAGCATTACAGCAACCACTGCAAGGTGACCAAAACTGGGACCTGAATATTGAAATGTACTTGATCTTTCGGATGGGCAGGAAGCTAGGAAAGGGTGGTGAAGATGACATTAGTACAATAGTAAGAGATGATTTTAGCTCTAAAGATCAAGAAGTAGAATCAGTTTGGGTAGAGATAAGAAAAAGCAAAGGGAAGTCAATTGTGGGAGTAGTAATGACACTAAGGTGGGGCATACAGGAAGAATTGATGGGGGGGCTTGTAAGAAAATCATGGGTGATTTTAATCCACATTTAAAATAAATGAATCCGATCAGCAAAGGTATCCCAGAAGTTGAGTTCATCCGTTTTTTGGACAATTTCGTAGAGCAGTACGTTCTAGAGCCAACTAGAGAGGCTGCTGTTCTAGACCTGGTAGTGTGCAATGAGGCAGGATTAATTAATGACCTCATAGTAAAAGAGCCTCTAGGTAGCAGGGATCATAACGTGATTGAATTTTGCATTCAGCTCAAGGGAGGGAAGAGTGGGGTCACTGCTACAGGTTGTGGTGTGTAACGTAGATGCATTTGAGTTAAACTAGATAAACACATGAGGAATAAAGGAATAGAAGGATTTGTTGATGGAGTGAGATGAAGAAAGATGGGAGGAGGCCAGTGTTGAGCATGAAACACTGGCATGAACCTGTGTATTCCATGTAACTCACCACTATGTTGATATTTAGTTGTTCTGTTCCAGGACTGGGCAGCTCAGCGTTGCACCATATCATACCGAGCTCCTGAACTCTTCAGTGTTTCGAGCCACTGCATCATAGATGAGCGCACAGACATTTGGGTACGTAGATTAATTTGAATACTTATTGTAACCCTAGCCCAGTCATCGCCGGATTTAATTCTGAATGGATCTAAACCATAGTTGCGTTGCCAGTTGTGTGATTTTGCTAGATCAGTTGAAAACCGATTAAAAAGTTGCCAGTCAGTGATTTTTTAAAATATTCTTTCATTGGGTATGGGCGTCGCTGGCTAGTCCTCCTCGAGAACTGAGTGGCTTGCTAGGCCATTTCAGAGTCAATCACAATGCTGAGGTAGTCACAGACTAGGTAAGGATGGCAGATTTCCTTCTCTAAAGGATATTAGTGAATAAGGTAGGTATTTACGACAACGGTTTCATAATTAGATTTTCAATTCCAGATTTTTTTTTTTTATTGAATTCAAATTTCATCTGCTGTGGTGAGATTCGAAGCTGGGTATCTGGATTGCTGATCTAGTGATGATACCACTACACCACCACCTCCTGCTAGCAATTTGAAAGCCTGCCCTATATAAGGTGTCTGTGCATATAGTCATAGTACAAGCCCCACAGAATGGAAGGATTGGATAAATTCTTCAACCATGACCTCTCAGGAGTGAAACACTTCTACACATGAAGGATGATGGAAGTTTGAAGCTCTCTTCCACAAATGGCAATTGCTGATTGATAAACTGTAAATTTTAAATCTGAGATTATATAGGAATTCATTGGATATATGGCACAGAACATGTTTTTCAACCCAACCAGTCCATGCTGGTGTTTATTCTCCAAGCCTCCTTCCATCTTTCCTCATCTAAATCTGTCATTGTAACCCTCCCTCATATGCTTGTCTAGTTTCCCCTTAAATGCATCTTTACTATTCACTTCAACCACACCCTGTGGTAGCGAGTTCCACATTCTCACCACTCTCTGGGTAAAGAAGCTTCTTCTGAATTCCCTATTGGATTTCTTGCTGACTATCGTATATTGATGACCTCTAGTTATGCTCTTCCCCACAAGAGGAAACATTCTGTCTGTATCCGCTCTATCAAAACCTTTCATAATTTTAAAAACTTCCGTTAGGTCACTTTTCAATCCCCATTTTTTTTCAAGAGAAGAGAACCCCCGGCCTCTCAATTCTTCCCTCATACTGATGCCCACACCTTCCTGTATTATCCTAAATCTTCTCTCTGCACCCTCTCGAGTGCATTTATATCCTTTTTTATAATGTGGCGATATGCTGGCAGTACTGGACCTGTGGTCTAACCAAGATTCCAATATAGGTTTAGCACAACATCCCTATTTTTCAATTCTATGATGATTGATAGTACCTTTTGGTTAAAAAAAAATCTAAGGGATATGGGGCAAAGGCAGACATGTGGAGTTGGGTTGCAGATCAGCCATAAATAGGCTCCTCCTGTTCCTATGGCTGGAGACTGCACTGTTGTAAGTGACGAGGATTGAATTTGTGCACACAATTTGGATTATGTAATGAGATGGAGAGCTATGGAAAGACTTCTTTGAGCCAAGGCCCTACCTTTGGTCAGAGAGCCCATGATGATGATAATGATGAACCATTATCTGTTCACTGCAATTTTCTAGTGAAAATGATCCTGCAATTTTTTATTTAGCTGCGGTCATGAGTTCTGTTTGCTATTGTTGATAGAGTTTCTGTCTGTTTGGACTCTGCTGTAAAATAGATTGTTTGCTGTTAGTAAGGCCGCAAGTCGTTCCCTGACTTCAACTCATTGGCTGATACAGTAGTGTTGGCAGACAAGGCCAAGGAAGCAGGCCGTCCCAAATAGTTTATAGTTCCATGCAACCCAGTTTGAGTTGTAGGTGGTCAGAGTTGATTAACAGTCCAAGCTATTATTTGTTTGCATAATGTATCAGGAGGGTACTGGGCTACTTTCGCCATTGTCCCCTCCACACATCAAATGCAAGTTGCCAGCTGATATGAAGTTCGTAAAGTATGTGACTTTGATCTCATCGCATTGTCTCCATTCCATCTCCCTGGCGAATTTTGCCTCTGCGAATGCATGACCCATATTCCACTGTTCTCCAAAACCACAATATGGAAATGCTGGCCCATAGTCTACAATGTATATAGAACTGCTCCAGGGATGAGAGACTACAATTAAGTGGAGAGACTGGAAAAGCTAGGGTTGTCCTCCGTAGAGCAGAGAAGGTTAAGAGGAGATTTGACAGAGGTGTTCAAAATTAGGAAGGATTTAGATAGAGTTAATAAAGAGAAACTGTTTTCACTGGCTGAAGTGTTGATAGGCACTAGGAAGTTCTGAGGAACAAAGGGACCTTGGCGTATATGTCCATAGATCTCTGAAGGCAGAGGGGCATGTTAGTGGGGTGGTAAAAAAGGCATTTGGGACACTTGCCTTTATCAATCGAGGCATAGATTACAAGAGGAGGGAAGTCATGTTGGAGTTGTATAGAACCTTGGTGAGGCCACAGCTGGAGTACTGTGTGCAGTTCTGGTCACCACATTATAGGAAGGATGTGATTGCACTGGAGGGGGTGCAGAGGAGATTCACCAGGATGTTGCCTGGGATGAAACATTTAAGTTATGAAGAGAGGTTGGATAGACTTGGATTGTTTTCATTGGAGCAGAGAAGACTGAGGAGCGACCTGATGGAGGTGTACAAGATTGAGGGGCATGGACAGGGTGGATAGGGAGCAGCTGTTCCCCTTAATTGAAGGGTCAGTCACAAGGGGGCATAAGGTCAAGATGAGGAGCAGGAGGTTTAGGGGGATGTGAGGAAAAACTTTTTTATCCAGAGGGTGATGACGGTCTGGAATGCACTGCCTAGGAAGGTGGTGGAAGCGGGTTGCCTCACATCCTTTAAAAAGTACCTGGATGAGCACTTGGCACGTCATAACATTCAAGGCTATGGGCCAAGTGCTGGTAAATGGGATTAGGTAGGTAGATAGGTCAGGTGTTTCTCACATGTTGGTGCAGACTCGATGGGCAGAAGGGCCTCTTCTGCACTGTGTGAAAACCAGAGGGCACAGATTTAAGGTGATTGGCAAAGGAGTCAGAGATAACATGAAGAGAAGCTTTTTTATACAGTGAACGGTTAGGTTTTTGAATGCACTGCCTGATGGGGTGGTGGAACAGATTTCAACTGTTACCTTTCAAAACAAATTGGACAAATACTTGGAGGAGAAAAAAATTGCAGGGTTATGGAGAAGGAGTGGGGGAGTGGGACTAACTGGATTGCTCTTTGAAAGAGCTGGCGCAGATGTGATGGGCTGAATGGCCTCCTTCTGTGCTATAGTATTTTGTGATTCCATGTAGGCTAGGTTCACTCTGAGTTACTTAACTGCTATTGATTGATTTGTTTTCAATCCATGAGTTGTGCGCCTATACCATGATTGTGTGTATGTTGGTTTTAGTTCCTGACCTTTTGCACTGTGTTGCAGTGACTGATTGATTTATTTTCAGTCCCTAGGCTGCGTGCTGTATGCTATGATGTTCCTGGAAGGACCATATGACAGCATCTTTCACAGGGGAGACTGTGTTGCCTTGGCCGTACAGAATTCAATAACCATTCCAGAAAATTGCAGGTAAGGACCAGTCGGAGATTGTTTTCGTGAGCATTTGCTTTTATAGGAAGAATGGTGACAGAAATGATTACACTCATAAAGATTTAGAATGTACAGTTTGAAAGGCTGAATGCCTAAACTGTTCTGAATTCCCCTTCTCATCAGCTTTCTTCCACATCTCTACTGAAGCTTGTGTAATGGTCACCATAGGTTCATCGTACAGTAATTGTTTTGCAACTGTGTGTGTTACAGTGTTTTGTACTATAGGCTCCAGCTGAAGATTGGACCAGCACACCTACCGTCTACCACAGTGTGCTACCCACTTAATGTAACAGTGCACATTATCAAACTCTTAACTGCATTTTACAGCTGCCATTTCCAATGGATTTCAGCAAAAGTATGGAACAAGTACAGTATATCCATACTTGTGGGATATCCATACACTAATTGGATAGTGAATGACTGATATTTTTTTTTTCCTCCTTCAAATGTGGGTTGTGTCAAGAGAGAGCATTAACACCAGGGCAAAGGGCAAGCAAACATCCGAAAAGAAAGGTGGAAACTGACCTTGCACAGTCACGCTATTCCATCTGTGACTCAGTGGGAAGCGTTCCCAGCCCTGAATCAGTAGATACTCCAGTGACTTCACAATGACATCCCAGTGTAGCACTGTCAGTTGGATAAGATATTAAACTAAGGCAACATCTGTCCCCTCAGGTGGATATAAAAGATCCCATGCCCACTATTTTGAAGCAACCAACATAACTTTAAGAAAGCTCTAGATCATTTGGTCATTGTCTTATTGCTGTTTGTGGGAGCTTGCTGTCCACAAATTGGCTGCCACATTACCTAAATTACAACAGTAACTAAACTTTTTAAAAGTACTTCATTGGCTGTAAAGCACTTTGGAACATTAAGAGAGTGAAAGGCAAATAGATACAATTTCTTTATTTAAACTGAGCAGGCTGGTGCATCACTGTCCCCATTTAGCAGTAATACTAACTCCTGGAGGTGGGAGACTGAAGTAGTGGAGAAAAACATTCAGGCAAAGCTCTGGGCAAACCTCTCCCCAACTGTCAGACGCAAGTGAGCCAGTTGTAGTTGACCCTGGTTGCCCACAATCTCACTTATACCGCAGAACCACTGGTGAGTGCAAATCCATCACCACTGGTGGGCAAATGTATTCAGCAGAGAGCTGGCTGCATCTTTGCTGAAAGAAATGATTAAAGATTCAGAATAAATGCAAAAAAACAAGAATAAACAGGTTTTGCTACAATTATGCAGGGCTTTGGTGAGACCACACCTGGAATAATGTGCACAGCTTTAGTCTCCATACTTAAGGAAGAATATACTTGTACTGGGGGCAGTGAAGGTTCACAAGATTGGCACCTGGGATGAGAGAGTTGTCCTATAATGAGCGGCTGAGTAAATTCGGTCTGTATTCTCTGGTGTTTAGAAGAGTGAGAGGCAATCTCATTGTAACATACAAGATTCTGAAGGAGCTTGACAGGGGCGGACACTGAGAAGTTGTTCCCCCGGCTGGGGAAATCTACACCAAGGAGGTATGGTCTCAGGACAAGGGGGACGATTATTTAGAACTGAGATCAGAAGAAATTTCTTCACTCAAAGGGTTGTGAATCTTTGGAATTCTGTACCCCAGAGAGTGGTGGATGCTCCATCTTTGAATACATTACTGGGATAGACTGGGAAGGCTGGGATAGACAGATTTTTGGAGTCTCAGGCAATCCAGGATATAGGGAACAGGTGGGAAAGTGGAGTTGAAGTCCAAGATCAGCCATGATCATATTGAACAGTGGAGCAGGCTCAATGAGCCATATGGTCTATTCCTGCTATATTTCTTATGTTCTTAATAGTGTGGTTTTTTTTTAAATTTGAAATGATAATTGGGGACAAAATTAATAGCCATTTGGGGAAAAATGAGGGTTAATTGAGGAAAGCCAGGGTGGATTTGCTAAGTGAAAATCATGATTAACTAATTTGCTGGAGTTTTTTTTGATGCGTAACAGAGAAGGTTGGTGAGGGTAATGTTATTGATGTAGTGTACGTGGACTTCCAGAAGGTATTTGATAAAGTGCCGCACAACAGACTTGTTGGCAGATTTATAGCTCATGGAATAAAAGGGACAGTAACAACGTGGGTGCGAAATTGGTTGAGCAACAAGAGAGTGAATGGTGGTTAATGGATGTTTTTTTGGACTGGAGAAAGATTTGTAGTTGAGTTCCCCAGGTGTCGGTGTTGCGACCCTTGCTCTTCCTGATATGTAATATATATATATATATATATATATATATATATTAAATGATCTAGACCTTGGTGTACAGGGTACAATTTCAAAATTTGCAGATAATATAAAACTTGGAACTGTGAGGAAGATGTGTAGAACTTCAAAAGGACATGGACAGGTTGATAGAATGGGTGGAAAATGGCAGATGAAATTTAATACCGAGAAGTGTGAAGTGACTCATTTTGGTAAGAAAATCACAGAGACAATATAAAATAAAGGGTACAATTCTAAAGGGGGTGCAGGAGCAGAGGAACCTATGTGTATATGTGCATAAATCTTTGAAGATTATAAAGCATACAGCATCCTAGGCTTTATTAATAGGGGCATAAGAGGAGCATAAAAGCAAGGAAGTTATGTTAAAATAAAAGCAAAATACTATGGATACTGGAGATCTGAAATAAAAACAGACAATGCTGGAAAAACTCAGCAGGTCTGGCAGCATCTGTGGAGAGAGAAGCAGAGTAAACGTTTTGAGTCCAATATGACTCGTCTTCAGAACTAGAGAAAGGTAGAAAGTGATGGCTTTTGTGCTGTTATGAAGTTATGTTAAACTTGAAGTGAACACTGGTTTAGTCTGAACTGGAGTGTTGCACTAAAATTTAAGGAGGATTTGAAGGCATTGGAGAGAGCGCAGAAAAGATTCATGTGAATGATCCCAGGGATGAGGAACTTCAGTTATGTAGAAAGATTGGGGAAGTCAGGGACTGTTTTCCTTGGAGAAGGGAAGAATGTGAAGAGATTTGAGAGAGGTATTCAAAATCTGGACAGAATAGGTCGGGAAGAATATTCCCATTGGTGGAAGGATCGAGAACCAGAAGGCACAAATTTAAAATAGCTAAAAAAAGAAGCAGTGCTGACATAAGGAAAAGCTTCTCTCACAGTGAGTGGCTAGGATTTGGAATGCATTACCTGAGAGTGCAGTGGAACAGGTTCAGTCACGTTCAAGAGGTTATCTGAAAAGGAAGAATATACTGGGAGGTGGCAAGGGTGTGGCACAAGGTAGATTGCCCTAGCCAGCACAGACACGATGGGCTAAATGGCCTCCTTCTGCACTGTAAATCATTCTGTGATCTAGGACTGATCATTGCAACGGAGTTTTCCAGTCCTAAAACTAGATCTGCTCTTCTAAAATATTTTTATATTTTGGGTGACCTAATAGAGGTCATTAAAATTATTAAAGGTAGTTAGGGTAGACATAGAGAAGATGATTTAATTTGTGGGGGAGTCCAAAACTAGGGGCAATAAACATAAGATGGCCATTAATAATTCCAATAGGAAATTCAGGAGAAAATTCTTTACCCAGCGAGTGGCAAGAATGTGGAGCTCATTACCACAGGGAGTGGTTAAGGTGAAAAACATAGATGCATTTAAGGGGAAGCTAGGTGAGTACATGAGAGAGAAAGGGATAGAAGGATATGATGATTAGGTTAGATGAGGTAGAGATGGAGCCTATTTCTGTACGGTAAATTCTATGCAAGGTATGTTTTTGTGTGCCATTTTTGTTGTGAACTGAATTCTCCGTTGCTCCTTTATATTGTAGGTACACTCAGGCCCTGCAACATCTGCTAACCTCCACGATGGTTACTAACCCCCAAGAGAGACCAAATATTACCTGGGTGTTGAATCAGACTGAACAACTGCTGCCGATAGAAGTCGTCCAGGAGACTAAATCGATCTGATCTCGGCAGCATAAACAGGAGTGGCTCGATCTATCCCTGAGAGCGCCTCAAGTTTATTGGCTGTCAGACCTTGACGCTGTTGCACAAAAAAAACCATATAAAATCCCAACGTCAGCAACTCTGGCAGTGGGATAGAATGGGACCTCATTTTATTATTTTGTTCCTAGATCTTAAGTGCTTGATCTTTTTTAATTTGGAAGAGGGGGAGAAAGAATTGCACATTTTTCTTCTTTCCAAAGGCAATCGGCTGCTCATTTTACTCCATTATCTCTTCCTGTGCTTTCCCATGTTCATGCATTTGAATCAATCTTTACCCACCAAACCCAGAGGCACCTTCTCTCTTATGTTGTGCTCTGTGAAGAACCTTGGAAAATCCTGGGTAGTTTTACTTGTTTGAGGCAAAGGAGGAGGGATGTTGGCTGGTAAATTGTTCCTGAGTTTATTTTAACGAGAGCAGTGATTGCCAGTGCCTGAAGTGATCAGTGTTCACCTCCTGCCTTCAGTCTGATAGGAAATGTCTTGTCAATCCTCTTCCTCTGTAAGGAAGCCTAATCCAAATCTCAGTAACCAAGTGGTAGTGGATAGCCATGATTCATCACTTGTGTTTTAGTTTGCGCTGAACATCCGGTATTGTATGGCATGATCTTGGCTGTATTTGGTGACTGGCAAGAACGGAAATTATTGAGTAATTTCCCCTATCAGTCAGTGCTGTAAGTGCCTGGGGTTGATTTTACGCCAATAATTCAGTATCTATCCTCCATTCACTGCATTTTGCTGGACAACTAATCTCACACTGCCCGGGAGACGCTGTATCCCGTAGCGTCAGTCAGGAAATCAGAGGCTCTGAGGACCTGCCCCTGCTCCAACTCGTTGGCTGACACAGTGGTGTTAGTATTCACCCTGCATGTTCTTTTGTTCCGCATCACCTCCAGCTTTGCTGTATAGGGCTGCAGAATTGACAAAGTGCTGGTGGACAGGTAGCCTTGTGCTGCTAACCTGCACATTGACCACAGAAAGGGCATTGGATTTTTAAGAGATAAGTCCTGTGCACCCACCTGCTCTGCCATTTCCGTGTGTGTAATTGAGGACTACCTTGATAATCATAAAAAAAATTCCAGCAGCTTGTGCAGAAATCTTTTTAACCTGTCCCCTGCACTCCCCACCCCCACTCCACAGCTTGCAATGCTTTTAAAATATGCCATTCACACTGCATGTTGGACAGCGGATTGATTTTAGTTAGAGCTTTATACCTCACTGATGCTGGTTTGGGATTGTCAGGGAAGCGGGTTCGCCCTGACTATGCTTTCCAGTGTTATTCCTGTGAAATTGTCCAGTGACACACATGGTTGAACGTTCCGCAGTTCCATATAAAGTCTGGTTACCTCCCTTTTTACCTCACTCCACCCCAGAAACGATAGAGTACCTTGCTTCTATTGAGGACCAAAGTAGTGTAAGAATATTTGTTTGGTGACTGATCAAGCTGAAATCAACTCAGGCTGAGCAAACTGCTAAGATGCCCTAAAACCACCCCCACCCACCATCTCCCCCCCCGCCCCCCATCAGACAAACAGGGATGTGAAACAGCAGACCAGAAACAAACCAAATAAATGTTTTCTTCAGCGTCTCGTTGCCCTTTAGGGAATTATCGACACCTGTTCCATCTCTGTGGCCATTCCTTTCTGTGTCAGCTAATTAAGACCCTTCCCTGCTGTTTCCCAAGCACCTAACTGTGCCTCCTCAAAATGGACTATCTTTATTTGGAAAGAAAAAATCAAACTGTCCAATCACTAGCTTGTCACGTGAAGCTTCCTGCTCACTTCTGCAAATGAAAGTGTGAACCCAGGAGACCTCTTTGTTTCAGTTCCTGGTCAGAACACCGGTCTCACACAATACCGGCCGGAGATAACTTTCCACTCCTCTAACCCTCGCAGTTGTAGCAATTCTAAGCCACAATATTTGTGGTGAATCTACAGAAAATGGCATCTGAAATTGTTTTAAAAGGGGTAAAGAGACTTGATTGATTCCTGGGCTCAATTTTTTTTTCAGTTTTTCTAACTAGTAAAGCTAGAATTGGATAATTAATTTGTTCCCCCCTTGACCCAACCTCCAACACTGCAAAATAAAATTAGTAATGTTCATCAGATAAGAATTTTATTCAGATGATCACTTCTATTCTTCTGTTTATTTATAACACAAAACAAAGTACTATAAATGCTGGAAACCTGAAATTTAAGACAAAGTAAAATGCTGGAACAATAGTGGAGAGAGAAACGAGTTAGCTTTTCAGGTTGATGACTGTTCAGCAGAGCTCAGAAGTGTTAGAGGTTGTTTAAGCAAGTACTGAGACAGACAATAGAGGGGGAAGGTAAAGAATAAAGGGAAAAGAGGAGTGATAGGGTGGATATTATTTTTATTTTTAACCTACACCATAGAATAGTATAGCACAGAAGGAGGCCATTTAGCCCATTGAATCCCTGTCAGCTCTTTTGAAGAGCAGTCCAGTAAGTCCCACACTCCTTTTTCCCCACAACCCTGTAATTTTTCCTCCTCCAAGTATTTATCCAGTTCCCCCTTTTGAAGGTTGCCATTTGAACCTGTTTACCGGTCAGCTTAAATCTGTGCCCTCGGGTTATTAACCCTTCAGATATTATAAACAGTTTTTCTTTACTTAACACCACCTAAACCCTTCATGATATTAAACTTCTCTATCAAACTGCCTCTAGGCCTTCTCTGCTTTAAGAAGGACAACAACCCCAGAATATAGTGAAGATAAAAAGGGAAAACTTGATTGCTGAAGTCCAAGCAGAATGCTGGGTGAACAGCGAAGCTATCGGAGACTGGTCAGCATTTGAGATTTGACCCAACAAAGTCGCACCCACTTTATTAGACTTTCTCTTGATCTGTGGAGTTGGGAGGGGCAGAAGAGGGAGTGGAATAAATTGGATAAGTCTACCAAAGAGCTGGCACAGGCACGGTGGGGGCTGAATGGCTTCCTTTTCTCCTGTGGAAAGTGGTACATACATTCATGGTTATTTAGCAATATTACAATAGAACATTTTTAGAAACCTGTTTGTAAATCAAAAGCACCTGTGAATAGGGAAAGATCCAGAGAGAGAGAGAACAAGGGTATGTTAAATTGCTTTATATTTTCACTTTAACTTTCTGCTTTGCCTTTGTGAGGCTAGAATCCGACCACACGAGAAAGGCCTGTGCAATATTACAACATTTAGTGCAGTTATTTATCAAGAATATATATTTTTAAACATGCTGCCATATGTCTAGTAAAGTACTTTACCATTTGTTTGTGTTTGTTGCATTTTGCTCTGCACAAAATGACCACCACATTTGCTTATATAACACTGCCTCTAATTTATTGTAGGAAACACGAGATATAAGACGCAATATAAATTCTCTAGTTTCAGGTACATCCAGGTTTGATCATCATAAGTTCCCCATATTAGTTTGCTTCTAATTTCACTCATAGTCGCAACCTTAACTTCCCTTAAACTGATTAACTTGATGCAACATTAATGAACATCTGTATAGGACTTTGGTCTCATTCTGTAGTTTATGCTCCCATCCAACCCACAGATGCCTTGTGCTTTATTGCACAGTTCCACCTATGTTATGTATAACTTTATGTATATAATCACTGCAGTCCAGCTATTGGGTTATGTGCATGTTTTAAAGATACAACAAATAGCTTTAAATTGCCTGTTTAGCTCTGTGTGATGTTTTGACTCTTCGCTGTATCTTTTGTCGATCTTACGGTGTGGAAAATCTCCTCTTTCTCCTCCCCCCCCACCTCATATTTGAGATTTGGTTTATTCCCCTACCTGCATCATGTTTTAAAAGCATGAACCATGTTGTCAGGTGAAGTACAGGCAAAGTGAGGTGACATGATGACAATGAATTAGAGATCCACACTGACAGTTGGCATACGGAGCAGGTTGTTCCGAAGGCACCTGGTCGAGCATTTGCAGAACATTCCGACCAAAACGTTTCTCCTTTTACGTGCTTGCTAGATTTGCTGTGTGAGTTATTGAACGAAGACACTGAAGCTCTGAGGCGTGTTACTGGTGTATGTGTGTGTGCAGTGTCTATGTATCTGGACCTTTGTCCAGAATTACTTTCTCCTCAGGTTTTAACTCATTTAAAACAAACGTGATAAACGTTTGTACGTCGGTGTCCCATAATTTGGTGGCTGTTGTGCTTTACAGTGAACTGCTAAGCAAATGTGTTTTACCTCAACTTAGGAAATGAAAGGCTGAATTGTTGGAAAAACTCCAAGGTGTGACATGTAGATTTTGGATTCATTGATGTCTCTTTTACCAAGGCTGTGATTTTCTTTTAACCTGTTGTATCATAAACTTAACTGGATCTATTGTGACTTATGGCACAATCTTCTGGATTTGAGATTATACATATCTCACCTGTGATAGATTGATATTACAAAGGGGCCTTTGCTGAGCCAGAGCGCTGAGAATAGCCCCCAGTGTCTTGGTAGTTTGAAAGTGATCGGTAATCAGTTTTTCCTCCCAGGTCTTGGGATAAGGGCATGATTATGGCACCCAATCCTCGCCCCTCTATCCCCTCCCTTTATGGCGACCTTACCATTACCTCCCTCACTGCATAGCAGACCAATTATGTAATCCTTGCCCTTGAACAGGACAGATTAAACGTTTATTTCCTTTTTACAGTGTGTATGTTTAGTACAATAACTCAAAATTCTCTGCATCCTTGAAACCACTCTGCATCCATTAGCAACCAGAGTGGGTTTAGCATCGGCACCATTTAACTTGAATCCACAGTACTGTTGGAGATTGCATTTCTGAAACAGATTAGATTTTTGAATATTGATGATAAAAGAGACCTGTTGAAGCTTTTCATCTTGCCCTCATCAGGAATCTTGGCAAGAATACCGATATAAGGGGAAAACAACAATTTATACTCTTAAGAGAATGCTGATTTGGTTGGCAAGTGGACTCTGGTTGAGACATTGCCATGGAGAATGTACCAGTTGATGGTGACTGCCAGTTAACTGCTAAGTATTATTTGAAATTTAAACCAGGCAGCTTGACCTTGATTGTTCAAGGCATTGCCCTGAGGAATCAGTCAGCGATGGCTGTCACTTATTTTGATCAGAGTCCACTTGTCAATCAATCAACATACTCTTCTCATACAGTATAAATTGTTGTTTTCCCCTTATATTGGTATTCTTGCCAAGTGTCCTGATGAGTGCAAGACAAAAAGCTTTGACATTTCTTTCTTCAGCAATACCCAAGTTCTGTACTACCAAATGACTATTAATATGATTTGTCAAGTCTGTTTTAGTCCTTAGAGTTTATTTTAATTATAGTTCCTGTATTTCATTTTAGAGATGTGGAGAATTTAAACAAAATAGTGATTTTTGCACTTTATTCAGTACTATGTGTCTTTTTTTATCCAGTGAAAGTAGGTGGCATTACTAGGAAGAGAAACCACCTGTTTGTGTCCTTATAGATTGACCTTCCCCGTTGCACAGTGGAAAACAATACAGTAAACTCCGGTAAGCTAGCATAGTCAAGATGTTGAAGATGAAAATTGTTGTTTAAAAAAACCCATCTGGTTCAGTAAAAACCTTAGGGAAGGAAATCGGCAGTCTTTACCTGGCCTGGCCTACATGTGACTCCAGACCCACAGCAACGTGGTTGACTCTTAACTGTCCTCTGAAGTGGTGTAGCAAACCACTCAGTTCAAGGGAAATTAGGGATGGGCAACAAATGGCCAGCCTTTCCAGGGACAACCCATAAAAGAATAAAGAAAAAATAAATAACCGGGGGAGCTGGGGGGATGTTAATAGAGTAGATAGAGGGAAAATATTTCCTCTGGTGATGGGAATCCCAGAGCAAGGGTTCAGAACTTTAAAATTAGAACCAGGCCTTTCAGGAAGCAACTTCTTCACACACCCACACCTAAAAATCTAGAACTTGTTCCCCCACCTAAAAAAACAGTTGCTCAGGTCAAGTGAAAACTTTGCAAATGAGATTGATAGATTTTTGTTGGATAAGAGTAGTAAGGGTTACAGAACTAAGGTGACTAGATGGAATTAAAATACAAAACGGCCATGATCTAATTGAATGGCAGATTGAGCTCAAAGGGCTGAATGGCCTGCACATTCCTAAGCCTTATTTATACATGTTTAAATCACGGGTTTTCATGCAAGATTGATTTTTTTTCCAAAAAAAAGGCTGCAATCACACTGCCACTTAGTAGAAACCACATTAATGCCAGTACAATCTCTGGCGTAACCACATTTATAAAGCACTATTAAAATAACGAAACACCCCAAGGTGTTTCACAGAAGCGTTATCAGAGAGCACTTGACCTCGAGTCACTTTAGGTGATATTGGGATGGTCAAAGAGAGAGGTTTTAAGGGACACCTTGAATGAAGAGCAAGGCAGAGAGGTGTAAGGAGAGAATTCCAACATTTGGGGCCTAGACAGCTGAAGGCAGCCTGGCAGTAGTGGGGCAAAGGATCTGGGGTGGGGGGGAGCGATGCACCAGAGGCCAGCAATCGGTTTCCTTGGTGTACTAGAGTTGTGAGAGTGAAACTGGGGATAATCAAAGTCAAAGGCTGGGTTGCAGGCTGCAGTATAATCTCCATTTCTTGAACATTTGATTGTATACTAGTGTGTCGAATGCTCTGGGGTGATGTGTAGGACCGTTGGAAGCGACGGTAGGATGCACCTGTTGGCTTCCATCACAGTGTATCAATACTATCCATGTTGCCTTTGACCTGGAACTATGTTTGGAATCTCCAACCTATTGAAGACAGCAGGTGGCACTAGGAGGCTAAGTTCCCTGAGGGTAGTTTAGTTCCCAGGTGCAAAGCAGAGGGGAAAAGGTGGAGAGACTTGCTATTAGGTCTCTTCTGGCTTTCAGATGCCCAACTACCCTATAGTAGTTGTATCCGTTGAAAAATATTTCTCCCACCTGTACTGCCCACGCTTCTCTTTCCTTTTCTCTCAACCGAGTCCCACATTTGTGCAGTCTCTCAGGCCTGCAACCACTCCTGGGACCACCCTGATGAGTTCATGCCACAGCCCATCTCTCAAGCTTCAGCCATCTGTGCACTGCTGCCCTTGCCTTGCTAATCTCCTCGGCTCTGCTCACTCTGGTTTCTGTTTACCCCCTGTCTCATGTTCCACAGTTGTTCCCAGGCCTCCCGTTATGCTCTACTTTCAGCTACTTACTCCTGTGGCTGCCCTGCAATCGCTTCCAGGCTTTCTGTTGTGAAAACTTCGGCTACTCTTCCGTGTTGCGAGTATGGTTTGTGTGTTAGCACACTCACCTCCAAGTCAAAAGCTCATGGATTTGAGTGCCACTGCAGAAACGTAAGTGCAAAATCTAGGCTGACGCTCAGCGTAGTACTGAGGGAGCACTACACTACCAGACATGTCATATTTTAAGTTTTGATGTTAAACCAAGACCTCCTTTAGCCAGTATCACCACTATTAACAACCCTTTGACCTTTTTGTTTATGACGTCTTTTGGAATCTCTCCTTTGTCTCCACCTATCACTGGCCTCCTATCCAGCTTCAGCTGTTTCCCCGCCGCCCCCCACCTTAAACAGTATTTATATCACCACATTTCTACTTCTCTTTAGTTCTGAAGAAGAGTCATACGGACTCGAAACGTTAACTCTGTCTTTCTTTCCACAGGTCCTGTCAGACCTGAGTTTTTCCAGCATTTTTTGTTTCAGATTTCCAGCATCCGCAGTATTTTGCATTTACCCCAGTGTGCCCTCTAGGGTGGATGTAGAAAATTCTATGCCCACTATTTTGTTGAAGAACATGGGAATTCTAGCTGGTGCCCTGGCCAATATTAACGCTTCAAACAGCATCAGATTAACACAAACACGTTACCTGACGGTTAGAACATTGCTGTTTGCAGGATCTTGCTGTGTGCAACAGTGACTGCATTTCAAAAATATTTCATTGGCTGTAGAGTGTTTTGGGGTGTTCCGAAATTGGGAAAGGTGCTATTATATTGCAAGTTTCTTTCCTCTTTTCCCTGAGCCTCTGACAATCTCAGTCTCAGCCTAACAAAACCTTTAATCATCTTAAGCCCCCTCAATTAGACCATCTTTAATTTTCTGTAATTAAGAGATCACAAGCCTAATCTGTGCAATCTGTCCTCATAATTAAACTTTGTTAGTTCTGGTGTCATCCTGTTAAGGGGCTGGCCCTTGCTGAGTTAGGGTTCCAGGGGTGTTGGCTTCCCTTTTGTGATCTCGTCCAAATGAAACCCGCGTGACAAATCTTTGATGTTGTTTCTCTTTGATTATCTCGTCCGTTTCACAGACGTCCATCAGGGAGGGACCTACAATTTTACCCAGTCTGACCAACATCGGATTTCACTGTGCAATTGGCCCTCTAGCACCCTCGGGACAATTGGGGATGGTAGGAAATATTCATCTTGTCCATATCGCCAACATCCAACAGCAAAAAAGAAATTCCGCTTAAGCTGGAAACTGAAGCTTAGAACATTGTCATCTCTGTAGCTCAGCACACGGGGTTTAAATGTTGAAACGTTAAATGTGCGTTTATTTTTCCCTGTTGGTCCTGTTTGTGTGGCAAAAACTTGTCAGAGAGAAAAAGCGTGGGCCACAAATATAAGATAATTCCTCGTCAATTTAGATGACAGGAAGTAAGAAAATGCCCTTGCTCAGGGGGCATTTAAGAGTCAACCATGTTGCTGTGGATCTGGAGTCATACGTAGGCCAGACCAGGCAAGGACAGAGATTTCCTTCCTTGAAGGGTATTAGTGAACCCAGATGGATTTTTACGACAGTCGACAATGGTTTCATGGTCATCATCAGACTTTTAATTCCCGATTTTTATTGAATTCAAATTTCACCACCTGCCGTGGCAGGATTTGAACCCAGGTCCCCAGAGCATTACCCTGGGTCTCTGGCATATTAGTCAGTGACAATACCACTACCTCCCATTCTCAAACCACTGCAGTCCACGTGGTGTAGGGACACCCACAGTGCTGTTAGGGAGGGAGTTCCAGGATTTTGATCCAGCGACAGTGAAGGGACGGCAATATATTTCCAAGTCAGGATGGTGAGTGGCTTGGAGGGGAGCTTCCAGGTGGCGGTTCTCCCATGCATCTGCTGCCCCTGTCCTTCTAGATGGAAGTGGTCGTGGGTTTGGAAGGTGCTGTCTAAGGAACCTTGGTTAGTTCCTGCAGTGCGTCTTCTAGATGGCACACACTGCTGCCACTGTGCATCGATGGTGGAGGGAGGGAATGTTTGCGGATGACATGCCAGTCAAGCAGGCTGCTTTGTCCTGGATGGTGTCGATCTTCTTGAGTGTTGTTGGAGCTGCGCTCATCCAGGCAAGTGGAGAGTATTCCATCACACTACTGACTAGTGCCTTGTAGATGGTGGACAGGCTTTGGGGAGTCAGAAGGTGAGTTAGTCGCTGCAGGATTCCTAGCCTCTGACCAACTCTTTTAGCCACAGTGTAGTAACCCCCAGGATGTTGATAGTGGGGGGATTCTGTGATGCTAATGCCATTGAACGTCAAGAGGTAATGGTTGGATTCTCTCTTGATGGAGATGGTCATTGCCCAGCACTTGTGTGGCGCAAATGTTACCTGCCTCTTATCAGCCCAAGCCTGGATATTGTCCAGGTCTTGCTGCATTTGGACATTGACTGCTTCGGTTTCTGAGGAGTCGCAAATGGTGTTGGACATTGTGCAATGATCAGCGAACATCCCCACTTCTGACCTTATGAAGGAAGGAAGGTCATTGATGAACTAGATGAAGATGGGTGGGCCTAATTACTGTTGAGGTGATGGCCACGACTGAATGATTTTCCAGAATATTTCAGAGGGCATTAAGAGTGAAGCATATTACTGTGGGTCTGGAGTCACGTGGTAGGCCAGAGCAGGTAAAGAGATTTTTGTTCCTAAAAAAAGTCAAAAATCAGTTAGGCCTTTATGACAAGCCAGTAATTGAAACTAGCCTTTCATTCCAGATTTATTTAATGAACTGAATGTAAATTCCACAGCTACCTTAGTGGATTTGAGCTCTCATTTCTGAATCATTCGTCCAGGCCTCTGGATGACTTGTTCTGTTACATACCCACTACGGAACCATACCTGACAGCATGAGAGTAGTGAGAATGTGGAAGTCGTTACCACAAGAAACAGTTGAGACAAATGGCATGGATACATGAAAGGGGGTGTTAGGTAAGCACATGAAGGAGGAAGGAATAGAAAGATATGCTCAGGGTTAGCTGAAGAAGGATGGGAGGAGGCTCATGGAGCAGAAACACTATGGACTTACTGGACCAAATGGCCTATTTCTAAGCTGAAAATGCTTTGCAATACGAGACTACAAGGAAACTGCACTGCAGCCAGTGCAATATGTGCTACTGAAAAACTAGCATTTATGAACATTGTCCATCTTTGCACAAATTGATCACATTGCTCTTGCTAGAGTTCTTTCCCCTTTGAATTAAAACAACTACTGCTGATTTTTAAATGTTTCAGTTTGTGGACTCACACGTTGACTGTCAGTATTAATGTTTTTTTTTGTTTCATAAAACTACTCAACTGTAAACCAAGCTTAATTGCAGTAACATTAGCTCCAAAAGAAGCACTTAAATAAACAATCTGGATCTCCTTAACTAGCCAGTAACTCACTCCCAGCTATCCATTCTATTTATCCAAACCCCTCGACTAAATTCCAGCCTGTAACTCGCTCCTAGGCATCCCTCATCGTTCCCTTCACCCAGGCAAACCATATTCCACAGCTGTGAGGTAGAAACATATCAGTTTCACAGACCTCTGGAATGTTTCAATGGACTGTGCATCTATAAATCTAAGTTTTTTTTCTAACATGGTGTTACGATTCCAGCTGATGTTATTACTGGATATATCAGATCCCCGAATGGAACCTGGCTTGATAACCATAATTTTTTTAACCGTAAAGGGTACTTACTGAAACAGGTTCACAGGATTTTGCTGTTGACTTTTTAATTAAAAAGATAAAACACTTATTAAACAAGAAACATTAACTATATTTCACTAGACAACAAAAAGGTTGGAAAGATTTCAACACCAGCACCAAGGAAATAATGATTCAAATTCAGGCTATCCCTTTTATCCTAGCAATACCCTTACAGACCCAACACTCCAGTGAAGAGGTATCGCTATTTCCAAATCAAGGCTGGAGCTGGGTCAGTTCCAGTGGACTTTAGAACATTCACTAGAAGTCCTTCCACAATTGGTACCTTCCTTGAGATATCCAGAAAACTCACTCTAAATTCACTATTACTTTAACTTTAAAGCCATACATATGAGTTACATAAACTCATTTCCTCAACAGTCTGGCATCATTTCCATATAGAGAGAGAGTCTTAGACCTTTCTGTCTTCACTTTTTGATATATACATACTGGTGGAACTAAAATCTGCCTTTCTGTCCCTCCCTCTCCCCCTATGGGTCTCTCTCTGATCCCCTGTTGCTAGGCAAAAGCAGAGTTTTTTTTTTCCTAATTTTTGTGATTGTTTTAACTCCCCTAAACTACTAACCCCTTGGTAACCCACCTCTTCACTTCGAGTTGTAAAGCCTCATTTAAAATGCATGTATGAAAACAAGGCTTGGAGACTTCCTGGCTCCATCTCAAAAAAACTCTAAAATGAAACTAAACTCGGATTTCACCTTGATGAAAGCAAAATACTGCAGATGCTGGAAATCTGAAATAAAACAGAAAATGCTGGAAAAACTCAGCAGGTCTGGCAGCATCTGTGAAGAGAGAAACAAAGAGTTAATGTTTCGAGTCCGTGCTCTGAAGAAGGGTCATATGGATTCGAAACGTTAACTCTTTGTTTCTCTCTTCACAGATGCTGCCAGACCTGCTGAGTTTTTCCAGCATTTTTCTGTTTTTATTCCAGTTTTCACCTTTCTTAACACAAAAATAAAAAGTATAAATTAAACTTAAAGCTGTACCTTTTTCCTAACACCCACAAATACAAATTGAACACAGAACTATATCTAATTCCGAACAAATATTAAGTTTAAAATTTATACTTCATTTGGGATGTGGGCATTGCTGGTAAGACCAGCATTTGTTGCCCATCCCTATTTGGCCTTGAACTGAATGAAGTGTTAGACCATTTCAGAGGGCAGTTAAGAACCAACCATATTTCTGTGGGTCTGGAGCCACGTGTAGGTTAGACCGGGTAAGGACAGCAGATTTCCTTCCCTAAAGGACATGATTGAATCTAATAGGTTTTTATGACAATCAACAATGGTTTCATGGTCACCGTTACTGAAACTAGCTTTTAATTCCAGATTTATTAATTGAGGTTAAATTTCACCAGCTGCCATGGTGAGATTTGAACCCATGTCTTTACCACTAGGCCACCATCTTGTTATGTAAGTAAAAAGCCTTGTATATATTCAGCACTTGTTACCAGCATCATGCTTTTTTTTACCCTGTTCATCAATGCCTTACTTTTTAAAAATTCTCATCCTTGTGTTAAAATCCCTTCATGATCTTGCCCCACCTCCCTGTCTCTATAACCTCCTTCAGCCCTATGTTTCTTTGCCCTCTGTGCTCAAAGTTCTGTCCTCTTACACATCCACAATTTCCTTTAACTCACCATTGGCAGCTATGACTTCTGGCGCCAGCCTTAAGCTTTGGAATTCTCTCCCTAAAACTCTGTCTCTCCACCTCCCTTTCCTTTTTATTTTTGGCACTGAGCCACAGAAGGCTGACCAAATGCAGAGAGAAAGAGGTAGGGTTTGAGGAGTGTTTCAAAAGGAGAGAGAGGTGGAGTGACTGACGTTCAGGGAGAGAATTCCAGAGTTTAAGGCCAGACACCTGAAGTCACAGCTGCCAGTGGGATGTTTTGCTATGCTAAAGGTTCTATATAAATGCAAGTTATTGTTCTTGTTGTCACTCTTTACCAAACAACACTCCAGTGAGAGCCCACAGAGGTTGAATCAAGGCTCTAAAGGTGTTTGTTGTACAGTTTAGATTGGGAGATTAAAGTCCACAAGTAGTTTGCCGGATGAGCGGAACAGGATATGATAACCACTACCCCTCCCCCATCATGCCCTGAGTCATCTATGCTTTGGGAAATGCTTTGAAAAGCTTACTGTGATAGACTTTCCTCAATGACTCCATGATGATGTTTAAGGCCCAGGGCTGATTGTTTAGTAAAGTGTAAAACAAATGTAGGAGCACAAACCAATCTGTGAAAACAGCATGTGTTATGCAGCTTACATGTCTAGAATGTGTTGCAGACTGTAATCTAAGCGAGGAGTTTGGCCGGTTTATATATAGAATAATGAATAGTGGGATTGAGTTACAGACTGGAATCAAATCAAAGAGTTTGGGTGGTTTATATTTAGAATAATAGATAATTGGGAATGAGTTCAAGTATGCTTTGCAAGCATGACATGAAGACCCTAAACATCAACTTTCAAACTTGGGAGAAGCTAGCTAACAGAGGAAAATGGCACTATTACCTGCGAGCTAGTGTGCATCACCCTAACGATCAGTGGTAACAGGTGCCAACACTGAAAACAACAACCCCCAGTGACACCTAATAACCACTTCATGTGCAGCACTTGTGGCAGAACCTGCCTCTCACGGATTGGTCTCTTCGCCCATCAGTAAAAGTGCACCATGCGAAGCTACCCCTTCCTCGACAGATTTGATTCGCTGCATGTCCGTCATCTTATGTGGATGGAAGGAGGCTGATGACAATAGGGCGACGTAGGGTGGAGAATAAGTTATGGATAGGAATCTAGTTTTCTGGGTGGTTTAAGTGTCTGTTTTAGAACTATAATGAAGTAGCTATAATGAATGACGGAGTTATGTTACTTGTTTTGTATTTATTCTTTCGCAGGATGTGGGTTTTTCTGGCTGGGCCAGCATTTGTTACCCATCCCTAATTGCCCTTGAGAAGGTGGTGGTGAGCTGCCTTGAACTGCTGCAGTCCATGTGGTGTAGGTGCATCCACAGCGCTGTTAGGAAGGGAGTTCCAGGATTTTGACCCAGCAACAGTGAAGGAACAGCGATATATTTCCAAGTCAGGATGGTGTATGGCTTGGTGGGGAATTTGGAGGTGGTGATGTTCCCCTGTATCTGTTGCTCTTGTCCTCCTAGGTGGTAGAAGTTGTGGGTTTGGAAGCTGCTGTCTAAGGAGTCTTGGTGAATTCCTGCAGTGCACCTTCTAGATGGTACACACTGCTGCCACTGTGCGTCAGTGGTGAAGGGAGTGCCAATCCAAACTTGTCCTGGATGGTGTCAGACTTCTTGAGTGTTGTTAGAGCTACATTCATCCAGGCAAGTGGGGAGTATTCCATCACACTCCTGAATTGTGCCTTGTAGATGGTGGACAGGCTTGGAGAGTCAGAAGATGAGTTACTTGCCGCAGAATTCCTAGCCTCTGACCTGCTCTTGTAGCCACAGTATTCATATGGCTGGTCCATTCAGTTTCTGATCAATGGTAATCTCCCAGGATGTTGACAGTGATAGATTTCTGGACACTAATAATATCAAGGGATGTGGAGATAATGCCACTTACCCAAACTGAGGTAGATGATCAGTCATGATATCATTGAATGGTGGAGCAGGCTCGACAGACCTACTCCTGTTCCTATGATTCAGTGATGGGAATGCCATTGAATGTCAAGGGTTAGACTCACTGTTGGAAATGGTAATTGCCTGCCACTTATGTGGTGCAATGTTACTTGCACTTATCAGCCCAAGCCTGAATGTTGTCCAGGTCTCACTGCATTTGGACACAGACTGTTTCAGT
Source organism: Carcharodon carcharias (assembly GCF_017639515.1). Classification (NCBI taxonomy): domain Eukaryota; kingdom Metazoa; phylum Chordata; class Chondrichthyes; order Lamniformes; family Lamnidae; genus Carcharodon; species Carcharodon carcharias. Next base: position 18,324,560 of record NC_054478.1, on the reverse strand, counting down.
ATCTGAGTCGCCGCAAACGGTGCTGAACATTGTACAATCATCAGCGAACATCCTCACTTCTGACCTTAAGGTGGAATTAAGGTCATTGCTGAAGCAGCTGAAGATGGTTGGGCCGAGGACACCACCCTGAGGAACTCCTGCAGTGATGTCCTGTGAGTGAGATTGTTGACCTCTGACAACCACAACCATCTCCCTTTATGCTTGGTATGACTCCAACCAGTGGAAAGTTTTCCCACTGATTCCCATTGACTTTAGTTTTGCTAGAGCTCCTTGATGCCACACTCAGTCAAATGCTACCTTGCTGTCAAGGGCAGTCACTGTCACCTCACCTCTGGAGTTCAGCTCTTTTGTCCATGTTTGGATCAAGGCTGTAGTGAGGTCAGGAGCTGAATAGCCCTGGCAGAACCCAAACTGGGCCATCAGTGAGCAGATTGTTGCTGAGTAAGTGCTGCTTGACAGCACTGTTGGTGACACCTTCCATCACTTTGCTGATGATCGAGAGTGGACTGATGGGGCAGTAATTGGCCTGGTTGGATTTGTCCTGCATTTTGTTACTGGCGTAAACCATAGACCTGGACCAACTGTTCTAGAGAAGAGGACTCAAAACATTAGCTCTGTTTCTCTCTGGTAGATGTTGCCAGATGCTGAGGTTTTTCCAGCACTTTTTGTATTTATTATGCCTGGACCAACAATCTAGAGGTGAGCATTCAAATTCCACCATAGCAACTGGGGAATTTAAATTCAATTAATTAAATAAACCTGGATTAAAAAACCAGCAACAGTATTGGTGACCATGAAACTAAATCATCATAAAAACCTCTAATGTCCTTTATGAATGGAAAATTGCCCCCCTCAGCTATATGTGGCTCCAGACTTGCAGCAAATAGCCTAGCAAACCACTCAGTTGTATTCACCATCACCTTCTCAAGGGCAATCAAGGATGGGCAATCAGCAATGCCCACATCTCATGAATGATTAAAAAATTACTACTGCAGTAGAGTCCTCTTTGCAGCCGAGTGGGTTTATGACTAGTGTTAGTTTCTTGCTTTCAAAATGGCAATGCAGGAGCTGAAAACATAAAACCAGCAGAGCAGAGGGAGTTATTTCTGTGATAATTTAAAGGTTGAAGTTTCAGCCATGGGAGAGTAAATAATTGCTGCAAGTTTCAGTGAATTTCCTCCCAATTTTGCCCTCAAACATGCAGCTTCTTATATGTACAAAAGCAGATACTCCAACAGTAATATTGGAGATACTTGAATGCCCCAATAGACTGGACAAAACCTCTTGGGGTCCATCAAGTTTAATTGAGTACTGGTTTGCTAGAGCTCAAACTCCTTGTCCTTTGGGATCAAGGATGACTTGCTTCTACTTTCATCTGATCAGTCCAATGCGTGTTCTGCAGACTCTGCCACATGTGGGGTAGGTGGTGCTTGAAGGGTAGATGGGCCATTTGGAGGTTCGTGCGCTCCTTCCGACACCTCGACTTCACCTCTGCACATTCCTGTTGAAATGTCTCGATGTGTTCAGTGCCTTCCCAAATAAACCTCCTTCATTTTGGTTGCTAGCAGGCCAGGGCCTCCCATGAGTCGGTGGGGATGTTGGACCTCCTCAGGGATGCTTTGAGGACACCCCTAAAGCGTTTCTGCTATCCTCCTGGGAGTCTCCTGCCCTGACCAAGTTCCAAGTAGAACAATTGCTTGGGGAGTCTGGCATCTGGCATACAAACGACCTGACCTGCCCAGCGGAGCTGGTTTTGCATGATTAGCACCTCGATGCTTTGCAAATTGGCTTGGGAAAGGACACTGCACTTTCCAGTCCTAATGGCTCAATTCCCTGCCATACAGAACATTTACAAAAATCAGTGTCAGCACTGCCGGAGTGCTATGCTGTCAGAGATGTTATCTCTCAAATGAAACATTGAACCAAGGCCCAAACAGCAGATGTAAAAGATCCCAAGGCACTACTTTGAAGAGGAGTTTTCCCCAGTGTCTTAGTTTGCAGTTATCCTTCCAACATCACAAACTACTTGATCATTATCTCATTGCTGTTTGTGGGAGTTTGCTGTTCATGAATTGACTGCTGCGTTTCCCATACTGCAACAGTGCCTACAATTCAAAAGTGCTTTGTTGGCCGTAAAGTGCTTTGCAACGGCCTGAAAAATGGCACTGGAGTACCCAGCTGGATATTGCTCAGATCTCTAAAGTGACATTTGAACCACAATCTCCTGCTCCCACAGCAAGAGCAATAACTGAGCCTAGGCTGATGAACTATATTTAAAAGGTATACTTTGAAGCCACACACACAGGTTCCGATGTGCTGTACCACCACTCCACGCTCCCAAATTCCATGTTTATTCTAAGGAAAATGTTATTTCCTTTGAAAATGCTGGAGCCTGACATCAACGCACACAATGGTGGCTGCTGCCAGTCAAACACTGAGGCCTTCACCAGGGATCATCACTGGATCCCCGGAGAAAGGTAAGTGGGATGAGGACGGCGAAGCTGCAGGATTTGGGGCGGTTGTCAAGGGTTAGGACCCCCCTCCCCCCTCAATGGGTTCCCATCCTGCCCCATACTTTTCTCCAGGGATCTGGCGGTTAGGATCCACACTCTCTCTCCCCCCTGGGGTCGGGTCCCTCATTTGGGCACTGTGTCTGTGACGGAGGACTTCCCCAACACTCCTGGTAGGTTGCTGGCAATGCTGGGTAGCTCTCGGGAGAACCATGCAAGTCCTGTTAAATTCCGGTGGGCGGAGGGATAATTGGTTTTTAAGTAGCTCGTTAATGAGCCTGATTGCCTTCCCACTGCCAGCGGTCAGGTTTTCTGGATCAGGCCCTACCCGCCACTGACTAAATGGGGACAGTTTGCCCTCCTCGAAGTCAGACACGCAGCGTCCCACTCACCATCTTTTCCACTCAAACTGGTACCGTTAAATTCCACTCAACATATGGTATCGTGAATCACTGTAAACAACCTCTAGTTAAACGTAGGGAAGCAGTGGGTCTTTAATTAGTTGTTTGGGATGTGGGAAGTCACTCCAGCCCATTTGACCTCATCCCTCAAGAATTTCAAACCTACTGTCTCCCAATTAGAGCTTTCACAAGCAAAAAGGGTGGACAGGGCCTCCATTTAACACCTCCATTTTCTGCAACAGGTGAAATTTGTCAAGGGCACAAAGAGAACCTTTACTCATTAATGGAATAGTACCACAGGGACTTTTAAAACACAACTGAACCAGGGGAACAAAATACTGTAAACCAGACAATGCAGCACTCCCTCAGTCTGGATTATGTGCTCATATCTTCCTGTGGAACTCAAACCCACAATTATCTGCCTCAGTGTCACCAAATGAACTAGACTGACACACCCACTGAGGGCACAGTAAATATAAACAGAGATAGCTTTCAAAGGGTACATTCCATTTTGTTTTGACACACATTTCCACTGTTCATTTATAAATATGATGTGTGTATATTTATATATAATACGCACGCACAACACCTCCATGAATTCACGGCATCCCAACATGATTCGCAGCCAAGGAAGTATTTTTGTAACGTAGTCAATGTTGTAAAATAGGGAAACCTTGCAGCCAATTTGGACATCGTCAGATCCCACAAACAGAAATGACGTAACAACTTATATTTATATAGGGCCTTTAATGCAACTAAACATCAAGGCACTTCACAGGAGAATTATAAAACCAAGTATGATGTCAAGCCACATATTAAGTTGGATGAACAAAAGCTTAGCCAAAGATGTAGGTTTTCAAGAAGTGTCTTAAAAGAAAAAAGCAAGGTAGGGAGGTGAAGAGGTTTTGGGAAGGAATCCCAGTGCTAAGAGCCTAGGCAAAGAAAGGCCGAGCTACTAATGGTGGAGCAATTAAATCAGGAAAGTTCAAGAGGCTAGAGTTAGAAGAGTATACATTTCAGAGGGCTGTGGAGCTGGTAGAAATTACAGAGATAGAGAGGGGTGAGACCATGGAAGGATTTCAAAACATGGATGAGAATTTTAAAATCAAGACATTGCTTGACCAGGAGCTAATATAGGTCAACGAGCGCAGGGCTGAGAGGAACAGGACTTGGTGCAAGTTAAGGCACAGGCAGCAGCATCTTGGATGTTTATGGAGGGTAGAATGTGGGAAACCAAGCTGGAGTTATTTGGAATAAGTGTTGAAGTAACAGAGGCATGGATAAGAGTTTCAGCAGATGAGCTGAGACAGGGGCGAAGGCAGATGATATTACAGAGATGAGAATAGGCGATCTTAGTGATGGTGTAAATATGAGGTCCAAAGTTCATCCCTAGGTCAATTGTGAACAATCTTAATCTCAGATTATTCCCAGGGAGAGGGATAGAGTCAATAGCTAGGGAACATAATTTGGAGCCAGGATCGTGAACAATGGCTTCATTCCTTCCCAATATTTAATTAGAGGAACTTTCTGGTTATCCTGCACTGGCTGTCAGAAAAGCAGTCTGATAATTGAGCAACAGTGCAGGAGTCAAGAGAGGTGGTGGTGAGGTAGCTACCAGATAGAGTTTTTGGTGGTATTGATTGATGGATAAAAATTTAAAAGGTACCAGAAAAACTTCTTCTTGTAAAATGCCACGTGACCTTATACAACCACCTGAACAGTGTGAACAGGGCCTCAGATTATCATCTCGTATGAAAGGCAGCAGCTCGGATAGTACAGCATTCCCTCTGTACTGCACTGGGAGCATACGGGTAGATTACTTGCTCAGTCTATGGAGTGAGGTTTAAATCCCAGCAACCCCTGACTCAGAGGCAAAGGTGCTGCTAACCATGTACTAGTTGGGGAATTGAATCAAGTCCTTCCAGATCTTGTTCAACTTAGGCTAAATGCAGAGTGAACTTCCCTCAACCATATGTTTCAATTCAAGATTCAGTACAGGAGCCTAACATTTTTTTTTTAAATATGTCATTCCACTCCAATTTCCTTCAGGTCAGTAAGACTGCAATAATTCAAAATGAGACAATGAAAATTTGCAACAAAATTTTGGCTCAAAAATATGGTTTTACTTAGTAACGTTTCAGAAGTCAATAATTACATCAGTCCAGAATGGTTATACCATAGTAGCTTTTACAAAGTTATAAAACAGAGCCCTCATTGTAAAAAGATTGTACATCTTTGGTTAAAGATGAAGTGCTATTTAATACTCCTCCTCCCCTTCCTCTTCACCCTCAAAAGAATCAATGCCAACCTCTTCGTAATCTTTCTCCAAGGCTGCCATGTCTTCACGGGCCTCTGAGAACTCCCCTTCCTCCATCCCCTCACCCACGTACCAATGCACAAAGGCGCGCTTGGCGTACATCAGATCAAACTTGTGATCGAGGCGAGCCCAGGCTTCAGCGATGGCCGTGGTGTTGCTCAGCATACACACAGCACGCTTCACTTTGGCCAGGTCCCCACCAGGTACTGCAGTGGGAGGCTGGTAGTTGATGCCAACCTTGAAACCAGTTGGACACCAGTCAACAAACTGTATACTGCGTTTAGTCTTGATGGCACCAATAGCAACGTTGACATCTTTTGGCACTACATCACCACGGTAGAGCAGACAGCAAGCCATGTACTTGCCATGGCGAGGGTCACACTTGACCATCTGGTTTGCTGGCTCGAAGCAGGCATTGGTGATCTCAGCTACAGACAGTTGCTCATGATAAGCTTTCTCAGCTGAGATCACAGGGGCATAGGTAGCCAGAGGGAAATGGATACGTGGATAGGGAACTAAATTGGTCTGGAACTCTGTCAGATCAACATTCAAAGCACCATCAAAGCGAAGTGAGGCTGTAATCGAGGACACAATCTGACTAATGAGTCGGTTAAGGTTGGTGTAGGTAGGGCGCTCGATGTCCAGGTTTCTGCGACAGATATCATAGATGGCTTCATTGTCTACCATGAAGGCGCAGTCCGAGTGTTCGAGTGTGGTGTGGGTAGTCAGGATGGAGTTGTAGGGTTCAACTACAGCTGTGGAGACCTGAGGAGCTGGGTAGATGGAAAACTCCAGCTTGGACTTCTTACCAAAGTCAACAGAGAGACGTTCCATCAGGAGGGATGTGAAACCGGAGCCAGTGCCTCCACCAAAGCTGTGGAACACGAGGAAACCCTGGAGTCCTGTGCATTGGTCAGCCTGTGAAAGAGGTCATAAATAGCAGTAAAACCCATCGTAACAAGGAATTGTTATTATTGATTATTGATGTACTTGTCAGTGCTGTGGGAAGTGCTCACTCACCAGCTTACGGATTCTGTCCAAGACTGAGTCAATCAGTTCCTTGCCGATGGTGTAGTGCCCACGGGCATAGTTGTTGGCAGCATCTTCCTTCCCGGTGATGAGCTGCTCGGGGTGGTACAGTTGGCGATAGATACCTGTACGGATCTCATCTGAAGTTCAGAACAGTAGATGGAGGGAGGTCAGTTTAGAATTCAGCAGAATGCATTAAATTTTATGAGCTAAACGCACTTTCACTGATGAAAAAGAGACAATCTGGTCTTCAAACAAAAATAGTAATGGAAAAGATTTAAATAAATAACCTATTTAACTCTGACAATGAACATTGGACCAGATGATGCACACTAGTGTAGAGTAATGATTATGCCATTGGCTCAAATTACTGGGGAGGTGATGGTGTAGTGGTATTGTTGCTGGATTAGTAATCTAGAGACCCAGGGTAATGCTCTGGGGACCTGGGTTCAAATTCTGCTGTGGCAGATGGTGGAATTTTAATTCCAGATTTTTATTGAATTCAAATTCTAATGATGACCATGAGGCCATTGTTGATTGTCATAAAAACTCATCTGGTTCACTAATGCCCTTTAGGGAAGGAAATCTGTCAGCCTTACCTGGTCTGGCCTACATGTGACTCCAGACCTACAGCAATATGGCTGACTCTTAAATGCTCTCCCCTCAACAAGGGATGGGTAATAAATGCTGGCCTAGCCAATGATACCCACATCCCATGAGCAAATTTTTAAAAAAAACTTTTGGACTTTTCCTTCTAACCTATCAAGCTGCTTCATAATTCTAAAGAGTTCTATTCCGGTGACCGCTCAAGCCTTCATTCTAGTACAAGGAGCCCCAGCCTGTTCAGCTCAGATCTAGGATAAATCTGAGCTAGAGCTAGGTCGCTCCTAGTGACTGGTTCAAGCATGATAGCAGGAGAGGCCAAGAAGCGGTCTGAACATTTGGAAAGGAAGCACAAGGGTCAACAAAACTCAAGTCAGCCCAATACAAACCGATCACAGTGGGCTCCAAATCCACAAACACAGCCCGGGGTACATGCTTGCCAGATCCCGTATGGCTGAAGAACGTAGTATAGGAGTCGTCCGCTACTCCACTGGGCTTGTCGCCCGGCATCTGCCCATCAGGCTGGATACCGTGTTCTAAACAGTACAGCTCCCAGCAGGCATTGCCCATCTGGACACCAGCCTGGCCGACATGGATGGAGATACATTCACGCTGTGGAACAAAGAAACACATTCTGTCTCAGAAATGATAAGGGATAACATGAACAGAACAAGAACAATCTTGACGCTGAAATCTTGTCAAGCCATTTTTACTCAGAATGATAGTCTACTATCCACTCACCACCACCACATTGCTCATCTTTTCTCAATTTACAGCAGCCCTTTGTTTCATTCTCCCAGTTCATCCCTTCTGTCGCCAACCTCTGGTCTTCCACAACAAATACTGCCAGTGACAGGGCACATCTGTTCTGGCACTGGTTGGAGGAAAAGAGCACAGCCCAATCCCACCAAGATGAATCAATAAATGCCTCCACTTATGGGAGAAAAGGTCAAAAATAGTTTGAGTGAGATGTCCATCGAGGCTCTGAATTGTTTTAAACATCTTACAATGTACTATTGGAAGCTAAACATAGCCCTCGAGAGAAATCAGAGGTTGAAAGAATGCAACTTGACCATGTTACAAATACTCAGCTTGATAGCCAGTTATACACAATTCAGTTATATTGAGAAAAACCACTGTCTTCCCAACTTTTGCTGCCGTTTATACAGAGGCAGTCAGAAGGTCATTGGTTCATACTCCCCAATGAAGCTTGCAGTCCCCCTGATTTTAAAAGTCTCTTCCTTGAATTTGCATCCCTCTTATCCCCTGCCCATCTCTAACTTCAAGAGATCTCTGCGTTCCTCTAATTCAGGCCTCTTGCACATCAACTTACTTCTCCCCACCACTGGTGTCTGTACACTCAGCCATCTATACCCCAAGCTCTGGGATTCCCACCCCAACCCTCTCCACCCCTACCACACCCTACTTAAACCCTGACCAAACATTTAACCTCCTCTTCTAATACTCCCTTCTTTGACTCAATGTCAGTTTTTAACCTATAAAGTGCATTGGGACCTCTTATTGTATTTACGTAGCACCGTTCAATGTAAGTAGGCTGACACTTCAGTGCATTACTAAGGGAATGCTACTTTGTTGGAGCTGCTGTCCCTTGGCCAAAACATGGTAACAGGCTCAATCAGTTCAGGTGGATGTAAAAGTTCCAGTGACACTATGAGGAAGAGCAGAGACATTTTCCTAAAGTCCTTATCCCAGTTGTACCACCACCACAAATTAAATAGCCTCTTATCTTGTTATATATGAACAAGGAGCAGGAGTAGGCCATTCAGCCCCTCAAGCCCGCTCTGCCATTTAATAAGGTCATGGCTAATCTGATAATAACCTGAAATCTGCATCCCACCCACCCCTGATAAATCTTTCATCCCCTTGCTAACCAAGAATGTATCCACCTCTGCCTTAAATATATTCAAAGACTCTGCTTCCACCACCTTTTCAGGAAGGGAACTTCAAAGACTCACGACCCTCTGAGTGAAAGAGTTTCACCTCATCTGTTTAAATGGATGACCCCTTATTTTTAAACCGTGGCCCCTAGTTCTTGTCTGTAGGCCCTTGCTGTTCACAATTGGCTATAACAACATTTCCCTGCATTACAACAGTGACTGCACCTCAAAAGTAATTAGCTAGCCATGAAGTCCTTTACGACATTCCGACCATGTGAAAAAGAGATATACAAATTAAGGTTCTTTTCACATTAGCCATCTCAATATTTCTGAAATTGAGAGACTTTTCTCTTCCTTCACATCCAGGTGTTACCTGTGGCTTAATGAGAGCACTGTTGTCTCTGGGTGAGAAGGGTTTAAGTCCTACTCCAGGAACGTTAGCACATAATCTAGGCTGACCATCCCAGTGAAGTACTGAGGGAGTGCGACACTGTCAGAGATACTGCCTTTTGGATGAGATGTTAAACTGAGGCCCTGAGGTAAATGTAAAAGATCCCATTGCTTCTGATAAAGTGCCACATCAGAGGTTATTGTGGAACATAAAAGCTCATGGTATAGGGGGTAACATATTGGCATGGATAGAAGATTTGGCTGGCTAACAGGAAGCAGAGAGTAGGCATAATTGGGTCTTTTTCAAGACAGGATCAATGCCAGCACCTCAACTGTTTACAATTTATATAAATGACTTGGATGAAGGGATGGATGGGATGTTTGCCAAATTTGCTGATGACATAAAGCTAGGTAGGAAAGTAATTTGAGAAGAGGACATAAGGAAGCTACAAAAAGAAATAAGTAGGTTAAGTGAGTGGGAAAAGATCTGGAGTATAATGTTGAAAAATGTGAAATTGTCCATTTTGGCAGGAAGAGTAAAAGAGAAGCATATTTTCTAAATGGTGAGAGTGAGGAGCTCAGAAGCAGAGAGATCTGGTGTCTTACTGCATGAATTACAAAAGGTTAGTATGCAAGTGTAGCAAGTAATTAGGAAAGCTAATAGAATGTTATTGTTTATTGGGAGGGGAATTGATTACAAAATTGGGAGGTTATGCTTCAGTTATACAGGGCACTAGTGAGACCACATCTGGAGTATTGGTCACCTTATTTAAGGAAGGATGTAAATGCATTAGCAGTTCAGAGAAAGTTTACCAAACTAATACCTGGAATGGGTGGGTTGTTTTATGAGGAAAGCCTGTACAGGCTAGGCTTGTAGCCACTGGAGTTTAGAAGAGTAAGAGGCGACTTGATTAAAACATAAGATCCTGAGGGGTCTTGACAGGGTGGATGTGGAGAGGATATTTCCTCTTATGGGAAAATCTAGAACTGGGGGTCACTAAAAATAAGAGGTCACCTGTTTAAAACAAAGATGAGGTGACATTTTTTCTGAGGGTCAGAATCTTTGGAACTCTCTTCTTGAAAAAAAGGTGGTGGAAGCAGAGTCTTTGAATATTTTTCAGGCAGAGGTGGATAGATTCTTGATAAGCAAGAGGTGAAAGATTATCGGTGGTAGGTGGGATGCAAATTTAAGGTTACTATCAGATCAGCCGTGATTCTTTTAAATGGCGCAGCAGGCTCAAGGGGCCTAATGGCCTATTCCTGCTCCTTGTTCATATGTTCACAAGAACAGGGGAGTTCTCCCCAGTGTCCTGGCCAATATTTATCCATTAAGCAATTTCACCAAAACAGAAACCAGAAAAAGGAATGTGAAGGCTTTAAAAGTCAAGATGGGGAGGAGTGGAGTTGAAACCTTTCACACAGCTTTCTGAGCTTGAAGTCAATCAATGTGCTTAGGAAAGAAAGATTGGATTTAAATAGCGCCTTTCACAATTTCAGAATTATTTACAACCAGTGAAGTACTTAGTTGACGCGTAGTCACTGTTGTAATTTAGGAAACGAGGCAGCTATGTTGTGCACAGTAAGACCCCACAAACAGCAATGTGATCAGTGATGATGGTCGAGGACCAATATTGGTCAGGACACCAGTGAGAACTAACGTGCTCCCCTTCAAAGTAATGCCACCTGAGGGCAGACGGACCCTTGGTTTAAATTTTGAGCTGAAAGTCAGCACTTCAGCACCGGGAGTGTGCGCGTAGATTACCGGCTCAAGTCTCTGGAGTGGGACTTGGGCCCAGGACTAACTGACTTAGAGATGACAGTGATACCCATCAAGTCATGGGTCGATTTAGCAGTCATCCCGCGTCTCACAACTCCTTTGCATTTTAGGCTAAGTGACGCAGTGTTTCAAAATTACCTGATATTATCCGATGGGGTGGGAGGTTCGGAGAGTTTTGGTGGGCGAGAGTGTGGGTGCTAGCACCTCAGCACAAACCACAGACTTCATTTATCTTCAGGATTGCCAGCTATTGATCCCAGGTTATTCACTTCTCACCCAAGAGACTCCCATACAATTCCGATACTTTCAAAGCTTTTGAGGTCAGGTCATTTGAAAATTTCAAAATGGGTAAGGAATAAGGAATAATACATTTTGAATCTTGATCTAATAAATAATGAAACAAGCTGAAGGGATTAAATGGTTTCTTTTGGGATGGTCAACAGCAAGGCCAGCATTTATTTCCCATCCCTAATTGCTTTTGAGAAGATGGTGGTGGGCCACTTTCTTGAACCATAGCAGTCCATGTGAGGTAGGCACACCCACAGTTTTAACACTTCTGTAGCATTTGGCATCATGCCAGGGCATTTGAGGGCACCTTACTGTGCATCTGGGAGTTACATGTAGGCCAGACCAGGTAAGAACAGCAGATTTCCTTCCCTAAAGGATATTAGTGAACTAGATTTTTTTTTTTTTACACAATCCAATAGTTTCATTATTAATAATATTGGCATTTTATTCCAGATTTATTAATTGAGTTTAAATTCCCCCAGCTGCCATGATGCAATCTGAACTCCTGTTCCCAGAGCATTGGTCCAGGTCTCTGGATACCAAGCCAGTAATGTTGATACTATGCTCTTACCACCGTCCTGTTCCTAACCCAGGAGGGTTGTCAATCCTCGACTGGAATGATATATTGCCCTGCAATGGAGCACAAAGTGAAATGTATGGGAACTTGGAACTGAAGGATGTCCCAGTGTTGGAGAAAGGACTTGTAGATGATGACCATGATTTTGAAATTGGGACCGAACCCTTCTGCCACGTGCATCTTAGTTATGCCAACGGAGGGTGGTGATCAGGAGGGAGAGAATAACGTGAAGGCCACCACTGCTCAGTCATGGAGTCAACAGTCCTCCAGGATTGTTTTGGAGTCTCCAGAAATTAAAGATTAATCCCCAGGCCACTGCTGTGTGCAAACCCCAGGAGGAAAATAATAAGGTTGTCAATTATGAAAAGAATTGGTGAAGAGGGGGGAAAAGGCCATTTGATTGGATGGTTCTTGACCGTCAGTCTTCCAAAGAAGGGTCTGTTTGCTTTGCAATTGGCTTGGCAAGGGACACCAAGTTGATGGATGGGTCAAGTGACCAATGGTAGTGTGGAGGGAGGGTGTCAATTGGTCATGTGACCAAACCTCCTGGGATCTGTCCAACCAGAGTTAGCAGCTCAAGCGCACAGTTACAGCGAGCAGCTTGCATGCCAGCTCCCTGAGGCCAGTACTTTGTTTAACTTTTGTTAATCCATTGGTTTAATGATTAACAGCTGCAGTAATTCAGGGACAGTCAACTCCGCAGGGCATACCTTGCCCTTGCTGCTAATCTGCTTTAATAAAGTGGAAAATGGGGGGAAAGATTTAAATAAAACACATTAAATAAAGGTCAAAAGGGTTTTGAGTAACATGGGTAAGAATCCCGCATTCAACAGTTTACATCCAAGGGGATGAAAGACAGACTTGAATTTATATAGCACCTTTCAAGGCCTTGGGAATCACAAAATGCTTTACAGCCAATGAAGCACTTTCAAAGTGTAGTCACTGTTGTAATGTAGGAAATGCAACAACCAATTTGAATACAGAAAGAGCCCACAAACAGCAGTGTGATAATGACTAGATAATCTGATTTTTGCAAAGCTGGTTGAGGGATAAATAAATATGAGGGATAGATAAATAAATATTGGTGAGAAGGCCACTGCTCTTCTTTGAAACAGCGCCACGAGATCTCTTCCAAATTTGAACCCATGACTTTCTAGCTTAAATACACTATGCACTGGACCACAGCTGACACCTGCACTAACACTTGATATTCAATGACGTTACCGTCACCAAATTCCCCATCAACATGTTGAGTGGGGGAGTGGCGAGGGTTACCATGACCAGAGACTCAGCTGGACCAGCCACATAAATACCGTGGTTACAAAAACAAGTCAGAGGTAGGGTATTCTATGACGAGTGCCTAATCTCCTGACTCCCCAAAGTCTTTGCTCCATCACTGCTTACCTGCATGTGTGCTGCTCCAACATTTGAAGCTTGACAACATCCAGCATGAAGCACCCTACTTGATTGCACCTCACACACCATCTTAAATATTCACTCCCTCCACCACCGACACACAGTGGCAGCAGTGTGTACGTACCATTTACAAGATGCACTGCAGGAATTCATGAAGGTTCCTTCGACAGCACCTTCCAAACCCATGACCTCTACCACCTAGAAGGACGAGGGCAGCAGATAGATGGGAACGCCGCCACCTGGAAGTTTCCCTCCAAGTCGCTCACCATCCTGACTTGGAAATATATCGCCGTTCCTTCACTGTCGCCGGGTCAAAATCCTGGAACTCCCTTCCTAACTGTGGGCGTACCTACACCACGGTTCAGGAAGGCAGCTCAGCACCACCTTCTCAAGGGCAATTAGGGATGGGCAATAACACCCACACCCCATGGATTAATTTTAAAAGGTAGCTACAGCTCAGAACTTCTACAATTTTCAGCAAAAACTTGTGTGTTAGGAGACCTGCGCTTTTTTTAAAAAAAAAGTTAAGATCATAAGAACAGCCTCTGGAAGTGAAAATACACTTTTGGAAGCACCAGCTTTAGAAAACCTCCTGAAGCAGTTTGGCACTTTGTTCACAAGAGTTTGCGGTCACACTATTACGCGACAACACTAAGTCCTACCGAAGCCATCACTTTGATGACTCTTCCTCCATGCACCTCCCCTAATTCGGAAAAGGATATTTGATTGCCGTAAACGGGAGTGAATGTACAGTGCTGGCTGTAACTATACCTTGGAGCAGCTGCACCAACAGGTTGAGGACACTCGTTGGGAAACCTGTTCAGCTGCTGCTCATGCGGCAATAAACAAATATTCTGCCGACAGGGATCTCACATGAACTTGCTGTCTCCCCTCCCCTCTGTTCTTATGTGTTATTTTTGGAATGTGAGACTGTCTCTCCCTAACAAGGTGTTAACTCGCCATATTCTGAAGGGCTGTGCAGGCCAGTGAGGGAGCCTCCAGGTTGAAGATTCCCCCCCTAGCCCCCGACCTGCCTTAGCAGTGCCCACCTCTTCTGGTGGGGCTGCTGAGGCTCCAGAGCTGCTTGCCCTCCGATTGGGCCTGCAGCAACACGGACGGTGAGTTTGGAGGCAAGTGCGGACTTAGGACCCCTATTTGTTCCCCACATTGGGGACCCCAAAGCCCAGAGGAAAATCCAGCCATACATTTGTAGAGCTAGGTGGCAGTCTGCAGTATTCCATTCAAGCAGCAGCAGCAGCGAGAAGTATACTAAACCATGTGGCCAAAAAAAGCACTCATTCCCTATAAGCCTCAATACTAGAAGGTGAAAAATGAATTTGGGATGGGCAGCAGGAAGAATTTCTTCAAACAAACAGGAATCAAGCCTTTGCAGTAAATTCTTAGGGGAAGAAAGATTCTCAAGTTGACCAAGATCCAGTTGGGTATTGAGACAGGAGGACCACCCTTATTGAATTAATGGGCCAAATAGCCACTCTAACCTGTGTCATCTTGTGACTTTTTCTTTTTACTCTTTAAAATCGGAAAGAATATTGACTTCCAATATTTGTGGAACCTCGTTCCCAAATGACAAGTCAACAAACACTTGGCGAAGCAGGTTTGATCAGGACCGGTGCTCTATGGAATTAATATTGGGTGGAACTAAGACAAACCCAGATTTAAACCACCTCAAGGCACTGTGAATAAAGTGTTTGCTTTTCACAGCACTTTAACCACAGGAGGCAGCCATTTGGTCCATCATGCCTATTCTGGCTCTTTGAAATATCTATCCAGTTATCCCAATCTCCTGCTCTTTTCCCTTGGCCGTGCAAATTTCTCATTTTCAAGTATTTATCCAATTCCCTTTTGAAAGTTACTGTTGAATCTGCTTCCTCTCAGGCAGTGCATTGATGGCAGCAACAAGGTCACAATATTTAGTGAATGGTTTTCTCATGGACCACTTCATTTACAAATCAAAGCCCCCCCGCCCCACCCAACCCACATGCCCACACCCACCCCCTCCCCCTCCCTTTCAAAAGACCTCCTCATTTCTGCATGGGGAGCTTTTCCCTATCTGCCTCACCGATTACTTCTGTGGGCTAAAATTTAGTTCCCTCTCTTTCGTTTAGTGGGACCAGTTTTGAGTCCCTCAGAGTTAAATACTCTTTATGTCGTTCTTGACCTTTGGTACACTCACTAAAAAGAACTATGCAGGCTAATCCAGTTGCAGTCTTTAGTTTCAGGTTTTTCTGCTGGGTAGTGTGCTTCTTTCAGCTGCTTCATTATTCCTGGCGGAGTTCACTGGATATTGATTCCTGGCCAGTCCAATAACACCTCTATTTTAATCACCTCATCCTTTTGTTCCAATCCCTCTATAACCTTGCCCCTCCCCTATCTCTTGTCCTTCTCCAGTCCTCTGACAACCTGACAAATCTGGGTTCCATCAACTCCAGCCTCTCGAGGGAACACCCTCCACTCATCCTTCACTCCACTACTGGCTGCTTGTGCCTTCAACTACTCCGCCCCCCCAAGCTTTGCCATTCCCTCCAGCTCCCCCTTCCCTTGAGCCACTCCTTAAAAACCTACTTTTCCACACCCATGCTTTTGGTCACCTATTCCAATGTTTGCTTCTTTGGCTCGGTAATGCCGTTGTGATGTTATGCTACTGTGAACAGGCACTCTATAAAATGCAAGCTGTTGTTGACAGTAAAACCACCTGAAATGAGACTACCCAGGTCAACTGACTCCTGCAGTTGTCAAGAATGAAGACTTGACCCACGTCTGTAAAACTATTGGTAAAGGACTGAACTGCCTGAAATAGCTGACATTTCAGACAGTTTAAGAACCTCCTTTGTAATTAGCGACGAGAAGTGGTCAGTACCATTTGCCCGATTCAGGGAGCTCCGTGTACAAAAATCACTAAGAGGTGGCAGACAGGTACAAAAAAAAATAAAGAGGTTAATGAAACATTCTCAAGGAGGTTGGAATATAAAAGCGAGGAAGTGACGATAGAATTGTGCAAAACCCTAGTTTTGGTCACATCTGGAGTAACCACTAAAATAAAAGTGAAATACAATGGATGCTGGAAATCTGAAATAAAACAGAAAATGCTGGATAAATTCAGCAGGTCTGGCAGACAGGCTGTAAACATTAACTCTGTTTCTCTCTCCACAGATGCTGCCAGACTTGCCGAGTTTTTCCAGCATTTTCTGTTTTAATTTCTGGAGTAACTGTGTTTAGTTCTGGACACCACACCTCAGGAAGGATATATTGGCCTTAGACGGGGGGAGTAGTGCAGATTCACCACAATGATACCTGGGGCTTAAAGGGTTAAATTATGAGAGCAGGTAGCATAGACTACACAGGTATACTCTTGAGCATGGAAGATTAAGGGATTATCTAATTGAGGTGTTTAAGATGATTAAAGAAAGAGTTGATAGGTTTGAGAGAGAGAGAAACAATTTCCTCCGGTTTAATTTTATTCCACCCTCCCCTGCCCCCGACCCCTCCTTGCTCAACGTCAACACATTCTGCAAAACAAGATTCTGTACAGAGATATATTTAGGCTGTCTGCCGTGCCCATATTGGTTTCCATGCCAACCTGTCAGTCCTCAAGGCTTCCTGTGAGTCAGGCTGTTATGACATAAATGCTTGACACCACACATCAAGAGGCAGGGTAGAGAGCCCAGGAATCATCTTGGAATGGATTAGATGTGACAGCGGTGGATCTTTTTCACTAGATAGGTGAATTAAGGAGGTGAAGGAACGGCCTTCACCTGAAATACTCTGCCTGAAGAGGCAGTGGAAGCAGATTCAATAGCAGCTTTCAAAGGGGAGTTGGATAAGTACTCGAAAAGGAGAAAAAAGTTGCATGGGGGTAAAAGAGCAAGGGGGAATGAATTGCACTTTCAAAGCGCCATCACATCCATGATGGACCGAATAGCCATCATTTTACTGCATCATTCTATGATTCTCGTGAATGAAATCGCTCCCAGAACCTCTTGGGGTTAAATATCTTTTGCCATGCATCCCACTTCCTTGACGAGAATGGGGCCAACAATGGCCTGAAAGTCAGTGCAACTCACATCTTGCCCAGATCTGGTGAGGGCCCCCCATGGGATCTTTGAGATGACCTCAATAACAGGCATCCTGTACACCCACAAAATTGGCTAAAGCCTTATTTAAATAATAATGGTGCGCACATTATAGCTTACTCTGGGAGTTCGGGGTGCTGGGTAACATACACTTTTACATGTATGTTGTAGTCTGGAGCTATGGATAGTGAAGTTGGAGGCTCCAATGTTCTTTCCATCACACAGCTGCTGATCAGGAATCTCTACCGCTCTTACCGCCTGCTATTGGCGTGTATTGGGAGGATTTGCAGCTTGATAATCAACCTGTTTGGCTGTATTACAGACGCATGTTCCTTGGCCATCAAGTGTCAGGTGGTCTCGAACCCAGAGCTTCTGGCTTAGAGGCAGGAACTCTATCCACTGCACACAAGACCTCTTAAAAATAAATGACTTAAAAAACCTTATTTAAATAATTAAGATGCTAGCATGACTCATATGGAGCAACAGTCAGTGGGGGGCTATTCAACACCTGCCCATTGTTCCCTGGCATGGAATGGGCTACTGAGCTATACCTCTAGTCCCACAAAACTAAACACTCTGGTCATAATAAATTGCCATAAGATTTACACCGACCCGCTCCCAGCCCAGACAGGCATGGTCAGGAAGGTCCATTCACTATTGGCTAGCTTGCCAGCCACTTTATGGAGGGACATCCTGAGGTGTTGATAGGTGCTATACAAATGCACTTTACTTCCTTTTGTTTTGCAGTTAATCCAACAAGTCATAACTCCCGAGATTCAGCTGAAGAGAAAGGATTATCGATCCCGGATATACAATGATAATCTTTTCATTAGAATAAAGCATTTTGCAGCCACAGGAGGCTATGCTTCTTCAAAAAAAAACAAAGCATAAATTGAACCACAGAGTTTCACTTAAAGCAATGGAGAAGGGGCAGAGCAGATGTCAAAATAAAAGAGGAACGACCTTGGGAGTGCAATGAGGAAGTTTTGAGTGGCACAAACAGCTGCAATATTGGGAGATTATATTCTGCAGAGCCCAGTATGGATCAAATGTACAGGGTCAAGCTTATGAGCTATTTGTTCTCTATGTTTAGACCCCTTGTAATTATTGACACACTACCAGAGTCCCCTTGCAGTTACAGACACACAGCCTGGGGCAGGGTGCCCTTGCAAATGCTGATTGAGAATCCAAAAGATTCTCAAAGACATGTATCGAATGGGAAAGGAACATATGAAAATGGACATGGGAGCGGAGATGGAGGTGTGCGGTGGTGGGAAGAGAGGGGGTGGGGTCATGGAGTAACTCGGCCCATATACATTTTTTTTGGGGGGGGGGGTGTCAGGGACAGTGGTAGTGGCAATATCACTGGGCTAGTAATCCAGATATCCACACATGCTCTGGGGGACAAGGATTCAAATCCCACTACAACAGCTGGTGGAATTTAAATTCAATTAATTAACAAAAAAATCTGGAATTGAAAGCTGGCCTGGATTTTTGTCATGACAGAGAGAGCCCCTTCTCCATGGCAAAAATGGCAAACAAGACAGAAATCCTAAGTCAAGGCCCCAAACATGACACTTGCTATTTTTGTAGTTCAGGGCGTGTTTCATGCATGTGCTGTTTAGAGAGGCAGTAGGCCATCTAACTTATCAGATGAAAGCAAAATACTGCGGATGCTGGGAACCCGAAACAAAAACAGGAAATACGGCGAAATCTCAGCAGGCCTAACAGCGTCGGTGGAGACAAAAGCAGAGTTAAAGTTTCAAGTCTGTATGACTCTTCAGAGTCTGGAGGCTCTGAAGAAGAGTCATACAGACTCGAAACGTTAACTGTTTTTCCCTCCACAGACACTGTTAGACCTGCCGAGTTTTTCCAGCGTTTTCTGTTTTTGTAACCCATCAGATGCCTCCACTGAAGGGGGATTCTGGTAGGCAAGGAGTATGAAACTCAAAGTTTGCAGATTAGACCAGGTCTGAACTTGGTGGATGCATTTGGATAGGCAGGGTACTCATTTGGAGAGGTAAGCTATCCCTTTGGATCTGGTCCTAGGACACTTTTGGGGAGGTAAGGTGACCTTCGGAATTGTTAAAAGTAGACAAAGGTGCTTAAATTCTCAAGCTCATTGGAACTGTCAAAATTAACTGTCAAAATTGTCAGAAGCACCCGTCAAAGGGGCCGTCAAAACTGTCAAGAGGACCTGTCAAAAGCAACTGTCGAGCTCTCAAGGCATTTAAAAAGTCTGCCCTTTAAATTTAAAAGCATGTCAACTGTTAAAAAACATTGCTTGGTATGGGTACAGGGGCATAGATTGGCTTGGAAGTTATGGGGGGGGGGGTTAATGGGGACATGAGTTGACATGGATGGGGCATGGGGAGTGTGTGGGGGGAAATGAGGGGTGAGGGCTCGAGGGATGTCTTTTGTTTTACTGCTCTTTTTCAAACTGCAACCAAGTTCTGGACCATAGAGGCAAGGCCTTCCGCCCAGCCCAGCCGTGCACATGGCAGCCTCTGCGCTTGTCCCGGGGATGGTGGGTCCAATTCCCAGAGGAATGTGCCGACCCTGTGCTCCCAACTCAGGAGCAAAAATCCAGGCCCTAGTCTCAGGACTGGTGACTGTGAAATGATCATTGATTGTTGTAAAAACCTATCAGTTCACGAATGTCTTTCAGGGAAGGAAATCTGCTGACTTTATCTTGTCTGGCCTACACTGTGACTCCAGACCCACAGCAATGTGGTTGACTTTTAACTGCCCGCTGAAAATGGCCTAGCAAAGACACTCAGTTCAAGGGAAATTAGTAATGGGCAACAAATGTTGGCCTTGCCAATGATGCCCACATCACATCAAATAATAAAAACAATAATTGGTAGATACGCAATGTGTTAATTCAATCTGGATAATTCAATGAATATTCATTATGGATCATTCATTTCGCGAGCTTCTAGTCAATTGTGCAACATACCATGTTTCCTCAACAAATTATGATATCCAAAAACTGTTTAGTACAGAATGTGAGAGATGGGAGTCAGGAAGCGCTTAAAAAGAAAAACTAGAATTCTGAAAATAGATCGAAAAAAATAAAATTGCACCACACTGGAATGGTTTAATGGTCTTACATCTCAGTGCAGGAGTACACTCAACTATACATGTTTACACAAACCCTACACTTAAATAAAAGTACAGACAGACCAGGGCACATCCAAACTGAATGGAGCATGTGGTTACAACACTGCAATGGAATGTATTTGTTGCTCAGGTTATTTCTCAATTATTTTTCAGTTGGACTGAGGTAATAGTCAGTCTCTAGGGTACACATCTTATCCGAACAAAACACAAATTCTCAGGGATTGCATTATAAAGGAAGGTGCTGCAGTGATTTATCAAAAAGAGCTTGCATTTGTCTAGCCCCTTTCACAACCTCAGGATGTCCCAAAGTGCTTCACAGTCGGTTAGGTACTTTTTGAAGCACAGTCACTGTTGTAATGCAGGAATCTTGGCAGCCAGTTTGTGCACAGCAAGCTCCCAGAAACAGCAACATGACAATGACCAAATAATCTTTTTATAAAATTTATTTTGATTGAGGAATAAATATTGCCCAGGACACTAGGGACAACTCCCCTGCAAATCTTCACAAAATGGTACCATGGGATCCTTCATGTTCATCTGAAAGGGCAGGTGAGGCTTCGGTTTAACACCTCACATGAAAGACAACACTTCCGACATCGCAACACTCTCCCAGTAATCCCCCAGGAGCACCAGTCCAACACTCTCCCAGTACCCCACCAGAAGCACCAGTCCAACACTCTCCCAGTACCCCACCAGAAGCACCAGTCCAACACTCTCCCAGTACCCCACCAGAAGCACCAGTCCAACACTCTCCCAGTACCCCACCAGAAGCACCAGTCCAACACTCTCCCAGTAATCCCCCAGGAGCACCAGTCCAACACTCTCCCAGTAATCCCCCAGGAGCACCAGTCCAACACTCTCCCAGTACCCCACCAGAAGCACCAGTCCAACACTCTCCCAGTACCCCCCCCAGGAGCACCAGTCCAACACTCTCCCAGTACCCCCCCAGGAGCACCAGTCCAACACTCTCCCAGTACCCCCCCAGGAGCACCAGTCCAACACTCTCCCAGTAACCCCCCCAGGAGCACCAGTCCAACACTCTCCCAGTAACCCCCCCAGGAGCACCAGTCCAACACTCTCCCAGTAACCCCCCCAGGAGCACCAGTCCAACACTCTCCCAGTAACCCCCCCAGGAGCACCAGTCCAACACTCTCCCAGTAACCCCCCCAGGAGCACCAGTCCAACACTCTCCCAGTAACCCACCAGGAGCACCAGTCCAACACTCTCCCAGTACCTCACGAGGAGCACCAGTCCAACACTCTCCCAGTAACCCACCAGGAGCACCAGTCCAACACTCTCCCAGTAACCCACCAGGAGCACCAGTCCAACACTCTCCCAGTACCTCACGAGGAGCACCAGTCCAACACTCTCCCAGTACCCCACCAGGAGCACCAGTCCAGCACTCTCCCAGTACCCCACCAGGAGCACCAGTCCAACACTCTCCCAGTACCTCACGAGGAGCACCAGTCCAACACTCTCCCAGTACCCCACCAGAAGCACCAGTACAGCACTCTCCCAGTACCCCACCAGGAGCACCAGTACAGCACTCTCCCAGTACCCCACCAGGAGCACCAGTCCAACACTCTCCCAGTACCCCACCAGGAGCACCAGTCCAACACTCTCCCAGTAATCCCCCAGTAGCACCAGTCCAACACTCTCCCAGTACTCCACCAGGAGCACCAGTCCAACACTCTCCCAGTACCCCACCAGGAGCACCAGTCCAACACTCTCCCAGTAATCCCCCAGTAGCACCAGTCCAACACTCTCCCAGTACTCCACCAGGAGCACCAGTCCAACGCACTCCCAGTACCCCACCAGGAGCAGCAGTCCAACAATCTCCCAGTAACCCCCCCAGAAGCAGCAGTCCAACACTCTCTCAGTACCGCCCCCACACCCCCTCCCAGGAGCACCAGTCCAACACACTCCCAGTAACCCCCCAGGAGCACCAGTCCAACACTCTCCCAGTAATCCCCCAGGAGCACCAGTCCAACACACTCCCAGTAACCCCCCAGGAGCACCAGTCCAACACTCTCCCAGTAGTCCACCAGGAGCACCAGTCCAACACTCTCCCAGTACCCCACCAGGAGCACCTGTCCAACACTGTCCCAGTACCACGCCCCAGGAGCACCAGTCCAACACTCTCCCAGTACCCCACCAGGAGCACCAGTCCTACACTTTCCCAGTACCCCACCAGGAGCACCAGTCCAACACTCCCCCAGTAACCCCACCCCCCCCCACCCCCAAGGAGCACCAGTCCAGATTATGCACATAACAGTCACTACAGTTCAAAGTTATTCACTGTGCATGGACCTTTAATTTCCTCTGGGCACGAAGAAATTTGGGTGGTTTAAACGGTAGCATATTACACACGTAACTACAATACACCCAAATCTCCTAAATCTTTATTCTTCCAACAAGCCCGAAGTCTGAACAAATCTCCGCCCACTAAACTAACCACACTCCCAGGTTCCCAAACACGTACAATCGATTTGACGACCTGATTGAGAATATGGCGCTGGAGATGCCATCACTTGACCTTGTGCTCACTTCTGACTGCCCACTCCTACATTCCTGCCATCCAACTTGCCCATCCTCAGTGCGTCCTTTTCCCATTTGGTGGCACAAGCTATAATGAGAAGCTTTTGATTATTTCAATATACTAAACATTTAAGTATTGATATGAGGTGTTGTTGGTATTGAGCAATTTTTTATTTATTCATTCATGGGATGTGCGCGTCACTGGCTGGGCCAGCATTTATTGCCCATCCCTAATTGCCCCTTGAGAAGGTGGTGTTGAGCTGCCTTCTTGAGCCCTACAGTCCATGTGGTGTAGGTACACCCACAGTGCTGTTAGGGAGGGAGTTCCAAGATTTTGACCCAGCGACAGTGAAGGGAAGGCGATATATTTCCAAGTCAGGATGGTGAGTGGCTTGGAGGGGAACTTGCAGGTGGTGGTGGTGTTCCCATCTATCTGCTGCCCTTGGCCTTACAATGCAACAAGGACGGACAGAAAGAAAAGGAGGCAGGAAAGATCTTGCATTTCTATAGCACCTTTCACAACCTCAGGACATCCCAAAGTGCTTTACAGCCAATGTAGTCACTATCGTAATTTAGGAATAACAGCAATCAAATGTGACAGTGACCAGATAATTCTTCTTAAATCCTTCTCTACTTGTTAGCTGAGTGTGGGAAACCTGGGAAAACCCCTGTGTTCTTCTTCAGTACTATCTGTGGGATCCTTTACATTCACCTGAGAGAGGAGATAGGGCTTTGATTTAATATCTGAAAGGCACAATTGCTGGTGCAGCATTTGGAGTGTCAGCCTAGATTCTGTGCCTAGAGTGGGACTTGAATCCACAATCTTCCGACTAAGGGGAGAAAGTGCTAAACACTGAACCACAACTGACACCACAACTAAATTGAGAAACAGATGGAAGAGTGGAGCTCCCAGCTAGGTGCACCAACTCCAACCTTAGAACAAGATCTCCAATGGCTTGTGGTTTACTCAACTGACACAACGATTTAGCATAGTTTGAGGGATGTTAGAATTCAGAGCCAGTGATGACTGCAGAGGGACTACACCAGACTCCATCTCCATAGGACCCTACAGAACAAGATAGATTTCCATCTTGGACTTGCTTTATTCCAAGGCAAAAAAAAATAATGAAACAAACCTGGAGATAGGAGGAGGCCCTTCAGCTCTCTCTGAACTGGATCATGAATGACCTGTACCTTTTAACCCCATCTATCCACTTGGTTCCATGACTCTGACCCAACAGAAATTGATCAACTTCAGTTTTAACATTTGCAATCGACCCCCAGCCTCATTTTGGGAGGGGTGTGAGGGAGAGTTCCAGATTCCCACTCCCCTTTGTGTGAAAGAAGTGCTTCCTGACATCATCCTTGATCGACCCAACTCTAATTAAGATTCTGCCCCCTTGTTATGGATTCTCCACCACCCCCCCAACACCATCAGAGGAAGCAGTTTCTCTCAACCACCTATAAACTCTGCTCAAATCATCTTAAATAGCATAATGAGATCACTTCTTAACCTTCTGTCTGTCATATCAGTAACCAGAGGATGTAGATTTAAAGTGATTGTCAAAAAAAACTAGAGGGGACATGTGGAGATTTGGTTACACAGCGAGCTGTGATCTGGAAGGCGCTGCCTGAAAGGGCGGTGGAAGCAGATTTAATAGGAACTTTCAAAAGGGAATCGGATCAATACTTGAAAAGGGAGAAAGGTTTACAGGACATCTTGCAGTGTTTAGGGAAAAGAGTGAATTAATGGTTCAAAAGAGCCAACACAGGCATGACAGGCTGAATGGCCTCCCTCTGATCTGTGTAATTCCACAAACAAAGCGAGCTCTCCAGATCCCTAAAATGAAACCAAGATGCTGTGGATGCTGGAAATCTGAAATAAAAACAATGAATGTTGGGAAAAACTCAGCAGGTCTGGCTGCATCAGTGGAGAGAGAAACAGTTAATGTTTCGAGTCCGTGTGGCCCTTCTTCAGAGCTGAAGAGTCAGAAGAATCAGTTTCTCTCTTCACAGATGCGGCCAAAACCTGCTGCGTTTTTCCAGCATTTTCTGTTTTTATTCCTCCAGACCTCAACTTGTGAAGATATTAAGCTATCGTGAACACGGGCCTGTGACGGATAAAGCCCCCCTGGTTCCAGTGTAAGGGAAACACGTGTGAAATTGATGTGTGTAGTAATGTACAGTGGAGCCCAAGCCACACAAGGGCACACACAGCTTCTGGGGGGGCAGGTTTGCTATTCATTCATGGGAGGTGGGTGTTCTGGCTATTCCAGCATTTTACATCCATCTCTAATTGCCCTTGGGTGGTTGTGGGGACACAGAGATGGCTCCCAAGAAAGTGAACACAGATAAAAAAAAAAACAGGCTTGTGAATATCTCAGTTAACACAAACTCTTGGTTCCTCACTTCCTGGTTCCTGTGCATGGCGCCAACAACCCCTTGTGGCTAATTTTGCAAAAAGTTCGTCATTTCACGAAAAAGGCGGCTGTTAAATACTGTTAAAAATGTGACATGAGTCATATCGAGTGGATCAACTAAATAAATGCACTTAGATGTAATACTGACACTTTAAACGATCTTTGATTCGCCCTACTTATAGATAAAAGAGTACCCCACCCTACATCAGCCCCTCCACCCAGATAGTGTCTGATTTCCAGGGGGTGAGGGGGTGAGGGGGTGAGGGGGTGAGGGGGTGGGGGGGTGGGGGACCTGTTCATTCCAGCCTTAATGCTCTGGAGAGAGATGCAGTGGTTTCTGTCGAGGTTCATCCCGAGCAGTTCTGTGACACAGGACTCTGCGCTCTACGGGCTGTTCCCAGGGACACGCACCGAGACAGACATCAACTGCAGCTGGAGGATCATCAACTCGGTGAAAGACGCTCTTTGGTCTGCCCGAAACCTGTCGGTCTTCCAGCGCAAAGAGTTGTCCCCGACCGAGTGTTGCAGACAGGCACATTCCAAGGTCCAGGGCTACATGCTGAGGGACACACTAAAGCTTGGGGCAGCCGCCGCAAAGGCCCAATGGGGAGGGGTCGCTGCCTAAGACCTTTCTGCCACAGGGCACCGAGGGGCTGGGAACTGTGTAGAACCCCTTGGGCTGCACAGCTCAAAATGAATGTCTGCAAATGATTGTAATATTCATTGATTGTGCTGATGCACCTTGTGACACATGTTGAACCTGATTATACTTTTGTGATGGTGATTTTGGAATGGTTTGGAATGTTCTTCCAGATATTTTATGAATAAAGAAACCACTGGCGTTAGGTAGGGCCCACTGAGCCTTGTTGCAGCCTAAATGGGGTGGTGACCGTTTCCTCTGTCGGTGGGTTGGCTACTCCTGGGGTGGATGTCACTCTTACTCCCTCAGAGAGAAACCATTGCCCTTAGCCGCCTTCGAAAAGGAGGAGGACGGGTGTGTGATTCTGCCCCGAATCCAGGGCGTCCGGAAAACAGTGAGGAAATCTCCGCCAGTGCATTTACTGCGGCGCATCTGCCCCCCCGGGGGAGTCACCAGAATGCTCAGAATATCTACAGAGGGATCATGTGTGCAGGTTAGAGGGGTCACTGTCTGATCATATCTCTCTGCCTGGTGCAGTCTCGGATATTTTTGGTAGCTTTGTCTATTCCCGATAGGAGCGATCCGAATTCAGAGCCCAGCTCCTGTTACCGGACTGGAGCCCCAGAAGCCACACAAATTACTAACTCCGAATTCTCATCCCAGGAGCAGTCCTGCCCCTAACCCCCTCCCTCCCTGAGCACTAACACCTACCACTAACACCCCTCCCCCCCCAGCACTACCCCCCACCCCCCTCCCCCCAACACTAACACTCCCTACCACTACCCCCCTCCCCAGCACTACCCCCTACCCCCTCCCCACAGCACTAACCCCTCCCCCACAGCACTAACCCCCCCTGCCCCTAGCCCCCTCCCCTCCAGCAGTACCCCCTACCCTACCCCCTCCCCTCCAGCAGTACCCCCTACCCTACCCCCTCCCCTCCAGCACTAACCCTACCCTACCCCCTCCCCTCCAGCACTAACCCCCTGCCCCTACCCCCCTCCCCCCAGCACTACCCCCTACCCTACCCCCCTCCCCCCAGCAACCCCCACTGCCCCTACCACCTCCCCTCCAGCACTACCCCCTACCCTACCCCCTCCCCTCCAGCACTAACCCTACCCTACCCCCTCCCCTCCAGCACTAACCCCCCTGCCCCTACCCCCCTCCCCCCAGCACTACCCCCTACCCTACCCCCCTCCCCCCAGCAACCCCACTGCCCCTACCCCCTCCCCTCCAGCACTACCCTACCCTACCCCCTCCCCTCCAGCAGTACCCCCTACCCTACCCCGCTACCCCCAGCACTAACCCCCTGTCCCTACCCCCCTCCCCCCAGCAACCCCCACTGCCCCTACCACCTCCCCTCCAGCACTACCCCTACCCTACCACCTCCCCTCCAGCAGTACCCCCTACCCTACCCCCTCCCCTCCAGCACTACCCCTA
Organism: Carcharodon carcharias; assembly: GCF_017639515.1. Classification (NCBI taxonomy): domain Eukaryota; kingdom Metazoa; phylum Chordata; class Chondrichthyes; order Lamniformes; family Lamnidae; genus Carcharodon; species Carcharodon carcharias. Next base: position 18,297,105 of record NC_054478.1, on the reverse strand, counting down.
CCCTACCCCCTCCCCTCCAGCACTAACCCCCTGCCCCTACCCCCCTCCCCCCAGCACTAACCCCCTGCCCCTACCCCCCTCCCCCCAGCACTAACCCCCTGTCCCTACCCCCCTCCCCCCAGCAACCCCCACTGCCCCTACCACCTCCCCTCCAGCACTACCCCCTACCCTACCCCCTCCCCTCCAGCACTACCCCTACCCTACCCCCTCCCCTCCAGCAGTACCCCCTCCCCCACCCCTCCAGCAGTACCCCCTACCCTACCCCCTCCCCTCCAGCAGTACCCCCTACCCTACCCCCTCCCCTCCAGCAGTACCCCCTACCCTACCCCCTCCCCTCCAGCAGTACCCCCCTACCCTACCCCCTCCCCTCCAGCAGTACCCCCTACCCTACCCCCCTCCCCTCCCCTCCAGCAGTACCCCCTACCCTGACCCCCTCCCCTCCAGCACTACCCCTACCCTACCCCTCCCTCCAGCACTACCCCTACCCTACCCCCTCCCCCTCCCGCACTACCCCTACCCTACCCCGTCCCCCTACCCTACCCCCTCCCCCTCCCGCACTACCCCTACCCTACCCCCTCCCCTCCAGCAGTACCCCCTACCCTACCCCCTTCCCCTCCAGCAGTACCCCCTACCCTACCCCCTCCCTCCAGCAGTACCCCCTACCCTACCCCCTCCCCTCCAGCAGTACCCCCTACCCTACCCCCATCCCTCCAGCAGTACCCCCTACCCTACCCCCTCCCCTCCAGCAGTACCCCCTACCCTACCCCCTCCCCTCCAGCACTACCCCCTACCCTACCCCCTCCCCTCCAGCACTACCCCTACCCTACCCCCTCCCCTCCAGCACTACCCCTACCCTACCCCCTCCCCTCCAGCACTACCCCCTACCCTACCCCCTCCCCTCCAGCACTACCCCTACCCTACCCCCTCCCCCTCCAGCACTACCCCTACCCTACCCCCTCCACTCCAGCAGTACCCCCTACCCTAACCCCTCCCCTCCAGCACTACCCCTACCCTACCCCCTCCCCTCCAGCACTACCCCTACCCTACCCCCCTCTCCCCCTCCAGCACTACCCCCCACCCTACCCCCCTCCCCTCCAGCAGTACCCCCTACCCTACCCCCTCCCCTCCAGCACTACCCCCTACCCTACCCCCTCCCCTCCAGCACTACCCCCCTACCCTACCCCCTCCCCTCCAGCACTACCCCCTACCCTACCCCTCCCCTCCAGCACTACCCCCCTACCCTACCCCCTCCCCTCCAGCACTACCCCCTACCCTACCCCCTCCCCTCCAGCACTACCCCCCTACCCTACCCCCTCCCCTCCCCTCCAGCACTACCCCTACCCTACCCCCTCCCCTCCCCTCCAGCACTACCCCTACCCTACCCCCTCCCCTCCAGCACTACCGCCTACCCTACCCCCTCCCCTCCAGCACTACCCCTACCCTACCCCCTCCCCTCCAGCACTACCCCCTACCCTACCCCCTCCCCTCCAGCACTACCCCTACCCTACCCCCTCCCCTCCAGCAGTACCCCCTACCCTACCCCCTCCCCTCCAGCACTACCCCTACCCTACCCCCTCCCCTCCAGCACTACCCCCACCCTACCCCCTCCCCCTCCCCTCCAGCAGTACCCCCTACCCTACCCCCTCCCCTCCAGCACTACCCCCTACCCTACCCCCTCCCCCTCCAGCACTACCCCCACCCTACCCCCTCCCCCTCCCCTCCAGCAGTACCCCCTACCCTACCCCCTCCCCTCCAGCACTACCCCCTACCCTACGCCCTCCCCTCCAGCACTACCCCCTACCCTACCCCCTCCCCTCCAGCAGTACCCCCTACCCTACCCCCTCCCCTCCAGCACTACCCCCTACCCTACCCCCTCCCCCTCCCCTCCAGCAGTACCCCCTACCCTACCCCCTCCCCTCCAGCACTACCCCCTACCCTACCCCCTCCCCTCCAGCAGTACCCCCTACCCTACCCCCTCCCCTCCCCTCCAGCAGTACCCCCTACCCTACCCCCTCCCCTCCAGCAGTACCCCCTACCCTACCCCCTCCCCTCCAGCACTACCCCTACCCTACCCCCTCCCCCTCCCCTCCAGCAGTCCCCCTACCCTACCCCCCTCCCCTCCACACTACCCCCCCTACCCTACCCCCTCCCCTCCAGCACTACCCCCTATCCCTACCCCCTCCCCTCCAGCACTACCCCCTACCCTACCCCCTCCCCCTCCCGCACTACCCCTACCCTACCCCCTCCCCCTCCAGCACTACCCCTACCCGACCCCCTCCCCCTCCAGCACTACCCCTACCCTACCCCCTCCCCCTCCCCTCCAGCAGTACCCCCTACCCTACCCCCTCCCCCTCCCCTCCAGCAGTACCCCCTACCCTACCCCCTCCCCCTCCCCTCCAGCACTACCCCTACCCTACCCCCTCCCCTCCCCTCCAGCACTACCCCTACCCTACCCCCTCCCCTCCAGCACTACCCCCTACCCTACCCCCTCACCTCCAGCAGTACCCCTACCCTACCCCCTCCCCCTCCCCTCCAGCACTACCCCTACCCTACCCCCCTCCCCTCCAGCAGTACCCCTACCCTACCCCCTCCCCTCCAGCACTACCCCTACCCTACCCCCTCCCCTCCAGCAGTACCCCTACCCTACCCCCTCCCCTCCCCTCCAGCACTACCCCTACCCTACCCCCTCCCCCTCCCGCACTTACCCTACCCTACCCCCTCCCCTCCCCTCCAGCACTACCCCTACCCTACCCCCTCCCCTCCCCTCCAGCACTACCCCTACCCTACCCCCTCCCCTCCAGCAGTACCCCTACCCTACCCCCTCCCCTCCAGCAGTACCCCTACCCTACCCCCTCCCCTCCAGCAGTACCCCCTACCCTACCCCCTCCCCTCCCCTCCAGCACTACCCCTACCCTACCCCCTCCCCTCCCCTCCAGCACTACCCCCTACCCTACCCCCTCCCCTCCAGCACTACCCCCTACCCTACCCCCTCCCCCTCCCCTCCAGCACTACCCCTACCCTACCCCCTCCCCTCCAGCACTACCCCCCTACCCTACCCCCTCCCCTCCCCTCCAGCACTACCCCCTACCCTACTCCCCTCCCCTCCAGCACTACCCCTACCCTAACCCCCTCCCCTCCAGCACTACCCCCTACCCTACCCCCCTCCCCTCCAGCTCTACCCCTACCCTACCCCCTCCCCTCCAGCACTACCACCCCCTACCCTACCCCTCCCCCTCCCCTCCAGCACTACCCCCTACCCTACCCCCTCCCCTCCATCACTACCCCCTCCCCCCCCGCACTACCAGCCCTCCCCCCCCCGCACTACCAGCCCTCCCCCCCCCCGCACTACCAGCCCTCCCCCCCCCCCCGCACTACCAGCCCTGCCCCTACCCCCCCCCGCACTACCAGCCCTCCCCCCCCCGCACTACCAGCCCTGCCCCCCCCCCCGCACTACCAGCCCTCCCCCTACCCCCCCCCGCACTACCAGCCCTGCCCCCCCCCCCCCCGCACTACCAGCCCTCCCCCCCCCGCACTACCAGCCCTGCCCCCCCCGCACTACCAGCCCTGCCCCCCCCCCGCACTACCCGCCCTGCCCCCCCCCCGCACTACCAGCCCTGCCCCTACCCCCCCCCGCACTACCAGCCCTCCCCCTACCCCCCCCCGCACTACCAGCCCTGCCCCCCCCCCCCCGCACTACCAGCCCTGCCCCTACCCCCCCCCGCACTACCAGCCCTGCCCCTACCCCCCCCCGCACTACCAGCCCTGCCCCCCCCCGCACTACCAGCCCTGCCCCTACCCCCCCCCCCGCACTACCAGCCCTGCCCCTACCCCCCCCCGCACTACCAGGTGTTCCAGGCGAAATGGAGCAAGTGTCAATATCAAAAACAAGCCCAGCGCAAGGCGATTACGTGTCAATTTCGCTTAATTTTCCATTTGTCAATTCCTTCCCCAAATGCGCTCTCCTCTCTCTCTCTCTCTCTCTCTAACATATACATTCACACTCAAGTGTTTCCCACCAACCACTCAGCACGTTCAATTTTATTATATTTTTTTTATTATTAAAATTGAGTCGGAGGTCACGGTTTCTACAAAACAGGCAACTCGCCGAAAAGTGCAAAGTTTTATTTCCCGCCGCCTGTAAACCGCAAACTCAGCTCGGTCTCCTCTTTTAAAAAACAATATATATATAATGAAACATTGGCACGTTTTACAAGCGGATAAGTCAACACTTCCAACCCTCACCACCAGCTACTTGCAAGAGATTTTCTTTAACATTGTCGATTACAGATTTGGCAAGGTTATTGCCATGACTTACCATGATCGGGATGAATTTGTTTCCGAAGTTATAATGCTACTTTTTTTTTGTAAAGTTGTTGGGGGCGAGGTGGGGGGAAGAGGGTGTCAGAGTCCACGCCCCTGGTCTCACACACTGAACCGGTGAAGGGTCTCTGTGAGCGCTGGGTTAGAGGCAGCAATTCCCCCCCCACCCACCGACTATTTAACCTCCTGAGGAAGGGGAGGAGTTTGCTCCCCATCCAGCCGCCCGCCCCCAGGTACGGATCATTCAATCAGATGTCACCGCACCCAGCCATCAGATGTGCGGGCGGATAGCGGGGGATTACTGGGAAAGGCGCTTGTTTAGATAAAATACCGTAACCGGCCACAAGTCAGTGAGATCCACTCACCCGGCATGTCCCACTCTGTATGATCCACCTACCAGGTATGTCGCACTCCATGCGATCTACTCACCAGCTATGTCCCACTGCATGTGATCCACCTACCAGGTATGTCCCACTCTGTGTGATCCACCTACCAGGTATGTCCCTCTCCGTGTGATCCACCTACCAGGTATGTCCCACTCCGTGTGATCCACCTACCAGGTATGTCCCACTCCGTGTGATCCACCTACCAGGTATGTCCCATTCCGTGTGATCCACCTACCAGGTATGTCCTATTCCGTGTGATCCACCTACCAAGTATGTCCTATTCCGTGTGATCCACCTACCAGGTATGTCCCATTCCATGCGATCCACCTACCAGGTATGTCCCACTCCATGTGATCCACCTACCAGGTATGTCCCATTCCGTGTGATCCACCTACCAGGTATGTCCCATTCCGTGTGATCCACCTACCAGGTATGTCCCATTCCGGGTGATCCACCTACCAGGTATGTCCTATTCCGGGTGATCCACCTACCAGGTATGTCCCACTCCGTGTGATCCACCTACCAGGTATGTCCCACTCCGTGTGATCCACCTACCAGGTATGTCCCATTCCGTGTGATCCACCTACCAGGTATGTCCCATTCCGTGTGATCCACCTACCAGGTATGTCCCACTCCATGCGATCCACCTACCAGGTATGTCCCAATCCGTGTGATCCATCTACCAGGTATGTCCCACTCCGTGTGATCCACCTACCAGGTATGTCCCATTCCATGCGATCCACCTACCAGGTATGTCCCATTCCGTGTGATCCACCTACCAGGTATGGCCCATTCCGTGTGATCCACCTACCAGGTATGTCCCACTCCGTGTGATCCACCTACCAGGTATGTCCCACTCCATGTGATCCACCTACCAGATATGTCCCATTCCGTGTGATCCACCTACCAGGTATGTCCTATTCCGTGTGATCCACCTACCAGGTATATCCCACTCTGTGTGATCCACCTGCCAAGTATGTCCCACTCCATGTGATCCACCTACCAGGTATGTCCCATTCCGTGTGATCCACCTACCAGGTATGTCCCACTCCATGCGATCCACCTACCAGGTATGTCCCATTCCGTGTGATCCACCTACCAGGTACGTCCCACTCCATGCGATCCACCTACCAGGTATGTCCCATTCCGTGTGATCCACCTACCAGGTATGTCCCCTTCCGTGTGATCCACCTACCAGGTATGTCCCATTCCATGTGATCCACCTACCAGGTATGTCCCATTCCGTGTGATCCGCTTACCAGGTGTGTCCCATTCCGTGTGATCTACCTACCAGGTATGTCCCACTCCGTGCGATCCACCTACCAGGTATGTCCCACTCCGTGTGATCCACCTACCAGGTATGTCCCATTCCATGTGATCCACTCATCTGGTGTGTCCAATTCAATGTGATCTACTGGGGCCTGCACCCATTTGGAGTTTAGAAGAATGAGAGGTGACCTTATTGAAAATATACGATCCCGAGGGGCCTTGATCAGGTGGATACCGAGAGGATGTTTCCCCTTACAGGAGAGACTAGAACCAGGGGGCATAGTTTAAAAATAAGGTGTCTCCCATTTAAGACAGAGATGTGTTTTCTCAGAGGGTCATTAGTCTGTCATTAGTCCCCAGAGAGTGAATATTGTCAAGGTCAAATTACATAGATTCTTGATTGACAAGGTGTCAAAGTTTGTATGGGGTAGACAGGAAAGTAGAGTTAAGACCACAATCAGATCAGCCATGATCTTATTGAATGGAGGAGCAGACTTGATGGGCTGAATGGCCTACTCCTGTTCTTAATTCGTATGTTTACATATATGTACATTCATTACATATGTCCAATTCAATGGGATCCACTCCCTGGATATGCCCAATTCAATGGGATCTGCTCTCCAGGTATGTCCCATTTAATGTGATCCACTCAACAAGTATATCCAATTCAGTGGGATCTACTCACTAGCCATATCCAATTCAATGCGATCCACTCACCAGATGTATCCAATGCAATGGGATCCACTCACCAGATACATCTAATTTAATGGGATCCACTCACTAGACACATCCAATGCAATGGGATCCACTCACCAGGTATAGCCAATTTAATGGGATCCACTCACTGGGTGTATCCAATTCAATAGGATCCACTCACTAGTATTTCCCATTTAATGTGATCCACTCACTATGTATATCCAATTCCATGTGATCCACTCATCAAGTATATCCAATTCAATGGGGTCGTGACCATTACCTCTGGTCGGTCAGTTGGATGCCCCTGGGAAGGATGTCATTGTTGCTCCCATTTTCCATTCCCACCTTCGAAAATAAGGACAGATGTGTGATTCTGTTTGGAATCCAGGCGCCCGGAAAACAGTGAGGAAAGCTCCACCAACGCATTTACTGGGGATGTGTCAGCTTTTCATTCTAATAATTTCCTTAGTACCCTTTCCCAGGTGAGTACAATTGTTTTAAGTTCCTCCATCCCTCCCTTTCACCTCCAAATTCACAATTATTTCTGGGATGTTATTTGTATACCCTACAGTGAAGAGAGGCGCAAAATGTCTGCTCAGCTCATCCACCATTTTCTTATTTTCCATTATTAGTTCCCCATGCTCACTCTCCAGAGAATCAACACTCACTACGCTTATTCTTTTCCTCTTTAAAATCTGGCTTTATGGGCGGAATCTTACACCGGTGGGATTTTATGGTCTCACTGAAGTCAATGGACTTTTGAACCACTCGCCACATTTTATGGCCCTGTGGGGCTGTAAAATTCCACCCCATATTTCTAGCTTGCTTTCTCTCATACTCTAATTTCTCCTTCCTTATTAATGTTTTTGTCATTTTTTGTTGTTCTTTATATTCTGTCCAATCTTCTCCCCTGTCACTCATCTTTGTGGAATTATACAATTTTTGTTTCAATTTGATGCTATCTTTAATTTCCTTAGCTAGCCATAGATGGTGTGTCCTTCCTTTAGAATCTTTCTTTCTCACTGGGATGTATCTTATCGGAATATTCTGAAATATCTCCTTAACAGTCTGCCACTGCATCTCCACTGACCTATCCCTTAATCTAATTTAGCAGCTCACTTTAGCCAACTCTGTCTTCATGCCTTCATAATTGTCCTTATTTAAAGCAATTTGCTTAAAACAATAATCCTAGATCCACAGAGATAAAAACAAAAAAACTGCGGATGCTGGAAATCCAAAACAAAAACAGAATTACCTGGAAAAACTTAGCAGGTCTGGCAGCATCGGCGGAGAAGAAAAGAGTTGACGTTTCGAGTCCTCATGACCCTTCGACAGAACTTGAACTAGTTCTGTCGAAGGGTCATGAGGACTCGAAACATCAACTCTTTTCTTCTCCGCCGATGCTGCCAGACCTGCTGAGTTTTTCCAGGTAATTCTGTTTTTGTTTTTAATCCTAGATCCACTCCTGTCTCCCTCAAACCGAATGTGAAATTCAATCATATTATGATCACTGCTACCGAGGGGCGCCTTCACTATGAGGTCATTCATTAATCATGCCTCATTACACATTACCAGATCTGGTGTAGCCTGCCCTATGATTGGTGGTGGAATGTGCTGCTCTAAGAAACTGTCCTGAAAATACTCTATGAACTCATCAACCAGGCTATCTTTGCCAATCTGATTCATTCGTTTGTAGATTAAAATCACCCATGATTATCACCATACCATTCTCACAAGCCCCCATTATTTCTTCCTGTATATCCCATCCTACAGATTGGTTACTGCTGAAAAAAGAGACAATTCGAAGCTTTTCATCTTGCACTCATCAGGACACCTCGCAAGAATACCAATAAAGGGGAAAACAACAACTTAGACTGTATGAGAAGAGATTGCTGATTGGTTGGCAAGTGGACTCTGATTGGTAGAGGTGTTGCCATGGAGAATGCACTAGTGATGGTGACTGATAGTTAGCTGCTAAGCATTGTTTGAAATTTAAACCAGGCAGCTTGATTTTGATTGGTCAAGGCATTGCCCTGAGGAATGAGTCAGTGAATGGTTGTCGCTTATTTTGTTTAGCTGAAACAGGCACAATGTGTGTACATGTTCTTTCTGTGTGCAATGAACAGGGCCCTGTGTATTAATATATGTAGCTTCCAGTACACACAAAGATGAGCATAAGACAAAAAACTTCAACATGTGTCTTTTTTCAACAATGCTCAAGTTCTGTATGGCCAAATGACTAAGTGTGTTTACTGTTAGGGGGCCTATAAACCACCCCCACAAGTGACTACTTAAATTTACTACTTCCCATCTCTACCCGAGCGGTACACACTTGGGAGGGAGTTACCCTGGGAGTCCTCAACATTGACCCCGAACTCCATGATGTCTCATGGCATCAGGTCAAACATGGGCAAGGAAACCTCCTGATTACCACGTACCACCCTCCCTCAGCTGCTGAATCAGTGCTCCTCCATGTTGAACACCACTTGGAGGAAGCACTGAGGGTGGCAAGGGTGCAGAATGTACTCTGGGTGGGGGACTTCAATGTCCATCATTAAGAATGGCTGGGTAGCACCACTATTGACCGAGCTAGCTGAGTCCTAAAGGACCTAGCTGCTAGACTGGGTCTGTGGCAGGTGGTGAGGGAACCAACAAGAAGGAAAAACATACTTGACCTCATCCTCACCAACCTGCCTGCCGCAGATGCATCTGTCCATGACAGTATCGGTAGGAGTGTCCACCGTACAGCCACAGTAGTATCCTTGGCCCAACCATCTTCAGCTGCTTCACCAATGACCTTCCTTCCATTATAAGGTCAGAAGTGGGGATGTTCGCTGATGATTGCACAATGTTCAGCACCATTTGCGACTCCTCAGATACTGAAGCAGTCCATGACCAAATGCAGCAAGACCTGGACAATATCCAAACTGGGGCTGACCAATGGCGAGTAACATTTGCACCAAACAAGTGCCAGGCAACGACCATCTTTGACAAGAGAGAATCTAACCATCGCCCTTGACATTCAATGGCATTACCATCAATGAATCCCCCACTATCAACATCCTGGGAGTTTCTATTGACCAGAAACTGAACTGGACTAGCCATATAAATACTGTGGCTATAAGAGCAAGTCAGAGGCCGGGAATCCTGCAGCGAGTAACTCACCTCCTGACTCACCCAAAGCCTGTCCACCATCTACAAGACAAAGTCAGGAGTGTGATGGAATACTCCCCACTTGCCCGGATGAGTGCAGCTCCCACAACACTCAAGAAGCTTGATACCATCAGGACAAAGCAGCCCACTTGATTGGCACCCCATCCACAAACATTCACTTCCTCCACCACCGACTCACAGTAGTAGCAGTGTGTACCATCTACAAGGTGCACTGCAGGAATTCACCAAGGCTCCTTAGACAGCACCTTCCAAACCCACGACACTACCGTATAGAAGGACGAGGGCAGCAGACACATGAGAACACCACCACTTGAAAGTTCCCTTCCAAGCCACTCACCATCCTGACTTGGAAATATATCGCCGTTCCTTCACTGTCGCTGGGTCAAAACCCTGGAACTCCCTTCCTAACAGCACTGTGGGTGTACCTATACCACAGGGACTGCAGTGGTTCAAGATGGCAGCTCACCACCACCTTCTCAAAGGCAATTAGGGATGGGCAATAAATGCTGGCCCAGCCAGCGATGCCCACATGCTGTGAATTAATTTTTAAAAAGCCAAACTGCTCCTACACCTTGATCTCCAGAACTATGGTCATCTCACTCTATTGTCCCAATGTCATTCTTAATTAACAGAGATACCTCTCCACTTTGTCCCAGCTTCCTGTCCTTCCTAAATGTCATGTACCTAAATGTCACACACAGAGCCTTTTAGTTCTATCTTGTTACTATTTTTGTGACCTCTAGTCTTATCTGCTGGTGCACACTTGGGCTTATACTCTCTGCCTTTTCCTGCCACAGTCAAATCATCATTTCCTTTATTCCTACCTTGGTCTTTTGCCTTGCCTTCCCTCTTTAATTTATTACATCTTCCCAAACTTGATCCCTTGCAACCACTATTTAGTTTAAAGCCCTCTCTACTGTCCTAGTTATACGACTCGCCAGAACACTGGTCCCAGCCTGATTCAGGTGGAGACTGTCCCAACGGTACAGCCCCCACTTTCCTCAGTACTGGTGCCAGTGCCCCATGAATCATAATTCATTTCACCCACACCAATATTTGAACCATGCATTTAATTCTCTGATCTGATTTACCCTATGCCAATTTCCTTGTGGCTCAGGTAGTAATCCAGACACTATTACCTTTGAGGTCCTGATTTTTAATTTAGCCCCTTGCTGCTCATACTCTCTCAGCAGAACCTCTTTCCTAGTCCTATCTATGTCGTTGTTACCTACATGGATCATGACCACTGGATCCTGCTCCCCCCCACCTTCCCACTGCAAGTTCCTCTCCATCCCAGAGCAGATGTCCCAAACCCTGGCACCGGTAGCTGTCTGGACTCCCGCTCTTGGTTCCAGAGAACTGTGCCCACCCCCTGACTATACTGATAAAGAAAGCCTTGCAGTTACCCAGCACCTTCGGTTGCCAACTGTGATTAAATGTATTCCGGGAGGTTCCATCACATGACTTGCCCCCACGATCCAGCCATTAGTTGGCCAACACATCCATCCTGGTGACGCACTTCCTTCCTACGCCAACTAGAAAGCAAAAAGGTTTCATTACCCAACTGGATGATGCTTCACTGACAGACAAACAGCTTTTCTCCCCACCCCCATTTTCAATATTTTTATATCTGGTAAAGAAAAACGTTCCAAGAAAATGACAAAAAGAAGCAATCTCTTTCAATGTGCCGGTGATTTTTCTCCAGGGTTGCACACAGCTGTGTCCCGGAGATGGATCTTCAATTCCTGGAGATTCCAGGCCAACCCTGGATGGTCTAACAGCGCCTCAGAATGTGGCAAAGCACTTTCAAGCCAATGAGGTACTTTCGAATAAAGGCAAAAAACTGCGGATGCTGGAAATCCAAAACAAAAATAAAAATACCCGGAAAAACTCAGCAGGTCTGGCAGCATCTGCGGGGAGGAGTCACAGTTAACGTTTCGAGTCCGTATGACCCTTCAACAGAACTAAGTAAAAATAGAAAAGAGGTGAAATATAAGCTGGTTTGAGGGGAGGGGGGAGGGTAGAGCTGGATAGAGGGCCAGTGATGGGTGGAGATAGAAAGTACTTTTGAAGTCTAGTCACTGTTGTAATGTAGGACAATACCATCTATTGGCATCCTATGCCTGGCTGCTACTCAGTTGGAACCCAGGTGACGAGTTAACCATGTGTCCCAATCCCACAAGTCGCTGTCCTGCCTGTGAACATTGTGAACCTGAATTGGTACATCGCTGCCCCCTGGTGTTTGTGTTTGTTTCACTCTTTTTTGTGGAAGGAGTAAATTGTGCGGTGACATGCCTGATAGGATTCTGGTGCCTCTGGGCCTTCCTGTGGCCTTCCTGGGACCACACGTGAATCGACCACAGTGGCTGGACTTGGGAGAGTAGTTAATTGGTTGGGTAGCACTATGAAATTGTGAAAGGCACTGTATAAAGCGCAAGTTATTTATTAGGCCTAAATTGCTACCTTCCCCCGTAACAGGTGCAATTAAGGCACTATCTAGGCTGAGGGGGGTGTCTGGTGAATGAGAAGGGGCTATTTGTCCAGCCTCAAATCCATCTCGGTAGATGGATTCCGGGAGAATCGGAGCGGGTTTCTCAAATCTGCAGCAACTTGCAGCATAAGCAGAATTGACATCTTCCATTGGTCCAATTTGCACTTATGTGATAGTTCAGACCAGATGCAGAAGCAGCTCAAGGAGCCAAATGGCCTCCTTCAATTCCTGTCTTTCTATTTGTTAGGAACTCCCTTCCTAACAGCACTGTGGGTGTACCTACGCCACATATACATCCTGAGGAGCCTTGACAAGGTGGATGTGAGAGGGGAGCGCCCTTGGAATGCTCCCTATTTCTAGTCTCCCTGGTGGGGGAAACTAGAACTAGGGGGGTCGATGTTTAAAATGAAGGGGTCTCCCATTTAAGACGGAGTTGGAGGGAATTTCTTCTCCCAGAGGTTCATTGGTGCTTGGAATTCTCTTCCCCAGAGACCGGCGGAGGTCAGCTTTATTGAATATATTCAAAGCTGAGATAGACAGATTTTTGATCGACAGGGGGTTATGGGGGGACAGACAGGACAGGAAGGTGGAGCTGAGGCCACAACCAGATCAGCCATGATCTTATGGAAAGGTGGAGCAGACCCGAGGGGCTGAATGGCCCATTCCTGCACATAATTCTTGTGATCTTATGGACCGCAGGGGTTCAAGAAAGCAGCTCGCTACCGTCATCTCAAGGGGCAGTTAGGGATGGGCAATAAATGCTGGGCCCAGCCAGCGAAGCGATGTCAACGTCCTGTGACAGAATTAAAAAAAACAGCTACTGCCCTTCTCACTAACTTTGCACGTTTCGTTTGCAAACAGCAAAGCTAAAAATGGAGGAAATGCACCCTGAACCTTCCGGCGGAATGTTCCGTGCCCGCTGGCGTCGGCAGGTTCAGTGGCGCGAGCGGACGATAGGATGGGAAGGCCAAACATCAGTTTTCACGACATTCGTGAAACCAGTTTGCGATTGGCAGCTCTGCCCGTCGATGGAGGGGCTGTGTTTCTCACCGTCAGGCATCAGGGATTTCATCGTAATACATCTGCAGATGGTTATAAGGCCAGCCCCCCCCCAACCCCCCCACCCCACCACACTGGATCGTCCACCCCCATTGGCGTGATTCCACGCCGACGTGTTTCACAACTGTACATAAGCGGCGTGTGCCTGGAGAGCTGCACTTCACTCGGGACTTCGAGGTCTGTTTGCCGACCTTGCTTCGGGTAGCACTGGCGGGCATCAGCGCCAGGATTCACAGGCAGCTCCACATCACTGTTAGAGGGGGGCTCACGGGCAGGTCTCTACCTAACAGACCAGCCGGAAGGTGGGGGTGGCTTTTCAACAGCTGCAGGGAGAGGGCTGTACTGGGGAAGGGGGAGAAGTGGCCTCAGGCAAGGGAAGAGGCTTCAGGGCGAGGGCTGTACTGGGGGAAGGGGGGTATCCCAGGGTGTGTGTAGGGGATACATGTTGGTCTGTGCAAGTGGCCTCAAGATGGTGAGGGCTGAGGGGGCAGCCTCCAGAGGAGATGAGGCCAGATGGAGATGTGAGGGTGTGTTTGTGTGAGGGAGTGAGTGGGGATGCCCCTTGAGCTGGCAGTGAGTGAGATGCCAGTGAACGTGTGATGGGTGTGTGAGTGTGTGAGTTTAGAGTGATGAGATGGTTGCCTTACCCTGACAGCACAGATGGGATCATTCACCCTCTATCTGCACTGGATGACCAACCTCTCCTGTGCAGCGTTGGCACTGACCACCACTGCCACCTGGTGCTGTGGTAATGTTGCAGCCAAAGCCGGGCTAGAGGACATCACAGCAGCTCCGTGGTGTCTCAAAGGTGCTCGCGGGACACGTCACTAACCGGGAGGGTGGGGGGTGGGGTGGGGGGGGCGGGGGGTGGGTGGGGGGCTGCAGTCTTTTTGCCTTTTGGGACTGTTGCAGCAGTCCTGGGCTGGGAGAACTGGGAGGCTTGCGCGTGGCAGAAACAGTGAGGTGACGGCACAGCGGGCGAATCGGAGCCCACCACCACCCCCCACCCCCCCCAACCCCACCCGCCCACCGAAGTGGTGTGTTTTTCCCGGGAACGCGCGGTTAGCGAGGCGGGACTGGGACGAGGCGGCTCGAGAAGCCGCCATCGCGGCCAGCGGGTGAAACATCCAACTTTGGACTTGAGCTGACAGTGGGAGGACCAGCTGCCTGTCGAGGCCGAGAAACAAGAGTGTTCCACTGGGCTCTTGTGGGCCAGTCATCAGCTGAGCTTTCACTTGCACAGACCGACTCATAAGCAGCTGGTCACAAACCTTCCCTTGCCGCATACCGAGATGTCAGAATTTTAACTCCTTGGGGAAATCACACACGCGTGGAGAGCCTGCAATCCAAATTTAAGAGGAGTCCAGAATCCTGGTCTGGGGTCTGCGGGGGTGGGGGGAGGGTCGGGGGGAGGTGGAATGTGCTGCTGACAGATTCCTGACTAGCTGGGTTCACACAGAGTGTTCGCTGGACACATGAGACCTGTCGCAACAGGAAACATGCACAGCTGTAATTCTGCGGCACCTCAGGAAGACTATCCCTCTCCCCGTTCGTATTTGAAAGAGACAAAGGGCAGAATTTTATGGCCCCCGTCACGATGTTGGTGGGGGGGGGGGAGGGGGTTGCAAGGGGAGCCATTCAAAAGTCCATTGATTTTGGCGGGACTGTAAAATCCCGCCGGTGTAAATTTCAGCCCATGAGGAACAGGAGGCTGTTCCCATTGATCCTGTCCAACCATTCAATCATGGCTGATCTGTATCTTAACTCCACCCACCCATCTTTGTTCTGTAGCTCCTCAGACCATAAGACATAGGAGCAGAATTAGGCCATTCGGCCCATCGAGTCTCCTCCACCATTCAATGAGATCATGGCTGATCTGATAATCCTCAACTCCGCTTTCCTGCCTTTTCCCCATAACCCTTGATTTTCTTACTGATTAAAAATCTATCTCAGCCTTGAATATACTTAATGACCCAGCCTCTACAGCCCTCTGCAATAAAGAATTCCACAGATTGACTATCCTCTGAGAGAAGAAATTCCTCCTCATCTCTGTTTTAAATGGGTGACCCCTTACTCTGAGATTATGCCCTCTGGTCCTAGACTCTCCCACAAGGGGAAACAACCTCTCAGCATCCACCCTGTCAAGCCCCCTAAGAATCTTATATGTCTCAATAAGGTTACCTCTCATTTTTCTAAACTCCAATGAGTATAGGCCCAACCTACTCAATCCCTCCTCATAAGGAAATCCCTCCATACCCAGGATCTACCTAGTGAACCTTCTCTGGACCTGCCTCCTCCCCTTACTCAACAAAAATCTATCAATCTCAGCTTTGAACTCTTAAATTGACCCCTCACCGACTCAACAGCTTTTTGGAGGAGAAAGTTCCAGATTTCCAACACCTTTCGTGTGAAGATATGCTTCCTGACATCACTCCCGAATGGCCTGGATCTGATTTTAAGCTTCTGCTCCCCTGTTCTGGACAGTAACCAGAGGACACAGATATAAAGTGACTGACAAAAGAACCAGATGGGGAGAAGGTCACCCCTCTGAATTACAAGCTGAGGCTATGCAACCTGTCCTCATCACTTCATCTTTTAGCCTTGATATCACCCTGATGGATGAATCTCCAAGGCCAATACATCCTTCCTGAGATGCAGTGCCCAGTATCTTAGCAATCACATTGTTAAGGTTTGTTCATGTCAATTACATTATTAAGGTTAAGGGAAACAGGTAACGGGTATTAACTGCATTTCAGCACGTATAAATAGGGACCATCCGACCCTCTACTGTGGCCTTGTTCACGGCCTGTGGCCCTGCAGAGGGAGCACGCAGTGTCCACCGGTACACTAGAGACCTTCCACAATCGGTGTGCACCGTGGGGGGCAGGGGTGTCCACCGGTACACTAGAGACCTTCCACAATCGGTGTGCACCGTGGGGGGCAGGGGTGTCCACTGGTACACTAGAGACCTTCCACAATCGGTATGCACCGTGGGGGGCAGGGGTGTCCACCGGTACACTAGAGACCTTCCACAATCGGTGTGCACCGTGGGGGGCAGGGGTGTCCACCGGTACACTAGAGGCCTTCCACAATCGGTGTGCACCGTGGGGGGCAGGGGTGTCCACCGGTACACTAGAGACCTTCCACAATCGGTGTGCACCGTGGGGGGCAGGGGTGTCCACCAGTACACTAGAGACCTTCCACAATCGGTGTGCACCGTGGGGGGGCAGGGAGCAGGGGTGCATCATCACCCCCAGAAATGACACTTGGATTTAACTTTGTAAATTTCCTTTCACATTTTTGTTTTAGTTACAGTGGCCCACCAAGTGCTGTCACCCCCCACCCCCGGCACCCCCCTCTCATTCATTGATTTTTTTGTTGAACTTATTGTTTTTGCTTGTTTTACTGGAAGAATATAAATAGAGGAACGTCCGACCCGACTGTCCTGCACCCTCTACCACAGCGACGTTCCTGGCTGGGTGGCCCTGGAGAGATGGTGGCCCTGGAGGGGGAACACGTGGTATCATTAAAGAATCAGATAAAGTTTGGGTCAAATAAGGATCAAACAAGTTTGGAACGAGCTTCCTGAGCTGGTGGCGGAGCCGGTTTCGATCAAGGAAATTGGAAAGAGAGAATGTGCAAGATTGCAGGGATATGGCAGGGGAGTGGGACTCTTTCAGAGAGCCAGTGCAGACTCGATGGGCCGAATGGCCTTTTTCTGCACTGTAAGGATTCTGTGATTCGGTGAATAAACTCTCCCAATAAAAACAAGCTCTGTGTCTTGGTTTTGGCTTCACCGACCTGCTTGGGTCCTGTTAACATCCAGAAGTGGGCGCAGTGCAATGAATGGGTGTCGGACGAGAGCTCTGTACAAATGAAGGAATACTTCCACACATCACCCCTGAATGGCTGGAAAGGGACATTGACAGATCACAAGACTGGCACTGTACGTGGTTTGTTTTGCCCCTCAACCCCCACCCATTCTGCCCTTCTCTACAGCCCTCTTGCTGGGTTACCCTGCTACAATGATGGCGCCCATCCCATACCTTTTCCCAGGGTGTCCTGTGGGAGTCTAAACCAGGGAGAATCAGTGGGTTTTTGTATTGCATGGGGTGGCAGGAACTTATCACAGCCAATGGGGAATGGGAGCATCGTGATAATGTTCATGGATTAATAATCCAGAGGTATGAATATTGCTGAAAAGAGGTATATGCTGTCAAAGCTTTTTATCTTGCACGCGTCAGGACAAATGCAAGAATGCCAAATTTCAAACAATCACAACAATTTATACTAGAGGAGAAAAGAGTGCTGATTGGTTGGCATGTCAACCCTGATTGGCTGAGGCATTGACACAGAGAAAGCAAGAGGGAACTATAGGCTTCCCAAGCTCTTGGGTAATTCAAAAAAGCTGCAAGGCTTGAACATATTCCCTTTATTTGCAGATTGTGGGTCCTTGCATATGAATCTATGTTGTTTCCAGAAAGTGTAAAGGAGCCACATTACGAGCTCAACTGAGTATCTTAAATTGATTGTTAGTGTAACTATTAGCACACTCAGGGTTGTTCATCAAGTGCTCCCCAATTGTGGAACCACATCTAACAGTAGGAGTTTTGTTTTGCATCTTGCAAGCACGGGTTGGCTGAGTACGGTCTACAGACCTGTTACGAACAATTCGAAGAAACACGCTGTTCGATTCAATCAGCCAATCGCTGGAATTTAAGCTGTTTTTTAAGTGATGTTGGTTGAGGGATAAATGTTGGTCAGGATACAAGGGAGAACTCCACTGCACTCACAGGAACACATACATGCCAACGTAATTTCTCAGCCAAATTCAGCTTCTCGCGTGATCTCTCAAGAGGTCTTAGAAATCTAGTGATTTTTCTGCTGCTGTCCAGGTTACTGACCCTTCTGTTTCTTAATCGGTGACTTGCAATCATGGAATTACAGCACAGAGATCAACCATTTGGCCCATCATGTCTTAGGCTGCTGCTGGCAATCTGCTGTCCTTCTTCGTAATAGTGACCGTGAGCTTGTTTGTGTCCACCTGAGAGGGCAGGATCTAAATTCAATTAATAAAATTTAGAATTGACAGCCAGTCATGAAACTATCGGCAATTTTGTATAAAAAAAAAACCCATCTGGTTCACTAAAATGTCCCTTTAGGGAAGGAAATCTGCTGTCCTTACCCGGTGTGGCCTACACATGACTCCAGACCCACAGCAAATGTGGTTGACTCTTAACTGCCCCCCTGAAATGGCCCAGCAAGCCACTCAGTTCAAGGGCAGTTAGGGATGGGCAACAAATGCTGGGCTTGCCAGCGACACCCACATCCTGTGGAAGGATAAATTTTTAAAAAATGAATGAGTTCGGCTCTGAAATTCACCTTCTCCATTGTTAACGGTGTCATTGAAATTAAAACGTATAATTTGCAGGCATGCAATTTAAGCCAAACTGTCTGCATTAGCTGGAATAATAAAAAAACAAATTGGTATCTTTATGCCTTGCAATGACAGGTCCAATGTCCGATTCTGTAAGGAGGAATTGTTACTCCGCCTTGCCCTGCCCCGTTGATATTTATTTAGGCTCCACCTTGCTACTTCTGTTCATTAATGAGAGATTATGAGTCTTCTTCCTTGGAATTTCGAAGGTTGAGGAGTGATTTGATCAAAGTTTGCAGATAGGAAGGGGGACAGAGAGATAGGGTAGATGCAGACATGTTACAGCACAGGGCCATCAAGTGGCTACAATCAGGTACTACAACATTCTGTTACTGCGCCCTCTCGTGGCCACTATAAGGCGCTACAAACACAAGAACATGAGACATCAGAACAAGAGTAGACCATAAGGCCCATCGAGCCTCCTCCACCATTCAATACGGATCATGGCTGATCTTTTACCCTAACTCAATTTTCTAGCCCATTCCATATATCCCTTGATTCTCTGAGTGACCAAAAATCTGTTCGTCTCAGCCTCGAATATATTCAACAACCCCGGGGTAGAGAATTCCAAAGATTCATAATCCTTTGAGTGAAGAAATTTCTCCTCATCTCAGTGTTAAATGAACAGCCTCTTATCCTGAGACTGTGCCTCCCCCACCCCCCCCACCCCCCCCCCCGCCACTGTCCTAGATTCCCCAGCCAGGGAAAACAACTTCCCTGTGTCTACCACAGAGGCATGGACTCAATGGGCTGAATGGCCTCCTCCTGTGCCATAAATGACTCTAAGACCTTGTCAGGTTCCTTCAGAATCTTGCACGTATCAACGAGATCACCTCTCATTTTAAACTCCGGAGAGAATAGGCCCAACTTACTCGGTGTCTCACCATAGGACAACCCTCTCATCCCAGGAACCAGTCGAGTGAAACTTCAGTGTACTGCCTCCAAGGCAACCTTAAATATGGAGACCCAAACTCTGCACAGTATTCCAGGTGTGGACTCACCAAAGCCCTGTACAATTAGTTTCTGTGGCTTCTGTTTCAAAATTCATATAATTTTATTTTTTTACCCCCGCAATTGAATTGCTTTGTTTTCCCCCCTCCCCTCCAATACTGCCTTTTCAAAGGGCATATTGAATGGCCACCGTCTCATTATCTTTTAGCACTGGCCTAGCACGGACCTCACTGAACCAATAAGCAAAGGCAGAACAGACTGAAAATCCCCAAGTAAGTGATGCCACACCTGCCTATATTCCAGTGGTGCAGGCAGATGTGATGGACGCGGTAGCCCAGTGGAAGAAGAGTAAGTAGCCCTGGACACAGGTTCCCTCATGGCCAGGACCAGCTATAATAAAATGCGTTAATTGGTTATTCATCCTAGTCCTGTTTACGGGACCTTGTTTTCGGTGCAAGTTGGCTGCTACACTTGTCCTTCTAAGAGTAACTTCAATACAAAAAGTACTTAATTAGGGCCAACGCGTGTTGGGTTGACGAACTCAAATATTCTTTTTCTCTTTTACTTTTCATGGGATGTGAGCATTACTGGCAAGGCCAGCATTTTTTGCCCATCCCTAATTTGAACGAAGTGATTTGCTCAGCCTTTTCAGAGGGCACTTAAGAGTCAAGCACATTGCTGTGGATTTGGAGTCATATGTAGGCCAGACCAGGTAAGGACAGCCCTAAAGGACATCAGGGGTTTCTTTTTTTTACAGCAATCAATGATAGTTGTCATGGTCACCAGTACTGAGACTTGCTTTGATATTTCAGATTTGTTGATTGAATTCAAATTTCACCAGCTTGCCATGATGGGATTTGAACTCATGACCCCAGAGCATTTGCCTGGGTCTCTGTGTTACTAGTCCAGTGACATAATGGTCTCCCCATAATGTACACTGATGACATCCACCTCTATCTCACCACAGACCCCTCAGCCCTTCCCTTATCTCTCATTTGCTGTCCATCAATGCAGCATTGGACACACAGAAATTTGTTCCAACATAACATTCAGAAGATGGAAACGATCTTTACCACAGATTACGCTTCCTAGTCACCAACTCCATCCCTCTCCCTGGTTAAGGTTTCAAGCCGGACCAGATCACTTGCCCCTGATGAACTTCCAATCACATATCAGCACCGTCAATAGAACCACCTATTTCCACTTTGGTAACATTGCCCAACTCTGGCGCTGTTGAAACCCTCAAACATGCCCCTTTTACCTCCAGGTTCAACCACTGTAATGCTCTCCTGGTTAGCCTCCCACATTGTACCATCCACAAGCATGAGTACATCAGAATCCCTACTCCAGATACCCTAACACACACAAAGATCACCCGTGAAGTATCATCAGGAAGGCTCTCAGGGCGTGTTAAACAGAGACCATTGGAACCAGGGCACCCAGGAACTTCCAAACATTTATTAACTATTTACAGCTATGTTCAGCGACAGATAAGCATGAGGGTCCTCCCAGAACCATCTCTCTCTTTGAGTTCTTGAGACACGTGATCAGACGTCACTGATGATGTATATTAGCTATTAGTATAATAGTTGTTTACTCTTTATACTACAACCCTCCCTCCACCCGCCAAGTCTTTCATTCTACTCATTAAACTACTCATTAACTGAGCAGGCTGTCCAACTCAGTAATGAGCATTCCATGGTTTGGGATAACACAGAGATTTTCTGTAATTTCTCTTCCTTATAATGCATTGTGGCAGTCACCTGCCCTTGCACCATATGTGGAGTGACCCCTGAACCGTGCAGTCGAGTCGTAGATGGTTTGAGAAATTCAGGTTTCAGCCACTGTACCGTATCAGACAGAATGGACACTCCCGCATCCACGTCCAACTTCAAACTGTTTTTTGTCACCATTGACAATGATATCCGCACTCCAAAAGGTCTCCTTTTGCCCAAGAGAGGCACCTTGTGTTCCCCTGAATCTTCCATTCCCTGGATATGGCTTGATCTGATTGGTCTCCCTTTAAATCTTTGAGAAGGAGATGTTCGGTTGCAGCACGCCACTTCAAAGAATTAAGGGAGTTAATCACACCTCGGGCGTGATGCTCTGTCTGTCCAACGGTACAGTCTTTGTACCTGTGGGGTTTGTTCGAGCCACAAGGGGAGCACTGGATAATGGCAGAGACTGCCCTCTCTTTGTTCTGGCTGTGCTGCCTAGTGGCTACACTGGTATCTCCATTGCGCACAAACTGGGCTGAGTTGTTGGTCTGACTCCACAAAGGCTCTCTATCACCCTGCATTAAAACTCGGGTTCTGCTCCCGTAGCTCTGTCTGTTTCGCTAATTTTTAAAAATTCATTCACGGAATGTGGGCGTCGCTGGCTGGGCCAGGATTTATTGCCCATCCCTAATTGCCCCTTGAGAAGGTGGTGGGTGAGCTGCCTTCTTGAGCCGCTGTAGTCCATGTGGTGTAGCTACACCCACAGTGCTGTTAGGGAGGGAGTTCCAGGATTTTGACCCAGCGACAGTGAAGGAACGGCGATATATTTCCAATGGATTGACAAATGCTTGAGACCGTTCTAGACAGTTTCTTTACTTGTTCCATTACCATCGTTCCTTTTGCCATTTAATCTCTCCTGCCTTCCAGCCTAATCTTCCCTTTTTATCCTTACCGGCTTAAAACCCCTGTTACATCTCTAATTACAACCAATTTTGATGACAGGTCACCAGTCTGAAACGTTGGATGGAATTTAATGCCCCTCCCCCTGGTGGTGGTGAGGGGGGTGGGGCTGTATAATGTGGTGAGCCATTGACTTCAGTGGGACTGTAAGAACCCACCACTATGAAATTCCACCCATTAACTCCGTATCTCCACAGGTGCTGCCTGACCTGCTAAGCAATTCCAGTATTTTCTGGTTTTATTTCTGTGGATCACAACTTCAGGGCACACGTACTGGTAGAAAAGATTGCGTCTGACCGGTTGTGTGGACTGCAACCTACGGTGAAAATGGGCCAAGTTGTACAAATGCAGCATCTGGGGTTTATTTTAGCATCATTATTTACTCAGGTAGTGCTTCTGAGGTCAGCGTTGCAATGCGCCCCCCCCTCACCCCATTTCCCTGCTTTTGAGAAAAGGGCTCTGGGCAATAGAGGCGTTTGTCATCGTAAATGCAAAAAGAGAGTTTCGTTTCCCTGACACCTTTCACAACCTCAGGACGTCCCAAACCACTTCACCAGCCAATTAAATACTTTTGAAGTGTTGTTAATGTCGTCATGTCCGAAACACAGCAGCCAATTTGTAGTCACGTGTAGGTAGGTAGCCCTTACCTGGTCTGGTCTACATATGACTCCAGACCCATAAGACCATAAGACATTAGACCATTCGGCCCATTGAGTCTGCTCCGCCATTCAATCTTGGCTGATAAGTTTCTCAACCCCATTCTCCCGCCTTCTCCCCGTAACCTTTGATCCCCTTGCCAATCAAGAACCTATCTATCTCGGTCTTAAATACACTCAATGACCTGGCCTCCACAGCCTTCTGTGATAATGAATTCCATAGATTCACCACTCTCTGGCTAAAGAAGTTTCTCCTCATCTCTGTTCTAAAAGGTCTTCCCTTTACTCTGAGGCTGTGCCCTCGGGTCCTAGTCTCTCCTACTAATGGAAACATCTTCCCCACGTCCACTCTATCCAGGCCTTTCAGTATTCTGTAAGACCCACATTGACTCACTTGGCTCTGCCCACGGGCAGTGGGTGCCACTGACATCATCATTGTGTGCCCATTGATTGCTTACGCTGCCCAGCTCACCCCTTCACTCATAGCCGCAACCCCCCCCCCACCTCCCCCCTTGCTGTTTCACTCACTGTCCTACTGCCAACCCTTGACCACATTGCTCGCCACCCTGGTTGCTGCCTGTGGACAGCGAGGGAGCAGGGTGGCAGGGTGGTCAGTTGGTGAGCGGTCAGCAGGCGGTGAAGTGGCCCCCGGGGTTTTTTAACCGGTGTTTTGGGGTTCAATATTCTGTGAAAACTGCAATCCTTAAACAGGGTGAAATAAACGCATTTTAATTGATGCTCCCGCTCGTTAAAACATCTTTACGCTGTTCAATATTACAGGGGGTCCTATTCTCTGCTGCAGGCGGCCAACTGCAGTGTCACTTGGTAGTGATGTCACGGGCGCTGGGACTGGACGTCTGGTGAATGCGCCCCCTACAGTTGTGGTGGTAGCAAACGCGGCCTTAGGAAACGTGGCAGCCAATTTGCCCGCAGCAAACTCCCACAGGCAGCAGCGCGACAATGGCCCAGATTTTTCAGGCGACGGGTGGGCTTGCCGGCAGCGGGTGGGGTCGGTGGCCGCCCCCAATCAGCCCCGCGCCGCCATTTTGTGCGGGCGGGCCGATTAGGGCCTGCCCGGCGTCGGGCACGAGTTGCGGCGCTCAGCGCTACCTGTGCGGGCGTGGGGAGGAGGGAGAGTTGGGTCCCGCCCGTGGACGAGGTTTCCTTAAAAAAAAACCCCGCAGGCCGCTTGACCTTTTCGCCTGCCCAACAACCTTGAGGTCGGATGGGCCGTGCTAACAATGATCGTAATCGGTTCCTTAATGGCCTTAGTAGGCCCGTCTACCTATCAGCGGGCGCGCAGCTGACTCTGGCGCGCGCCCGCCGAACGAAATATCGCAGGACTGCGCCATGACATCAGGACGCATGCCCGACATCATCGCACGCTGACTGAAAGGTCCTGGCCTATCGCCAGATCATCTGGGGTGGGGGGGAGGGATAAATATTGGCCCCCAGGCCATGGAGAACTCCCCCACTTCTCTTCAAAATGGTGGCCATGGGATCTTTTACATCCACCCGAGAGGGCAGACAGGACCTTGGTTTACTATCCCGGTGAAAGACTCCGGCGGTATTGCACTGGAGGGCCAGCCCGCAATGTTGTGCTCCAAGTCTCCAAGGGAGAAATTTCTTCACCCAGAGAGTGGAATTCGCTACCACAGAAAGTAACTGAGGCCAAAACATTGTATGTTTTCAAGGAGGAGTTAGGTGTAGCTCTTGGGGCGAAAGGGATCAAAGGATCTGGGGAGAAAGTGGGAAGCAGGCTATTGAGTTGGATGATCAGTCATGATCAGAATGAATGGCAGAGCAGGCTCGAAGGGCCGAATGGCCTACGCCTGCTTCTGGTTTCTATGTAAGTCGTGGAGTGCAACCTGAATGCACAACACTCTGACTCAGAGGCAAGATTGTTACCAGTTGAGCCATGGAATGCACCCCCATTTTAATAACGTAAGTAACTAAACAAGGAGAAACTGTTTCCAAAGGCTGGATGGTCGATAATCTGAGAAACACACAGACATGAGGTAATTGATAAAAGAACCAAAGGTGAGGTGATTGGGTTTATTTTAACACAGCGATTTGTTACAACCTGGAATGCACATCTACAGTTATTTTTTCTATATGAGCCGCTCAGTCTCATCATAGAATTAGAGTACAGTACAGCACAGCACAGAGGAGGCCATTCAGCCTATCAAGTCTGTACTGGTTCTTTAAAAGAACAATCCAGTTAGTCCCACTCCCCCTGCTCTTTCCCCATCACCCTGCAATATTTTTCTCCATCAATTATTGATCCAATTCCCTTTTGAAAACTACCACTGAGCCTCTATCCATCATCCTCTCAGGTAGTGTATTCTAAATCCTGACCACTCGCTGTGTAATAACGTTTTTTTTCATGTTGTTCTGGTCCTTCTGCCAATCACGTTAAATCTATGCTCTCTGGTTAGCAACCTTTCTGCCTTTATTTTACTTTTCCTTTATTTACTCTGTCCAAACCCTTAATCATTTTAAATCCTTCTCTACTGTCAGGAGAGCAACTCCGCAGCTTCTTCAGTCCCTCCAAGTAGAGGTAATTGCTCAGTCTTGGAACTATTCTCGTAAGCATCGGCTGTACTCCAATACTCTAAAGCACACAGTCTTCTAGGCTTCATTAATAGGGGCATGGAGTACAAGAGCAGGGGGGATTATAATGAAGTTATATAAGACACTGGTTAGACCTCAGCTGGAGTATTGTGTACAGCTCTGAGTGTCACACCATAAGAAGGATGTGAACGCACTGGAGACGGTGCAGAAGAGGTTTACGAGAATGGTTCCAGGGGTGAGACACTTCAGTGATGAGGAAAGATTGGAGAAGTTGGGACTGTTTTCCTCGGAGAGGGTAAGGCTAAGAGGAGGCCTGATAGAAGTTCTCAAAATCGCGAGGGGTCTGGACAGAGTAGATAGGGAGAAACTGCTCCCGCTCGTAAATGGATCGAGAATCAGAGGGCACAGTTTTAAAGTGTTTTGCAAAAGAAGCAAATGCGAGGTGAGAAAAAGCTTTTTCACAGAGCAGGTGGTTAGGGTTTGGAATGCACTGCCTGGAAATGTGGTGCAGGCAGATTCAACTGAGGCATTCAAGAGGGCGTTGGATGATTATTTAAATAGAAACAATGTGCAGGGTTACAGGGAAAAGGCAGGAGATTGGCACTAAGTTAAAATGCTCAGAGAGCCGGTGCAGACACGATGGGCCGAATGGCCTCCTTCTGCACTGTAACAATTCTGTGATTCTGTGAAAACATTCCCATCTTCCCTAATGTGTGGCGCCCAGAATTGGGCACAATGCTCCAGCTGGAGATAAACCAGCGTTTCACAAAGGTTTAATGTAACATCCTGTCTTTTGTACTCTGTACCTCTAATTATAAAGCCCAGATCCCATATCCCAGACAGAAAATAAAACCCAGTAAAACTTGCCTGAACATTGGAGAGGAGATTCACAAGAGGAAGAACTGTAGATATGAGGATAGATTGGAGAGGTTTGGGACTGTTTTCCTTGGAGAAAAGAAGGAGAGGAGACTCGATAGAGATGTTCAAGATCCTGAGGGATATGGACAGGGTGAATAGTGAGAAACTGTTCCCACTCAAGAAAGCATCAAGAACGAGAGGGCACAGAGTCAAAATAAATGGAAAAAGGAGTGAATGTGGTGAGGAAAAATGTTTTCACCCAGAGGGCTTTTGGAGTCTGGAACAAACTTCCTGTAAAGGAGGTGAAGGCAGGTTCGGTTGAGGTATTCAAAAGAGATTCCATTGCTACCTGAGAAGAATGTGTAAAGTTACGGAGATGAGGCAGGGGAGTGGGACTAGGTAGAATGTTCTTTCGGAGAGCCAGTGCAGAACTCCAGTATCACTGGTGCCAGTATTTTTACTGGGATTTGAAATTCTGAACTGGTTTAATCCTACTGTCCTATTTGTCCCACAAACTCAAAACTCTGTTAGTATTCTTGTTTTACAAGCTATTGTCAATTTCGACTTTTAAACGGTTTTATTTCAAGAATGTTTTTTTACTGGAGAATTCCAAATTCTAATTGTGCTCCTTAGAAACTTTATTGATAATATCTTTACACACACACACACAGACACACGTACACACAGACACACGTACACACACACACACACACACACACACACTGACACACACACATACACACACACACACACAGACACACGTACACACACACACATACACACATACACACACACGTACACATACATGCAAACCTGTTTGCCATTTATATCTGCAGTAGAATTTTCATAAGACGATAGCATCTTGTGATATGAAATCTGCATCTTTGTTCTCTTCTCTGCTTGAACCATATAAACAAATCAGTTTCCTCAACTCTTGCAGGTACACCTAATCCCTTAGACACATTTGCATTCAGTTGAGTTCTTTCAACAGGAGATGTTGATGCAGTTATGAACACTGTAGAATCATTCCTGATACTTGGTTTTTCTCCTCCTTATATGATCTATAAGAGGCCCAGTCACTTATTTCACCTGATAAACAACTGGGTCCTTCTCCAAAATTTTTCACCTATACCGTCTCTCCTATGGTAAACTTCCTGTCATAACTCTGCCAGTCATGTCTAGTTTTCTGACTTCCCTGACTCCTTTCCACCCTCCCACCCCAAAATTTGGCATTACTAAACTCAATCTCATTCAGAGACGGCATTTCATCAACGTGACACCTGTTGTTGTGTGAGGGGTGGTCCGATAATGGAACAGAAAACATGCTAGCTCGGTCGCTACGGAGTCTCCAGTTAATTTCTTCATGCCAGTTTGAACTGCTCTCCCGGCCAGTCCATTCGAGGAAGGGTGGTAACTGTGAAGTTTTTGCACGAGTGATACTGGTGAGGCTGATAAACCGCTGAAACTCAGCCCTCATAAATGCCGTGCTGCTATCTGATATGACCACTTCCGATAGTCCACTGATGGCGAAACTTAGATGTAGCTTGTCAATTGCAGCAGAAGATGTTGGTGACTTCACCTCTTATATGTCTATCCGATTCTGAGTGAGCATCAACACTGAGGAGAAACATCGTTCCCATTAAAGGTCCCACATAGCTAACATGCAGTCGCACCCATGGACTTCCTGGCCGCTCCCAAGTGTGTAACGGAGCTGTTGGAGGTAACTTTTACACTTGCTGACGCTGCATACAGCTTCTCACTGAGCTCTCTGTTTCTCCATCCATCCCAGGCCACCATAGATAGTTGCGTGTTCTGATCTTCATTCAGGAAATACCTGGATGTGCACTATGTAGTTCAGTTAACAATGGCTTTCGTCCTTATGGAGGAACAATCACTCGAGCTCCCCACAATAAGATACCATCCTGGCTGGTTATCTCATATGCTCCGTGACCTCCCTCCTCCTTCCCCACCCCCTTTCTGTTCCTTCCGCCTTCCTTTTGTTTTTTCCAATAATTTATATAGATTTTTCTTTTCCCACCTATTTCCATTGTTTTTAAATCTTTTATGCCCCCCCCCACCCCCACTAGAGCTATACCTTGAGTGCCCTACCATCCATTCTTAATTAGCACATTCGTTCCGATTATATCACCAACTTCAACACCTCTGTGTTCTTTTGTTCTTTTGTCTGTGACATCTTTTAATGATCTGCTTCTATCACTGCTTGCTTGTCCCTACAACCACACCACCCCCCTCCACTTCTTTCCCCCATCCAACCACCTCCCCCTTCCCCCCGCCACCGCACCCCCCCCCAACCTTAAACCAGCTTATATTTCACCCCTCTCCTTGGATTCACCTAGTTCTGTTGAAGGGTCATGAGGACTCGAAACATCAACTCTTTTCTTCTCCACCGATGCTGCCAGACCTGCTGAGTTTTTCCAGGTAATTCTGTTTTTGTTTTGGATTTCCAGCATCCGCAGTTTTTTGTTTTTATTTTTGCTCTGTGAAAATACAGTTTCATTTTGTCAGATTCCTGTTCTTGTGACCAACCGTGAAGAACTTATTCTCGTGCTTTAGATAAGACTGGGTCTCGACTTGTCCAGTCTCTGATCTGTTTAGCACACACTGGTGATGAACGTAAGAAGTTCAATAATCAAACGAGTTCTTGAGGAACTGGAACATCCTCATCGTTTTCTTTCAAAGGCAAATGACTCAGTGCATCAGCGTTTACAATCTGATTTCCAGGCCTGTGGATGAAAGTATACTCATACGCTGCCAGAACCAATGCCCATCTCTGTGTTCTTGCTGAGGCTATGGGGTGATATAGCCTTGTCCTTGCTGAACAATCCTAGCAAAGGCTAGTGGTCCGAAACAATAGTAAAATGACGACCATGTATGTACTGGTGAAATTTCTTGACACCAAAGATAACTGACAGATCTTCTTTCTCTATCTGTGAGTGTCCCTTTTCCCCTGTGTTGAGCATTCTTGATACATATCCAATAGGCCGTTGTGAGTCATCGTCCATTCGATGGGTGAGCACTGCTCCCACTCCATAAGGAGATGAGTCACATGTCAAAACTAATTCTGTTTTTTTAAGTCAAAATGTACTAACAGGGTGAATGAGTGCAACAGTTGTTTCAATTTTGTGAAAGTTTCTTTCTGTGGTGTTTGCCAAGACCAATGTTGGTTTTCTTGAGTAGGTAACACAGGGGCTGCCAGTTCTGTCAACAAATTAGGCAAGAAGCGTTCACAGTAATGGATCATCCCCAAGGATGGTTTGAGCTTGGAGATGTTCTTTGGCGCTAGTGCCCCTCTTATGGCTCTCACTCTTTCCTCAACCAGGTGGAGGCTTGTGAATCTACCCTATGACCTAAATAAATTACCTCTTTCACTTGGAACCTGCACTTTTCTAT
This sequence comes from Carcharodon carcharias, assembly GCF_017639515.1. Classification (NCBI taxonomy): domain Eukaryota; kingdom Metazoa; phylum Chordata; class Chondrichthyes; order Lamniformes; family Lamnidae; genus Carcharodon; species Carcharodon carcharias. The sequence continues at coordinate 18,267,145 of NC_054478.1, read as the reverse complement.
TTTTAAACACATTCTCGCCTGTGAGAAACATTTCAAAACTTCTTCCAAGTTTGCCAAATGCTGCTTTTCAGTGAGACCTATCACCAGAACGTCATCTAAATAAACTACAATGTGGGGCAATCCCTGTGGTAAACTTTCCATTGTTCTCTGGAATATGGCGCAAGCTGAGGATATACCGAAAAGCAAACGGGTATATTGGTCACACTTTGTGTGTATTAATAGTGAAAAATATCCAGGAGGCCTTCTCTAAATCCAATTGTTGATAAGCATGACTCACATCAAGCTTCCTGTAGACAGCTCCACCTGCCAGCTTAGCACACAGGTCTTCAATTTTTGGTATAGGGCATCTGTCCAACTTAGCCACTTTATTAACTGTCAATTTGTAGTCTCCACAAATTTGAACGCTTTGGTCAGGTTTAGGTATGGGGACTACTGGTGCTGCCCATTCTGAGAACTGCAAAGTTGTATCACTCCCAGTTTCTCTAACCTATCCAATTTGGCGTCTACCTTTTCCCACATTGCATAAGGTACTGGTCTCACCTTCATGAATCGGGGGGGGGGAGGGGGGTGGTAGCATCTGGATCCACATGAGTTTTTGCTTGTAGCCCCTGGATCTTCCCGAGTTCATCTTGGAAACTGAGGCGTATTTATGTAGTAGCTCAGGTAGCCCACAGGCTCTCAGCTGGAAGATCTCAGCCCAATCCAATTTAAGTTCTTTCAGCCAGTTTCATCCAAGGAGATTTGGCCCCTCCCCTGCTGTCATCATCAAGGGTAAGTTTACGAATTGACTTCTGTACTGTACAGTAACCCTTCCCATGCCTTTGATTTTGATGTCTTCTCCTGTGTAAGCTTCCAATTTGGCATCTGTTTCTTCCATGTGTAATTCACATTCTCCATAGCTCAGGTGTTTGAAGGTACGCTCACCTATTACCATAGTGGATGCCCCTGTGTCCACTTTCATTCTGATAGGCCCATCATTCACCCCCACTGTTACATAGATGGGTTCTGCTCTTCCTACCTTTAAATTATATAACTGAATAAGTATCTGAATCTTTTACTTCAGGCTCTCCTACGTTATGGATCTCACAGGCGTTTTTTTCTTGTGATTGAAAGTCTGCCTCATTCGATCCTGACAATGTCGCATGAGGTGTCCGTTTCGATGACAGTAAAAACATTCGACTTTTTAAAACTTTCATTCATGACAAGGCTGTCAGCTTCCACCTCTGTGACCATTATTACACGTTTTTGCTGCTAAGTCATTTCTTTTTATTTGTCTGCAAGCGGTGGCTGCTTCCTGCTTCTCATCAGACCTGAGCATTTTCATGCCCTTTTTGGCTGGGGCTCCCCGACCCCCCCCACCCCACCCCACCCACCCCCCCCCACCCCCCACAACCCCAACATGCCCCCCCCCACCCCGCAATGTCATTAACTTGGAAAAAGAACATGAGGTGCTCAACATAATGAGACCAATCGTCCGCAGCTGGGTCAAAAGGATCGCCTCTTCCAAACTGCGGCAGGCTTCGGGGAGACTGCTTCAACGATTAGGACAGGAATTCTACTTACAACTACCGTGCGAGGTACGGCCTGATTTCGGTTCACTCGATTTCCTTCCGGGCTTTTTCCTCGTCGCCAGTTTGTTGGATCCTGGTCACTAGTTTAGTTGGACTAATGGATCCGGGTTGCAGTTTGTTTCGGGATGGCCGAGTTGGTACCGTGGACAGTCTAGATCAGCAGACGGTTCTTATGTAGGACACATTCTATTTATTTACAAAGGAACTCAGCATCTAAGCTTGTGTACTTATAACTCAAACACTGTCTCTACATCACAGACTCTAACTCTAGACTACTCACCATTGACTACTAAGGTAGCCCGTGCTACTCTGCTATTGGATGCTGATATCATGTGATCTTCCATAATACCATTCTTCTTAAAGGTACCTTACACATCAGATTACCACACTAGGCCTAACAACAACTTGCATTTATATAGCGCCTTTATGGTCGTGAACAATCCTACCATGCTCACAGGAGCCTAATAAGACAACAATACACACCAAGTCAAGGAAGGAGGTAGGACAGCGAACTGATGGTCCTTTAGGGAAGGAAATCTGCTGCCTTTACCTGGTCTGGCCTACATGTGACTCCAGACCCACAGCAAATGTGGTTGACTCTTAACTGCCCTCTGAAATGGCCTTAGCAAGCCACTCCGTTCAAGGGCAATTAGGGATGGGCAACAAATGCTGGCCTTGCCAACGATGCCCACATCCCAGGAAAGAATAAAGAAAAACTGAAAGCTTAGCCAAAGAGGTGGGTTTTAATGAGGGTCTTAAGGGAAGAGTGAGAACTAGAGAGGCAGAGAGATTTAGGGAGAGAATTTCAAAGTTTAGGGCCCAGGAAGCTGAAGTCACAGCTGCCAATGTTGGGTTACAGGAAACTAGGGGTGCACAAGAGAGGAGAGTTTTGAGCACATCAACAGTAGGACAATGTAGGACAATGGCTACCTGATCAGATCATTCTCCACAAATGGGCTGAGGGTCACCACTTTTGCAGCTGAAAGTGTCCAGTCTCCCTCAAATTACTCTGAAAAGGCAAAGTATGTAAAGAATTCTGAACACGTTAAGCAAGCCGTTTCATGATGCTACAATGCAATGGCTACACCAGTGGTATTTTCCACCAACAGGGTCCCGCCGTCAGTCCAAAAAGACATTCTGCCCACCACACAATTGAGCAACATTGTATAAGAATTTCAGTGCTGGTGCGATGCCAGGTACAGAGGCCATACATCCCTGTGATTGACAGATTACCCGTAATGGGCAGAGTACAGACTGTACTCAACCAGCCCGCGCTTGCAAAACCCAGAACAAACTGTCTACTATTAGATGTGATTCCGCCATTGGGCAGCACTTGCTGAGCAATCCTGAGTGCGTCAATAGCTACACTAACAACCAACTTAAGATAATCAGTTGAGCTCGTAAGATGGCTCATTTACACTTGCTGCAAGTGGACATTTATTCATACCCATTCTCTGCAAACAAAAGGAATATGTTCAAGCCTCGTCACCTTTTTCAATTACCCGGGTGCTTGGAGAGCCTATAGCGCCCTGTTGCTTGTAGTCATGGCAACATCAGAGGGGGCTAAAGTAGAGGGACGGAATATTGGGCGGGAGCAGGATGATCAGTAGAGATACTATCTACACATGAGGAAAAGCTTGTCTACGCAGCGAGTGGCTGGGACCTGAGTGCACTGCCTGAGTGTGGTGGAGGCAGGTTCAGTCAAGGCCCCCAAAAGAGAATTGGATCATTATCTGAAGAGAAAAAAAATCGCAGGGCTATATGGACTCGGTGAGTTGCTCTTTCAGAGAGCCATCATGGACACATTGGGATGGAATGGCTTCCTTCTGTGCTGTAACCAGTCTATGATCCTAAATTGCATATATTCAAATTTCCCCCCACTGAACATGGCTGTAGGAGGGGGCTGGAGTGTTGGTAGATATAGCAGGAAAAAGAATGGAAGAGTTATGGAGAAAGTGCAGGGAAGAATGGAGCTAGTTAGATAGCTCTTGCAAACAGCTGTCACAGGCATGATGGGCTGTAAAACCTCCTCCTACCCTGCGTCATTCTATGATTCTATAAGGTGAACTTCTGTGGATAACTAAACACAGTGAACAGTACATTATTATTTATCCATATCTTTTCTAGGGATTACAGCTTTAAATAGATTTGTATTTTCAATCTCTATGAGAGATTAACATGAGTTGCAAATCATGTCATGCTTTATGCAAAGCTGTCTAGAAGGTACAAGGAACTTGTTTCTTTGGGGGAGGGGTCGGAGGGCAGGATCTGAGGCCAAGGCAGTACAAGATGAGGGGAAAGAGGTTAGACACGACAAAACAGGACACTTACAACTGGAAAAGCTCCCAAAGGATTAAACCCACTAGTGAGGAGTGAATGCAAGGTGTGGGGTGCAGGGGGTAAGTGGTGTTGGAGTTGCGGGTACAGGCTGAGGCAGTGAAAGAAGAACCCCATCAGTGATAGAGAAACCAAAAGCAGAGTGCCTGCAGATACAGCCATAGTTAACATGCATTCTGAAGTCATGGAGGAAAGCAACAACCTGCATTTATATAGCGCCATTAACCAAGTAAAAAGTCCTAAGGCCCTCCAGGGAAGTCATTTACCTGATGGTTTATATATTGAACTTCTTGCCCAAGCCCTCTCTCAAAGGTTGGATCCTGACCATGAATAATGCACGAAACAATACCAGAGTCATTTCAGTTTTAAGAGCTGTATATCTATACAGGTTTAAATAAACAACAATAACTTGCATTTATATAGTGTCTTAGAATTTTAAAATCAAGACGTTGCTTGACCAGGAGCCAATGCAGGGCAGCAAGTTCGGCGGTGGTAGGCAAATAGGAATTGCTCCTGTTTTGTTTAATTGTTTGGTGTTTGTGTGTGTCAGTTCTGTGTGCTGAGTGCTGTTAGCCAAGCCTGTGGGTGTAATTACAGAGAAAGAAAAATTGAAAGCTGGTAGCTGCAGACATTTTTAAAAAAGCAATTGTAATAATGTCCTGTTCACACATGGAATATGGTATGTGTCATCTCTGCACATCTTCAAGGTACACAAACACAACAGCTGTGAGTTAAAACATGGCCATTGCATTTATATAGCACTTCTCATTGCCTCAGGATGTCTCAAAGCACTTTACAGCCAATTAAGTACCTTTTGAAATGTTGTCACTATTGTAATGTAGGAAATGTACACACAGCAAGATCCCATAAATGGCAGAAATAAATCATCTATTTTAATGGTAGTCACTTGGTAATACAGAACTTGAATATTGTTGAAAAGAGAGACATGTTGCTGAAGCTTTCCATCTTGCTCTCGTCAGGACAAATGCAAGAATGCCAAATTTCAAATAATCACAACAATTTATACTGCAGGAGAACAGGGCACTGATTGGTTGCCAAGCCGATTCTAATTGGCTGAGACATTGCACGGAGAAAGCAATGGGGAACCAGAAGTGAAATACATTCATACGCAGGGACCCATTCTCTGCAAACGAGATGAAAACTGCACCTTTTTTGAATTACAGCGGCCTATAGTACCTTTGCTTTCTCCATGGCAACGCCTGAGCCAATCAGAATCGACTTGCCTACTAATCAGCCCCCTTTTCGCCTGCAGTGCAAATTGTTGTGATCATTTGAAATTTGGCATTCTTGCATTTGTCCCGATGAATACAAGAGGAAAGCTTTTCTCTTTTTTCAGTAATATTTTACTGACGCCGATTGAGGGATCAGCATTGACCAGGTTCCTCTCTCATCCAAAAAGGCAATGCCTCTGACAGCCTCTCAGTACTGCTCTGGAGTATCAGCCTAGATTTTTGTGCTCAAGGCCCCGCAGTGGGGCTTGAAACCTCAATCAGACAGTTAGAGGCGAAAGCGCCACCCACTGAACCATAGGTGACCCCTGAACTCAAGCGTGACTATATGGGCGTGGTACAAGAGGGCTTGAGAAACCGTACCCAACAAGGCAGTGAGGGTGGACTTAAAGGGGGAACTTGAAGAGGAAAGCATGAGGGGGAAGTTAAATTTTAATTGATGGGAAGTAAATAACCTTCCAATTAGATGGTTGCGCTGTTGGAGTTCGGTTGGTCAGGCACCGCTCTCCCTGGGGAGGAAGTGTCGATCTATACTGGTGAGTTTGAGCTGGTATGTGTTCCTATTTCTGATCGGCCTTTTCTGTAGCGTCCACTTGAGCGGATCTCCTATGGGAACCACCTCAGGGCAAACAACATCAAGGTGGCTGGTACAAACGATACAAAGGGACCCTAAAAAAAAAGAACCTTACAAACTTCTGCAATGCGGACTACCTCGCTCAGGGGGAACAAAAAATACCGCAGCCGACCGGCCCATGTGGAGGCGAGTGCTGAAACCTGGTCCAGTGTGTTTCGAGGACCACCTGAGCCAAACTCGCAACATGTCCACCGTGCCCAGAGGAAGGCCAGAGGTGGCACAGCTGCAGAAGTTCCCCCCAAGCACCAAGGATGCCAACGTGACCTGCCAGTTCTGTGGACATCCATGCCAATCTCACGCTGGACTCTTCCATCATGAGAGGGCTCATTCAAGACAATGGGGTCACATATAGCTTGTGTACACTGGAATACTGAAGACTCTACCATCACACCACATCCAACCATCACACCACATCCAACCATCACACCACATCCAACCATCACACCACATCCAACCATCAACACCACATCCAACCATCACACCACATCCAACCATCACACCACATCCAACCATCACACCACATCCAATCATCACACCACATCCAACCATCACACCACATCCAACCATCACACCACATCCAATCATCACACCACATCCAACCATCACACCACATCCAACCACCACACCACATCCAACCATCACACCACATCCAACCATCACACCACATCCAACCATCACACCACATCCAGCCACCATACCACATCCAACCATCACACCACATCCAACCACCACACCACTTCCAACCACCACACCACATCCAACCATCACACCACTTCCGACCATCACACCACATCCAACATTACACCACATCCAACCATCACAACACATCCAACCATCACACCACATCCAACCATCACACCACATCCAACATTACACCACATCCAACCATCACACCACATCCAACCATCAACACCACATCCAACCATCACACCACATCCAACCATCACACCACATCCAACATTACACCACATCCAACCATCACACCACATCCAACCATCAACACCACATCCAACCATCACACCACATCCAACCACCACACCACATCCAACCATCAAAACCACATCCAACCATCACACCACATCCAATCATTACACCACATCCAACCACCACACCACATCCAACCATCACACCACATCCAACCATCAACACCACATCCAACATTACACCACATCCAACCATCACATCCAACCACCACACCACATCCAACCGTCAACACCACATCCAACCACCACACCACATCCAACCACCACACCACATCCAACATTACACCACATCCAACCATCAACACCACATCCAACCATCACACCACATCCAACATTACACCACATCCAACCATCACACCACATCCAACCATCACACCACATCCAACCATCACACCACATCCAACCATCAACACCACATCCAACCATCAACACCACATCCAACCACCACACCACATCCAACCACCACACCACATCCAACATTACACCACATCCAACCATCACACCACATCCAACATTACACCACATCCAACCATCACACCACATCCAGCCACCATACCACATCCAACCATCACACCACATCCAACCACCACACCACTTCCAACCACCACACCACATCCAACCATCACACCACTTCCGAACATCACACCACATCCAACATTACACCACATCCAACCATCACAACACATCCAACCATCACACCACATCCAACCATCACACCACATCCAACATTACACCACATCCAACCATCACACCACATCCAACCATCAACACCACATCCAACCATCACACCACATCCAACCATCACACCACATCCAACCATCACACCACATCCAACCATCAACACCACATCCAACCATCACACCACATCCAACATTACAGCACATCCAACCATCACACCACATCCAACCATCACACCACATCCAACCATCAACACCACATCCAACCATCAACACCACATCCAACCATCACATCCAACCACCACAACACATCCAACCATCAACACCACATCCAACCACCACACCACATCCAACCACCACACCACATCCAACCATCACACCACATCCAACCATCACACCACATCCAACCATCACACCACATCCAACCATCAACACCACATCCAACCATCACACCACATCCAACCATCAACACCACATCCAACATTAAACCACATCCAACCAACACACCACATCCAACCATCACATCGCATCCAACCATCACACCACATCCAACCATCACACCACATCCAACCATCAACACCACATCCAACCACCACACCACATCCAACCATCACACCACATCCAACATTACACCACATCCAACCATCACACCACATCCAACCATCAACACCACATCCAACCATCACACCACATCCAACCACCACACCACATCCAACCATCAACACCACATCCAACCATCACACCACATCCAATCATTACACCACATCCAACCACCACACCACATCCAACCATCACACCACATCCAACCATCAACACCACATCCAACATTACACCACATCCAACCATCACATCCAACCACCACACCACATCCAACCATCAACACCACATCCAACCATCGCACCACATCCAACCACCACACCACATCCAACATTACACCACATCCAACCATCAACACCACATCCAACCATCACACCACATCCAACATTACACCACATCCAACCATCACACCACATCCAACCATCACACCACATCTAACCATCAACACCACATCCAACCATCAACACCACATCCAACCATCAACACCACATCCAACCATCACATCCAACCACCACACCACATCCAACCATCAACACCACATCCAACCACCACACCACATCCAACCACCACACCACATCCAACATTACACCACATCCAACCATCAACACCACATCCAACCATCACACCACATCCAACCATCAACACCACATCCAATATTACACCACATCCAACCATCACACCACATCCAGCCATCACATCGCATCCAACCATCACACCACATCCAACCATCACACCACATCCAACCATCAACACCACATCCAACCACCACACCACATCCAACCATCACACCACATCCAACATTACACCACATCCAACTATCACACCACATCTAACCATCAACACCACATCCAACCATCACACCACATCCAACCATCAACACCACATCCAACCATCACACCACATCCAACCACCACACCACATCCAACATTACAACACATCCAACCATCAACACCACATCCAATCATCACACCACATCCAACCCCCACACCACATCCAACCATCACACCACTTCCAACCATCACACCACATCCAATCATCACACCACATCCAACCACCACACCACATCCAACCACCACACCACATCCAACCACCACACCACATCCAACCATCAACACCACATCCAACCATCACATCCAACCACCACACCACATCCAACCATCAACACCACATCCAACCACCACACCACATCCAACCACCACACCACATCCAACCATCACACCACATCCAACCACCACACCACATCCAACCATCAACACCACATCCAACCATCACACCACATCCAACATTACACCACATCCAACCGTCACACCACATCCAACCATCACACCACATCCAACCATCAACACCACATCCAACCATCACACCACATCCAACCATCACACCACATCCAACCATCACACCACATTCAACCATCAACACCACATCCAACCATCAACACCACATCCAACCATCACATCCAACCACCACACCACATCCAACGATCAACACCACATTCAACCACCACACCACATCCAACCACCACACCACATCCAAGCATCACACCACATCCAACATTACACCACATCCAAGCATCACACCACATCCAACCATCAACACCACATCCAACCATCACACCACATCCAACCATCAACACCACATCCAACATTACACCACATCCAACCATCACACCACATCCAACCATCACATCGCATCCAACCATCACACCACATCCAACCATCACACCACATCCAACCATCAACACCACATCCAACCACTACACCACATCCAACCATCACACCACATCCAACATTACACCACATCCAACCATCACACCACATCCAACCATCAACCCCACATCCAACCATCAACACCACATCCAACCATCACACCACATCCAACCACCACACCACATCCAACATTACACCACATCCAACCATCAACACCACATCCAACCACCACACCACATCCAACCATCAACACCACATCCAATTATCACACCACATCCAACCATCACACCACATCCAACCATCACACCACTTTCAACCATCACACCACATCCAATCATCACACCACATCCAACCACCACACCACATCCAACCACCACACCACATCCAACCATCAACACCACATCCAACCATCACATCCAACCACCACACCACATCCAACCATCAACACCACATCCAACCACCACACCACATCCAACCACCACACCACATCCAACCATCACACCACATCCAACCACCACACCACATCCAACCATCAACACCACATCCAACCATCACATCCAACCATCACACCACATCCAACCATCACACCACATCCAACCATCACACCACATCCAACATTACACCACATCCAACCACCACACCACATCCAACCATCACACCACATCCAACCATCACACCACATCCAACCATCAACACCACATCCAACCATCACACCACATCCAACCACCAACGCCACATCCAAGCATCACACCACATCCAACCATCAACACCACATCCAACCATCACACCACATCCAACAACCAACACCACATCCAACCACCAACCTAGACATTTTTTGTATATACATAGTATATATGTATATATACAACTTAGTTACAGAACTACCTCATCAGCATATGCAAACTAGTTTGTTAATACACCTTTGTTTCATATATTTTGCATAATGAGGAGAGGACAGCCCCTTTCTGTGTGGGTTACCTCCCACCCTCCACAGGTTTTGTATTCATCTTTCCCCTCTAGCCTCTGTCATATGATTACAGCACTTAGCAATTTCAATTGCTGTAATGTTTTTTTAAACCAAGCCCCCAGCCTGTGACGTGACAGCTGTATATATAGGGTCCCAGGACAGATGTTTTCCGTTGTTTCCCCTGCTGCCTTCTTCACTATTGTTCCCAGTCTGAGCTGACCAGCTCTTGTACGGCTTCTCTTCCTAACACCAGCCAGCTCGGAGAAAGAGAGAGAGAGAGAGAGAGGGAGAGAGAAAGGACATTTAAAATGGTGAGTAAGCTGAATTAGGTCAGTGCTGCCCAGACTTTTAAACTGTTGAAACTAGGAGGGGGAGTTTTTGTTCTGTTTTAATTTAAAGATGTGGATTGAAGCTAGTTGTGTTTTTTGGAGGCTCAGAGCTCAGTTCGCGTGCTCCATTCAGGTCTTCGGGAAGGGATCACTCATGGCTGGAGGTGAGGGGTGAAGCGAGACAGAGTCCAGGTGTGTGAATCAGGGTTAAATTGGAGGGCGAGCAGAGGACCAGACGAAATATCTTTAAATCAGACTGATCCCAATGGGGAAATTCTCCAAAAAAAAAATGTTTTAATTATTCCTTAGAGAATAAATGGAATCTTATTGAGGAAAAGGAGAATGTATCTGTGTCTGGATCGAGGCTGACTTTGCCCCCTCGCGCCTTGGGACTGGGTATTTTCACTGACTGTTGCCATTGCCTAATCCCTGCCCTGTAGAGTCCAAGCTGGCAACTGGTCAAAAGCCCAGGAATGAAACCCCCATCTCCCTAACCAAATCCTAACGCCTAATGGGCGCATGAATCAGTTCTAGCGTGCACGTGTGTGTTTGTGTGTGTGTGCATTTGCATGTGTGCGTGTGTGTGCATGTGTATGCGTGTGTGCGTGAGCATGTCTGTGTGCGTGTGTGTGTCTGTGCGAGTGAGTGTGTCTGTGTGAGTGAATGTGCACGTGTGTGTGAGCGTGTGTCTGTGTGTGCGTGTGCGTGAGTGTGTGTGCATGTGTATGCGTGTGTGTGCGTGAGTGTGAGTGTGCGTGTGCGTGTCTGTGTGTGCATGTGCGTGCCTGTGTGTGTGCGTGTGTGTACATGAGCGTGTGTGTGCATGAGCGTGTGTGCGAGCAACTGTCTGTGTGCGCGCGTGCGTGTGTATGTGTGCGTGAGTGTGTGTACATGTGTGTGTTTGTGTGTGTGTGTGTGTGTGTGTGCATGTGTATGCGTGTGTGTGCGAGTGTGTGTGCCTGACCGTGTGTGTGTGTGTATGAGTGTGTGTGTGCGTGAGCGTGTGTCTGTGTGTGCATGAGTGTGTGTGCGTGTGCATGAGTGTGTGTGCGTGAGTGTGTGCGTGTGCGGACTGCTTTTCTCTCATTTTCCTGATTGCTGCAAAGGGGCCATTTCAGACTAGGAAGAATTTGGTTTAAGGGGCTAGAAGGGGGGACCCAAGAGGAGGTGAGCCAAAAGTTAATCTGAGATTCCTTGTTACATTTTATAAACCTGAGAGTGTTTTTTTTTTTACTGAGTTTATGTTGCTTTATTGTGATGTGGCAAGTGGTTTATATTAATCAAATCTATCAGGTTTTAGTTAGCTATTGCATTGATCTTAAATCTGCATTCCGATTGTGTGATGGCAGCTAGCCATGAAATGGAAGCTTCATAATATTTTTTGCAAATTGCATTTTTTGCCCTTTTTCTTGGCATTGTGCCAATCCCTTTCCTACATTCTGGCAGTGCTGGAATTGGCCAGGTTCTGTTTCCACTCAGCAGTCCTGTCCTCTGGTATCTGTGGAAACTGGGCTGTAGTTATACTGACACCTGCACATGGCCTGCAGCTATCAACACCTCTGATCCACCTCTGGCTGTGTGTTGTGTGCTGGACAAGTGTGTGTGCGTGTGCGTGTGTATGTGTGTGTGCATGTGCGTGTGCGTGTGTGCGTGTGTGTGTTCTAGAAAGCAATACATTTAATTTATAAATGTACTTTTCTTACCTCTTTTCTTTTTCTCTCCCTCTTTATCACTTTTGCATGTCTACCAAGAAGCAGGATGTTGTTCCTTCTCAGCTACAGAAGGAGTTAACATAGGCCATCATCTCATATGCAAAGTACCTTTTGCATAACAAGATTATGCACAATGACCTGTTGCCGGTGTTACAATCCCTGTAGAGACCGATAGCTTCAAAAGTAGAAATTCCAACTTCCAGTTGATAGCTGAAAGGATGACAAGACAAGATTTCAGGTTTTAAGACTTTTACTGTAACAAACAGACTAAAAAGCACTATTGATTAAACACTGTGGTGTACCTACATCACATGGACTGAGTGGTTCAAGAAAGCATCCCACCACCACCTTCTTAAGGGCAATTAGGGATGGGCAATAAAAATTCTGGCCTAGCCAGTGACACCCATGTGAAAGAACTTTTTAAAATGATTTTTGTAAGCAACCCATACTTTAAACTACATGACTGAACTTTCCCCTGTTACTTTTAACACAACCAAAAACCCCACTACATGGTTATATTTTACACTGTCCCTTAAGTAATTATCCAATTTTCCTGGGCCCAGTCCAAAGTGATTCTTAGCTCCATGGGTTTACTGCTGTTCCTTTCCTTTCCTAGCCTGGTAACCTTTAACCCCAGAACTGCCTGCTATGGTGAGGGTTCTTTTCCTGGAGATTTTCCCTCTGACCACAAGCTAGGTGAATCTTACAGCCTTGTTTTAAATCCTTGTCTTTTCAATCCAAGCGTGAGCCTCCACACGCATTCCTGCACAGGGAACCATAGAGACATTTAGCTCTAGCTGCTCTCTCTCTCAAAGATCCTGGCAGATTAACCATGTCTGTGACTTTTAGTGATCTCTTAGAAACCCTTCCCTTCTCAAAGCTCATCTCTATGGCAACATGAATCAAATGGGCCTTGTATCCAGGTAGGAATGCTGATTAGCTATGCTTGAGACCCCAATTTTATCTTGGACAGTTTTAAAGCATAACTGTTTACCACCCAACATTCTCCACAACCCCTAGGACTTTGGAGATGAGTGGTCTAACCAATGTAAATGCAGATGCTGCTGCCATTGTCTTCAAGTGTGAACATCTTACACCTTTTCCCCACCAAACAACCTGGGCCTCCTTTTAAACTTTAACAGCCACATTACTCAGGCCTGTTGTTAGGCAGATTTCAGAACAGGTCACATGATCCCCTTTCATTTTACCCTAAATTGAAAATGGTTCTAAAACATAACAATCTTGTAAACCCATATTTGTAACACAGGGGCCATTTTATCCTCCCCTCTACTGTCAATGCAATGTTTTGCCTTTGTAGTATGACTCCTCTAATCGGGAATATTTATTTGGCTAGTCTTTATTTCCTGCCTGCAGTTCAGGGCAATGTTTGTCTCAGTGTTGTGTTCCTGCACTGCACATAATACAAATGCACTCTGAGCAGAAACAGGCATTGCCAACTTGAACTGATCAGTGGAATAAAAACTTGTTAAAGTGCTTGGATTCCAATAGTGTATCAAGACCGCTGCTTCTTACAGAGCAATCGGAGGAATGAAAGGGAAATGGCAAGGTGGAGAGACACAAACACGTAGACCAAGAGAAAGAGAGAATTGTATTTAGATAGCGCCGTTCACATCTTTGGAGAATCACAGCCAGTAGATTATTTTTGAAGGGCAGTTCCTCTCTCTTTCTTCTTAGGCAGTCTCCCAGGATCGAGGATGACTTGCTTCCATCTTGTTCGATGGGTTCTGGGTTGGCTGATAAATCTGATCTGCGATCTGCAGACTCTGCCACATGCAGGGCAGATGGTGATTGAAGGGTGGGGTTGATGAGTTTTTTGGAAATTTGTGTGCATCCCCCAATCTTTCAGCTTCGCCTCTGCACCTTCCCGATGAAGTCTTTCGATGTGCTCGGTACATTTCCGAATAAACCTTCTCCATTTTGGTCAGTCACAAGCCAGGGTCTCCCATGAGCTGGCGGGGATATTTGACCTCTTCTGGGATACTTTGAGGGCATCCGTGAAGATTTTCCGCTCTCACCCTGGGAGCCTCCTGCCAAGCCCGAGGTCATGGGGTCAAGCAAGGCTGCCTCATCACACCAATTCTCTCCTCCATCTTCCTCGCTGTAATACTGCCCATCACCTCCAGCAAAATTACCCACAGCAAGGAGACAATTAACAGAACAGACAATTCCACCTTCAAACCAAAACCAAAATCTCTCCAGCTTCACTGACTGATCTCCAGTATGCAGATGACGCCTGTGTGCGCACTCACTCAGAAACTGAGCTCCTGCTCATTGTCTCTGAACTACATTTCTCTGAAGTTAGATCGGAAAACTTGGTGGCCAATTTATTCATTTGGCTTCTCTTTATTCGCCGCCCCCAATTCAGTTCCATGCTTGTCTCAGTTGGCATTGCATTGGAACTGCGCTGAACATGAATGTTCTCTGAGCAGACACAGGCACCAATCAACTGAATAGAAAACTCTTAGCTCACAACAAGATCTCTCAAGGAGCATTTGAATGATCAGATTATCTATTTCAGTCATATTGTTCCAGCGATGGAATTCAGCCAGGACAGCAGGAGAACTCCATGTTCTTTACATAGTGCCATTGCATCTATTCAGATGGTACCTCTGGCAATGTAGCACCCCCTGAGTAGTGAAGTGTCATTCTAGATTAGGTGCTGGATTCTTAAAGCGGGGCTCGAGGTTTGGCCTCAGTTGGAGTATTGAGTCCAGCTCTGCGCACCGCACTTTAGCAAAGATGTGAAAACATTGGACAAAGTGCAGAAAAGATTCACAAGGTTGGTTCTGGCGATGAGGAACTTCAGTTACATAGATTGGAGAAGTTGGGACTGTTTTCCTTGTAGAAGAGAAGCCTGAGAGGAGATTTGATAGAGGTGTTCAAAATCATGAGGGGTTTGGGGAGAATCGATAGAGAGAAACTATTCTCATTGGTGGAAGGACTGAGAACCAAAGGACACAGATTTAGAGAGATTGGTTAAAAAAAAAGCAAAATCAACATGGGGCAGAGCCTTTCGTTCAGTGGTCAGACATGCGCCCGATCCAATTGGACGTGAAATCGAGCGAGATGACATCACCCCGCGCTCGCGCGATATTTTGGTCTTGCAAAACTCGGAAGCGCGCCCGCCGACAATTAAGAGACCAATTAAGGTCATTAAAGATGCAATTGTGTCTGGTTTTTTTGGGGGTCCATCCAACCTTATGGTTGGCAGACGAGCAAATCGGCCAGGCGGACTTTGCATTTTGCATGAAACCTCAACCACAGGCGGGGTGAGGTGTCCGTTATTCAATGCAAGAGAAAAAAAAAACCTATGGGTGGTATTTTTAGAAGGTGTACGTTCAGGTAACTGATTGTGATACTTGCACATATCCTGATTTTAATCACTTTATTTGATGCTTTTCAGGCCTTCAGCTCCCCGAGGCAGCTCTCTGCCTTCAGGCAGCTTTCTGCTAGCGCTGGCCCGCGCCAGCATCAGTGCCCACCCTCCTCACCCCCCCAATCCCCACCCCAGCAGCACTGAGCTTCTCAGTGCGTGTTTCATGCTGGCTGCCTATTAATCGGCCACAACCGGCACAAAATCACGGTCGGGGGGGCTGATGGCGGTCAGCGTCTCGTTTCCCGGCTGCTCCCGGGCCTACCAGTCGCTCTCCCCTGACAAGCTGCAAATTCAGGCCACGAAGAGAAGCTTTCTCCACACAGCGAGCAATTAGGACCCGGAATGCACTGCCTGAGAGCGTGGTGGAGGCAGGTTCGATCGAGGCCCCCAAAAAGGGAGTTAGACTGTTATCTTAGGGGGAAGGATGGTGCAGGGTTACGGGAAAAGGTTGGGGAGGAACGGGCATTAGGTGAACTGCAGATTCGGAGAACCGGTGCAGACAGGATGGGCCGAATGGCCTCCTGCTGCCCTGTAACAAGACTGTGATTCCGCAAATCCGGGCCACTTACTGAGAGGCAAGAGTGCGACCATAGAGCCAAGGCAACACTGGAAAGAGAGAGAGAGGTTTTTGGGAGCCTTTTGAGAGCAAAGAGGGAGGCAACTTGGTGAATAGGTTTTAGAGGGGAAGTACTAAAGAACAGGGACAGGATAGAATAATAGAAATATAACAGGACAGGAGGAAACCATTTGACCTAACATGCCATTTGCTGGCTATTTGACGGAACTGTCCAATTAGTCCCACTCCCTCATCTTTTTCCAATGGCCCCGCAAATCTTTCCCCCTCAATTATTTTATCCAAGTCCCTTTGAAAGCTATGGCTGAATCTGCTTCTGCTGCCTTTAAATGGGCCTCTGGTCCCATCTCCTTATGTGTCCCTTATTTCAGGTCTCAGCTTGCTGCCATGCTCGGTTACCTTCAGCCCCAGCAGGGACTGCTCAACCCCATGTAACCAATGTAACCATACTGTACAAAGCCCTGGTTCGACCACACCTGGAGTTACTGTGAGCAGCTCTGGGAACCACACCTTTGGAAGGATCTATTGGCCTTGGAGGGAACGCAGCAGAGATACTGGAACAATACTCAGATTCCAAGGGTTAAATTACAAGAGAGCACACAAATTCCCATTGTATTCCCTGGAATTAAGAAGGTTAAGGGTTGATATGATTGAACCTTTCAAGATATTAAGGGGCTCAGCGAGGGTAGATGTTGGGGGTGGGGGGGGAGACTATTTCCGCTGGTTGATGAGTCTAGGGGACACAGCTTCAAGAGTGAAATTAGGAAACACTTCAAGCAAAGAATGGCAGAAGTTTGGAACTCTCTTCCACACACAGAAATTAATGATAGATCAATTCTTAATTTTCAATCTGAAATTGATAGATCTTTGAATTACAATCGAATGTGCAGCACAGAAACAGAGACAGGTCGTTAGTCTGAACTTGTATATCCTGGTGTATATGCTATACTTGAACCACTTCCCATCCTCCTTCATCCAATTCTATCAACATATCCTCTATTCCTTTTTCCCTCATGCACATATCTAACTTCCCCTTAAATACATCTACAACCATTGCCCTCAACTATTCCCTGTGGTAGCAGGATTCACTTTCTAACCACCCTCTGAGTGAATTCTCTTTTGGATTTATTAGTGACTATCTTTATATTCATAGCCCCCTAGATTTGGCATTCCCCCACAAATGAAACCATTGTCTCTATGTTTACCCTATCGACCTTTTACCATTTTAAAGATCTCTATCAGGGTGTCCCTCAGCCTTCTGTTTTAAGCATTTATTTTAAGGTCTCACCTATTCATTTGTCCAATTCTAAATATGAGGTGACTCTCACATTTGTTTCTTCATTCATTCCCGGGGTGTGGACATTGCTGGCTAGGGCAGCATTTATTGCCCATCCCTAGTTGCTCTTGAGGTGGAGGTGAGCAGCCTTCTTGAACCACTGCAGTCCACGTGGTGTAGGTACACCCACAGTGCTGTTAGGGAGGGAGATCCAGGGTTTTGACCCAGCGACAGTGAAGGAACGGCGATGTATTTCCAAGTCGGGATGGTGTGTGGCTTGCAGTAAATGGTGTTCCCATGCTTCCACTGCCCTTGTTCTTCTTGGGTAGAGGTCATGAGTTTGGAAGGTGCGATTGAAGGACCTGGCATGTTCTGATTTACCTAAAGGGGACTGTAATCATTTAGCGCCTGTCACACATCTCACTAACTCATCATTTCTCTTGCAGCGTGAATGTATCTCCGTCCATGTTGGCCAAGCTGGTGTCCAGATGGGCAATGCCTGCTGGGAGCTGTACTGTTTGGAACATGGTATCCAGTCTGATGGGCACAGAGCTGATGACAAAAGCGCTGGCGAGGCAGATGACTCCTTTGACACTTTCTTCTGTGAGACACGAACTGGGAAGCACGTGCCCAGGGCGATCTTTCTGGACCTGGAACCAACTGTGATTGGTAGTGGGAAATATTAGCCTATAAGACACATTACTAGACCTGTTACACAGTGAGTTGTTGTGATCTGGAAGGCACTGCCTGAAAGGGCGGTGGAAGCAGATTCAATAGGAACTTTCAAAAAGGAATTGGATAAATACTTGATAAGGGAGAAAGGTTTACAGAGCTATGCGGAAAGAGCTGAGGGACCACCCAGTAATTGTCCTTTCAGAGAGCCAGCACAGGCAAGTTGGGCCAAATTGGCTCCTTCTGTGCTAAGTTGTTCTATGATTCTAGCTCTTGGCGCAAGGGTCCTGAATCTTGACTGGAATCTTTCCCTTCTCTGAATATCTGCTTATGTTTGGAAAACCGTTCCTTGAAAGTAGTAAATGGGACTGCTGATCACCCTCCTGACAAGGTCTTGTGGTGCAGTGGGTAGCGTCCCTACCTCTGGGCCAGGAGCTCCAGGTTCAAGTCCCATTTCAGGACTTGATGGTCAAGGAAGGTGCATTCATAATGTGGCCAAACAGCTTGATTATCAGCCTGTAAATCCTTCCAGTATGTCTGATGGCGGGTGGTAAGAGCAGAAGAATTTCCTGGTCAGCAGACAATGGCAAACCGCTGCGGTACTTTGCCAAGCATAATCATGGACCAAGCCAATGGAGGTCCATGGTTGCCAATGTCCTCTACAGACATGGTACCTGAAGGAGGATGGGGAGGGTCTTCCTTTACAAGGCAGAAATAGAGATTGTTATGTACTGCTATCAAGGTCTTGATACATGTCCAGGATTAATACCAATCAGTATTGTTACTCCCTCTGCACAGAGAATAAAGAATAAATGTTAAAACTGGCTAGTGGGAAGTGGTTGGAGATGGAAATTATTTTGAGCTACTTTGAATTCTTCCCCCACCCGGGTGTAGCTATATTTAATAGGGATGAAGGCTAAAATGTGGCAAAAATGCTAGTAGTACATCATAGAATGGTTACAGCACAGGGGGATGTCATTCAGTCCATCATGCCTGTGCTGGCTCTTGGAAAGAGCTGTCCAATTCATTCAACTCCCTTTAGCCCTGCAAAATTTTCCCAAATTGAAAGTTCCTACTGAATGTGCTTCCACCGCACTATCAGGCAGTGCATTCCAGATCACAACAACTCTCCGCATAAAAACATTCTCCTGGTCTTGACACTGGTTCTTTTGCTATTTTTGTAAAATATACCCTCTGGCTACTGACTCTCCTGCCACTGGAAACAGTTTCACCTTACTGACTCTGTTAAAATCTTTCATGATTTTGACACCTCTATTAATTCCCCACCTTAACCTTCTCTGCTCTCAGGGGAACAATCCCAGCTTCTCCAGTCTCTCCACATATTGATCTGTGTGTACGGCTGATGTGGTCAGTGTAACTTGTTGCACTGTGCCTTTTACAGATGAGATCCGTACAGGTACCTATCGCCAGCTGTTCCACCCCGAGCAGCTCATCACCGGGAAGGAAGATGCTGCCAACAACTATGCCCGTGGGCACTACACCATCGGCAAGGAGCTGATCGACCCTGTTTTGGACAGAATTCGCAAGTTGGTATGGACTTTGAAGCTTTAAGCTCATTTGCAGAATGGCATGTGCCTGATGTGTATTGGGGGTGTCTGATGTGTATTGGGGAGTGGACGATGTGTATTTGGGGGTGGGTGATGTGTATTGGGGAGTGGGTGATGTGTATTGGGGGTGTCTGATGTGTATTGGGGAGTGGACGATGTGTATTTGGGGGTGGGTGATGTGTATTGGGGAGTGGGTGATGTGTATTGGGGAATGAGTGACATGTATTCAGGAGTGGGTGATGTGTATTGGGGAGTGGGTGATGTGTATTGGGGAGTGGCTGATGTGTATTGGGGAGTGGACAATGTGTATTTGGGGGTGGGTGATGTGTATTTGGGGGTGGGTGATGTGTATTGGGGAGTGGGTGATGTGTATTGGGGAGTGGGTGATGTGTGTTGGGGAGTGGGTGATGTGTATTGGGGAATGAGTGACATGTATTCAGGAGTGGGTGATGTGTATTGGGGAGTGGCTGATGTGTATTGGGGAGTGGACGATGTGTATTGGGGAGTGGGTGATGTGTATTGGGGAGTGGGTGATGTGTGTTGGGGAGTGGGTGATGTGTATTGGGGAATGAGTGACATGTATTCAGGAGTGGGTGATGTGTATTGGGGAGTGGGTGATGTGTATTGGGGAGTGGGTGATGTGTATTGGGGAGTAGGTGATGTGTATTGGGGAGTGGGGGATGAGTATTGGGGAGGGGGTGATGTGTATTCAGGAGTTGGTTATACATGTGCTGTAATGAGAGTCTAGTGTCTTGACTTGTAAACCTAGAAAATCCTCTCGCAAAGGGTCACGCCCTTAAACAAGGGACCTTGTAACAATTGGCAATTAAGCCTAATGAGGTTGTTCCCTTGGACCGATGGGCCCACTCTTTTGCAGTGTAGTCAAACAGGAAATCCACTTTTACCTTCAAATATATGAAATTGACTGGCAGGGGGACGCCAACTGTATCCAGCAAGACTGACCCACACTCACGATCACATCATGACTATACAAGCCCCACCCCCTCCCCCTCCCCCCACTACGTCCCACCTCTCCACTGCCTTGCAATCTCCCGGGAAAGGCAGAAACTCTGAACGTGTTCCTGTCTGGGCAGAGGGTGCACCATATAGAAGGCAGAACTCCTTCGAGACATTATCTGGTTTGTGTCATCTTTTGAACTGAGTTTCAATCACCTGATAGAATCGGAAGGAATTTTTCAGAGTGCTTTTTCCCTCCCTTTTCACCCTGGATATTTTTGCCTCTTCAGAGCTGGGTGGGGTGGGGTGTATGTAAGTGCCCTAGTCTTGAAGCTCCAGGCATCTTGGTGCGGCTTGGTAGACTATGTGATCTGTTCCTGATCATCAGTTTTATATATTTGTATTCGCAGCATTCCTGTATGCAGGTAGCTTTATTGACACCCAAAGTTTAAGGACCAGGTAATGTAATGCTTGCTTCTATTTGGGAAGTAACATTTGTTATTTCCTTATCCTTTTTTTCCCTCACCAGACTGACCAGTGCACAGGTCTTCAAGGTTTCCTGGTCTTCCATAGTTTTGGAGGTGGCACTGGTTCTGGATTCACCTCTCTCCTGATGGAACGTCTCTCTGTCGACTACGGCAAGAAGTCCAAGCTGGAGTTTTCCATCTATCCGGCTCCAAGGATCTCCACAGCTGTGGTCGAACCCTACAATTCCATTCTGACCACTCACACCACTCTCGAGCACACCGATTGTTCCTTCATGGTAGACAACGAAGCCATCTACGACATCTGCCAAAAGAATCTGGAATTAGAGCATCCAGGCTATGTCAACCTGAACAGGCTGATTGGCCAAATTGTGTCGTCAATCACAGCATCTCTCCGCTTTGATGGAGCACTGAATGTTGACCTGACAGAATTCCAAACTAACTTGGTGCCTTATCCTCGTATCCATTTTCCTCTGGCGACATACGCTCCAGTGATCTCGGCTGAGAAAGCTTACCATGAGCAACTGTCTGTGACCGAGATCACCAGCTCTTGCTTTGAGCCGAGCAACCAGATGGTCAAGTGTGACCCTCGCCATGGCAAGTACATGGCTTGCTGCTTACTCTACCGGGGTGACGTAGTGCCAAAAGATATCAATGCTGCCATTGCCAGCATAAAGACCAGGCGTTCCATCCAGTTTGTTGACTGGTGTCCAACTGGTTTCAAGGTCGGCATCAACTACCAGCCTCCCACTGCAGTACCTGGTGGGGATCTGGCCAAGGTGCAGCGTGCTGTGTGTATGCTGAGCAACACCACGGCCATCGCTGAAGCCTGGGCTCGCCTCGATCACAAGTTTGATCTGATGTACGCCAAGCGCGCCTTTGTGCATTGGTACGTGGGTGAGGGGATGGAGGAAGGGGAGTTCTCAGAGGCCCGTGAAGACATGGCAGCCTTGGAGAAAGATTATGAAGAGGTTGGTGCAGATAGTACAGCTGATGATGATGATGATGATAAGGAGGAATTCTGAAATCCATTCAACCTGGGGGTAGACCTTCTCACTTTTGTCTTGACATAATTTAGATGAGTCTAAAAATCCATTGATATCGAGAGATTGCGATTTGACTTGAATTGTCTGAGAAACTAAACCTGTAGATTTGAGATACTTATTTGGAAACTTTCCTCTGTTTTCATGTAATGAAAATAAATGTTTTAACATTGCTTTGGAGAAACGTTTGACTGTCTAATTATTAAATGAAATCCAAGTAGGATTTTGCAGCAGAATTGGAGTTTTGCGAGGTGCTCTCCTGCCATTTTATAGCCACAGCTTGCAATAAAAAATACCTCAGTAGAATTAAGTACCCGAGAACATTAATTCAAATCCCAATTTGAAAAGCTGAATTCATTTGTTCTGACCACAGCCGATGTAACTTGCTGCACAAACCAAATCCCAGCGGGAAACTTGGCTTAAAGGCCACAATCTTTTTTTGTATCTGAAAATGAGAAGAAAATGCCCTGATCTCCAGAGCAAGAAGTCCAGTAACACTTCTGGGATTTTAAAAATTAAAAGTAGAAGTTTTATTAACAAGAAAAGAAAACTTAGGCACACAAGATTACAGTTACACAGTTAAGGTTAGTCTTACAAAACATTCCTCCAAAAGACTCCCTGCTTGGTCCGACCCATAAGTAAACACTTTCCAGGCAACACTCCCTTATAGACGTTTAACTATAAAAATCCAGTAATATTACCCAAGGAAAACTGCTGTAGCTTTAATAAAGGCCTCTTAAACTCTCTCCCACTCTGCTGTGGAAATCCAAGACTTCAGAACAAGGCTGTTTTTTTGCTAACTGAGACATTTCTGACTTGACTGGATGGCTGATTCAAACTGCATCTTCTCCCAGCCTAGAGCTGTTTCCAGGAGTTCTTCCTCACACAGCCAACAACCAAGAGTCAACCACCAAGCTCTCCACAGTAACTGTAAAATACCATTATCCCTCTTTCATCTCAGGTGCCATTGCTCTCGCACCTCTTTGAAACTCAAATCCTTCCAAATATAAAATCTTTCATGCTTCTATGTTGCCGGGGCAATAAAATGTAATATAACCTCTTCTGTTTGCCCATGGAACTCCTGTTAGATGCAACCCTGACTTCCCTTTGATATTCAAACTTATCTAAAAATGCAAATATTAGATCCAACCTAATTACTTGTACCTCAAGCCCACCATAATATCTCATTACAAATGCACACCTAACACCTCTATGCTTTCTTGTCTTAAACCTCCCAGCCAACCTGTCTCTAGCAACCTTTCCCCAGCCCAATTAAATCATTTACACACACACACACACACAAACACACATACGCGTGTGTGCATGCAGGCACACAGCCTCCTTCCAGAATAACACAATATTCCCCAAAAATATATATGTTTTAAATCACATATTGTAAAAAGAAATCTAGAAATTAAAATCAGTATAAGTGACCATGATGTTGTCAGATTGTCATAAAAATGCAACATTGACTTACCAGAGTGATACCTGGACACTGAGGTTTGAGTTAAGAGAAGAGACTGGGGCTATATTCCCTGGAATGGAGAAGGTTAAGAGGTTAGATGATCAAAGTTTACAAGATAATAAGGGGAACAGATGGGGTAAGTGGGGAGAAACTCAATGGTTGGGGAGTCTAGAACAATGGGACATGGTCTAAACATTAAAGCCAGGCTTTTCAAGAGTGAAATCTGGAAACGCTTCAGCACACAATGGGTGGTAGGAGTTTGGAACTCACTTCTGCAAATGGAAATTGATGTTCAATCTAAATCTGAAATTGATAGATTTTTATTACCTAACGGTATTAAGCGATGTGGGCAAAGATGGGTACAGGTCGAGTATTCTTCATCCGTAAACCCAAAACCTGAATACATCCAAAAACTGCACTTTTTTTGAACCTCATCGACCTTTAAAACAGGAGGTTCATGACCTGAGCCCACACAAACCTCGCCGACCGTACCCTTTAGCGTGGGAAGTCCACTTGTTTGTCTGCACATCGACACTCTGAATCCTCTCCTACAAGCAGAATCGCAGATGACACCACAGGTGGGAACTTATTACAGGTACCCTGTATTTATTGTTCAGTGATATGTCTTTCTTTTCTAGCCACTTTATTGACTTTAGTCTATAACTAGCCTCGGCTTAGACCACTGTAATGTAAGTAGGCCAAGTCCTATATGTCGTATCCAGAACCAGAAGTACCTGAAATCCAATATATGATTGGCCCTGAGGATTTTGGATAAGAGATACTCGACCTGCATATTACGAACATACAAACAAGGGGCAGAAGTAGGCCATTCAGCCCCTCAAGCCTGCTCTGCCATTTAATAAGATCATGGCTGATCTGATAGTGACCTGAAATCTGCATCCCGCCTACCCCTGATAACCTATCGCCCCCTTGCTCACCAAGAATCTATCTACCTCTGCCTTAAAAATATTCAAAAACTCTGCTTCCACCATCTTTTCAAGAAGGGGGTTCCAAAGACTCACAACCTTCTGAGTGAAAAACTTTCGCCTTATCTCTGTTTTAAATGGGCGACCCTTTACTTTTAAACAGTTACCCCTGGTTCTAGATTTTTCCACAAGAAGAAATATCCTATCCACATCCACCCTGTTAAGACCCCTCAGGATCTTATATGTTTCAATCAAGTCGCCTCTTACTCTTCTAAACTCCACTGCGTACAAGCCTAGTCTATCCAACCTTTCCTCATAAGACAACCCACCCATTCCAGGTTTCGGTTGGTAAACCTTCTCTGAACTGCTTCCAACACATTTACATCTTCCTTAAATAAGGTGACCAATACTGTACACAGTCCTTCAAATGTGGTCTCACTAGTGCTCTGTATAACTGAGGCATAACCCCCTTACTTTTATAATTAATTCCCCTCACAATAAATGATAACATTCTATTCACTTTCCTAATTACCTGCTGTACCTGCATACTAGCCTTTTGTGATACATGCTCTAGGACACCCAGATCCCTCTGAATCTCAAAGCTCTGCAATCTCTCACCATTTAGATAATTATCTCCTTTTTCACAATTTCACATTTGCCCACATTATAGTCCATTTGCCAGACCTTACCCACTCACTTAACCTACCTACGCCCCTTATGTCCTCTTCACAATTTAATTTCATACCTATCTTTGTGTTGTCAGCAAATTAGCAACCATTCCTTCGGTCCCTTCATCCAAGTCATTTATATAAACTAAAAAGTTGAGGCCCCAGCACTGATCTGTGTCACATGCTGCCAACTAGAAATTGACCAGTTTATGCCAACCCTCTGCTTCCTGTTAGCCAGCCAATCTTCTATCCATGCCGATATGTTACCCCCTGCACCATGGGCTTTTATTTTCCACAATAGCCTTTGATGTGGCACTTTATCAAATGCCTTTTGGAAACCTAGATACAGCACATCCACCAGTTCCCCTTTATCCACAGCACATGTGACTCCTTCAAAGAATTCTAATAAATTGGTTAAACATGATTTCCCTTTCACAAAACCACGTTGACTCTGCCTGATTGCCTTGAATTTTTCTAAGTGCCCTGCTATAACATCTTTAATAATAGCTTCTAACATTTTCCCTATGACAGATGTTAGGCTAACTGGCTGGTATGCTCCTGCTTTCTGCCTCCCTCCCTTTTTGAATAAAGGAGTTACATTTGTTATCTCCCAATTTAATGGAACCTTCCCCAAATCTAGGGAATTTTGGAAAATTATAACCACTGCATCAACTATCTCACTAGCCACTTCTTTCAAGACCTTAGGATGAAGTCCATCCAGACCTGGGGATTTATCAGCCCACAGCCCCAACAATTTGCTCATCAGCACTTCCCTGGTGATTGTAATTTTCCGGAGTTCCTCCCTCCCATTTCCTGATTTACAGCTATTTCTGGGATGTTAATTGTGTCCTGTATAGTGAACACCGCAGCAAAATGCCTGTTAATTCGTCCACCATCTCCCTACTGTCTATTATCAATTCCACACTTTCTATAGGATCAACGCTCATTTTGTTAACTCTTTTCTTATATAAATATGTATAGAAACTCTTACTATCCATCATTATATTACTAGCTAGCTTTCTCTTGTACTCTCATTCTTCCGTCCTTATTAATTTTTTTTGTCATTCTTTGCTGTTCTTTATATTCTTTCCAATCTCCTGACCTGCCACCCATCTTTGCACAATTATATGCTTTTTCTTTAAGTTTTATACTATTGTTAACTCTTTTAGTTAACCACGGATGGTGGGCCCTCCCCTTGGAACATTTCTTTCTTATGGGAATGTATCTATCCTGTGTATTGTGAAATATCCCTTTAAGTGTCTGCCACTCAACCTCTTTTAACCTATCCCTTAACCTCATTTGCCAGTTCACTTTAGCTAGCTCTGCTTTCATGCCCTCATAATTGCCCTTATTTAAGTTTAAAGTACTAGTCTAGGACACATTCGTTTCTCCCTCAAAATGAATGTAAAATTCAATCATACTATGATCGCTGCCACCTAGGGGTGCCTTCAACATGAGGTTGTCAATTAATCCTATCTCATTTCTCAACACCAGGTCTAGTAATAGTCTGATCTCTGGTTGGCTCTAAGAAACTACCCAAAAAATTCTATGAACTCCTCTTCACTACCTTTGCCAATCTGATTTTTCCAGCCTATGTGTAGATTAAAATTCCCTATGATTATTGCTGCACCTTTCTGACAAGCTCCCATTATCTCTTCTTTTATACTCTGCCCTACTGTGTAGTTACAGTTAGGAGGCATGTACACCACTCCTACAAGTGACTTCTTGCGTTTATCAGTTCTCATCTCAACTCAAACCTCTTCTACATCCTGGTTTCCTGAACTTAGGTCATCCCTCTTTATTGTGCGAATACCATGATTAATTAACAGAGCCACCCCTCCATCTTTTCCTAACTTCCTGTCCTTCCTCATACCTTTCAATATTCAGGTTCCAATCTACATCATATTGTAGCCATGTCTCTGTAATGGCTATCAGATTGTACTTATTTATTTCTATTTGCACTATCAGTTCATCTGTTTTGCTTCGAATGCTACATGCATTTAGATACAGAGCCTTTGGTTTTGTCCTTTTATTATTTTTGTAGCAGCTAGCCCAGGGATCGCCAACACATCAATCTCGAGCAACTGGTAGCTCGCCGTCTGTTAATAAGTGGCTTGCATTAAGATTTGTACATTACAGGATTCAAGTCATATAATTATTTTTGTGCTGCAAGCTAACTAGTTTACCAACTTTTGTAAACGATACCGGCGCCTGAGTCAGAGCCATGCTGTAAGTGTGGATCCGATCGCCATCAGTAATAACAAGGGTGTCAATTGCGACCTGCCATGAGGATCAACATAAGTCGAGGACCGTCTGTACTAGCACTACTCCGCTAGCTAGTAGGAAAAATAATCTGCGCTTGTTGACATCATTGGTGCAAAAAAAAAGGCAAAAGACGTAGTATTTCCATCAGGAGTGGGAGAACGATTTTTTGCTTTCAAGCATTATAGATAAGTGTGTCTGTTTAATCTGTGGTGTCAGGGTTGCAGTGGGAAAAAATAAAGAGTAATGTTGAAAGGCATTTTGCAACAGTGCACAAGCATTTTGCAAGGGACCTGCCGACAGGAAGCAGCTTACGGTCACAAAAAGTAAGTGAGCTGAAAGCTGCAGTGCAGAAGAAGCAGTCTTATTTTACGAAACCAACCAAGAAAGATGATGCGGCAACAGAGGCATCTTTCAAAGTTGCTCATCATTTGACCAAGAACAAGGCGATATTTACAGACGTTGCGATTGTGAAGGGCGCGTGACTCTGTTGGCCGAGTCCTTATTCAGAGGTTTCAAAAACAGACCTGAAATTATGTCTGCCATTTCAGGCGCGCAGTTAGGAACAAACACCATGGCAAAAAGGGTACCTGCACTATTGGCCGACACGATGGAGCAGCTAGAGAGGGATTTAACTATATACAAATGGTTTTCTAGTCAATGTGATGTATCAGTTGACATAAGCAATACCGCCCAGTTGGCAGTGTTCGTTTGAATGGTGTTTGAAGACTTCATCATTAAAGAGGAAGTCTTGACATTGTTGCCTCTGAAATCCACAACCAGGGGAGTTGATATCTATAACGAGGTCAAGAATTATTGCGCAAAAAAGAACGTGCCATTGGTGAAGCTAGAATTTAGTAACTAGTGACAACAGCAATGACAGGGTGTCATGCCAGTTTTGGTGCAGGTTGTAATGCAAACCCTGATTTCCCTCGTTTCTGGAACGACAACTGCATCATCCATCAACAGGCAATTGGTGCCAGAGTAATGGGGTTTGATCACGTTATGTCTCCTGTTGTTAGATTTATTAATTTGATTCATGCAAAGGCCAAACAGCACCGAAGCTTCAAGTCGTTTCCTCGAACTGTCAGCCGAGTATGACCACCTTTTGCTGCACACTGAAACCCAGTGGCTTTAGCAGGGAAAAACACTGTGTCGATTTCTTTCACTTTTGCCAGAAATCAAAGCTTTCATGGAGCCAAGAAATGAAGGGTGCCACCCAATTATCAAACATTGAGAGGCTGCTTGATTTGGCATTTCTAACAGACATGACAGAGAAATTGAACAGAGAATTACGAATTACAAGGGGGAGAGAAGACAATTGCCGACATGATTAGCGCAGCGAAAGCTTTCAAGTCGAAACTTAACCTTTGGGTACAGTAAGTGCAGAAGAGGAAAATGCAACGTTTTCCTTCCCTACTCCAAATGCTGACAGAAAATGAAGCTGCTGCTGGACTCCTGGACATTGCCGAGTACAGTGATCCCCTGACCAGGTGGGGCCATGAGTTCAATAATAGGGGATTTAGTGATTTTGAGCAACCCGCGTAATGTTTACTTCAAACCCCTCCAAGGAAGTAGAGGCTCGTGACATTTTGTGAACAAATTAGTGTGCTGTTTAACCGTGATTGTGTCACAATGGAAATGGAGATCGTCAGCCTTCAAGAACACGTTCTGTTGAAATCATGGCAATCTGCCACTAATTTCTGGAGTCTCGCGGATACCAAGAAACCCAGTAGCATCGCACAGCAGCAATGAAAGTCGCTTTCCTGTTCGGTTCCACCTAACTTTGCGAAAGAACCTTTTCCGAAATGAGCTTCCTCAAATCCAAATTCAGACGAGCATCTGAATGACTCCATCAGAGATGCCCTCTCAGGATACACACCAGCACAGGTAGGCACCATGCAATGTCAAGTTTCACATTGAAATGAGGGTTAAGAATCAACTTTCTTCATTTTAAATATGTATTCTTGTAATTAAACTGTAACGGCTTAAAATGTACTCATCAATCCATACATTTTCAATATATGTTTTAGCAGCTTGGATATTTTTCATTAATCAGAAGTAGCTCTCGCTAAAGAGAAAGTCGGCAGCCCCTGGTTTAGCCTTATTTGCTGATTTACTCTTAGACTTTTACTCTCTGTCAGTTCCTGTCACAGTCTGTTTATCATTTCCCATATTAACACCCGTCTCTCTTGTCTCTACTCTTTGGTTTACCACATCTTCCCAAATTTGATCCCTTGCCCTCACTATTCGGTTTAGAACCCTCTCTACTTCCCTAGTTATTCAGTTCACCAGCATAAAGAAGCTCCTGCCCTAACATTAGCAAATAGCTTCCGAGCGCAGGATGCAAGGGGAGTAAGGGACGCTCCATAGAAAGGCACCTTTCGGCAACGTATGACAGCTGTACGATTCGCGGCTGAGCCAGAAGGTTGCAACTTGCATTCCGTTTCCCCTTGTGGGTTTGCCGGTAAGAAGCCATTGGAAGTTGGAAAAAAAAGTTCCATTCTCCACTTTTCATGCAAGATGAGAAGTACTTTAAACATCACTTGCCACTTTTTTCCTCTCTCCAAATCACTCTTCCCTCCCCCAGAAACATAACTGCTAGGGGGAGGTGGTGGCACAGTGGTATTGTCACTAGACTGGTATTCTAGGGACCCAGGGTAATGCTCTGGGGATCTGGGTTTGAATCCCATAAAGGCACATGGTGATATTTGAACTCAATAAAATTCTGGAATTAAAAATCTGATAATGACTATTAAATTGTTGTAAAGATCTGTTTGGTTCACTGATGTCCTTTAGGGAATGGAATTGACTATCCTTACCTGGTCTGGCCTACATGTGACTCCAGACCCACAGCAACATGATTGACTCTTAAAAGAAGGAGGGCAATTAGGGATGAGCAATAGCCAGTGATGCCCACATCCCATGAATGAACTTAAGGAAAAAATAGGTGGACCCTAGCTATTAGAAACTTGGAACAGCATTTGTGCATAATAGCGATGGGATCAAAGTTTGGTTTGACTAGTCCAAGTTTCCAATCTGCTCCAGATGACACGATTAAATGTAGAATTTCCCTAGAGTGGCTTTTTTAAAAAATAGATGTAGATTTGGAATCCATGCATTCTGAATTTTAATTTCTGTGGGCTGAAGGGCAGTACAGAGTGCTACAAGTTAGGGCGGAAATAACTCCACCCACTTTCTTCTCAAAACAAGACTCCCTGATGACTTCAGCAGCAATGCATTGTTGAGATAGCCAAAGGAGAAAAAAAAAAACTTTATAATTAAAAATATTACACCATTAGCCAGCTGGGTTTGAATCATCAGAGGGGTGTCTTCAGGCCAAATGATTCAAATTGAATCTTTTTATCCTGTGCCCCACTACAATGAAGAGGAAAATCCAAAAGACTTCACAGCTCAAAATGGTTTAATCTTTTCCTGATCCTCAATAGCACTGAGCCCCCAGCCCATCCTGCAACACCCTGGCCACCCCAAAGATTACAAGCTCTCATCCAATTCTCCATGGGCAGAGACAATTCTTTAAATTCTCTTTACTCAATCGCTGGAAGGATTCCTTGGGAGAATGAGGATAAAGAGCTTTTATCTGTTCCCTACACACCGGGGAGAGGTAACTGATACCAACCAAGGCAGTGTCACTGCCCCCAAAATCAGAGTCTCCCAGAGTTATTCCAAGCTGCATATATGGTCCTTTCCTCAAAGTAATTCAGGCTCTAGTGCACACAGTCAATTGAAATCTAAACACGTATATGCTCAATTTCCCTTTCAGATGAGGATTAATAAATAAAACTCAATGCACAGTACTTAAACTAATTGCTTTAATTTAATTCAGTTTTAATCAAAACTGGGAGTCATGTTTAAATCAAGAGCCAAAACAAAATGTGCCATGGTTTACCATTTCAGTATTCATCATCATCATCATCATCATCATCAGCTATATTGTCCACACCAACCTCTTCGTAATCTTTCTCCAAGGCTGCCAAATCATCACGAGCCTCTGAGAACTCCCCTTCCTCCATCCCCTCACCCACGTACCAATGCACAAAGGTGCGCTTGGCGTACATCAGATCAAACTTGTGATCGAGGCGAGCCCAGGCTTCAGCGATGGCCGTGGTGTTGCTCAGCATGCACACAGCACGCTTCACTTTGGCCAGATCCCCATTAGGCACCACAGTGGGAGGCTGGTAGTTGATGCCGACCTTGAAACCTGTTGGACACCAGTCAACAAACTGGATGGAACGTTGAGCCTTCATGATCGCAATGGCAGCATTGACATCTTTTGGCACTACGTCACCCCGATAGAGTAAGCAGCAAGCCATGTACTTGCCATGGCGAGGGTCACACTTGACCATCTGGTTGCCTGGCTCAAAGCAGGAGTTTGTGATCTCAGCCACAGACAGTTGCTCATGGTAAGCTCTCTCAACCGAGATCACTGGAGAGTAAGTCACCAGTGGGAAATGGATTCGAGGATAGGGCACCAAGTTAGTTTGGAATTCTACCAAGTCGACATTCAGTGCTCCATCAAAGCGGAGAGATGCTGTGATTGACGACACAATTTGACCAATCAGCCTGTTCAGGTTGATGTAGCCTGGCCGCTCTACACCCAGATTCTTTTGGCAGATGTCGTAGATGGCTTCGTTGTCTACCATGAAGGAACAATCGATGTGCTCAAGAGTGGTGTGAGTGGTCAGAATGGAATTGTAGGGTTCGACCACAGCTGTGGAGATCCTTGGAGCTGGATAGATGGAAAACTCCAGCTTGGACTTCTTGGTATATTCAAGAGAGAGATGGTGCATCAACAGAGAGGTGAATCCAGAACCAGTGCCTCCACCAAAACTATGGAAGACCAGGAAACCTTGAAGACCTGAGCATTGATCAGCCTGAAGGTCAAGGGAGGGGGATAAAAAAAAAGGCAGTTAAGGTACAATCAACATAGTTTAGTAGAGAGAGTCATATCCCATTGTGAATCATGGAATCAAACACATACAGAACGACTGGTCATTTGGTCTACTCTGCATGTATGGGACCTTTTGAGAGCACTTTCCAATTAACCCCACTTCACCCTCTTCTCCCTAATCTGCTCATTCTCCACAGCCCTGAAAATTCTCCAAGCAATCATCCAATGCCTTTTGAAAGCTGCTATTGAATCTTTAGATATCGTGGTTTTGAATGCTTGGAGTTATAAAAAAGAACACATTTGCCCTTGGGTTACCAACCCTCCCCACTATTGGAAACAATTTCTCTTCATTAATCATCAAAACTGCTCATCATTTTGAACACCATCAAATCTCCCCTTAACCTTAATCAGTAAGGGAATCAAGGGTTGTGGGGAAAAGGCAGGAAAGTGGAGTTGAGGATTATCAGATCGGCCATGATCTCATTGAATGGCGGAGAAGACTCAATGGGCTGAACAGCCTACTTATGCTCCCATGTCTTATGGTCTTGTCCGCTCCAAGGAGAACAACCCCAGCTTCTCCAGTCTCTCCACATTAACTGAAGGGCCTCATCCCTGGTCCCATTTTAGGAAATCTCCTTTCTAAGGCCTTGACATCCTTCCTAACGTGTGGTAACTCAGAATTGGGCACAATGCTCCAGCTGAGGTCAAACCAATGTTTTATACAGTTTTAACATAACTGTCTTGCTTTTATAATCTATGTCCCCAGTAATAAAGCCGAGGGTGCTGTATGCTTTATTAACCACTCTCTCAACCTGTCCTGCCACCTTCAATGATTTGTGCACATATACACCCAAGACCCTCTGTCCCTGCGCTCCCTTTAGAATTGTACCCTTTATTTTATATTTTCCTACCAAAATGAATCATTTCACACTTCTCATTAAATTTCGCCGACCACCTATCTGCCCATTCCAACCTCTCTATGTCTTTTTGAAGTTCTACGCTATCCACCTCACAGTTCACAATGTTTTCAGGTTTTGTATCATCTACAGATTTTGAAATGGTCCCCTGTACACCAAGGTCTATGTCAGTAAGAGCAGGGATCCCATCACTGATGTCTGGGGAACTTCATATAAACCTTCCTTCAGTCTGAGAAACAAACATTCACTACTACTGTTTCCTGTCACCTAGCCAATCTCATATCCATGTTGCCACAGTCCCTTTTATTCCATGAGCTCTAACTTTGCTCAAGTCTATTGTGTGGCACTTAATCATTTGGAAGTCTGTATACACCATGTGGCACACTGTCAAATTTAGTCTTATGACACTCTTGTGAAATATTTTACTATCTTAAATGTGCTGCAGAAATGCAAGTTTTTGTTGTTAAGAACAACCATGTTCTCTGGAGCTTTGAAAACCTTAGATGGGTTGAGGGGGTGGGAAGAGAAGGTTGAAGAAAAACTCACTACAACACAGGATTTACATACGAACATATGAATTAGGGGCAGGAGTAGGTCACTCAACCCCGCTCTGCCATTCAACAAGGTCATGGCTGATCTGTTTGAGACCTCAACCCCACATCCCTGCCTACCCCCGATAACCTTTCACTCCCTTGTTAACCAAGAATCTATCCAGCTCTGCCTTAAAAAATACTCAACGACTCTGCTTCCACCGCCTTTTGAGGAAGAGAGTACCAAAGATTCTCAACTCTTAGAAAACATTCTCCTCATCTCTGCCTTAAATAGGCGACCCCTTATTTTTAAACAGTGACCCCCTAGTTCTAGATTTTCCCACAAGAGGGAAACATCCTCTGGACATATATGCTCTGGAATTAAAATTGCTCAAGTTAAATATGAAGGATGACAGGCAGGGAAACATCCATTGGTTCATCCTGTCAAAAGTAAATTGCAGTAAAACAAGTTGGAGACCAAAGAAAGAAAGAGAGACTAGTCAAAAGGTAAAATGTTATGTTTCCCTAATTTGAGTGAAGGCATATGTTTAAGGTCTCCTGATCTGAAGAATTAAGATGCCCACGTTGGATACACATGATAAGCAGGTAGAAATTCTCACCGACAGCTCCTTCCCAGAACCCACTAAGATAGGCCCCTTCTCTATTAGTCATGTTAAAATCATCACTTTGAGAAGGTTATTCTGCTGATGGAACAGACTGGAGGGGTTGAATGGACTACTCCTGTCCTGACATTATTGCAGTAAGTATGGCTTCCTTGGATTCTGGTAATGTGAAGATTTGAGGTTTTTAGACTTCAGCATAACATGGACCCTTGGGGGTGGGGGGAGGGGTGTAAAGTAGGAAGGAGATATTTATAAATGGCTCTTGGATTGTAAGTACCTAGTCAGAACATTAAACTGAGCACAATGGAAGCCATTTTATATCTCGTTGCTCCATCTCCAGTATTCCCAGTGAATACATCTTCATATTGGTAAAAGCAGCTGGCAAAACATCCAGTTACATAGTTACCCCCACATTTGGATGTTCAATAAGTTTGTAAACCCCTTGGTCAGGGTGTGTGTGCATTGTTGCTTAAATTCAGTAAAGGATGCATTACACTTTCTCAACCATCTTGCTGCCTTGAAGGACAAGAACAGCAGATACATGGGAACACCACCAGCTCCAAATCAGATCCCGATTTAGACATATCCACCATTCCTTCACTGCCGCCGGTCAAAATCCTGGAACCCCCCTCCCTAACAGCACAGTGGGTGTACCTACACCACATGGACTGCAGCGGTTCGAGGCAGCAGCTCACCTACCACCTTCTCAAGGGGCAATTAGGGATGAGCAATAAATACCCAGCCTTACTAGCAAGATGCATCTTAAATATATTTATCTATAGAATAAATTTATAAATAAAGTAATGAATGTGGACACCCACCAGTTTGCGGATTCTTTCCAAGACTTTGTCAACGATCTGTGCACCAATGCTGTAACAGCCACGGGCATAGTTGTTGGCAGCATCTTCCTTCCCGGTGATTAGCTGTTCAGGGTGGTACAGTTGGCAATAGGTACCAGTACGGACTTCGTCTGCAGAAATAATAATGGAGAAACGCTTGTGATAATTTGACCCAGTTTGGTCTTGGGTCACCAAAAGGACAAGTCAATAATTAGAGCAACGATCTGCCACCTTAAAATTCACTCCCCCCACCACTGACACACAGTGGCAGCAGTGTGTACTATCCACAAAGTGCACTGCAGCAACTCACCAAGGCTCCTCCGACAGCACCTTCCAGGCCCCTGGCTTCTTATTACCAAGAGCGACAGGGCGTTAGGCACATGGGAACAACACTGCCTGCAAGTTCCCCTCCAAGCCACACACCATCCTGACAGGGAGCTACAATTGCTGTACCTTCATTGTCGCTGGGACAAAATTTCAGAACACCCTGCCCAGCTGTGGGTGTACCTATGCCACACGGAGTGCAGTGGTTCAGAAAGATGGTTCACCACCACCTTCTCAAGGGCAAATAGGAATGAGCAACAAATGCTGACCACATCCTATGAGAAAATGTTTAAAAATTAAAATGGTTAGTGATTCTTAATAAGTTAGCCCTTCTACAAAAAAGATAGACTTTTATTTCCCTAGCACCTATCATGACCTCAGGATGTCCCAAGTAGTATCCCATTGGTAGGGTTTTCGACATACTCCCTATTGTTAAGTAGGGATGATGGCAGCCAAATTACAGAGCAAGCAGCCACAAATTGCAATGTGACAAAAGACTAAATCACCTATTTTAGTAATGCTAATTAAGGGATAATTATTGGCCCAGGACCCTTGGGAAAACTCCCCTGCTCTTGGAAAATGTTAGTCGATCAACTACGCCCACCTGAGATCACCTTGTTTTAATCATTTCATCCTAAGGATAGCACCTCAGACAGTTCAGCTCTCCCTCAGTACTGGAGTGCTGTGTCAGCCTAGATTTTGTGCTCAAGCCTCTGGAACAGAACAATGACCTATTATCTTAAAAATTGCTATATAGAAACATCAGGACACTTCACAGGATTGAAGTCAGAGAGAAAAAAGGACACCTAGCCATAGGAGGAGACATTGAAACAGATGACCAAATGTTTAGTCAAAGGGGAATGCTTTAAGAAACGTCAAATCCAGGCTGGTATTTCAGTGCTATTCATTGGCTGAAAAACATTTTAACATCTCACCTACCCGTTCACAACCCAGTGACATTCAGAAAAGCTAATATTTCCTCCATCAACCATCACCGGAATGGAACAAATTAACTGGTCTTTCATCCAATTGCTGTTTGGGGGTTCTTGTTATGCACAAAATGACAGCACCATTTTCCCATAGAATAGAAACTATTTTTTTTTCAAAAAAAAAAGTGCTACCCATGAAACACAGCCAAAAACAATTGCCACAAGCCTCCAAATAACTGCTTTACCCTCCCTCCTCACGACACTGCCTCACATCCCCACAAAATGTTCAAAGTTGAGTTTTAATGTACTGGTCAACTCAACAATGGGTAACGTCGTATGTCAAGCCCTTGGTATTGGAAGGAACCCATGTGCCAAACCGTCTGCTGTGGTAGGGCATTGGGGCACTGACTCCCCGGATCACTGCAACAGGAAGTTGGACTGATTCCCTGACAAGCATATAAAATGTGGTTTGGCTGAGGGCACTGATTCTTATGAAAGGATGATGTGAGCAAGTTTATTTACATAGGTGCAGAGAAATGTTGAGTTTGCTTGACTGACATCTGAGGTTACCTGTCATCTCTTTCATCCATATTTATTTACGCAAGATTAAGTGGTGTCAAATGCTTAAAGCTTCTGTAATTGATACCTTAATAATCTGGCAGACTGACACTTTTAAAGGGTTGTAGGAACTCCAGCTTTTTTCCTCCAAACTTATGAATGGGTGGATTTTTTTAAGCAGTTTCACACATGCCATTGTGTATAGTTAATTGCTTCTGTACACAGTTTACACTGGGTTAATGGTCATGGAAGGGCCATGAGTTGGCAGGAGGTACGTGTGGAGGGGTCATGAGGGCTATAAGGAACCATGGAGGGGACATGGCTTTTGAACTTGCCTTTAGGAACGTTCCCGAATCCAGACTATGGTTCACAACTCCTTTGAGATCCGTTAATCACAAGCCATGGAAAAGTTGGCCCAGCTCCTCAAAAATTTCAGGGGTGTTGATGTGGTGGTGGTAGGAAATGCCTACCCCTGTGGTGGAGCCAGTCAAGTCAGGAGTGCAGGGTATGGGTTTGCTATTCACACCCTTATCCAGTGGTAGTGAAAATTGGGGATGCCCAGGAATCCCAGAATCTGGTCACGCTGCCCATTTTTAAATGATTCAAGTCCTTCTGACTCTGCAAAAATCTGGTCTTAGGAGAACATGGGTTGGGGAAGTGCCCTGGCAGGCTGGTTAGTAGGCCCTCCTCAATTCTCAGGGACTTGGTCCCAGTTGTTTTAGAAGATTTTAAGCCCGCTAGCCCTCACCCCTCACACCACTTCACCCACCACACCCACCCTCAACCATGGTCCCTTATCAACCTAATGCCCCCACCTATCCCTCATAGCCCCTCATACCCTCAATGCCAATTCACCCATTATCCATCATGGGCAGACCACAGGAGCCATGTGGAGGTGAAAAAGATAAACTTCTAAAAATCTAATACATCTCTCACTATATTGGCTTGATAGTGAAAAAGAAACTCCCATCCATGAAAACATCAAAGATTTTAAATCTCAAATGATTAAACTCTTACAAAAACAAACTTCCATCCAGACCCATAATCCTTTACTAGCCTCTTTAAACTGTTAATCAAACTGTGAATTCAGACACTCTTTGCTAGGATAATTGTAGCTTTTGAAACTTCACCAAGTATTCATAATAACATAATGATAGCCCTTGGGTGAAAATGTTAAGCCCCTCTATTGAAATTGCTTTAACAGATGCTATACCAGCTGACCTACCAACCAAAGCAGAAGCTTTTTGTTTTAGCAAATCACTGACAGCTAAAAACAGTTTTTTTATACAGTTTAAAGAGCTGGGGATTTAAAAACTTCAGATCATAAAATTTATACAGACCTTATCCACCCTTCAGAGCATTTATGTCTACTCCAACAATTTATGACTCCCACACTGCGGGTTAAGGCCCTTGCAACAGGCAAAATAGGGTCTGTTTGAACCTAGCACTAGGTTCAACAGCCCTGCTGTGTTTGGGCTTCCTTCTCACCTACCTGATTCACACCTACCCCCTTCCTCCTACCAGCAATAGTGGGATCTGTCAGAAATGTGTGGGGTGGGTGGGGGTGGGGGGGGGGAGACTTCTGCATCCAGGCCCCATCCACCATTTTTAAAAAGGACTGCCAAGCTTTCCTGACTCTGTGAAAATCTGGCCCGGTGTGTGCAGGCAGGCTTCAATGACAGGCTGGTCAATTTCACAGGACAACCCCTGACCGCGGGAAGCCTGTGTAGCAGGAGAGATTGGGTAAACTAGGCCTGTGATCCTGGAGTTTATGAATGAGAGTTGATCTCACTGAAACATATAGAATCCTCAAGGGACTTGACGGGGTAGGTGCCAAGAAAATCTTTCCCCTGATTGGGGAACCTAGAACATGGAGAACATGGTTGCGGTATAGGGGATCGGCCATTTAGGACTGAGGTGAGTAGAGGTGGAATTCTCAGCTCGAGGGAATTGTGGACACTCGGGACATTGACTGCATTCAAGGCAAAGGTGGAGAGAGAAAAAACAGAGGTAACATTTCAGGTCTGTGAACTTTCACCAGAACATTAACTCTGTTTCACTCTCCACAAATGCTTCCTGACCGGAGTATTTCCAAGATTTCCTGTTTTTAATTTCTCATTTCCAGCATCTGCAGTTATTTTGCATTAGATGTTGATAGGAGTTTTTGATATTATTTTTGACACCAGGGATTATGGTGAGAAAGGAACAGTTTGGTAGATCAGTCATGATCTTATTGATCTTTTCTTAGTGTATTCTTTCATGGGATGTGGGCATCGCTAGCGAGGCCAATGCTCACTGCCCACCCCAATTGCCCTTGAGAAAGTGGATTCCCATGTTTTATATGCTCATATCTCAGGAGGACCATTGAGCTCATTACAGCTCCCTTGATCCCTCTCTCAACATTAGCTGTTGAGGAACAGGGAATTATAGCCTAGGTTGAATCCCATCATCCCATGAAGCACATACTCCACTCAAAACATTTTACAGACATGCCATCAAATCTCTCCACAACATTTATAGACCTGGGGTACATTCATTACCAATCACGGTTGGTTCCAAGTCCACAAAGGTCGCCCTGGGCACATGTTTCCCAGCTCCTGTCTCACAGAAGAAGGTGTTAAAGCAATTATCTGCCCCTCCAGTGTTTGTGCCATCAAGTTTGTGCCCATCAGGCTGGATACCGTGTTCTAAACAGTACAGCTCCCAGCAGGCATTGCCCATCTGGACACCAGCCTGGCCAATATGGACGGAGATACATTCACGCTGTGAGGGAAAAAAATAAAGTCAGAGGGACAGCACTGAGGCAGTAAAAAGTTATTTTTGTCACTGGTAACTTATGGTACTCATGTCTAGAAACGCAAGGCTTTAAAAATTCGAGAGTCACGAGGCATTGTTACCCCAAAAGTGTTGTGTTGTGCTCAGAGATCACCCCCACCCCAACCCGCCCGCAACCGACTTGCATCATATAGCGCTTTCAACACAGCAAAAAAAAAACCTTCCAAACAGGAACGATTAACAAACAAAATTTGACGCCAAGCCACCCAAGGAGAGATGAACAAAAGCTTGGTTTGAAGCAGTGTCTTAAGGAGGAGGGAGGCGGAGAACTTTAGAAAGGCAATTCCAGAGGTTAGGGCCCAGGCAGCTGAAAGTGTTGGATATTTTATATAGTCGTCTGGCAGTACAGAATCTGAGTATTGCTGAAACAAGGGACATGCCATTGAAGCATATCGTCCTAGACTCACCAGGATAGCTCACCAGAAATTACCAACAGTAAAGGGGGGACAACAATTTATACTGCATGAGAAGAGCATGCTGATTGGTTGGCAAGTTGTCAACAATTTATACTGCATGAGAAGAGAGTGCTGATTGGTTGCCATGGAGAATGCAGCAGTTAACTGACAGGCCTTATTCAAATTCAAAATGTCTACTCTTATGCCTCAGTTCTGGCTTCCAGCTCTTCCTAAGGCTTTCTTTACTTTCCTAAGTCCACACCCAGGCTGAACTGATCAAGAATGGTGAGCATTAATAGTAAACAGGTTCACCCATAAGCAAATACAGAACAACAGAACACTACAGAAGGCACGCCTGCCAGTGGCGGAGTGATTAAAATGAGGGGTGCAAAAGAATCCAGAAATGGAGGGGTGCAGAGATCTCAGATAGTTGAAGAGTTTGGTAGAAGGTAGAGCTAGTGAGGGGTGAGGTATTGAAAACATTGATGAGAAGTTTTTTTTAAATTTACAAGTGTTGCCAAATCCTTGCACTCTAATGCGCTCATCACTGGGAAGGAAGATGTGGCCAAAGTATGTTCATGACTGTAACTACTGTATTGCCAAGCCTGCTGTTAATCAAAGCTTGGACAGAATCTGCACTGTTAAGAGCTCCACAATCATATGTTTTGATTCCTTTTCA
The DNA here is from genome assembly GCF_017639515.1 of Carcharodon carcharias. Classification (NCBI taxonomy): domain Eukaryota; kingdom Metazoa; phylum Chordata; class Chondrichthyes; order Lamniformes; family Lamnidae; genus Carcharodon; species Carcharodon carcharias. The sequence continues at coordinate 18,225,548 of NC_054478.1, read as the reverse complement.
GGCCATCAGCTTTATGACCAGTCAGAGAACAAACCTCATGTGTCCTGTGCAACTTGCTATTTCAGCCTTCATGCTGAATATAATTTAATACTCCTACAATTATTTGTTTGTTTAAGTTGACCCTTAATGACCGGATCCCTAGTGCCCCATTTTGAAACATAGAACGGATGAAGAACCCCATGTTCCTGTCCTTTCATTACTCTAGTCAGGTGGAGAGTACAAAGAGTCAGCGTTCTTTAAACTGTTTTAAGAACGTTTGAGCCATGTGGATATATTCAATAAAACATGGGCAACATGTAAAAAGGTGGTGCCCATTTATTTGCATATACCTCTAGTAAGCACAAAACAAAAGACAGGTTGACACACCTCAGGGTAGTACTGAGGTAGTGCTGCACTGGCAGAAGTAACATCTTTCTGATGAGACATTAACCGAGGCCTTGTCTGCCACTGAGGTGGATGTGAAAGATCCCACGGCCACCTTTTTGAAGAAGAACAGGAGAGTTCTCCCTCTTGGTGTCCTGGCCATTATCTATTCTTGAACCAACATCACAAGCAGATTATCCAGTCACTGTCACATTGCTGTTTGTTGGATCTTGCTGTGTGCAAACTGGTCGCTGCTTTTGAACAGTAGTCACACTTCAGAAATGTTTAATTGACTGTGGTGTACTTTGGGATGCCCTGAGATTGTGAAAGACAGTATATAAATACAAGCTTTTTCTATTCCAATTTTAGCATTGTGGTAGATAAATAAAGCACCATCTCAACCTTTAAGCCATCTCAAACTGCGAGTACTCTAAAACAGAGCCCCCATGAGTACACTGAAACAGAGCACAAATCAGTCTTCTGGCAAGCTCACCATTAAAGGACTCGTAAATAATTGGACCATTTTTCCAGATGTAAGAGAGAGACAAAGAGCTAGATTTAAAATGTAATGGGAGGGGATACATCCCAAGGTTCAGTGCAAGTCATCTGGGAGAAGAAGCCAAAGCTAAAGAACAAATGTACATTTCTATAGCAGCTTTCACTACTTTAGGCCATCCCAAAACATTTTATAGCCAAAGTGTAGTCGCTTTTGGAATGCAGGCAACATGGCTGCCGACCTTTGCACAGCAGGATCCCACAAACAGCAATGTACAATGGACAGATGATCTGCACCTTTTTTTTAAAAAGAAGTGATTTTGGTTGAGGGATAAATACTTTCCAGGACACTAGGGGGAACTCCGCTGCTCTTCAAAAAAAAATAGTACCATGGGAACTTTTACATTTAACTGAAAGGGCAAACAGTGCTCTCATCTATAAGATGCCAGCCTCGAGAGCAACCAGCCTGGACTGTGTACTCCAGCCCTTGGAGCGAGACTTGAACCCCCAACCTTACGACTCCAAGGTGAGAGTGTTAACCCTCTGATCGAGGGGTTGACTGATCAACCTGTCGGGTGGAAAGACACCAAACAAATGTTTAATTTGAAAAAGTCCAAGTGTACCGGTGGGTAAATTCCACAAGAGGGTTGGGTGGGGAAACATCTCACTCAAAAGCCGTGTAAGCTGAAATCTGAGAAACCAGTTTGCCTCTTTTCTGATTACTCATTTAAAATAGAATCCGTGACTTGTACACTTTATGCAAAGACATTATCTTTTTTAATAACACATCTTTTGGTCCTATGCAAACTGTAAACAAATAAGTTAACAAAGACATAACAGGCAGCACAGCTCCAATTACTTCATTAAAAAAAAAACTAGTCTCCACGATGTTCCCCAATTTCTGTCTGGGGTCACGGGAAGAGGCGGAGATGAACATAAGAAATAGGAGCAGAAGTAGGCCATTCGGCCCCTCGAGCCTGCTCCAACATTCAATAAGATCATGGCTGACCTGTTTGTCTTTTGAATTCCACATTCCCATCTACCCCCAATAACCTTTGACTCCCTTGCCTAACAAGAATCTAACTTTCTCTGCCTTAAAAATATTCAATGACCCCCGTCTCCACCACCTTCTGAAGTGGAGAGTTCCAAAGTCTCACAAACCTTTGAGAAAGAATGTCTCATCTCTGTCCTACGATGAGACCCTAATTTTAAAACAGTGCCCCCCCCCCCACCCCAAAGTTCTGGACTCACCCACAAGAGGAAACATCCTTTCCAAGTCCATTTTGTCAAGGCCGTTCTGGTCAGAGATTGCTTTGCTGTGCAATTAAACTGTGGCTGATCTGTACTTTAATTTTGTTCTGATACCCTTGCCCCATATCTTGGATATCTCAATTAACCCCAGCACCCAGAATATTTTGAGGGAGCGAGCTCCAGATTTGTCTTTCATTTGAAGAAAGAAAGAAAGGCTTCCTGCTTTCAGCCTAGCTCTAATGTTAAGGTTATGCATCCCTTGTACACGACTGCCCCATCCCCCACAACAATATACTTCCTCTATGTTATCAATCCCTTTTTAATGACTTTAAACACCTCAACTGAAACACCCAGCTTTACTTTCCAAACACAAACCAAGTGTGTCTTCAGGATGTAAACAATCTTAGTGCAGATTCACCAGAATGATAATGGTGCTATCCCCTCCAAAGTCAATACATCCAGAGGTGTGCTGTCCGAAACTGAAATGCAGTATCCCACATGGGATCTGTTCCAGGTATTACTGAAGCATCTCATTCTTCTCTTTACAATTCAGCTGCATTGGGATAAAGGACAACAATTCCTTTCTTGTTAATATTCCTATTATGGGCTGTGGGCATCATTCCCATTTCAGAGGGCCGTCAAGAGTCAACCACATTGCTGTGGGTCTGGAGTCACACCTAGGCCAGATTTCCTTCCCTAAAGGACATTAGTGATTCAGGTGGGTTTTTACAACAACCACCGATGATAGTCACCTTTACTTTATATTTATTAATTGAATTTAAATTCCATCAGCTGCCGTGGTGGAATTTGAACCCATGTACCCCAGAACATTTGCCTGGGCCTCTGGATTACTAATCCAGTGACATCACCACCATGCCACCGTCCCCTGTCCTGTGACTTTCATGAGTCAGGACATGAGGAAGCCTCTATCCGTAACATGTCAATAGATTTAAAGTGGGTGGGACTCTCAAGGATTGCCAATTCTCAGAGGGAACCCATACACAGAAATTTGAAAAATCAACTGATTACTGAAAGCTAAACTCGGACATATGTACCAATCGTTTAAATCAGTTTCTCTCCATTCACTGCCCCCACCCCCCACCAACAGAATCAGACAGGGATCCGAGTATAAATATATACAAACATATGGAATAGGAGCAATAGACCATACAGCCCCTCGAGCTTCAATAAAATCATGGCTGATCTGTTTATGTTTTGAGTTCCACATTCCCCCCGATAGCCTTTGATTCCCTTGCCTAACAATAATCTATCTACCTCTGCCTTAAAAACATTCAGTGAAGTATCAATCACCAAAAGCTGTGTCACAGTTCAACAAGGCCATAAACAAAGCAAACCATGCAAGAACAAGGCTTATGCTGAACTTTGGTCAGACCACACTTAAGAGGACTGTGTGAAGTTCTGGGCACCATGTTATAGAAAGGATAGAGAGACACTGACTGGAGAGGGTGCAGAGAAGATTTACAAGGACATTACCAGAAATGTGTGGGTACACAGATCAGGAAACGTTCAACAAGCTGGGATTCTTTTCTCTTTGGAAAAAGGCTGAGGGGTGACCCCCCCTCAAAATTGCGAAAGGCGGATAGAGAGAGAATGTTTCCTCTTGTGGGGAAGAGCATAACTAGAGGCCATCAATATAAGAAAATCACCAGGATATCCAACGGGGAATTCAGAAGAAACTGCTTTACCCAGAGAGTGGTGAGAATGTGGAACTCGCTCCCACAGGGAATGGTTGAAGTGAATGGTAAAGATGCATTTAAGTGGAAGCTGGATAAGCACATGAGGGAGAAGAGAATAGAGGGTTACAAAGATAGCTTAGATGAGGAAAGATGGGAGGAGGCTGGGATCAAAAACACCAGCATTGACTGGTTGGGCCAAATAGTCTGTTTCTGTGCCTTATACTTTATGTATGTAATGTTAAGTATGTAGATAGACTCTGCCTCCCCCACAAAATCACAAGGGATCCCTCTCTCTAACCAGGGCAGATGAGAATGTCCACAAAACACAAGCTCAGATCCTCATCTTTAACTTAAAACAAAACTTTCTCTTCCAGCTTCAGCCGATTAAAGGCTTGTGTCACACTGGCTGGTTCCCACCCACTCACCATTTTAATGTTCTGTTGTTTTCCCTCTCTCTCTCTCTCTGATGTAGGTGAGACAGTAGAAGGACCAACCAGTTCAATGTAGGAAGAATGGGAAATGAGACAGAGGGTGAAACAACTGCAAACAGCTGTCCCAGCCCTAATTATACAGCTGTTCACACCACAGCATGGGGATTGGCTAAAAAATAAACAACTGAAATCAAGAAAATTACGAACTGCTGCAAATACACACATTCCAAATGAGGTGTCATTTCTAAAAAGTTTCCCCATTTTTATCAATGTACATGTCATCTTCTCCTCACAATTATAATGTATAATCCAAGAGAAGAAAGTCTTTTTAAATAGTCACTCTGAGGGTGTGGGGTGCCACTGACAAGGTCAGCCTTTATCATACACCCTCAATTGCCCTGATGGCTTGATCTGACACAACCAGTTGGCTTTCTAGATCACTTCAGAGGGCACCAAGATGTAGCTTGGCTGGTGGTGAGAAAGGGCCTCCCTGTCAGATCCTTCCAACACGCCAGGAGTCTCACCCCCCCACCTCTGCACATTGCCCTCGAGATGGCTGTGGTGGGGAAGAGACCATTGTTCACCTCCTTGTGGATTGTGCCTTTGCAAAGAAGGTCTGGAGAGAGATGCAGTGGTTTCTGTCAAGGTTCATCCTGAGCAGCGCGGTGACACAGGACTCTGTGCTCTACGGGCTGTTCCCAGGGACACACACCGAGATAAACATCAACTGCAGCTAGAGGATCATCAACTCGGTAAAAGACACTCTTTGGTCTGCCTGAAACTTGTTGGTCTTTCAGTGCAAAGAGTTGTCCCCGACTGAGTGTTGTAGACTGGCACATTCCAAGGTCCAGGACTACATGCTGAGGGATGCACTAAAGCTTGGGGCAGCTGCTGCAAAGGCCCAATGGGGAAAGGTCGCTGTCTAAAACCTTTCTGCCATAGAGCACCGAGGGGCTGGGAACTGTATAGGCCCCTCGGGCTGTACAGCTCAAAATGAAAGCATATAGTGAACACTAAATGTATCGTAATTGTACTGAAGTACCACAGAGTATAACATGATGTATGTTGATAACTTCAATAACATTGCACTGTCTGTCTGTAATGACCATGTTGAAATGACTGTAATATTCATTGATGGTATCAAAGCACCTTGTGATCCATGTGTCAAAGTTGAATCTGATTGCACTTTTTGTGATGGTGATTTAGAAATGTTTCGTAATGTTCTTCCAGATATTTTATGAATAATGTATATTTTTCCAAAAAAAAATCACTTCAGAGGGCAGTTAAGTGTCAACCACATTAGTGTGGAGTCACATATAGACCAAGACCATGTAAAGACAGCAGTTACCTTCTCCAAAAGGCATCAGTGAACCAACTGGGTTATTTCCAACAATAGATCCTGCAGTGACTTTTACAGACACTAGGTTTTTGAAAAGAGAGACATGTTGACAAAACTTCTCTTCTTGCAAGACAAAGGACAAATGCAAGGATGCCAAATTCTAAAAGATCACCAACAACTTATACCACAGAAGAAAAGAGTGCTGATTGGTTGGCAAGTCAACTCTGATTGGCCAAGGTGTTGCCATGGAAAAAGCTCCCAGGTAATTCAAAAACAGCGCAAGGCTTCAACATATTCCTTTTGTTTGTAGAGAACAGTCTCTGAGTATTTTTCTTATTCATTCAGGGGATGTGGGCTTCGCTGGCTGGGCCAGCATTTAATGCCCATCCCTAGTTGCCCTTGAGAAGGTGGTGGTGAGCTGCCTTCTTGAACTGCTGCAGTCTATGTGGCGTAGGTACACCCACAGTGCTGTTAGGGAGGGAGCTCCAGGATTTTGACCCAGCCACAGTGAAAGAACGGAAATATATTTCCAAGTCAGGATGGTGTGTGCCTTGGAGGGGAACTTCCAGGCGGTGGTGTTCCCATCTATCTGCTGCCCTTGTCCTCCTAGGTGCTAGTGGTCATGGGTTTGGCTAAGGGGCCTTGGTGAATTCCTGCAGTGCATCTTGTAGATGGTACACATTGCTGCTACTCTGTGTCGGTGGTGGAGGGAGTGAATGTTTGTTGATGTGGTGCCAGTCAAGTGGGCTGCTTTGTCCTATGCAGTGTCCAGCTTCTTCAGTGGTGTTGGAGCTGCACTCAGCCAGGCAAGTGGGGAGTATTCCATCACACCCCTGACTTGTGCCTTGTAGATGGTGGACATGCTTTGGGGAGTCAGGAGGTGAGTTACTCATCGCAGGATTTCTAGCCTCTGACCTGCTCTTGTATCTACAGTATTTATATAGCTAGTCCAGTTCAGTTTCTGGTCAATGATAACCCGCAGGATGCTGATAGTGGGGGATTCAGTGATGGCAATGCCATTGAATGTCAAGGGGCAATGGTAAGATTCTCTCTTGTTGGAGATGGTCATTGCCTGGCACTTGTGTGGCGCAGATGTTACTTGCCACATGTCAGCCCAAGCCTGGATGTTGTCCAGGTCTTGCTGCATTTGGACATGAACTGCTTCATTATCTGAGGAGTCGCAAACAGTGCTGAACAATCATCAGTGAACATCCCCACTTCTGACTTTATGATGGAAGGAAGGTCATTGATGAAGCAGCTGAAGGTGAGTGGGCCTAGGACACTACCCTGAGGAACTCCTGCAGCGGTGTCCTGGAGCTGAGATGACTGACCTCCAACAACCACAACCATCTTCTTTTGTGCTGGGTATGACTCCACAAAAGAATGCATGCTGCTTCTAGCAAGTGTAAATGAATCACATTATGAGGTCGACTGATTATGTCTTGCCACTGATGCACAGGGGCAGCAGTGTGTGTACCATCTACAACATGCACTGCAGCAACTCGCCAAGACACCTTCCACAGGACCTTTGAAACCTGCGACCTCTGGGAGGACAAGGGTGACAGATGCATGGGATCACGACAACTTACAAGTTCTCCACCAAGCCACAGGCCATCCTGACTTGGAACCTTATCGCTGTTCCTTCACTCTCGCAGGATCAAAACCCTGGGACTCCTTCCTAAGAGCACCATGGGTGTTCCTACAACACAGGAACTACAGCGGTTCAAGTAAGCAGCTTGCCACCTTCTCAAGGTCAAGTAGAGATGGGCAAAAAATGCTGGCCTAGTCAGTGACGCCCACATCCCCTGAACGAATAAAAAAAAGATTGGTTGTTACAAAGCAAAATGTCCACTGTTATATGTGATTCTGTATTTGGACAGCACTTGCTGAAGAATCCTGAGTGCACTAATAGCTACACTAACAACCAATTTAAGATAATCAGTCAGGCTCGTAACATGGCTCCTTTACACTTGCTAGGAGCGACATACATTCATACACAGTGTCATGACAGGGGATCACAGCCCCAAATTACTTAGTGACATATTGAACTTTTTAAGTAAGACATGTATTTTTTAAGAAGACCCACAAGCAAAGGTTGGCTGACAATGTAAAATAACCATTTTCTTGAAAATTCCTATGTGGATTATGCTTAACCGACTAATTCATAGAGAACATGAAATGTCACACCTAAAAAAGGTATCAAGCCCTACTTCAGACAGAGACACATGAAAGGAAGAGATGCAATGCAAAAGATTAAAATCTAATCTCCTATTATTGCAGAGACAATGGAGACTGATTACCACATCTCAGCAGAAACCATCTCCTGTTAAGTTTCATCTTAGAATTTGGAAATGGTCTGAGTTGAAAGAAAGCAGATTCTGGGTGAAAGATATGTTTATTTTTCACTTCCAGGAATACTCAAGGAAAGGGGTTAAAAAGCCAGCTGCAAACCTGATCTGTGTGTTCTTGTTCTGGTGTGCTAGTGTTTGCTATGAAGGTCACAGCAGAAGAACAACGACTAGGCATCACTACAGCTTGCAGGTAAAAGTTTATCTCTCTCTCTCTCTGTGGTTGAAGGCAAATCAGCAAAGCCACAGTCAAAAAGGAAACAGAACAACTCCTTCAGCTAACCTGCAGAACCAAGTGTCTCCAAACCAACTGCTCAACTGACAAAGTCAGCTCTACTGAAATCATCCAACTTAATGGCCGCAGTATTTCGCCATCTACTCCTTAAGGACATGCCAAAGACTGATTCGCATTTTTTTTTAACTTTTACTTTTGGACTCAATTTCTCATTTCTGATCTGTGTGTATGTGTGTTGCGTTTTTATTATATTTTCTCAGGTTTTTAGTAACTAATAAACTTTCTCCTTCTTTGACTGAAGAAAATCCGGTTAAGTTGGCTCTTTCTAAAACATAAATACATTTGGACTGGGAAAAGGTGTCCATGAGGGAAGGGATCCCTTTTAAATTAACCTTGTTGTGACCAACCAAGGGGGTTGAGTAAAGAAGGGGAGCCAGCTCATTCCTCCTCACCCAGGGAGCAGAACAAAATTGGAGTCCCATTCGGGAAGTTAACAATTTGGGGTATCTCGTCCAGGATCATAACAAATTGGGGACTTCGCCTGTGGACCAGTTGTAACAACAGGGACCCATTCTCTGCAAACAAAAGGAATATGTTCAAGCCTTGCACCTTTTAAAAAAACTGAACTAAAATTCTCAAAATGCCATGGCAAGAGTTGAACTCCCATTCTCTGGATTATTTGTCCAGTTACATCACACTGACCTACTGTACTGCTGTTAGCAATAAGCAAAGGCCTCAAGGAGTCAATAGCAATTCTTGGCCAATATGCCCCTTAATACTAACTCACACTGAGTCCTGTTCCCCTATCGCCCCTGTGCTCACTGACCTACATTTGCTCCCAGTCCAGCAGTGTCTCAATTTTAAAATTCTTAGCCTTGTTTCTAAGTGCCTCATTTACCTCCTCACTCCTTACCTCTGTAATCTCCCCCAGTCCTACAGTCATCTGACATCTCTACACTCCTCCAATTCTGGCCTCTTGAGTGCCCCAACTTTAATCATTCCACCACTGGCGGCTGTACCTTCAGCTGCCTTGAGCCCTAAACTCTGGAATTCCCTCCCTAATCATCTCTACCTCTCCATTCCTTCCCTACCTCTCCTTACCTCACTCTCTCCTCCTCCTTTAACTTCCCTTTAAAAGCTATCTCTGACCAAGCTTTTGATCATCTGTCTCTTTATGTGGCTCGATGTCAAATGTTATTGTTCCTGTGAAGCATTTAAGACATTTCACTATGTTAAAGGTGCTATATTAGTGGAAGATGTTGTAGTTGCAAAACAAAAAGTGAACACCACTGAATTGTCTTCACAGTCCAACTGCTGAATTAGTATCCTTCAGGGAAGGGGACCTTCCACCACTGGTTATTCTGACCTACACATGACCACATGGGGAGAGGGTGGCGTTGTGGTATTGTTGCTAGACTAGTAATCCAGAGACCCAGTCTAATACTCTGGAGACATGGGTTCAAATCCTATCACAGTAGCTGGTGGAATTTGAATTCAGTTAACAAATCTAGAACATAAAGCTAATGGTGACTGTGAAACTATCATTAATTGTCATTAAAAACCCACCTGGCTCACTCATCTCCTTCAGGGAAGGAAATCTGTTGCCCTTCCATGTGACTCCAGGCCCACAGTAATGTGATTGACTCTTAACTGCCCTCTGAAATGACTTAGCAAGATCAGTTCAAGGGCAATTAGGGATAGGCCCACATCACATGAAAAAATTGTTTAAAAGTCCCACTCTGTGTGCAGTACACTCAGACAGTTCTTAAGTGGCATGTGAGGTGAGTGTCATTGGCTGGACAATGGTATCAATAAAGGTGGAACCTTGGGAGAAAGTTAAATAGGTTTATCTGCTTTTGGTCTAAGACACATGTAAAAAGCTTCATCTCCTCTTAGGCTTCACCTTGCTGAAGAATGGAAATGCTCATGGTGCCTCCTCCTGTTTGTCTTTCTTTAATTCATTTTACAGGATGTGGGTGTCGCTGGCTGGGCCAGTATTTATTGCCTATCCCTATTTACCCTTGAGAAGGTGGTGGTGAGCTGCCTTCTTGAACCGCTGCAGTCCATGTGGTGTAGGTACACCCACAGTGCTGTTAGGGAGGGAGTTCCACCTTACTTCACTCAGTATTGTAGGAGTTATTTAACTCTAAACTGATTATAGGACCACCAACTTTGGTGTTTAGCACATCACTAGCCTAGTAATCCAGAGGCCCAGGCAAATCTTCTAGCAGCACAGGTGCAAATCCCACCACGACAGCTGGTGGAATTTAAATTCCATTGAATACATTTGGAATATAAAGCTAGTCTCAGTAATGGAGACCCTGAAACTATCATCAATTGTTGAAAGTTCTTGAAGTTTGAGATATATTTGTTTAGTTTAAGGCTCAGGCAGCATTATGTTGGTACTAAATAAGTCAAAGTTCAACTGAGGACATTATGTTTTGTACTTTAATCTTTACATAAAGAAAGCTTGTTCTTCCTCTTGGAAGAAACCATAGTTTAAAAACATATTTTGCACCTTTTTGATCTCCAAGTTTGTGGAGCTAAGACAACCTCAAATATATAAACTGACTTTAGGGAAGGAAATCTGCCATCCTTTAGTGTCTGGTCTACATGTGACGCCATATGAACATAAGGAGCAGGGAGCAGATCATTTGGACTCTCAAGCCTGTTCCACCATTCAATCAGATCGTGGCTGATCTGATTGTGGCCTCAACTCCACATTCTGCCTACCTGTGGATAGCATTTAATTCCTTTGTTGGTCAAGAGCTTATCTACCTCTGTCTTAAAAATATTCAATGACACTGCCTCCACTGTTCTCCAGGGAAGAGAGCTCCAAAGATCCACAGCAATGAGGTTGACTCTTTACTGCCCTCTGAAATGGCCTAGCAAGCCACTCAGTTCAAGGGCAATTAGGGATGGGCAACAAACGCTGGCCTTGCCAGTGACGCCCACATCCCACGAAAGAATAAATAAATTCCAGGAAATTGTTAAAAGAAAATCGTGTTTGACTAATTTATTAGAGTTCATTGAGGAAATATCAATCAACATGGATAAAGGGGAACCGGTAGATGTAGTGTATTTGGATTTCCAAAAGGTATTTGATTAGATGCTACCTAATTAAAGCATATGCCTAATCGTGCTGCTGACATGAGGTTGATTTCCTGGATTGATGCTGATGGAGGAATGAGGGATGTTCTGGACCATAAGGTTATAGATCATGGAGAGAATTGATTCAGCTGCTACTGGTAACAGCACCTCATGGATGCCTAATTTTGGATTGCCGAGGTATGTCCTTAATCTGTCCCATTTAGTACAGCAGAAGCATCAGAGTGAATGTCGGAGGGTGTCCTGATTGCACAGCCAAGACAATGAGGTGGTTATGTCTGCATCTGAAGTGCTATAACCTGCAAGCGTACAGACCAGGTGCTCAAAGGTGGGGCTAGAACGAACAGCTAGTTTTTTCAGCCAGAGCAGATGTGATGGGCTGAATGGCCTCTTTCTGTGCTGTAATTTTTCTGCAGGTCTATGGTTCTAAGTATCAATCAACATGCATAAAGGGGAGGTATTGGGTATACTATACTTGGATTTGCAATTATGCTTGACTGATGCATTAGAGTTCTTTGCGGAAGTACCAATCAACATGGATAAAGGGGAACAGGTAGATGTGGTGTACTTGGATTTCCAAAATGCATTTGCCAAGGTACCACTTCAAATGTTACTGTACAAAATAAGAGTTCATGGTGTAGGGGCTAATATATTAGCATGGATAGGGGATTGATTAGCCAAGTGGAAGCAGAGAGTATGGATAAATGGGTCATTTTCAGGTTAACAAACTGTAACTAATGGAGTGGCACAGGGATCAGTGCTGCAGTGTCAATTATTTGCCACCAGCTAAGCCATGACTGACATAACTGAGCAGTTGGAAAATGTTTTCTTTATTTATGCATGGGATATGGGCATTGCTGGCTAGACCATCATTTATTGTCCGTCCTTAATTGCCCTTGAGAAGGTGGTGGGCGAGCTGCCTTCTTGAACCGCTGCAGTCCATGTGGTGTACGTACACCCACAGTGCTGGTAGGGAGGGAGCTCTAGGATTTTGACCCAGCGGCAAAGAAGGAATGGCAACATATTCCCAAGTCAGGATGGCTTGGAAGGGAACTTCCAGGTGGTGGTGTTCCCATCTATCTGCAGCCTCTGTCCTTCTAGATGGTGGTGGTCATCAGTTTGGAAGGTGCTGCCAAAGGAGCTTTGGTGAGTTCGGCAATGGTAATGCTATTGAATGTCAAGGGCGATGACTAGATTCTTTATTACAGACTGAAGGAAGTTATAGCGATAAGTAGAACTGAGGCCGTAGAGAGATGTGAACAGGTATCTCAGTCACTCACTGCAAACCCAACGCATTGTGATGCACGAAGTTTAGGAATGTAAGGAGTTGTGCTGTAATCATTGCATCTCTGTAAACCAACCTCAGAATATTTTAACAGAAGTGAGAACAGTGTTTGACAGGAATAGGAATATGGACCAGGGACAGAAATGAAAGGTGCAGCCAGTTGATCAAACCTGTCTCAATGCCTAAAAAACACCAACCAGCAGCACTATAACTGTGGGAGTTGATTAAACATTTAGCAAGGGGAAACCTTTGTTTTCTTATTCCCAGTAAATTTCTTCATGGCCTCACCATCTCTGTAACCCCCTCCAGCCCAAAGGTTCTCCTGGGGTAACTCTTTCCTTCAATCCTGACCCCTTGTGTATCCCTGTGTACATTGCCCCACAATTGGTGACCATGCCTTCAGCCACCTGTACCCTAAACACAAATGCTCCTCTGAACCTCTCTTCCCCTCTTTCTCCTGCATTAAGATACTCCTCAGAGCAAGTGAACAAAAACCTGGTCAAGTACCTCAGTGTGGTGCTGTGAAGCACCTTCAGATAGTTCACTGGTAAGAGTGCTAAATGGAACAGAATGTGGAGACAAGGGACAGTAGGCTTCAAATCAGTGCTGGGCCCACTGCTGTTCACAATTTGGATTTTGAAATAAAAGAAAACTTCTAAATTTGCAGATGGCACCAAATTGGGGGAGAGCTAGTCAATACTGAGGAGGATGTGAAACCGATAGAACGGGCAAATGAAATTCACAGTTAAGCATGGGATAGTACATTCTTGGAGGAAGAATTGGGAGATCAGTTACTTGGAAGGGACAAGTCTAGGTTGGGGTGTGGGCTGGTGGGCAGGTAGAGGGAAGCACAGGTTCGGTACAAAATCAAAAGTATTCCACCAAGGCCATAAAAAAAATAAACAAAGCACTAGGTTCCTACTCCATCCCCTCCCACCCTCACAGGATTTGAACTGAAATTAGGAAAATTAGACTAAAACTACAGCAAATCTTTGGAATACCAAAAAACAGTGCAGAAGTTGGGGGGGGTGGGGGGGTGCGCAGTGGCAGAAGGAAAAAGTAAAACTTTGGGAAATAAAGGAACTGGTCTTGTATACCTCAAAAATGGAACTCCAGTTCAGACCAGTACCGCTCGCTTCCAAGTCTGAGGTTTCTTCCCCCCACCTCCCCCTTTTGGGGGGAGGGACACTGGAGATGAAGAGAAGATTTAAGGCTAATCAAATGTGTGGGCATATACACATCAGGAAAGGAACAACAGGCTGTGTCTCTTTTCCTCTTGGGAAAAAAAGGCCAAGGGATGACCTAAGATGTCATTAAAATTATGAAAGGTTTTGCTCTTGTGGATAGAGAAAATGTTTCCTCCTGTGGGAGAGATATTTAATGGCCTCTAGTTTTGCTACAAGTTAGTCACTAAGAATTTAGGAGAAACTTCTTTACCCAGATGGTGATGAGAATGTGGAACTCACTACCAAAGTAGTTAAAACAAATATAGATACATTCGAAGGGAAACGAGACATGCTTATGAGGTAGAAGGGAACGGAGGGTGACAAAGATAGAGTGAGATGAGGAAAGATGGGAGGGACCTCAAATGGAGGATAAAAAAAGCATGACTGATTTGACCAAACTGTATTTCTATGCCAGGCATCCCGTATAATCCTGTGCAGATGGACATTTACGTAGAACTGAATGGCCTGTTGCCATGTTGTGACTTCAATGCATGGATTTCCTCATTGGCAGTCACCTCTAAGGCTCAGGATTTGACTACAATGCTTTTGGCAACTATAATGGTGGGAAAGAAGTGTATGCTTGATTTATCTCAATATCTGGTTTCAATAACACTACTGGAGGCAAAAGGACAATAAAAAAGTCAATCCAAGCACATGGCTCCCGCGAAATACAAGGTGAATTTGTTGGAAGGAATCTATCCACCCACAAAATGCCTCCTGAGTGTTAAATTGAGCTGCAGTGGGCAGGTACTGATTCACTGGAGGCTGTGAGTAACTGCCTAGGTGAGTGAACATTGAGTGACAAATGTATACAGAATCCTGGTGTAGTCCAGTACATTCCCAGTGCACACCACATGGAAAACACCAACAGGGAAAACTCTGGTTAGATTACATTTAGTATCTTGCCTTTGTCCAGCCAAAGCACAACAGGAAAGATGGAATGACTCAAGGCAGCAGTGTTGAATTAAACAAATGATACTGGAGTTTACAGAGCACAAAGTTGCTTAGATAGGTTACATAAGTTAGGCTGCCATTCGTAATGTTCCTTTGATTATACTGAAGCACCTCGAGTGCAACAATCTACATGAAAAACTTGAATATCATTGCACTTTGAAATATTCTGTAATGTTAAGATATTTTATGAAAAAAGTGTATTTTTGAAAAATAGCTCTTTAATTTGGGTGAACAGAGAAACTGGCTCCTCCAACAGAAAAATCCAGAGGAGGGGATGTTATCATTAAATGGAGCTAGGTCATTTAGGGAGATTGAAGGAAGCACATCTCACTAGTGAAAATCTGAACTACCTCCAAAACTGTTGAGGCTGATGTTCAATTTAATATCCCTCAGTGCTCAAATGTTTATGGAGCCAAGGTACAACAGCTCCTCCACATTCAGTAAATTTCGCATGTCCAATTGTAGAGATAGGACCCAAAAAAGAAACTTCTATTTGAGAGAATTGCTTCCAACACAAGTAATATACAGGAAGGGCAGTTGCAAGTGGACAAAAATAATTTATTACTAAAGCAAACCTTAATTATTTCAAATTTACAGATGGGTGAACGAAGGTTTGCCTTACAGTTGGAGTTCAGAATTCTTCCAAATCTTCATCATCATCAGCTGTACTATCTGTACCAACCTCTTCGTAATCTTTCTCCAAGGCTGCCATGTCTTCACGGGCCTCTGAGAACTCCCCTTCCTCCATCCCCTCACCCACGTACCAATGCACAAAGGCGCGCTTGGCGTACATCAGATCAAACTTGTGATCGAGGCGAGCCCAGGCTTCAGCGATGGCCGTGGTGTTGCTCAGCATACACACAGCACGCTGCACCTTGGCCAGGTCCCCACTAGGCACCACAGTGGGAGGCTGGTAGTTGATGCCAACTTTGAAACCTGTTGGACACCAGTCAACAAACTGGATGGAACGCCTGGCCTTGATGGTGGCAATGGCAGCATTGACATCTTTTGGCACCACGTCACCCCGGTAGAGTAAGCAGCAAGCCATGTACTTGCCATGGCGAGGGTCACACTTGACCATCTGGTTGCCTGGCTCAAAGCAGGAATTCGTGATCTCAGCCACAGACAGTTGCTCATGGTAAGCTCTCTCAGCCGAGATCACTGGAGAATAAGTCACCAGAGGGAAATGGATACGAGGATAAGGCACCAAGTTAGTTTGGAATTCTGTCAGGTCGACATTCAGTGCTCCATCAAAACGGAGAGACGCTGTGATTGATGACACAATTTGGCCAATCAGCCTGTTCAGGTTGATGTAGCCTGGATGTTCCACGCCCAGATTCTTTTGGCAGATGTCGTAGATGGCTTCATTGTCTACCATGAAGGAACAATCGGTGTGCTCAAGAGTGGTGTGAGTGGTCAGAATGGAATTGTAGGGTTCGACCACAGCTGTGGAGATCCTTGGAGCCGGATAGACGGAAAACTCCAGCTTGGACTTCTTGCCGTAGTCGACAGAGAGACGTTCCATCAGGAGAGAGGTGAATCCAGAACCAGTGCCACCTCCAAAACTATGGAAGACCAGGAAACCTTGAAGACCTGTGCACTGGTCAGTCTGAGAAGATGAAAGTCATGGTTACTTCCAAACATAAAAACACAATGTTTCCATTATCTGGGAGAAGTGGGTGGGTTCATCCTGGGGTTGCTCTGATCTTATCCAAGGATGCATCACTCATAATAGATCCTTGAATTCAATCAGGAAGGCCACATGGACAGATTGGCATACATGTCTAGTGGAGGCTTATGGGAGAGAGGGGTTTCAATGCCTATGAGTGAGATGAGGAGAACTTCTTCACTCAGAGGGTGGCGAACCTATGAAACCCTGTGCCACAGAAGGCTGGAAGCCAAGTCACTGAATATATTCAAGGAGGAAATAGATAGATTCCTGGGCTTTAAAGTGCCAAGGTGTATGAGGAGAGAGCAGGAGTACAGTGTTGAAATGGAGGACCAGCCATGATCATATTGAATGATGGAGCAGGCTTGAAGAGCTAAGTGACCTACTCCTGCCCCTATTTTCTATATGTTCCCAAATGAAAGTCAGTTCTAATACCAGTGGAGAGGGGCAACAGAATGAGGCCATTCAGTCCATGCACCTGCACCAATGAGGAGGCCCAATCAGCAGGAATCAAATTTGGGGCCTGCCTGGAATTTATTGTCCTAGTGGACGCTTGAGCTTTGTAATCCCAAAACTGCTGCTTAGAAAAGCATCAAAGCTTCTACTGCAATAGCTGGGGTGGGATTGGAGGAACTACTCTGGATGCAACTTATGTCTTGAAAAGCTAGATTGTGTGGAGTTGGGCTTTAAAATGGCTATGATCAATGAAATGCAGATGTTAAAATGCAAATCTGTCCCACCACCATGCATTTATATAGTACCTTTTAATCTGGTAAAATCCCAGATGGCAAAGTGTTACACCAAATTACACAGGGTATAGGACTGGTGACAAACATTAGAAACATGCCTCTTTCTTTGAAAGAAGGGACTAGGTGGAGAGAGGGAGGGGCAATGAGATTAGGGAGGGAATTCTAGAGCTTAGGGTCTAGGCAGCTGAAAGTACATCCACCAATGGTGGCCTGATTTAAAAAAAAACAACAGGTGTGCACAAGAGGCCAGAACTGCAGGAGCATAGAGATCAGAGGTTGGAGGACTGGAAAGACCAGAGAGTTTTGAACACAAGCGAAAGGGACATTTTCAGTGATCTTATTGCATAATAGCTTGGCAGAAAGTGAAAATGACATATTACTGCACCTCACTTAGATTAGATACTTAACATCCACTCATTTCTCAATGCAAGGTTCCCAAGCACATTAGTCATACCAGTTTACGAATTCTGTCCAAGACTGAGTCGATCAGCTCCTTGCCGATGGTGTAGTGCCCACGGGCATAGTTGTTGGCAGCATCTTCCTTCCCGGTGATGAGCTGCTCGGGGTGGAATAGCTGCCGATAGGTACCAGTACGGATCTCATCTGTAAAAGAATCATGTTCTAGCAGCACCATTGCATTGTAAAATGCATAAACATTTTGCACTGACTGAAGGAAACATCCACACAGATACAGAAGTCTACGTTCATTATCACAAACTGCAATAGTCAACAACTAGTCTTTAAATGGAAAAGAAATAGGAGCAGGAGTAGACCATTCAGTCCATCAAACCTGCTCCACCATTTAATAGGATTATTTCTGATCCTGGGCTTTAACTGCACTTTCCCACCCCACTCCCCATATCTCAATTCCCTCAGATACCAAAAATCTGTCTATTCCAGACTTAGATGATTTTGGATACTCAACCCCCTGGGGCCAAATATCAATGTGCCATGGGAACAGGATGCTATTCATCCCATCATACTATTCAATTAGAAAACAGCTGATCAGAACTCCATTTACCTACCTGCTTCTACACCTCTTAATATTCTTAACTCAATATCTAGCACTCAGTTTGTAAATTTTTTTTTCCTTAGTTAACCTTTAGCCTCAACAGGTTTGAGGAATGGCTGCAGATTTCCATTATCTTTAGTGTAAAAAAACTTCCCCAATGCTGCCAAAGCAGTCCAACTAAATTTAAAGGTTCTGGGCTACCCCAGAGACAATATGTTTATCTATTGCATCAGTTCACTCAATCATCTTAAAGATCTCAATTAACTGGCTTTTCAAGAATGGAAGACTAGTCTGTGATATGACTTCAATAATTTAATCCTTTTCACCCCCAAAACCTATCCATATTCCCTCCAAACACCAATATCTCCTTCATATGGGTTGGTAGAGATAGATACAATAATTAGGAATTTTGTTTACTCTCTGGAATGGTTGGGATTCACCATTTTTTAGAACCCATCTAGAAAAAAAGGCAAGAAGAACATTTAACACTAGGAATCTGTATGAAGGCAGAAACAATACTTTTATTCATTCATAGGGTGTGGGCATCACTGGCTAGGCCAGCATTAGTTGCCCATCACTAATTGCCCAAGATGGTGAGCTCCCTTCTTGAACCTCTGCAGTCCATGTGGTGTAGGTACACCCACAGCACTGTTATGGAGGGAATTCCAGGACTTTGACCCAGCTGGGATTTGTTCCCAGTGAAGGAACAGCAATATACTTCCAAGTCAGAAAGGTGAGTGACTTGGAGGGGAACTTCCAGGTGGTGGTGTTACCATCTATCTGCTGCCCTTGTCCTTCTAGATGGTGGTGGTTGTGGGTTTGGAGTTCAGGGGCAAGGCTATTACAATATGCCTTAAGAGCTTTGCTAAAAGCAAGTAGTTTCTATGAAAAATAATAATTTTGAGTGCCACAATTACCAATCACAGTTGGTTCCAAGTCCACAAAGATTGCTCTGGGCACATGTTTCCCAGTTCCTGTCTCACAGAAGAAGGTGTCAAAGGAGTCGTCTACCTCTTCAAAGCTTCTGTTGTCAGGTCGGTGCCCATCAGGCTGGATACCGTGTTCTAAACAGTACAGCTCCCAGCAGGCATTGCCCATCTGGACACCAGCCTGGCCAACATGGATGGAGATACATTCACGCTGCAAGAGAAGTGAACAATTAGAAGTGCATTCAAGGAATGAGCAAAGGCATACATCAATTTTATTGCATTGAATTTGCAGCACAATTAGACCAATTAAGGCCCTACGTGAGCCTCCTCCCACCACTCATTAACATATCCTTTCCCTCCATCATGTATCTAGCTTCCCTCAACTGCATTGCTACCATTTGCCTCAACTCCATAATAGCGAATTTCACATTCTCACCACTCTGGCTAAAAAAAAGTGTTCCTCCTGGATTTTGATTGACCCCTAGTTTATTTCCAATTTGAGACCCTTCCCTACATCGAAAAGCTCACCTTCCATTCCATTGTCTTCAGAGTCCAAAGCTGCTCAAACCTTCAATAGGTTTAAGAGTTTTGAAGGAACAAGGAGAAATGATCTTCTCTGGTAAGTGGGTTAGTAAGCAGCATCAGATTTAAAATCATTGACAAAGAACTGAAAGGAATGGGGGAATTTTAGATTTTGTATGATGGGAAGGATGGTGGAATTTAATTCCACAAGGCCCCATTTCAAAAGATAATTAGACATGTGCCCAAAAGGGATCAACTGGAGGTTTAAAGAGGAAGGCTTGGATTTATAAAGCCCCTTTCACAACATCAGGACATCCAAGTGCTTTACAGCTAAAGTAGTACTTCAGAAGTGTAGTCACTGACATACAGCAGCCAATTTTGTGTAACAGCACTGATAAATTTTTTATAATGTTCATTAGCAATAAACATTGGCCAGGACACCAAGAAATCCACCTGCCCTTTTTCAAAGAGAAGATGAGTTTACTTCCACCTGAGTAGAAAGCACCTCATCCAAAAGCACCTCCAACACAGAGGGAATGCTGCACTACACAAGTGTCAGCCGAGATTTGTGCTCAAATCTTGAAGTGGGGCTTGAATGTTTGGCTCAAGACAGCCTCAGAGTCAGTGGCTATTTCGATAAGATATTCAATGGCATTACCACACAGTGGTTACAAGAGCAGGTCAGAGGTTAGGAATCCTGCGGCAAGTAACTCACCAAAGTCTGTCCACCATCTACAAGGCACAAGTCAGGGGTTTGATGGAATACTCCCCACTTGCCTGGATGAGTGCAGCTCCAACACCACAAGTAGGTTGACACCATCCAGGATGTTGCAGCCCACTTGGCTGGCACCCCATTCACCACTGAGAGTATTCAGCAGAGTGTACCATCTACAAGATGCACTGCAGGAATTCACCAAGGCTCCTTAGACAGCACCTTCCAAACCCATGGCCACTACCATTTAGAAGGACAAGGGCAGCCGATACATGGGAACACTACCACCACCTCTAAGTTCCCCTCCAAGCCACTCACCATCCTAACTTGGTAATGTACCATCATTCCTTCACTGTCACTGGGTCAAAGTCCTGGAACTCCCTCCCTAACAGCACTGTGTGTGTACCTACACCACATGGACTGCAGCGGTTCAAGAAGGCAGCTCACCAACACCTTCAAGTGCAACTAGGGATGGGCAATAAATGCTGGCCCAGCCAGCGATGCCCACATCCTACAAATAAATTTAAAGAACTGTTTGTGCTGCAACACCAGGGCCTGCACATGTAGCGCTAACTGAAGTGACAGTGCACATTAACAACAAGTTGGATTGACAGATTAACAATAGTGTACAGACCTTAACCAATTGCAAGTTCTTGTATCCATGTCACCCATCATTTATCAAATATTACCCTGTAAAACATGCTTCTGATCTGGTGAAAGACACTGGATCAGGAAATTTCAGTAAACAGGATTCCAACAAACTCAGACTAGAGAACTGATTTTATTTAGAAATATTACATTTATTCTCATGTAGTGTTCAAAACTGGACTATTTCGCACCCCCCCCCCAGGCATTGCCATCATTAATGGAAATATGTGGCATTCTTTACACGGACCTCAATGGTTGGCAGGGGGTATCGTACAAATAAACTGGAGTTTATTTTCATGGTCTGATTTGTTATGATTGTGGCAAGTTAATTGGTGGTCTGTGTTGCCAGGGCATTGGGGTGGGTGGGGGGTGGGAGGGAAGAGAGGAGAGAAGAGAATTAAATAAGAAAGTAGATGGAGCCATTTCTCTACATTATTACCATTGGAGAGCTTTAATAACATCCATTGCCAGCCACAACAACACCAAACACTCATCCAATGTGATGTAAACGGACAGCTTTACATAACCAGATTGGAAACATTCCACCTTGTCACTAGGGTCAGTAACATTTACATGTACGCTGGCAGCCAGTGTGGATTGACCTGCCCATGAACCACCATTCCAGCTACACTTACTGGTCAGTGACCGCGGGATAAAAAATAAAGTTAGACTCAAAACTTGGTCAGTCATTTTACACTCGTGACAGGCTCAAAAACTTTCATCTGCAATCAAGTTTTTAAAAAACAGTCTAACACTCAATGGTGTGCTGATTGTAGTAGACAAGATGCTGGTTTGGGATCACTTAAACTTGCCTGAGTTTGAAAGAAAAATCACTTCAATATGTTGCAATCAGCTCTTATAAATTAAGTCAGGCCCAGGCCACAGATGGTGTCAATGCCACTTAGTTTAGATGCAAGACAAACTCCATTTAAATTGTACAAGAAACTACATTTATTTTCCTAGATGAAAGTTACTACAACCAACGATACTAAGTTGCAACATTAGTTTCCAGTTGCATTTTGCAACATGGAAAATTACTCCTCGATTCTTTAGCACCCAGAGATGGACTTGCAGCAATTAGATTAGAGAAGTCAGTGGGGTGGGGCATTGAGGCACAGGTTTAATTCCCAACGCACTGAATGGTTTTAACCAGTGACTCCAGGACAGGGGCCCATAGGAGCTGTCAGTGGTGATTCTCAGCCCCAGGCACAGTCAAACCAGCCCCTTATTGTCCCCTCACGAGTTTACTTTTGAACACATTTCCATTTCAGAGATTTAAATAAATTCATATTTGCCTCCCCGCTTTTTTCCCATTAAACTCCTAATTCACTGTTCCCTGAACAGTATCTCCCCTACAAAGGGCCTGTCCTCTCTAACCATGGCAGATTCCAACAACGTGAAAAATTGCCCAGGTATATCCTGTACACAAAAAACAGGTCAAATCCAACACATCCAATTACTGCCCCATCAGTCTACTCTCGATCATCAGTAAAGCAATGGAAGGGATCATCAACAGCGGCACTTGCTTAGCAATAACCTGCTCACTGACACCCAGTTTGGGTTCCGCCAGAGCCACTCAGCTTCTGATGTCATTACAGCCTCGATACAAACATGGACAAAAGAGCTGAACTTCAGAGGTGAGGAGAGTGACTACCCTTGACATCAGCATTTGACTAAGTGTGGCATCAACAAACCCTAGCCAACGGGATTCAGTGGGTATCTATCTGCTGGTTGGATTGATACCTAGCACAAAGGAAGATGGATGTGGTCATTGGAGGTCAGTCTTCTCAGCTCCAGGAGATCTCCACGGGAGTTCCTCAGGGTCGTGTCCTCAGCCCAACCATTTGCAGTTGCTTCATCAATGACCTCCCTTCAGTTATGAAGCCAGAAACGGGGATGGTCGTTGATGATTGCACAATGTTCAACACAATTCACAATTCCACAGATAATGAAGCAGTCAATCCAGCAAGACCTGGACAATATCCAGGCTTGGACTAGCAAGTAACATTCATGCCACACAATGACCATCTAACCATCACTCCTTGACATTCAGTGGCATTACCATCACTGAATCCCCCACCATCAACATCCTGGTGGTTGCCATTGACCAGAAACAGAGCTAGACTAGCCATATAAATGCTGTGGTTACAAGAGCAGATCAGAGGCTATGAATCCTGCATCAAGTAACTCACCTCCTGACTCCCCAAAGCCTGTCCACCATCTACAAGACACAAGTCAGGAGTGCGATGGAATGGTCTGCACATCTGGATGAGTACAGCTCCAGCAACACTCAAGAAGCTTGACCTGCCAGGACAAAACAGCCTGCTTAATTGTTTGTGGGTGGGATACCATTCATTCCCTTCACCACCAACAGACAGTGGCAGCGATGTGTACTGACTACAAGGTGCACTGCAGAAACTCACCAAGGTTCCTTCCAAACCCACAACCACTACCATCTAGAAGGACAAGGTCAGCAGATGCATAGGAACACCACCACCTGGAAATTCCTCTCCAAGTCACTCACCATCCTGACTTGGAAATATATCTCTGTTCCTTCACTGTCACTGGGTCAAAATCCTGGAACTCCCTTCCTAACAGCACTGTGGGTGTACCTACACCACATGGACTGCAGCGGTTCAAGAAGGCAGCTCACCACCACCTTCTCAAGGGACAATTAGGGATGGGCAATAAATGCTGGGCCCAGCCAGTGACACCCATTTCCCATAAATGAATTTTAAAACATTAAGCCGAGAATCACCACAAAACACTGACTCCAAGCAACATCTTTAGATGAAAAGAAATTTAAAAAGCTTTGAGTCAAACTGATCATTTTCAGCTCACTCACCATTTTAAATGCCTGTTTTTCCTGCTCCCTAAGCTGGTTAATGTTGAAGGAGAGACTGTTTAAAAAAAAAACCAAACACTTCAGACCAAAAACAAACCCAGAAAGAATCAGTAGCAACCAGCAAGCTCTGTGACCTATTTATGCAGCTGATCACAGCACATGATGGGGTTGGTCACAATAAATTATTGTAATTAATGGAATCATTGTCTTAATAAAATGATCTGGTCAGAAAACACTATCTTCCAACACCCCCAAAAAACACACACAACTGGATATACAATAAAATGTACATTGTGCATACATTTTTGAAAAGTGTATTTAAAGGGGCCATCACTTGATGAGTAAGTGATGATCTATTTAAAAGGGCTACTCTTCAATTTCTTGCTGCACTTCAGTGCCAGGGTCCAGGTCTTTAGACACTTGGCACTTTGCCCAAGCATCTGATCACCTGCCCAAATATCTCCTAATGTGGCTCAATCTCAGAGTTGCTTTGATAATCATTCCTTTGAAGCTCTCCAGGACTTTTTAAACTACATTAAGGGCGCTACATAAATGCAAGTTGTTGTTGATATGGGGTCTGTTTCATCAACAATCAAGATAAATCCAACGAGGTAACTAAGGCCCAACTTTCCTGTACACTTAGTTGTGTATTTTTTGGGGTGCGGGGGAGGAAAGTATTAAGTTCTCTCAAAAGTGGGGAGAGAGCTGGTGTGGGGCTGTGTGCAGGTTAGCACACAGAATCCGTGTCCCTCAAGTCTTTGTGGATTTAATGACAAGGCCTGATTGGTAACTTTGGAATCCATTTCCCAGCCGTTGTCAGTCATATTGAGAAGCTAGATGATAGCTGGGCAGGTAGGGCAATTTCTCCAAGCTGCAGCCAAGGATAGAAGAGGAGGTAAGGAGAGATCTCGGAGGGAGAGGCCAGAGATGTTGGGTGAGGAAGAGAGAAGGTTGCAAGGTGGGTGGTGGGGATGGGGTGGGGGGGGGGGTGGTGGGGGTGGCGGTGTAGGGGGTCGAATAGGTCTGGAGAAGGAGAAACTCACAGGATCCTGGAGAGACTAGCGACACAAAGGGGGAAGACTGTGGTGCCCTGAGGAGGTCACAGGGATGCAGAAGATCACAGGCTTTGGGGAGAGCATTGGATCAAGGTGGGAGAGAAGAGGACAGTCCAAACACTGAGAAAGTTAACAAGGACGCTTGAAAGGCCTGAGGGGGAGCAACCCTGCTCTTTCTGGCCCACAAGCAGTGCTGGAAAAGCACTTACCTCGTCCATCCAGCAGATCTAGATTCCCTTTTAGCTGCTGGGATATTTGGTGAGACACAGCCAGCCGGAAAAGAGAAAAAAATCTGAAGCGTGCAGCCTCATTAAAATATTCAAGCGAGTGGATCATCTCCTCAGAGAAGGTTGGTACTCCACACAGCCGCCACCTCCTTGCTGCCCCCATTAAGCTTCAAAGACACTCTGAAACTCCCCTTGAAGTGCAGCAGCATTGAGATTAATGATTAGGCGGAGCTTGCTACCAATCGTTCAAAATGGTGACAACTTGTCCATCGAGCTGCATCAGGCTTTGAGTCCCAACGTCTTAATGATGAGGCAGATCGGCGGCAGGGAAGGAAAGAAAAGGAAGCAAATCCTGAACTCCGGATCCCACTACCTCGTGGGATGTCCTGCCCCAGGTGCCCAAAGACCTGCAGGTCACATGATGACCCATGGCACACACTGAATAGACGTCATCCTTGATTCAAGAGGCAGCCACGCTCCCGCCAGTGCCGATAATCCCCATTAAAACCACAAACGGGCATGTCGAGGCAGGTTGGGTTCGAGTTCGAGATTTTTTTACATTAATCCCAACTCAGCCCTAATCCATGGGACAAAATTCTCCCCAAAGAGTGTCTCCCTTTCTACTTGGCCATGGGAAGGTAGTGTACCTGGAGAGTAGGCCAACGAGAGTGTGGGTGCAGGGCTGTTGAAGGTGGGAGGTCATGCGAGGAAAACTCTAGGTGTGCACCCCACCAGAATTGATAACCTACAGAGGATTGACACAGAGAGTGTAACTGTCATGTCAGTGCGGACATGAAACTATGACAATTTTTTAAGGAACTCTATTCCTTTTAAAATGGACCCTGATGGACTGTAAGATGGCTGCCAAGGGGCCACCTGACTTTTGCAGCATCAACAGTTCATCAAACTTTCTGGGAAGTTCCAAATTGGATTATAACGGACAGAGGTCTCCCTTGAGATCTGAAACTGCACTTATCTATGGAATTTCGCACCTTTTATTGTCCAGGCTTACTCCAA
Source organism: Carcharodon carcharias (assembly GCF_017639515.1). Classification (NCBI taxonomy): domain Eukaryota; kingdom Metazoa; phylum Chordata; class Chondrichthyes; order Lamniformes; family Lamnidae; genus Carcharodon; species Carcharodon carcharias. The sequence goes on along the minus strand of NC_054478.1, from coordinate 18,199,431 downwards.
AATATAGGGACAACCCAGACTCTCTGACCCCTATGATGAAGGTGGGCTATTGAGACTGCCTATCCATAACGAAGTGCTAAAGACCATTATCTACCATCTATTGTAAATCAATGACTTTTTACAATGTGACTGAAACTCCTACTTCACTATGAAACACCATCACTCATGTATCGATGGCCATTCATCATGTGATCGAAACTGCCATCTGATGTTGAAATCCTTTTATCTAAAGACTTAGGGAGAGAGAGACTGGGCAGTCTGCAGAACACTAGCAACAATATCACAGCTGCATTGAAAGGCTGTGTCATCTTACCCTTTCATGACCTGTGAGGCTTAAAGTCTTTTAAAAGCCTCCTCCAACATCTTTCAAACAGCTCCAAGTTCACCTGTAAGGAATCAGACCTCCGGTTACAACAGCCAACAGGACCTGTTGCGTGACCTACTGAACCCTTTACTTCGAAGGAACCTGCAGTTAACCTGGGTTTGACCCCAGACATTTGAACTTACCTGAATTTCAATTCCAGAATGGAAAAACTCCCTCCTTCACTGGACTCTTCAAGAGCTGTGAACTGCTAACTATTCTGTTTGGTTTCAATACTTGTAGTGCCCTACCTTCTTTAATTGCATCCCTCTTGGATGTGAAACAAAAACAGAAAATGCTGGGAAAACTCAGCAGATCTAACAGCATCTGCAGAGAGATAAAAAAAAGCAGAGTTAACGTTTCGAGTCTGTATGACTCTCATAAGGACTCGAAACGTTAACTCTGGGTATTTTATTCTGTCCACAGATGCTGTTAGACCTGCTGAGTTTTTCCAGCATTTTCTGTTTTTGTTTCAGATTTCCAGCATCTGCAGTATTTTGCTTTTATCTTTCTTCTTGGGTGTGTGTTGTGTGATTGACATAGCACAGACTTTCTGGGGTGAGTGTGTGAACAAATAATAATCCTGGATTAAATTCATGGAAGTCCGTTGATGGTGATTTTTAAATTGACCGCACACTAATGGGGGTTTGGGAACGCACATCATTCTTATCAAAATTAAACTACATTGATCACGGACTGAAAGGAAATTGGGGGTTTCATTCTATCTCCTTCTCCCCTGCCCATAACAGTAATGCAGATTTACCAGAATATTACCAAGGTATGCAGGTACAGCAAGCAATCAGGAAGGCAAATGGAATGTTGGCATTTATTGCAAGGGGGAACATAGTAATCTGATGTGTAATATATCTTTAAGGAGAATGGTATAATGAAAGATCACATGATCTTGGTATCCAATAGCAGAGTAGCACGGGCTACTTCTGTAGTCAGTAGTCTTGAGTTAGCGTCTGAAATGTAAAGACAGAGTTTTGAGTTGTAAGCACACACGTGTAGCTGCTGAGTTCCTTTAGTAAATAAACAGAATATGTTCCTTCTGCGAACGGTCTACTGATCTTATCTGCTGATGGGACCAACTCGGCCACCCCTAAACAAGCGTACAACCCAGATCCTTAAGTCCCAACAAACCAGGGTACAGGATCCAATAGGGAATCACATATAAAATATATCTATCCATATATTTATTTTATACGCTGTGTATATATAGTGTATAAAAATATAGACAGCTTTATACTGCAGTTGTAAAGGGCCTTGGTGAGAGATCACATCTTCAGGACTGTCTCCAAATCACTAGCATTCAGCTGGACTCCGGCCCATGGTTTAAATGGGTAACACTCCTACCTTGGAGTCAGGACGCTGAGCGTTTTAAGTCCCAGTCCAGTGAATTGAGCACAGAACCTTGGCTGACATCCTAGGAGGATAAGAACTGAGGCCCTGTCTGCCCTCTCGGGGGTGACATAAAAGTAACACTGAGGGCTCTTTTAAGACTTGCCAAAGGGTTCCCCATGGTGTCCTGGCTGATAGTTGCCTCTCAATCAACATCAGAAATACAGATTATCTGATCATTGTCACGTTGCCGTTTTTGGGAGCTTGCTGTGCAAAAATTGGCTGCTGAGTTTCCTGCAGTTAAGTCATGGCTATGCTTCAAAAGTACTGCACTGGCTGTAAAGAGCTTTGAGATGGAGGTGGCCGTTAAAAGCATAATTTAAATCGCTGTGTCTGCTGCCAACGCAAGGTGACTACAAAGATGGCCATTGATACCTGTCTGCGCATGCACACCTCTCCGCACACCTGCAGAAACCCAATTTTATAAGCCATTGTTTTTAAACGTGGTAAAACAACACACTTGAAGAAAACAAGAGCTGCGTCAACACAGCAAAGGGAGGTGCCACGAGGATCAGCAATTGCTATTTAGGCTATTTAGGTCAGAGTGCCTGATTTTGCGTTCCATTGAATGAAGTGCCAGGAGCAGTCTTGGAGTAATGCTGTAAATCCTCTGCTTAGTTTCGCACAGGTTTTCCTATGATGCATCCTAACCTGTGGTGTAGTGGTAATGTCACTGGACTAGTAATCCAGAGGCCCAGGCTAATGCTGTGGGGAACATGGGTTCAAATCCCAACCCTGGCAGTTGGTGGAATTTAACTTTAATTGATAATTCTGAAATATAAAGCTAGTCTCAGCAATGGTGACCATGAACAAACCCATCTGGTTCACTAATGTCCTTCAGGGAAGCAGATCTGCCACCCTTACCTGGTCTGGCCTACATGTGACTCCAGACCCACAGCCATGTGGTTGACTCTTAAATGCCCTCTGAAATGTTCAGTTCAAGAGTAATTAGGGATGGGCAATGAATGCAGAGTTTGCCAGTAACATATCCCATGAAAGGAGACAGGTAGATAAAACTCAGAATTCTTCCCCCCCACCCCATCATGAAATTCTTACTCAGATCTCTCCCCTTTTTTCCACCATTGCTGAAGATATTGCCACTTATCAGATTTAATATATTTTTTTAAAATGTAAAGGCAGGCGGTTTCAGTTCTTATAAGGATGCTGCATGTTTGAACAGAGCGTAAAAAAATGAGAAACTGAAGGGAGGTTACGGGGAGAAGGCGGGAGAATGGGGTTGAGAAACTTGGCAGCCATGATTGAATGGTGGAGCAGATTTGATGGGCCGAATGGCCTACTTTCTGCTTCTATGTCTTATGGTCTAACGGAGACAGGAAGTATCACACCGAGGCTGGGGAAAAGAGGAGAGTTCTGATCTCCATCGCTCACAGGGACACCACATTGATACACCACGTTGGCTGCAAATGCGGTATCTTTAAATAAGAAGTCTTGCTTTTAATCAGAGCCTATTCTTACCACACTGGGGATGCTTGTTTCTGGTGGGTGAACAACGTGGGAAAACCAACATAGGGGTTTTGTTAAGGACATGTTCAATGTTTTTCTGGCCCTCCCCCAACAACGCCCTTGGTGAAACAAGAAATCCCAGTTTTAAATTGACTGAAAATATCTGAACGTTGAATAACTCAAACTTTCCATATGGTTTACATAGCAGCAATGGGAATCTGACACCTAGTGGATGAATGCAGTGGATATTGCCAAAGTAAATAATGGGCCAGGCTTTGCTGTAAAAACTAACAGTGCCTTAACAATGCACGTCATTATAAATGTGCAAGTTGATCAGCTGCATGTAGTGAGGGAGAGATTCCCATGAACTGCAAACCACAAGATGCTGAATAATTTGAACTGCTCCACCATGAGTCTTGCAAAAGCAGCATTTCATGCTCAGCCTCCCTGGTGATGCTCATGAAGTTGCCACATATGTGCATTAATTACATATTAAACTCGCCACAGACAGTTACCATCTAATAATAAACAGCGCATGCTCCCTTATAATGATGGTGATAATTGTCATTAACTGCTCGTTAATCTCTCCAGCACCCCCCGCCCAAATATTTTTATTCATTCATGGGATGTGGGCTTCGCTGGCTGGGCCAGCATTTATTGCCCCTCCCTAATTGCCCTTGAGAAGGTGGTGGGTGAGCTGCCTCCTTGAGCCGCTGCAGTCCATGTGGTGTAGGTACACCCACAGTGCTGTTAGGGAGGGAGTTCCAGGATTTTGACCCAGCGACAGTGAAGGAACGGCAATATATTTCCAAGTCAGGATGGTGAGTGACTCGGAGGGAAACTTCCAGGTGGTGGCGTTCCCATCTATCTGCTACCCTTGCCCTTCTGGGTGGTAACGGTGTTGGGTTTGGAAGGCGCTGTCTAAGGACCCTTGGCAAATTCCTGCAGTGCATCTTGTAGTAGGTATACACGGCTGCTACTGTGCGTCGGTGGCGGAGTGAGTGAATGTTTGTGGATGTGGTGCCAGTCAAGCGGACTGCTTTGTCCTGGATGGTATCAAGCTTCTTGAGTGTTGTGGGAGCTGCACTCATCCAGGCAAGTGGGGCCTATTCCATCCCATTCCTTATTTGTGCCTTGCAGATGGTGGACAGGCTTTGGGGAGTCAGGAGATGAGTTACTCGTCGCAGGATTCCTAGCCTCTGATCTACTCTTGTATCTACAGTATTTGTTTGGCAATCCAGTTCAGTTTCTGGTTAATGGTAATCCCCAGGATGTTGATAGTGGGGGATTCAGTGATGTTAATGCCATTTAACATCAAGGGGCGATGGTTAGATTCTCTCTTGTTGGAGATGGTCATTGCCTGACACTTGTGTGGCACGAATGTTACTTGCCACTTGTCAGCCCAAGCCTGGATATTGTCCAGGTCTTGCTGCATTTGGACATGGACTGCTTCAGTATCTGAGGAGTCATGAATGGTGCTGAACATTGTGCAATCATCAGCGAACATCCCCACTTCTGATCTTATGATGGAAGGAAGGTCATTAATGAAGCAGCTGAAGATGGTTGGGCCTAGGACACTACCCTGAGGAACTCCTGCAGTGATGTTCTGGAGCTGAGATGACTGACCTCCAACAATCATGACCATCTTCCTTTGAGCTGGGTATGACTCCAACCAGTAGAGAGTTTCCCCCCAATTCTCAGTGACTCCAGTTTTGCTAGGGCTCCTTGATGCCACACTCAGTCAAATGCTGACTTGATGTCAAGGGCAGTCACTCTCACCTCACCTTGGGAGTTCAGCACTTCTGTCCATGATTGGACCAAGGCTGTAATGAGGTCAGGAGCTGAGTGGCCCTGGAGGAACCCAAACTGAGCATCAGTGAGCAGGTTATTGCTAAGCCATTACTTTACTGATGATTGAGAGTATTCTGATGGGGCAGTAATTGGCTGGGTTGGATTTGTCCTGCTTTTTGTGTACAGGACATACCTGGGCAATTTTCCACATAGCCGGGTAGATGCCAGTGTTGTAGCTGTACTGGAACAGCTTGGCTAGGGGCGCAGCAAGTTCTGGAGCACAAGTCTTCAGTACTATTGCTGGAATATTGTCAGGGCCCATAGCCTTTGCAGTATCCAGTGCCTTCAGCTGTTTCTTGATACCACATGGAGTGAATCGAATTAGCTGAAGACTGGCATCTGTGATGCTGGGGACCTCCGGAGGAGGCTGAGATGGATCATCCACTCGGCACTTCTGGCTGAAGATTGTTGCGAATGCTTCAGCCTTATCTTTTGCACTGATGTGCTGGGCTCCTCCATCATTGAGGATGGGGATATTTGTGGAGCCTCCTCCTCCAGTGAGTTGTTTAACTGTCCACCGCCATTCACGACTGGATGTTTCAGGACTGCAGAGCTTAGATCTGAACCGTTGGTTGTGGGATCGATTAGCTCTGTCTATCATTTGCTGCTTATGTTGTTCGGCACACAAGTAGTCCTGTGCTGTAGCTTCACCAGGTTGACACCTCATTTTTAGGTAGGTCTGGTGCTGCTCCTGGCATGCCCTCCTGCACTCTTCATTGAATCAGGGTTGATCCCCTGGCTTGATGGTAATGGTAGAATTGGGGATATGCTGGGCCACGAGGTTACAGATTGTGTTCGAGTAAATTCTGCTGCTGCTGATGGCCCACAGCGCCTCATGGATGCCCAGTCTTGAGTTCTTAGATCTGTTTGAAATCTATCCCATTTAGCACGGTGGTAGTGCCACACAACACGATGGAGGGTATCCTCAATGTGAAGGTGGGACTTCGCCTCCACAATGATTGTGCGGTGATCACTCCTACCGATACTGTCATGGGTAGATGCATCTGCGGCAGGCAGGTTGGTGAGGATGAGGTCAAGTATGTTTTTCCCTCTTGTTGGTTCCCTCACCACCTGTCGCAGACCCAGTCTAGCAGCTATGTCCTTTAGGACTTGGCCAGCTCGGTCAGTAGTGATGCTACCGAGTCACTCTTGATAATGGACATTGAAGTCCCCCACCCAGAGTACATTCTGCACCCTTGCCACCCTCAGTGCTTCCTCCAAGTGGTGTTCAACATGGAGGAGCACTGATTCATCAGCTGAGGGAGGGCGGTACATGGTAATCAGCAGGAGGTTTCCTTGCCCATGTTTGACCTGATGCCATGAGACTTCATGGGGTCCGGAGTTGATGTTGAGGACTCCCAGGGTAACTCCCTCCCGACTGTACACCACTGTGCTGCCACCTCTGCTGGGTCTGTCCTTCCAGTGGGACAGGACATACCCAGGGATGGTGATGGTGGTGTCTGGGACACTATCTGTAAGGTATGATTCCGTGAGGATGATTATGTCAGGCTGTTGCTTGACTAGTCTGTGAGACGGCTCTCCCAATTTTGGCACTGGCCCCCGGTTGTTAGTGAGGGGGCTTTGCAGGGTGGACAGGGCTGAGTTTGCCATTTTTGTTTCCGGTGCCTTGGTCGATGCCGGGTAGTCTGTCCGGTTTCGTTCCTTTTTTGTGACTTTGTAGCGGTTTGATACAACTGAGTGTCTTTCTAAGCCATTTCAGAGGGCATTTAAGAGTCAACCACATTGCTGTGGGTCTGGAGTCACATGTAGGGTAAGGATGGCAGATTTCCTTCCCTAAGGGACAGTAGTGAACCACAGGGTTTTTACAACAATCGACAATGGTTTCATGATCATCATCAGACTTTTAATTCCAGATTTTTATTGAATTCAAATTCCACCATCTGTGGTGGCTGGGCCCCCAGAACATTACCCTGGGCCCCTGGATTACTGGTCCAGCGACAGTACCACTACACCGTCGTCCCCCCTTAAATTCGCCTCCCCTTGATTAATGGCCTGAAGACTTTTAAAGCCTAGTTCAGCATTAGAATTGATTCTTGCTCACCCTTGCTAGGTCCATTGACTCTGCGATCGATGGAGATTCACAAGCGTCCTCCACATGCTCTGGTGGAGTCCCCCAGCTGCACAGTGGAGTTTTCCTCTCCCCTTCAGCCTCCATATCTGCGACGGAGCTTCTTTTCAGGCGATCTCCAGCTGCGTCTTCGGCCCAGGTACACTTCAATCGGGTCAGGCTGCTGTTCCTTCAGTTTTTCAGGTTCCAGGTCCTTCACCAGCTTCTTTGCTTCTGGGTTCGTTCATTAGCTGCCACCAGGTGGTGAAGGTTTGTTCAGTCAGTCTCATTAAGCGGTTCAGAGGCTTGTAAGGTTGAGCGGCAGTGTTTATTGGTCTCTCTCTGTCAGCATTTCTTTGTGGACGACGATTTTTAGGCGGTTGTACTCATCGGTTGCAGGCCCACTGGTGGCTGGTCAGGCCTCTCAGTGACCGACAGATCCTCCCACAGCGGGTGCAGGTGAAGGTGCAGTCACCGCTGGGGGCGGTTAGCTCTACTCCTCTCCTCCTCCTCTCTTTCCTGGTGGCTCTTTGCTCAGTGGTCAAAGGTGTCTGCAGCGCTCCCCATGTTGCATTTCCAGGCATCACGCTCTATGGCCTGCATTTCCCAGTGGCGCTGCTCAGTGTGGCACACAGAGAGGGACTTCCTCAGGGAGTCCTTGAAATGCTTCCGTGGGGTTCCTCTGCTCCGTTTAGCGGTGGTCAGCATGCCCGTACAACACGATCTGGGGCCGGCGACTGTCGTCCATCCGGGCAATGTGACCCACCCAACACAGTTGGCTTTGCAGGAATGTGGCCTTGATGCTGGTGATGTTGACTTCAATGTTTGTGATGGGTCCTGCCAGGATGCTGCAGAGGCAGCGCTGATGGAAGTGCTCCGGAAGGCGGACATGACAGCGACGTACGGGGACCCCTAACTCGGCACCATACAGCAGAGCGATGAGCACTGCGGCTTTGTACACTTTGAGTTTGGTCTGTGCTCTGAGGCTGTGGTGGCTCCACGCTCGTTTGTAGAGTCAGCCGAGTGCGCTGCTTGCTTTTGAAAGCCCGCTTCCTTACCTATGGTGACATCAAACGAGATGACACTCCCCAACCAGGTAAATTGCTGTACAGGTTCCCTCGATGACAGGGTGCAGGCTGATGCAGGACTTCAGTTTTATTTAAACTGATTTTTAGAATGAAGCGTTGTGCTGCTGTGGAGAAATGTGTTGCTGTACGTTGCAGCTCTGACTGACTGTGGGCCAGGACAGTGCAGTCATTGGTGAAAAGAAGTTCACGGACCCGAGCTTTTCTTGCGGTCTATGTGTGAGCCTGAAGATGCCTGATGTTGAGAAAAACCTCCACCAGTCCAGAAGCACACGTTAACTCCCTCCTCAAGGTCTTCCATTTCCCGCTGCAGCATCACGGTGCTGGATATGGTGAATAAGGTCAGGGCCAGCACACGTCCTTGCTTCACGCCATTGGAGACGCGGAAGGGACTTAAGAGGTCGCCGTTGTGCTTGCCTTGCCCATACTGGTGTTCATGAAGCTGCTGCACCATGGCCAGGAACCTGGGCAGACATCCAAGCTTTTGAAGGATTTTCCAAAGTCCATTTCTGCTCACAGTGTCGAATGCCTAGGTGAGATTTACAGAAGTGACATCCAGGCCTTTGTTTTGCTCAGGACCGTCTTCTTGTATTTAGCTGAGTATTGTGACACAGTCGATGGTAAACGCTGAGTTGTTCAAATCCGAGGGAAACTCGAAACAACTGTCACCACCAATTTTTGCAATTTGTATGTTTGGAGATGCAGGCTTTGAATTCAGTTATAATAAGACCACCGAGCCTCAAGAGGTTTTTATAAAACAAAATTAAATATTTATTAATTAAAAGATTGTAAGCACATACATATGTCTACAAATTACTATGATAATAACTTCTAAAAAATCCCCTAATTAATCTGACTCTCAGTTACACCTCATTAAGGCAACAGTACAACACGTAGATTTAAACAGACCCCTGGCAAAGCACATTCTGGACAGTCACATTCAAAATGAGTTTCTTTCAGCTCTGGACCCTTGCAGAAGGGGCTTGAGGATTACAGGCCGGAGGCTTTAGATCTTAGAATCCCGCCTCTTTTACCAACAGCCTTCTCTTCCTTTATATATATTTTCCTCTTTGAATGTAAATTCTGATTGAATCGTGAGATTTTTTGAACTTTACCTCTTCTGACAATAAAACCCTTTCATAACACCAATTTTATTAGTAAGCCTTGGAAAGAATAAAGACGTTGTTTGGCTTCTTCTGGCTAGGTGTAATATTTCACCCATTCTTTTGAATGGTTTATTTAAAAATGCAAATTGCCCCCTTTACACTTCACCTTGTAACTTCTCTGTTTTCCTAATTAACATTTCAAAGCTATTTATCTTCTATACATCAAAGCCTCTAGACCAGCTGGCTTTAATCCAATTAAGGCACATACATAGACACAGACACCCACTAAAACTCTATTTTAAAATAATTTCCAATAACATTACAGACATTATTATATCTTCTTGATACTGACTACGAATATCATGTCTGTGGTGCCTCTAATTGCTCTGAAGCCACACTTGCCCTCTGGGAGGTTTTTTTCCATGATGGTAGGCACAAGCATGTTCAGAAGTATTCTAGCCAGGACCTTCCCTGTAATAGAACGGAGGGTGATCCCAAGATACTTGGAGCAGTCTGACTTTTCTTCTTTGTCTTTGTACAAGGTGATGATAGTGGCACCACGGAGATCCAGTGGTATCCTGCCCTGTTCTCAGCAGGTCATGACTAACTCCTGGAGCTCGGTATATCGGGCAGAGGCCACTATGTTTCAAGGCCTTGAATGGGATTCCTTCGACTCCAGGAGTTTTATTGCTCTTCACTTCTTCATGTCTATAATGTTATGGAAATTATTTTAGAATAGAGTTCTGGTGGTGTCTGTCTCTATGTGTGCGTCTTAATTGGATTAAAGCCAGCTGGTCTAGAGACCTGAAATGTTAATTAGGTAAACATAGGGAAGTTACAAGGTGAAGTGTAAAGGGAGAAATTTGCATTTTTAAATAAACCATTCAAAAGAATGGGTGAATTATTACACTTAGCCAGAAGAAGCCAAACAATGTTTTTATTCTTTCCAAGGCTTAATAATAAATTTGGTGTTATGAAAGGGGTTTTATTGTCAGAAGAGGTAAAGTTCAAAAAGCCTAGTGATACAATAAGGATTTGCATTCAAAGAGGAAAATATGTATAAAGGAAGAGAAGGCTGTTGGTAAAAGAGGAGGGATTCTAAGATCTAAAGCCTCCAGCCTGTAAGCCTCAAACCACTGTCTGCAAGGGTCCAGAGCTGAAAGAAACTCATTTTGAATGTGACTGTCCAGAGCGTGCTTTGCCAGGGGTGTGTTTAAATCTGTGTGTTTTACTGTTGCCTTAATGGAGGTGTAACTGAGAGTCAGATTAATTAGGGGATTTTTTTAAGTTATTATCATAGTAATTTGTAGACATACATATGTGCTTACAATCTTTTAATTAATAAATGTTTAGTTTTATAAAACCTCTTGACACTCGGTTGACAGCGGTTACAGTTTCCTTCAGAAGTGGGCTCTTATCCAGTTCTCCTTTGACACGCTGTTGGGTGCGGTTGATGCCAGTATCACGCACTGTGCACTTGGCACTGAAGAGATTTTCAAAGTGCTCTGACCAGCAATCCAGGACCGACCCCTTGTCGAGGTGTAGTGTCTTGCCATCGGCGCTCCTCAGGGGGTTTTGGGTTTGACACACTGGCCTGTAGACAGATCTTATTGCTCCATAGAAGCTTCTCAAGTTGCCAATATCAGCATACAGTTGAAATGCTTCTGCAAGTGCGATCCACCCAGTCATTTTGGATGTTCCTCAGTTTACATTGTAGGGCGCTGCATGCTTGACGGTAGACTGTCTTCTTCTCTTGGCTGAACCAGCTGAGCCTGATGAGGTGGCCTTTTTATTGCTAGCAGACCTTGGATTCCCTTGTCCTTTTCATCCAACCAATCCCTGTTCTTCTTGGTGCGGGGTCGGATGACTTCATTGGAAGTATCCAGTACTGCAGCTTTGATGCATTCCCAGAGCTCTTCTCGAGTGGAATCAGCAGTGAGATCAGGGTGTTCCAGTTGATAGCTATCTCTGTAAGGTGAAGTTTGCAGGTTGAAATTTCTTTGTTGGGCTGTCTCTAGGTTGGTTCTTGGGCTTAGGCTTTAAATGGATGTTCAGCTTTGAGCGAACGAGCCAGTGGTTTGTATGACAGTCAGCACTGGGCATGACTCTGGGCAGGATGTCCTTTAGGTCACACTGGAGTACCAAGATGGAGTCAACCAGGTGCCAGTGTTTAGAGCGAGGATGTATCCACGTGGTCTTGAGGCGATCTTTTTGTTGAAAGAAGGTGTTAGATATAGGCAGTTGCATTCCACAGAGTTCCAAGAGTAGACATGCATTTTCATTACACTTTCCAACTCCATGGTTTCCGAGTGCTCTCTTCCATGTCTGGCTTCACGGCCAATTTCTGGTGTTGAAATCGCCCAGGGTGACAATTTTGTCCTAGGGAGGGGCATTCTGGGTGAGGTCGTGGAGATCTGTGTAGAACTTAACTTTGACAGCTGGGTTAGCCTTCAGGGTTGGGGTATAAACACTGACGAGAGTTGCACGCTGCTGACTTTAGAGAGAGTGGGGGGGGGGTGCACGCAGACTCATGGTGTGTACAGAATGGCCGATTGGCCGGCTCGAAAGTTTAGTGGTGATAACCTTCTTCACCATGAAGCTGACACCAAGGAGGCGTTGTTCCACCCTGAGGTCTACTTGACCAGAAGAGGGTGTAGCCAGTGCTGTGTTCTGTCAAGCTGCCTTGCCCTGAGAGGCAGATCTCATTCTGAGCAGTTATATTGATGCTAAATCCGGCTAGCTCGTGGGCCCCCAGGGTTAAATGTCGCTGGGAGCGACTGTTACAGCCGAGCATTGTTCCCACGCTCCTCAGGTTAGGTTCAGAATTTTCCCACCTTTTGAAGTGAGGTAAGGAGTTTGCCACAGTTTGGCTGCGCTGAGAGATGCCCATTGAGCGCGGAAAGCCAGCTGGGTGGTGGGGAGATGGGCACTTGTTCAGGTCACCTTTCCTAGGCCCCTCTCCAATTCAGTGCTGCTCTTCAAAAAGGCCCCTTCATCGCTCAGGGTGCTTCCCAGCGATGATGTCATCTCCAGGTCATCATCAAAACAACCTGAGCCACCTGCTGGCCGGATTGGAACTGCGACTGCCAGTGTCACCCTGCACCTGCCCCTTTCACTCCTTTCCTGGCGCTATGGGGACTTTCTTGTTGGGTTGGATCATTTTCTCCTTCCGGCCTGCGCAGTGGAACTTCAAGGTTGGGTACAGTTTGCACTGACTGCCCCCCACCTTCTCCAGTCCTTTTAGGCCTGGAGCTCATCTGTTGCAGCCCAGCAAATGAGGTAAGCGACAGCGAGGTCTCCAAACCCGTAGGTTTGGATTCAGAGTTTCCCTCTCCTAGGTGCATTGCCGACCAGGGCTTGAAGGGACCCTCCTTCCCTTGCTATTTTATCCATGGCTGGTGTACCATCAACTGCAGTCCATGAAATATGGTGTGGAGCGCCTTTGGTCCAGGACATGATGGTCATTTCAGCCACATGGAATCCTTCCACCCTGTCCATTATCTTTGCCAAGGAAGACATCCGCTCAGGCGGTGAGATGTTCATCAGTTCTCCCCTCAAAACATTCTGGTCGTCAGTCGACAGAGACGGTGGCCGGGATTTTCTGTGCCCGCTGGCATTGGGCGTCTTGGGTGGTGAGAGTGGACAATACGGCGAGAAGGCCAGACATCAGTTTCACGATGTCATGAAGCCAGTTTGCGGATTGTCCGCTCAGCCCGTCCATGGTGAGCCGCATTCCCCGCCATTGGACATCGGGAATTTCATTGTAATGCATCAGCTTATCATTATAAGGCCAGCCCGCTGGACTTACCCTCCCCCCACCCGTCACTGGATCATCCGCACACGTTGGCGGGGAAAGCATACCAACATGTTTCACAACAGCATAAATAACCTGGCGAGCTGCACTTCACTCGGGACTTTGAGGTTTGGTTGCCTACCTTGCCTCGGGCAACACTCACAGTCATCAGCGCCAGGCTCCACAGGCAGCTCCACATCACTTTTAGGGGGGGCTCGTGGGCAGGTCCCTACCTACCAGACCAGCCGTAAGGTGGGGGTGGCTTTTCAACAGCTGCAGGGCTAGGGCTTGCTTGGGGAAGGGGACAAAGTGGTCTCAGGCAAGGGAAGAGGCTGCAGGGTGAGGGCTGTACTGGGGAAAGGGGGGGGGGTGTGGGAGGGGGGTATCCCAGGGTGTGTGTGGGGGCTCATGTTGGGCTGAGGGCAGAGGAGGCAGCCTCCAGAGGAGATGAGGCCAGATGGAGATGTGAGGGTGTGTGTGTGTGAGAGAGTGAGTGGTGATGCCCCTTGAGCTGTCAGTGAGTGAGATGCCAGTGAACGTGTGATGGGTGTGTGAGTGTGAGTTGAGAGTGATGAGATGGTTGCCTTACCCTGGCAGCACAGATGAGATCCTTCACCCTCTGTCTGCACTGGATGGCCAACCCCTCCTGTGCAGCGTTGACACTGACCACCATTGCCATCGCCTACCAAGCCGGAGCGGTGAGATTTCTGGACCTATTGTGGCCAGAGTGGAGATACAGGACATCACAGCCAAAAGGTGCTCGAGGGCTGTAATCTTCTGGCTTTTTGGGGCCATGTCTACTTTGCTGCAGCCCTGGGCTGGAAGCACTGAGTGCGGCTGCACATTAAATGTGGTGCCCGGCGTGGTGAAGCGGTGAGGAATCGGCATGACAGGCAAATCGGAGTCCACCCGCATTCGAAACGGTATGTTTCCCGGAAATGGATAATTAAAGCGGCAGGTTTGGGACAATACAGTGTAAAAAGCTGCCATTGCGGCCGGCGGGTAAAATGTCATTTATCCCACCCGCTATTGCACTTAGTGCAAATCCAAGACGATTCCACCCAGTGTGCCAGGTTGTGGTGCCTGAAGCCAGCAGTGAGAGTTGGGTGTAGATGAGGAGCAGTGATTCCGGTCCATGCTACAAGTAGGATGCAGCTGACTGACAATACAAGGGTACTGTCTCTATCTGAACACCCTCATATACCCGAATGTTTATTGGTAGCACATAACTCTACACATATGTACAAAGTATAGGCTGAACTAGGAGCTAACTTTATGTTGACTTCAACTCAAGTCTCTCCATACAACTCTGTCTCCTGTCTGAATCATGCTGTGGGTGGTGCTGTTCTCCAGCCCCACATTAACCCTTACTATACCAAACACATTCATACCACACTATTCAACTCAACCACCCACTGTGGGAATGAGTTCCATATTGGATTTATTAGTGACCGTCTTATATTCATGACTTCTGGTTTTAGACTGCCCAACAAGCAGTACATCAAACAATCTACCTCTTTGACCAAGCTTATGGTCATCTGTCCTCTTGTCTCTTTGTGTCGCTCTCTGATCTTAAAATTCCCCATTTTCATTCCTCCACCTTTGGTAACCATGTTTTTAGCAGCCTGGGCCCTGGGTTCTGGGACTCCATTGCGAAACCTTTGCTCCACCTCTCGCTTCATCCTTTACAACACCATCGGTCCCTGACCTAACATCTCTTCATGTCACCCGGTATCATATTTTGATAACACTCCTACAAAGCACCTTGGGCTATTTTTGCTGCATTAATGGTGTTATGTAACTGCAGGTACTTGTTGCTTTTACACCGATTTGAAGTGATTTTACCAGCACTGGGAGCCATTGCCTTGGAAACGCTGTGTGCTATTGGGAGAAGGTAACACAGAAAATATCGAATCACAAAACGCCTGCAGCACCAAAGGAGGCCATTCAGCCCCTTGTGCCTGTGCCGGCTCTCTGCAAGAGCAACTCAGCGACCCCTACATCCCTGAACCTCCCCGTGTATTCCTGCCAGTTTTTTTTTCCCCTCTTCAGATAATTATCCAGCCCCCTTTCGAAAAACGTGATTGAATCTGCTTCCATCGCTCCCTGAAGCTGTGCAGTCATGATCCTAACCACTGCGCTGTACTTCCTTCAATCAGGAGGATGTTCAGAATTCACCTGCTTCTCCACGATCGCGGCTAACACTAAGGCCAGGATTTTATGGCGCCTCCTGCCAGGAAGGTGGGGGGGGTGGTTATTACGGACCCGCCGAACTGAATGGAGATTTAAATGGCTCACCACATCCACCAGGGGGAGACATACCGCGGCAGAGCCATAAAATCCTGGCTGAAGAGCCTTTGCTCAAAATCCAGAGGCACACCTTCCAACAGGATGAGCAATAATTAGAGGAACTCCTTTTGTCCTTCACAGCACTCTTCAAATCCCTGAAGAAGAGTCATAGGGGCTCGAAACGTTAACTCTGTTTCTCTCTCCACAGACGCTGCTGGACCCGCTGAGCTTTTCCAGCATTTTCTGTTTTTATCCCAGATTTCCAGCATCCGCTATATTTTGCTTTTACTCCTTAAAAACTAGTTCTTCGACCATTCGAATCCCCTCGTACTTGTCAAACGTTCTAGATTCCCCCGCCAGAGGAAACAGCTTTTCTGCATCGATTGTTTTCATATTTTAAACCTCAATTAGCTCTCTCCTCAACTGCCTAAATTCAAGGCAATATAAGCAATAATTATGCACCCTGTCATCATAATTTAAACCTTCAAGCTAAGGTAAAATATTGGGGATCTGTTATTCAGTCCCCTTGGTAAGGGGATAATTGCATATTTTCCTGTGTCCAGTTCCATTGGTCTCAACACTGTCACAGTAAGTGCCACCAGAAATGCAACCTGCAGTTATATCCCTCGGCTTGTAGGATAGTTGGCTCAGAATGCATAGTTAGGCTCATGCCTAACTCGACCTTGACTAAAAGTGACAGGAAGCAGCGCAGCGCGCTGGAATCAGCAATGTAGAGTTAAAGCAGCAGGCCCCTGGTGCTTGATAACCGCTCCTGTGAAGCTCTCGGGGACAGTTTACCACATTAAAGGTGCTATGTAAATGCAAGCTGTTTGTTGTGTTGTGGTGCAAGGAATGCTGGCCTCCAGCAGGTGGCACCACATTGCCCGCCTGAGCAGTGCTGGGAAAGTGAAGGCCGGGTTTACTCCCCCCACCGAGCAATGGGGAAAGAGGAGGGGGTTGGAACTAATGGGATAGCTCTTTCAAATAGCCAGCACAGTCTGGAAGGGCGGAACGGCTTCCTTCTCTGCGATACGATTCTCTGGTCATAAAAGGTACAAAAAAACTTCTGGAAATAGTGGGAAACCAAGGGTCTAAGCGAGAATGAGGAACTTAAAGAAATTAATATGCGTAAAGATATTTTTTAAATTGCTTCACAGGATGTGGGTGTCACTAGCTAGGCCAGCATTTATTGTCCATCCCTAATTGCCCTAGAGAAGGTGGCGGTGAGCAGTCCAGTGTGGGGTTAGTACATCTACGATGCAGTTAGGAAGGGAATAATGGAGAAATTTATATATTCTTCCATGGGATGTGGGTGTCACTGGCAAGGCCAGCATTTGATGCCCATCCCTAATTGCCCTAGAACTGGGCCATTTCTGAGGGCGGTTAAGAGCCAGCCACATTCTTGTGGGTCCGGAGTCACATGTAGGCCAGACCAGGGAAGGATGGCAGATTTCCTTCCCTAAAGGAATGACAATCGATGATAGTTTCATGGTCACCATTACTGAGATTAGCTTTATATTCCAGGTTTATTCATTGAAATTTAAATTCCAGCAGTTGCCATTGTGGGATTTGAACCCTTGCCCCCAGACCATAAGCCTGGGCCTCTGAATGATTAGTCTAGTGACATTACAGCCATGCCACTAAATTAATAGGGTTAATAGTCAACAAGTCCCTGGAGCTGATGACTTGCATCCTAGCATGTAAATGAGGTGGCTGCAGAAATAGTGGATCCACTGGTTTTGATCTTCCAGAATTCCCCAGATTCTAGAACAATCCCCAATGACCAGAAGGTAGCAAATGTAAACCCACTATTCTAGAAAGGAGGGAGAGAGGAAACAGGGAGCTATAGGCCTGTTGGCCTGACATTAGTGGTAGGTCAATCCACTGTATTATTGAGGATGTAACTCAGTTGGTAACATTCTCACTTCTGAATCATAAGGTTCTGGGTTCAAGTCCCACCCCAGGGCTGGAGCACAAAACTCATGGCTGACATTCCTAGCGCAGTACTGAGGGCACATTGCATTGTTGGAGGTAAGGTAATGCGGCGAGTAACTCATCTCCTGAATCCCCAAAGCCTGTCCACCATCTACAAGACACACATCAGGAGTGTAATGGAATACTCTCCAATTGCCTGGATGCAACTCCCCCAATGCTCAAGAATCTCAACACCATCCGGGACAAAGCAGCCCACTTGATTGGCACCTCTTCTGCAAACATTCACTCCCCCCACCACCAACGAACAGAGTCAGGAGGTGAGTTACTCACCGCAGGATTCCTAGGTTCTGACCTGCTCTTGTAGCCACAGTATTTATACGGCTAGTCCAGTTCAGTTTCTGATCAATGGTAACCCCCCAGGATTTTGATAGTGGGGGATTCAGAGATGGTAATACCATTGAACGTCATGGGGTGATGGTTAGATTCACTCTTGTTGGTGATGGTCATTACCTGGCACTTGTGTGGTGTGAATGTTACTTGCCACTTGTCAGCCAAGCCTGGATTTTGTCCAAGTCTTGCTGCATTTGGACGTGGACCTGCTTCAGTATCTGAGGAGTGGTGACTGGTGCTGAACATTGTGCAATCATCAGCGAACATCCCCACTTCTGACCTTATGATGGAAGGTGGACCTTATGATGCATAATGGAAGCAGTGTGTACCGACGCACAGTAGCAGCCGTGTATACCTACTACAAGATGCACTGCAGGAATTCACCAAGGCTCCTTAGACAGCACCTTCCAAACCCATGACCACTAGCACCTAGAAAGACAAGGGCAGCAGATAGATGGGAATACCACCACCTGGAAATTCCCCTCCAAGCCACTCACCATCCTGACTTGGAAATATATTGCCGTTCCTTCACTGTCGCTGGGTAAAAATCCTGGAACCCCCTTCCTAACAGCGCTGTGGGTGTACCTGCACCACATGGACTGCAATGGTTCAAGAAGGCAGCTCACCACCACCTTCTCAAGGGCAACTAGGGATGGGCAATAAATGCTGGCCCGGCCAGCAACATCTGCATCCCATGAATGAATTTTTTTAAAGTATTTTGAAGAAAAGCAGGGAAGTTATCCCTGGTATCCTGGCAATCTTTTATCCCTTGATCAGCGTCACCAAAATATGGATTATCTGCTTATTATAACATTGCTGTTTGTAGGAGTTTGCTGAATGTGAATTGGCTGATACATTACATCACAGCAGTGACTACACCGAGGAAGGATGCAATTTCCTTTAAATGAGTGTAACAAAGCTTCACTGGACTGATTTCTGGGATGAGGAGATTGTCCTATGAGAAGAGATTGAGTAGACCAGGGTTGCATTTTCCAGGGTTTAGAAGAATGAGAAGTGATTGGAACAGATTATCTGATCATTATACATTGCTGTTGTGGGATCTTTCTGTGTATTGATTGGCTGTGGCATTTCCTATGTTACAATCGTGGCGACGCTTCAAAAGCACTTCATTGTCTATTAAGCACTTTGGGACTACGTCCTGAAGTCAAGAAAGGAGCCATGGAAGCGCAGATCTTCCTTGCTGCAATAATCCCACTGTTTGGTCAAAGGTTTCCCTTGTGACCTGTGCATGAAACTGATCCTTTGGTGCAACTCCACATTCCGAGCCAGTAACTCATCTCTGTGGCATTTTGCACTCCCTTTTTGCGCAGTTTCCTACCTCTGTTGCCACCACTAAGCGATTTCACACTGACTCAAGCATTGAAATGCCTCATTGGGGCAAAGAATTGGCTCCTTCCAGCTCACTTGCGGGAGCTTTGTCAAATTATCGTAAAGTTTCAGTGCATCTCAATAAAGAACTACTTTTGCCACAGAGCGACTTTTAATGAGACAAATGCAGCAACCATTTTCCATCCAACAATGTCCCACAAACAACCAGAAAACTAACAGCCTAAACCTAACAACTAATCTGTCTTTATCAAGGGGAGGTCATGCCTGACAAATCTGTTAGAATTCTTTGAGGAGGTAACGAGTAGGTTAGACAAAGGAGAGCCAATGGATGTTATCTACTTGGACTTCCAGAAGGCCTTTGACAAGGTGCCGCACAGGAGGCTGCTCAGTAAGATAAGAGCCCATGGTGTTAGAGGCAAGGTACTAGCATGGATAGAAGATTGGCTCTCTGGCAGGAGGCAGAGAGTGGGGATAAGGGAGTCCTTCTCAGGATAGCGACTGGTGACTAGTGGAGTTCCACATGGGTCAGTGTTGGGACCACAACTTTTCACTTTATACATTAATGATCTAGGTGAAGGAACTGAGGGTATTCTGGCTAAGTTTGCAGATGATACAAAGATAGGTGGAGGGACAGGTAGTATTGAGGAGGCGGGGAGGCTGCAGAAGGATTTGGACAGGTTAGGAGAATGGGCAAAGAAGTGGCAGATGGAATACAACGTGTGGAAGTGTGAGGTCATGCACTTTGGTAGGAAGAATAGAGGCATAGACTATTTTCTAAATGGGGAGAGAATTCAGAAATCTGGAGTGCAAAGAGACTTGGGAGTCCTAGTCCAGGATTCTCTTAAGGTTAACTTGCAGGTTGAGTCGATAGTTAGGAAGGCAAATGCAATGTTGGCATTTATTTCGAGAGGACTAGAATATAAAAGCAGGGATGTGCCGCTGAGGCTTTATAAGGCTCTGGTCAGACCACATTTAGAATATTGTGAGCAATTTTGGGCCCCGTATCTCAGGAAGGATGTGCTGGCCCTGGAGAGGGTCCAGAGGAGGTTCACGAGAACGATCCCAGGAATGAAAGGCTTAACATATGAGGAACGTTTGAGGACTCTGGGTCTATACTCGATGGAGTTTAGAAGGATGAGGAGGGATCTGATTGAAACTTACAGAATACTGAAAGGCCTGGATAGAGTGGATGTGGGGAAGATGTTTCCATTAGTAGGAGAGACTAGGACCCAAGGGCACAGCCTCAGAGTAAAGGGAAGACCTTTCAGAACAGAGATGAGGAGAAACTTCTTTAGCCAGAGAGTGGTGAATCTATGGAATTCATTGCCACAGAAGGCTGTGGAGGCCAGGTCATTGAGTGTATTTAAGACCGGGATAGATAGGTTCTTGATTGGTAAGGTGATCAAAGGTTACGGGGAGAAGGCGGGAGAATGGGGTTGAGAAACTTATCAGCCATGATTGAATGGCAGAACAGACTCGATGGGCCGAATGGCCTAATTTCTGCTCCAAGGTCTTATGGTCTTTTGGTCTTATGGTGGAGCTGGTTACATATTATTACAAAGCACTTACAGAACAGAAACAGGCCACTCAGCCCAACAGGTCTATACTGATGTTACATTTATTACGGACTAGCCTTCTCCCACAAGTAGCTACCTCATCTCACCCTATAAACATATCATAACAACATAAGGACACAAGAAATAAAGTAAACCCATATGTCCCATCGAGCCTGCTCCACCATTCAATACAATCATGGCTGATCTTGGGCTTCAACTCCACTTTCCCCACCCACAACGTTTATCCGTTGATTCCCTGAGAGACCAAAAATCAACGTTGGAGCACCCAGAGCCCTGTGGGGCAGAGAATTCCAAAGATTCACAACCCTTTGCGTGAAGAAATTTCTCCTCTCAGTCTTAAATGATCCCTCATCCCGAGACTGTGCCCCCCGTGTTCTAGAGCCCCCGGCCAATGGAAACAATCTCTCAGCCTGTCAAGCCCCCGTCACAATCTTCTTTCAATGAGATCACTTCTCGCTCAAATTGGACAAAGTAGCACTCCCTCAGCACAGCAACGGAGCATCAGCCTAGCTAACCCGATCAACTCCTGCTGTGGGCCGCAACCATCCCAGAGCGTGGCTGAAATCATAACTTTCAGTCCCAAAGTGCTCCCAATCGAGCCGAACTTTCACCCTTTCTTTCCTGTAATTTCAAGGAAATTCCGCTAAACTTTTATAAATCGTTGGCTCAGCTTCAGCGAGAATATTGCATCCGACTGTGGGCGCTGGACTTTCAAAAGGATGGCAATGCCTTAGAGAGGGTGCGGAGGAGGTTTATCAGAGCGCTACCGGAGATGAGGAACTTCAGTTATGTGGAGAAAACTGGAGAAGCTGAGCTTGTTCTCCGTACAGCAGAGAAGACAAAGAGGTGTTCTAAATGATGAGGGTTTTGATAGAGTAAATAGAGAGAAACTGTTTCTAGTGGCAGGCGGGTCACAGAGGTCACAGATTTAAGATAATTGGCAAAAGAACCAGGTGGAAATAAATATTTTGACACAGCGAGTTGTTGTGATCTGGAAGACGCTGCCTGAAGGGGCGGCGGGAGCAGATTCAATGGGAATTTCCAAAAAGGAATTGGATAAATACTTGAAATGGAAAAATTTGCGGGACAATAGGGAAAGAGCGAGTGCGGAGTGGAGCTAATTGGGTAACTCTTTCAAAGGGCCAGCACAGGCACAATGGGCTGAATGGCCTCCATCTTTGCTCAATTACAATCCTCCTGCTTGCCCTGAGGGGGTATGGTTACTCCCTAAGGAGTCTTGAATATTGTTCCCTGCTGTGTTTTGTAAATGGATTGTCGAATCATTACAGGACTTTGGTTTTATGATAGAAAGATTGCTTGCTCTTTGATGACTGAACTTTTTACTTCTTTAGAAACAGGTTTGGCCTCAGCCTGCATCACTGACCTTGAAATAAAGAGATACATGATGTATTAGAATTGAAACCTGCAGCAGTTTCCCGCCTCTTCTTCCCACCTTTTCTACCCATCTAAAAAATTGTCTAGCACCCGGTAACATAATCCTTTAAAAACAGTTCCACAGAAGCAAAGGAATGTGTGACTGAATAGCAAGTACTTAATGGGGCTTTGCAAACTAAATATTTAGGACTTTGGGATCTCTTCAAACAACGAAAGAGTAATATTACACACCGGTGTAGGATTGAAAAGTAAAACTAATCCAAGGATACTGAAAAACACAATGGGGGAGGCAAGTGGGGAGAGTAATGTGTGGGTGGGATATGAAGAGGAGGTGGGGGGGGGGCAATTTTTTGCCTAATGTCCTGTTTCAATGTTGCATTCCTTTTATCGATCCGCTTGCATTTTCAGAGCAGGCTGCATTTGGCACAGAGATTCCTACAGTCTCCATGCCTACCTTAAACAAAACTAGGCTCCCCAGCAACGGCAGGAGGGAGAGTCACACCGGTCATCACAACCACTAATCTGGACCTGATAAATAACAAAAGAACTTGCATTTATATAGCGCCTTTCACAACAGCAAGACTCCCTAAAGCACTTTGCAGCCAAAGAAGTGTTTTTTGAAGTGTAGTCATTGTCAGAGGAAATGTAGCAACCAATTTGCACAGAGCAAGCTCCCACAAATAGCAGTGTGGTAACGGCCAGATATTCATTTTTTTTTATCTTGCTATTGGCTGAGGGATTAATTTTGGCGCAGAACACCGGGGAGAACTGTCCTGTTCTTCGTCAAAAATAGAGGCTTTAGGATCTTTTCCATCTGACAGGGCTTAACTCTCATCAGAGAGATGCCACCTCTGACAGCCCAGTGGCAGAGGGAATTGGGTCTATATTCGCTGGAGTTTAGAAGAATGAGAGGTGATCTCATTGCAACGTACAAGATTCTGAAGGAGTTTGACAGGGTGGACACTGCGAGATTGTTTTCGCTGATCCGGGAATCTAAAACACGGGGGACACAGTCTCAGGGTAGGGGTGGGCGATCCTCTTTTAAAAATGTGTTCTTTCATGGGATGAGGGCGTCGCTGGCTAGGCCAGCGTTTATTGCCCATCCCTTTAACAACTGGACTGAGGGGAAATTAATTTGCTAAAATGGTTGTGACCCTCTGGAATTCTCTACCTCAGAGGGTTGTGGATGCTCCATCGCTGAATACATTTAAGGCTGGGATGGACAGATTTTTGGTGTCTCCGGGAATCAAGGGATATGGGGAGTGGGTGGGGAAATGGAGTTGAAGCCCATGATTGTATTGAATGGCGGAGCAGGTTTGATAGGCCCTGTGGTCTACTCCTGCTCCTATTTCTTGTGTTCTTTTGCCAATCTGGGTACACATAAAGCAGGGACTAATGTTAAACCTCTTTCATTTAAAATAGGCGGAGAAGAAAAGAGTTGACGTTTCGAGTCCTCATGACCCTTCGACCGAACTGAGTTCGGTCGAAGGGTCATGAGGACTCGAAATGTCAACTCTTTTCTTCTCCGCCGATGCTGCCAGACCTGCTGAGTTTTTCCAGGTAATTCTGTTGTAGTTTTGGATTTCCAGCATCCACAGTTTTTTGTTTTTATTTTTGTTTTTGTTTTTATCATTCAAAATAGGTTTTGAATAACTCAGCCAAAGGGTAACTTTGTGCTTTGGAGTAAAACAGACAATAGTTTGTCCGCAATAGAGATAAAAATGGAGATAATGGCTTCCTAGTGTTCTGCAGGTTTCTATTTGAAATGGGTTGCCAACTTACTACTTTATCACAAATAACAACAACAATTTGTATTTACATAGCACTGTAAAAGTGGTGAATCATTCCAAGGCACTTCACAGGAGTGTTATCAAACAACGATTGACACTGAGCCACATGAGATACTAGGGCAGGTGAGAAAAAGCTTGGTCAAAGAGGTCGGTTTTAAGCAGCACCTTAAAGGAGGAGAGAGGTGGACAGGTTTAGGGAAGGAATTCCAGAGCTTATAGTCCAGGCAGTTGGAGGCATGGCCACTAATAATGGAGAGATTGAAATTGGGAATGCTCAAGGGGTCACAATTAGAGGAGCACAAAGATTTTTTTAATCCTTTCACAGGATGTGGGCTTTGCTGGCTGGGCCAGCATTTATTGCCCACCCCTAATTGCCCCTTGAGAAGGTGGCGGTGAGCTGCCTTCTTGAACCGCTGCAGTCCATGTGGTGTAGGTACACCCACAGTGCTGTTAGGGAGGGAGTTCAAAGATTTTGTCCCAGCGACAGTGAAGGAACGGCGATATAATTCCAAGTCAGGATGGTGAGTGACTTAGAGGGGAATTTCCAGGTGGTGGTGTTCCCATCTATCTGCTGCCCTTGTCCTTCTAGGCGGTAGAGGTCACCTAGTTTGGAAGGTGCTGTCGAAGGAGCCTTGGTGAGTTGCTGCAGTGCATCTGTGCATCGCTGGTGGACAGAGTGAATGTTGAAGGTGGTGGATGGGGTGTCAATCAAGTGGGCTGCTTTGTCCTGGATGGTGTTAACCTTCTTGAATGTTGTTGGAGTTACACTCATTCAGGCAAGTGGGGAGTATTCCATCACACTCCTGACTTGTGCCTTGTTGATAGTGGACAGGCTTTGGGGAGTCAGGAGGTGAGTTACTTAGCTTTCCAGAAGGCATTTGATAATGTGCCACATCAAAGATAATTGCAGAAAATAAAAGCTCATGTAGATAGTGAAGCTAAAAGACTATTGAGTTTGAAGACAGAAATGGTGGATGAGTGAGTTCCAGAAAATATCTGAATAGTGAAACATAAAACATAGAAACATAGAAAAATAGAAGCAGGAGTAGGTCATTCGGCCCTTCGAGTCTTCTCCACCATTCAATATGATCATGGCTGATCCTCTATATCAACACCACACTCTCGCACTCTCCCCATACCCCTTGATGCCTTTAGAGTCTAGAAATCTATCGACTTCCTTCTTAAATATATTCAGTGATTTGGACTTCACAGCCCCTTGTGGTAGAGAATTTCACAGGTTAGCCAACCTCTGAGTGAAGAAGTTTCTCCTCATCTCAGTCCTAAATGCCTACCCTGTATCCTGAGACTGTGAGCCCCTTGTTCTGGACCCCTCAGTCAGTGGAAATATCATCCCTGCAGCCTGTCTGTCCAGCCCTGTCAGAATTTTATACATTTCAATGAGGTCCCCACACACTGTTCTAATCTCCAATGAATACAGGCCTAGTCGGTCCAATCTCTCCTCATACGACAATCCTGCCATCCCAGGAATCAGTCTGGTGAACATTCGCTGCACTCCCTCTATGGCAAGTCTATCCTTTCTTAGGTAAGGAGACCAAAACTGCACATAATACTCCAGGTGTGGTCTCACCAAGGCCCTGTATTGCCCCAGTAAGACATCCTTACTCCTGTACTCAAAGTCATCTCGCAATGAAGGCCAGCATACCATTTGCCTTCTTAACTGCTTGCTGCGCCAGTATTGGAGGATTTTCTGCTATAGAAACTTAAGGGACTAAAACCTGACAAATCCCCAGGATCTGGTGGGCTAGGGTTCTGAAAGAGATAGCTGCAGAGACACTGGATGGGCTGGCTATGATTTTCCAAAATTCCCTAGCTTTTAGAATGGTCACAGTGGATTGAAAGTTAGCAAATGTAATACTATTATTCAAGAAAGTAGTGAGAGAGAAAACAGGGAACTATGGGCCAGTTAGCTTGACTTCAGTCATTGGGAAAATGCTGGAATCTATTATTGTGTTAAGAACTAGAAATAGTTTAAGTAAGTTATATTTGTATTTGTGGGCGTTAGGATGGGTCTTAGCTTTAAGTTTAAGTTTAATTTGTGTTTCTGTACTGGTGTTAAGAAAAGGGGAAACTTGAGTTTTGGTTTCACTTTAAAGGATGCCAGCATTATAATGAGGTTTTACGACGAAGGAAAGTTAAAACAAATACAAACGCAGGTAGAAAAATCTGGGCTGTTGCCTCACAACAGGAGGCCCACACAGAGGCTGGGAGAAACAGGAAGCAATTTTAGTTCAGTTGGAAGCAGGTGCCAGGAGTCGCTGGACACAGGAGAGGAAACTGCAGGAAGCAGGTTCCAAAAACGAAAGAATAAAGTCCCCAAAGCCAGGGCATGAAACAGCAGAAAGGTCCCAAGACATCCTTCTGGTCAGAGGAAGAACAGGAGTTTGGAAAAAGTCCTGTTAAGTCAATTTGGAAATAAGGAGCAGAAAGGAAGGCTTCAAGCTTAAAGGGAGAAAGCTGCAGACTTAAAGCAAAATAGGATTGCGAGAAGCCAGAAGATGCAAGGAGACAGCCGAGGGTCTGTAACAGTGGTGTTCTGTTGGAACGGCTGAGCATTTAAGAGAAAGCATGTGAAAGGCAAAGCCTGAATGCACGTGGTGATTCATGGGAGAGGACCATCGGAAGGAGAGTTCGAAACCCTGGAGGTGGGGCCTTGTGGAAGGCTTCTGAGAGAAAGTATCATTTGGGAGAAGATTCCAAAGTGAGTTCTTTGAGAGTGGAGATTGGAAGCCGTCATGTGAAAAACAAATTTCAGTGAGACTGGTTGGCTCACAGTGTAACAAGCGTTTGGGGGGGAGTTGATGAGAGATCCATTGCATCTATCTGGGGTGGCATCTGTCAATTGGCTTCAGAGTGTGGTGTGCCTGACCACAGGTCACCAATTGGTTTACATGGACTGTCTACTTACTGTCAAGATTAGAGTATAAGTTAGCTTTTGTAACTTGTGTTATCCTTACAAACCTGTATATATCAGAGAATCAATGAATATGGTGAGTGGTCAGAAAAGTAGAGTTGAAGCCAAAGATCAACCATGGTTGATCATATTGAATAGCGGAGCAGGCTCGATGGGCCATATGGTCTACTCCTGCTCCTTTTCCTTCTGTTCTTATGCAGGTATTTTCATGGGAATAAAGATCCAGGTGGTGCGCAGGTCAAAACATGGTGGCGAATTTGCAGGTCACCAAAAGATCTAGGGGAATGTACTTTGCCCTAGACATGATGGGCCAAATGGCCTCCTTCTGTGCTGTAACAATTCTGTGATTCTGTGCGAGTGAATGTCTGACCGCAAACAGACCATAGCTGAAGCTGAAAAACTAGTAGGACCTGTAGGCCAGGCACAGGCTGAGCAGGGAACAGCAGCAGCGTGGGGAGGTCTGCAGGCTGATCAGAGTTACTTTAAAATTTAAGCAATAGAGCAGTAGGTCAAAGAAACAGCAGCCAAGTCTCCAGTGTAGCACAGTGCAGTGAAAAAGAAAAAGGCTGGCATTTATAAAGTGCTTTTCACGATCATCAGATGCCTCAAAGGGCTTTACAGCTGATGGAGCATTTTTGAAGAGTAGCCGCTGTTGTAATGTGGTAAACGTGGCTGCTAATCTACCCACAACAAACTCCCACAAACAGCAATGTGGTGATGGCCTGATAAGCTGTTTTTTTTGTAATGCTGATTGAGGGATATATATTTGCCAGGAAGCTGGGGAGAACGCCCCTGCTCCTCTTCTATAGATTTTTGATGGACAAAAGAGTCAAAAGTCGTGGGCGGGGGTTAGGGGATCAGACAGGAAAGTGGAGTCAAAACCACAACCAGACTGGCCATGTCTTTATCAAATGGCAGAGCAGGCTCAAAGGCCTGAAAGGTCCTGCTCCTAAGACCTATGTTCACATGGTCAACATTGTGCCATGGGATCTTTTATACATCAATCTCAGTCTAGCATCGCATCTAAAAGACAGCACCTCCGACAGCGTCGCACTCCCTCAGTACTGTACTAGGGTGTCAGCCTTGATTTTTATGCACAAGCCCTGGAGTGGGACTTGAACCTTGTGACTCAGAAGCAAGAGTGCTGCAACTGAGCCACAGTTGACACAGGCAAAGTATTGATATCCAGAGAAATCCATTTGAAAGGCAAATTTAAGAACTCACTAAGGAAAGTAGAGGGCAGGTGTGGTGGAGATGGGATTTGGCAAAGCCAAGATCTATTATTTGGTGATCGAGTGCTGTTTTAGAAATCTGCAAGGAGGGATAATCACATTCAGAGAGTGGCAAGAATATGGAACTTGCTACCTTAAAATAGCTACTGTCTAGGAGAAGTTTCTCCTGAACAAAAACAGAATTACCTGGAAAAACTCAGCAGGTCTGGCAGTATCGGCGGAGAAGAAAAGAAAAGAAAAGTTTCTCCTGAATTCCTTATAAGATTTACTAGTGAATCCCTTATTCTCCTGCTACATTTTCCCCATACAATCATACAATCACTATTCTTCAGAGTGGGGGGGGGGGGGTCACCCTCCAGGATTGGCCTGAATTCTCTGAGAATTGAAGGTTAATCCCCCGGACACTGTTGCAGCAAAGCTTAGGGAGAAAGCTCACGAGGGCATTAAATATTAACTTTGAACACTTTTAACTTATTCATTGCAAAATATATTGGAGATGGTGGGGTGGGGTAAAAGCCTATTTCGCACATGGTCAAGAACAATCCAATTGGATAAAGTCTGTTCCCTTTTCAATTGGGAGTGGGAAGGCAGTGTGCATGGAGGATGAACCAATGGTAGGAGTCTGGCTGGGGATAGGAGGTCATGTGATATTTATGCTCCCCACTCGTTCTGATCTTGGCCACAAGTGGAAACACTTACAGTACGTCTTGCCTGGACTCTAACCATCGGTGCTAGCCAACATTCTCAAGATTGTTGGGGGGAGTTCTGGCCCCAATTCGAGGTGGGCTGCAGACCCCAAAACAGGGGGGTGCAACCGATGCAGGCAAGGCATGTTCATTGAGTGTTTCCAGTTGGCCTACGAAAGGCCACAGTTGTGCAAAGCTATGCTCAGTCCCCCACCTAAAGTTCAGTTCTGAGCGGAGCACCTCAGGAAGGACATATCGGCTTTGGAGAGGATCGGGGTAGATTCACCAGAAAAATACCAGGGCTGGAATTGGTTCAATTATGAGGACAAGTTATATAGACTAGGCTTGTACAAACATGCCTATCCCCACTATCTCATAAATCAAGAGACAAACCCAGAAAAATCAAGTGATTTGGCATAAAAAATCATGGTTATCTTTGTTTTTAAGCTTAGACCAAGATAGATTGACAGTTGAATTATAAATCTCATTTGTGGGTTTATTTAAACTCTAAACAGATCAGAGCTATATTATTGCATCTGATGATGGTTTACAAAGAACTATTCCTCGTCGATGGAAGTGAAAGATCCCATGCTGCTATTTCAAAGAGGATCAAATGTCAGCAGCAGAAAAGCCCCAAGATTCCTGAGCCCCCTTACAGGATCACGTGAAGCCGAATTTGTCCGAGAAATTGTGTTGGCGTGAATGAGCTCCTGTGCGAGCAGGGGACGTTTCGCTGGCGTCCTGGCCAATATTTATTTCTCAACCAAGGCGTTGGGGGTGGGGGGGGTGGGAATTACCTGGTCATTATCACATTGCTGTTCATGGGAGCTTGCTGTGCATAGATTGGCTGCCGCGTTTGCTACATTACAACAGTGACCACACTTCTTTTTTATTTGTTCATGATATGTGAGTATCGCTGGCTGGGCCAGCATTTATTGCCCATCCCTAATTGCCCCTTGAGAAGGTGGTGTGTGAGCTGCCTTCTTGAGCCGCTGCACTCCATGTGGTGTAGGTACACCCACAGTGCTGTTAGGGAGGGAGTTCCGGGATTTTGACCCAGCCACATAGTTGGCTGCAAAGAGCTTTGGGACTTTGTGAAAGACGCAGTTGAAATATAATTTCTTTCATCTGTGCTCCTCTTCCCTCTGCTTTTTTGCTGTAATCTTTTCCACCTCAAATGATCCAATTTTTTTTCTTTCTTGAGTTGTCTTATTATTATCTCCTTTTGCCTTATCCCAACATCCTTTTTGTCATTTAACCTCCCCATGCCCACCACCCTGTCACAGACCTTCCCTTTTGTTCTCCCCTCCCCTCATCACTCGTGCTCCACACCCTGCTCTTTTTACCTGGCTCTGTACTCCCTTAAAAACTATTAAATCTCGAGCAGCCTCCGAAACTCTGTTTCGCTCTACACAAATGTTGCATGACCTGCTGAGTGTTTCCAGCATCCTGGGTGTTTTGCTTTGGTGTCACTAAAAACAGATTCCCTGGTTATTACCGCATGGCTGTTTGTGGGATCTTGCTGTGTGCGAGTTGGCTGTTGTGTTTTCCACATTACAACAGCGACTACGCTTTAAAAAGCACTGCATTGGCAGTAAAGCATTTTGGGAATGCAACTTGCTGTATAATAATAAGTTATTATGTATGTATAATAAGTTCTTTCTTAACCTAAATGCAAGCTTTATTTTCTTTATCCTTTCAAGGGATGGGATGTGGGTGTTGCTGACAAGGCCAGCATTTGCTGTCCATCCCTAATTGCCGTTGAACTGAGTGGCTTGCGAGGCCATTTAAGGATCAGCTACATTGCTGCGGGTCTGAAGTCACATGTAGTCCAGGCCAGGTAAGGACAGTAGGTTTCCTTCCAGCCAGGCGGATGAATCATTCAATGATGGTTAACATTACTGAGAACCAACTTCCAGAGTTAGTAATTGAATTGAAATCCCACCAGCCACCTAGTGGGATTTGAACACATAACTCCCGAGCACTAAAGCCAGGCTTCACTAGAGTACTAGCCAAGTACCGCCACCCTTTACCCCCTTAACGCCACTGCGCACCCCAGCCACCTCCATTCAGCCACTGCATGCCTGATCCCAGAGACAATGTGGCGAGCGGCGCTACGCGAATGCAATTTTTTTTTCTCTCTTTTCTTTTGCATTCCACCACCGTCCAGCATGCGGTTCCCCCACCAGCCCCAGGAGCACCACTCCACACACACACACACACACACACACACACACATACATATATATATATATATATATATATAGAGTTAACAGAACCAAAGAAACACTTGACAATGTGCTCAGGGCACGAAATTCAAGCCGAAAATACAGTCGCTGGAGCCGATAGCTTGGAGGTGGGGGGGGGGGGGGGGGGGGGGCAGAGTCAGGCAATGTAGCGGCCAGTTTCAGAGCCGGTTTGACAATAGCGGGTTGAATCCAAAACAGAAAAGGCTGGAAAAAGCTCAGCCGGTCTGGCAGCGTCTGTGGCGTCCGGAGGGGCTTCGTGCATTAACTCTACCCCCTCCCTCTCTCTCTCCCTCTCTCTCTCTCTCTCTCTCTCCCTCCCAGACCTGCTGGGTTTTTCCCCCCCCCCCCCACCAGGTTGCCAGCACCTGCAGTATTTTTGGCTTTTTATCGCCCTGTTTGAAGTTGTGGTCGGCAAGAAGCGGTTGCGTTGGTGACCGGGGAGGAGAGTAATTGGAGCGCTCGCTGGTCTCCTGGAGAAAGCCGATTGCGTCAACAATCCGATCTCTCGGCTGGTTGCTACAACAAACTCCCCCTTTGAGCTGCTCGTCGCTGCCCTTTGTCCACCCTCCCTCTCCTCAAAGTTCCTGCTATAAACCCGGGCAGGGAAGGCACCTGTCAGTCTGCTCAAAGTCTTCCCCCCACCCCACCCCACCGTCTATTCCTGAAGCCAGGACGATAGGAGATCTGGGAGAATGGTGAGCTGGCTGTCTTTATTCAGACTTTCTTTCCCCCCCCCCCCCCCACCCCCACCACCGCCACCATAAATATTGGGGAGGGGTGACCCAGCTGCATTCGGTGCAAAGCCAGTTAAAACAGTTAAAAGAATAAACCGCTGTTTGCAGAGGGGAAAATTTTAACGGGAGAGGTTGCATCACCTTAAAAACTCGGTCAAAAGGAATAGGTTTTCGAGAAGCATCTTAAAAGCAGGAGAGATAAAGAGGGAGGGAGGGAGGGAGGGAGGGAGAGAGACGGAAGGGTTTAGGGAGAAAATTCCACAGCTTAAAGCTGGAGGCATAGCCGTCAACAATAGTTTCATGTGAAGGAACTGGGATATTGAGGGTGGGTTGGGGGTTGGGGGTTGGGGTGGGGGGGGGGCAATAGACAAGAGGCCAGAACTAGGAGGAATGTCGAGATCTGGCGAGGGTTGTAGGGTTGAAAGAGCTTCTGAGACGGTTAGGGGTGAGGGGTGAGGGGTAGGGGATGAGGGGGTTGGGTAGGGGGGTCTTGGAGGTGGGGGAGGCGAGATTTGAAAAGAGGGGGTGAGAGTGTTTAAGGCGGGGTTGCTGTGCAGGAGAGAGGGTGTTGATAGCGGGGCTGGGAATTTTGGGGGGGGGGGTGGTCTGTGCGCGGATAATGGTGTTGGGCTATCGATGGATCCAGCACCATAACCTCTCTCCGCCTGCCTTGCGGTGAAAGGCTGGTCATCGTGGGGTAGGGTAGTTGCGGGGTTGGGGGGGGTAGGGGTAGTTGGGGGTGGCAGTGGGACAGGAGCCCGACCTTCTGCAGAACCGGTCCTGTCGGCTGGGGTTTTTTTTTTTGCCGCCTCGGGAGTCTTGCTGTCTGAGAACTCACTGTCTGGCTGCCGCGGATTCTCGTTGCCTGTGGGGTGGGGCTCTGTCTGGGACTATCTCTGTCCGGGGAGTCTCTGTCTGGGGGGTATCTCCGTCCCGGGAGTATCTCTGTCTGGGGAGTCTTCGCCGTGGGGTATCTCTGTCTGGGGGGGAGATCGCTGTCTGGGGAGTCTCTGTCTGGGGGAGATCGCTGTCTGGGGAGTCTCTGTCTGGGAGAGATCGCTATCTGGGCGAGTCTCTGCCGCGGTGTATCTCTGTCTGGAGAGTCTCTGTCTGGGGGTATCTCTGTCCAGGGAGTCTCTGTCTGGGGGAGATTGCTGTCTGGGGAGTCTCTGTCTGGGGGTATCTCTGTCCCGGGAGTTTCTGTCTGGGGAGTCTCCGCCGTGGGGTATCTCTGTCTGTGGAGTCTCCGCCGTGGGGTATCTCTGTCTGGGGAGTCTCTGTCTGGGGAGTCTCTGCCATGGGGAGTCTTTGTCTGGGGAGTCTTTGTCTGGGGAGTCTCTGTCTGGGGAGTCTCTGCCATGGGGTATCTCTGTCTGGGGAGTCTCTGTCTGGGGAGTCTCTGCCATGGGGTATCTCTGTCTGGGGAGTCTCTGCCATGGGGTATCTCTGTCTGGGGAGTCTCTGCCGTGGGGTGTATCTGTCCGGGGAGTCTCTGCCGTGGAGTATCTCTGTCTCGGGAGTCTTTTCCTGGGGGAGATCTCTGTCTGGGGGAGATCTCTGTCTGGGGTGTCTGTGCCTGGTGGTATCTCTGCCCAGGGAATCTTCCATTTCGGAAGTCTTTCTGCTTGGGGAGTCTGTGTGTGGGCAGTCTCTCCGTGGGGTGCTCTTCAGGGCAGCGTTGCTTTATCCCAGTGTGCCTGCCTCACCTCCGGATTGGGGGGGGGATAGAATGTACGTTCACAGTTTGAATTCTGTGCAGGAAACAAATAATGCAGCTCAACTTTCTTTGGGCACGCGTGCAAGAGCAAGAAATCATCGGGAGGTTTCAGAAAGGAACTAGACAGATTCCCTGTCAAAGAATGGGATTCAGAGCAGGGCTGGGTAGCCAGAAGTCCTCATCTACTTGAAACTGTTGCAATGTTACTGTGAAATCAGTGAGGCAGGACTGGTTGGAAGTGATCGGGGGCTTCACCTGCAGGAGGAGAGAATTTGAAGAGCTGGGGTTTCAATGAGCTGAATGTCTTTTTCACATGTGCCAGTTACACAGAATTTACAGCTCAGAACCAGACCTTTCGGCCCAACTGGTCTATGCTGCTTTATGCTTCAGGTGGTATTGCCACTGGACGGGTAATCCAGAGACCCAGGGTAATGCTTTGGAGATGAAAGCAAAATACTCCAGATGCTGGAAATCTGAAATAAAAAGAGAAAATGCTGGGAAAACTCAGCAGGTCTGACAGCAGCTGTGAAGAGAGAAACAGAGTTAACGTTTAGAGTCCGTAGGACCCTTCTTCAGAGCTAAAGAGAAGTAGAAATGTGGTGGATGTTACACTGTGTGGGAGGGGGTGGAGCAAGATAGAAGGTCAGAGATAGGTGGGAGAGAGTGGCAAAGATGTCATGGACATAAGACAAAGGGAGTGTTAACAGTAGTGGTAAGGAGTAAAGAAGGTGCTAATGGTAGGATAAAGGTAAGAGCAGAATGTGGTAATAGCAGAACAAGGATCAGTGCTCTGTGAAAGCACAATGTAGAAACCAGTGACAGGTGGCCCTGTGGGAGGTGGTGTTTGGTGGGGGGGGAGGATTAAAAAATGAATAAAATATAAATAAATGAATAATACAATTACAGTTAAAAAAACAAAGAAAAATAAACAATCTGCTTGAATTCAATAATAATCTGAAATTAAAAGTCTAATGATGACCATGAAACTATCATCAATTGTCGTAAAAACCCATCTGGTTCACTAATGCCTTTTAGGGAATGAAAACTGCTGGTCTGACCTAGAATCACAGCGCAGAAGAGGCCCTTTGGCCCATCAAGTCTGCACTGACACGTGAAAAACACCCGACCTACCTACCTAATCCCATTTACCAGCACTTGGCCCATAGCCTTGAATGTTATGACGTGCCAAGTGCTCATCCAGGTACTATTTAAAGGATGTGAGGCAACCCGCCTCCACCACCCTCCCAGGCAGCGCATTCCAGACTGTCACCACCCTCTGGGTAAAAAAGTTTTTCCTCACATCCCCCCTAAACCTCCTGCCCCTCACCTTCAACTTGTGTCCCCCCGTGACTGACCCTTCAACCTACATGTGACTCCAGACCCACAGCAATGTGGTTGACTCTTAAACGCCCTCTGAACAAGGGCAATTAGGGATGGGCAATAGATGCTGGCCTAGCCAGCGACGCTCACATCCCGCGAAAGAACAAATAAAAAGCTTCCTTCCACCTGCTTCCTCTCACCCTATCAATATATTCTATTATTTTTCTCTCTCACGTAGTTTCCCTTTAAATGTATCTATGGTATTTGCCTCAACCACTCCGTGGTGGCGAGTTCCACATTCTCACCACTCTCTGGGCAAAGGAGTTTCTCTTGAATTCCTCAGTGGCTTTATTAATGACCAAATAATAATGCGTTATTCACTCATTCAATTGGAGGGGTGAAGCACAGGAGTGAATTAAGGAGCCTAGCTCAGCTCAACCTTAAATGTTAGCCCCAGTTTTGGATTCACATTCTCTCGATGTATATTCCATCAAACATGTTCATGATTTTAAGGATCTCTATTGGGTCACCCCCCCCACGCCTTCTGTTTTAGAACGATCTTTGAGAGGGCTACCCAATTAATCCCATTCGTCTGTCTTTTCTCCAGAGTGCTCTTCAAATATATGCTCGGCCTGGAGCTCTGTATTGGGTTGGAGAACAATAGGTTTTACAAGACTGGCAGAATCCTGGAGTGTTGTGACTTTTTTCCACCCCCAAAAAATATACTGTATTCATAAAATGTGTAAGAGTGCATCACAAAACATTTCAACTCAAAATTTACAGAAAGTGCAATGAAATTCAACATGTCTCCATACAGGACATTCCACTCCTAGGTGCCTCTATACAATTGTAATTCTCTTGATATTTACAATGTACATTCCATGTCAGACATACAGACCGAGAGGTTCTACAAATTTCCCAGCCCCTTGGGGTGTTGTGATTACCCGGATGTAGCTAGTGCCAGAGGCTGGTCCACAGCTGGAGGTGCTCATTACAGGGTGGGGGATTGGACCTGATGCCCCCTACAGTTCAATAGCAGTACTGCGGTGTGCAAATAAAAGATATTCCAATGCATGGGATAAAACAAGTTTCTCAAAATGTGTTTGCTGCTCAAGAAATCTGACTTGAAAGGAGGGGTAAAAAAAAGGCAAATAGTGAAGGATCAGAAAATACGGTCTGCAACTTACATTCTTAAAATTTACTGAGAAATTTGACTTTGGGCTTCAGATTTTGTCTGTCAGCAAAGTCTTCTACATTTGCATGTCTCGGAGTTTTCATATTTTATTCAGAGTACTGGCCACAGCTCAGAGAATTTCATTGGAATTCAAGTTGTGCTCCACCCAAGGAAATATTTTAAAACTATTTGCTGGGTGTGGGCTGGGTCGGACACTGTTCCTTTTACCTCCGTGGATATGGGTTTAAACCTACTCCAGATCACTGGGATCAAGCTCTCTCCTCTCTCCCTCTTCCCTTGCTCCCTTTCTTTCTCTCCCTTTTTCCTTTGCTATCTCCCCCTCTTAGTCTCTCCATCCCCGCTTTCCATTCTCTCTTTCCCATTCCTTGCTGTCTCCTCCTCTGTCTCTTCTCCCCCTCTGTTTCTGTCTGTTCTTCTGACTTCGCCTTCCCCACTCTCTCTTTTCCCTGTGCTGTCTCCCCTATCTCTCATTGTTTCTATCCAGTTTTACCTTTTTTCTCTCCCTTTTTCTTCTCATATCTTCCTCTTTCTCTCTCCCCTTCTTTTTCCCCCTCCCTCCCTGATCCCTCTCCTAACCCTCTCACTTCCCCTCCCCTTTTCCCACTCTCTCCTTCCACTCTTCTCCACATCCTCTCTCTCCCATACACTCTTACCTACTCCTCTCTGCCACCTCTCCTTTTTCCTCTCCCCTACTTTCTCCCTCTCCTTCCTCTCGCCATCTTTCTCTCTCTCTCTCCCCCATCCCAACAACCTCTCTCCCCATCTCCCCTTTCCCTCTCCACCTTCTCATTCCCCCTCCTCTCACTCTGTCAACCCATCCTCTCTCTCTTCTACCCCTCCTCTGTCTCCCTGCATCTCTCTCCATTCCTCTCTCCCATTCTCCCTCTCTACCCACCTACACTCTCTATTTCCCCTCACCCTTCTCTTTCCATGCCAGCAGAACAGAAAGCGAGAGAGCTGAGGTATAAGCGTCACACTCTCAGGAGTGGCTGAAATATAAACTCAATGTTGGTTTATTTGATGGGCCTGTGCAGCGCTTGAATTGAAACACCAGGCTTCAGAGCAGCTGAAGCCAAACTTTGCCAGGTGTTAGCTTTTCCTTTCCCTGTGTACCTGGTAAAATGGCTTTCTCCCCTTATGTAAAACCTGAACATTCGACAGGAGCGATAATTAAGAGAATTTAACATGAGTCACATAAGAAAATATTAGATCTGGTGAACAATATTAGATCTGGGTTAAAGAGGTAGGTTTGAAGGAGCATCTTAAAGGAAGAGGGAGAGAGATGGAGAGATTTGGACCCAGGCAGCCGAACGCACGGCCACCAATAATGGATCGATTAAAATGGGGGTGCTGTTTTACATCTTAACAGGAAGACAATATGATCTAATGCTTGAGTTCCTAGCTTGATCTGATACAGAAATTAGTCTCCCCCAACCCCTTTCTTTTATTAATTTCATTTTATGCCAGGAGTCATATCTAGCACAACAGAAGATGGTTGTGGTTGTTGGAGGTCAGTCATCTCAGCTCCAGGATATCACTGCAGGAGTTCCTCAGGGTAGTGTCCTCAGCCCAACCATCTTCAGCTGCTTCATCAATGACCTTCCTTCCATCAGAAGGGATGTTCGCTAATGATTGCACGGTGTTCACCACCATTTGCAACTCCTCAGATACTGAAGCAGTCCATGTCCAAATGCAGCAAGACCTGGACAATATCGGGGCTTGGGCTGACAAGTGGCAAGTAACACTCATGCCACACAAGTGTCAGGCAATGACCATCTCCAACAAGAGAGAATCCAACCATCACCCCTTGATGTTCAATGGCATTACCACCACTGAATCCCCCACTATTAACATCCTGGGGGGTTACCATTGACCAGAAACTGAACTGGACTAGCCATATAAATACTATGGCTACAAGAGCAGGTCAGAGGCTAGGAATCCTGCGATGAGTAACTCACCTCCTGACTCCCCAAAGCCTGTCCACCATCTACAAGGCACAAGTCAGGAGTGTGATGGAATACTCCCCACTTGCCTGGATGAGTGCAGCTCCCACAACACTCAAGAAGCTTGACACTGTCCAGGACAAAGCAGCCAGCTTGATTGGCACAGCACGCACAAACATTCAATACCTCCACCACCAATGCACAGTAGCAGCAGTGTGTACTGACTATAAGATGCACAGCAGGAATTCACCAAGGCTCCTTCGATAGCACATTCCAAACCCACGACCACTACCACCTAGGACAAGGGCAGCAGATAGATAGGAACACCACCACCTGCAAGTTCCCCTCCAAGTCGCTCACCATCCTGACTTGGAAGTATATCACTGTTCCTTCACTGTTGCTGGGTCAAAATCCTGGAACTCCCTTCCTAGCGACACTGTTGGTGTACCTACACCACATGGATTGCAGCAGTTCAAGAAGGCAGCTCACCACCACCTTCT
The DNA here is from genome assembly GCF_017639515.1 of Carcharodon carcharias. Taxonomy (NCBI): domain Eukaryota; kingdom Metazoa; phylum Chordata; class Chondrichthyes; order Lamniformes; family Lamnidae; genus Carcharodon; species Carcharodon carcharias. Next base: position 18,161,068 of record NC_054478.1, on the reverse strand, counting down.
CAAGGGCAACTAGGGATGGGCAATAAATGCTGGTCCAGCTGGCGAAGCCCTCATCCCATGAATGAATAAAAAAAAATTGAGAATTGCAGAGATCATGGTGAAGGAATGAGGGGGTTGGTGGTGTGGGGAGTGGTTGGGTGGGGGGGGGGGGGGGGGGGGGGGGGGGGGTGGGGATGACAAATGGAAACCTATGTTGATAGGGTGAGTTGAAGCAAGTTTGAAGGAGGCACAGATGGACGATAAAGACCAGCACAGACCTAGTTTTATCTAACTCTATGTGATAATAATTGCTTTTTTTTCCCCCACAGCGTGAATGTATCTCCATCCATGTTGGCCAGGCTGGTGTCCAGATGGGCAATGCCTGCTGGGAGCTGTACTGTTTAGAACATGGTATCCAGCCTGATGGGCAGATGCCCAGTGATAAGACCATTGGAGGTGGTGATGACTCCTTCAACACCTTCTTCAGCGAGACTGGAGCAGGGAAACATGTCCCGCGAGCTGTCTTTGTTGATTTGGAACCAACTGTAATTGGTAAGTCAAGGGACCATGAGGCCGTGTTTCTCAAAAAGTCAAAATCTCTCTCTCTCTCTCACATACACTGTTCTCCTCCTTTATGTATATTTTCAATTTTGTTATTCTTACAAACACAGGAACAAGAGAAGGCCATTTAGCCCATCGAGCACGTTCCACCATTCAGTTAGATCTTGGATGATCTGTATCTTAAATCCATTTAACCACCTTATTTCCTTAATCCTTGAATTATTCGCCTAGCAAAACCTCAATTAATAAAGTTTTAATTGACTCCCAGTCCTAACAGCTTCTTGGGGGCTGAGAGAGTTCCAGATTTCCACTACCATTTGTGTGAAGGAGTGACTCCTTGCATTACCCCTGAATGACTTGGATCTAATTTTAAGCTTATGCCCCCATTCTAAACTTTCTCCACCAGTGGAAATAATTCCTCTCTATCTATCCCATCAACTACTTTAATCATCTTAAATGCTTCAACTGGAACATTGAGACATTACAATTTGGGTTAACACACTATCTTAGGCCCAGGATATCATATCAAGTACTGTTAAGATGATTGCGCAACACAATTCTAGATTTGTTACTAGTTTGACTGTCTGCTGAGTACCAAGCAGAACTGTCCTGTTGACTAACATCCTAGTGTTCCACATTCTGAGTCTTTGTTATGTCAGTAAGGGTGAGTTGATATTCAGGACGAGATGGTGGTTAATCTAAACACATTTCCTGCCAACTTTGATAGTGCCCTCTACTATGGGCAAAAGAAAAATACTGCAGATGCTTGAAATTGGAAATAAAAACAGAAAATGCTGGAAAAAACTCAGCAGGTCTGGCAGCATCTGTGGAGCGAGAAACAGAGTTAACGTTTCAGGTCTGATGAAAGGTCATAGGCCTGAAACGTTAATTCTGTTTTCTTTCTCAGATACTGTCAGACCATTCACATGAGTCAGTACGTATGTTCTTAGACCACCGAGCAAACTTCTCATGATTCTACATTCTAGATGAGGTCCGTACTGGCACCTATCGCCAGCTGTTCCACCCCGAGCAGCTCATCACCGGGAAGGAAGATGCTGCCAACAATTATGCCCGTGGGCACTATACCATCGGCAAGGAGCTGATCGACCTGGTTCTGGATAGACTTCGCAAGTTGGTAAATATTGAGCAAATGGCTATGGGTTTGTGAATTATAAAGAGAAAGGACTTGCATTTCTGGAGCGCCTTTCAAAAGCACCCCACAGCCAGTGAAGTACTTTTTGAAGTGGTCATTACTGTAATGTAGGGAAACACAGCAGTCAATTTGCATACTGCAAGCTCCCACAAACAGCAGTGAAAGAACTGACAAATCATCTTATTTCTTTCAATAATGTCGATTGAGGATAAATATTGGCCCAGCACATCAACCCTGCTCTTCCTCCCAGTAGTGACTTTGGGATCTTTGATGTGCACCCAAGAAGGCAGATGAGGCCCTTGATTCAACGTCTTATTCGAAGGACAGCAGCTCAGGAGCTGCAGCCCTCCCTTAATACTGGCAACGAGTGTTAGCATGGGATTACGAGCTCCAGTTTTATCCAACAGCTTAACTAAGGGATGTCTAAATCTTTGCCTGTGAGTCACCTTTTTTTTACATTTATGGGATGTGGGTGTCGCTGGCTAGGCAGCATTTATTGCACATCTCTAATTGCCTTTGAGAAGGTGGTGGTGAGCTGCCTTCTTGAACCGCTGCAGTTCACGTGATGTAGGAACACCCACAGTGCTGTTAGGGAGGTTTGACCTAGCAACAGTGAAGAAACAGCAATATAGTTCCAAGTCAGGATGGGGTGTGACTTGAAAGGGAACTTGCAGGGGGTGGTGTTCCCATGCATCAGCTGCCCTTGTCCTTCCAGGTGATAGAGATTGCGGGTTTGGAAGTTGCTGCAGTGCATCTTGGATCACACTACTGCCACTGTGTGTCAGTCGTGGAAGGAGTGAATGTTGAAGGTGAAGGATGGAGTGCCAGTCAAGCGGGTTGCTTTGTCCTGGATGGTGTCAACCTTCTTGAGTATTATTGGAGCTGCACTCATCCAAGCAAGTGGGGAGTATTCCATCACACTCCTGACTTGTGCCTTGTAGATGGTGGACAGGCTTTGGGGAGTCAGAAGGTGAGTTACTTGTCACAGAATTCCCACCTTCTGTCCTGCTCTTGTAGCCACAGTATTTATGACTGGTCCAGTTTATTTTCTGGTCAATGGAAACCCCCAGGATGTTGATCGTGGGCCCTCAGAGCCTGAGCACTCCTGTTTTTGTTGAGTTATTCTGTTTCAATTCCATGGCCCTGAAGGTTTAGAAAGGGTTGTTTCCAGTGCAGCTGGCTCATTGGTGGAAGCATCTTTAGTTGGAATATCAACTTGCTTACTTGTGCAAGGATCTGTTGACATAGTGAGACTTCGAATCACATGGGTTTATAGGTCCTCGTGTCTTCAACAACAGTTGGCATTTATATAGGGCCTTCATCATAGTAACATGTCCACAGGTACTTCAGAGGAGTTATACAAGATCCTGAGGAGACTTGATAGGGTGGATTCCAGGAGGATGTTTCCTCTTGTGGGGGAGGCTAGAGCTAGGGGACAAAGTTTAAGAATAAGAGGTCTCCCTTTTATGATAGTGATAAGGAGATTTTTTTTTCTCAGAGTGTCATTGATCTGTGGAATTCTCTTCCCCAGAGGGTGGTGGAGACAGGATCATTGAATTTATTCAAGGTTGAGTTAGATATATTCTTGATAGACAAGGTTGTGAAAGGTTATGGGGGGGCAGACAGGAAAGTGAAGTTGAGAATACAACCAGATCAGCCATGATCTTATCGAATGGTTACTCCTGCTCCTAAGTCCCATGTTCCTATTATCAGAGAAAAAAAATTAATACCAAGTTGCAAAAAAGGATGTTGGGCCAAGTGGCCAAAAGCTTGGCCAATAAGATAGGTTTTAAGAAGTGTTTTAAGAGAGTAGAGAGATAGTGAGGAAGAGATGTTAAGGGGGCATATTCCAGAGTTTAGTACCTAGGATCAGTAAGGGACGCGCAAAGAGACAGGCGACTACGCTGGAGTGAGATGAAGATTGAACGAATAGCAAATTAGGTTCACGTGGGAATTCGGTGCATGGGGGAAAGAGGTGTCATATATATAGGAATTATTTTAAGTTAATCAAGAAAGTAAATAATTAAATTAAGCTATCTAAACAACATAAGGCAGCCCATAAAGCAACAGGAGTTTGGAGAGAGAGAGAGGGAGCCCATAAGAGAGAGAGAGAGAGCCAGGAGTTTACAAATACAATCTATAAGTGATGCGACAGGAGTCCCTTAAGTTGATTGGTTGGTGAGCATAGGCCTTTCCAGACTATGCACAGAGGAGACAATTGGTCACTGACAGGTAAGTTATTCTGGACAGACTTTGCAAATTGGTAAGTATTGAACAAATGGCTATGGGTTTGTGAATTATAAAGAGAAAGGACTTGCATTTCTGGAGCACCTTTCAAAAGCACCCCACAGCCAGTGAAGTACTTTTTGAAGTGGTCATTACTGTAATGTAGGGAAACACAGCAATTTGCATTCTGCAAGCTCCCACAAACAGCAGTGAAAGAACTGACAAATCATCTTATTCCTTTCGTTAATGTCGACTGAGGATAAATATTGGCCCAGCACATCAACCCTGCTCTTCCTCCACATAGTGACTTTGGGATCTTTGATGTGCACCCAGGAAGGCAGATGAGGCCCTTGGTTCAATGCCTCTTTTGAAAGACGGCAGCTCAGGAGCTGTAGCACTCTCTTAATACTGGCAACGAGTGTTAGCCTGGGATTACGAGCTCCAGTTTTATCCAACAGCTTAACTAAGGGATGTCTAAATCTTTGCCTGTGAGTCACCGTTTTTTAATTCATTTTTGGGGGGTGAGTGTTGCTGGCTAGGCAGCACGGGAAATGGTGAAATTTGAATTCAAATAAAAGTCCGATGATGGCGACGGAACTATTGCTGATTGTTGTAAAAACCCACCTGATTCGCCAATGCCCTTTAAGGAAGGAAATCTGCCATTCTGTCTGGTCTGGCTGACACGTGACGCCAGACCCACAGCCATGTGGTTGGCTTTTAAATGCCCTGTGAACAAGGGTAACTAGGGATGGGCAATAAATGCTGCCCCAGCCAGTGACGCCCACATCCCATGAACGAATGAAAAAAATAGACTACCCTGGTACTGCTTAGCATTGCCAGCTACCCACCCCTTGTATGAGGTGATCTCCACCCCATACTGAAACATGTCTGGCCCTCGCTTGAAGGAATTCAGTGTCCACAGCTCAACACACCCCCTGATCCATAGGTTTACTATTCTCTGGGAACAAAACTACCACCTGATACCTAACCTAGATCTGGTTGTATATGATTTAAAATTGTGATCCCATCTCTGGTCCTCTATCATCTACTTAGAGGAAACAAACAGCCAGTGTAGAATCATAGAAACATACAGCACACCATGAGGCTGTTCAGCCCATCAAGCCAGAGCTCAGTTCCACAAATCCACTTTTTGTTCATAACTCTCTAAGCTCCTCATCCTCAAGTCCTGTCCAACTCTTTTTTAAGATTATTTATAAAACCAGCTTCCACTATCTTTTCAGGTAGAACGTTCCAGAATCCAACAGCACTCTGAGTGAAAAACATTTTCATCTTCCCTCTAGATCTTTTGCCAATGACTTCAAATCAATGACCACTGTTTGAACACAACTACCACTGCCATCGTCTTACAAACCTCAGCCAGATCACCCTAAGTCAAACGCTTCTCCAAAGTTTAGTGTCCTTGTCTGTTAAGCTATCTTTATAACTAAGATGCTTTCTACTGGGTATTAGTCTAGTGACCCCCTTATGCATCCTTTGTTTTAAGGGTGAATTGCTCTTTGGAAGGCAGCTTCCTCCATTGTTCTGCTGCATTGTTCCTGTATAAACCTATATGTTGTTTTCACAGGCTGACCAGTGCACGGGACTCCAGGGTTTCCTCATTTTCCACAGCTTTGGTGGAGGCACTGGCTCCGGTTTCACATCCCTCCTGATGGAACGTCTCTCCGTTGATTACGGCAAGAAGTCCAAGCTGGAGTTTTCCATCTACCCAGCTCCTCAGATCTCCACAGCTGTAGTTGAACCCTACAACTCCATCCTGACTACCCACACCACACTCGAACACTCGGACTGCGCCTTCATGGTAGACAATGAAGCCATCTATGATATCTGTCGCAGAAACCTGGACATTGAACGTCCGACCTACACCAATTTGAACCGATTGATTGGTCAAATTGTGTCCTCCATTACAGCCTCCCTTCGCTTTGATGGTGCTTTGAATGTTGATCTGACAGAGTTCCAGACCAATTTAGTTCCCTATCCACGTATCCATTTCCCTCTGGCTACCTATGCCCCTGTGATCTCGGCTGAGAAAGCTTATCATGAGCAACTGTCTGTGTCTGAGATCACCAATGCCTGCTTCGAGCCAGCAAACCAGATGGTCAAGTGTGACCCTCGCCATGGCAAGTACATGGCTTGCTGTCTGCTCTACCGTGGTGATGTGGTGCCGAAAGATGTCAATGCTGCCATTGCCACTATCAAGACCAAACGCACTATTCAATTTGTTGACTGGTGTCCAACTGGTTTCAAGGTCGGCATCAACTACCAGCCTCCCACTGTGGTGCCTGGTGGGGACCTGGCCAAGGTGCAGCGTGCTGTGTGTATGCTGAGCAACACCACAGCCATCGCTGAAGCCTGGGCTCGCCTCGATCACAAGTTTGATCTGATGTACGCCAAGCGCGCCTTTGTGCATTGGTACGTGGGCGAGGGGATGGAGGAAGGGGAGTTCTCAGAGGCCCGTGAAGACATGGCAGCCTTGGAGAAAGATTACGAGGAGGTTGGCACTGAGAGCATTGAGGGTGAAGGAGAGGCTGAAGAAGGTGAGGAATATTAGACCCTCAAAAGTAGTCCTGACACTCAAAATATTTGGGATCAACAGGCTGATGTAATTCAATTTGAAAGTCCTTTGATCTCAGGCATTCGTAATGAGCAAATAGGCACATAATGGTAAACGTGACATAAAAATAGACTGCAGATCTGTTGTCAGCTGGGAAGAAAGGTTAGCAAATCTGGCGAAGGTTCCTGCTGCTGAACATGTCTTTTCTCATTGCTGGCACTATTCAACCTGTTCTTACTTCAAATCTTCAGCGTTTGCCGATACCTCTCTTTCTTTAAATAACACAAAATTCCAGTTCATTGGTTGTGCAAAAAATTCATACCAACTAGTTTAAAACTAATCAAAAGCAGCAATCGACCATTCCTTGCTTATCAGAAGAATTAATATTGGTGTATTGAATTGGTGGAATATGTGGGATGTATGCAGCAATAACAATTAAATAAAATCTTGTCTATATTTAGCAGTTGTTGTATATGATTTTCTGTTGACATACAAACAGGAGGAGGCCATTCAGCCTCTTGGGCCACTTCTGCCATTTAATCAAATCATGGCTGGTCTCTATCTTAATTCTATTTACCTGCCTTGGTTCTATTAGTCCCAATACCCCTACAAACAAAAATTGATCGGTTTGGAGATTTTCATTGACCCACCCCCCCCCCCCCGCCCCGCAACAGCATTTTGGGGGAGAGAGTTCCAGATTTCCACCTCTGTCTGTGAAGAAGCCCTTCCTGACATCATTCCTGAACACCCTGGCTGCAGTTTTAAGGTTAATCCCCTTGATCTTGTACTTCACCCACCACAGGAAATAGTTTCTCTCTACCATATCAACTCCTTTAATCATCTTAAACATCTCAATTAGGTCCCGTCCTAATCTCCTATATACGAGGGACTACCAGCCTAGTCCACGCAACATTTCCACATAACTTAACCCTATTATCCCCAGTTTCATTCTGACGAATTTGTGCAGCATCCCCCCCCCCCGACCAAGGCCAAATATAAACCTTACAGATTTACAGAGCTGAAAGCAGTGCTCCAGATGTGATCTAATCACAGCTGTGAACAGCTTTAATATAACATCCTCCTCTTCATAATCCAAACCCCTTGAGATAAAGGTCAACATTCTATTACTTTTTAAAAAAAGAATTGTACCTGCCCACCAGCTTTAAACAATTTATTTACTTAATCTGTCTGATCCTCCACAGCTCCTAGCATCTGGCCATTTAGAAAATATTCTGATCTATCTTTCCTTAAGTCCAGTTGGAGATTAGTTTAAACCCTTTAGGGTTCTGTGTATTCATTGTACATCTGATCTATGTCTGAGACAGGCTTAGGCCCTTACACCCGGGTAAATTCCTGGCACCAGATTCAAACCCCCATATTAGATTCAAACCCTGCTACCAGATTGTAGGACCTCACACCAGGATCAGGCCCAGAATCCATGCTCAGGTCCTAAACTTCCCAGACTTTGCCATCTGCTCCCCCAGACCCCCAAGGAGTGCTGGAAATAGAACTTATCTTGTGTAGCCAGCAGTTCCTGTTGCCCTTTTCTGCCGTTTATTGTGTAATGCCTTTGCCATTTGCCCCATTCCCAAATGCATTATCCTCAAACTACTCAGGGCTGAATTCCATTTGCCACTTCTTTGTCCACCTGGCCCATCCATTAACAACTTCCTGCAGTCTATAGCTTTCTCCTTCACTATCAACCATATGGCCAATTAAGTTACCTGCAAACTTCTTAAACATGCTGCCTACGTTAAAGTCTAAATCACTGATGTATACCAAAAACGGCAAGGGACTAAAGTACTGAACCCTGCGAATCCCACTGGAAATAGCCTTCCAGTTTCCAGAATACTCCTCGCCATTACCCTTTGCTTCCTGTCACTAAACCAATTTTGAATCCAACTTGCCAGTTTCCCTTGGATTCCGTGACCTTTTAATTTTCTGACCAGCCTGTTTCAGCTAAACAAAATAAGCGATAGCCATTCACTGGTTCATACCTCAGGGCAATGCCTTGACCCATCAGAGTCGAGCTGCCGGGTTTAAATTTCAAACAATGCTTGACAGTTAACCGTCAGTCACCATTAACTGGTGCATTCCCCATGGCAACACCTCTTCCAATCAGAGTCCACTTGCCAACCAATCAGCACTCTCTTCCCATACAGTATAAAGTTGTTGTTTCTCCTGACATTGGTATTCTTGCGCTTATCCTGATGAGTGCAAGACAAAAAGCTTCGACAAAATGTCTTTTTCAGCAATAATCAAATTCAGTGCAGTCAGGCACAACCTTCTGTGCTGACTGTCTCTGATTAATCTAAATAGCAATTTATATTGTCCTTCATAACTTTTTCCCAATAATTTTCCCATCATTGAAGTGAGGTTGACTAGTCTGTAATTACTCAGACTATCCTGTCCTCCCTTTTTAAGCAACAGTACAACATGAGCAGTTCTCTGGCACAACACCTGTAGCCAGCAAGGGTTAGAAAATGATGGTCAGAGCCTCCGCTATTTCCTCCCTGGCTTGTCTTAGCAGCTTGGGATACATTTCGGGCGGACCTGATTACTTACACACCTTGAAAGATATTAAACACTTTGATATTCCCTCGCTCACTCTTAACTGCCCTCTGAAATGACCTAGCAAGCCACTCAGTTCAAGGGCAATTAGGGATGGGCAATTAGGGATGAAATATTTCACACTCCCTTTAAACTACAAGGCCTGCTTCATCCCCCATGTAAAAACAGATGCAAAATACAGTGTTCACTAAAAACCATGCTCACGTCTTGTGCCTCCACACATCTCTTTGGTCTCTAGTTGGCTTTTTCTCTTTATGTACTTATGAAACATCTTTGGGTTTTCCTCGATTTGACTTTTTTTTCTTCATTCTTTATCCTTTCATGGGATGTGAGTGTCACTGCCAAGGCCAGCATTTGTTGCCAATGCCTAATTGCCCTTGAACGGAATGGCTTGCTAGGTCATTTCAGAGGGCAGTTAAGAGTGATGCACCCTTATCATCATACACTCATCAGGACAAGCGCAAGAATACCAATGTCAGGGGAAACAACAACTTTATACTGTATGAGAAGAGAGTGCTGATTGGTTGGCAAGTGGACACTGATTGGAAGAGGTGTTGCCATGGAGAATTCACCCATTAATGGTGACTGACAGGCAATTGCCAAGCATTGTTTGAAATTGCTGTGGGTCTGGAGTCACATGTAGGCCAGACCGGGTAAGGATGGCAGATTTCCTTCCCTAAAGTATAATATTGAAGCAGGTGGGTTTTTAACAACAAACACAGATAGTTGTCATGGTCACCATTGCTGGGACTAGCTTTTTATTCCAGATTTATTAACTGAATTCAAATTCTACCAGCCACCTTGGTGGGATTTGAACCCATGTCCCCATAGCATTAACCTTGTGCCTCTGGATTACTAGTGCAGTGCCATTACCACTATGCCACCATCTCACCTTACTCATCAATTTTTCATGCCCTCCCTTTCCTTTCTAAGTTCTTTTTTAATTTCACATTTTCACCCATTGCCTCGGCCCTTGCTATCCCTGCAATCTCCTTCAGCCCTCCAGGTTTTGAGCATTGCTGAAAAAAGACATTATTTTGTCGAAGCTTTTCACCTTGTACTCTTCAGGACAATTCGCAAGAAAATAGCAAAGTCAGGGGAAACAACATATTTATATTGTATGAGAAGAAAATGCTGATTGGTTGGCAAGTGGACTCTGTTTGGTAGAGGTGTTGCTATGGAGAATGCACCAGTTGATGGTGACTCACAGTTAACTGCCACGCATTGTTTCAAATCTAAACAAGGCAGCTTGACTCTGCTTCGTCAAAACATTGCCTGGGGACTGACCCAGCAAATGCTGTCATTTATTTTGTTTAGCAATGTGTGTACATGGTCTTTCTGTCTGCAAAGAACAGAGCCCTGTGTATTAATATATGTAGCCTCCAGTACATGCAAATGCGCCACACTGTGAGCCTAACTGATGACCTTAAATTGGTTATCAGCGTAACGCTTAGCCCATTAAGGATTATTTGGCAAATGTTGTCCAATTGTAGAATCACATCTAATGTTGGACATGGTGTTTTGAACTTTGCAAGCTTGAACTGGTTGGGTAAGGTCCAAACCTTGCCCATAGCAAACAGTGTAAGGGACATGCTGTTTGATATGATCCACCAGTCTTTGGGACCTACGGCCTGCATACCCAGCATCACATTGGCACTGAAATTCATATACCACATCATTCATTTGTGTGATAAGCAGAAAGTCTTTTTCACTTAATGGCAGCATCTTGTGAGTGGCGAATACCACTCGTGTTGCTACTGCATAGTAGCAGCATGAAACAGCTAGCTTCACCTATTGCTCAAATTTTGGCCCTTCCAGGGTAATCTGAGGTAGATTGGGTGCTTTTCAGGGCCAAACGTGATGGCCTTGGACCTGTTTGAGCTTGTGTGATATACAGCATGAAATGATCTGATCCGGGTAGCCAATGTGCCGCAGAATGCCTTTGATGCCCCTATTTCAGCATCAAGCTTGCATGATGAGCAGAGATGACTTGGGCCCTATTTACGAGGTTGTCAGTATGTTGTTTCCCCTGTCATTGATATTTTCTTGCAAATTGTCCTGATGAGTGCAAGATGCTTCAACAAAAAATCTCTTTTTTCAGCAATACTCAAGTTCTATTCTACCAAACAACTACCTCCAAGATCTCTGTACTCCTCTAATTCTGATCTCTTGAGCAATCCTAACTTTAATCGTTCCACCATTGAGAGCTGTGCCTTCAGCTGCTGTGGCCCGAAATTCTGGAATTCTCTCCCTTAACCTCTCCGCCTTTCTCTCATCCTTTAAGACTCCCCTTAAAACCTACCTCTTTGAACAATGTTTTGGTTTTTCTCTGAATATCTCGTTAGGTAGCTCAGTGTCAAACCTTCTTCGATTGCACTCCTCTGAAGTGTCTTGGGATGTTTTACTACATTAATCTGCTTTAAAATACAAGTTACTGCTCCTCCTCTTCATGCTGGGACACTCAGACACTCTGCAGTAATATCCGCTGCAGTAAAAAAGGCAGTGATCATGGCCTTTTGGGGATGTGTTCTCTGTATTTAAATCTTTAATGCCCCTCATGGGAGGGAAGGGATTAATATTGTGGCCAATACTTCAGGTCAATAACCTTTCATTAGAAGTGGAGAACATTAGAAATCTTACAATCAGTGAATATCTCCTCAAGTCCCCTGGAGTGAGTTTGAAACTCACAACACACACACACACACAAAGTCATACCCACACACACCATCTCACCCGCGCACAGACCCTCTCGCACACATACACCCTCACACACACACATACACCCCTTACACGCCTCTCTCTCCCACAAACACATCCTCTCATACACACACACTCTCTCATTCACGCACACACCCTCTCACACACACCCTCTCACACGTACACTTTCTCATGCACTTCTCTCTCACACAAACACACCTTCTCACACACATACACTCTCTCATTCACGCACACACCCTCACACATACACCCTCTCACACACACACGCCCTCTCACACATAAACCCTCACACACACACCCTCTCTCACACAAACACACCTCACACACATATACACCCTCACACACACATCCCTCATAACTCCCTCTCTCACACACACACACCCTCTCACACACCAAAACGGGAATTATACTGGCTGATCCAAACTGGCACAAAATAACTAATGAGTAAAAATGCATGTGCATTAAAGATACATTCACAACCTTCAAGTTGCAATAAAAAAAACAAAAATGCTGAAAATGCTTGACAGGTCTGGCAGCAGCTGTGGAGAGGGAAACAGAATTAAAGTTTTAGGTCAATGGTCTTTCATTAGAACCATTGAGTTCAAATCCTAAAATCTAATTTCCATCACTCTGAATGGAAATGAAACTCCCAAATTCCTTATTAAATTAATGAGCACGTATGACCTATAAAAAGGAAAATGAAAGAAAGAAGAAAAAAAGATGAAAGAAAGAAGAAAGACTTGCATTTATGTGGGGCTATTCGTGACTGCTGGGGGTTTCAAAGTGCCTTACATCCAATGAAGTACCTTTGAAATGTAGGCACGGTTGTAGGAAACACAGTAGCCAGTATGCGCACAGCAAGCTCCCACAAACAGCAATGTGATAAAGATCAGATAAGCTGCTATTTTGCGCTCATTTAAGATGGGGATGAGGAGAATTTTTTTCCTCTAAGAGGGTCATGGGTCTGTGCAATTCTGTTCCCCAGAGAGTGGTGGTGGCAGGGTCACTGAATATTTTTGAAGTCGAGGTAGATAGATTCTAGATTGACAAAAGAGTCAAAGGGTTTCGGGGCAAGGATGGATAGACATGGAACTGGCACTGAAACCATCGAATGGCCTTGTGACTCAGAGACAAGGGACATGGCTGGCACCAGAATTTTTTTTTTTAGGGGATGTGGGGCATCACTGGCTAACATTTATTCCCCTAATTCAGAGGGCATGTAAGTGTTAATTTAAGGGTAAGGATGGCAGATTTCATATTGTTACATTTGTCTAAATTCAAATTTCACTATCGGCCATGGCGGGATTTGAACCTGGGCCCCAGAGCATTAACAAAAACAAATAAATGCCGGAAAAACTCAGCAGGTCTGACAGCATCTGTGGAGAGAAAGACAGAGTTAACATTTCGAGTCCATATGACTCTTGTTCAGAGCTAAAGGGAAGTAGAAATGTGGTGAAATATATAGTTTTTAAGGGGGGTGGGACAGTTGAAGCTGGATAGAAGGCCAGCGATAGGTGGAGGCAAAGGAGAGATTGTGAAAGATGTCACAAACAGAAGATCAAATGATTGTTAATAGGGTGGGACTGGCTAAAGGAGGTGCTAATGGTGACGTAAAGAGTGGAAAGCAGAATGTGATAATGGCAGGGCCAGGGTAAGCTCTCTTGAAAGTGACAGATAGCCCTAGTGGAGGTGGGAGGAGGGGATATTGGTGGGAAAAAAGCTTGGGATAAAGTAAGGAACAAAAATGGAAATACATTTTAAAAATAATCATAATGAAAATAATTGGGGGGAAATATATAGATAAATAAAAATTAAAAGATAAAAATGAATAGAGAGAAGATGGGGGGATCAAAAAGGGGTGGGGATGGAGGAGAGAGTTCATGGTCTAAAATTGTTGAACTCAATATTCAGTCTGGAAAGCTGTCAAGTGCCTAGTCGGAAGATGAGATGCTGTTCCTCCAGTTTGCGTTGAGCTTCACTGGAACAATGCAGCAGGCCAAGGATGGACATGTGGGCATGAGAGCAGGGTGGAGTGTTGAAATGGCAAGCGACAGGGAGGTCTGGGTCATGCGTGCGGACAGACAAAAGGTGTTCTGCAAAGCGGTCACCCAGTCTGCATTTGGTCTCTCCAATGTAGAGGAAACCGAATTGGGAGCAGCGAATGCAGGAGACTGAATTGAGGGAAGTGCAAGTGAGATGCTGAGAGGAGTGATTGGGTCCTTGGACGGTGAGGAGAGGGGAGGTAAAGGGGCAGGTGTTGCACCTTCCGGGATTGCATGGGAAGGTGCCATGGGAGGGGGTTGAGGTGAGGTGTAGGGGGAGATGGAACAGTGGAGCAGTGTGCCCCGGATGGAACGATCCCTACAGAATGCCGACTGGGGGCGGGGGGGAGGGAAGACTTGTTTGATGGTGGCATCATGGTGGAGTTGGTTGAAATGGCGGAGGATGATCCTTTGAATCTGGTGGGGTCAAAAGGACAACGTTTGTCTCCTCCATCCCCACCCCTTTTTGACCTCCCCCCACTGTTTCTCTCTATTCATTTTTTTATTCATTTATATATTTTTCCCACTTATTTTCATTATTATTTTTTAAATTTATTGCCATTTTTATTGTTTTATCACCAGCTTTTAGCCTTTTCAATCTTTTTTCCCACCACCCCACCCCGGCTAGGGCTGTCACTTTCAAGAGAGCTTACCCTGGTCCTGCCATTATCACATCCTGCTTTCCACTCTTAATATATCACCATTAGCACCTCCTTCAGCCAGTCCCACCACTATTAACAACCCTCTGACCTTCTGTTTGTGACATCTTTTGCAGTCTCTCCTTTGCCTACTCCTACCGCTGGCCTTCTATCCAGCTTCATCTCTCCCCCCCCCCCCCACACCTTGGCCCAAACAGTATATATTTCACCACATTTCTGCTTCCCTTTAGCTCTGAAGAAGAGTCACACGCACTCGAAACGTTAACTCTGTCTTGCTCGTCACAGATGTTGTCAGAGCTGCTGAGCTTTTCCAGCATTTTTTTTTTGGTTTTGTTTCTGTTTCAAGTTTCCAGCATCCGCAGTATTTTGCCTTTATCCCCATAGCATTACCCTGGGTCTCTGGATTACTGGTCAGGCGACAATACCACTAAGGCCATTGCCTCCCCTCAACGTTGGGGACCCTTTGAAACATTAACTCTGTTCCTCTGCCTGCAAGCCGCCCAGAGATGTAGCAACTTCCTGTTTTTATTTCGGATCTGCAGTAGCTGCGGCATTGTACGTCTATTCCCGACGACGCAGGCCGTCACGTGATTTCTCAACACCGTCAGCACATGCGCACTGGGTTTATTCTGCAGTCGCGCATGAGCAGTGTAGAGCACCAGCTTCTGTTGTCCACTTGTGAGCAAAGCGCGCCAGCCGAAGACGAGAATGGTACGTGTGGTATTTCCCACCCCCCTTCCTTCAGCGTTTCTTTTAGTTAAAAAAAACCCATTTAACGTGGCTTTAATATTCCTCAAAGCAGGTTTCGTGAGCGAGCTGCGGTTTGCTTTTCGTTTTCTATTCAGAGTAACCGCCTCCCGCTTTTTATTTAATACTTTACCCGGCCTCGGTGGTGGATGGGGAGAGGAAAGGCGAGTCATCGCGTGGACGTGGACGAAATCGCAACACCGCTTGTAATGAAAGCAGCTTCTTTTTGAAGGGATGTAATTTATTTGCCCGCGCCCCTCCCTGTGTCACCCAAAATGGCGGTGGTTGCACATGAGGAAGGGGCCTGTGCGCATGCGTGAATTACAGCAGCCAGACGAGGTGTGGTCACTGCGTCCACGCATGCGCGGGTTAGGCCCGCCGGTTTTTTTTTTCCCCCTTCCCTCCCCCCCCCCCCCCCCCCTTCCCTGAAGGCGGGCCCGTCACGTGGTTAATTTTGGAACGCGGTGGCCCGTCTGTTTAACATGTGCTTTGCTGCGGGGAACGGGAAGCTGACAGTGCGATCCGGCCTGTGACAGCTCCTCTGCAGGAGCTTTCCAAGCTCAAGGAAGCAGAGGACTCAGGTGTAGGCCGTTCGGCCCTTCTAGCCAGCTCTGCTATTCAATAAAATCATGGCTGATCTCAGCTGTGGTCTGAGCTCCAATTGCTTACCTCCCATGACACTGAATTCCCTTGTGTATCAAAAATCTGGCTAAACTATGCCCTGAATACGTTTAATGACCCTCCCACTCCACTTATCTTCCGATCAGGCACTTAACAGCCTTCTGGACTCAATATTGAATTCAACAATTTCAGACCATGAACTGTTTTGATTTATTTTGTCACGTGCTGGTTGAATCTTGCTTTTTGCTTTAGAACAGAGCTATGCATTATTCTGGCTTTTACACTCACTCTGGACAAGTACTTTGACTTTTTACTGTAACCACTGCCATTCCCTTTGCCTTTTGTTCCAGGACACCTTTGTCATTTAATCTGTCCCACCCTGTACCCTATCGCAGACTTTCCACTTTGTTGTTCTTTCCCTTCCCCTCTTTTCTACCCTTAGTTCTTAAGAGTCATATTGGAGTCGGAACCTTAACACTTTTTCTCTCTCTCCACAGATGCCGCTAGACCTCCTGAGTATTTCTAGCATTTCCTGTTTTCATTTCAGATTTCTGCAGGACTTAACATTTATTGTAGCTCTCCGATTTAGTTTTAAATCCCAACCTTTCCCCTCGCAACCTTGCAAATTGCTGTTGTTCAGATACTTCACTGCCTTTTAGGATTTCCAATTGAATCTGATTCCACCATCCTTTCAGGTTATGGAACACAAATCATAATACCCCGTGGGGACATTTCTTATTTCCCTCCTCGTTCTTTCACCACTTTTTTAAAATCTGGGGCCACTAACCTTGCCAGTGAAAATAATTTCTCCTTACAAACTTGTCAAATTCCCTCCTAATTTTTAATATCTTTATTAGGTTTCCTCGTGACCTTCTCTGCTTTAAGGAAAACAATCCCAGCTTCTTCAATTTCTCCACGTAACTTATCCTTGATGTCAAGGGTTATGTGTACAATAATGGATGACGATGAACGATGATGGCTGTGTCAGAAAAACAGTTCACTGTTTAGGGTAGGGGAGTGAGGCAGTCACAGGGCTGGAAGAGGTTAGTGAGGCCATAGAGGGGTTTGAACACAAGGTTGATTATTTTAAACATGGAAGATTGGGAGTCCATGAGACAATATAGGTTTGTGCAAACAGGGCTGATGGGTGAGTTAGACTGCAGGTTAAATACTCATTTTAGCTCTATTGAGACAGCATTATAGATCGTTATGAATTAGCTGGATAAATGAAGGCCCTTCATTCCTTTCACTCCCCATGTGACTGGTAAATGGAAAATGTAAATTGATTACATTATTTCTCAGTATACAGCAGGACAATGCCATTGTCAAAATGAACTGGGGAATGTAGAACGTACCCCTACTGGTTGTTGATAAGCTTTTAAATTCACAATGTCAACAAAACAATAAAAATTGCAGCATTTCAAAAATACATTTAGTAATGAAGTGTCTGTGATTTTACGCTCTGTTTTATATGGGGTCGAATGATCTACAGCTGCTGCAAAAATTATTTCCCTATTCAGACGATGGGGAAGTTGTAAGTAAGCTTCCTGCATGATAGAAGAAAAATGCAAATCAGGACACATGATTGTATGCGCTTGATATCTCTGACCTGTCTTTCTATTTTTTTTTTGAATGCTCGTATTTTGCTGTCATCTGCAGGTGCTTTGTGTGTCTTTAGTTTGCTCTATCTTGATCACTGTTTCCCAGTAATTTGTCTTATTTTGATCTGCCAGTTGTCTCTTTAAATCTGGTGGTGTAATCTTCAGAAAATAAGTGATTGCATATATATTGGAGTGAGGGAATGTTGAGAGTTGCTGCAACATGGACAACTAACACAAGGTGGGGCTGAGAAAGCATTGGAAAGAAGCCAGGCTTTGGTGTTGAAATATGGTAGATTACACAGCTTGGGAGGATAGGTTAGATAGGAGGGGGAATGGGGCAGATTATCCTGTGGTCTTGGAACATTAATACCAAAGCATAGGTCTGAGTCCTGCAAAGATAAAAATTACAACACAGAAACAAGCCATTTGGTTTAAACATGTAGTTATTATGCTCACGGTTCAGTATCAACATCAACAGTGTGAAAATTAATATAAACTATACCATGTGACAGCCTCTGATTAAGATTCTGCAACAATGCAACCCTTTAGAAGAATGGTGCAGGGCATCTGGAAATGAGTTATCTTACATCTATGATCCTACTTTCTAATGGGATTCAGTTCTTGAGGAGAAAGTAGGAGCAATGAGCTCACACCTAGGACCTTTGGCTTATTACATGGATGTTGCTTCTATTAACTGGACTCTCCAGGGAGCAATAGATTTTCATACACAGTTACCATTTTCAGTCCTCGCAGAGTATTTAGAGCAATATATGTTGCCCCACAGTAGGGGTGAGTTACCCAAGCTGCATACATACGACTTAAGAGTAGGCCATTCAGCCCCTTGAGCCTGCTGCACCATTCTATAATATCATAGCTGATCTAATTGAGGCCTTAACTCCATATTCTGCCTACTCCCGATAACCTTTGATTCCCTTGTTAGTCAAGGATCCATCTAGCTCTGCCTTAAAAATATTCATTGACCCTGCCTCCACTGCTTTCTGGGAAGAGTTCCAAAGATTCATAACCCTCAGAGAAAAATTCTTCTCATCTCTGTCTTAAATGGGCAATCCCTTATTTTTAAACTGTATCCCCTAGTTCTAGTCTCTCCCATAAGGGGAAACATTGACCAATTGTTCGCTCAGTGTGCTCCCTTCTAGGGAATAGATTGAAGCAACAGTATTTGAAAGAGTGGAGCACAGATTGGAATACATTCTCTTTTCAAAACCTCCTAATAAATAAATCATTCAGACATTCCCTGTATGTTTAGGGGCTTTATTGTGGTGTTTTATTCTGCTAACTGGTTCTATGCTTCTCAGTTTCCTACTGGAGCAGTGTTCTAATTACTGACCCAGTTGCTAGTGCGGGGTTCTCCTGGGGTGGGCTGATTTTAATGTGAGATCTCTTGTTCTCCGATTAGTTTGCTTGGTCATTGTTCTATATCAGTACAATTTCAGGGGCACAAATCTGAAGATTGGGTGATAGGGTATTGCAATTAAGCTTTAATATTTAATTGCTTAATATAATGTTAAAGCATGTGTTATTTACAACTATGTGAGCCCCTAGCTTTGAAAGCAGAAATGATGTATAGTTTATGTGCTTGCAAATACAGAATTGTAAAGAGAAATAGTAATTTTCATTTTTCTCCTAAATTTGAAAGAAAACAGTTGAACATAACGCTCAAGGATCAGGATTTGATTGGGGAAGGGGTGGAATTGGTTTGCTGAATGTGTAATCTGTGTGGAATTTGGCAACTCAGTGAAGCCTCTGCACACGCAATTCTCTTTATCAGCAAATTCCACATTTCAAACCATGCCAACATATTTCTGATTATGTTCTGATTGTTCCTATTTAAACAGCCACCATTTATTGTGTACAGTGGTGAGCTCTATTAGGACATTTTTCTTTACCCAATCTGCTTTGGGATTCAGCTTTTTGCTGCTTTTGATCCCATATAAGCAGTGGAATGTGAAGTGGCAGCAAGTTAAATTCTGTTTCAGAATACTGTTCCCCTGGCTCCTTGTTGCAAACAAGACATTGTTAAATTCTGTGCTGTAAGCATATTTTAAAGAAAATATATAAAAAGTAATTGATAAGCTTTACAGTGTGTTCCACTCTCATTTATCTATTGTCTTTAGAAATACATCCCAAGGTGTTTTGCAGAAGTATAAATAAATAGACACTGAGCTGTAATTAATATTGGGAGGAGTTTCAAGGAGTGTCTTAATGGAGAAAAGGTGGATTTAGATGAAATCCCAGAGTGTGGTGCTGATGCACCTGCCAATGATGGGGTGAAGGAAGGGAGGAATGCATGTGAGGCCAGAATCTGAGGATTGGCGACAGGAAAGGGTGAGACTGTGAAGAGTTTTAAACACAAAAAAGGAATACTTGCAATTATATAGCACTTTTGACAACCACCAGACATCTTAAAGCACTTTACAGCCAATGAAGTACTGAGTGTGTAGTCACTTGTAATGTAGAAATGTGGCAGTTGATTTGCGCTCAGAAAACTTCCACATTCAATAGTGTGATGATGACCAGATAATCTCTGTTGATTGAGGGATAAATATTGACCAGGGCACTGGGATAGCTCCCCTAGTCCTCAAAACAGTGTCACGGGATCTTTTACATCCACGTGGGCAGGCAGATTGGATCTGGTTTAACATCATACGAACGAACTAAAAATAGGAGCAGTAGTAGGTCATTCGGCCCCTCAAACCTGCAGTGTCGCTCATTAAGATCATGGCTGACCTGTTTGTGTTTCGAATCCCACATTCCCATCTGCCCCCAATAACCTTTGATTCCCTTGCCAAAAAAGAATCTGTCCACATCCATCTTAGAAATATTCGGTGACTCTACCACCACCTGAGGCAGAGAGCCCCAAAGTCACATAATCCTCTGAGGGAAAAAACTTCTCCCCATCTCTCTCCTAAAAGGTCAACCCCTACTTTTGACACTGCCCCCTAATTCTGGACTCACGCACAAGTGGAAACATCCTTTCCAGGTCCACCTTGTCAAGACCATTCAGGATCTTATATACTTCAGTCAAGTCACCCCTCACTCTTCAAAACTCCAGTGGAAACAAGCCCAGCCTGTCCAAGCTAACTTCATAAGACAACCCGCTCATTCCAGGTATCAATCTAGTAAACCTCCCCTGAACCGTCTCCAACGCATTTACATCCTTCCTTAAATAAGGAGACCAAAACTGCACACAGTATTCGAGATGTGGTCTCACCAATCCCCTGTATAACTGAAACATAACATCCTTACTTTTATGATATATTTCTCATAATAAAGTATAGCATTCCATTAGCCTTCTTAATTAGGTGTTATACCTGCATACTAACTTTGTGACTCATGCACAAGAACGCCTAGATCCCTCTGCACCAAAAATTCTGTAGTCGTTCTCTGTTAAAGTAATACTCTATTTTTATTCATCCTGCCAAACTGAACAACTTCACATTTTCCCACATTACTCCATCTGCCAGACTATTGCCTGCCCACTCTCTCAACCTATCTATATCTGTCTGCAACCTCCTTTGTCCTCTTCACAGCATACTTTCCTACCTATCTTTGTGTCATCTGCAAACTTAGCTACCATGCCTTTGCTCCCCACTTCTAAATCATTGATGTAAATTGTAAAAAGTTGAGGCCCCAGCAAAGACCTCTGTGGGACTCCATTGTCACATCCTATCAATCAAAGACCTATTTATGCATACTGTTTTCTGCCAGCCAGCCAATCTTCTGTCCACATTAATATGTAGCCCCCCTTCCTCCCCCACACCATGAGGTTTATTTTCCGCAATAACTTTTGATGTGGCACCTTATCAAATACTTTCTGGAAATCCAAGTACAGTATATTTACAGGCTTCCCTCTATCCACAGCACAAGTTACTCTTTCAAACATCTCCAATAAATTGGTTAAACATGATTTCCCTTTCATTAAATCATGCTGACTCTTCCTGATTACCTTGAGTTTTTATAAGTGCCCAACTATAACCTCTTTAATGATCAATTCTAACACTTTCCCATTACAGACGCCAAGCTAACTGGCCTATAGTTTCCTGTTTTCTGCCTCCCTCCCTAAATAATACGGGGATTATATTTGCTACTTTGCAGTCTGATGGAACCTTTCTTGAATCTAGGGAATTTTGGAAAATTAACACATACTCATACCTCATCAGCCACCTCTTTTAAGACCCTAGGATGAAATCCATTTGGACCTGGAAAGTTGTCAGCCCACAGCTCCATCAGTTTGCTCAGTACCACTTCCCTAGTGATGTAATTTCACCAAGTTCCTCTCTCTCCTTCACCTCCCAATTTACAGCTATTACTGGAATGATTTTTGTAGCCTCTAGTGGACACAAAAACAAAATATTTGTTCATTGCATCTGCCATTTCCTTATTATCTATGATTAACTCCCCACCGTCTGTCACTAGAGGACCAACACTCGTTGACCTACTCTTTTCCTGTTTAAATACCTGTAGAAACTCTTGCTATCCATTTTTACATTTCTAGCTAGCTTCCTCTCGTATTCTAATTTCTTTCTCCTGATTAACTTTTTAGTCATTCTCTGCCATTCTTTATATTCTCATCAGTCATCTGACCTGCCATTCATCTTTGCGCAGTTATATGCTCTTTCATTAAGTTTGATGCTTTTCCTAACTTTTAGTTAACTACAGATGGTGGGTCCTCCCTTTTTAAAATTTTAAGATCACATCTGAAAGATGGATAATTTTTAAATGAGAAGCTAGAAACTAGTGTGGACTAAAGAAATGCAGAGGTGCTGGGTTCAGTTAGATTGAAGTTTTTAAGTATTATGATGTTTTGTGTACTCCTTGTCAGAAGGATATGAAAAGAGTAGGGCAGATACATTCAGATGTTACCAGTAACTAGGGTAATAATGGTACAATAGCATCGTTAGAATTTGGAGCTTTTTTCAGAGATGGAAAGGTTATGGGGCAATCTTCAAGGTTAAGAGTTTATATAACACATCATATCCAATAAGGGGGTAATATTTTAAGATGATCACAGAAGTACGTGAAGGGGATATTAAAATAATTTATGCAGTGGTTAGGAGGCGAAGTTTTAATTCTTTCATGGGATATGGACGCCAACATTTGTTGTCCATCCCTACCTGCCCTTGAACTGAGTGGCTTGTTAGGCTTTTTCAGGGGGCAGTTAAGAGTCAATCACGTTGCCGTGGGTCTGGAGTCACATGTAGACCAGACCAGGTAACAACGGCAGATTTCCTTCCCTAAAGGACATCAGTGAACCAGATGGGCTTCTGCAAAAAATCAAAGATTGCTGTCATGGTCACCATTACTGAGACTAGCTTTATGTTCCTGATTTTATTAATTGAATTTAAATTCCACCAGCTGCCATGGTGGGATTTGAACCCATGTCTTCAGAGCGTTAACCTGGTTTTCTGGGTTACTAGTCCAATGACATCACTACACCACCATCTCCTCTTTGAAGGATGGTTCAGAAATTGTTCGAGGGAATTAGGTATTTGCTTGTAAAAGAGAAATATTAAAGGATTTGCAGGGTGTGGTGGAATTAGACTGGGTAGCTCATATGGGGTGCAGAGTTACACTGGGGCAGAATTACCTGTTTTCTGGCTATAATCTTTTGATTCTGAAGTGACACTGTTAAGATGATTGGTTTTGGAACAGTCTAGTAATGTTCTCAGTTCAATAGTTATTGATTTGAATGGTGTAGTTGATTTTGTTTGCTGAGTTGGCTGTGGGACACCGACACAAATACATACCCCAATTATTGGAGCCTTGCTGGCTCATTAAAAGACCTATCAAATCAGTACCACTGCTCTTTCTGTACAACTCTGTACATTATTTTCACTTCACAGATGTGCTGAATAGCCTGTTATGCTGCAACTGTTCTGTGAAACCTAACCTAGCATACATTTGCAAGTGGACATATCCCACCACCATTATTATAGGTGCATTGATCTGTGTATATAAATCTCAGCAAGTTTAGAATTGCATTATCTAGTCAGTAATTTGTATGTGTATAAATGCCCTGGCTAATTCATATGTTTACTAGGGAACCAACATGGTTGTTTGTTACTGTCACCACTAATAATTTGTATTTTTTCTAATTTGTTGTGACTTTGTTTGTTTTGTGTCTCAGCGTGAATGTATCTCCATCCATGTTGGCCAGGCTGGTGTCCAGATGGGCAATGCCTGCTGGGAGCTGTACTGTTTAGAACATGGTATCCAGCCTGATGGGCAGATGCCCAGTGATAAGACCATTGGAGGTGGTGATGACTCCTTCAACACCTTCTTCAGCGAGACTGGAGCAGGGAAACATGTCCCGCGAGCTGTCTTTGTTGATTTGGAACCAACTGTAATTGGTAAGTCCAGTACAAGAATGCATTTATAACTCTCCCATTTATAGAGCTGTTTTGTACAAATTAATATTTCAGCAATGTATCCCTTGTCCTTGTGGGAGAGGGCAAATAAACTTACTGCTATTCTGCACTCCAGATGAGATTCGTAGTGGTACCTATCGCCAGCTGTTTCACCCTGAGCAACTCATCACTGGGAAGGAAGATGCTGCCAACAACTATGCCCGTGGGCACTACACCATCGGCAAGGAACTGATTGACTTGGTCCTTGACAAGCTCCGTAAACTAGTAAGATTCTTGTATTATGATTAATTAGCCAAGGGAGAAACTAACAGTAATTTGTGCACTGTTTTAACAAAATATGATAAATTCAGTTTTTACCTTTGAATCACCACATTACTCACACATGATCTATTTTCATATATTTTATTAGAAGACGTGATGGTGCATTCGGCTGCAATGGTGGCTTCAGAGATTTCCCTTCACATCTGAAAACCCGTGTATCAATCCTCACCAGGGAGTGGATAACTAAAAGATCACATCTCCTTGATGCGTGTTAAGAGTCACAAGTGAAATGCCTTCTTATAGTTTCCCAACTAGCTGCTGGTAATCATCAATCCACAGCTCTTAAGGTACCCTGTGTTGGGTGGTTTGAAGGTGTAGATCATTGAATTGGCACCTAGTAATACACAAGAAAGGGTTTTTTTTTTCAAAAAAAAGTCCCAGGTCCCAAGCTGGCACTTGCAGAAAAAATGTAAAAATCTGTTGGGATCAATCAAGGAATATTAACATAGTATTCAAGAACCCAAATTGGCAAATTCTGCATTGCCTGCTGATCATTCTGTTCATAAATGGTAGAGGAAGTTAATTAGTATTGTATTTGCTGACAATACCAAGCTGTGTGACCAGAAGACGACTGATGTCATTCAGTGCAACCTGGACTAATTTAAGCAGATGGATGGATCAATTGTTTGTGATGTGCAAAGTGGAAGATGCGTTGTGGAACATGAAGCATAAAGAAACACTATATCAGTTGGATAAGGAATTGCATTGTGATTATTGCTCATTCACCAAGTACTAGAACGTCTAGTAAGATCTGATTTTCTTTTTCCCTACATCTGATTTTTTTCCTACATTAATGCGATGGCCATATTTGAAACGTTTGGGGTAATCTTTTTATAATGTACCTGCAAAAGGGCATAAGTGGGTTCAGAGCAGAGTAGCTAGAATGATTCCAGGACTTGTGCCTCAAAGTTAAAAGAATCGAAGAATGAAATCTTTTTACATTGGGGAAATTTTAGATTTTCTTTCTTGTGGACTCTACTCTCTGGCCAAATTTTAACCTGTTCCTTTCTCCCCCTCCTCAACCCCCACACCCTCTTCTCCACAGGCTGACCAATGCACAGGACTCCAGGGTTTCCTCATTTTCCACAGCTTTGGTGGAGGCACTGGCTCTGGTTTCACATCCCTCCTGATGGAACGTCTCTCCGTTGACTACGGCAAGAAGTCCAAGCTTGAATTTGCTATCTATCCAGCTCCCCAGATCTCCACAGCTGTAGTTGAACCCTACAACTCCATCCTGACCACCCACACCACACTCGAACACTCGGACTGCGCCTTCATGGTAGACAATGAAGCCATCTATGATATCTGTCGCAGAAACCTGGACATTGAGCGCCCAACCTACACCAATTTGAACCGATTGATTGGTCAAATTGTGTCCTCCATTACAGTATCCCTTCGCTTTGATGGTGCTTTGAATGTTGATCTGACAGAGTTCCAGACCAATTTAGTTCCCTATCCACGTATCCATTTCCCTCTGGCTACCTATGCCCCTGTGACCTCATCTGAGAAAGCTTATCATGAGCAACTGTCTGTGTCTGAGATCACCAATTCCTGCTTTGAGCCAGCAAACCAGATGGTCAAGTGTGACCCTCGCCATGGCAAGTACATGGCTTGCTGTCTGCTCTACCGTGGTGATGTGGTGCCAAAAGATGTCAATGCTGCCATTGCCACTATCAAGACCAAACGCAGTATTCAGTTTGTTGACTGGTGTCCAACTGGTTTCAAGGTCGGCATCAACTACCAGCCTCCCACTGCAGTACCTGGTGGGGATCTGGCCAAGGTGCAGCGTGCTGTGTGTATGCTGAGCAACACCACGGCCATCGCTGAAGCCTGGGCTCGCCTCGATCACAAGTTTGATCTGATGTATGCCAAGCGCGCCTTTGTGCATTGGTATGTGGGTGAGGGGATGGAGGAAGGGGAGTTCTCAGAGGCCCGTGAAGACATGGCAGCCTTGGAGAAAGATTATGAAGAGGTGGGTGCAGATAGTGTTGAGGATCAAGGTGAAGAAGAAGAATATTAGGAAAACTGAAACATTCCTGAATGTTAGCTGAGATCAGTTTGCTGGTCGGATGCAAGGTGCCCATTAAGAGGAAGTCTAATGATCTTGTATTTTCTTTTCTCCCCAAGTGGAAGTTGTGCTATTCTTGCTCACATTATGTTACCTTTATAATAAGTTTGCTGAATATTTACTTGTTTGCAATAATATAGAAATCTAGAACTTGGTGAGCAACTGGTAAAAGCTCATATTTCAATATGAGGATTTGACTAATAGACATGTTTTAAGTATACAACAAAATGTAATTAGAATCCATATACCATTAGACTTAAAAAGTGGAAGTACACCATGCAAACAGTTTGACACCTGACCCATCATGGGACTTCTGACCTGCCAATGAATTCTTAAAATATAGATTATTTAACCTCATTGTGTATTATTTTTTTAAATTTGTCTTTCAAGGTATCACCAATGTAGGTAATAACATCTGCCTAATTTTGGTATTTGTGGACTGAACAAAGCACAACCCTGTGTAAAGAAAGAACATTTGGGCTAAAAGTAGCCAGTTAACATAATTAATTAATTCAAAATATATTGTTTCGCAAAGTTTGAATGGAAGGAATTATGCCTGTATTTTAATGTTATCCTGCATCACGAGTGAAGTTGTAGGTGGGTGCACACTAACAGAATTGTAAACATTTCCGGAAACTCCAGTTGACCACTCTGATCTAGAGCGCAATACTATTAAAATGGTACAGTTGCGCCAAAATGGCACAGTTTCCAATTTTAAATGTTGGGAGAAATAATTAACCAATTTAAAGATTTGTAATGTTAGAACAAAATGTTTCAATAAACTTCTGCACTTATATAAAAGTTCATTGTAATTTACTATTGCAGTTTTTGCAAAATTAACCTCTTGAGCTTCCATTGCGTACTCCCTCTTAAATATATTGGCATACCTACAGAACCCGTTTGGCATATACTGGGGCAGAATTGTAAACTTTGTCCTGTATCTGAGGAAATTGACACCAAGTACCTGGGAAGAGAAAATGGTTCACTCTTAACTATATTGCACAGACTTGCTTGTCTTGTTAATAGCCAAATGAGAAACTATTTCCAGTTATTAAGATGACACTTGGAGACAGAAAAGGAAAGATGTTCAGTAACAACATTGTTTTATCTTGAACTGAAATCAAGAAGTAAAGGCAGGGAATATGTTATGTTCTCCAATTTTGACAGTAAACAGTTCCTTTAAAATAACTGAAACGGTGGCAGTCAGCTTATTTTACCTTTATCTCTTTCTCCCGGCACTCCTGGTCACTTGGGCCCTGTTTTCGCATTGGCTAGGGTCAGGTGAGCACTTCTGGACTGCGGCATCCCACAGCTGGAGTCCAGACGCCCAATCCCCTAAACACACTACTCAACAGGACATAACCTCTAACTGCCACTTGGTCTATTTTGCATGTGGTATTATTCCACATGCATTTATATAACACCTTTCATGACTTCTGGATGTTCTAAAGTGCTTTAGAACCAACAACGTACTTTAGAAGTGTAGCTACTGTTGTAATATCAGAAATGTGGCAGCCAATTTTCGCACACCAGCTCCCACAAAGATCAATCTTTTTAAATTATTCTGATTTCCAATTGAGGTTCTCTACAGAGGCTCAGTTTTAAGTTATATTGGTTAGGGAATAAATCTAGAAATAAGTCCCCTACTTATCGAAATAGTGTCAGTGGGATCTTTTACGTCCACCTAAGAAAGCAGACAGGGCCTCAGTTTAATGTCTCATCCAAAACACGACTTCTCCAACAATGCAGTGCATCCTTAGTGCCAGCAGTCTGAGTGGCAGCCTAGACTTTAGTCCTGAGCGGTTTGAACTTCTGATTCAGAGGCAACAATGCTACCAACTGACAGATTTCTATAAGGGTTTGGTGTTGTCCAAGCAACCGGAGGATGATGCATGGGATAAAAACAAAAAATGCTGGAAATACTCAGCAGATCGGGGTTGCGGAGAGAAGATAGGGGAATGACTCTAGGTGAATTGCTTATTCAGAGAGCCGGTGCAGACACGTTGGGCCAAATGACCTGCAGTGCGGCAATTCTGTGATTCTGAGGTCAGGTGGCATCTGGAGAGAAATAGCTCAACCTTTCCTTATTCTTTCACTGGCTAGGCCAGCATTTATTGCCTATCCCTAATTGCCTTAGAGAAGGTGGTGGTGAGCTGCCTTCGTTAACTCTGCAG